>NC_087449.1:11502500-12752500 GCF_036321535.1 Camelus dromedarius | reverse complement strand
CTTTTACTGTGTTTGTTTCTTAGGAATAAAAAAAAAAATATTTCCCTGAAGCTACTTGGACATCTTCCTCCCATATCTTGTTGGCCAAGATTGGGCCACATGCTTACTCCTGAATCACCACTTCAACTAGTTTAAGTCTTACGCCGGTAACAGAGGAGGTGGATCATTTTCCTCCAAAACAGATAGGAGGTACAGATACCTGTTACCTGAAGATTATGTTAGGAGGGGAAAAGGGTGGACAACGTCCAGTGTCCGTGACTGACTATCTTTAGGTGAGACCGGAACCAGAGGCTCTGCCTTTCTCCAGGTGTCAGCTTTGTCCCCAGGGTCAGCCTTCCAATGCTGAAGTGATGGCTGCAGTAGTTAGATTTCACATCAGAAGGGGAGAGAGACACTTTCTAGGAGCGCCTGTGGAAAAGAAGATTTCCCCAGAAACCCCAACAGATTCTTTCTTAGATCTCACTGGCCTCTATTGGATTATGAATTAGTCACTAGCTGATTTAAACCTAATCATGATTCATTCCTGATGGAACTGAGAATGGAGTCACTCCTGCCCAAGCTAGTATATGGGAAGGAGACGTTTCCAAAGAAAACTTCAGAGGGAAGGGGCATGGATACTGTCGGTAGTGATGTCCACCACAGTAACAACTCAAGGCCCTCCATCTGGCCCTGAAGGGCAGCAGCTTTCCCCTTTCATTAAACCATCACTCCTATAAATAAAGCGTGGTGACAAGACACAAAATAAGATAAATCCCTACCTACTAAAAGTTACAAGGCAGCACATGGCAAGATCTGCAAGAGATGTATGAAAGTTAATAGGTATATAGAAAATGAAGAAATAACATTAGCTTAGGGTGGTAATAGGAAACGTAATGGTTTAGCTAGACTTTTTTGGATGGGGATGATTTTTGACAGCTAGAGATTGGGTTTAGAAGTTGAGTTTAAGCCTTGGCATTTTTGGCCAAGGAAATGACATGTGTAGATATATGGACATGGGAAAAATCCAACGTATAAAATTGATGAAGACACGGTATTCTAGAACAGAGCTGCCCAATATGGTAGCTGCTAGCCAAACACAGATACTGACAACTTAAGTGACTAGTCTGAAGTGAGATAAGATGTGAGGGTAAATATATACCAGATCGTAAAAACTTAATAAAAAAAGTAAAGTCTCAGTCATTTTTTTAAAATAATTGATCATATGTCGAAATATGTCAGAGGTATGGAGTTATATGAATAAGCTAGATTAATTTCAGCTGTATCTTTTGTTAATGTGATTAGTAGAAAATTTAAAGTGATGTGGCTTGTGTTGCATTTCTGTTGGGTAGTACTGCTTTAGGAAGTGGAATAGTTATGAGTACTCCATCTGTCTTATGAAAATTGGTATTGGTGGTGGCAAGGCAGCAAATGTAGATACCCCAGAAGCTGTTAAGGATTTCATTTCACAATGAAAAACATCAGAAAGGGGTATCTCATGGGTGGGTCCCTTCCCGTCAGGTACCTTGAGTTTACCTCCTTTTGATTTAGCTTGTTCACCAGAGAGTATAAAAAACGATCTTAAGTACTATATTGTACTGCATTTTATCTAGTATATATTTTTTAAAGTTTTTTTTGGGGGGAGGTAGGTAATTAGGTTTATTTATTTATTTTTTTAAGAGGAGGCACTGGGGATTGAACCCAGGCCCTCGTGTATGCTAAGCATGTGCTCTACTGCTGAGTATAGCCTCCCCCCTTATCTAGTTTATCTTTCACTAGTACACCTCTGGAAGCAAGTATTTCTTAGAGGAACATTGATTATATAACCACTTCAGTGTTTCTTTTCTCTTCTTGTTTTGTTTTTTCTTTCTTTTAACATTAAGCATTTATTAGCTGTGCTAATTGAATAAAGTCATACTTTTCCCACCCACAAAATGAGGCAAATAAAGCCTCGTTCACAGATAGATTTTAATAAATGAGGTAAGTGAATGTGCACTGTAAATGCCATTCAGTTTTTAACTGAGCAGGGCACTGAGTTAGACATTGTAGGAGAAAGATGACTAAGAGCTCATCTGTCTCAAGAGTGAGGGTGACAAATATGTGTTATATCAATTGGGCTTCAAGGCAAGATGACTCAGACACTCGAGTGAGGTGCTACATTTAAGCTACGTGAGTGAAGTGGAAAGAGTGAGTCCCCCTGGGCAGTCGCATTTGAGCTGAGCCTTAACAGACAAGAGCGCAGGGGTGGGGTGCGGGGTGGGCAGACAGACTTCTTAGACTTTGAATTGAAGGAAACTTATGAATGGAGGTAGGCAAGTTCACGATATGTATTTGAAGTTCCTTTTGGGTTTAAATATTTATGGCTTTTAATACATTACAGTTGGCTCCTGTTGCCCCACTGGACCTCAGTGGAGCATCTACCACCCTGGGAGTTCCTTGTGTATAGCACTGGTCATACTCATCTTTGTACACCCAGTGCTCAGCACGGAGCCTGGCAAAAAGCCTGTGTCCAGTAGATAATTGTGAGTAGATGAATGAACATGATCTTGCAGCATTTAGAACGTGGTGTTTCACTTTCTAATTTTTCATTCCAACATGCAGTGTCTGTGAGTATTGGGGTGTCTAGACCTTTCTTTCGCATACTTACAATGATAGCTGTGCACTGAGATCATTTGGGTGATAGGTTTTTTTTTTTTTTGACAGTATTTTATTTTCTTTAGCTACTACAATGTTTCAGTCAGTTGTATGTTGGAGGATATACTGCACCTTATTTTTTTTAAACATTTTTTATTGATTTATAATCATTTTACAATGTTGTATCAAATTCCAGTGTAGAGCACAATTTTTCAGTTATACATGAACATATATATATTCATTGTCACATTTTTTTCTCTGTGAGCTACCGTAAGAGCTTGTATGTATTTCCCTGTGCTATACAGTATAATCTTGTTTATCTATTCTACAGTTTTGAAATCCCATCTATCCCTTCCCACCCTCCGCCCCCTTGGCAACCACAAGTTCGTATTCTATGTCTATGAGTCTATTTCTGTTTTGTATTTATGCTTTGTTTTTTTGTTTTTGTTTTTTTTTTAGATTCCACATATGAGTGATCTCATATGGTATTTTTCTCTCTCTTTCTGGCTTACTTCACTTAGAATGACATTCTCCAGGAGCATCCATGTTGCTGCAAATGGCGTTATGTTGTTGGTTTTTATGGCTGAGTAGTATAGGTTTTTATTCTCCCCTGAGGAGCTGATCTGAAGTCTTGGAGGTTCAGTTACCTGCTGCTACAGAGGGCTCTTACTCTCCTCCCAGTGACTGTTACATTTCTGCTGGTTTTCAACACAACCTCTGTGGAGCTCCATTCCGTGGGGAAGAGAGCTGGCTCCACTCCTTCCAGGAAAAAAACTCCCAATGCCTTCCCTGCCAACTTTCGGTTGCCTGGGCTAAAATGTTATTCTGCAGGGAGGAAGCACAATGGGAAAGGTTATACCTACAGGAAATCTCATATTTGTTCTGCAGGGAAGCATGTGAAAAAATTGAAAGAAAGGAAGCAGCTTAGTAACTAGAAGTTTACTTTGTGTGGGATTTCCTTTTTGGGTTTTTTCCCCCTACCCTGTTTCATCATCATTATGTTTTAATGTTTTATTTCCTGTCTACTTGGTTAAGTTGCTTTTATATTAGTGGTGGTTGAGATCTACTATGAACACCAGTAACAGATTCACTGAAAAAAAAAAGAGCAAGGGGAAAATACTTTCCATCATTTTGAGAAAAAAAAAGACTGGAAAGCTGTTTTCTATGCATCCTCCCTCTCCCCTAAGCAATCACTAGTAATGATTTTTGTAAGTGGACTAATTATACCACTGACTTCACAAGTGGAATAAGAAATAGGAACCATTCTTGGCTTAAATGACAACCTCCCCCACCAACCCCTCTGGGAATAATAACATTTTAACACCAGAGAATATTTGCTAAAACTTAACAACTATAAAGCTAAATGTATTCCGCCCTCCACGGAACACAAAGGGTTAAATTAAAGGCCCACCAGTTAGCACAGCTCACCACAGACCTGGATGAAAAAGGAAAGGGCATGGATTCTGTGTCCCCTTCCTGGTCCTCATCACTTGCTCCTTTCATGCGACTCTGGGATCTGGTTGGGGCTTTGCCGACCCTGCTGGACCTCTAACTGTAGAACACGGGGAGCTGTCCCAATTCAGACATATTTTAATAGGGCTTAAAAAGTCACATAACAAACAGTGACCGCACAGTTTCTGAGCTTCCTGAGGCTCATGGATGTGTTAAGGCTCAGGGTTCCAGGGGAACCGGGAATGGCCTGACATTCAGGGATGCAGCGAGAGGGTTGGAAGTGAGGGCTGAAGCCAAGCTCAGGAATGGAGGAAGGGCTCACCATCTCTGTGGCAAACGTTGATTGGTAACAAAAGTTAAAAGTGTTCATTTAGCTTTCTGGTATAAAACAGCTGTATTAAATGTCTTTTATTTGGTATGTAAAAGGTACTCAATAAATATTTTTTGGACTTAATCTTTAAACCAATGGCATGTTCTTAATGATCCTTCTCTTTTTCCATTGTGTACTTGGGCCCCACAAATTGCCCAAATGATGGTGGGCAAACCTAAGAGTAGGATTGCAGGTCTTAGTAAAATGAATCATGTTTTTGAAGGACCATAGACTTGGTAAATGTAAGCAGTCCCTTTAAAAACTCCACACAACTTTCCACCATTCCGGTTTCTCATTCTGCTTCTACTGTCATGTGAATCTGACCAAGTTACATTAACCTCTCCAGACCTCAGTTCCTCCTTGCTCAGAACTAAGGGACTGAACTAGGTCCATTTTAGACATGTTTTAGACATTTTTGTTTTACCCTCTCATTAATAAATTATTTTTCTCAAGCACAAAAATGCATTTTCCTCATTTAAAAAACTTGAGTTTTCAGAAATAGTCTGCCTGTATTTTCACTGTGGTGTACACATCATGACTTTACCTCTGGGAATACAACCTTTGAAGTCAGCACTGTAAATGGCAGGTAACATAGGAGTGTAGACCACTTTAAAGTTGGTGAGACCTGAACTTGAATCTTGGCTTTGACAAGTACTGTCTTAGTGACCTTAGGCAGGTTACTATCACTAAGTCTCAATTTCCTTATCGGTAATATGCAGAAAATGTATTTATAAAGTTATTGTGAACATTGACTATGACAATGGATGTACATTGCTCAGCACAGAGCCTGGCCTGTTGCAAACACTTCATTCGTATTACCTAAGGCTGGTGCTGTGCCCTCTTACATGGTCAATTGAAGACTGTTTCACTTGGTCAAGTTTCTATTAGATAAACTGATGATCAGAGTGTTTTCCTGATGGAAACTCACCTAAAATATTTCTTTCTCTTTGTAGATCTTATATTGCACTTTAAACACACCTAAAGTTGACATGGAAAAACTCTTAGGAGCACAAATAGGCCTTGAAGATTTCATATTTGCCCATGTGAAAGGGATCAAAAAAGAAGTGAATGTGTTTAAGTCTGAAGATTCACTTGGTGTCACCATTACAGATAATGGTGCCGGCTACGCTTTTATAAAGGTAAGTCCTGAAAAATAACTATGTGACTTAACTGAGGGTAACATTTAAGAAAATCTAGCAGGTCAAAGAAAGTTTGAAATGATCTTCAGAGAGCTAACTCAGCAGGGATGGATGGATTGATAATGTTCCAGTTTTAAAAAAGTTTCAAAGACATTATTCTTTTGTTTACCCTTTCCTTGAATTTTTTCCCTTCAGTTTAAACTTCCTCTAGAATTTAGCATTTATTGAAAAGGAAAGCCTGGCCCTGGTGCCTACTCATCCTCATGGGCTTTTTTAGGTCTGTAGTTCATCAGTGTCTGGTGACTTCCATGCTGATTTCCATTGATTTAGTGTTATTTCCAAGTACACATAATTTTGGCCACCTTATTTACTTCTTTTAAAAAAAATGTGCTCTTCAAAAATTTCTAAACTATATATGGTTGATCCTTGAACAACATGGGTTTGAACTGTATGGGTCCACTTTCATGTGGATCTTTTTCAATAGTAAATGCTACAGTATGACATAATCCATGGTTGGTTGAATCTGTGGATGTGGAACTGTAGGTATGGGGAACCGATTATAGGGTGGGATTTTTTTTTCATTTTTAAGGACATTGCCTTTTTATTATGGGATCTTAATTAGTATTAAATTTAAAACAATTTTTAAAAATTGAAGTATAGTCATTTACAATGTGTCAGTTTCTGGTGTACAGCATAATGTCCCAGTCATGCATATATATACATATATTTGTTTTCATATTCTTTTCCATTAAAGGTTACTGTAAGATGTTGAACATAGTTCCCTGTGCTATACAGAAGAAACTTTTTAGAAACCTATTTTTGTATATAGTGGCTAACATTTGTAAATCTCAAACTCTCAAATTTATCCCTTCCCACCCCCTTTCCCCAGTTACCATTAGATTGTTTACTATGTCTGCGAGTATGTTCTGTTTTGTAGATAAGTTCATAGTGTCCTTTTTTTTTTTTTTTTTACATTCCACATATGAGTTATATCATATGGTATATTTCTTTCTCTTTCTGGCTTACTTCGCTTAGAACGACAATCTCTAGGTCCTGCAAATGGCATTATTTTATTCTTTTTTATGGCTGAGTAGTATTCCATTGTATAAATATACCACAACTTCTTTATCCAGTCATCTGTCGATGGACATTTAGGTTGCTTCCATGTCTTGGCTATTGTAAATAGTGCTGCTATGAACATTGGGGTGCATGTATGTTTTTGAATTAAGAGTTCCCTCCAGCTATATACCCAGAACTGGGATTGCTGGATCATATGGTAGGTCTGTTTTTAGTTTTTTGAGGAATCTCCATACTGTTTTCCATAATGGCTGCACCAAACTACATTCAGGGTGGAATTTTTTAAGAAGGATTTTCCACTATGTGGAGGGTCAGCACTCCTAACTGCTGCATTGTTCAAGGGCCAACTGTAATTCTTTTATCTGAATACAAAGAGCAATATTGAGCTGCAAAGACAAGAGAAGGAAGTTTGAAATGCTATGAAAAACTTTAAGAACTGAGGAGTGGTAAAAAGGTTCATCTCAAATATCAATTCTATTACTGTAATAAATAGTTGCAATACATTGACTTATTGAATGCTGATCATGTACTATGCCCTTTGCATATACACTTCCTCGTTTAATGCTCACAACAATTCTAGTTGGTACCATGCTTTTTTCTTATTTACTTTTTTGTTGAGGTGTAACAGATCTTTAATGTACGGCTGGAATATTTACAGATCTGTGTAAATGCCACCCAGGTCAAGGGAAATTTCATTTCCACCATCCAGAATGCTCCTTTGTGCCCCTTCTCAGTCAATACCTCTCCCCCACAAGGGTAACCACTATTTTGACCTTTATCACTATGGTTTTGCCTGTTCTCGAATTTCGTATCAATGGAGTTAATTTATTACGACCTCTGCAGTTTCTGGCTTTTGTTCAGCATGTCTGGGAGGTTCATCTCTGGGTGGGAACTATTATCAACCTTTACTTTACAGATGTAGAAACAGCATTAGGAACGTTAAGCAGCTTGCCCAATGTTAGGCAGCTGGACAAATTCAGGATTTGAATCCAAGAGGTCTGACTCCAGAGCTGGCAATCCTACCCACTGAGCGAAGAATTAGCAATAAACTTCATGCAACAGAGCACATTTCATGCTTTATTTTGTCCAAATCCTTGATTTGCTGATGCATTGTCATCATTTAAAAAAATAGCCTTAGGGCAGTTATCTTCTTAACTGTAAGTAGTGCTTTAACTTCCCACTTGATAGAATGGCTATTTTTAGCTCTGCAAAAGATATGACTGTGCTGAAGGTTGAGTGGGTGACCAAATGGAAAATCTGCCAGTTGAGAGAGTCATGTGGGATTATCCAGGGGAAGCTCAGGACATGAGGCCCGTGTAGCAATGCCTTTCTAATGTCAGCAGGGAAGGGCTTGGAAGTTTTGCAAACACGCATGGATTTTTGAGATCTTAGCCTCTGATGTTCAGAGCTTGTGATTCTATTTTTTTATGCCCTGTCAAACATGTGCCTGCTTCAGAGTACGAGTCACTGGCCCTGTGGAGACAGAGAACATGGTGGCAAAGAGGAAGAGGAGCCTAAGCCAAACCTCTGATAAGAGTTCAACTTTGAAGAGGAATGACTTATCATACTGTGTACATGGTTGATGTGATTTTTTTTTTTAAAAATTGAGAGGGGAATAAATTTCAAACTTATTGACAGATTGTAATAACACAAAGAACTCACATAGTACTCCTTACTCAAAAAAATCCAGTTTTTACCATTTGCTACATTGGCTTTATTCTCTTACTGACATATACATACGTGTAATTTCCCCTGAGCCATTGGAAAAGGGGATTGCATATATTATGTCTCTTTATCTCTTAATACTTCAGAATGTAGTTCTTAAGAACAACGATATTCTCTGAAGTACACCCACAGTACAGCTATGAAACTCAGGAAACCTAACAGTGACAGAATATTTTCAAACTAATCTAATGTCCATGTGACAGTTTTATGAGTTGTCCTTATAATTTTTCCTGATATAAGTCCAGTCCAGGATTATTATTTAGTTATCAAGTCTTTTTAGTTGTCTTTTTTCTGGAATAGTTCCTCAGTTTTTTAGAGGATATCCCTCATTTTTGGCTTTTTTGATGTCTCTTCCTGTTGAGAAACAGGATATACATTTTTTTTTCAGGTTGTACATTTTTGGTAAGAAAACTAGGTAAGCGATGTTATGTGCTTCTTATCTCAGAAAGTGTGTTATCTTGGTTTGTCTCATTATTCATGACGTTAATTTTGGTCACTTGGGTAAGGTAGTGTCTGCCAGTCTTAACTCACTGCAACGTTAGTATATTTTCCTTTGTAATTAGTAATTTGTGGGGAGATACTTTGAGATTATGTAAATATCCTGTTCTCTTACTTGCACCCCACAAATTTAGCATCTATTGAGGAGACTTGCCTGTGACTCAGTTTTTACTATAATGGTTGCAAAATGGTGATATTTCTAATTCCATCATTTCCCATGTATTTTTTAAAGGCATTCCATTGTAATAGAGCACTCTGCCTATATATTATCTATTATCAACATGGACACATGATTTCTTATTCAACGGGCCCATTACCATCATTTGTTCTGATGCTCAGATTTCCTGAGATTCGGCGGGCAGGAGTCCCTTTCAACTGGCTCCTGTATTTCTTTGACCTGACTCCCATTATTTTATTGAGCAATTCCTTCCTTTCTGGCATGTTCTAAGTTCATCTTTCTTCTTTTTGTTCCCAGGCTTGGAATCAGCCATTTCTTCGAGGAGCTCTGGTTTTTTTCAGTGAGGATATGTATTTCAAAATCGATATTTGAATGCTAGTTGCACACATTCATTGCTACCAGAGTGTCACTGCTTCTAGGTCCTTTCAGTTACCACTGAAAGTGTTAGAAAACACGTATTTTATTTTTAAAATAAAAAAAAATTGTTTTTTTAAGGAAGTGTAGTTGATTTACAATGTTAGTTTCAGGTGTACAACAAAGCGATTCAGTTATATACACACATACCTACATATATATCTTTTCCAGATTCTTTTTCATTATATGTTAATGCAAGAAATTGAATATAGTTCCCTGTGCTATATAGTAGGTCTTTGTTGTTTATCTGTTTTATACACAGTAATGCATATTTGTTAATTGCAAACTCCTAATTTATCCCTCCCCCACCTTTTCTCCTTTGGTAACCATTGTTTTTTTTCTGTGTCTGACAGTCTACTTTTGGTTTGTAAATAAAATTTGTATCATTTTTTAAAAGATTCCACATATAAGTGGTATCATATGATATTTGTCTTTCTCTGTCCGACTTGCTTCACTTAATAGAAAACATGTATTTTAGAAATTATGAATTCATAATTATGCCTCCAATTCTAATCCTGCCCCACAGGGTTCTTCCTTGGATTTTCTACTAAAGTATTAACTTTCAGAATGATTGGAATATTTAATCATTTTCTTAGTTTCACAATATACATAAAATAGTTTCAGAATTGCTGTATCTATAGTTGGAGAAATAAATCTATTAAGAGTTCAAGATTTGTATGCATTTTTTTTTTTTTTTTTGTCTTTAAATGCATGTATACAATCCAAGCATTCTCTTCAGGAGGTACTTGGGGTAGGTTCTCACTTGCCCCTCCTCCCTCCACCCCATAATTTCTCATTTAAAATAACTATTGAATCCAGTTATTTCTCTTTGAATTGACTTTGAGTTTTACCTCTCATGTTGATTTAATTTTATTTTCTGAATACATAGTAGTTTCAAAAGTCAAAACTATAATAAAAGATATATACAGAGATGTCACTCCTTCTCTGTCCCCATTACTCATTTCTCCCACTCCTTGGAGTAATCAATTTCATTAATTTCTGGCTTACCATTCCAATGTTTTTTGCCAAGATAAGCAGAAAAAGTGGAATGTTCCCAGAGTTTGCACGTCATCCTTGTTAGGGGGCCATGCTAATCTTCTCTGTGTGGCTCCAATTTTAGTGTATGTGCTACTGAAGCAAGTACTTGATACGCTTTTAGCAGTGGCTGGAAGTCAGTAGATTTATGGAAGAGGACAGTGTGGTGTGTGTTTAGACAAGGGTGAGGAGGAAGGAGTCCATGATTAGGAAGGCAGTGCAGTGTGGTGCATAGGACCATGGGCTTTAGAATCACACCTACTTTCAGTCTTGGTTCAGCCCCTTATTTACTTGCTGTTGACCTTGGTCAAGTCATTAAACATTTCTAAGCCTTCTCTCAAATGGGAATATTAGCACTTACTTCACAGAAGTATTTGGGTACAAACTAATGATGTATCTGAAATGTTTGATAATACTAGTAACTGATAGCTAATACCTTCATGGTAGCAATAATAACAATCATCACATAATTAGGAGATGAGGTCAATGGCAGAGAAATGTATTAACTAGTGCTGCCTGGCCTTCATAGATCAAAGACAACAGACAAACATTTATGATTTTACTACCCAGGTTTTAACATTTCCCAGGAAAAAGTATATAAATAACTAACCAGAAAATTCAGAGTATACTTATAACAAACTCCATAAATTCCTGAAATAGTTTTAAGAGCAGAGTTGGTGCATATTTTCTATAAAAGGCCAGATAGTAAATAGTTTAGATTTTGTTCTAATTTATGGTCATACAGTCTCTGTTGTAACTACTCAACTCAGCCTTTGTAGCACAAAAAGTTATATACGATGCTGAAATGATGAACATAGATGTCTTCTAGGAAAGCCTTATTTATGGACATTGTAATTTGAATTTATATAACTTTCACATGTCACAGATATTCTTTTTTGTCCCCAAACCATTTGAAAAGGTAAAACCATTCATAACTCACGGGCCATATGAAAACAGTGATGGGCCAGATCTGACCTATGAACCATTGTTTGCTGATCCCTAGTTTAAGAGAAGAGCATGCTTTTAGAAACAAAATAAAAATAAGCGCTTATACTATGCAATTAAGAAACAAAAACCGCAGTAACATGGGTGGACCTAGAGATGATCCTTCTAAGTGAAGTCAAGGAGAGAAAGACAAATATCATATCACTTATATGGAATCTAAAAAATGATACAAATGAACTTATTTACAAAAGAGAAACAGATTCACAGACATAGAAAACAAGCTTATAGTTACCAAAGGGGAAAAGGAGTGGAAAGGGATAAATTAGAGGAGTTTGGCTTTAGCAGATACAAACTATAGTATATATAAAATTGACAACAGGTCCTATTGTATAGCACAGGGATTCGATATCTTGTAATAACCTATAATGAGAAAGAATATGAAAAAGAATATGCATAACTGAATCACTATGCTGTACACCAGCAACTAATACAATATTGTAAATCAACTGTACTTCAATAAAAAAAGAAATGAAAACTGAAATTGATTTTGAATTGAAGTAACGTATAAATAACAAAACTGTCATTGCCAGAATATCTTCTTATAGAAATCTTTAATTTGGGCTACTTCAGTAGAACTAAATCACTTTTTAGCATGATCCTTCTGAGAAATATGGTACTCACATAGTTCTAACATTTTGATTAATTATCTAGAACTAATAATCAGTAAGGTTAGAAATATACAAGGTCGGAGTTGGGGCAGAGGGTTCTAGGATGGAAGTTAGGATCTCTGAGAAGAGGCGTGTAAAACCAGAATAGAAGCGGTGATCTGAGAAAATAGGTAATGTTTGAGATTTACAGGCCATGATATACAAAAATATTTAATGTTGTCTTTGCCTTCTGCAGCATCGAGCTCCAAAGCCAGATGAGAGAAAGTTCTAAGTGTTATAGACAATAACATTAAGTGACTCAGTAAATATAGAATTAATGCCTCTGTTTTCCTAGTCCTCTGTGCCTGAGTAGCACTTTTAGCATTCTTATTAATTTCCATCAAGCTCTGGTAAGATGATTAAAGTACATTGGGTTTCAGAAACTATTAAAGTATATTGGATTTCAGAAACTTGTCTCAATTGCTGCCTCATTCTTTATTCGATTAGGAAGCTAAGGCTGAGGTAACCCACAGAGCACATAGTCAGTGTCTCTGCTCTGCTTCTCTGTCTGCTCCACCTTCAGTGCTCTTCAAGTTTCTTGTGTTGGTCTTCCTCTCTTCTCCCCTGCTGCCTCTGATGATGACACATGCTTTGACTTTTCTCTGCCCACCTGGACTCTCACCTTGCTGCCTGCCGGGAGCTGCCTTTTCTCTCTCTCTCTAGACACTGTTCTGTTCACCTCTGTGGCTGCCCATAGGTCCTGGTGACCCTAGATTTCCGTTACTCTGCCCTTTAACTTACTGGTAAGATTCATACATGTCCTTAAAGTCTTTCATTTAATTAGTTTTATATAATGCTTATTCTTATTAAAATTACAACAGTAAATCTTAAGAAACTAAAAATATGTGGAGCTGAACTTTGTATGGTGAAGGTGATCTAAAGAAAACCAGATTCAGAAGGTATCAAGCAATACATTAGAATAAAAATTAAGAAAGATGCAGATTTTTGCCTTCTCTAGTGACTTAAGAACAGTTAGATGACAGAATATTAAAGAACTTCTTTTCTTTGTTTCTTTGGACTCTAGTCTTAGTCTCACTTATGTTTCTATGACAGTTTAGAAACTCAATTGTGCTGAGTGGTGTGTTGTGGTTACCCTTGTTTGCTTCCATAGCTTATAAAGCCAATAGAGACTTCCTAAAAAACATTGTCAGTTAGATTATGAAATTTCTGGTTTTTTGCTTCATAATGAACTATTTGTGATGACAAATAACCTCCATGTGAATTGACATTACTGTGTCATTTGCATAAAGCATGTTAACAGTTGTTACAAGGAGCATAGCAGTGTTTTTAAAATCCTGGGGTGAAAAAGCCTACTGTCAGTTTTGGTACAGGGTAATTTTAAAAGTTAAAAAATCTCCAGCCTTGCCAGGTTAGTCTGCTACACATTGTTCTTCTTATGACACTACTACAGAGATGCTGGGACACAGGAGATCAGTTTTCCTCTCAACTCTTGGACACAGTGATCAGTCACCCTGCTGACTTAGACGATGTGACTTTTCCACCCAGCAAGAGTGGGGAATATACATACTTTATCACACAATAGCAGGAGCCTCTCATATTTCTAGCTTGTCATTCTCACGAAGGATTTGTGACACCCGCGGCAGACCGTGGCCTGCAGTTTGCCGTGTTTCTCAGTGCTGTTGAAGAATTTTTAAGTCTTTTTCTGGATGTAAACTGTGTGGAGTTTCTGGAGCTCCTGTCCCTAAAATCCTTCCAGAAATTCTTAGTACTACCTTAGGAAGTCTTACATCTCATTTTGAAGCTCTGTGCTGTAGATGTATTGTATACATGTATGATAGTTAAGAAAGACCAATTTGAAGTTTCTCCTTGGGTCCTAAGTTCTCTTCACCTAAAATATATACATGAGAAGTGATGGTATAAAAATCATTCTTATGGGCTACCCAACTGATAGCCATACCTGTCTCTTAAGTATCAATATTCTTAGCTAAGTTTGTACCAATTCTTCAGTCTTGGATTTTTAACTAAGATTTGAAAAATGTAGCCAGTAGAAAAAACTCCAGCTTTATTCTTTAAATTTTTTGGTGGAGGGGAGGTAATTTGATTGATTGATTGATTGATTGATTGATTTTTTTTTTAGAGGAGGTGCTGGGCATTGAACCCAGGACCTCATGCGTGCTAAGCACGTGCTCTACCACTTGAGCTATACCCTCCCCCAGAAGCTTTATTCTTATGTAATGGGCCTCATGTTGAAATGATTCCAGTCACTTATGGTGGGACTTTTCTGTGCAGATGTGCTAGGCACAGGGCACACATACAGTGGTGAACAAGGCCATCTCTGCCCCCAGGACATTACAGTTCAGTCGTGGAGACTGAGAGGTCGGAGCACATTTGCACTGTGCTGTGCTGAACGTAGCACAGCACTTCACCTTCCTGATCTACGGCATGAGGCTCTCCTAAAGGTTGTTCAAATGAGATAGTGAATGTGAAGTGCTTAGCTTAGAGCTCAGCATATGTAGCAGAAAGTACGAGAAGCACGACAGTGGCGCCTTACCTGGGCCTGGGGGAGTGGGCTGGGAGGTGTCAGGAAAAGCTGCTCAGAGGAGCTGTTGACCGTGACAGAGCCGAATGATGAATGAGAAGAAAGGAGCAGAGTGGTTGGAAGTTGAATGGCTGTCTTTTGCTGCTCGGTCTTCTGTCTCTAACTGAACTTTAAACTGCCTTGCTGCTGTGTCAGTATCTTGTACACAACGACTCAAGAGCCTGAAAAGTAATACTGCATGGTTCTACTTTATATAGTGTTGTCCCTAATTTTCTTTCAGAGAATTAAAGATGGCAGCATAATTGACTCAGTTAAAACAGTCTGTGTCGGGGATCACATTGAATCCATCAACGGAGAAAACATCATTGGGTGGCACCACTTTGATGTTGCGAAGAAGTTAAAGGAACTGAAAAAGGAGGAACTCTTTACCATGAAGTTAATAGAACCCAAGAAAGCCTTTGGTAAGTTGATTCGCTGAACTGTGCCCCTGGCTCATCTTTCTAAGGGAAGTGACTGCTGTGATGCGGTGCCGTGTGCTCTCTTGGATCAGTTAAGAGCAAGAGCAGCGATAGACGGCACTGCTTATACGGAAGACAGCCACTGAAGGAGGGGAAAAAATTGGCCTGGAAAGACATTTTCTTAAAAAGACATTTGGAGTTATAAAGTCTAATGTCTAGTGACTCGGAATGTGTTCCAGACTCTAAGAACAGCACATTGTACTGCGCTTATCTTGCTGAGCAGTGACATTTTTGATTGAGCTCTCTTAACAGTGATAACCCTCGTTCACGGGCCTCAACAGCAAAACCTTTGGTTACACATGGAATTGGCATTTAAAATAGTTATCTAGTCTATTTTAAAGACTTCCTTCACTGCTTTTCCTCCATTGGCATTTTGAATTTGGCAGTGCGGGGCGGTATGACGTCACCTTCTTGGTGTGACATCTGTGCTTGTTCGGTTTCAGCCATGGCAGCTGTGTTCCAACTGTTGTTCAAACCCCCAGGGCCACCTCATCTACAGGAAAGTGTGCCAGCTTCTCTCTCACTACCCAGCACTATTTTAATAAGCCAAACGATGGCTTAGTGTTCATCAGTGTTAAAATATCTACAGCAGAATCATTCTAGGCTGCCCTTCCACATCCGTGACTCCACCCACCTTATGTTCTTTCCTTTGCTCACAAAACATAAATATTCCTTATAGTTTGTCTCTAATGGCAGTTAACGACGGTGACGGGAGAATGCAGTGGGTCTGGGGAATTACTTTTCTCCTCCCTTAGCAAGTAAGGGGGAGATCCTAGCCATACAGAAATGAAAAGTTTTCTCTGCTTCCAAGCAATTCTATGCCATTTAATAGAAGTACAGTGTAGGTGGTATTGCTTATGGGAGACAGGGTTTTAAGAAGATGTAAGAAAAGGATGTCTTATACTGGTGCTGCTTCTGGAGGGACCATTCTAGGAACCGCTGCTACAGACACTGTGTTTCTGCACGGTGCATTGCGGCATCTGAGCTCTCCCACACAGGAAGGTGGGCCAGCTCTCAGATTTCTATCCAGCAGCTCCTTTTTTCAAAAAATTTTGGTTTCCAGAGGGTAAGGAGGGTGGGAAGGGATAAATTGGGACTTTGAAATTTATACCTCTTGGGGAGTGATGGTAATGCTAGCTATCTTGATAGTGGTGGTAGTTTCATTGGTGTATTCATCAAATTATACATCTGAAATACATGTAGTTTACAGGAATCATACCACAATAAAGGTGTTAAAAAATAAATAAAATTTAAAAATGTATTTTTAACGAAATTTAATTAATTAATTTCTTAACCAGTCTTTTTTGGGGGCGAAGGAAGTAATTATATTTTTATTTAGTTTGTTTATTTTAACGGAGGGCTGGCGACTGAACCCAGGACCTCACGCATGCTAAGGACAGGCTCCACCACTGAGCTGTACCCTCCCGCTAAGCAGTTCCTTTTGAAACGGCTTTGTTTGGTAACCAACTTCCTGGGTATCATAGCATATAAATTAATAGGACGTAGACAGTTTGAGATAAATATTATTTGATTTAGGCTCTTTGTAAATCAGAGTTATTCTTAGTACAACTCAAGGAAAATAATTTCTTTCTACACTTGTCCCCACCATATAATCTGTTTTCCAAAGTTAATCTCTCTCTATTTTCCCTCTCTGCATATACATCGTGTGCTCCCTGTGTTTTTATAGAAAGCTGCTGATACACCCTAACATGGATGTTAGGTTGGTGATAGTCTTGGATGTTACAGAGGTCATTGTGATTAAATGTTTTCCTTCAGCATGTGAGACGTACGTGTAGACGTTTGGTGTGCTTCTCTACCTTATGTGCCTGTGACTCCCAAAGCCGCTGTCTGTTACCACATCTGAATTCCGTGGGTGGATTTGAGATGGACGATGAGTAGGATTTTCCTAATAGGCGTATGTTATTTCAACATCTCACATTCTGGTGGTGCTGTGGGTCCGGATACCTGAAGATTGATTTTGGAGCAGTGACAAGTTTTTATTTTCCAAGGTTTCAGTGGCAGCTTAACTCAATTTAACCCAGATTAAATCTGCTGGTCTATATGCATTTTCCACCCTGTGGGTTGATCTTTGCCTCTGGCCCTGCTTATCTTTTTGCCTGAAGGATAAAGACATTGCTATCCTGTGGCCTCATTCCAGCACTTAGCTCTTTGCCAGGGAGGGAGTGTAGGTACATCAGGAGGTACTTGGGGGACCAGGCTTGGCCCCTTTATCTCCATCCCAATCTTACCTTTTGCCGTGTTTCCTTCCTTCTTGTTTTTCTAGCATTTTCACTGGTGCCTTAATTCAAATTTAAAGTCCTTCATGATTATCTGACTCTGTCGTCTTGGTGTCCTACCAGGAGGAAGGGCCATTCTGCGTGAGGCAGAGCTTTCTCTTTGTATTCAGATAGGCCATCTTGGCTGAAGCTGAGTTATTTCTGGGATTGTACCAAAAGCTGTGAGAAATGGCTACACACTCTAGGATTTTGACATTTTCCTACCAACTTCCCTAAGTATTTAACCTGGGGAGGCGTGTAGACAGTGTCCCCAGATACCGGAGGGAGTGGTGTCGTTGGCGGCTTTGCACCAGCGTTGACAAGGGTGATGAGCGCAGCTCCCCAGCCATCGATGACGGAATCCTTACTGCCTGCTCTGTTCCCACATTGTGGGTCACTTCCCACATCCCACTTCGAGGGGCCACTGTACGTGCCAAGATTCTTTGAGAGCTACAGAATAAGCACTGTCTAATTTAAGCAAAAGGCACTTTTTGGGAAGGACTATCAGGTAGGTCTCAGAAACAAAGAGAATTCAGTCAAGCTTGTACCAATAGGAAGCAAAGCTGTTTCAGGGATGTGTGAACCAGGAACCCTTCATGGTACTGGTTTAATTGACTTTCTCAGATTATTTCCTATCTTCATGTTACTCCAAGTAGAATTCAAACTCCTGGGATGGGGTGGCGGACTGATCAGGTCATGTCCTTCTTGGTCGTGGGAAGGCAGGCTACACGATAGGCCAACGAAAATCACACAGAACCATGACGTGGGGGAAGATTCCTTTTGGGTAGGAGAAGGCAGATATCCATTTTACCATTTCTCTAAGGTGTTATACCTTGTTCTTTAGGCATAGAAGTGTTAGTTTTCTCTTGACTTTGAACCTGACTCTAGTCATGCATGACGCGGTCAGGCTGGGTGTATCAGAATGAATGTGGAGGGAGGAGGGTATTGTCAACTGGCTTTGGGTGTCTAGTCTTAAGGATTTTATTTTTCTTCTAGGAGTCAGATCCTGTTATGGACTGAAGTATGTCCCCCTAAAATTCATATGTTGAAGTCGACTCATCTCTAGTACCTCAGAATGTGACTATATTTGGAGATAGAGTCTTTAAAGAGGTAGTTAAGTTAAAATGAGGTCAGTGGCTCCCTGGTCCAATATGACTGATGTATTTATAAGAGGAAATTTGGACATGGAGCCATAGGGAGGGAGCGTGCCATGTGAACAGGAAGACAGCCACCTGCAAGCCAAGGACAGAGGGCTTAGAGGAAAGTAACCCTGGTGACAGCTTGATAATGGACTTCCAGCCTCCGTGATTAAGGTAGTAAGTTTTTGTGTTTAAGCCAGTTGGTCCTTTGTTACAGCAGCCCTAGAAAACGAATACAGACGCCAGTAAGTATGTGTACACACACACACACACACACACACACACACACACACACACGTGTGTGTGGATATACAGTGCAAGTTCTTTGACTTTGGCAGTAGATCTTGGACTACCTAACATTGTAGAAGGTACAGGTTGGGTATATTAGCAGTCCTTTGGCCTTGGGCAGGTGGCAGGCAAGAACATACTCATGTATTTTCAGTCAGCAAATATTTGAATAATTAGTATTTGCTGGTCCTAGGGTGCTAGTTGCTGGAATAATAGTCACCATTTATTGAGAACCTGCTGTGTTCCTACATCATACTACACGCTTGGAATACCCACGAATAAGATCCAGTTCTTGTCTGCAAGAAACGCATGTCTTGTAGGAAGAGATGGATATGAAAAATTTTAAATAAAGAATATTAGAGATGATAGAATGTACTGGAGGTTTAACGGTGGGATCCATCAAGCCAACCAAGGAGTTGAGGTAAAGCTTCCTGGACAGGTAATTTGAGCTGAATCTTCAAAGAGACTTGCTCAATAAACAAATCAGGGAAGGCTGTCCTAGGGAGTGTGAACAGATTAAGCAAAGCTGCAGAAATATGGAACAGTATCACATAGCTGGGAAGATGGTGTATGTCTGTGTGGTTGGAATGTAGGTGGTGGTGTGGCAAGAGGTGAAGCTCGAGTGAGTGGGGACCAAGTGATCACGGGCCTTGTGTATGAAGGCAGAGAGTGGGCAGTGGAGAGCCACTCGAGGGGTTTAGGCAGGGGAGAAACATAATGAGGCTTGAATTTTAGAAAGGCATTTTGGAGACTGTGTCAGAGGGAGGGGTGGGCTGTGAGTTAGAGGTAAGGAAAGACTCTATTGTGCTGGTTGAGGGGAGAGAAGGTGAAATCCTGAATTCCGGCAGTGCCTGTAGGTGTGGATAAGTGGTTCTGGGGACTAGACGGTGGTGTGCTGGAGACATTTGTGCCCATCTCTTTACAATTCCACGTCCAGTGGCATCAAGTCGGTTGCTTGAAACTGGCTGAGGTGAGGTATTTACATCACGGAAATAGGCAAGTGCTTCAAGTCAGGGCTTTTTTTTTTTTTTTTTCCCCAGCCTGGAAAGCTGACTGTTAAACACTTCCCCGCATACCACTGAATATTAAGAAGGTGGAATTGGTAACCCATTGGTGGTAGAGGTAAAGGGAAAGAAACTCCAAGTGATGGCCCGCAGCCCTGTGGGCTGAGTGTGGTGCCATTCTCTGAGAGGAGGAAGACTGAAAAAGAAAGAGATTTGGGGGAGGAGAGAGGGAAGAGAGATTCTACTTACGGTGCAATTTTGGGCCTTAAGAGTTTGAAATCTGTAGGACAATTCAGTTGGAAATATGTAAGAGGTAGGTGGGTATTTAGAATTCGGGCCCAGGGAATGGGATTTCTGAGTAATTTATAGTCATAAAAATAGATCCAACAACTGAGAGTCAAAAGAGAGAAAGACCAAAAACAGGGATGTGGGGGAGCCCCACATGTAAGGGGTAGAAGGAGGAAGAGGAGGCAGCACAGAGAGGAACTGGCCAGACGTGGCGGAGGCAGCTTCCGGGTGGCCTTCACCCGGGCACTGAAGAACAAGTCACTTGTCCCAAGAACAAATGCGTGATTGTAGCTTTCCTAAGTTGGCTGTGGGGCTCTGAGGGAGGAATAAAGGCCATCAGAAAGCGTACCCTCAGAATCTCCTGTGCTAGTTTAAGTCACTGTTTTTCAACCAGTAGGTCTCCACCAATGTGTTTAGAACACGAAGTAGAATTGAACTGAAAATTTCACAGTGCTTTGTGCCTAGGAAGGGCAAGTATTGTCTTGGTTTCAACGTTCCTGTGTATCCATGTGTGCGTTTCCGCTATCTGCATATTTACAAGCCATGCTACAATGTATACATTTCTCACTATATGTCACAGCAAAAACATTCGAAAGCCACTGGTTGAAATGACCCTCTTGTTGAAAACTTGTAATTTAATGGGAAATCTTTCCCATAACTAAGATGGTTTCTCCTGGTCAGCTGCTTTCTGATCCAGAGTTTCCTTCGTCTCGCCATGAGCTGATGGCAGCCTTCCCAGTCCTTATCAAGTATCGGCTGGAATGTCTCTAGTGGTATTTTTTTTAGGGCATGGCTCACTTCCTTTCCTCTTTGCCAGTGAAAAGGCACATATCTCCACAGTGAGCTCAAGCCTGCAGTGTGCCCTGTAAACCTAGATTTTCCCAAGGCTGTGAAAATGCCTTCTTCCATTTAACTGACTCCAGGACCCTGCTGGTTTGTTTTTCTATGAGGCCTTTTAATTAACTACTAGATGGATGAGGCTTTGATTCAGTATTACTTAGATGGCTGTCTACATCATTTATCCCAGAGAATTTCTTTAACTTGTGATTGTTGCCCTTTATGGAAAGAAGTTTGTGGAAGGAGGTCTGAAATGTTTCTGTAAAGTGTTTCAAAAACCAGAAAGCAAGTTGAAAAGATTGATTGCCTCCAAAAGCATTGATAGTCCTTGTTTTGAGGTTAGATTTTGTTACAGGTCTCTGGGCTATGTCTTCTTTTAGAGACTTCATTTCTGTGCTATGTGCCCATCAGAATAGGATGTTCAGTATGTGAAGTACGTCCAAGTCCCTTGAGTCATTCACAGCTGGAAAACCCGGACCTCATCTTGGTGATTCAGCTCAACGGATGTGCTCCTTTCAAAGACTATCTATTTGCTATTAAGAGAAACTTTGGCTTTTAGGTTTTATGACTTTTTAGATAGACACTTCAAACATTTAAAAATACTTTCTATTATTCATGCTATTTCAAGTGAAAGTTTTTCAAGTACCAGTGCTTTTGGTACTTTTTAATACTTACTGAATTCTACCAAGCTTCCTGGGGAATAAGGAAAAAAGTTACAAAAGAGACAACAAAGCGTTAAGTAGTTAAGTACGTTGACTCTGCCACGTACGGGCTGCGTGATAATGTGATGTTGGGTGAATTACCTGATCTTTTTGTGCTTTGGTTTCATCACACAAGAAGTGAAGATGATAATAGTGTCTACCACACTGGGCCCTTGTGAGGATTAAATGATTAAACACATGAAAAAGAAAACATAGAACAATTCTTGGTGCGTAGTTAAGTCTTCAGTAAAAGTTAGCTGCTATGATTACTATTATTTTGAAGGTGCAACCCTTTCTTTAAGGAGTAATTTTAGAAACAAGATGAACCTACGTGAAACAAGAAACAATGTGGGTGAGTTGGTGATTAGCGAGTATTTGTTGAGAACTCTGGCACTCTTTCAGATCCTGCAAAGACAGATGGTAAATCACATATCAAATAGTGAAATATATCAGTATGTCACATTGGCAGAGCTGCCATTCACTTTTCTAGGTACTTTCTAAGTAGGAAATAACGTAATCCTCACAACCATTCTAAAAAGGTAAGCAATTTGTCCAGCGTATTAGAGCGCGCTAGTGGGTGATGGAGGTAGGCTTCTAAACCATGCCATGAGGCTGAGTCAGCATGTTTGCTGGCCTCAAGGAGCTTGCAGTTTACATCAGGAGGCAGATACATTAAGAATCAACTAATTCTATCCATAGCAGTAATAGCTACCATTTATTGAATGTTTATTAGAAGCAATATGGTATAATGGTTAAAAGCATAGATTGTGAGCCAATCTGCTTGGGCTTAATTCCTACCTCTGCTGTTTATTTCCTGTGTGGTCTTGGACTACTTACTTATTCCCTTCTATGCCTGTTCATTTATCTGTAAAGTGTCTTGGGGGTTGAATGAGTTAATATCCATAAAGCACTTAGAAGAGTGCTTAACGTTGAGTGTTGTTGCCTCTTTAGAATATAATGCCAACTACACGATATGCGCTGTGATGCGGATCTAAACAGAGTGCAGTTCAGCTGAGAGCTGAGCTGACTTGTCCGTGACTGGGAAAGGTCCTAAGGCTGAGAGAGTGATGGAGGCTGAGAGAAGCGGTAAGATTGGGGAGGACCTTCCCCAAAGAGAGAGCCGTGGGACAGATGGTTTATAGCGAGTCCCACCAGTATCAGGGACCAGTACCTCATTCCCACGCAACTGCCCGTGAGAGGGGACTGGACTCCTAATAGGGCTGCAGAGGGATACGAGGGCTTTGAGAGCTGTGACCTTGCCATCTGCGGTGAGAGACCACCTGCGCCCTGGGCTCAGACACACGAACTTGGATGTGGAGCTTCAGGACGAGTTTGTGCTGGACTCAGCACAACATCGACCTTCTGGGTCCTGAGAGGGGGAGACTCCAAAGCAAAACAACACTTAGCTTGTCACCAAACCTGTGGAGTGGGGGGCTCATAGTCAGCTTCAATCTGACACTTTTCTTCAGAGTTAGGAAGCAAACAATTAAACCCACTATGGAAATTTAAGTGGGTATTTAGAGAGGGGAGAGATGAGTGGGCGAGAAAGGTTCCTGAACACTACACTTGAACTTGGCTTTTCAGGGTGGCAGCAGAAGTACAGACGAAGGAAGGAGGGTTTTCTGTGGAAAGGAGCCGAGTCTTGGAGAGACTGCAGCAAATTAGGCTATGAAAGCAGCTCCTGGCCATGTTAAGAAGAACTTTGGCTTTATGGATGTTTAAAAAAGCCATTTTCTACTTCAGTTTAGCCTGTTTCACTTGTCATTGTCTTATGTCATTTTCTACAGTTTAAATTTTTTTCCTAAAATTAAAGAATAGTTGATTTACAATGTTAGTTCCTGATGTACAGCAGAGTGATTCAGTTACATGTACATATATTCTTTTTCACATTCTTTTTCATTATAGGTTATTGCAAGATGTTGAATATAGTTTCCCATGCTAGGAAACTTCTTGTTTATCTGTTTTTATATATAGTAGTTTGTATCTGCTAATCCCAAATTCCTAATTTATCCCTCCCCACCCTCTTTCCCCTTTGGTAACTAAGTTTTCTATGTCTGTGAGTCTGTTTCTGTTTTGTAAATAAGTTCATTTGTATCATATTTTAGATTCAACATATAAGTGATATCATATGATAGTTGTCTTTGCCTGACTTACTTCATTTAGTATGATAATCCCTATGTCCATCCACGTTCCTGCAGATAGCATTATTTCATTCTGTTTTTATGGCTGAGTAGTATTCTATTGTGTATATACACACCACAACTTCTTTATCAAATTATCTGTTGATGGACATTTAGGTTGCTTCCATCTCTTGGCTATTGTAAATACTGCTACTATGAACACTGGGGTACATGGGTCTTTTCAAATTAGAATTTTCTGTGGATATATGTCCAGGAGTGGGACTGCTGGATCATATGGTAATTCTATTTTCAGTTTTTTTAAGGAAACTCCATACTGTTTTCCATAGTGGCTGCACCAATTTACATTCCCACTAATAGTGTAAGAGGGTTCCCTTTTCTCCACACCCTCTCCAGCATTTATTGTTCATGGACTTTTTCATGATGGCCATTCTGACTGGTGTGAGGTGATACCTCATTATAGTTTTGATTTGCATTTCTCTAATAATTAGCGATGTTAAGCATCTTTTCATGTGCCTGCTAGCCATCTGTATGCCTTCTTTGGGGAAATGTCTATTTAGATATTTTGCCCATTTTTTGACTGGATTGTGTTTTTCTATGATACTGAGTTGTATGAGCCATTTGTATATTTTAGAAAGTAAGCCTTTGTTGGTTACATTGTTTGTGAATATTGTCTCCCATTGCGTAGGTTGTTCTTTGTCTGGTTTTGGTATCAGAGTGATTGTGGTTTCAGAGAATGACTCTGTGAGTGTTCTCTCCTCTTCAGTCTTTTGGAAGAGTTTGAGAAGGACTGGTATAAGTTCTTTTTTTGGAGAATCCCCCTCTGAAGCCGGCTAGTCCTGGGCTTCTGAACTTTGTCTGCAGGGAGGTTGTTGTTATTTTAATTAGCTTCTATTTCACTTTCAGTGACTGGTCTGCTCAAATTATCTATTTCTGCTTGATTCAGTTTTGGTGGACTGTACGTTTCTAGAAGCTTGTCTATTTCTTCTAGGTTGTCCAGTCTGTTGGCATATAATTGTTCATAGTATCCTCTTACAGTGTTTTGTATTTTTCAGTATTGGTTATTATTTCTCTTCTTTCATTTCTTATTTTGTTTATTTGGTTCTTTTCTGTTTTCCTCTTGGTAAGCCTGGCCAGAATTTTTTTGTTGCTTTTGCTTATCATTTCAAAAAAAAAAAAAAAAAAAAACAAACAAACAACAAAAAACCAGCTGTTGGCTTTATTGATTTTTTTCTATTATTAATCTCTTTTATTTCCTTTCTTCCTTCTGCTGACTTTAGGTTTTTTTTTTTTTTTTTTTTTGTTTTGTTTTTCTAATTCTTTTAGATAGTAGGTTAGGTTGTTTAGTCTCTGTTGAAAATACCTGGAAACCACTTTGGGCTTTCTTAAATCCTAGAGAGAGAAAAACATAATCCATACACTAAAAACAAAAAACACACACCCAACACAGAGGTGTTTACTCTGTGCTCTACATTCAGTAATTTTGGTGGCATTCAAGTAACATTAAATATTCAGAGATACTAAGCAAAAGTGGCATTTTTCTGCAACGTCATTCTGTGGCAGTGTTAAGAGTTACTTCAGTAGATGCTCACTGACTCCTTGCATTATGCTAAACAAGAGACTAAGGGTGTGGACAACAAGAGGTGAATCATGGCTCTTGCTGTGTTACCAGAATGGTGCATTCAGGGAAGGAAAGAAGACAAAAACAAGCACACACATGTAAGTTACACATCGGACCAAAAATACAAAAGTGCACCAGAAAAGTAAAAATGCGAAACAGTGGAAATTCAGAGGGGGGCAGGAAGTACTTACAAATAGGGAAAGTCAATAGAAATTATGTCTTGAACACTGTCATCTTCTCAAATGCCATATGAAGGGTCGTGAATAATTAGCATCACGTTAAAATAATGATAATAAAGCAAAGGAATCAGGGTGAATTGTGACAAAAGAGAGAAAGACTAGATAGAATGAGTGGAGCTTCCTACTGAAAATGGTTGTAGCTCAGCAAAGGCAAGCTGAGAGGAGGCAAAATCCTGCTTCCTGGCTCCCATTCAGAAAGCGAGATCTGCTTGTCTGATAGAGATGCAGTTTTACGTGACCTCTAGGAACCCAGAAAAGTCTAGTAATGTCAGTGTTGCGTATGAGCTTTCTCTAATTAAATTGATACCAAAAAAAAAAAAAAAAAAAAAAAGCTCTGAAAGCTAGTGGGGAACCTGAGCTTGTGTTAGAGGATAAGAGGTTTAGAACTGAAGAATGACATGATGAAACAGACTTTGGGGAATTACGCCCAGAAGAGGAATGTGGCTGTATTTGATTAGAGGAGAAACATGGAAGAGGCTGCTGTAGCAGTTCAGAAGTTAATGAGAAGGGCTGGGATTAGAAGCAGCAGTGGGAATTTGAAGGAAAGAAACAAGCCTGAGCAGTATTGCAAAGGCACAAATCGGGTAGGGGATGTGTTGATGCTCTTCAGGTAAAAGAGGGAGGAGAGAAGGTTTGGAAGAAGCAAATGTGAGCCCAGATCTCTTTCCAATGGAGCCTGTGATAAAAGGGAAAATTGGATAACTGACATTTGGGGTGAGGGTGCAGGGTGTGTGACTTTCTTCTGACTGGTTGGCGGTGAGGTCACAGGGCAGTGTTCCAAGGATCTTGTGCTGGACCTGAAGTTGCCATCCTTCACCTGGGTGGGGGCCTTAGTTCCTGCAGAAGCACTCAAAGAAATTGTTACGTATATTCCTTGAGGAGGAACCAGGACTCTGCCCCCGTCACTGCACTATTGCTTCTTGACTGCTCCTCCTTTGTTTCTGCATCCCCTCCCTTCCCTGATCAGCAACTGTTGGAATCTGCCGTTTGGAACTCAGGGAAGGTCAAGGAGGTGGAATGAAGCCTGTTTCCTACAAATAAGAAACGGACACAGGATTTGTGCCAGGGAGGGCCCCACAGGGTCCTGCTCTGTTTCACAGCCATGAGTGGAACATAGATAACAGTTTTCAGCTGTTTTTAAGCTTAATAATTAAAATAGCAATGTAGGATGAAGGGGTCAAAAATGATGCTAAAATGTAAGTGGCTTCCTTAATATGGTAGAACAGTATGAAGATAGTGTACCTTATTAGAAAAATAGCAATTATACCAATAATATATATTCTACCAGAGAGTATTTGTACAGTGGGAGTTGTCATATAATTGTAGGAAAACAGACCTAACAAATTATGCTCAAAATTGTGGTCAGAAGGGGGAGGATACAGCTCAAGTGGTAGAGCGCAGGCTTGGCATGCACAAGGTCCTGGGTTCAATCCCCAGTACCTCCACTAAAACAAAACAAAACTAAACTTAATTTAAAAATAAATAAGTAAACCTAATTACCCTGCACAAAATAATTGTGGTAAAAGTAGATTTATTCAGAGAGATGCACACTCCATAGACAGACGGGCCGTCTCAGAAGGCCAGCGAGAGAGAAAGAGAGAGAGAGAGGCTGGGGGGTGCCGGTGGTTAGTTTTTATGGGCTCAGTAACTTCATATGTTGACAAGTAGGATTATTCCAACTACTCTGGGGAAGGGGCTGAGATTCCCAGGAACTGGGCCACCACCCACTTTTTGACCTTTTCCGGTCAGCCCCTGTCCTGGTGCCTGTGGGTGTGTCACTTAGCAGCTACTGCATCACAATGAGCATATAATGAAGCTCAAGGTCCACTGGAAGTCAGGTCTCCTGCCCTCTTGGGCCTCAAGGTCTACAGGGAGTCGAGAATCTTCAATTGCTGTGTCATTCCTTTAATGGCTGTGCCCTGCCCTCCTCCCTCCTGTCTCACAGTAATATCTCATTTTTGTAAAAACTATCTTCAAATATAGAAGAAAGATGACTTGCAGTGTATATATATATTGAAAATGTTAAAAGTTATCTTTAGGTGGTCAGTTTATGAATGAGTTATTTCTTTAAGCTTTTTGTGTTTTTCACATTTGAGATATAAAATATTAACTTTTATAACCAGAAAATAATTATTTAAAAAAAAGGCGGCTAGCATTCCTAGGCTAGGAAGTAGAGAAACTGAATCACTCTGTTTTTAATGGCTTTATAATTTTTAACTATATGATTATACTCATTTTAAAGTTTTCTGTAATATTATTATAATTGGTTCCATGCTAGAAATGTGGTAGAAAATTACACTGTGTCAACTTTTTAAATTGGCAGAATTGGTGCTTTTGTATGTAACCTTTTTAAAAGCTAGAGGAAAAAAATATGTGTAATAAACCATTAATAATAGTGAACGATTTTTGATTTTTGAATTCCCATAAAATCATGTGATGGAATAAAATAAGTATAAAGGGTAAAATTGTTTTAGCCATCCTTTTTTTAAAAAAACTTCTTTATTTTAGTGTCTATAGAGGTTTATAGTATTTTTTTGTAACACAGCCCCCTCCGGATTAAAACAATCTCAGAGATGCACGTTAAATTTTTTTTTAACGGTACGAATGGCCTCGATTGTGTGCAGTGGGAAGAGAGGGTGGAGGGGACGTGACAGCTTCGGCTCCTGGGGCAGCTCCACAGACTCAGTCGCCACCCTTGACCACAGTAACTTTCACCTGTAATTTCAGGGAGTTAAGAAAATAGGGCTGAGGTTTTCTCAAATGACATCTTACTTAAAGAATAAGATTTTGGGCATAGTTATTTCACGTCCAACACTTGCCATGCACTGCTCAGTCTCGTCAAAGGAACAGTTAAGCACAGCTTTGTGTGTGTGGCTTTTTTCTTTTTTTTTGGTCGGTTGGGTCACGTGTTGCTAACCCTTTTGATCCGATAAACGCCTTGTGCACGTGGCATCCACTTACCTACTTTTCCTTCTTATCTGCCCCAGCACCCGACCAGCTGAATCAAAACAAAAACAACCCCACTGCTACTCTATAAATAAGTCTGAAAAATGTTGGGGAGAGGAGGACACATAGAAAAAGGGAATGTACAGTTAAAATTTTAAATTCTGGGCCAAAGCTAGATTCTATGTCAAGTATTCGGAATGTCTGTGTGTGTGTGTGAGTGTGTGTGTGTGTTGAGGGTGGAGGTTGGGAAGGGAGCGTGAGCTGTTTATGGACAGTGCCATTTGTGTATGTCCAGGCGTTGAAAGGTCTTTTTAGAAGGATTGCTTTACTGCTCAGACACAATTCTGTATCTGTGAGGTGCCTTTCAGTTGCAGACAGTGGGGATTTATGCAGAAAAGGGGATCTTTATAAGATCCACGGTGGTCCATGAATGATACAGGCATTAGCAAAGCTCTGGGTAGGGCCCCATGCAATGAGCTGAGGACCCTGTTTCTTGCCCTTCCTTTCTGCTCTGCTGCCTGATACATCAGCTTCATCATTCATGTATCATCTTAGGGTGTCCCAAGACGGTGGTCAGCCATGGCTGGGACCATGTGCTTCTTTATTCACATGGAACAGAAAAGGAGAGTGTCCTTGCCTCAGAATTTCTAGCAAAAGTCCTTAGTTTTTTTCTGACCTAACTCTCTTTGCCCACCTCTGAAACAATCACTGTGATGTTAGCTTGGCCCATACGTGTGTCCATCCCTGAAACTGGGAGCAGTCAGCTTCCCCTGAACCACCATGATCCTCAAATGACCACATGCAGACATTAGAAGACAGTCAACTAATGTCTGTTACCAATAGCAACTCACACTCATCAATGGAATACAAAGTCAAGTGGTGGCTCTGGGGTGCCAGGGCCAGTTCTACCAATGACCTTGGTGAAAACGCCAAGCCTGGGGGCGGGGGGAGGATACAGCTCAAGTGGTAGAGCGCATGCTTAGCATGCACAAGGTCCTGGGTTCAATCCCCAGTACCTCCTCTAAACATAAAATAAATAAGTAAACCTAATTACCACTCCCCCCAAAACAAAACAAAAATATAAAGCTCCAAGCCTCAAGTGTAACTTTAATTGTAAAATTAGACTGGTAGTACCTATCCTGTAACAGAGCTGTAAAGAGAGACTTGGCATGTTTCTCAGAGAGAAAAGTGGTGCAAAGGGTTTTGATGGGAAGGCGGTGGGAAGAGCAGGCTGGACCGAATCAGCACCAGCAGGTGCAGCGGCAGCAGCACATCAGCCCCTGGGCAAAGCACCCTTCACCCGGCAGCCCTTTGAATGCTTCAAACCCACCGTTTGTAGGTGTTACTATGCACATAAGGACTTATTTCTCAAGTTCTCACAATTTGCAAATGGAGGAGTTGGGATTTTAACTCAGTGTCTTGGATCCTAAGGTCCATCTCCTGTTCTCTTGTATCCAGCTGTTGGATACAGCTTTGTCCGTCTGAGCTCCCCTCTCATGGAAATCACAGCTCTGCCCCGCTGTGATCATTTAAAGATTGGTTTCTTCCATCATAGGTTGTAACAAGAGATTGGATATAGTTCCCTGTAAATATAAGAGAGTTCCCTACACAGTCAATCCCTGTTGTTAAACTGTGATTTGTACTCCCGGCCAACTGGGGCCCCCGTGGGACCAGAACCAGGCCTCGTTCTGCGCAGGAGCAGGAGACCCCACCTCCCCACTGGCACCCTGCGTCAGGTGGGGGTCTCAGCTGTGGTGCATGGGCTCCTCCTGAAGGCTGGGCTGCTGTCCGCCGCCTTCTTTCCCCAGGGCCCTGGGTGGGGCTGGAGACAGACAGCTTGCTGCCTTCTCCGTTCCAGTGAAGCCGCCACTGCCCTTTATGACGTAGCCAGGACTGGGGCTTGGCCTGCTTATTGAACATGCCAGTTAAAATGGGGCATCATAAAGACTGATACGAGTGTAAATAAACATTTCTTTTCATTTTTTATTTTTTATTTCTTTTTAATGGAGGTACTGGGGATTGAACCCAGGACTTTGTGCATGCTAAGCAGGCACTCTACCACTGAGCTATACCCTCCCTTCTATACATTTTATTTTAAAACATATAAATATGCATATAAATATGCATTCTTTTACTATTCTTTATTCTTCTTGGAGTAGAAGACACAAGTTAGAGTTCTGTAAAGTCTTATATAATCACAACCTTAATCCATATTTATGGGTTCTGTTTTATATTTAAAAGCCAGATGTGTGAAATACTGGGTGTTTAAAGACTTTTTTTCCAAGCATCATCTTGCCCACACATATTTTTTTTTTTTTTTTAGCAACTCGCCCTTATGGAATCTTTCCAAAGCAGTTAACCTAGTTTTCTTAGCAATAGTAACTCCTTGTTTCACACTTATTTCATCAGCTCACACATTTCTAAATTCAATTACACAATTAGAGTCACAAATATAATAGCCACGAAAGGGTCTGGGAAGAAACGTGACTGTTCCTTGGTGACGTCCGACTCAGCTGTGGGAGCAGCTGTGCACCCGCAGGCCGTGAGCGTCTTGTGCCCTAAGTGACACAGGAGTGGGAGCCCTGAGTCTAGCGAGTCTGGCTACCTGTCTACTGTCTGAGCTGCAAACCTCTCATTATTCAGCCCCAAGAGAGGCCTCATGCATGTCCATTCTTGAGAAGTGCAGTGACTGACTGAGGGTTTGGCCTGGTTGGTTAGACACGCTTAGACAGGCCAGCACCCTAAAAGTAGGCCAGACCAAAATCATTTGCCATCTTCAAAAAAAAAAACGTGAAATGTTTTACCCCTGCAGGTGAACAGGTCCGTTCTGCCTGTTTTCCTGTATAAACCGGAAGGTTAATGTCCCTGAATCACAGGATCGCAGAGGAACATGGCTTCTGTTCCTTTAGCCCTGAAAAGCTGCCTTTCTGGAGGCCGGGCCAAGCCAGAACTTAAATTTTAACTTTTATTTTGATGCCACCAAGTGGTTAGTTTTGAGATAACACTCTCAAGGAGAAGATGACAAACACATAATGAAAAAAAAAAAAAAAATCTGAGGCGAAAAGGCAGAGCACAGAGGGTTTTTAGGGCAAGGAAACTACTCTGTATGTTACTGTGATGGTGGATCCATGTCATTCATTTGTCCAAACGCATAGGATGTACAGTACTGAGCGTGGACCCTGATGTGAACTGTGGACTTCGGGTGATGACGACGTCCAGGCCTATTGGCTGTAACCAGTGTGCCACCGTGGTGGGGCCGTTGGCAGTGGTGGGGTGACGCATGTGTGGGGGCACCAGGTTCCAGGAGGTCTGTCTTCTCAATTTTGCTGTGAACTGAAAACTGCTTTAAAAAAATAAAACTTGTTAAAAGGAAAAATTTTCCATTCTCCATTACATTTTCCCTTTTAGCCGCTGGAGTTGCAGGTAAATGCAAGGCAAGCTAGAGGTGTCGTCTAGGGAGGCTGGCTGAACTTCTCAAGCCTGGGCAACGACCCCTCCTTGAAGTTCCCACGTTCCAGCATCTGGGTCCTCAGCCTCGTAAATCCCAGAAGCCTTTTATTTTTTTAAGTGTATCCGGACTTGCTCCGTTTTCCAGGATTATATCATGCTTAACAAACTTAGAAAAGACTTGTTGCTAAGCCACGGTGCCAGTGTGTTACTCTGCAATCAGCAGTGCACACGCGGTGATGGACCAGGCTGAGCAGTTCGCTTCCCACCCTGCAGGCAATGTACATGGGAAGACAAGTTATAGGGAGCAGGCTGCTTGGAGCAATCACAGTGGGCGGTGTGTGTGGTGGGCTGGGGTGGGAGTTGTCAGGTTGTTTACCTGGAAGGTTAGCATCATTAAACTGAGGCTCTTGTGACCACTGTAGTTCTGCATGTGACTCTAAGCCGGGCAGGGCAGAATCCTGGACAGTGCTGATGACAGACTGACCTCATCTTTTTCTTTGGATATTCTTTTGGAAACTCTGTGCTGAGTGAGCATCTTGTTTCTATTAATGTGTTCTTCCCTCAGATGGGACGCGGTGTGACCAGCAAGGCGAATGCTGCAGACTTGCTGATGCAGCTCTAGTCTCCCGAGCATCTGTCTGCTTGTCACGATCAGCATAAGCTCCGTTGGCCACCATCCAGAGGTTTAGGCTTAGGGGAACTGCTCTATTTGTAGCATGATAATTTTTAATAATTTCATTCTTGGAGGAAAGCTTATGTTTTGGCAATTCTGTCCTCAAATGCAGGTTAAAAATCCTCAGTCCCCTCGGAGTAGATTCCCAGTAGCGAAGCAGAACTTGAAGACGGGAATTACCCTAGACTCTAAGGAAGGGCGCATCCGTGCGGGTCGGCCGATGTCCACATCCTGAGAGCTCGGTGCACTTTCGCACACCAGCCTGCCCTGTGACTCTGCACAGGGGCTCAGTTACCTCCAGGTCTTGGTGCTGTATCTCCCCTCTCCCACCTCCTTCCTTGCCCCAAACTGCTGCCACAGAGTCCTCAGTCGAGGAGACTCGAGCGATGTTTGCAGAAGTTATGAATTGGTGGCCTGTGACTGGATCTGATCCACAAATCTTTTGTCTTTGCCATCACGTTGTTTTTAAAACTTTGATTTAGTTGCCTTAAGTTGAAACTCAGGAGATTCATGTAAAACTCTTGAGTATCTGTGTTCATTGCAAACAAATAGAAGATCTGGCTTGCAGGGTCTACATTCCCACAGGGCAGGGAGTTACTGGAGGAGCTTAGACAGGGTACCCTCCTTGGAGTTATCCTCAGTTCCCACCCTACACTTTCCCTCATTTATGTGACTGTCTGGTATTGGCAGGTGACTCTTGGTATACTGCAGAAACAAAAACCAAAATAAAACACACGTAGGAAACAAGCTTAGGAGAATGTGGCTCCCTGTGGACTCCCTCTCCCTGCTCTCTCCTGCCTTCTAGGGGGCCTCCTTCCTTGGGACCTGTTCCCAGCTTCTCGAGGACCCTGCTTCTCTTGGTCCATTGCCTCTGAATTTATCCCTTGTGCTTCCAAAAGGTGTGGTGGTGAAGTGTCATTGAGGAAAACATACAGACTTTGGGATCACGAGAGCTGGATTTGAATCCCAGCTCTGATCCTTACTCAGTTCAATTTCCTTTTCTTGAAAATGGCAGCTCTAACTTGCCTCATAGGTTAACTCGAGAATTAAATGGGATTTTGGATTTAAAGCATTACGCAAAACGTTGGTACTCAAGTAATGATGCCTCCATCCCTCTCTTCTATCAAGAAATGACTCCCTTCTTCATGACCTTGATGAAGGCCAGCTGAACATCTACCTCTGCTTTCCTGCCACGTATTTACTCTTAGAACAAAACCAACTGTTTTTTCTTTAGTCCTTAAAACATCATCTTTCCCATGTATACATTTCACACAGCCACTTTTCTTTTGGTAGGCAGACCTCTCGTAGAGACTCTCATATGAGAATAATGGGTGACAGGTGGATTTATTTTGTCTTGGGCAATTCTATCAGAAGGCATAGCTTTTATCACATCTCTGCAATAACTGTACAAAAATTTGTGATGGAAACTACATTAGCTTTTATAGCAATTGGTTGGAATTCTTTCTGAATATATGTACCTGTCCCCATCCATTGTATGTTTCTAGAAATAGAGCCAAGGTCAAAAGCTGGAAAGTCGTCAACAGGAAACATTGGTACTGGAAGGGAGACACTTCGCCTGAGACCGAAAGGTCCTGCCATCGTGGAGGAAGTGGTACGTTGTATTCATTTAATCCCTGTTCTGCTTGGAAACATATAGGCATTCATGTTGCTTAGAGCTGGAAATAAAGGTAAAATCATGAAGTTAAATAAAATGCCATACATTCTAATGAAAAGCATAGATCTTAATCCATTGCTTGCTTAAACAATATGAAAGTTCCTGAAGGTATCTGAGAAGGAAATATGGAAACTAAGTGCATGAGAAGAGACTGTGCAATAGCAATCCTCAGCTACCTGCAGATGGGTTCTTCTAGAGTAAATAGACACCTGGCTCAAACACTCAGCCAGAGCTCTCTGAGATCCAAGGACAAGTCGCTGAGCCACCTGCAGCAGTAGACATACTTCAGATCTTGATGATGAAAGATGATGTGCACAAACTCCAGTCATCTTGACTCTCCTTCACGTCCCCCATCCCTTCCATCAGCAAATCCTGGTGGATCTACCTCCACAACCAACCAGAATCCAGCAACTTCTCACCACCTCTGCCCCCACCACTCTGGCCCAGGGCACCAACATCTCCTCTTGAATATTACAGCCATCCATTCATTCTTCCTAGGTGGGGCTCCCTTGCCCGCCTTCCCTCTGTGCCCACACAGCAGCCAGAATTATCCTTTAAAAACACAAGTGAGGTTGTTACTTTTCGGTACCAGTCTATTCAAAGCCCGCCAGTGGCTTCCCACGTGACCCAGAGTAGAAGCGCAGATCCTCAGGGTGACCAGCACGACCCGACTCTGCACTTCTTCCCTGGTCTCACTCCCACCATTCTCCTCCAGGCTCCCTCTGCTTCAGCTCCTGGAGTCTCCTGGCTGTCCCGAAACACTCCAGATACAGCCCCACCTCAGGGGCTCTGTGCTGCTGTCACCTCTCCCTGAATGCTCTGCCCGCTTAAGGGCATGGCTCACTCCCTGGCCATCTTCAGTTTCTGTCCACATCGCACCCCATCTCACCTCTGAGTCGCTTGTGTAAATGGCAGCCTCCGCCTCCCCTCCCACTGCCCAGTCTTCCTGGCCCTCCGTTTTCTTCAAGGTGCTCAATGCAATGGAACTCCTTGTCTTTGTTTCCTTGTTGTGTCTTGTCTCCCTCCTTCCTCACACGTCCTGATCACTGCTGTATCCCCAGCAGGTTGAACAGTATCTAATGCTTCAAAGGAGCTCATATCTTGGCTGAATTAATGAATTAGTAATTGACTCACTTACGCTTGACAGGAGTAAGGGTTTTGCTGACTGACTGTGTAGAGGTGTCTCTCTAAGGGTCAGTATTTGCGGGAAAACCACCAGCGGAAGAGACAAATGGTGGGAAGGAGGGTAGAAGCAGGGGACAGCAGGGGAGAGGGCGGCAGAGGTAAGGCGTCCCGTGGCCAGGGGCAGGGCCGCTCACAACGCGGTGGAAGGCAGGTGGTGAGCCCCTGTGGGGGAGGGGAGGGCAGGCAGGCCCCGGGCTCCGAGCTCCTGCCGGGCCCTGTGTGCCTGCCGTCCTAGGTGCCCACCTGTCTGAAGGGCGAAGGAGTGAGATGTGAGCGGCTAGGAGGCTGTTCTCGTGGAGTGGGGCCCAGGGTTTGTGGGACACGATGTCAGGGTCGGTCAGTGGTGGGGTGCTTGTTGGAACAACATGCAAGGAACCAGGAGGCCAAGGTTGTGCTCGGGGGTGTTTGAGTCCCTCAGGGCATAGACAGTGTGGGGGAATCCAGAGGAGGATTCCGAGTCAGGTGCCTCCATCCTGGGGGAGTGAAAAGATTGACCCGGAGGCCATGACAGCCCAGAGGCCTGGGAGAGCCAAATGCATTTTATTTTATTTTATTTTTTTGGGAGGGATGGTAAATAGGTTTGTTTGTTTGTTTGTTTATTTATTTTTAAACAGAGGTACTGGGGATGGAACCCCGACCTTGTGCATGCTAAACGCACGCTCTACCACTGAGCTATCCTCTCTCCCGCCAAATGAATATTGAAAGTGAGATAGGATGAGGCTTGTGGGAAAAAGACCAGGGCGGTGAGTTCTGGTCACTCTTTAGTTTTCTGGTGCCCAGCACACTGCCAGGCAAATTGCCAAAGGCTGGTGAATGTTTATTGAGCAGAGGAACAAACCTCAGTAGGAGGAAAGAAGCTATTAGAGGATGGAAGATCCGTGCTTTCCAGGGGAGGCTGGGAGGACAAGAGGACAGACGTTCAACCAGGGAGCCGGGGGGGCGGCAGGAAAAACTCCATGTCACTTCGGGAAGAACGCGGGTAGTAAATGTTTGTTGAGCAGCTGCTCTGTATAAGGTGCTGGAATGAAAAAGAAGAGCTGAAGAGCTGCCTGAGGAGGTAGGAAAGATTCACTCAAAGATAAACATCTTAAACTCCCTTCCTATTTGCATAGCCTGTTTCATTAAATAGGGCAATTCAAATAGCTCACGGTAAAGGGAAACAACTAATTTGGAGCTAGTATTAGATTTGATACAGATGACTTACAATTTAATTTCCGACATTAAAGGACTTACAGATTTGGAACAACTCAGCCCCTCGTAACCTAGCACAAATTCTGAGAACTGTGAACGGTATTCTGCCTGCATCCTCATAATGGATTCACCGTGTGTTTGTTGAGACAGGCACAGTCCAGGTGCTAGTGATACCAAGAGGAATAAAGACCTTGTTTTTCCTCTAGAGGGAGAGAGACATGAAAGGAAGCTGTGACAAACCAGAAGGGTAAGGTTGATGCCACCAGGGAGGGGCTGATCAGCTGCAGTTAGAGATCGAGGAAGAGGGGAGTCAGGGAGTTTCCTCCAGAAGAAATGACTGAGTTGGTCAAAGATGGGGAGAAGTGTGTTCTAGACGTGAGATGACGGTGAATATGGGGATCTTGTAAGTGTCCAGGGGCCTGAGGGTGGGTGCTGGAAGGACCTGGTGGGGGTGGTGAGACTGGAGGTGGAGGCCTGGGTCAGGGGGTCAGGATGTGAAGGGGTGGTGGGTCATGGAGGTGCTATTTAAGAATTGCAAGGGGAGCAGCACAGTCAGTTTTGTGTTTTTGAAAAATCCCTTGGTTCTAGGGGATGGGCTGTTGAGCAGAGTGGATTTGGAAGGATGAAGACTGCAGGCAAGGGGACTCATAAGGAAACTTTTGCAAATAAGAAAAGATGAGAGGGTATTATTCAGCCATAAAAAAAGAAGAAAATCCTGCCATTTGCAACAACATGGATGGACCTTGAGGGCTTTGTGCTAAGTGAAATAAGACAGAGAAAGACAAATACTGGATGCCCTCAGTTATATGTGGATTCTAACACTGCCCCCACCCCACCCCACCCCCACCAAAACCCAACTGAAGTAACAACGTCATAGAGAAACAGAGCAGATCAGTTGTTGCCAGAGGCAGGGGGTTGGGGGGTGGTGCATGAAACGGGTGAAGGGGCTCAAAAGGTATAACTTCCAGTTGTAAATAAGCCCTCCTCAGGACTTTTTTATACTTACTGTATACATTTGTACTGTAAAGCATGGTGACTGCAGTCGGTAATACTGTGTTATATGTTTGAATGTTGCTAAGAGACTAGATCTTAAAAGTTCTCATCACAAGGGAAAAAAAATGGTAACTCTGTGTGGTGATGGATGTTGACTAGACTTACTGTGGTGATTTTTTAATTAATATGTACATAGATCATTATGTTATATACCTGAAACTAAGATAATGTATATGTCAGTTATATTTCAATTAAAAACAATCAGGACTGCACACAGACGGTCAGAATGTGAATGGAAAAAGAGTGACGAGATCAAGATCTATTTAGAACAGTGAGAGACCAGCGGCCGTTTTTGTACGAGAAGCGCTGATACTTGTTACAGTAACTTACAACGTGGCCGGGTGGCTACCAAGGTAAACACCTTGCACAGCCTGTTGCTTTACACAGACCGGTCAGAATACACTGTAAAGCAGGCAAGAGTGGTGTATTGTGTGTCTTATTGTCATAAAGGCTTAGTTAATATAAATATAAATATGAGAAAGTTGCAATAATATCAAGGAAATAAAAAAATTTGTTTGCAATAAAATGTATATTTTTAAATAAGCTTTGACTACAAAGCAACATACATTTACCATGGTATCTAAAATATTATGCATTTTTGCAGTGTAATTTTGAGTTGGACATTTGGCAGTTGAGTATTTAACATTTTTGGGCAATTTCTTTCTCAGGTATGAAGCCCTTTATAACCAGGTATTGAAATAAACTGAGTGTAGAACCAGATTACCAAATACTACCAAAAAAGATTTTAAAAGAATAATAAAATATATCTAACCATGTTTTGCATTGAAATTTAATACTTAAATTAATTAATAATTTCAATGCAAAAACTATTTAATGATAATTTTAGGAAGAACAAAATGCTTTGGTACCATTAATACATAAAATGAAAATTATTTAAAAATATTATCTCATCATCTCCTTATAAAATTGACTTTTGTGTGTTTTGATAAGGTACACAATGCATCAGTATGATAACACATGTGCAATTGATTTAAAGTGCATACAGTGGTCCCCTCTTATCCTCCGGGGACACGTTCCAAGACCCTCATTGGCTGCTGGAAACTGCAGATAGTACTGAACCCAAATATATTGTTTTTCCTATACATACATACTTACGATAAAGTTTAATTTATAAATTGGGCACAGTAAAAGATTAATAACAATAACTAATAATAAAATGGAACAATTATAAAATATTTTATAATAAAATTTGTGTGAACATAGTCTCTCTTATATCTCACTGTACGTACTCACCCTTCTTGCGATGATGTGAGATGATAAAATGTCAGTGTGATGAGATGAAGTGAGGTGAGTGACGCAGGCATTGTGACGTAGCGTCAGGCTACTATCGACCTGACTGTACGTGAGAGGGAGGAGCACCTGCTCCGTGTGACCCCAGATCATCAGCCCTGATGATGTTGATGGTTGGATGTCAGGAGCAGGTGATGTAGATGGTTGGGGATTCTGGGATCGAGCGAATGGTGTGAGATTATATCTCGCTACTCAAAATGGCATACAATTTAAAACTTATGAACTGTTTATTTCTGAAACTTTCATTTAATATTTTCAGCCCTCAAATGACTGAGGTAACTGAAGCTGAGGAAAGCAAAACCGCAGATGAGGGGAACTACTGTACAGTAAAATTAAATAAAAACAATAGGGGTGTGTGTTCAGAGTGTTTTACTCTTGGGGTGAGCTGTTAAAAGGTTTGGAAACCCTGGCCCACATGATAGAGACCAAAGCCCTTTTCATGGCACACAGGAGCTCCTAAGATCTAGTCATGTCTGGCACTGTGTTTCCCATCACACTGGACGTCTTGCTGTCTCTTTAACGTGCTGTACTGTTTGTCAGACCCTGGAACGTCACACAGACCCTGCGTATCTATTTCCTTCTACTTGCAGTGCCTCGTCCTGCTTATCTGATGCCAGTTCATCTTTGGAAACACAGTTCTTAAGCCACTTTCTTTCTGAAGTCTTCCTGGACTTCAAGACAGATTCAAATTAGCTGAAGCATACAAGAGCTGGCTCCATGTCAGATTTCCCCCTGTGTGTGCCTCAGTGTTCAAGATACAAATATAACCTTATTTCTCTCTTCTCTGATACAGCCCTCTGAAACCAAAGCAAAGGCCATTGGAAAGGTCGACGATCTTCTTGAATTGTACATAGGAATTCGAGATATCGATTTAGGTAAGATCATACTCTAAAAAAGTCTTCTCTTTCTTAATTTGATGGAACGTAATGCTTATCTGTTTCCCTTGCATTTATAGTCAGTTATGCTTTTCGAGATAGAAGGTATTTGTGGAGTGATGAAAAGCATAATGAAAATAAAGATAATAAATAAAAATGAAAAGAAGACCCTGGCCTTTACCTCTTACTAGTTGTGAGGCCTCAAAGCCAAGTCAACTTTTCAAAACTTCAGTTTTTTTTTAAAAATAGGAAAAATGTTTATTTTGTCTACTTTTTAAATTCAAAGTACAGTTGATTTACAATATTGTGTTAGTTTCAGGTGTGCAGCAAAGTGATCAAAGTGATTCTGTTTTATATATATATATATATATATATATATATATATCTACTTTCAGATTCTTTTCCATTATATGTTATTACAAGATATTGAATGTAGTTCCCTGTGCTGCACAGTTAAATCCTTATTATCTATTTTATATATAGTAGTGTGTATCTATTAATCCCATACTCCTAATTTATCCCCTCTTTCTCTTTTGGTGACTATAAATTTGTTTTCTATGTCTGTTGTCTGTTTCTGTCTGTTTCTTAATAAATTACTATTTTTTTTTTAGATTTTGCATGTAAGTGACATCATATAATAATTTGTCTTTCTCTGTCTGACTTCACTTAGTATGATATTTTCTAGGTCCATCCATGTTGCTGCAAATGGCAAGATTTCATTCTTTTTTATGGCTAATATTCCATTGCGCATATATATATATATAATCTTACATCTTTATCCAGTCATCTGTTGATGGACAGGTTGTTTCCATGTCTTGGCTATTATAAATAATGCTACTCTGAACATTGGGGTACACGTATCTTTTCGAACTAGAGTTTTCATCTTTTCTGGATAGATGCCCAAGAGTGGGATGCTGGATCATATAGCAACTCTATCTTTAGTTTTTTAAGGAACCTCCATACCATTCTCCTTAGTGGCTGTACCAATTTACATTCTCGCTGACAGTGTAGGAAGGTTCCCTTTTCTCCACATCCTCTACAGCATTTATCATTTGTAGACTTTCTGATGATGGCCATTCTGACTGGTGTGAGGTGATACCTCACTGTAGTTTTAATTTGCATTTCTCTAATAATTAGTGATGTTCAGTATTTTTTCATGTGTTGGCATCTGTATGTCTTCTTTGGAGAAATGTGTATTTAGGTCTTCTGCCCACTTTTAATTGAGTTGTTTGCTTTTTTGGATATTGGATTGTATGAGCTATTTTAAACTTCAGGTTTTTATCTATAAAGTACAAATTATATTTCCTTCATAGGCTACCTTATGGATTTAAAAAACATGCATGATGAAGGATGTTAAGTAGAATATTATGGTAATTATTTCACAGTATATATATATATATATTAAAAGTATATGAAAAAGTTTAGTAAATGATACGTATGAAAAGTATCATTAGTTAATACATCAGATTTAATTGACAAATTGTGTATTTATTATGATAAAGTTGTGCCACACTTAATAAGGTTACTGAAATCTTGTGAACACTGCATCAAATATGAAGAATGTGGACACACTTGGCATATGACTAATAAGGGCATTTGAGCAGTTGAATTTCTGTGTATTATGTCATCATTAGGATGTCAGAGCCTTGATTTATCCATTAAGATTCTCTCCGTTGCAAATAACAAATGAAACAAAACTCAACAATTCTAACTGGCTTAAGGGAAAAAAGAGGGGTAGAAATATTTTGGTTCTTACAGCTGAAAATCCAGAAGTAGATCCTGGCTTTAAGAATGGTTAGATTTGGTGCTGTCATCAGGGTGTGGTTTCTCTCCTCCCAATTCTGGCTTCCTTTCAGGTCCTCGTGGTATCCCCTGGCAGCCCCAGGTCCCCACCCCCCCATAGAGACAAAATGACAGCCACGGCTCCCCCCTCTGCATCTTCTTGGTGGCAAACACAGTGGGAGAGAGGGAAAGCCTTTCCGAGTCTTTCAAAGAAAACGCTCAGGATTGTCTCTGATTGTCTCAAGTGAGCCAGTCACAGAGGCCCGGGAGGTGGGTAGGTCTGGGTCAGAAGTTCTACTTATGGACTAGAGAGTGACTCACTCTGAAATACAAGGGCTGAGACGGTGAAGGGCCTGGCCTCTTCCATGCAGAAGCAAGGTAAACATTCCCTGAAGAAGGGCAGGCGTGTGCTGGGTGGGGCAAGAGTGAGTGTGCACAGCAGCGGTGGGCGGGTTGGTGCCTGCATGCGTCTCTGTGTGTTTGTATCAGGTACTTAATACATTTCTTAAAGTCAAGGACGTGGACTGTTTTGATTACTTGCTGCCAGGTAAAGTATTTTACTCCACCTCAGCTAGAAGTATTTAAAACCCGTTCTTTCTTTTCTGCTTCCACTCATCTTCCTTTTTCCTTCCGAGTTTATTTTTTTCTTGCCTGCCTTAACTTTAAAAATAAAACTTCTGTGTTGGCTGTACAAGAAGATGTCTGTCATGGAAAACAAAAGTCGTACTCTTTTCTAGCTCCTTAAAGAGAAATATAAAATTTGCAATAATAGATCCTCGCTACACACAGATGCGAGGTCAAAGCTGAGACAATCCTATAGAAAACAAATGGTTTAAAACGCTTCTCCCAGTCCTTTTGTATATGGAAAAATATAGAGATTTGCATAAATGATGTGGGCCTGTGACAGTTATGCAGATGAGCATGCAAATGAGCGAAAAGGGGGTTTAGCGATGGCAGTGCTCTTAAACTCAGGTAGTATTTGTTGGAAGAATAATGTATCTCTGTTCAGTTGAGAAGTTTTCAAATTGTATCCCGTATAAATAGTATAAGATGCAGGAACTAGCCTGTCAGTTGCTGAATCTTTAGGAGAACCGCATTTTCCGAAGGTGAGCACTTAAAGCAGTGCTCAACCTTAGAACTGAATTTTGGGCATAGATCTTATAGCTACTTAAGTATAAATTGGGCATAGTTAAATAAATTATATTTAATACTAAATCTTTTGTTATGAAAAATATACAGGAAAGAGTTTTGGGCAGTGGTACAAGTAATTATAAATGAATTAAGAAACAGTTCTTTGAGGATCAATTTTCTTTCACTCTGACAAATTCAGGGCACTAAACATTCTTCATAAATTCCTTGTAAATTAACTAGTAATCCCTTTACAAAGTTAATTAATCAACTGTTGCAAATTCCTCCAATGGCATAAAAACTCATTATCATTATATACACGATTAGCAATGTGATCAGTCACCTAGGGAGGTAAAGTTTAAGGAAAGTAATTATTTGGAGAATGTCAGCCATTGTTAAATTAGGAATTTCTCTCATTATTCAGATCTGATTAGCATGAAATATGAATCACAAATGTGACATTGATTCAGCAAATGAATACATTTGTTTGTATTTCCAGTGTTTCTTGGCTTTCAGGAATGTTAAGTCTTAATTAAACTGACATCATGTTATTTTGAAGTTGTTAATGTAAGTTTTGTTAAAAATTTAAAAGAGTAATATGGCAATAAAATGACTAAAACTGAAAACACTATCATCAAGAAAAGCTTTGAGATGTATTTACCGTTTGAAAATGGAAAACAATTCAAATGAGTCTATGCAGAAGGAGCTTTGGGGGTGATGGTGATTTGTTTGTTTGGGTGTACAGTTGTGAACTAGTCCACAAACAACCCAAAGCCAGCCAGCGTGGCTTGCCTTGGAATGTTATCCACGGGGGAAAGTGGTTTCTGGAAGACTTCGACTCCAATAAGACCTTATGTGGGATTGACCTAACTCAATGAAAAGCTGTGTCATATAAGCTTCTTAATGAATATTTAAGGCAATTGTGTAAATTGTATATAAAACTACAATATTTTTTGATGATACCAATTTACGAATTTGGAGATTATATTAGAAATTTCAGAATTTTAGGATTTCTTATTTATAAAGAGATCCAGAAATGTGTGGAAAGGAAGTCTGAATGATAGCTTCTGAGTAATTTTTTCCTATAAAATCATTTATAGCTCTTTTAAAAGTATATGATAATGTTATTTAGAGATAATTATATTTCTTCCTAGGGTGATTTTCTTTTTTCAGTGGATTCAAAACAATGAATGCCATAGAAAGTCATCCTTCTCATGTAAAGCCAATGAAGTTCTGGAAGTAGATTTGCATTAAAAAAAAAATCTACATTGGCTGTATTTTTTGATGTTTGACTCGTGTGAGTTGCTTGAAATGGGTTGATGTTTTTGAAAAAGTCTTAAGGAGAGTAAGTGCTGAAGACCTTACATAGAAAGAGATACAGTTACAGATTTAATGGTTAAATTAGCAATGGTGGTAACTAATCTTTATCTAAATCCTATTATTTGCTATTTAATAGATTTGAGAACAGATTCAGAGAAGTTTGGTAACTTGTCTGAAGTCAGCTAACAAGTTAAAGGCTGGGATCCAATTCTGGGACTTTCATACCAAGATTTTTCACTTATAGTAGCATCTTATATCTAAAAGTTATGTTTAAGTATTTAAAAACTTGGTGGAAAATATAGATTGAGCAAAATAAGTTTGTCTTTAATAACGATGTAAAAGTTGTTCAGTAGTGGGTAATGATATAAAGATATTCTCAATATAGCCACTAGAGGTCAGCACTTAGCTGCTCTATAACAATACGTAAGAGCAACAATTCTTTCAGTAGAATGTTTTTTTTGCCAGGTTGTATTCAGGTGCTAAATATTATTGCAGCATATTGCAGATCTATTATAGTTAACAGATTTAAAGTATTTTAGTAGCTATCATTGTGTTAATATAATAAAACTTTCTAAAAAGTATCTCATTTGCTTAAGTTTCTTTTCCTTTTCTCTTAAATCAGACTCAATTTTTTATCAAAAAGAATATAATTATGCCAGTTTATTTCTCCCATAAATATATTTAAATTTTATGTTTATACTTTATGCATTAGCAAAAATTCATAACATGTTCGGAGCATGTTCCTTTCTTAATTTCTTTTAAAATAATACAAGCAAATTACTGGCTTTGAGAAGATGTATGGAGAGCACTGTGCTACATACAGCATTTTCAGCACAAGTGTGAAGCTGCTTAACTTGGTATTTTTGTTGCTTCTACAAGACCAGAGGTTCCTTGAAGGCAGATAACTTACTCAGTTTTTAATCCCACCTCCTACCTCAGTACCTCTCCCAGAGTAAATACTTGGTGAATGTTTTTTGAGAGACTCAAAAATAGTGAATTCACAGGGAGGCCGAGTCCTAAGGTCATTTTTGAAGCTTTAGCCCTTGGACAAATTATGAAACTATGAACCTTAATTTCCATATCTTTGTAAAAGGGGTTTGACAAAAACAGCCTTATTGAGTTGCCAAGGCATTAAATTAAATAACATGTATAAAGTTTGTCACGTCATAAATAACAGGTATGGCTGTCATCATCCTTAGCAAGGGTCACTGACAGTTATCACTAGTGACAGTGGTCGAACGTGTGGGATGTCTGACCAGCTCTGGGACTGCATTTGGTGTGGGAGTTTTTCTCGATTTTCTGCTGTGTCAGCGCAAGTGCATGAGTGAAATTATACAGTTTGGACTGTGAGATCATCGTATGGGTGACGTACGCCACCCTTTTTCTCATCTGGTGACTAAGGAACCCAGAGCAGAGAGTGCATGCCAGGGTAGGCAGGTCCAGGATGCACTGTTCCTGGGCTCAGCGCTCTAGACAATGCTGCTGACCTTGCCGAGGGGCCAGAACACTGTGTACCAAGTCGTTTCTTTTAGCCAAATGCGTGTGTGTGTGTGTGTGTGTGTGTGTTTGTGTGTGTGAATGAGAGATTGGTTGACTCAGTGTCCATCAGTGGACGTCTGGTCCCTGTCATTGTTCCCTCCAACATTTAAGAGCATTTAATTTCCGCTTCTGAATAGCCTGTAGGTTTTCTTGTATTTTTTAATCTATGTGTATCTTATTCCTTCCTCAATGAGATTGTATATCACCCATATGTCAGTATAGTCTGTAGGTAACTGTCTCAATAAATGCTGTCTGTAGGCCCCGTGAGAAATATTTAGAATTGTAGACTAAGCAAAATTCTGAACTTGAGGCCTACTTTTCAAGCATTTTAAGTTGTGGCTACTCCTCTTTCCCATCCTGGCTACAGATTCAGAGTTCTGGGCTTCACTCTGAGTGCGTGCGAACTGTGCGGGGGCAGAAAGTATTTAAGTGATTACAGAGACTTCCTGTACCAATCCACGTACCAGCATTCGTTACACGTCAGACACTCAGCTGGGTCCCCTGGGCGTAAGGGGCTGAGTAAGCTGTTCAAGCCATGTTGGGAATTTATTCTCTAATAGAGAAAACATGTAGATGAAAGTAATGACAACGCAGAGCAATGCTGAACAGGCACCGTGAGACCTTATTCCTCACAGTGTGGTCCGGGGCTAGCATTGCCTGGGGGTTGTTGGAAACACAGACTCTCAGGCCTTGCCGCAGGGCTGCTGAACCAGAATCTGCATTTCACCAAGACCCCAGGCGACTGTTCGCACGTTCAATGTGAAGAGCACTGGCAGGAGGCTCTGGGGAGTGGAGGTACCGCTTCCGCTTGGGGGCACAGGGTTTCATGGAGGGAGGAGCCTGGACGGAGAGAGGTTTAGATGGTGGAGCTGGTGATTAGGAGGAAGTTATCCTGGGCAAAGGTAGGAAGGAGGAAAGATGGCGTTGTGAGTGGTCAGATTTATGAGGGCACAGCATTAGTGCAGAGAAGTACAGCCATTTGGGCACCAGGGGTACTTTGAATCAGAATGACGGACTAGGGTTTAGAGTTCTTAAGATATGCACTGGTGACCCAAGGAGTATTTTCACATATGGGAATGACACAGGCAGTCTCAGAGAATGGAAGGGAGCTTCCTGGTCCTCTTGTCTCACTACCAAATAGGATCAGAGCTGGGCTTTAGGAAGAGATACCTCAAGTGCCTTTGGGGGAGGGTTTGCTGACTAGACTTGGAGATGAAGGAAACAGCAAGGGGGCAGTGAGGAGGAAATGAAAAGGAGTGGATTAGAGAGATTGCAAAGGTAGAATCAAGGGGAGGCAGCATTTGGTACCCAGGCAGGAAGAGAAAGGAACAGGGAGAGTGATCGCATCACTAATGGCAGTGGTGACAGTGGGCGAAGGAGTAGCAATTTCTTTAAAAGGGAACGTGGTGTTTGGTTCCTGGACGTGCTGGTTGAGATGCTAACAGAACACAAGCTAGAAGACTTGTGCCCTCTTCCTGGAACTTGTGAGAGAATTCAGGGGTGGAAGCAAAGGTTTGGGACTTCTCTGCAGCGCGGCATGGTTCAGCTGGGGCTGGGGCTAAGATCGCCAAGCAAGACCGCCTAAGGCGAGGGGGGGACACACAGCCTCCAGGTATGTGGGGACTATCAGTGAAGTCCTGTTTCCTGAGCACTTGGTTTCTCCTCTCACTGGGGAAACGCGCTCCGAGGGCAGCTTTCCTCCTTTCTTGACTATAATACTATGACTGTTCGAAGAGCTGAAGACATTAGAGTGTTTCTTGATTTTATAAAAATTTTTTTGCGCATTTTAAAATTTGTTTGTTGGGGAAGGTAATTAGGTTTTGCTTATTTTATTTTATTTTTTAATGACGGTACTGGGGATTGAACCCGGGACCTGGTGTATGCTAAGCACACGCTCTGCCACTGAGCTATACCCTCTCCCCTAGAGTGTCTCTTAATGGCTTAGGAAACAATTTCCAAAATATAGCTGTTACCCATGAGCTTACAGGGTTTATAATTCAAGCATAGTTTTACTGCATTAAACAAGCCCGAGGTAAAAAACAAAAAACAAAACAAAACAAAATCTCCCACCCAAACCAAAAAAACCTAAAAAACCCCCAAAATTTTTTCTCCAACTTGAATGTATCTACTATGTTTTACATTTTCTTCCATTGTCTGTGTAGAGATTCCTCTAATATTTTATTATGGTTTTCAAACATACAGCACAGTTGAAAGGCTTCTTAGTGAGTACTCCTATACTTTGCACCTAAATTCTGCCGTAAATATTTTATTATAATTGCGTTAACATACACTTCTCCCTTTACCCGTCCTGTGTAGAGATTTTTGTAAAAACAGTTGTGATTGTAGCATATAATTTATGTACTATTTTTTCAGTAAATATAGAAACAGATTTCCCCAAGTTACTGCAAAGTTAGTCGTAAGTATGGTTTAAAATTATTTTGAAATATTTTATCAAATATTTTATCCACTATATTTCATCAAACTAGAGGTAGCTTAATGATTCTACAGCTTATTAAAAAACCCCTGCCTCTTAGGTTTTTAAAAAAATTTTCTTTTTTTTTTTTCGTAAAGTAGGTACTGGGGATTGAACCTAGGACCTCATGCGTGCCAAGCACACACTATATAGTACTGAGCTACACCCTCCTTAGGTTTTTCTATAAAAATTTTATGCTAAATTCTTTTCTGTTTTTAAGGTTTTTTAAAAAAAAGTATAGATTCCCTTAAATGTGAAGGAAATGAAGACATTATATTGAAGAGGTATCTGCACCCCTTTGTTCGTAGCAGCATTATTCACAATAGCCAAGAAGTGGAAATAACCTAAGTGCCTATGGGCAGATGAATGAACAAAGAAGTTGAGATATACATACAATGGGATATTCTTCAGCCACAAAAGGAGGAAATCTTGCCATTTGTGACAACATGGATGAGACTTGAGGGCATTATGCTAAGTGAAATAAGTCAGAGAAAGACAAATACTGTAAAATCTCACTTACATGTGGAATCTAAAAACAAAACAAAGCAGGTGGTGGTGGGGAACACAACCCAAAACCAAACTCTTAGAAAAAAAGAACAAATCTGTGGTTACCAGAGGTTGGGGGTGGAGGAGGGGAAGCTGGTTAGGGTGGTCAAAAGATACAAACTTCCAGTTATAAGATAAATGAGTACCAGGGATGTAATGCATAGCATGATGACTATAGTTAACGCTGCTGTGTGATATATTTGAAAGTTGTTAAGAGAGTAAATCCTGAGTTCTTATTACAAGGAAAAATACATATTTTTGGTATCTCTTGGAGATGATGGATGTTAACTAAACTTATTGTGGTAATCACTTCATGATGTACTTAAGTCAAATCATCATGCTGCATACCTTTAACACTTATGGTGATTTATATCAGTTATATCATAATAAAACCAGAAAAAAAGCAGTATAGATTCCCAGAAGTGAAAATATTAGTAGATCAAAAGATGTGAACATTTTTAAAGATTGCTACTTGTTGCCAGATTGTTTTTCAGAAGCCATATCTACAAAGTCAAATGGTGTATTTGAGTGTTTGCTTTACTGTATCCTGGCCAGCCTTGGCATATAGTTAAAAATGTATATGTGAAAATTTTAATAAACTTGACTGGGCCCTTGGGCTGGAGCAGAGGGTCCAGCTGCGGTTGAGGACCTCTCTTCCTTTGCTTCTATGTTGATGGTAAATGGAGAACTTGTGGGGTCATGGCTGAAGCCTGGGGCAAGGTAGGAGACAGGGGGGTGATGCCGAAGAGAAGAGATTCAATTATGCTGATGACTTGTTTTAGATGGTGTTTGCTAAGCTTCTTCACTGTGAGGTTGTTCTCTCTGTAATAAGCATTTGGTGGAGGGAGATTCTGAAGCTATGTAAATATCCCATTTCCCATGAATCAACCAACCAAATCTTCCATCCATTCACCTCTTTGTCAATCAGCCTCTCATTTCATTATGGATTCATAGTTTCTTGTTTTGTTCAATGGAACTATAATCTATTACCCTTACTACTTATTTTGATGCTCAAATTGTCCCTCATGTGGTCAGTGGGAGTTCTTACACTCGGTTTTCTGTGTCTTTTTCACAATGTTCCCATTTTTTTGGATACTTTCTTACTTTCTGGCAGAAGATATTCTTGGTTCATATTGTACTATGCCTGCTCCAGACCTGGAATCAGCCATTTCTTTGAGGAAATCTGGTTTTTTTTTAGTGGAGAATGATATTTAAGAACCAAGATCTTGGGGGAGGGTATAGCTCAATTGTAGAGTGCGTGCTTAGCATGCATGAGATCCTGGGCGCAATCCCTGGTATCTCTGTTAAAAAAAAGAAAAACAAGATCTGGGTGTTTTGTGTGCTCATTGCTGTTGGGGTGTCACTGCTCCCAGGCCCCCGCAGTGGATTGAAGGATGTGTGTGTTCATGTCTTTACCTTTACAGTTTGTAATCTTTTGAAAAAAATATTTCACTGCTCTCTACATTTCTAATTCTGCAGTCTTTATTCTACCTTTCTCCCTTCTCTTATTCACCTTTCTCTGACAGTGAAAAAATGTGGTTCCCATGACTCAATATATATACACTTATGTGATCCGTCTCCATGTGTGCGACCAGCCTCTCATCAGCGTGGCTGCTGTCCTCCTCGCCCCTTCCCCCTCCCCACTGCACCTGGACTCTGTGCCCTGCACCAGGCTATCCAGTCACATGGAAGCCCTCTTCACCTTAACTGGGGCTTTGATCCCTGCCCCAGGTCGCCCCATCCACACCCCACGTTTGCTCTGATTGAGGTGCCCTTCCTCCTATGGGCCATATCTCCTCCCTTCCCCCAGCCTATCTGTGTTAGGACTGAGCTGTTTGAGATGAAGAATAAATACTCTCAGGAGCCCTAGTGAATTTTAGCTGAAAGGCCAGACCTCTCGGCTCATTCAGAGAAATCATACAACTTTTGATTTGTTCAACCCGAACCTGAAAGGAAAAGAGAGGCTGGGCTTTGATGGTTCCCTTTTATCTGGGGGTTCTTCACCCAAGTCCTGAATCACATCCACACTGTCTCTTCTTGGCAGCTGGTGCTTATAGGGGGCTGAGAAAAAAAAAACCAGTGAGCCTTATGGGATCCCAGCCAGGTGGGGCAGGTCCCATGGGAATCCTGAAGATGCTGGTTCCCCAGGCATAAAATATGGGGTTCAGGCAACTTATTAGAAAAACAGAGCAAGGGTACCGCCTTCACTTTCTATCCTGAACTGGAAAGAGGCTCAAAAAAAGTTACTTTGATTCCATGAGTAGACAGCTATCTTCTCCTTTTCCCTAGCTTGATGGTCCCATTGCAAACTGTTACCCTTTGTCTTTTTTTTGTGGTTGGGGGTGGGGGACTGGCAAGGAGCGCAGAGAGAGCCAGTGCCTGTGGGGAGGTGGGGAAGGGATGTGTTCTGAGTCTTCTGTTGGGATTAGCCAGCGGATTTCCTTTCAGGAGCCCTTGTTCTATACACGGGAACTCCAGAAGTTCCCAACTAACGGGCTCCACGATGGAGGAGAGGGCGGGGGTCGCAGCTGCAGACTTGGGTGCTGCGGGCAGGTTGATTAAAAAAAAAAAATCTTTCCTGCGCTGATATGTGATTGATGCAGAGTATCTTATTGTTTTAATTTGTACTAGAAATATAGTGACATTTTTTAATCAGCCCTCTGATGCTGTTTCATGTATCATTAACTTAAAAAAAATTCTTTTTGATAGCCACCACAATGTTTGAAGCTGGAAAGGACAAAGATAATCCGGATGAGTTCGCTGTGGCGCTTGATGAGACTCTTGGAGACTTCGCGTTCCCGGATGAATTTGTCTTTGATGTGTGGGGCGTCATTGGTGATGCCAAACGAGGATGACCATGATGTGAACAGTTGTCTCTGGAGGAATGAACCACTGTTGCTTTAAAAAATAAAAGTAAGATCTTTTAGACACTGTTATGGACTCCGGTTTGATATTATGTGTGTAGAATATATTCTTTGAAATACAATTTTGATTTCTGGGCACTCTTTAATGCATATGTAGTATGCTTAAAATAAATTGCCTAAAATGTGATCAATTTTAACATTCATTCGAGGACTTTTTCAAAGTTGTTTTTCTGGAGTATTTCTAGATAGATGATTTTGTTCCCCATCGACAGCCATGTTTTGTTTTCCACATATAATCTCAATGCAGTGGAAACTAGGATTAGAGTATATAATTTCCCTTATAACATCTTCATTTTGTTCTACTAGTTTGAACAGGATATGCTCAGGACATGAAATGTGAATTATGCTGACTAGAGGTCTAGAAACATTAAAAAAAAAATCTACTGAATTAAGGGGAGGAAGATTCCGACAGCCTCCTGATGTCCAGCTGTCTCTTTTTGTAAAACAAGGATTGATTGAATTTTATTATTTGCATCTTTGTAATTGCTTTCTTGCTTCTTAAACTTGCTGAAATCTATTGTGTTGTGTGTGCATTTGCAAGTGGAGAAGAAGGTGAAAAAGGCAGAAAGGGTAGAAACCACTTCTATTTGATTTTTTTTTTTAGCAGTTCTTACAGCATTATTTCCTTTCCACCCATCCCCACTGTTATGTTACCCTTTATAAACAGTGCAGGGAAGGTTTATCATCTTTGTAGAAGTTTTCTTTTGAAAGATATTTACTCAGAAAATAACTATGTTTGAGAACATTTTTTTTTTTGGGTTAAAGAGCAATGCTTTTAGGCCCCCTAAACTTTAGAGGAGATACTATCAGAAATAGAGGCCCCCCAGGGGAAATGAAAGGGGAAGGGAAAATTGAGAAAATATATTAGCCTATTATTTCAGAGTTCTAATGCACTCTCTCTAAAACCTTACATTATTGAGAAAATTGAGGGTAAATGCCCGTCTTACCAGTCTTACTTGACATTTTTACTGATGTAAGAGAGATGGAAATGAATGGTTTCAACATAGATCATTTAATAAGGCAGAGCATGGTGTGACCAAGCATTCTTCTAAAGTGTCAGCTGGAAAATGCTGCCTGCTGCCCTGGTAATCAGAAATCATAACCTGTGCGGGCTGTGTTCCAGGAAATCAGAAGCCGGTCCCTTTTCATGCTGGGCTAATGCTCAGATAACGCTCTTGTTTTCTGGTGCAACTTCACTTTTACTGCCTTTCACTCCCTTTTCACGTAGATTTAATGCCATGAAGCTGATATTCTTTGTCCCATTAACCTGAAACCTGCACAGAAATTGTTTTAGTCATTAATATGTAACGAGAATGGTTTATAGAATGTGGATTGTCTTATTGCCCTTGCCCATCGTTTGGAAGTAGGATCCAGCCCAGGTGGTAGTAATTTATTGCTACTTTAAAGAAAAAATGATGTCTAGTTGATTTATAATGTTGTGTTAATTTCTGGTGTACAGCATACTGATTCAGTCGCGTGCACACACACACACACACACACACACATACACACATATTCTTTTTCACTATAGGTTATTACAAGGTATTAATTATAGTTCCCCATGCTATCCTGTAGGACCTTTTTGTTTATAGTTGCTACTTGTTAATTCTTTTTTTTTGGAGGTCCCCAAATACCTATTACTTCTTAATCCACTTCTCGTAGAAGGACATACGAAAAAAGAGCTGATGTTCCTATTGATGGGAAAGTTATTGGATGACTTAGAAGGCTCACAGAAATATTTAAACAAAAAATGAATTTCTTGGCACCAGATGTTAGAGTTGAAGTGACGAGTCATTGTTTATTATTGCTGGCTGTCGGTTCTCCGTCCCTTTTGGGCACGAAGAGTGACACTGGGTGCAGATTCCCTGTGATTTGTGGAACCTCATATTGACCAAGTGGTTGTGCTCACCATGATCCTTCTAGAATTTTGGTGTGTAAGGTTCGGATGGCCATGTACAGCTGCAGTTGTAACTTGCTTGTGAGCATTAAGTGGGCAGTTATCATTAAGGGTGTCAGCTGGGCACGGGTGCTTTAATAACGATAGGTTTTTCCTTGAAATATCTTTTTCTCTCACCTCTGTTGCTAAACTGATAACTAGGTCAGTTTCTTTACATCATTTTGTTCTCTTACCTGAAAATACATCTCTCTGTGAACTTTGTGCCTTTTGGTAAAACTCTCAGGGCACAAAAGGAACAGGGTTTCTTTTTAGTTGTCACAGTTGACAAGGGGAGGCTACCTTCTGCTGGTACAAGGAGATGAAGTCATTAAAAAAAAAAAGTGCCATTTCATTGGCACCACTAAACATTTGCAGAAGGCCTGTATTGTTTTCTCTTGTTCTGTAAGAATTTTTTTTCCCCCAGTGCAGGATGATTGCTTTATTCCTTTTTTTCTTCTTTTGATTATTTTTTTCTCGATTCCCTTTCATGCAGAGCAGCATCTTTCAGGGGCCACCAAGCACACTCTGTTTTTCTTTTTCTGGAGAGAACGCAAAGGATGATTAAAAGTTGGGTTCAATGGGGGCTTGAACGTAGCTTGGCTCTGATCAAGTCTGACATTCAGATGATTACTGATGGGTGCATTTTTGGTTTCTATGATGTTTCAAAAATATAGTTATGTAATTATACCATGTGAAACCCTTTAAGAATTCAATTATAAAGGCTGTCATTAGTTAACCTCTGTTTGGGGCTGCTGTATCCTGTATTATAATGTGACAGATAATTAGCTAAATAGAGGTAATTAAATTTTTCCAAAGGATGTTTAATTTGCAGTATTTTCCCCCATAAATTTAATGAATAGATGTTTTCCAAGTAAAGCACATTTTGCCTGGGTCCATGTTATTGCCTGGCCTCCAGCAAGTGTAGAGAGCACCTTCCAGGGTTCTTTCAGTTATCACTGCCTCCCTAGCATAGCAGCAGAATGAATTCTATCTGCAAATGGAGTTTTCAAAATAATGGTTCTTTTAAACAGAGTGCCGGTATCCGCCAAAGATGTAGAAGAGTGGTCAGATGCTTACCCTTCCACTCTGCCGTACGTCTAAAAATATGCGGGACCAACAGCACCCTATTATTCTGGCGGAAGTGATAGGTTAAAAGGACAGTTGAATTACTCTTGCAATGAGTGAATAAAGAGGGAGATGCTGTTCACCTCACAGTCCCAAGTACCAGTGCTCTGTGTAAAATGCACATTTATTATGTTCTTGATGCAGATTGAAAGACGTATCAGAGTAATTTCAAGTGCTTACACATGTCCTGGTTATACAATGTTTCTAAGATTGTGAAGTGTACAAATGGCACAGCCTGTCCCTACTTGTTACCTGAAAACCTAGTTCTGAGAAATGACTCGTGGTTATTGTCTGCTAGGAGGGCAAGCAGAAGCTGAGGAGAACGTCTTTATTTCAACTGGAGACATTATGTCTCTATAAGACTGAAGTTCAGCCATGAATATTTTCAAGCGATAGGAACAAAAAGGAGAAATTAGAAAAATTTCTGTAGGACAGTTTTTAGTAAACATTCTATATTTCGAACTGTTTGTGTCATGCATATAGTATAGTATTGACAACATACAGGTAAAACGCTATTTTGAAAAGAAAGTATTTTCTCTTTTATAAAAATTATAGCATATACTTTGAAATGTTTTGTGAGATTGAATGTTGGAAATCTATTAATATGTGAAATTATAAATTATATTTTATTATTTAAAAATGTAGTATTTACTGTATTTCTGCTTACAGATGTATAATTTTCACGTATTGATCAAAAGGTAAATTATTTGTAAAGCTTTAATAACTTTATATTTCTTATATGTAAAAATAACTCCTCAAATAAAAACCTTTTCATGAAAAATGTGATGAATGCTTTTTATCCTGAAAACAATAAAGATTTGGGGTTTTAAATGTCAGACTTCTAGTTTTGTATAAATAAATGATGGGAGTAATACATGTGATTGTTCAGGCCTTTATGTTTTTAACGTGTCTTTGGTATATTTTTTTCACAGCATATTTTGTAACAAGGTATAACCTCTAAGGTCTCTTAGTTTGAAAATCCCCAGATTATTTGCTTCGATTCAGTAAAAGCACATGAGATACCCAGGACCACAGTGCTCTGAGACAGAACAGTCATAAGCTGTTTCTGTTATACTGAGGTTTACCCAGGGTGACACTTTATTCACCTGATTTTGTGGCAGTAATTTCCAAACAACTGTGTGAGTAAGTAGAAGAAACACCAGCCTGGAGGCCCCAGGTGGTTACGCCTTTCGGATGCAACATCGCCTTGATAACGTTCGAAGGTCCCATCAGAGCTGCTAGAAATCCTTACAAATGAGCTAATTCCATGTATTTGGAGGCGGGGCCCAGGAGTCTGCATTTTGACCCCTCCTCCGGGTGATTCTAGTGGAAGTGAATCACGGACCTTTTCCCGCTTGCTCTCAGGAGCTCCTGGCCGAGCGCTGGGGGGGAGCAGCAGATAGGACTTCAAGCACTCAGGATCCATCGGGGTAAGCAGAGACGTGAAAAAGCTCTCTAACACAGTTAGGTAAGTGCTGACGTGCATGTGACGTGGTATGGGAAAAAGCCACGTATGAGAGTAGGATTTCTTTTAACTTCATTAAATGGATGATCTTCTAAGTGTAACTTGGTATTGCTAAAAGAATTTGTTGTCTTAGAGAAATGGACTCCCCAAGTGGCAAATGATGGATTAACCCATGTGATGATTTCGCCTCAGTTTGCATGCAGTGTTTGATGCTTACCATTGATATGAGTAAATATTGGCTATTTATCTTGCCCTTATTAGGTTTTTATCCTCTTATAGTTTTGTAGGTAAGGATCCTCTGAAACAATGGCTTCTAAAGATCACTTTTGTTTTTAGGAGAATGGAATTGACATGTGAGATAAGAAGATTGACCTCTCAGTGGGAGCAACTGATTATGGAAAAGCTAAGCTTGTGAAAATGCTACTTGAATTCTCCTTGTATAGGTTTTTCTCTTAGCAAGGTCCCTTCCTGCAGAGGGGAGTGAGCAGAACGTGATTCGTGCTTCATTATCTTAACGTGTCATCTAAAAATATGTGGGAAATAATGTTTATGATTTAAAAAATTGTAGCTCTGATGAATTAGCTTTGGAAAAGCAGTTTTCTTAGAAGTTAGAATTTCTACCCGCTTGTTCAGATAGGTTGTAAAAATAATTTGATTTGTCTTAATTTTATTTTAACAGCTTTCCTGTGAAAAGGAAACAACTGTAAAAATGAAATAAACCAAAGACTTTCTTCCCTATACAACAAGAAGGAAACTTCCTCTTCTGCAGTGGCACTGGGAAAAAATGAGGAAATAATATCTTGCAGATTTAAGGGATGGAGGAAGATTGGTGGGCTGCTTTAGGGTAATGGGCTAATGGGGACATTGTGGCCACCTTCCTGCAACGTCCTGCCCTCTTCACCATTCCTTCCATGCCTGGCTCTTTCTTCTCTGCCCAACCTCCATCCCTGGTGTTCCTCAGGCCTCAGACCTGGGTGCCTGCCCCTCAGGTCCGCTCTTCTTGGGTGACTCATCCTTTCCTGTGCTTTAAACATTTTTATAGTTTCAGCCGCCAAATCTCTATCACCAGTTTGGGCCTCTGTTCTGAGCTCTATACTCAGATATTCAACCGCTTTCTTTTTTGGGGGTGGGGGGGAGGAAATTAAGTTTGTTTGTTTATTTAAACAGAGGTGCTGGGGATTGAACCCAGGATGTCATGCATGCTAAGCACACACTTTACCATGAGCTATACACCAGCCCCCCACAACTGCTCTCCTGACATCTCTAGTTGGTGTGTCAAAACCTTAACATGTCTAAGGATGAAATGTTAAATTTTTCTTAAAAGTCCCATTTTCCTCAACTTTCTTTGACAGGAAATGGCATCATTATTTCACATTACTGCTCTTTAACCTGCTGCGTCTAATTCACAGCAAGTCCTTTCCATTGTATTTCCAAACATGCCCCCCAAGTACATCCACTTCCTCGGTTCCCCTGTCACCTGCTTCACCCTCACGTCGTCTCTCCTGTGGCTGCTCCAACAGGCTCTGTGCTGCCCGTAACGAGAGCGCCCTGAAAATATTTACTGCAGGACACGAGTGTTCAGCTTTCTTTAAAATGAAAATGTCAGTGCCTCACTTTTTGCTTCTTTGGAGTGGTTCTTTGGTTTTCAGCTCCTTTCTGTCCCCGAGGGAAGGGGCACTACTTTTTGGATGATTCAGCTTCTACTAAAAAGCCCACAGAGTCTACTGAGAAAGAACAAGGAGGAAGGAGGCAAGATAGAGAACTTGCCCAGGTGTAGACCAGAGGCCACGAAGGCTAAAGTGTGTGTGCGCTCGTGCGTGCGTGCGTGCGTGTGTGTGTGTGTGTGTGTGTGTATGTGGAGGAAGGGCAGAGAGAGGGAGAGAGATGTCTTTAAAGGCTCAGAGGAGGATGGTCCCTTGTCTCCTTGCAGGCACATTACAGCTAGATGGAGTGTTTAGACCAACAGGAACGAGAGTCTTCAAAAGACCCCTGATCTCTCATAGTGGCACACAGGGAGTGAGACCCACAGTGACGGGTGGCGCCTGAGCACCCAAGTCCCGTGAGAAAGTGTGCGTCATTGACCAGAGAGCACCAGCCTTTGCAGAACCAGCACATCTGATCCCCTGTTTTTTTCCATCATCCCCGTTGAGTGAGGATTTTGTTTGTCAGCAGTCTTGCCTGTGGTTGTCCAGCAGGAGTGTCACCTCATCAGCTGGAACCTCTGGCTTATTCCTGTGGCTGCCTGACTCCTAGGCTGTATTTTTTGCAGTCACATAAGCTTTAGAAAAGCGGTCTCTTGGATACCTGCTGGTGCATGGGGACCCCTTGCCTCCGTACTTGGGAGGCTGACCTGCACTAGCACAAGACCCCTGGCTGGGACACCAGCAGACGACCCTTTCTGCTCCACGTTAAATGGGACCCCATCAGTCCCTTTCAAGCTCTTTACAGTGGCCTCCAAAGCCTCACCCTCCTCCTTGCCATGCTCCCCCTAGCTCTGTGCTCTGGTTACATGGAACTTTCTTTTGGCTTCCAAGTGCTTATCTTTCTCAGATCTTTTTCACTTGCTGTTTTCTCTGCTTTGAACACCCTTCCTCCTATTTGCTTAGCTAGGTCCTTGTCATCTTTCTGTTGTTTAAGTGCCACTTTTTTGGAAAAGTCTTTTTTGACCTTCTCTTTTCCCTTTTTCTCTGTATTCTTGATTTTAGCCCTTGTTTGTTTCCATCACAAAGCACCGTGATTTGTAGTTATTTTATTAGTTTGCTTTTAGTCTAGGTTCCCTACTTGAATATCAGCTTTTTGGGGGTGGGACTGTTTATGTCCTTCTCATCATGTGTCCCAGCACTTAGCATGGAGCCTGGTATACATTAAGCACTAAAAATTAATTCGTGATGAGGAACTTCAGCAAATGTGTTGAGTGCCTACTATGTGTCTAGCCACAGAAAATGGATCAGCTCACTGCATCCTCAGCGAGCCCCGAGGTAGGTAATGATTATCCCCCATTTTAAAGATGAAGAAACAGGTCCAAAGCAATGAAATAACTTGCTCTGGGGCACATACTTGGTTAGTGGCAAAGGCAGGATTTGAACCTAGTTTTGAGTTTGATGTCCAGAGCTCTCTGCAAAACTGTTCCTGTTAATACTTTACCAGAGCAGTGTTCTGAGTCACTCAACTGAAGAAAGTCGTGGAGGGGATCAAAACTTTTAGAGCACGGTTGTAGGGTCAGTTAACTGCTCTCTTTGGCCTGAGTAAGGGGGCAGCTACACAGAGGTCAGACCCAGAAGCAGACTTAAATGGCTAAGTGACAGATTTTTAGGTTAGAAACCCTATGGTGAAAGATTTTAATGGCTCTTTAGGTTAAAAATTAAAATTTTGTCTGGATTTTTTTAAAGCATTGTAGTAATAAGTCTGGATTTTTTTTTAAAGCATTGTAATCATTGGAATAATAAGTTCTTGCTAGTTTGACTTAAAAAAAAAAAGATTAAGGGGGAAAAAATATCCCCACCATTTTTTGGAGAATGAAGACGGCCTTAGAAACCTTCAAAGCTTCTTCCGATGAGAGCGATTTGGTGGGTTAGTGACTCCGACTTGGACTGTGGGTATTTTGCTTCTGGAGTCGTTATTGTTTATGTTTCCATAAACTATTAAGGGGTGATTGCTAACTTTTTTAGGCTTGTTTTTAAAAGAATGAAACACATTAAAAGAAAGTGGCAGATCATTGTCAAATGCTCTGTGTGCCATTTGCTGTTTGAAAATGTCATTAGCATTTGAGGTTTCATGGAGCATAGAATCTTGTCGTTAACCATTTTTAAGGCTCTAAGATAAGTTGAGTTCTGAGAAATGAATTGGGAAGTTATATTGCTTCAGAAGGCTTATTTCTGGACTGAAACTCTTAATTTATATGCCAAAGGGGTGAGTTTGTAGAGATGATTATACATTCCCTGGATATATTCCCTACTTGATTCTTTTCTATACACGAGTGGTCAATTTCAACATATTAACTTATGAGTTGATGAGCTGGGAATATCTGTGAGGCTCCCCTCAATATTAAACTGAAAGTAAGACTACTGGTAACTGTGGTGATTTTAAAAAATGAAATCAATCATGTTCCTTTCCAGGGGATGAAATATTCATTTGTACTTGGACGTGTTTATTGAATTTCTATTGAAATGACGTCCAAGGGAATTCTGAAGTAAGAAGGTATATTGACTAAAACAGAGATGGGTGGGTGTTTGCAAGAGTGATCTAAAATTCCTAGGAGTTTGTCTGTGGCCCTCCTTTTTGACTTTCTTGATAAACATTGTTAATAACCTGGCTTTAAGCGTTAAAAAGAAATTAATTAGCTTCCAGAAAGATTCCTCCAGGTGATCTAATGCTTATTTCACTGGTTGGAAACTCTCCATCTCCTTGTCCAATATGGCAGAACTCACTAGGCAATTTAAAAAATGTACCGTGACTGTCCAGCAGGTGGCATCGCCTGCCCTGGCTGCTCCCTCAAGTCTATCTTCCTCTTATGTGAACCTGAATAGCAAGTCAAGTGTTTCATTTGTTGTTGTTGTTGTATCTGTTCTGACTTGTCCAGCCTGATTTTTGAGCTCATCTGTGATCCCACTTAAGGACAGCCCCTTGACAGTTAAAGGGCCTTTGACACTGCTAACTAAAAACTGGCACTTGCCATCTGCCTCTGGAAGGACTGGATCATGTTGGCACTTGCCATCTACCTCTGCTTGGATTAAATCACAAGCCCCTGCAGCCGCTGACCTCCAACCCACCCTGAAAGGATTTCAGAGAGTTCAGGGTGGAGGTCAGGAATGGGGCGCTCTGTGCTCTGGGAAAACTGGCAGAACATATAGTGCGATCTTTTCAGGAGAATATTTTATGAGCCCAGATTCTTGCATCTCCTCATATCTAGAAAAGCGCTAAAATCACTAACAGTGACATCTCCTCGTGACTAGCAGCAAGCTAACAAGCCTAAATGTGTGCTTGACTGCACGTCCCCCCTTCACGGAAACCACACGTAATACTGAGTTCTTCCCCTGCCTCTTTGGAGCAGTTTCTCAGAGCTGAGATGCTGTCTCCTGGGCTATGGTCCTCATTTTGCCGCAAATAAAACTTGACCCACAACTCTCACGCTGTGTGAGTTTATTTCAGTTGACGACGCCCAGATAGCTTCTCCTTGGAAACTTGAGGATTATATCATGTGGTTTCAGAGAGTATTCAGAGCGAATGACTCACTCTACAAAACCAACCAAGGTTCCTCCAGACCTGAGAGGAGGAGAAATGACTGAGCACTGAAGTGCTGCAGAGGTAATTATAGTTAATACCCTGTGAAAGTTATAGACGGCTTCATACCAAGCATAAAATTAAACAGGTACATTAAAAACTTTAAGACCTCATTCATGACTTCAAAACTTTTAAATAAGTTTCAAGCAAGCAGTTGATTGTGAATTTATTTGTCCTTTGCCTGAATAAATAAAGCAAGTTGAGCTTCTTTGCATTTGGTAAATAACATCACGTGGATGATTCAGATCGCTGAAAACCTTGTTTCCATTCAGATAGAATTCTGGCCAGATACTGATTCCCATGGTACTGTTACAACAGCCATCACTTGAACTAGCTTTTCTTCTCGCAGATGTTTTTCACATTTAAATGACTTGCCAAGGCCTTTGAGGTACATCACGTACTTCTGTACTTATCATAGGATATTGCCCCCTTATTTATTGTATGTTAGCTCTATTGTCACCTCATGTTCCTTGGGAGACTTATTAGCTGTAGCTAAATGGCACTTGTTAGAAACAAAAGTTTTAACAGTTGGAATTGTAATAGTTTCCTTTCAAAATAATAATATAGAACTGCTTTCTTATAGATCTCATCTGTCAGTTCAGGTGCTGGGTGTGGATGAATGATTTCCTGCTGCTGTATGGGGTGCCCAGGAGAGAAGCAGCTGGATCACAAATCCACGCCCTCAATTCAAAATGTTTTCTCTGGGCTGTATGACTGGTCACAGTTAACAGAGGCTCATAGGGAGCAGCAGAGATGTGAAAGCAAATGGGACATTGAATCAGTGGCTTCTACAGAATTTCCCTTTCCCTTTACTAGAGACCTACTGAAAAGCTCTGCTGTAAGCCTTGGTCTTCTTTTACATGTCCAAATTCTTCATGTTGCTTTGATAATAAAGATTTCATAATCTCTGGAGTTTAGTAACTGGTTCTGGGAATAGCAGGGACACTTAGGTGGTAGATGTTGGATTAAACTATTGTTAGATTCCTTAACACAGCTGAATTGGGGCCCATTTTTGCATCAGTGTTTGTTTTCTCTGTCCACAGTGTTTTATTAGGTATGGCATGTTCCTCTTTGTTGGAACCAAATAGCCCAACCAAATGTTGGACTCGAATTTGAGTAGCTTGTGAGGGACCATGTTCCCTGATTGACAATCCCAGGAGTCAGCATCCTGTGCCTCATTTGTCTGGGATCTGGAGGATTATGGCTCATCCCTTGGAGGACATAAACCATCTCCACTTCCAGCATGAGTCTCAGTTGCCCTGGAAGGAATGTGCCTCTCCTGATTGATGATCTGAGGCCTCTCATTGTCCCTGGGCCCCTCTAAGCTGAATTTTATCTAAATTATCCTATTAGGATTCAGTTATAGAGAACAGAATCTGCTGCAGCTGTTCTAAGCAGAAAGGGATGCTTTGTAGGTTATTAAATTGGCTACAGAAAGGGAGAGGGTCTAACTCAATGGTAGAGTTTGGGCTTAACATGCACAAAGTCCTGGGTTCAATCCCCAGTACCTCCACTAAAAGATAAATAAATAAACCTAATTACCCTCCCCCCCCAAACAAAAAAGAATAAAAAATGGGCCCCCAAATTGTTAGAAGGACTCAAGAGAAGACACTGGGATATGTCTAAGGTGAGGAGGCAGACACGGATGAATTCTCAAAGCCTTGCTGCTGGACTGGTTTGCTAAAGGAGCTGCTGCCACATGGTCAGGATGCTGCTTCTGCTAAAGCAGTGCCAAGCCTGGGGCCATCCCACCTCTGCTCTACCTGCTCTAGTACGAAAGGTGCCACGTGTCTGGCCTTTCTCGCAGTTCAGTTGGTTCTACATTCTGGTCATAAGTGCCTGTGATCAGCAGAACTTAAATCACATCCAGAACCCATAGCTGTAAGGCAACTTGGGGAAACTGAAAGCTTTTTGGTCACTGCAGTATCAGGAGGATAGCACAAGATCGGAGCAGATGTTGGACATTGCGGAGCTACAGTATTTGCCGCTACCAAGAGTCTATATTTAAGTCAGATCAACCCAACTTATTCCCCTAATTGGTAAAAATCCATCCAGACTTTTTTTGGCATGATGTATAGGAAGCAGGTAGCCAGACGTATTTATATAGATTGGTACACTGTTTTCCCTTTATCTCCGCTGTCATGTTTCTACTTTTAAACAAAATCATTAGTTTAATGAATAAGAAATAGCTAACATCTTTTGTAGAGACTTCTGTGAAAGTTGGTGAAATATGTAACATAGGTTAAAACAGTATCACCCAAGCAGATGACATCGCATTAAGACAACATTATTTACGTTAGAAGATTCTGTTCTTGAAGATATGAAGTAAAAGTGAGCTTCGTAGATTAATTGTTGAGTTGTGTGGTGAGAGGCGACTTGTTGGTACATTCCCTTATCTGCGTTTCTCTTTGATAACGTGAGACGTATCAGGGCTGCTTTTCATTTGGGACTCAGTGAGGGGGCAACCAACCCCTGTGTTTTTGTTTCATTTGTATTTTACTCGTTGGGTTTTTGAAACGTTCTAGTATTCTTACCTTTCCTTTAAAAAATTCCTTTTTTCCTATTGAAAAGGTGGTTTAATTAGAAGACTCTCATTAGGCTCATTTTATTATTATAGACTGTCTTTGTGCAAAGGATATAGACAAATCATATTAAGGAACTAATAGGTTTCTAATTGATCTAAACGAATAAGTGGCTTTTTTTTTTGCCTCCCTCTTGTTCATGCTGAAGCATCTTCTCAGTGAATTACATATTGACTTTCCAAGTTGGATTTTATAAGCAATGCTAAGTGGTAGTGATATTTTCCTTTATTTGTCTGAAGAACTGATCTAAGTGAATGCTTATTCTCTTTTAATTATTTTAGTCACGGACTCTTGATTAGTATAATTCCATCCCTGCTTGTTTGATTGTTGGGGCACTGGTTCAGCAATTCTCATAATAGGCATTTTCACTTTTGCTTTTAAAATTGTGGATAATTAACGTTTTAAATGTCCCATTCACTGAGAAATTCATGCTGCTGCAAATCTCTTGGCTCTAAGATATAAAGGTGAATGAAAATATCATTGTTGTATCATTTAATGTACTGCAGAACAAGCCTTGCACTTCGAATTCCACTTTGGCAAGGAAGTGTACAACATTTTCAGTTTTTGGAAAAGCCTGGGATTTTCTGTGCCAATCCCTCTTACAACATGGTGGTAAAGTCTTTTATATCCAATAGTGTCAGATTCCTTTCCCTTCTTTTTCAGTTAGATTCTTTAACCTCTAATGGGTGAGAAATAATTAATGTACGTACACAGATCAAAATAATGTAATACATTAAAGAACAGTAGCGAAAAATGGCTCACAATGGGAGACAACATTACATAATGGTTAAGGAAATGGGTTGGAGTCATTAGACGTGGGTGCTGGACTAGTTCCACCACATACAGGTTGGATAAGTTACTTAACTTCTCCAATATTCATTTCCTCATCTCTTACACGGAAATAATAATACCTACTTGTTGTGAGGTTGTTGGAAGGATTATATTAGATAATATAACCAAAGCACTTAGCATGCTATCTGGAACAGAGTAAATAATTAATAGATTTATTTATTATTATGGTTGATACACTTCCAGGCAGACACTGAGTTTTCAAAAGCTGGTGGAGAGGTTTTTGTATATGATAGGAGGGAGCTCCAAGTGCCTGATTTGTTTTCTCCTACCTTCCCATTTAAGAAACCTTGAAGAATATGGAAAACTGATATTCAGCAACAATCTGCCTTACTTGGGAAGGACTTCCCACCATAGGAAAGGTATATAATTTTCTGGAAAAAATTATCTAACTTGATTTAATGGGAGTGGAAAATCTGAATATTTCAGTAACCATGGAGAAATGCTCCTCACTCACCAAATGACTCCCCGTGCAGAGAGTTATAAAAGGTGAGTTTTTCAAGTTTTGGAAAAAGATAATTCGTATTTTATAGAAACCGTTGCAGAGCATAAAGACATCATGCTAAAATTTTATCAATTAATTTATAAGAGTAGTATAATAATGATATAAAACTTGATAAAATTTTTGAATACTTGAACAGAGATTTTGATGCAGAGATGATGCCATGATTGAATATTATTAAAATAACTTATTCAAAGACATTTAATATTAGGAGAAAGTGTGTAATGTAACTAAAAAGGGAAGACATAACTTTATACTCAGCAGGATCCTTTTTGTTAGCAAAAATATAAAAGAAAGCTAATAATATAAATATTAACAATAGTAAAATCTAGGTAGTACACTGTGGGCCACTTTTGCTTTCTTCTTTGGGCCTTTGTTTATTTTCCAAGTTCTCTACAATGATTATGTATTATTTCTATACTTAGAAAAAGAATGTTATTCTAAATGAAAACAGTGACTATATCAAAATATAGGCATGAAGGACATAATAAAATTGATAATGTTTATGAAAAAAGAATTGTTAAGCAATTTCACATGGCTAAAGTTGTCCTTGGAAAGCTTTGAGAGGTTTCTCCTCTAATTTTTCTTTTCTTCATTTTCTATTTTATCCCTTAAAAATTAAAAAAATTTTTTTAGCACATGACTTTTATGTACTAGAAGCTGTGGAGAAACCTAATTTGGAATATACAGGGTTCTCTAGGTGATGACTTTTATGTACGAGAAGCTGTGGAGAACCCTAATTTGGAATGTACAGGGTTCTCTAGGTGATGACTTTTATGTACGAGAAGCTGTGGAGAACCCTAATTTGGAATATACAGGGTTCTCTAGGCGATGTTTTCATGTTTATGGGCTTTCTGTTTTAAATTTTTGTCTGCCTGCCATAATGTGACAAAAACGAAGAAGGCTGGTTTACTGAAAATTCAATAGAAAATAACTTTTATCAGAAGTTTAAGGTAGGTACATATGAATTCAATAAATTAATTAGAAAATACTGTTAGACACACAAAAATAGTTTAATATGGCAAACAAGAAAATTTTATATGCTAACTTGGGTTTTATGTTTCCAAACTAACAAACTGAATTTAGAACCATAGAGGTAGCTGTCTGCACACAGTAGGTGCTTGAATAGTACATGAAAAAATTTTTGTTTGAAAATTTTATTAATTTATATTCCACTTATCTCATTCTCCAAAGAGATTTTACCTGGATGGATTCTAGAGTATTCATTCTCCCTTAACATAATATTCTCTTCACTACGTAAGATCATTATAACTTTCTCAATATTCTACACTTTAAAAAATCCATTTATATTACTTGAGTTTCAAAATGTATCAATTAAATATTAGTAATAAATATATTAATTTTAGCTATTTCTTTGCTGAGAGAAAAGAAGAAAACACTGATTATTTATAAATAATAAATATAATAATAATATATTCCTAATATATTAATACAATATTCAGATTCTGAAATTATTGTGAAGGGCAAAAAACACTTCAGATTTTAATACCCCCAAAATCTTGATTTTTAAAAAATTTAACAATATAGGTGTTTCTGGTATTGTAAATATTCTTCTATAACATGATTTTAGTGATTAAGTATTATTGCCTCTGATGACTGTGTCAATTTATATACAGTGAAAATTTAGATCTTTCAAATAGGTTGCTGGTATTATAAATAACATGGTGATAGAATTTTTCTATTTCTCATTAAAGAAATACAAATTTCCTTAGAGATATAACAAAAATCCTTCAATTTATCATCAGGAAAGTATGATTTTAAAATTATTTATTTTATCTAAAAACAAAGTGTAAAACAGAAAACTTGATTTGTGTGATACTTATTTTTAGATATTTATTTTTATAAATGTATAGACTGAAGGAAGAGATTTGAGGGATATAAAGGAGAACTGATTCGAAGGTACAGCAGAGAAACTACAGAAAGACTAACTGGAAAGAATAGTGTGGTAGGCAGACTTCCAAGACGGCTCCCAGTGATCCTACCTACTGGGATTCGTGCCCTGGTGTAATCTTCTCTTCTGAAGTGTGGGTTGGACTTAATGACTTAGTCCTAGACAACAGACTGGCGGCCACTTCTCTGACAGAGTTGAAAGATCCTGTGGCTTCTGTGTTTGCTAGCAGCTCCTCTCTGTTGTCTTCTTGGCTCGCATGCTTTGGTGAAGCAAGCTGCCGTGTGGGAGAGGCACACGTGGCCAGGAGATGAGCGAAACCTCCGGCCAACAGGCCAGCGAGGAAGTGAGGTCTTTAGCCCAACAGCCTGTGAGAATTCTGCCAACAGCCCCTGAGCAGTGAGCGTGGGAAGTCCGTCCTTCCCGCGTTGAACCTTCGGATGAGACTGTACAGCCCGGGCTAACTCCTTGACTGAGAGACCACGAAGCAGAGGGTCCCGGTCAGCTGCACCCAGAGTCATGAACTGTGAGACTGTGAGATCAAAATGTGTGTTGTTTTCAGCTGAGTTTTGGGGATCATTGTCATGCAGAAGTAGGACGGAATGTACATTTGGTAAGAAAGAAGGGGCAAGAATGGATTCAAAGATCGTGGAAAAGAGACTTATACTGAAGATCATAGGAAATGTAGCAGCTTTTACTTTTTTAGTTTTTTTTTTTTTTCAATGGAAGTACTGGGAATTGAACCCAGTACCTCACACATTCTAAGCATGCACTCTACCACCGGGTTATACCCCACCCCTTTAGGTATCTTTTGCTGAATGAGTAATAGTGACTGAATTTTACTTTTACAATTATTTTTAATCCATTAAAAAATCACATTGTATAGAAAAGTTAACAAATATGGAAAAGGTTAAAGAAAAAATAAAAATCACATATAATTTTACCACTTAAATATAACTGTAACTACTATTTTGGTGTACATTTTCCAATCCTTTCTCCTTCTCTACAAAAGCAGGATTATTCTCTAACAGTGTTTTACAAGCTGGCTTCTAACCTAAACACGTGTTACATTTTCCATTTCATATTCTTCCACACGTCTCCTAAAGGGCTGTATAATTGCCTGTTGTGTAATATACTACAGCTTATTTAACCAAACCTCTACTGCTTGGTACTTAATACTATATTTTAATACATGAAATTTGGGCTATCCCAGAAAAATGAAGGTTGGGTGGAGGACATTTGTGTTTTGTTTCGTGCTTTGCTTTATCTCACAGACATAAGCGATCAACTTTCAGAGCTAAAGGAGGATGTGATTTTTAAAGCCAGTTTTGCCAGACAAACAGCTCATTACTCTCCAGAACAATCTCATCACGGCCATTTCTGTGCACTGTTAATTGAAAGGGCTTAGATAGTAACCAAGTAACCGACTAGTGGAAATAAGCTTGGGAAGCATTAAAGCATTAAGCATCTATGACCTACTTATTTAAACCAAGTCTTGGACTCCAGGGGAAAAGGGAGGCATCGTTTGAAATGTAGCTGTTACAACAAAATAAATGTTATGAGAACATACCCGCCTCTGTTGGCCTTACCAGGGCGGGCTTGAAGAATCAGGCTGCTGACCTGTGTCAGTGGGACCCAGTGGCACTAGGACCCGCAGGGACATGTGTTGTGACTGTGGTTTTCACATTTGATAGAGAAGTCGTGTCCATGGGATCTTTTCTTTTCTCTGTTGTCTAAAATCAGTCTCAAAATAGGGGCTGAAACATTAAAAGAAAAACCACGTAACAGAAGTTTCCAAATAACTATCTTCCTAAATGTCTGTATTTTGTTGGTTGTTGGCAAGTCATTTTTTGTTTTTGTTTTTTGTTTTTTTCAGTCAAACTGGAAGTAAAATTGCCAGTAACTTAAAAAATACTGAGTTCAGGGTCTCCCTTCCCACTGCTTGCCTCCAAATATATTTTATTAAACATGAGAAATGAATTAACAAATTATGGATAGTGATGTATCTGATGCAGTTTTGTTAACCCCTCCTCCAATTTCAAGATTCTGTTATTTTTATGATTTCATTTGTAAGACTGGACAGTTACGAGGTGACTTCTAACCCCGGAGTTAATGATTTCCATCCTCCTCTGACCACGCCTCAATCCTAATGAAACCTCTCCTTCTCTGTCTGCTTTCTAGTGAGCTGACTCTGTGTCCACACAGCTGGCTGTGCTTACTCTTTCAGACGGGATACTGGAGTTTGAAGGATCTCAAGGCACTTTTCTCATATGGAAAGGTCTGGACCCTACGTCCTAGGTCAGAAGTTCTGCTTTTGCTCTGAGAGCTTTGAAATGATAGCTTTGTTTAATTGGTGCTCTACACATATTGATTGCGAAACATTGGATTTCTTCCCAGAAAATGTACTTTATGAAGTGAAAAGGTTTTGAGTTTTATCTATATCTGCATGGGAGAATTCGTGCGGCTTTGAAGGAGTATCAGAGCTCTGACCGCATCAGAGCTCCCACAATGCTACACACAAAGTGGAGCCGGTCTTGCATGTCTCATCAGCAGGGATATTAGATGTGCGCGTGTTTCTGAAAAGATTTTTCAAGCTGAAAAACAAAGCCCACGTATTTGAAGGTGATAGAAAGAAAGAATAGAAAAGGAAAATTGAAAAGGAACATTCTTTCTCCCTAATTAGCCTAGAAAAGTTGCTGGCTTTTTAGGAAAAGAAAAGAAAAGAAAAGAAAATGCCAGGTGGGCAGATGATACAGAGGGATTCTTACAAAACTCATTTTTGATATGTTCCATTGCCGAAGAGAATCTCTTTCTTTTTTTTTTCTTTCTTGTCTTTCTTTTAGTTTTCTTTTTTTGGAGGGGGGAGGGTAATTAGGTTTATTTATCTAATTATTTATTTTTTAAATGGAGGCACTGAGGATTGAACCCAGGACCTCACCCATGCTTAGCATGTGCTCTGCCACTGAGCTGTACCCTCCTCAAGGAATGTAAGTAGTTCTTGAACTAAGAAAGCATATCAGGCCTTGGGAACTTGCCTTCCCGTAAACCCTACTCCTTTGACAATCCAGTGAGATCTCAGAATCCCAGACTCCGTACCTAGCAGGGCGGTAACCAAGCCACGCCACATACCTGAACATCATATGCCTTTCTTTCTCTTCTGTTCCTTTCCGCTGGATTACTTTTATCCAAATATCCATTTTTTTTAACTTTAAAAAATTATTGAGCCCCTACCATGTAAGGTTTGTATTATACCACAAGCAGGGGACATAAAGAGTGATTCCTGCCCTCAGGGGCCTTAACACTAAGACCCAGTCCTAACTCTAGCACCAACCCTTAGCTCTGGACAGGAGGAGAGGCCCTCACTGTCTGTGCTAGACATCGTTCTCATAGCTCAAAAGCTTGCGTTCTTTTTCACCAGACATTCTGTTAACTGCTGTCTGTAATTTTATTAATATTTCTCATCACCTGATTTAAGTTGTCCTTTCTGCCTCTCAGTACTCATTTCCATGACTCAGACATTTTTTTCTCATCTTTATATAATAATGTGAAAAAATAATACGTTTCACTTAAGTAAAATTTTTTTTTTTATCAGATAGGGGCTTAATCCTGACAGTATTAATTTCAGATTTATGTCTTAGTAAGTTCATGATTCCCTGAGGACATAGTAATTGAAAATCTACATTTAAAATCTAATTTAAAAGTTTAAAAATAAGAGATACAAATGTATCCTTTGCTAAGAGATCCCCAATTGCTATAAAGGGAATTGTGGGTTCTTAAGTATTTGAGACTAAAAAAAGCACTTCTATCAAATTCCAGACTAGTAAAGTACAAAAATTATAAAGTTACTATACGCATAAACAAGGGTTGAGAGAAAGGCGCGTTTTAAATGTAATTGTGATGGTTAATTTTATGAGTCAACTTGACTGGGCTGCCGGGTGCCCAGATATTTGGTCAAATATTATTTGGGGCGTTTGTGTGAGGGTGTTTTTGGTTGAGATTAACATTTGAATGGGCAAAATAAAGCAGATTGCTCTCTAAAATGTGAGTGGGAACCATCCAATCAGTTGAAGGCCTGAATAGAACAGAAAAGGCCTACCCACTCCCAAGTAAGAGAAAAAGTCCCCAGCAGACTGCCTTCAACTTCATCTGTTGCCATCAGCTTTCCCGGTCCTGCGCCGGATGGCCTTCAGACTAGAACTGCACCATCATTTCTCCTGGGTTTCCAGCCTGCCAATCCACACTGCAGATTTGGAATTCCCAGCCTCATTCTTACATGAGCCAGCTCTTATAATAAATCTCTTTCTATACATATCCTACGGGTTCTGTTTCTTTGGAGAATGCTAACATAGTAATGTATGTGACTTTTGCTAATAATCTGCTTATTTTAACGCTTCGCACAGTGCAGAGGCTCAATAAGTAGTTGATTAATTGATTTATTCATCACTGTGCTCATAGGTTTCACAGTCAGATGGTTCTGGACTCTGGCCCTGCGAGCTGCATGACCATGGTCAGTTCTGGGCCTCATTTTCTCCATCTTTAACATCGGGATAATAATAGTAACTATCACATAGGGTTTGGTGCGAGGATTAAATGAGACAGAGGCAGAAAAGGAAAGCATAAATGATGAACACTCTGACCACTGACAGCCATTCTAGCCCTTCCTGGAAACCAATATTCCTACTTGCCCAACTCGCGGGGGGCCAGGATGTGGTTGGTCTGCGGGTGCTTTCAGTAAGGACAGTGCCCTATGTGGATTTCAAAGTTCTGCGATGGGCCAGTTCAGCCTTCCCTCTCTGACGAAGCTAACAACTTCATGTTTCTCTTCCCATCAATCATAGCTGGACAATGCTCTGAAAATACTGCTTCTGAACTCTTGTAGTATGAAGATTGATTTTTTTTAAATATAAAGCCTTTTCATTATTCGATCAATTGAGGGCACACAATGACAAAAACTTCTAAGGATTCGGGGGGACTTTAAAGTAAATTTGTAGAAGAGACTCAGATACTGCCCAAGGCCCTCATGTCCCTCAGGAACAGGTTGAATCAAGCTGGAGCTCCACTTCCAGGGCCCGTAGCAGGCAAAGTGCTCCCCACCTTTCCTAGAGTTTCCCCCTCTTTAACTCCTCGTGCTTCCCTTTACTTCCACGTTCTTTTGGTTTTGTTTTTGCTGTTTGGGATGAGCCCTGGGCCAAGCCCTGGGTCAGAAGCTCCTTAACCATTTCCCACAAAAAATTACCCATATACAGAGTTTTATGAGTGTGGTAATTTTCCTGAAGAGCTGAGGTCCCATCGTTCACCATGCAGCCTGGGCCATCGTGCTGACTCGACCCCTCTCTTTTCTGCTCGGGGAGGGGGGCCTTTCACAGCCAGGCTCCTGCTGTGACCCCTCCCCTTAGTTATGTGCCACTCCCCAGCCCCCCATGATTAGAGTCTCCTCTGACAGTTCTCCCCATGTGAGACCCTAGTTCAGCCTGCCTGGCTTCTCCAACCTGTCTTACGTTCTGTTACTCATCAGCCAAACATCTAAGCATTTGTGTCAAACGGTAGTACCCATGTGTTAGGCATATTTTTCATAAGATCCACAGGCAAGGCTTGATCTGTGTGTGTGTATTTAGGGTCTCCTTATAATACAATGGTCGAGGGGCCCAGAACCCAGAACCCAACAGATTGAGGACTGCTTCCACAAAAATCTCTCTACTACCAGTAAACCTTACAGAGGCATTGCCTATGGATTTAATTCTTGTCTGCTCTTGTCTCTTAAGTTAACAAAAACCTCAGATTTACCCCAGTTAAGAAAAAAAAATTGTACATATTTATATTTACCCTAAATTTTCCCCACTTAAACTTTAAGCATATATCTCCTTTATTAAATTCCACATCTTACTGACCACATTCAATTACACTTCAATATTGTATAGACATTGATCGTGCATGCCTTTGGCTTTGACCATTCTGTACTGAACAACACTGTTTTGGCCTCACATTTTAGCTTCCAGCTCTCTCAGGACACCATTGTGGGAACATTACAGTCAGTATTTCCCCCTCATCCACCCACCCTGAGGCCAATACCACCTGCTAATGGTACTGATATTCAAAAGGGAGGCAACTGCCCATTTCTTCCTCTCTGATTGTTTAAGAGAAGATACTGACGTGGTATTTTAAAAGTTAATCGAGTCTTCTAGAAGAGGTTGTTTTGTGGTAAAGAAAGCTTGGGGATTTCAATCTTTTCTAATCAGTAAACTAAGATAGTATCTATTGGACTGCCAATTTTTTCTAAAACATTTTTTTTAATTGAGTTATAGTCATTTTACAATGTTGTGTCAAATTCCAGTGTAGAGCACAATTTTTCAGTTATACGTGAACATACATGTATTCATTGTCACATTTTTTTTTGCTGTGAGCCACCACAAGATGTTGTATGTATTTCCCTGTGCTACACAGTACAACCTTGTTCATCTGTTCTGGACTGTCAGTTTTTGTAAAACAACCAGGCACTATTTGGAACTGGGCTGGGGGTGCAGCACTGTTTTTACTTTCCTCTTCATTATCACTGAATCCTTTTACACAAAGTTGCCCTCCTCCCAGGAGAAAACGTCATATATCACCCAACAGTTATGCTCTGGACCAAAGAGAACAGTGACTACTGGTGTGGGCAGAGTCAGCATCCCCAGGGAGAGAGGTTTTGGTTTAAAATTCTAATATTCAGAAAATGTCTATTGAACATCCACTATGTACATGCAAAGTGCTATATACCTGGTACAGGGAATACAAAAAAGGGGCAGAAACGTTCCTGGTCCTCAGGGAGCTTGCAGTTAGAGTCTCCACAGACAAGATCAGCAAGTCAGAAGACAGTTATGACACACAGCAGGGAGTGGTGACTTCCCGAGGGGCAGAGGGAGCTGATGGGAACTCAGAGAAAGGGGGAGTTCACCCCACTGGAACCAGGAACCAGGGATGATTTCACGGGTGGGATTTTAGTAGCACCTTAAACAGCGGCCAGCAACGGGTCGGAGAGAGTTTGAGGCACAGATGGAGAAGTGGAGGATGGTTATGAGAGCAAGTAGTTGGGTGAAGCAAAGCAGTGAAATTTCAGCCTGCCCAGGTCGGTTTGGTCTGATCAGGATCTTCAGTGTCAGGCTAAGGAGCCTCAGTTGCCCCTGATTCTTCCCCAACCTCCTGTAGTTCTAGCAGGCCCTAATTTCATAACAGCACGTGCCCTCATGTGTCCTGGCTAATCTGTTTACATGCCTACGAATACCAATACCAATACCACGCTTTATTTATTTATTTATTTATTTATTTATTTATCTTCCTACCACAGACACCTGTGCCACATCTCCCACGATGTGGAAGCTTGGGAAATGTGGCACTAACTGAAGCCCGTCTCAGGTTTTGTTGTTTTGTTGTATGGATGTCGTTCATTACCTGAAAACACACCACACACGCGTGCGCACATACACAGTTTCATAAAGAAGCATATTTTAAAGGCTGTCTTTTTCCTCTCAAGGTTATTGATTCTTGATCTTCTTACTGAATTCCGGATCCATTTTGGTATGAGTTTCAGCTTTAACAGACTGTGAAAGCTGTTGTCAGCTTGGTGGTCACATTTCATGTTTTCAATTTTGGGGGGCAACAGAGTGTGAAAGATTGGGATTCTCAGTTGCCTCAGAAAAGGCAGGTTACTGGCAGCATTTACTCTAGCAATTTAAATGGAAGATACCTATAGCTACAGATATCTATGTATCTCCATATATACATATATACACACACACACACACGTATAGATTTTGATGGTCTCCATTTTCTACAGAATAAAGTCCAAATTTTTGAACAGCATTTAAGACCCATAGCAGTTTGCCCCAAGGAACCTTCTCAGCTCGTCTTCTGCAGCTCTCCCCTGGTGTCCATATTTCGGCAGGGAGAATTCCTCCCCTTCCTTGGGCTATGCCGTCTATTTCAAGTCTCCTATCTTTGCCTGTGCTGTTCCCTCCACTGTGTATACATTAGTGACTGTAACAGATCAATTCCCAAACCTCAGGGGCTAAGTATGATTAAAGCATACTTATTTGTGCTCAGATAATGGTAGAATACAATCACCAGAGGGTGGCATTTCTCCATGTGTTTCAGGACCCAGGTTTCCTCTATCCCGTGGCTGCTCTATCTTCACACCATGACTCCCAAGGTCATCCTAGTCATTTCTAGTCTAACCAGCTGGAAGGGAAAGGGCATGAGGGGTCAAGGGCTAAATGGACCAGACCTGGAAGTAACAGATGTCACTTCTGCCCACATTTCATGCGTCAAAACTGACACATGGACATGTCTAGCTACAAGGGAGACTGGGAAGCATAATTTAACAACATGCCCAGGAGAAAAAGGAAATTGTTTTTGGTGACTTGCTAACCAGTGTCCTCCACAGTCTTTCCTTTTGGTCACATATCATCTGTTCCATTCTCTCTTCCTTTCATAGAACACATTCTTTTCCCACAGGAGGCAACCCCAAGATGCATGGAGTCAGTGCAGCAGTACAAAGTTCAGAATCTTCAGATGACATGCATAGTGTCTGGATGGGGCTCCTTGTGGAGATCTGTGAATAAAAAGGTGAAGCTGTTCATCCCTTCTTCCTCTCAGTATACGATGGTGGATCAGAGATGTGATAGCTACAACAAAAACTCTCTTGGGACCAATATCATATGATATTGTTTATATGTGGACTCTAGAAAAAAAAAGGATACAAATGAAATTATTTACAAAACAAAAACACACTCACAGACATAGAAAACAAACTTATGGTTACCAAAGGGGGAAAGGGGTAGGGAGGGATAAATTAGGAGTTTGGGATTAACAGATACACACTACTGTATATAAAACAGATGAACAAAAAGCACCTACTGTATAGCACAGGGAACTATATTTGATATCTTGTAATAACCTATAATGGAAAAGAACCTGAAAAAGAATACATATATATATATATGTGTATATAGAATACAGAATCACTTTTCTGTACAGCTGATGCATTATAAATCAACTATACTTCAATTAAAAAAACTCTGTTGGAAAACAAAAGAATGGAGGACATTCAGCAATTACAAGTTACTTAGCAATACAGTTCACCCAGAAATTTAGAAGGTTTTTGATCTGTTAGCCTCTAGTCAGTTCTATGTACCAGTAAATATATTCAAAGCTCTGCCCAGATGCCATGCTGCAGTCTTATTTATTTGCTTCTTTGCCCCCATGCCCTTCTTTCTCAATTTAACGATGGTTACCTTGAAAACAATAGATTTGTGAGGCAGCCACACCATTAATGTAACCTTTGTAACAACACTGAGGTTTTAAAATAATTTAAATGATTGATTCCTACTGACTGCAGATCATGTTACAAGGAGTAATACAATATTAAGCTATGTCACCTTCCACGTGCACCCCATGTTCACTGCTGCATGATTTACAATAGCCTAGATATGATAATAACTTAAGTGTCCATCGATAGATGAATAAAGAAAATGTGTGTATATGTGAACAATTGAGTACTATTCAGCCATAAAAAGAAGGAATCTTGCCATTTGCAACAATATGAATTTTGACCTTAAGGGCATTATGTTAAGTGGAAAAGTCAGACGGAAAAAGACAAATCTCATATGCTCTCACTCATATGTGGAATCTAAAAAACTAAAAACAAAAATGTGAACTCATACATGGGAACAGATTGGCGGTTACTGGAGGCTGAAGGTGGAGGTGGGTGAAGTGGGTGAAGGAAGCCAAAAGGTACAAACTTCCAGTTATAAAATAAATAAGTCATAGGGATGTAATGTAACCACACTGTCTATTTCAAAGTTGCTAAGAGAGTAGATCTTAAAAAGTTCTCATTGCAAAAAATTTTGTAAGTATGTATGATGAGGAATGTTAACTAGACTTGTGATCATTTTACAATATATTATGTTACCCATCTGAAAAAAATCATCTTCAGTAAATTAATACGCACTTAGAAAATCAAATGGTTACAGGTAAAATATAGCATATATAACTTTCATTTTAAAACACAAATTTTATGAAAGTTTAAAAAATTTTGAGAATTCGGGTAAGGCTATATCTTGAAATATAATGAAAAATATTCTTTACTCTGAAACAATGTCAGAAAAGAATACCCGAATTCCTCTAGAACAACTAGTTCTAGTTAGTTATCCAGTTGCTATTTTTTGGTAAAATGAACAAGAAAACACATTTACAATTTTATATTGCAATCTTATGTCACGTAATTAGGATTGAAGAAATATTGTTGACATACACATTAGGTTGACCATTACTTATATTTTCCAAAAACAGTGTTCTTTCACTCATTTAAATTAAAAAATTAAAGAACACCTTTAAATCTTATTCTAATGTTCTAAAAATGTTTGAAAGTATTTTTCTTAACTTTTAGCACTGAAATCCATCCCAATGCCCTTAGCGTTAGTTATCGTAACCAAGTGTAATTAGTATTTTGTGGTTTTGACGGCTTATGGGACTTAATTATATTTGAAGGTGTGATGAGGCAGCCCCCTCTCTCCGTTTGTTTACAGGGTCTGAAATCACACTTCTGTACCACGGACACATTTTCTCTCTGCAACACCAAAAGGTAATGTACTCTTTAGAAAATATATGCTGACAGATGGGAAGAAGAATTTTCTGAAATTCAGCTTGACATACTGAACAAACATCATCCACATCTGAACAAGTCACTCTGAAACTTGGCTGTGCTAAAAAAATATTCACAAAACCTATCTGAAATTTCTCAGATTTCAAAAAACCCCCCCAAAGCTTTAAAGTGAGGTAGAATAAAGCCAGTCACATCCCAAGAATCTATCTAGTTATGTTATTAAATTCCCTGTAGCAAATAAGATAATGAAACCAGAACTTATGAGGGGACGAAACTCAGTAAAATGAACATAATTCTTCTAAGAGCCTATACCAGGAACCCTTGGACTGAAGACGTGTGATGAAAGAAGGCACCACTATAATACGGCTTTTTAAGCCTAGGAAAAGGAATTTCAAAATGAAGCCTGTAATTCCAATAATCCAACGTACTTCCGAGAAGCTTGGATGTTCCAAAGTAGGATTTGAAAAGATTAAGTTGTAATAAAGTGACTGCAAATGAAAGAGGACAGACGATCTTGCTAAGGCTGCTAGTAACCAAGCTTCCTGAATCTTCGAGCACTGTTTTCTTAGAAAAGCCTGATTTACAAGGCTTTTATTCGGACTCTTGAAAGTTGTTAGATGTCCAGTTGTAAGAGAAATTCCACATTATTTCTGGAGCTTGGATTTTCAGCACATCCTTCAGGCATGGAGTTTTTCTGGATGCGAACATCTCTCGAATGAAGGCAGGGCCCTTCTGCCGTCTGTCCAGCGGCGGCGGGCGCTTGGGAGGCCGAGGCAGATGCACGGTCTGCGGTTCTCCGAGGACTGGCCTGGCCCTGGGATGCTTTTTTTCTGATTCAAATTTATCAGCATCAGGACTGTGTTTCCTCTCATGATCCCGAGTGGAAGGAGGCCTCACAGTGGTGTCAGGGACAGCGGGAGACACTGTCACACCCCTTCGGTCAGGGCCATCACCCTCAAACTCCAGCACAAGTGACTCTGGTCAGCCCAGGGGCAGCGACAAAGCTGGGTTTCAACAGGCTTTTGTGTTCAAGTATTTTCTGAAACCGTCTTTTAAAATTTGGGGTCTTAAGTTTTCATACAGCTTTTCTAGTCAGGCCCCCAGTTTCTGGACCCTCAATTTCTGCTTGCCAACTGGCCCATTATCTCCTGAGCTCACTGCTGGTGAGACAGGTGATTAGGCAGGACTGCTGGCCCTGGCTGATTAACAACCACAGAAAGAAAGTTCCAGGCTGTAAAAAAAACAGGTTGTTTCTCTTATCCCACAGCTGACTCCTTTGTTCCAAAGACATAGCCATACAACAGGACATCACCATACAACGGGACATCTTATGTCCCACATCTGCCGCAGCAATGCCAAGGACAGCCCCCGGTATCTCTTTCTTTCTTTTTTCCTGCCGAAGTTTCTGTTTTAGGGCTGAGCTCTGTGGGAGGAAGGACCCAGTAATACAAGGTGATTGGCCACTAAAATGAAAATAATGATGGCAGAGCTTTCCAATAAAAGACCCTGCAGCCGGGTAGGGGGCTGGAGCTGTATCGACCAGCTGCTGGCTGACGACTCCCTGCTCCAATGTTTTCTTTTAGCTTTTTTTCCCCTGCTCTCTCTGAGCAATAAAGCAGTTGTTTCCCCCGCCCCCCCACTTTATCTGTGTGCATCTACTGAGAACTCTTTCTCAATTGGCAGGCAAGGACCCATATGTTTGAGGGGGACTTGCCCACCTGTTTGGTGGTTTCTCCAGTTTGAGGTCTCTCTGTGCGCTAACACCTGCAGCACAAAGAAAGCGGACACACAGTAATTCTCTTCCCCACCGCTCCCCGCAGAGCTACGGTCTCAGTAGGCATGGGGCCTGCTTTCCAAGTTATCTCAGACAATAATTTTACCACATGTTCTGCCCCTGTTTATAATTTGGGTGCCTCTCTTTTCAGCTCTGTTATAGATTTCTTTGTAATGAGTCTTGAAATCAAATAGGGTTAAGTCTTCCAATTTTGTCCTTTTTCAAATCTGTTTTGACTATTACATGTCCTTTTGCAGATCTACCTGAATTTTAGACTCATTTTTTTTTTTTCAAATTGCTGCAGAAGAGCCTGCTGGGATCAGGAAGTGAAGCTGGAGAAGCAGGGTCCAGGAAGGAGAGTGTGTGAGTCGGGAATCACTAAGCAGTCCCGTCGAAGCGCTGGCAGGGTGGACCAGCCAGAGCTGGAGGGCAGTCTGCTGAGGGGGTGAAAAGGGCTGTGGAAGGCTGCGATTGGTCCTAGCGATGGCCTCTGGGAGTTTGCATTCTAGCATCTGGTCGTGGGTCACTACTGGCCAGCAGGGCAGACAGACAGGAAGAAGAGCTGGACCCGGAGGTGGAAGAGGCCGCAGAGCGGGGAGGAGGGAGAGCACAGACTGGCACCTGCCGGCTGCTCTGCGCCTGTCTCTCCTCACCTCTAACCACGACGACCTTCAGAGCATAAGGGCCACTGCTTCCTTTCACTTTCCAAGTCTTGTGCAAGTTTCTGACCCAGAACCACATAGGGCAGGGGATTCTAAAATGCAGTTCCAACTGAGCCAGGCTGATGCAAAATAGAAGCACTTTCTCTTTGACTGTTCTCTCTGCGTCACCATCTTCATCCAGCCAGCTTCCGACTTCTGTTGAGGCTGCACCATTATTTCTGCATGGTGACCTCTTCCCTTTTCTACCATTGCCCTTCTTTAGCTCAACCCTTCCTCTGTCATATGTCTGAATTACTTATTAGCCTCCTCACTTGCACCTACACTACATCTGGCCATGTAGGTTGGGCACTGCACCACTCCAGGGGCGCCATTCACAGACCGCATTTAATGCCCCCCGCCTGCCCCCGTGGTACAGGCTGCAACATGCTGAACTGTATGCAGTTGTTCCATCTCAGATGTAGCCCCATTTCTTCCTCCCAGTAACTTGAACTATCCTTTTAAAAAGCAAAACTGGCCATGCCATTCTTCTGCCTAAGATCCTTGGCCTCCCCCGACCATCAAGGTAAAATTTTAATTGCTTAGCACAGCATAAAATCCACTAGCAGAGGAACCGAAGCTCTGGAATCAGCATTTCTAAACTGGAATTTTATCTTGGTCATTTGTGAATATATGACCTTGGGCAAGTCACTTAATCTCACTGGGCTTGTTTCTTTAACTGTGAAATGAGGGAAGAGGGTAAGAATAGTACTTTCTTCATCAAGTTTTGTCATCAGTCATTGAAATGTTAAGAAGGAATATTCCTTCTGCAGTGCAGTCTCTCACCGTCGTCCGTCCCTACCCCAACTCCATGCTTCAGCTAAACTGAACTCCTTATAGTAGGTCTCCATGCTGAGACCCCTCCTGCCTCTGTGCCTTTGCGTGTGTCTGAATTACTGTTGTGTTTTCTTCCCCTAGAACCTGCTCATTCTCCAGAACTTAGTGACTCATCACCTCCTCCTGGAAGCCTTCTCTGATTCCCTCAGCCTCAGTTAGTGGCTGCTCCCTCGGGCTGCCTCAGCAGTCAGTGCTTGATTATACCACAGTAAGTTCTCTTTTTTTGTTACTTGTCTATCTCCTCCACTGTGTAAGCCATTGACTATCTCCCCTGCTAGACCATAAACTCTGGACCATGTTTTCCTTGAGGGTGGGAACTGTTCTACTTGCTTTTATCCTGCGCTCTAGGTGTAGCACAGACTGAGTTCTTAAGAATGTTTGTCAGCAGAATCCTAAAGATGTTGAATTGAATTAATGAATGGTGGTGGATGATGAGGGCTCTAACAGGCATTGTTATACTTTATAGAGAAATATAAACATGATGGACAGTAGATTTGGGGAGAATGTGTAACAGCAGGAATTCTAGAGTTTTGGAATTTAGTGATTTGGTAATTCTTTTAACAGAAAGAGTGGCTAAGGGCATTTTTGGAAGGCATTGTTTACTACCAATTGTTCAATATCCATTGCTTAAAGACTTTTATAAAAACATCATTGAATAATCCATAAAAAGTTTTTTAAAGAGTATTCCATTTGTCAGTGGCAACGGAATGGTAACACCTAGAAATAGAAAGTAGTTATCCTTGGCAAGTTGTGGATCAACATCCTGGGAACTGTTAATTCTATAACGTCTGTATGAGTTCAGTCATTTTGGCAGTGCACCTTGCCTCTGTCAGGAGTTTATTCCTGAAGCTTCTGACGGTGATCTTTCCATAAAGAAAATAAGTAGTTACTTTTTCTCCAAAATTTCAGTTTTTCATGTATTGAATATGTAATGAAATAAAGCTCATCCATAAAGATTTTTCAGATTTGAAATTTCTGGATCAATATTCAAGTTTCTTAAAATTTGGGATAAGAATGTCAGCGCATAGACTTAATATCAGAAGACATTGACCTTTGCCAGAAATCTGTCTCTTCTTCAAATGGGTTCTTGTTTTCGTATGAGTAGAAGTTCTAAAAAAATATGGAAATGCTCACCCTCAGTCTCAGTATCGTGCTTTGTTAGGCTTATGATTCTAACTGCTACACAATGCATCACAATTCTAAGATTAAGAAGAGTGACTTGCTTAAATATTTTTGCATCTTACAAACGAAGAAGAATATGAAAATTTCAGTAGAGAAATGGGCAAAGGGCATATTAAAGCAGTGAGAAAAGAAGAAATAAAATGGCCAATACACATATGGAAAAATTTGTATGTGGAGAAATGCAAACCAAACAATAATGAGATACTGTTTGAACCTATCACAATAGCAAAGGGTGTGAATTTCTCTGCAATTAGATAGTACATGTGAGAAGTTTCAGAAATGCTTTTAGCTTTGACTAGGAATCCCACTTTTATTTATTATTATTTTTTATTGTAGTATAGTTGATATATAACGTGTTAATTTCTGGTGTACAGCATAGTGATTCAGTTGTATGTATGTATGTGTGTGTGTATATATATATGTGTATGTGTATATATATATATATATTCCTTTTCATATTCGTTTTCATTCTAGGCCATTACAAGGTATTGAGTGTAGTTCCCTGTGCTATACAGTAGGACTCTGTTAGTCTATTTTATATATAGTATGGAATCCCACTTTCAGAAATTTGTTCTGAGACAATAGGACAAATGAAAGGTATAAAGTTAAGCATATTCACTGCAACCTTGGTTTTAAAGTGCCTTTGGGTGGGTAACCCGCTGTTGCCTACTTTCCTTGTGGAAATCCTCCCGTAATCCTTCTATTTGACCCCTCGCTCCTGTCCAGGGGAAAAGACGCGGCTTGCTGGGTCGTGGAGTCAGGGCTCTGCTCCCGCCGCTCTCACGCTTGGGACCTGGCGGCCTGCAGGGAGCATGCGCTCTCATCAGCTTCCGCCAGGTGGCGCTTTTCTGGGGAAGCCTCCCTCCACCGGGGAGGCCCGAGTTTTCCGGCTCTGTCTGTGCCTGTCTGGGAAACTCCGTTTAACTCCAGGTACCGTGTTAGGAGTCTGAGTGGGCAGCATACCTAACGCATGTCCTCTAGCAAACTTCTATCAAAAATAAGGCTGAAGTTTTGACTTCCATCTGGCAGACTCCTTTCTGTTGCTCCGTGAGTATTGAACTGGGGCTTCTCGACATTCTCCAGAAATAACAGCAACAACAGAAGAGAATTTGGATACTGAAAAACATAGGATTGATGAAAAACATGTGTGTACAAAATTGAATATGATGCATTGATTCAAAATGATTCCACTGATGCACATGTTGATTAATGAAGAAAAGATTCTAATACAGCATTTTGTATATGAACACACTTGTTATATACGTATATAGTTTGTTCTTTTCCCCTCTCATCCTTTCCTCGTCTATATTTTCTAAAGTTTCTGTGACTACATAAAACAGGTTAATTAGATTTTTGCCTGTGCGTGGGCTGTCTGCACCGCCGTGTTTACGGCGTTCACGGTGGCCGCTGGTGCTTTCCCTTATTCTTTTGTCTCACAGGCAGTTTCCCGGGCGGGGTGAGCAGGCTCTTGGTCACAGGCGGGAGATGGGGAATCGGGCTGGACTCTTCCAGCTGGACACCTCCTCACGTGGACTCTCACACAGGACCTGGCCCCCTCGTGATCGGTGGCTGCGGACTCCATCCCTCTCCCTTCTCTGCCGAGCCTCACCTGGTCAGAAAGGAGCGCACCTGCGGGCTTAAAGGAGGCAATAGTCATCTTGCTCCTCCACCAGCCCATTCCGTCCGCTTCCCAGGAAGCTGGGCTGCTGTCCGAGGACAGCCAGTGCCTCAGTCCCCCTGGGCCCGCTGAGGGTCGGGAGACTGCTTCCATTGAAGAGACTAAAGCCGTAGATGGTAACACGCCCAGGGTGAGCTGCTGCTGCACTGTTCCCTCTAACTCACCGCGATGTCCAAATCGTCATCATTCCCAGTGGCTCCTGTGGAAGTGGAATTTTCCACACAAGTGACATTTCTAGATAACTAGCATTTATTCCTTTAAGAGCTTGTACCATTTTTCTTCATCATTTATAATGGAAATCTTACCAAACGGCTTTCAATTTATTTCCACAAGCATTCAATATTTTCTTGATGACACAGCCTCATCCTTATGAAGAACAGACTTTGCTGTGCTGTAGAAAGGTCATGTTCCCTGAGCACGCTGAAACATGTGGTCCTGCAGAGGAGCTCCTGGTGTACTTTGGAGGTCATGCCCGTGTTTTTTGGATGGTTAGCCTACTCTCCCCGCTGACGGCTGTTCCATCTGACTGTGCGTTCTGGTTGAGACGTGGCTCTATTGAAATAGCATTTGCTTGGGAATGGGTCTGATTAGCATCCAGATTCAGCATCGTGTGGCAGACACATTTCTGCCGCTGCAAGGCCATTTCCATTTGGTTCTGAGTTTGCATCTGGATTTCAGCCACTTAGTTACCGTGGTCAGTGGCCTGGCCTCTGGTTGAATGGGCTATTCTTATACTTCACAAGATTTCGTGTCACCTTTTTGACAACCAAATTAAAATTCACATTTTCCTTTCCAATTAGGCTTTCTTATAGATTAATGATCACTTACATTATAATTTTAGGAACTGTGGTTCAAACAAATGAAGTCAATTTCCTAATCTCATTGGCAATGAAATGTTTATGAACTTCAGGAGCTCTTCCTGAGGCTCTGACTGGAAATCACAAGGTGTTTCTAAAAGAATTTTAAGGGGATAATTGAATGATCATGCATTCATTTATTTAATAACTCTATTCAACTTAATTAAGAGATTAATTCTCTTACTGATTTTCCATCACCTAAAGTATAAAGTACAGTTGTTTTAACATCCTATCATTTAACTTAGTTGCCTAAAAAACACCCAAAATATAGTGGTTTAAAGCCAAAAAGTTTCACTATGTTCTGTGATTCTGGGGTCAGTGGGCAACTCTTTTGGTCTGGGTTATCTTGGCTTGAGGTGAATGGTCTAGGTTGGCCTCGTTCACATATCTGGGGTGGCTGGGATGACTGGGCCCCCTCTCCATGAGATCTTTTATCCCCCAGGGGGGTAGCCTGGTTGTCTCGTATGGCAGGAGAAGGGGTTCCAGCAGCAAGAGAGGGAAAACCCCAAAGTACATGTATTTTTCAAGCCTCTGCCTGTGTCACATTTACTAAAGTCCCATTGGCCAAAGTAGTCACATTGGCTTGACAGCATGGGTACAGGGAGGTGTGGTTCATGGGGGTTACTACTGCAATGATCTATCAAAGCGTGTTCCAAACTATCATTCTAACCCTGAAGTTCCCACACTGTGGCTGAGGTGCCCTGGGACACCACAGTGAATTCACAGGGGGTGTTATAGGATATTTTAAAATTTTGAGGGAAACATAATTTTATTCTATGACTACTGGACATCACAAAAATTACCAGCTTGATGTAGGTCACAGTGTCAACATCATAATGATACATTCCTTTTGGTGCTGTTATATCTTTGCAAAGCTGGATTTTTGGTGGTTACTGCGATAAAAAGCAAGTACTGAAAAAAAAAAAAAAAGAGCAAGTACTGCATGAAAATTGTTGGGAAGCAGGAAGTGAGGGTGGTGGTGTCCAATTTGATTCCAAGATTGTGTAGTGCTCAACAGGTGCATACATCCCATTACTAAGTAAAGGTGGTTAAGAAATAAATATTTAAAATTTTATGTGTACTATTTTTCAAATGTAATTAAGTTGTTAGGACATGCCTACTTACATGGACCTAAGTACTTAATAAATGAAACTATCAAGTATTTCTTTCAGTCTGGGGCCACTGTGAAAAAATTAACAAGATGCTGGGGATGCCGTGAACCAGGAAAGGTTGGGAATTGCTGTTCTAAACTCATTTTATTTTTAACAGCTGATAAAAGAAGATCAAGAAGGAAAGGTAGTTTTGGGGAAAGGGGAACGGATTCAATTCTAGGTATGCTGAGTATGAGGACCTAGCGGACCATTCAGGGAAAGATACAGGACTGGGGTTCAGATAGGAGACTTGGAGTGGAGCTGATTCCATCCCTGAGTACTCACGTGCACACTCTCCTTCTGCTTGCTTTGGATAGTGTATATACTCAAGAATTAATTGTAAAAGGAAAAGGTAGGGTTGCTGAAAGGAAAGGAAACTAAAAACCAAAACTCAAAACCAACCTGCAGGACAAATGTTCTTTGCTTAATAGTTTTGCAAATGTTAAATGGACACATTTTAATTTCCCTCTTATGCCATATTTTATTGCAAAGGGCAGACCTCTAAGACGGAGACGTGAGATTTACTGTCCTGGGGAAAGAGAAGGCGAGCTCTTGATCTTTTAGTTAGGTATTGTTGGAGATGGAGGGTTTGCTGAATTACTTCATTTCCTGTTTTACACATCACTAGCTGAGCCCAGAAAACTCAGATCATAGCATCGTATATAGAGAAGGCACCTTGTACACAGTTAAGTCTCAACAAGGTTGACATCAAGAAGCAGGAGGATATGATATAAGGAATGTAAGGACCCTCCCCTACCCCACATCTTTTTTGGCCAAGGAGATTGTGGAAAGGAATAGGAAGAGAAGATAATAATTTGTGTCTTGTAATTTTTCCCATGGCTTGGGAAAAAACTGTGTCACAAAAATGAGGGTAATAGTAAGGGCAAGGAGGGGGAGATATTGCTCATTTCCAAGTTGGGGGCTCTGGAAGCTCATCTTTTATCCTGTCCATCTGTACCAACTTGGGTGTGTGGCCGCAACACCATGGTCAGAAGGAGACCCTGTGGTTTTGTTTTCCTATGCTGCTCCTATGTCCCAAGTTTTATGGCTAGTGTGACCAGAGCCAGTAGGACTTCCAAGGCACCATCTTCCCAGCCATGCCTGACAAGGCAGGGTGGACCGCCAGGCCAGTAGACTGGGTGAGGGACACAGTGGTCACTCTACAGTCTGCAGCCGACACAGTAAGGGTGGGTGAGGGACACAGGAGTCACCCCTCCCCTCAGATATCCACATGTCATCTTAGGGAGAGGAGCAGGGGAAGAAGGCAGCTGCCCGAGAGCTGGCATTGGCTGCATAATTTTCCAGGCTGAGTGGAAAATGAAAGTACAAGCCCCTTGTTCAAAAATTAAGAATTTTAAGACTGTGATAGCAGAGCATTAAACCAGATGTGAGGCCCCACTTTGCAGGTCTCAGACCCAAGAAGCCAGTTGAGAACCTAAACATTTTTTCCCCTTAGACATTCTCAGTGTTGCCCAGAGGGATTGTTTAAATTATCAGATTAAATTAATTTTAAATTACATTGGACATATAGTTAATTCTTTCCCCATTAACCAGTGATTGAGAGCCTGGGAGAAATGCCAGGTTAGTTTATGGACAATCAAGACACTGCTGAGTTGGATATGAGTTAAATTTGTGGTTCTGCTGTAAAGGCATCATTTGTCCCTTTTATTGAGAAACGTGATCAGAGAGGTTAAGGGATTGCTTAAGATCACCCTAGTAGTTAGTGGTGAAATTGAGGTTTAAACTCAGATATGACTCCAAAACTCACACATTTTCACTCTTCTGATGCAGATAATAAAGTCAATGCTAAGTCTGAAAAATTGAACTTAAAAGTGAGATTTCTTTTAAAATATATGTGTTTTCATTTCATAAGAACACGGACAAATGTGTGTCCTATCATCATAGGAAGGACACTGTCCCCTAGAGGACAGGTTGGAAAATCGGACTTTTGGTTGTCTGAGGGGACGCTATGGGTGTTTTATGGGCAAAGGCTGGGGATACTAGAAGGTTGCAATTCGCAGGGCCGTCCTACACAAGGAAAAATTGTTTGATGTCCTACGTAAGTTTCGAGTCTCACCAGTCACTCAGGTAGGTAAAAACCTTGTTTGTAATTATGAGTCTAAAACCTAATAACATTTTACGTGTAAAGTCATAGTATTTAAAAAAATTTTGTTTTTTATTAAAGTGTACTTGATTTACAATGTTAGTTTCAGGTACACAGCAAAGCAATTCATACACACACACACACACACACACACACACACATATTTTTCAGATTGCTTTCCATTATAGGTTATTACAAGAAATTGAATATAGTTCCCTGTGCTACACAGTAGGTCCTTGTTGTTTATCTATTCTATACATAGTGGTGAGTATCTGTTAATCCTAACCCCCTAGTTTATCTCTTACCCACCCTTTTCCCTTTGGTAACCATGGTTTGTTTTCTATGTCTGTTAGTCTATAGTATTTTTTGCATGGATTTAAAAAAGGTTGAATTTTCCATGACTTCAACAACTGTGTAAATTGAAGAAAGAATATATACTTGATTTGTTTCGAACTTTACCAAGAGTTGTTCCCCATTTTGGAAAACCACACCACCCAGTGGCCAGGCTGCTTTTGGCATCTGCATGCCCATGACAACACGCCCAAATCCGGCCCTGTTAAATGTCACGTTGCCGCGGAGTCCACATGTGGATGAACTGACGGCTTCCCTAGCCTTCCTGTGCAGCCATGCCTGAGCTTCCTGGCAGACATGCTACTTGATTATAAATTCCATTCTTTTTGTTTCTCCTTTGTGTTATCGTCAGGGCATTATGTTATTTTGTTAAAAAGTTGTGTGTAGGTAGGCTGTATTTTTTGTATTAATTCCATTTTAGGGGAGTCCAGGGAGCACTGAAAAATATTTGCTATAAAAAGGGGTGAGTCTAGTAGGTTGAGAACCACTGAGATCAGAAGCGCAGTATTTGGAAACAGTAAAGAGCAAATTTCTTTTTGCAAGAAAACCCTAGAGTTAATTGACTTTCCCTGAAGGGCTGTTGGCTATGAGGGCAACATTACTGGGCCTGATGTGGAAGAATTATTAAATCTTTCAGGAGGCCGTATCCTGTGGCGTAGGCACCAGGCTACCCGACCTCACTTGCCCTGGAGAATCGGACTTTTCAGGGGGTCTTTTTTTATGTTTTTTAAGTTAATTTTTGTCCTCTTGGCTGGACAAAGTTGTGCTTTTCATTTGAGGGAACAACCTTGGCAGGAAAAAGAGAAAAACTCTGTGGTTTAGGTTTATTTTTTCCCTCTTGGGAAAAATATCCCTTGGAAGGTAAAAAGCATGCAGGCCCGTCACACGGGAACTGGGAAGTCTCCCTGTTACTAATGGTTATGAGGAGGCTGGCGTCAGGAACACGTTGGGAAAAATGTTCTGATCTGCAGTCAATCATATAAAAATTGTTGGGAAAAGGTAAAAAAACAGTACTTTATTCTGGGTTTGAGTCAAAGAGAGTGAGTTCTTTGTTCTAGACACTTGGGGTCATGCCACGTGGTGAGGTCTATTATGGTGATTAGGGAAAAAACTTCCTCTCCTCCCATGAAAAAAATAAAAGAACTAAACCCCCAAATACTTCCTCTTCCTCCTTTGGATCTTCTTCCTTCTGGAACCCTCCCTCTCCGCCTGCCCTCCCCTGATAGGACAGTGCTGCCCAGGGACTTGCCTCTTAGTCTGCTCGGTGTCTGGTCTGGGTGACTGGTCGACAAGGATGGGGGGAGGGCTGGGACAGGAAAGTGCCTTGGGTCTTCCAGGCAGGGAACCTACCCCTCAGTGTAAGAGATTAGTGTCACGTCTGAAAGCCCAGACTCCAGACCCAGACAGCCAGGACTTCACCCCTTGTTCTACGGTTAATGGTTGTGTGACTTAGATTTTCTGTATGTTCAGTTTCCTTATCTATAAAGGAGGAATTATAATAATACTTAATCCTCAGGGTGTTGAGATGATTAAATGTGTATGTAAACAGGAATCTCCACACTGTTTTCCACAGCGGCTGCACCAAACTGCATTCCCACCAGCAGTGTAGGAGGGTTCCCTTTTCTTCACAGCCTCTCCAGCATCTGTCATTTGTGGAGGCGAAAAAACCGTCTTTCTACCACACTTACGTTTAAGCAAAAACAATGTTTCCTGGTTGGTGTTTTACTGCAGATTGGTTGAATTTATTTGACTTCTTTAATCTTTTGGATGGGGGCCCAAGAGAGCAGCCTGATACACACTAAGCAGAAGGAGTCATCAGCTTGGGCTTTGGATGGAGAAGTAGGGCTTGTTGAAGTCTGCAGCCCAGGTGGACCTCTCTTAGTCCAGCCAAATTGGTGACTGATAAGAAATGGCTGTGAAGTCCTATTCATTTAATGTTGGGCGCCTGCCGCATTCCAAGCACTGTCCTGAGCCCTGTGGATACATATGCTGGTGAACAAGCCAGATAAGTGGGGAGACAGACATACATCAAAGTAAATAAGCTTTAACTTCCTGTGGTATAAATACTTGGAAGACTAGAAAAACAAATTCCTACTTTAGTTAGAGGGGTCAGAGAAGACCTGATCTTGAGCTGAATGGTGACTATAAAGCCCTGGGGGAAAACATTGCAGGGAATAGCAAATACAGATAAATTCTTGTAGATGAGGACTAGTCAAATTATCTGTTTCCTCCTGACTGAGATTTAGCAGGGGTTTTCAGGGAATTTGTCCTTTTATTTACAGGTGTAGAGTGTTTCATAATATCCCTTTATTATTCTTTTACTGTCTGTCATGATATCTTCTCTTTCATTCCTGGTGTTATGTCATTTGTGTCTCCTCTCCTTTTCTTGATGAGTCTTGCTTGGAGTTTACAAATGTTACTGATCTTTTCTATGAATCAGCTCTTTGCCTTATTGTACTGTTTGTCATGTTGCTTTTCTTTTCTCAGTTTTATTGGTTTCTTCTGTTTTCCTTATTCTTTCCTTCTTTCTGCCTGTTTTGGGTTTACTTTGCTCATTTCCCCCCTAATTTCTAAAGGCAGAAACTTAGATAATTGATTTGAGAATTTTCTTACTTTCTAACATCAACATTTAATGTTCCAGGTTTCCTTCTAATTGTTGTGTTAGCTGCATCCCACAACTTTTGATATGCTGTACGTTCATTTTCACTCAATTTGAAAATTTTGATTAAAGCCAGGCATCTGGAAATAAGCAGACTTATGCTTTTGCTGGGCCTTTGTTGTGGGGGCTCGAGTTACTGGCAGCTCCCACGGGGTCCCCCCGTCCTCTGTCAGGGCGGCAGGGAGGAGGAGCCTGGCGGGGCGTCGCGCAGCGGTCACTTGACTAGTGTCCTTCTCAATCTCCCTTGCTGTCGTTTCCTTCTCCTGACCTCCTTATGTCGGCAAAAGCTCTCTTCGTCTTTGATTCTCTTCTCTTTTCTATCCACAATCACTCTTGGAGATCTCTTCCAGTCAGATGGTTTAAGTACCAACTATATGGCAGTGACTCCCACATTTACACTCCAGCCCAGCCCTCCCACCCAATTTATGTCTAAAAGCGACCTCCTGGTTCCTTCGTGGATCCACTCTACACTCAGCTCCCTTCTCACCTGATGGCTACTTCACCCTTGTCGTCAGCCAGGCTAAAAACCTTGGAGACAACCTTAACTTCTCTTTCGTACTTTGTATCCAACCCACAAGCAAACCCTATTGGCTCTACCTCCAAAATATATCCAGAATCTGATCTCTGCTAACCACCTCCACTCCACCATGCTGGTGCAAGACACCGCGCTCTTTCCTTTGGTCACTGCGACAGCCTCCAAACGAATCTTTGTGTGTCTGTACTGGCTCCTACTCTGTCTGTTCTCAACACAGTAGTCAGTGATCCTTTCAAAATTGAAATTATGTTGGCCATTCCTCTGTTCAAAACCCGCCGAAAGGTCCCCATTTCACTCAGAGTAAAAACCAAAGACTGCACAGTGCCTGCCAGGTCTTGCGCCATCTGGACCCTTGTGACTCTCTGACGTCATCCTCGGCTGCTCTCCCCTTTGCGCGCTGCGTTCCGGCCCTGCCGGCCCCCTGGCTGTGCCTGGCGCGCCAGCTGTGCTTCCGCCTCAGTCTTTGGTTTAGCTGCACCTGTGTCTGGAAGGCTTTTCTCCTTGCCACCAGCCTGGCCCACTCCTGCACCTCTTTCAAGTCTGTGCTTAAATTTCCCCTTCTCAGCGAGGCCTAGCCTGACCACCCTGCTTAATATTGCAACCTGCTCCCTGCCTGTATCACTGGCATCTCCATTCCCTTTACTCAGCTCTCCTTTTTCCTTATAATGCCATTGATCTTGTAACAAACCATTATTACAAATATAATCCCTGAAGAAACAGTGCTTCTTTAGGTATATTTATCGTTTCTGATCTTCTTCCTCTACTAGAATGGAAACTTCAGACAAGCAGGAGTTTGCTTTTGCACTCGTATCCTTAGAGTGCTTGGCACGTAAGAGGTACTGAATAAATATTTATGGGATGAATGTACAATTCACTCATCGAGGCTGAGTACATTGCTGATCTAATCAAACCAGGATCCTCTTAGCAGGAAACAAAGGGGAAGAGCTGTTGACTGGGCAGTTAACGATATCTGCCGTGGATCCTAAGATGCCTGGCTACACATTGGGGAAATTGGATTATGGACTGATTGAGGAGTAATTTGAGCTGTTCCCCAAATCTGATACGCAAATTATATACGAGCTACCTTTTCATTTCCTGAACTTAAATAGTAGACTAGACATAGTAGAATATAACACTAGTAAACGTGAAGGTAGGTTTGAGAAAGTCACTCAATGCAGTATACAGGGAAGAGATACTGAGTCTGGCAGAGAGATTATACTGAAGAGTTTCTACATCTATTTAATAGGATCAAGAAGAACAGAACAGAATGGGGGAAAAGGCAATATCTGATGAGAAATCATTTTTAGAATTAAAAAAAGACATAAATCATCAGGTTAAAAGAGCATCAGTCTGGGTCAAGATTTAAAAAAAAAAAGCAAAATTCTAGATATACTAGAAACATTGTGGGAGAACTGTAGATCAAAGACCAAAAAGAATCTTAAGGGCTTCCAGAGAGAAGAGACAGAGCACTTACTGAGGACAGTTATACTGACAGTGACATCTTGTCAGCATTAACAGAGGCCAGAGGAAAATGGAATGTTATCTTTAAAATTCTGAGGGGAAGCTAAATGAATAAATTCTAACCTAGAATTCTATATGTCCAGCTAAACCATAATTTAACAGATTGCTAGAGAATGCCTGTCTCAAAAACTTGATTCACAAATTGAATTAAGAATGTTTAATTTCATGGTTTCAGCTGGAGGGTTGTTCAGCTAAGGAGTACTGAGAAGGGATAGATGGCTTTTTAGTGGGTCAAAACTATTAAAAACATCTTAGATGTTTTTTTTTATTCATTGATAAACCCCAGGGCATCAGATGAAAATAAGAGGATGAACAGAGGGGAATTCCCACTACTTTGCACAATAATGCAAGTTGCTGTCTCTATTGTGGACAGGCAGAGGTGCAGATTATAGGCACTGGGGAAAAGTGTTTGTCTTTTTTTGTCTGGATTTGGCCTATATTGACTCTAAGGCTTAATATTTGTCATCCGGAAGTGAATGTGTGTGTGTTTGAGCCAGTAGTCAACCACGGCCTGATCAAGGAGTACAAGTAGGGAGAGGTGCCCCTAGCAGTGGTCAGGAGACTCCAGAAAGCCAGGCGTGAGCCTGCCAGAGCCTGCCTTGAACTGCCTTAAAGTAGTCCTCAGTGATGATATTCTGTTTTGAATAACTCAGATTTGGGGAAATACTCTGTTGTGTGGTTACTGTATCCTACAGACCACTCAGAGCTGGGATGGGTGGAGAATTGGAGGGTGTACTCTAGAGTAAGTCCAATGCCAGTGGGAAGACGGTGAGGTTATCCTAAAGTGGGGTGGAGAGTCCCATTCTAGGTGTTTGATGAAGACAAGGGTGCAAGATTAGAAACTGGGGTGTGACTAAGAGGACAGCACTGTGAAAGGTTTAAACTTTTTTTGTTTTTCCTTTGGATACTAATGGCAGTCCTGCTTATCATATGGTTAAGAATATTCACCCTCCACATGATAATTTTCTTTGGCTACACCTAACTTGTTGGTAAAGTGTGATCTGTTGGTATAGTGGAGAATCAAGGGGTCAGGCAGTGGAAAGATATGTGCCCTACAGTCATCTCTGTTCTGAGACCCGCCGGGAGCATCAGCATCCTAGCTAGGGGGCCTGTGATCCGTCAGTGGTCCCCAGTGGGCTTAGAGCAAAGGGGAGGAGCACAATTTACAAAAACAAATATTTGATATCAATTTCAGGAACATTTCTGTAATATAAGCCTCGTGGCTTCAGATACCATCAATATGCTAATAGCTTCTAAAGTCAAATCTCTAGCCCAAATGCCTCCCCTGAATTTGACACTTGTGTATTCACTACTTAGCAAATATTTTTGAGCTCCTATTAACTACCGAACACTAGGCTAGGTCTTGGATAAACAGGGATGCACAAAATCCCAAGGTGCCTATCCTCTTGGGGTTAGTAAAGGAGAGAGTTGGGAATGTACGTTCTCACTGGAACATATCTTACTAAAGAGCAGCCAGTGCTTTGGTGGGAGAGAGACGGGTGATGCAAGAGGAAATAGCCTGGGAGATGGCTTCTCATTCAGTGGTCAGGAAAGGCCTCCCCGAGGAAGTACCACTCTTAGGCTGGGACGGAAGGACGCAGAAACTGAAGCAGATGGAGTGAAGACTTCGACATGGGAAAAAGCTGGCATGTTTCAGCGACTGAAAGAAGGTCAGTGTGGTGGCTGGAACGTGCAAGGAAGTGGATTTTTTTTTTTTTAATGTTGGCAATAAATCAAGTCAGTCAGATAGTTGGGGAGAGGTGTTGGCAAAGGAGGCAAATCAGAGGTGACTTGCAACTAGTTTAAAAAGCCCAGACTTATATATGAAAACTCCGGCTTTTTCTAAAACATTTTTTTCCCTCATGTAAATTTTGTCTGTACTATTATCTGTCATTTGATCAAGGAAATAGTTAAATACTTTCTCCAGGTAAGTATTTGAAGATTATCTGAAAGTGAAAATGCTTTCTCTGATTAATCTTGCTCAGTCATCTGATAGTAGGAGAACATTTTGTGTTGCACAGTTATTTGCGTGCTAGTCGATTTCTGGCCTGGGTTATTTAGTATTCACAACAACTAATGAGACAGTTTGTGTGCTTGAAAAAGCAGAGTGGGAAAAACTATTACAATTTTATAATTAACTCCTGGTTCTTGTGTAGCGTTCTCTTTGTTCAAATAGTGTTGTTTAAAAAAAAAAAGATCAGAGATTCTTATTTGTGAAGTCCAGTCTGACTTTTCTAAATATTTTAAACCTTACTATGATTCATTAATGTGTTGCACCATCATTAATTCAATTCATCCATAGTTACAACATTTTGCATTGCTACGTCTGCCTTAACTGTCATCAAATTCCCTTGACCAAAGGACTTTGTTTTCCCTTGTTTACAAAGCCTTACTCTTTTCTTAGTCTTGGTCTTCTATTTTGAAGATATGTTTTTCGTTGTTTCAAGAGTTATTAGGTTACCAAAAGGGAAAGTTGGGGGAGGGAAAAATTAGGAGTTTAGGATTTGCAGATATAAACTACTATATATGAAATAGATAAACAAAGTCCTGCTGTATAGCGCACAGAACTATGTTCAATATCTTGTAATAACCTATAATGAAAAAGAACACGAAAGAGAATATATGTTTATAGTATAATATATAAATATATATTTGTATAATATATAAATATAAATATAAATGTATAACTGAATCACTATCCTGTACATCAGAAACTAACACAACATTGGAAATCAACAATAGTTCAATTAAAAAAAAAGTATCAGGTATATTTGGTATATTTGGTAGTGCCCAATTTTTAAGACCACCATAGTACGGCTTCGTGGTATAGTAGAAATAGCCTCGGTGTTGTTGAAGTTGGACAGACCTGGGTGTGAATCCCAACTTCACTGTTTACTTAGCTATGTCATCTTTGGTTAGTTACATAAACTTCTGTGTCTTAACTTTTCTTGTGTGTAGAATGGAGATAATGATGTCTTCCTCATAGGCTTGACAGGATTAAATGAGGGGACATCGTAAAGCCAGCATGGTGCCCATTACTTGGTAGGCACTCAACTGTGTATATTGGCAGATCAGACGGGTTTTTATTTCAAATAGTGGACATAGATTTGTGCTGGTTCTTCTGCCCAGTCCCTTTGTGTCCAAGGACACGCTTATATCTCACCTGGGGTACAGAAAAAGTTGCTGAGTGGCACACGGCTGGCTATGGCCAGGAGGGAGCAGCAGAATGTCACATACTACCTTGATCCGAAGTCTCTGCACCTGCGTGGGCTGCTAAGGGACGTCTAGGCCAGTATTTAAGTGAAAGATCTCATCCTTGGGAAAGAAAGTGTGGTTGGAAGCTAAATTCAAAAGTGCAATCCAGAGCTATAGTCAAGAAGCCAGGTCATTCAAAAAACGTTGATTGAGAAGCTACCACGTGTCAGGCCTTTTGCTAAGGACTGAGGTCACTAAAGTGACCAAAGCACAGTGCCGGGGGCTTCTGATGCAGAAAGGAAGCCCCACAATTACAGTGCAGTGAGGGAAGTGCTTTCCTAGTGGTGCTAAACAGGGAAGAGGTACAGGCATCTGAGCGTTTGAAGGAGATAGGACCAGTCTATAGTTCCAGGAGAGGAATGGGAGACACAGGGTTTAAGAAACCCACACCTGAGTCAAGAATGAAATCAGTAGTTCAACAATCAAGAACAAGCAATGGGAAGGTAAACCGTGGGTCAAATAGTGAAGAAGGGGTTCCGAATTGATATTTTTGGTTTAAAGGGGCCATGCAAGGAGTCGAGGAAGCAAGATAATAAGGTTGGTTCTGACAGCACCTTGGGGTGCTCTTTGGAGGGTTAAACACCACTTAAAGAACAGAGAGACGCTGCCTGATCCAACAGGGGGCTGAAACCTTGACCTTGCTATCATCAACTTGAAGCAGAAATGATTTAAATGACTCTAGTGACCTGAAATAGTTCATATGTAATTTCGGCTGGATGTAGCCCAGAGCAGGATAAGATGTACCTACAGAGTAATCAAAATTTCTGCTGATTTTATGGGATGGGAGAAATGACAGTAAACTGCTTACTTCCTAACCTGGAAATTCTAGTGGACTGCTGGGTTTGGGGATATTTTTGAAACTTGGCTAAGTATTCTAAATCTTCACTGGGAATCTCACCAAAGATTTTGTTCTTGGTGGTTGTGGGGGCTCAGATGGTACATACATGTGTTCATTCTGTTCGCCTTGTCTGGCAGTGCCTGGCTGTACAGATGTTGCATGAATGTGCTTCCAGATGCTGATACAGCAGAGAGCCCATAGTTCATCTGTGGGAGCCCGGGGACAGCCATTTGTTTAGTTCTGGTTATGGTCATCGATTCATCTCCTTTTCTTTAAAATGCACTTTCAGGAGAACCGTCTCTGTAACTGTTTGGGGGAAGATGCAGCTGAGAGATTTACGCTGGAGAGACCAGAGGTATTTACCATCTTTCTCTGCAGCCAGGGTCTGTCAGGTCGATTTCCTGGTGAGGATTCACTTGAGAATAAGCAGCAACACTAACTTGTGTTTACATTATGATTTCAGGATAACTGTGCTCCAAAATTTTCTCAAGTATTGTAATTCTGGGAAAATGAGGATTTATACAGGAAATACTTTACCTACTCCTTACTATAGATTATTCCAATTGTTCCTACAGTTCATAGACATAACTGCTTAAGTCTGTAAAAATCTAGGAATTATTTGCAGAGTGAGGCAGAAGGTACTCACTGGTTGAATTACTAAAATTATTCCATTTGATTATTAAAATCTATAAATATAATTTAAAAATCACCATTTGAATATAGATACATTGAATAAAGCAGATCCTCTCCTTTCTGCTGGTTACATGGTGAACTCTGTTACCTGAATTGTTGTTGTAGGCTGCTGTGTTTTGAGGTAACTTGTTATGCAGCAAGAGATGATGGAAATGGTGGATCAAATAGTTTGTGATGGGCAGCTGGGGTCTTCGTGAGCACTTAGTCTCAATTGGTCCGGTAGTTAGAAGCTGTTTCTTTTTTTTTTTCTTTTTTAATTTTTAAAACTGAAGTTTATTTAATTTACAATGTTGTGTTAATTTCTAGTGTACAGCATAGTGATTCAGCTGTGTATATATGTATGTGTGTGTGTGTGTATATATATATATATATATATATATATATATATATACCTTTTCAGATTCTTTCCATTATAGATTATTACAAGATATTAAATACAGTTCCCAGTGCTATACAGTCAGACCTTGTTGTTTATCTATTTTATATACAGTAGTTTGTATCTGCTAATTCCAAAGGAGCTGTTTCTCAAAAGGTGAGTTGTTACCAGTAGAGGTGGGTGATTGAGGGTCTTTGCTGTGATTCTTTTATTAGGACTTGCCAGGGACTCCATGCTGTGTCCTTACTAACTACAGACACTTGGAGTTCCCCTGGATTTGCTGGTGATGAAAGGGGGTGAGTGGAAGGGGGTAATGCATCAAACCTGGGACCTTCTGCAGAGATGTTTTTTCCTTTTTACTTAACTGTAGTCACCATGCTGTACATTACATTCCCAAGACTTGTTTCATATCTTACAACTGAAAGTTTGTACTTTTTAACCACAGTTTCCTCTGTCTGTGGCAACCAGCTGTTTGTATCTATGAGTTCATTTTTTTGTTACTTTCTTTTTTTTAGATTCCATATATAAGTGAGATCATACAGTATTTGTCTTTCTCTGACTTATTTCACTTAGCATAATGACTTCAAAGTCCATCCATGTGGCTGCAAATGGCAAGATTTCACTATTTTTTATGGCTGAGTAATATTCCATTGTGTGTGTGTGTGTGTGCGCGCGCGCGTGTGCGTGAATGTGTGCGTGCGCGCGCATGCGCACTCACATGTATCACTTCCTCTTTATCCATTCATCTATTCATATCCTAGGCACTTAGGTTGTTCCCATATCTTGGCTATTGTGAATAATGTTGCAGTGAACATGGGGATGCACGTATCTTTTTGATTAGTCTTTTTGTTTTCTTTGGATGAATACCCAGGAGTGGAATTGCTGGATCATATGGTAGTTCTGTTTTTAATTTTTTGAGGAAACGCTGTACTGTTTTCCAGAGTGGCTGATGCAGACTTCTTTAATTCTGGACCCACCTAAAAACAAGTAGCCTAGGGGTTATTTGCTAAAAGGGTCCAAGCAGCATGCTCAAATGTGGTATTAGTTCTTCCCACTGGAAACAAAGCTGAATCGCTTCCCAGAGCTTATAATTTCTACCCCTACTGTCAGTGGATGAGAACCCCCATTCCTTCACACCCATGATTGCCATTGCCATGCGTTTTAGTGTTTACCAATCTGTTGGGTGTAAAATAAAATTCACTGTGGTGTTAATGCACTTTACTGACTACTAATGAGGCTGAGTGTCTTTTTTACATACTTATAATATTTGTTTCCTCTCTTTTGAGACATTCGTTTGTGAATATTACCCATCTTCCTATTGGATTATTTATCTTTCTTATAGCTTTTTTTTGATGTTATTTATGTATTTTGGGTAGAATTTTCCATTGCTTGTTTTCTATCAGCTAGAAAGAAGAAAATGGTGAGCTTCTGGTGAAGACGTTTCTCGTGTTAAGGGGTCTCCTGGGTGTTTTTCTGGCTGCTTTTTTTCCATCTTCATTTACCTCTTGCTTTCTTGAAGACGTTAATGAACTTTTCCAGGACTCTATCCCCTCACCTTTTGTCCTATGGGTTGTTTGAGGAGTGGGGGTGGGGGGTGGGTAAGGGAGAGAGAGTGAAGGGGGAGGAAACGTACCTTGATTCCTGGAATCTTCTATTTCTTTTTGTCCAGTCACTATTTCAAACGTTGTCTTGAAGTTGTGTTCCTTCGAGTGCTGCTGGTTCTTAACATTGGTCTGGTGTCCACTTTGCCAGGGTTGGAGTGGGCCAGGGTCTGCCTTCTGGCTTCATTCTGCCCTTTCACCCTGGAAGTCTCTGAGGCAACTTTTGAAGGCTACCCTTGGAGTTCATTTAAACTGATTTCTGCTGGGTTACAATGTGGGGAGAGAGAGGAGATTATGTTAACCCTTGACTCTGTGCTCCTCTAGGAGGGCCCTGCCCGTTGAGGCAAAAGTCCCTCGGAAGGTGGTGGAAATGGATTTCACACGCTGCAGACGGACTCTGAAAATGAAGCCTCTCCCTTCTTCTTTGACTAAACATTTCTAATCCAAATCCTTGTTCTGTCTAAGGCAGAAATCTGACTCCCAATGTTTAGAAATAAACTAAGGTCCTTCTGACATTTTTCTTACATGTTTCAAGTTTAAACTCAGTCACATTTAGGATTTTCAACACTAGCTTCCACAACTTTCCTGTCCTTGGAGTTGCTGCTAAGCATGGCTTGGGGAGAGATGCAAATACCATCCCAAGAAGGTGGGAAGGTTCTGTGTCTCAGTCAAACGTTTCTAGGTCATTGTTGCTGTCCCCTGAGAAGGTGCTTGTCTTGTCGAGCCTTCAGTGTCCCCATCCATGCCAGCATCCACAGAGTTGTTACCCATTTCTCATGCAGTCCTTAGCCTCATGGTCCAATCCTATATCCTCTCATTCCTGGCTGTGAGAATTAGTTTTTCTATTTTATTTTATTTTTTTTACTTTTGCCAAAGTTTATTCTCTCTCTCTTTTTTATTTAAATTGAAGTATAGTTGATTTACAATGTTGTGTTAGTTTCTGGTGTACAGCATAGTGATTCAGTTTTACATATGTGTATATATGTGTGTGTGTGTGTGTGTATATGTGTGTGTGTATATATATATATATATATGCTTTTTCATGTTCTTTTCCATTATGGTTTATTATGAGATATTGAATAAAGTTCCCTGTGCTGTACAGTAGGACTTTTGGTGTTTATCTATTTTATATATAATAGTTTGTATCTGCTAATCTCAAACTCCCAGTTTATCCCTCCCGCATCCCTTTGCCCTTTGGTAACCATAAATTTGTTTTCTATGTCTGTGAATCTGTTTCTGTTTTGTAAGTAAGTTCATTTATATCATATGTTAGAGTCCACATGTAAGTGGTATCATATGACATTTGTCTTTCTGTGACTGACTTCATTTAGTGTGACAATCTCTAGGTCCAGTGAGTTAGTTTTTTGTTGCTGTGTAACAGATGACCACAAGCCCAGTGGCATAAGCAACACCTGCTGGGCTGTGCCCCGCAGGCTGGCTGCAAGACCAAAGAAAGAGCCAGGAGTCAGCAACAGAGACCTCAGTGGTTTATGGGCTAGGGGACCTTACACACCCAAAGCAAGGTCCTGGAATGACGCCCCACTGTGTACAGCAGACAGAAAGCGGGGCAGCGATCTTTGCCGCTGTCGGGAGGGGGAGGTTACCAGTTTTAGGGGGAATTGACATCAGGTTGGCTCATCGATTACCGGGGAAACAGGCAGAGGGGCACATCCCTCACTTCCCCTTTGATGAACTATCATAGAGGGGACGTTCTGATCTAAAGATTAGAACAATCACTAGCTGGGGCCAGGGGTGGTGAGGGCAAACACTTACGCAGTTACTGCTCAGGCTGTATGTAAAGAGGGAAGGTCAGTCAGGTGAACAGAGTGTAGGTGAGGCAGGCACTGGTCGAGCAGGGGATGTACAGAGAGCAAGAGAACCGCTGTCTTGAGTGGTCTGTTTGTACAAGATGCATATTATCCAACAGTTTCTATGGGTCAGAAGTCCAGGCAGAGTTTAGCTCAGTTTAGCTGGCCTAGGCCTACTGCTCAGTGTCTTGTAAGGCTGAAATCAGGGGGTCAGCCAGGCTGTGTTCTCGACTGGGAACATCTGCTTCTAAGCTCAATTAGGCTGTTGGCAGAATTTATTTTCTTGTGGTTTAATGACTGAGGTCCTCATTTTCTTGCTAGCTGTCGGTCAGGAACCACTCTCAGTGTCCAGTGCTGCTCCCAGGTCCTGGCCATGTGGCCCGCTCATGGGCCTTCCTTGAACATAGCTCGTTGCTTCTTCAGGGTGACTTGAAGAATCTGTCACGTCCACTCCCTCCTTCCAGGGAATGCCTGCTAAAGGGCTGCCTGATTAGGTCAGCCCACCCAGGACGAACTTCTTCTTGACTAACTCAAAGTTGACAGATTAGGCGTGTGGATTACATTTTCAGATTACCTTCGCTTTTGTTATATTAGATAACCTTACCCCGGTTGTAAGATCTCATTATATACACAAATGCTACCCACACTCTAGGGGGCGGACACAAGTGGGTGGGACTCTTGGGACCAGCTCAGAATTCTGCCAACTACCCTGTGGGACCCTCAGGGATCTAGTTCTCTCTGCTAACTTTTGTGTCTCTCTTAGTGGGTGGGGCATAGGAACTTCAGATGCTTTGCTGTGCCACTCCGGGACCAAGAGGAAATGCAGGGCTCTTTCCAGGCCCATCTGGCGGCCCACTGTTCTTCTGTGTGACTGAGGGCTCGCAGGCTTGGGGGCTTCTTCCTGAGGTCTGTCTGAGATCCTTAGGCTTAAAGGGAGAACCATCTGTACCTCTCTTTGATCCCACAAGTCCCTGGATGGGTGGGCAAAGAGCAAAACTCTCATAGCATTTCTAATTCTTTTGCTTTTTCTCCAAGCTCTTGCCACCCCCTCCAGTCCACAAAGGTTTTATTTGCAGTCCCAGGTGGTGGATGAAGGAGGGATGGAAGAGGTGGCTGGTTAAATAGTCTTGCAAATCTATTGCTTATGGCAAGAGCTCAGCTCTGTAAGTGTAAAAGCTAAAAATTAACTTCTTTTGTTTCTGTTTGAATTTCAACTATGGTCTAAGCTTTCCTGGGGCAGCAGAGGCCAGGGTTAGTTTAAAGAAGCCCTGGGAGCTATAGCATAAACAAAATGATTGCAAGGCTATCTCAAGCCCCCCCTTCCCCTGTTATATAGGAATCAATACTTCATATACAACCAGCCACAATAGTTTCTAAAGCAGTCAGAGTTTTCTGAATCATCCTGAGAACTGGATTCGTTCCACGTGAACTTTTATGCCTCATCTACTGTATTTTTTATCTGTGAACATTCTGCCCCTTCTCTGAGCAAGTGGAAACCCCAGAGAAGGGAAAATTGAAACCATTCTAGAAATGAACAAAATGTTAATTAAGTTTCCGCTCGCTGAGGGGAAAGCTGAACTTGGCAGTGTTTCAGAGAAACTAAAGGACTCGTGTTTATACTAATTAAGAGTATTACTCAAATGAAATAATTGGAAGTCAATATAAGCCCCATAGGTTAGTAAATATAAAGAATGGTGCTGGGTTGGTATAAAAGTGAGTGGGTGAAAGGATGTGTCCAAAAAGCAGATGGTACTTCTCACCAGAATAGTGGTGTTAGGATCATTTTACTCGCAGTTACTACCTTTTCCCTCCACCCCCAACCCTCAGTACCCAGGCTTGATTGTCATGTAAATACTCTGCTAATCTTATGGCATTAATGCAACTCATGGAAAAATCTCAAAGGAGAACACAGTGACCTTGGTTGGTCTGCTTCCTCAAAGCCAGATGGGGACATTAGTAGGCTACTAATTCACCAGGCCGGACTTCTGGGCTACTGAGCTTCTTGCCTGCCTGCTTTCTGCCTTGCTGACTGCCTTTTTCATGTTCTTTCAACCCATAGCCAAAGGCGTAGGACTACCTCAGGCAAAGTCTGTCTCATTTCCACATAGCTCGTATCAGAATGCTCATTTCCTACTGCTTTTGATTTTTTAAAATTTGTTTTTAAAATATTTTATTTATTTATTTTTTGTTTTGGGGGGAGGTAATTAGGTTAATTTACTTATTTATTTTAATGGAGGGACTGGGGATTGAAGCCAGGACCTCATGCATACTAAGCATGCACTCTACCACTGAGCTATACCCTCCCCTCTACTGATTTTTAAATTACTTTTGAATTTATCTTTGCTTCACCTGGATAGTATTCCCTTTTTTTTTTTTTTTGCAAACAGCAGACCCCCAGAATCTAACATGAATACCTGGAACATAGTAGTTGCTTGTAGTGTTGATAATATGAACACACCCACGAATACTTAGCTCCTTACCTGTCTGCCTGGCTCCCCACTACCTAGTGACCACTTTGAAGGTAAGGACCTGTTTTCGTTCATTTTTGCATCCTCAGTACCTCACATACTGCCTGGCACATGGTAATTTCTCAAAGTTTATTGAATAAATGAAAAATAGCCAGGAGTTTACTGATGCATCTCAGCACACTGCAAAATAATAATGAGCCCTGATGTTATAAATTAAGACTGTATTACCCTAGAAGTAGGTTACAAAAGGTTACCGAATTGGTCTTCCAACAATTACTGGGAAATTGGACAGAAGAGAGATGCGATGAGGAATAATTTTTACAAAACTCCAGGTGAATGTTCTCATCTTTGCCATCTTTACAAAGTCAAGCATATTTCTGCTTTGAAGCAGAGAACAAATGCATCCCCTCTTTCCCTGAGATAAAATACAAACTCTAAATGGCCTCTTGAAAATCATTATGAAATCCTTTCAACCAAATGGCCCCGGGGAATTGAAGTCTGAGCCGATGTCTGAGGCAGACAGCTGGGCGAATTTTCACTAGCAGGACTGCTTGTGCCTCCGCTGATTGGGTAACTACCTCAGAGCACATCTCATTTATTCCCAGAGTGGATGACCTGAATTTGCTTTAGCCAAAAACGAACAAAGACGTGATGAAGAACAGAGCCTGTTTCTTTCTCAGTGGGATGCTCAGGTTTGAAAATAAGATGAGATGATGTCTTTTTTTTTTTTTTTTTCTGTTTCCCTCAAAATTTTCCAAGCTCTGTCCTCTTTCCTCCATTTTTTGTCCAGAGTTTCCTAACATTTTAATTAACTAGAGAGAGTCATTTTTTCCTGCCATGTTAAACTGAGAGAGTCTAATTTTCTCTGATAATTCTGGATTAAGGTGATAATTAGTTTGATTCTCTAGGTGCCATATTTTTCTTTTTGTCAACCCATACTTTCAAACTGATAACACCATAGCCAAATTTGATCAGTATCTCAATTTCCTTGAGGCAGTATTATGTGTTAAGACCATAAGTTTTAGAATCAGATATATCTGTTTAACTCCTAATTTTGTTACTTACCCCAAGCATATTTCTTAATATTGCCTGATTAGCAAACTGTGGGAAAAATCCTTACATCGTAGGAATTGCTTGAGATTTAAGTAAGTTAAAAAGCCTCCTTAATAAATGATAACTATTTTTTCCCCAAGCAAACACTTCAGCTAACATTGAAGTTTAATATTTATTCTCTAATCTTACTTTTAAAGAGATTAATTAGTTAATGACCAGTCTTAGCCTCAGTAAATTCAGGAATAATTACCAATAAGGAATTAAGATTTTGTGACATTTAAAATTAATATTTTGGTGATACAGTTCTATCATCTGCAAATTACTTTAAGAATAGTTGAAAGAAAGTGACAATCCTTTTTTAATACATTATTTTATTTTACTGATGAGGAAAGTAAAAATGAACAATGAATTGATTGGCTTGGAGAAGATCACATAGACAAAGTCAGGTTATATTCATGGATCTTCAGTTGAGGGCTAATACCCCGCATTCACTGATTTCTCACTTCTGTCCTCTCTCCGTCTGTAGTCTTCCTCCCACTTCAGAACTTCATGATTTCTCACCAGGACTAAATCAAGAGCATCCTACTTGGCACCAATGTCTCCAAGTTACCCTTCTTTCCAACCCATCCTCCTTGGTGTGGTCAGATGAATCAGATTATTACATTCTCCCACTCAGATACCCCACTGACTCTCCTTTACCTACTAAGTCAATTGCAAACTCATTAGCCAGGCACTCAATGTCTTTCACAATATAGCCACGTTCGTGCATTTAGCTAATGAGTATTATTGAGTGTCTGCTCTATGCCAGGCCTTGGTCCTGGGAATACAACAGTCAACAAAACATAATCTCTGCCCTCACTGGGTTTATATTCTAGTTCAGTGGTTCTCAGAGTTAGTTAGGGGCCCCTGAGGGGTGGTGAGATTCTTTTAAGATGTCTGCAAAGTAAAAATTGTTTCCATAGTAATAAAAAGATGTTATTTGTCATTTTATTTCTCATTTTCTTTTCTTATGTGTGTACAGTGAAGTTTTCCAGAGGATGCCTGAGATGTGATATCTCAACAGATTGAATGCAGAAGCAGCTGTAGGAGCCTAGCTGTCTTCTATTAGGCCAGACATTAAGGAAGAAGGCAAAAATAGAAAGCAATGCTACTCTTTTAAAGATTTTGTTTGAAAACCTTTTTTTTCCATAAAAAGGTTATTTTTATTAACATGAAATGGGTTTATTCTTGTTATTTTAAAATGAATACATAAATCAATATTTAAACATTTATCAGTGAAAAATTTTAAAACAGCTTTATTAAGGTATATTTTGAATATACAAAATACTGCACCTATTTCCTGTATATACAATTTGATGAGTTGGGATATTTGCATACATCCATCAAACCATCAGCACTGCTGACTTAAAAATTGGCACTTGTCTCTACAAGGACTGGGTCATGTTGCCACTCACCACCTGCCTCTGCTTGGATTAAATCATGAGCCATTGCAGCCACTGACCTCCAACCCAACCTGAAAGGAGTTCAGGGTGGAGGTCAGGAATAAGGCGCTCTGTGCTCTGGGAAAACTGGCTGAACAGGCCTTCAGATAGATATTTTCAGGAGAAGATGTTATGAGCCCAAATTCTTGTGTCTTCTCATATCTAGAAGAGCACTAAAATCATTAACAGTGACATCTGCTCCTCCTGACTAGCAGCAGCCTCTGCCTAAGTGTGTGCTTGACTGCACCTCCCCCTTCACGGAAACCACACGTACTACCGAGTTCTCCCCCTGCCTCTTTGGAGCAGTTCCTCAGAGCTGAGATGCTGCCTCCTGGGCTATAGTCCTCATTTTGCCCCAAATAAAACTTAACCCACAACTCTCATGCTGTGTGAGTTCATTTCAGTCTACAGCACAGTCAAGGTGATAAACCTATCTGTGACCTCCAAGAGTTTCTTCATGTCCCTCTGCCCCTTTTGTTATGGTAAGAACACTTAACATGAAATCTGCCCTCTTTGCAAAAATGTCAAGTGCACAGCATCATGTTCTTAATGATGGGCACTGTGATGTACAGCAGATCTTTATAACTTATTCATCTTGCATAACTGAAACTTTATATTCATTCTAATACAGTAAGTATTTATAGATTTATTCTCCATAAACCAAAGCTCCTTGCGGGCTCATAATAATTTTTAAGAATGTAAAGGGGTCCTGAGACCAAAAAGTTGGAGAACTGAAATTCTGGTTATTCTAGAAAAAAAAACAGATAACAGAGTTAACCTAAGATGGCATCAGATAATGACAAAGGTCTGTTATACTCCCCAAAGTGTCTAGCATAGGCACAATTCCAGGTAAAAGCTTAAAATTATCTTTTAGCAAGTAAGTAATACTGAAATTCAATCTCAGAATTATTTGTTGGATAATGAATACAGGGGGATTTCTACGCATCATAATTTGCTTGGTTTTTTTTTTAAAGGAGGTATTAGAAATGATGAAGGAACTCCACAGTCTGTCTTCGCAAACTTAATTATTTCAGGGTCCACTAGTTGATCAATTGGTATCACGAGACTATTGGAAGCCATTTTTATTAGAACTCGCAGCTTGTTTCCACCATTTTACTTTCTCCTGCTTGCTCTTCCCAAGAGTGAAAAAGACATCACTAAGCCCTTCCTTGCCAGAAGTGTCTCCAAGCTTTCCCGGGTGTCATATGATGCCCTTGTCCTCAGGTCCCCCCTGAAGATCTGTCACAGAGAATACCCCTCAGAAGAAACCCTTGTGTCCTGTTCAAGGTATTAGGTTAGTCTGCATATTTGTTCCATACAAAAGCAGCTAAAAACATTTGTAATTTCAAGGTACTGAAAATATTGGGACATTGAACCTATGCTTTGTGTTTGCTTTCCAATTTGTTCTCATTGCATGTAGCTCTTAGCAAATGATAGAGCCTACCTTTATGTTTTGAATCTGGATAGTTATTTCTACAAAAAAGACTCACTGGGATGTACAGAAGCATCCTCTGACCCACTTCTGCCCTGCTCCTCTACACCTCTACTTCTGGTCCTTAGAGCTTTTAGAAACTAGTCGCTCCTCCACGAAAAGTCTGGGATTTATATTTAAAATAGTCCATCAGGTCATACTAATCAGTCCATGGTCTACATAGATAGAAACTTGCAGTTTAAAAATGTTGGGAAGTACCCCAGAGGTTAATTCTTTGAAAAAGTTGAAATAAAGAGGAGAACTTGTTAGAAATGGCATTTACTGTGTTTGTTGTTATTTGATTTTTCATTTGTACGTGTCTTACTCTCTTTGGACTAGATACATCTTGAGGACCGCCTCTCTGTGTGAAACAAGTTGTAAAGTGAAAAAGAAGTTGCCAGTATCTGACATAAATTAAGGCAGTGATGGTGACATGGGATTTATTTTACCACAGCATGAAATGTCCATAAAATAAAGAACACTCCTTGAGACAGCGTTTAGCATCTATGCATTCATCTCATGAATATTTATTGAGCACCAACCAAGCGCTCAGCTCTGTGGGAGATGGTAGGAGACAGTGGTGAGAAATATTGATGCTGTCCCTGTCCTTATGGTATATACAATAGAAATGAGAAAGACTGACAATGGATTAATGACTGCAAAGTAAGACCAGCGCACGTTGGGGAAGCACAGATTGCCATGGGAGCCATTGAGGGAGGCATTTATTCCAGTTATAGTCTTTGTGGAGCTTTCACAGACAAGCACCTCATTTGAGCCTCACAAAGACCTCAGCAATGCACAGTGCAGGGACTATTCTTCTCATTTACAGATGAGGAATTAGTCTCAGAAAGATTAGCAAGACCCAAGTTCCCACAGACCCAGACCTGGACTTGTGACTCCAAACCCAACGCGCTCATCACTGCTCCGCACAGCAGCCGGAGTGCCAGGGAGTGTGAGCTTGGTGGCCGTGCTGCATATGTTTCCAGGCTTTGTGGTGCCCTTATCTCCGGCTTACAACTCCCATTGGCATCAGTTAATTAATTCTTGGCATCTCTCGCAGCTGCCTGGAAGCCAGGCGGGTGTTCTGGCCAGCCTGTCTCTAAGTGCTCTTCAACCAGTGCTAGTAATCCAGTGTTCATGCTGGGGCAGCCCCTGCAATTAGGAAAGGGGCAAGGGGATCTTTCAAGCAGACAGAAACTACAGAAGCTCAGCCATAAAGCCTTATTAGGATGAGCCGCCATGTAGCAATCTGCTGGGTGGGCTGTTTTCTTGTCCTATTAAGTAGAAGTCAGATTCTCCAAAGAGAAAACAATATTAAAATGTCTGGAGTTCTTTTTGCTTTATGTTTAGTACCACTGAGTTGAACAGAGGCATGAACACAGCTGTTGGGTGGAACAGTTCCCCTTAGCGCTCTGTAAACTCAGCGGCACTCTCTTCCCGTATTATTCCAAAAAAACCTCTCCTTTCCTATGCTTTTTTGAACCTGTTAGAAATGTCCAAGTGATATTAGAGTCTTTTGGGGGAATAGCGTGCTCTATTAATAGCTCTGGTAAAGCTGAGGGGTTGGTGATAATTTTTTCCTTGATTTATAGTGTAGTAGAAAGACCATGGGCTTTGGAATCAACCTAAAGTGTTATCTCAACTCTTTAACTTTCTAGCTGTGAGCTTGTTTTTTGTCTCACTTTGAAATATTTATTTTAGAAACACATAAAACTAAAATGAGTATTTTATTCCAATTGTCTACAGAGAGGAAACAGGAAGATACATGTTTATAGGTGCACATTTGCATGAATATTCTTGCCATGATTCTAAGACCCAGAACACCTAGAATAGAGGACATTACATTTTTATTTGAAAAAAAAAGTTTAAATTAAAAAGTTTTATAAGTACAATATAAAGAAGTACTATCACTTTTAGAACAAAAATAATAAATGTGAATGAAAGCAGTGTTTTTTTACTTTTGAGTCAAATTCTACACGTTGGAAAAAGAGGCCAGTTCTATAGGTTTGCATTAGTTTTTTTAAGTACTTTTAAAATTTAGCAAGGCTGCAAATTCTGTCAATAAATAAAACTAACATTTGTTAACAAGCTATGAAGTCCATAATAAATGACAAATCAAGCTGAACAGGTTTAGAAAGTTGACCCATATTTTTGGCATCATTATGAAAACTCTGTGACTGACTGACACAGCAGTGTCACCAATAAGGCCTCAGTGTGTACTCCAGGACACTTTTTTAAATTCTCAGGCAGTTCCTTAAGGATGTTTGGAAGCTTCTGCAATGTCTTTATGTTTCTAGCTTAAAGATCCAATAACCTGTCAGTATGAGCACTAGTGGTTTCCTTAAAATTCAGACAAGCTGTAAGCCACTCCTTTAGATGAGTTAATCATTTGAAAGCTAAGAACTCTGAAGACAAATAAAAAATTGAACACAAATTTAGTAACATCTTACTAAGTAAAAATGAGCCAAATTCAAGTTGTTGGTGGTAAAAAATGCTTCTCTGCTTGAGCATGGAAGTCCTCCACTGTCAGTGGGGGAAAATTTTGGACTTCCCTGAGCCTCTGTTTCTACAAAGGATGGTTGTGAGGATTAGAAGAAAGACATGTGATACAGCTAGTTCAGTGCCTGACACAAAATTGGTCCTCAATCAATGGAAACTCTTATGAAGATGGTTAAAATCTTTTTTTTCCCCCCTGGGAACTCAAAGTGAACTCTACCATTTCCTCTAAACCTGATCTTTCCAGCAATATAAGTTCCTCTGGACCTTTACTTTTATTATAAATTTATTGTTTGGTGTCTCCCAACATTAGGGCATATATGATTATTTAACTTGCAAATTCTCAGTAATATTAATTTACAATCTCACTGGGAAGATAGGACATTGATAACAGGATTAGACAGAGCAGGTGTCAATGAGTGATGCAGACAATTGGTGCTATGGGATTTCAGATGAAGAAAATGTGACCATGGACTGGGATTTCTGAGGACTTGAGCAGACACAATCAATAATTTGCACTTTAACAGACTAGCTAGGGAGGTCTGGAACCTGCAGCCAAACCTGGTTAGACAGGGACAGAAGATAGGAGGATGCGAGAATGGCTGACTTTCAGATATCGATGGACAAAACACGGTATCTCAGTGGTAAGGGAAACAGATAAGCATCCAAGGAAGTAATTGGCAAAAAAGCCAAGATAAGGCATCTAAGATGTCCCAGCAGGTAGGCAGTGGCCAATGATGAGGACTTATTTAGAGGATGACAGTATTCAAAAGTCAAAGCAGACAGTGGTGCACAGTAGATCTTCTGCTGGCTGGATTCCACTTCCTTTGGCAGGAGACTTGAGAAATCAGCCCGGTCATTGAAGGTTTGTAGGGTCCAGACTGGTGGTGGGGTGAGATATAGATAGTGCAGATGATTTTAAAACTTATGTGAACATGTGGATCTTATGACAATGCTTCTTAAAGTCCCTGGACCATCCGTTTCAAAATCACCTGGGAGACTTGCAATAAATACAGATAATTAGAATATCTGGGGGATGGAACCTGGGGATATCTGTTTAAACAGGATATACAGAGGATCTTGTGCACTTAGTTAAAGAGCACTGGATAATTCATATTAGATGGCAGACTTGAGATCCAGGTCAGAGAGTCCTGAAACAAGGGATCAGTGACCCTGTGAAGATGCTGGACTTCTCTCGCTCTACAAAGAGTGATTTGCAGAAAGGCTAGTTATGTGGAAAAGAAAACTGGGGACAAGTCTTTTGTCCTGGCAGTAGGATTACAAGTAGGATTTCAATTTCCAGCCTGGGAAGAGAGTTGGGGCTTCTGGAACAAGAACCAAGGCAGAGAGAATCCCAAGGACAAGAAATGGAGCAGAGAGACTGGGGATTGGGCAAAATATGACAGAGAATCTGCAGCAGGAGTGCCTGTTCACACACCCTCCCCCTCTGGCTGTAGGCTCCCTGAGGGCCCAGCTCATAATGTCTTCATCCTTATTTCTTTTGCACTTAATATAGGGCCTGGTGCAAAACAGGCTTTTAAATGTTTATTAAACAAACAGATAAATCAATGCACAATTGGACTAGTGGCAAGGGTGATTTGATGCTGAATTCTGGAATGTGGACTATCATTACCAGGAGATCACCTATCTCAGTTCACACGGGGTCCTGGGAGTAGAGTTTGGGGCAGCTTTGGAGTTTTGGAGTTGGTTAGAGGGAGCAACTAGGTTGACTCAAGCCATAGACTGAACCTACAGTTAGGATAGCTTAGGACATATTCTGGAAGAAGGTGTGATTTGAGTCTGCCCTGAAGGCAAGACAGACATCAAATGACTCAAGTCAGGCCAGCTCAACAAATATCAACTGGGCATCTCTTCTATGCAATGGATGAAAATCCAGTGGTGAGTAAAATACAGTCCTTGTCCTGGAGGAGACCAAGAGGTAAAGAAAGGACCAAAATACAATGTTACAGGGGATGTTGCAGGGGAAGTTATCTAGGGAAACTGAAAGAAGAGATAATATTTCCTTGGGACTTAAGAACTGATGAGGGTTTGCTCTATAGTTAAGGCAGTGAGGGGCTTACCAGGTGGAGACAGTAACCAGAAGAAGGGTAGGAAGGCATGAAGGGGAAGGTGGCTTGGGAGGTGGTAGGTGAGAGCACAGGACAAATTATGGGGAGTGGGTTCTGGACCTTGTGGATCATGCTAACAAGGCAGTTTGTTCTACAAACATATGGATGCGTCAAAGTGTTTTAAGCAGCAGCATTACACAAGCCAACTTCGGTTTAGAAACTGAATTTGGACTACCGAGAAGAGGAAGACCTGGAGGAGGGAGAGAGGCTGAGAGGAATCTGGGTGTGAGAGCCGAGTGAGCAAAAGTTGAACGAATTGCTGTTGAGGTACTAGTGGTAAATAAGAGTTTAAGACAAGCACCCTCTGAGTGAGCTGTTTGCCTTTGACTAGGCTCTCCCAGCATACCTGGAGGCAGGTGTGGGTACAAACGAGGAGATTCGCCAGGCTCAGGGAGGGCACCTTCGGTTGTCTCTAGTCCATGCTTCCCTTACCCACAGCTGGCCCGTGCTAGCTGGCCTGCCCTGAAAATGCAACGCAGTCCTGTGACCTGGAGGGAAGGTCACAGGCCCCAGAGCGTAGTTGCTCTGTGATGTTTCACCATTGACCAGCATGAGCTTTTTCTCTCTACCCTGAAGAGTCCCTCCTCAAGTCAAAGGCATCATAGACGAGCACCACTGGTGCGTCTCAAACACACTGACTGTTGAGAGTAGAGCCAGTAACTTGTCAGGAAATATAAGGGATTATGCGAACAGAGCAAGGGGACCTAACCTAGACCAGGGTAAGGAAAGCTTCTTTGCAGAAATGATATTTAAGCCAAGATCTGAAGAATGAGCAGGTGGCAGTCAGATGAAGATGGGGAGGGGAACAGTGGTCTGCACAATGACCTGACGGCGGCGGGGATCCAGGCACCTGTGAGGACCTGGGTCAGAGTGGATGAAGGGAAGAGGTGGATGGGGAGATAAAGCCAAGAAGAGGACTAGATTTTGCAAGTCTCTGTGGGTGAGGTGAAGGAGTTTGGGCTTTGTTTAAAGGACAGTGGGAGGCCTCTGTGGGGTTTCAGGGGAGGAGTAACTTGAGCAGATTGGCATCCATCTAGGACCATGCCCGGCGCAGGGGCCTGGGACCCTCCCTGCAGTCTGTCTGTTCCTGCATCTGCACTGTTGCCTCCACTTCTCTAATTGCTGCCTCTTCTCTTTTCAAACTCTGGAAGAAAAGAATAAAAGGGCACTGTTTGTTCTCAGAACTGGTTACAGTACTACCTTTGTAAGCAGTTTGTTTTTCCCGGTAAGTCTAATTCTCTCTTAATTCTGGTTTAGGTTTTTGGTAGCTCTGACTGATAATTCAGCACTGATTTTCAGCTCTTGAATCTTCCGAATGGGACCCAGCAGGGCAGGCGTGGGCTCTACTGGCTTTGTCTGTGATGGGCTTTCCCTTAGCAACCGGCGGCCGGTGAGGTTCATGCCGTGGCCCTTCTGCGGCTCTTGTTTGGTGCAGCCAGAGCACAGCCCCACCCAGCTCTTCCCCACGAGGTGCAGAGCTGCCCTCCTTTCTGACCCACGGGTCTCTCTCTGTTCTCACCCCTTTCAATGGTTCTCCAAACTGGAAATAAAAATTAACCTCCAAAGGTGTAAATTCAAGTCTTCAGTCCTCTCTTGCCTCTGTCGATGCACCCCAGGGCGAGTGCGTTGCTTTGCTTTGTTTCACTCTGAAGGGTGATCTTTCTTTCAGGGTATAATTGTAAACTCTTGGAGGGCAGGGGTCTATGATTGCATCTCGAGCTTTGGACACAGTGAGTGCCAGTAGAAAGACTGAGAGAAAAAAGACACTACATAGCTCTGAGTCTGACTGGAAGGTTATCAGAAACATGCTTTGCTGAGAAGCGACTGGCAGCTGGGTGGGAAAATGTGACCATCTGTGTTTGACAATTTGAAGAGTACCTGATCTATTGGTAATCAGAATCCTTGCTCTGAAGTCTACTTAAGACCAGACTTATTGACTGTTAAGGATGCACATCTTAACAGGGAAGGACACTACTCAACAGAGAAGGCTTCCGCAGGTCCTTTATTGGGCAGTTCTGCCCCTGAATCTCCCATATAGTTGAAGGGTTCAAATGAGATAATCCACAGAGAGTGCTTGGGAGAATACAAAGTGTAAGCAAGCAACCAGGTATGTGTTGTGGTTCTTATTTCAGAGGTTGCAGTCATTGCCCAGAGCAGTCTGGCTCTGTGGATGGAGCTGTAATCACTCCTCTTGAGAGGCGGTAATCCCTGACTTATTTGCCAAGCCACTGATTTATGCAACAACTATCTGTTGTGTGTTTTGGTGTACCAAACACCAATTCTATCCAGTCGAAACAGGTGTGGAAAGGTTGCTTTATTCTCTGAGATTTTACTTTCTTCTTGAGGCACGTCATTCATTCAGAAAATAGTTTCTGAGTCTTAATTAATGCTGTGGTCACCTTTCACTTGTGGATTTAGGGAGGGGCAGGGGATGATACTGATGGAGTCATGCAGGGGTTTTCCTTCTTCGTCACAACAAACTGCCTTCCACCCTGGCTCTGCTTATTCCCATTTTGTGCTTGATTTTTCTCATAGTACATCTCACCATCACATATACTGTATATTTTATTAATTTAGTTTTTTTTTTTTTTTGCCTGCTTCCCTGCACTAGCGATGGGAAGAATTTTTGTCCATTTCGGTCCATGCTCTACTCCCATCTCCAAACAGTACCTGGCATGTGTGTCCTATAACTATTTGTTGGGTGAATCTGCCCCCACTTTGAACGCTCCATCTGATACCCTGGTTTTGCTGTTCTTTCCTTAGACTCTTCCCTAGGGCGGGAGTTGTAGGGTAGAATGTCTGGCTATTTTGGCTTCGTGTTGTCTTGCTCTGTGGTGCTTTGCAAACATGCCGCTGAAGTATCCAGATGTCTGGAAAGAAGGCAAAGTGGCATCTGGCCGGTAACTCACTCACCATCTCGAAGACTTTATTCAGGTGAGAGCTCTTTGGTTTACTTCAGAATCCATCAGGAATGATTCCCATCTGGAAATAGTAACACATATTTACTATGTCCTGTACCCAATGCCTTACTTAACTTCTCTCACTTAATCCTGACAACAAATCTATGAAGTCAGTCCTGGTGTCTAAATTTTACAGGTGAGAAAATTGCGGCCACAGACTGGTTAAGAAGACTGAAGGTCATCCAGCTAGTTAGTGTCCATACTGGGGTTTGAATCCTAGTCTCACTGACTGCAAGGTTCGTCCACCACTAGGTTACCCCTGTCGGCTGTTCAGACTCCTATTATAGGCTGCTGTTGTGTGTTTTACCATATCTTACCTTAAAGGAAGCACGCAGACTTGATTTCCTTGATTCCTGAGACCAACAGCTGTCCTCCCCTGCAGGTGTTCTTTACCTTATTGATAACAAAAGCACACTTTAAATAATGAAGGATGGAATACAGGGTTTTATGTTAAAGATCACTGTAATACTTTCCAACAGTTTAATTGGTCAGATCGACATAACGCTTGGTAATGTGGTTAATACTTGTTTCAAAAAGATGTAGAATAGTCGTTCTCAAACTTTAGAGTGCATGGAAAGAAGAGCTTGTAAAAATTCAAAGACCTGAGCCTTGCTCCCAGAGATTCTGACTCAGCTGACAGGGAGAATCTAAGTTTTCGATGAGTCAAATGATTTTGATGTCAATGTTCTCAGTTAGTTAGGAAACACTGACATGGAAACAATAGGAAAATAGATGTTTGGGGCTCTCCCAAAAGGGGCTACTGTGTAATACCAACCAATCTATAATGCCAAGAGCCTTAGCATGTCCCAGACAGGCTTCAGAGCTCTTTTGCAAGTGAATTTGATAGGTTCCCAGAGACTATTATAACGAGAATTTGGAATTGTTGATTGATCCTCAAGACAAGGAGAGTAAAATCCTCCACTGAGGTATGGTGCAAGACTGTGTGTGTGTGGATGTGGGGCAACAAACAGAAAGTGTAATGATACTGGTGTCTAAGGAGTAAGATGGCTCAACTCCTTCCTCAGAACAGCAATTTATAAGCAGTGGGAAAGGACTTTTTGAGTGAGCTATTTGAGCTGCCACTCAAATGTTTTCTGACTTAGTCCAGGGGGTAGCTTTTATCATGTTACTTGAAAGATGGCCTTCAGGAAACTAAAAAGGTGAAACTTTTATGGGAGATTTACTAAAAAAAGACAGCAAGGTCACGCTTAGCTGTCTGATAAAGAGATGCATCAAGAGTGGAGAGAGAATCCTCCCTTATATTTGTGAGAGCCACAGGGTCACCCCGGGAGACGGGAGGGCAGCGTGGAGAGGCTGGAGAGGGCAGAGGGGAAGGACAGTCATGCATCGTGGTGGCATCGCTGGCAACACAGGGCAGCAGCAGCAGGGGCTGGTGAATAGTGCATGCAATGTGCTGCTTCAGTAGGAGGAAGGCTAGGCTTTGGATCCCTAATCATTCCTCTTGGTGGTGACAGAGCCCTGTTAAAGCCAGGGTCTTAATAATAATTTAACATTTAGTATAGAACGTACTGTGTGCTAAGTCATTCTCTAAGTCCTTTGTATTTATTACTCTGAGGTTAAATTGTTCTGCTTGACCTAAAAAGTGGTAGATGTGGGAACTGAACCCAGGCAAATTTCAGTGTGCATAGCGGCGGTGCTGTATGACTTCTCTCCCATGCCTTAATGTCAGTTAGCTTTTCCAGTTCCAGATTGCATAGGTGAGACCCTGGCCAGCTGCTTCTCAAGCACGTTCCATTGTTAACTGTTAGGGTAAGAGGAAGAGATTACCACAGATCTCTACTTGGCAAATGTCTCTAAGAGAGCACCCTTGTCCATGCCAGACTTAGAGAAGTTATCCAAGACATGTTTACTTGAATAAAGAATGAAAGAATCGTGCTTAAATTGAAGACATTATCTTTGAGTACCTTACACTTGAACAACTCATTCTAATGACAGAAGTCAGAGACTGTTTATAGTCATAAGCTGAATTGCTTAACTCAGGCTGGTAAAACAAAGCACTTCATATCACAGCCAGGAAAACGATTGTTTCTTTGAAAAAAAAAAAAAACAAAACCAAAACAATGTTTTGTTGAAAAATCAAAAAAATCCAGACCCTTTACAGATTCCTCCTGAGCAAAGCCAGGGTCTGATCTGAAAAGAAACCTAACACTCCTCTGATTGGCTTATTTTAGTATACGAATCCTTCATAATGAACCACCTGTGCTCTGCTTCTGCTCTCAAAGAGCTTATCTCCCATTGAGGTGAAAATGATAATGCTGTTGATTCACTTTCCCTGAATCCCAAGCTTTCCAGTGCTGATTCCTTTCCTTTTTGCTAAAGAAAATAAGATGCAAAAGTACAAGCTGATCCATGAAGCCTGGAGAAGGGATTGCTTTCTGAAAGTTAAGCCAGCAGCCAAGAACCACCCCTCAGCAGATGAAAGAAAGAGCAGCTGCTTGAATGATGGTCATAGCAGTTCAGATCCACGCTGCCCTCCCACCCTCTCCTGCCTCTGGCCGGTTCTCTTACCCCCATTGGGGAAACTTCTATCTCTTGGTCCCCTTTGCCTTGCACCTCCCCCTCTTGCACGGGCTTCTACCCAGAAGGCAGCTGTAGTGTGTCTGTTTGAAAGACAGGAAAACAGTGTAGTTAAATAAAAGAGATTCAGATTGCATCAGGATTATGATGGGAGTAATTTATTTGTGCAGATTTTAGTATAGAAAACAGATCTGGGGACCAATAACAGGAGGACTAAAGAAAAGGTTTTCTGTCATCAAAACTGGTTTTTAAAAAGATGTCAGGAAGCAAAAACAAATCCATAGCAAGATAAATAATTGTGTGCTGGATTCATCAACAGAGTGAATCGTTAAATCCCCACAATGTTATTTACTGTTCCGGGGCCATGAGTGGTTTCCAAGTGGTTTCTGGCCACTTTGGCCTTCAGTTGGCCTTGCTGTTTTCCACTGAGGGGCGTCTGACTGTCTGCACCACAGCCCTGAGTCTAAGCAAAAGCCCAGGGATTGACCAACTGGTGTTCCTGCTGTCCTTGGGAGTGGAAGTACTGGTGGCAGTGGGAAGGAGGGAATATTCTTATGAACACTTTGTTTTAAGAACTCCAACATGAATGCAGCTTCTAATCATGGAAAGAAGATTGCTTTAGGACAGGTTAGAAAGAATGAGTGTATTTGTGCTGGTGGGTGCAGGGAGGAGCATGCTGACACCCACACGTGGTGTTGCTGCTTTGTATCATGTTTCCCCTTCAGTCTGAAAATAGAAACAATTAGGCTTGGTTGAATCATGTTGCCAATGATGTATGGGGATGCTGCAAGCAGGTGAAGAGCTTCTAAGTGTGTGGTAACTCAGCCTTCAGATGTTCTTTCCTTCTACACGTCGATTTTGAAAAGCCTGGCGAAGAGTTGGTTGAGAGACAAACAAAAATCTTTAAAGGCTCCCCACATGCTCATTGCTATTGTATTGCAGGTAGTCCTTTTAGAGGGGCTGAACTTCTAATGAAGCAGCGGAGAAAAGAAGTAAATCCCAATCCAATCAGCTTTGTTGCACTGTGTGCAAGGGAAGGACTCAAACAGTAGTTGCTCTTTTTATTTCAGGAAACGTTGCGTAATGATACTGATGGAAAAAAAAAGTCTCGTTCTGAACAGAAAACAAGAAATAGAACGGAGCTATTTCCTCTCCACCTGGTAAAAGGAAATGTCAGAGGGCCACTCTGGCTCCACCCCCCCAAGGAGGGGCGCCCACCTGGTGTGTGATGCCGTGGTGGGGACGAGGTGCGGAGGGCATGGGAGAAGGACCCTGGATCTGCTCCTGCAGCAAGAGAAGGCTTCACAGAGCAAATGCTGCGCGTCTCCTAGTCATCTCTGTGCTGGTCTAGTTGCCGATAAGGTTGTCAGATTGGTTTTGAAAGTAACAGCTGAGAATCAGTCACTTTGTGATGAAGCCAAGAAAGACAGTTTTTGGGAGGGAGAAGCCAGGAAGGATGGGTTTGGTCACTGCGTGAAGAGACGCTGGGCAGCCAGAGAAGAATGAAGTGTCAGAATCTTGGGGAAGTGGTTACTGACAATCGAATGGGGCTTTCTTCCCGTCGGTCTCTACTCATTTTTTGGCTTTTTATGGTAAGAAGCTCAATCACCTTCCTCTGCTCTAACTGTGAGCTGCAGTTGCTGCAGCTAATTTCCTCCGGCCTTTCTCAGTGTAATTTTAGACACAAAAGAGGGAAAGCGAACATCAGAAGGAGATTCAAAGGTATACCAGGAAACGTTTTCTCAGTTTGGAGAAGTTTCTTCTCCACCTTTGTGGCTTGGTGGGCGGCTGACGTGAACGGTGAGTGGCTCAGGGATTGCAGTCTGCCGGCGAATCAGGAGCCTTCCACGGGGCTGATTTGAATAAGGAGGGCGTGCCCTTGTGTAGGCTCCTCCCCTCTCACTGGAACCAATCCAATGGCTTCCCAGTCTGTTTCCCCGTCTCCCTCTCTCTCTTCCCATTCAGAGTTCATTCTGATTACAGACACCAAATTAACCATTCTCAGGTGGAGCCTGGATCATGTCACCCTTATGCCCCAAACTCTGCGGCGGCTCTTGAGTGCTCACCAAACAGTTATTGCCGTTAGCCTGCCCCTCATTTCCTGCCTGCTCTGGGGTTCAGGAGGCAGCCTGCTGCAGATTACCTGTTCCTGGCTCCCTTGGTGTCTGGTTTTCGTTGGTTTGGCCACTGACAGACACCGGCAGCCTGTTAGCGGGTGACAGCAGAGGGAGACGGAGTGCCTGGATATTCCTCCCTGCTCTCTTCCTGTAGAGCCCTGATGTTGGCAATACTAAGTCCCATTCCTCTACTTAGTCCACGTCTCGTATAAAGCCACCCCACCTTCCCCCTTAACAGATTTCTAGTAACTCCACTTTCTTCCTGTTGCCCCTTTGGAAGCATAAGTGGAATGGTTGCCTGCTCTTTGAAGGTCCTGTATGCTTTATCGTTCCATGATGGATATTTTACCTTGCCCAGTCCTCTTAAATAGTAACTTTATTGCATGAGTTTCCTTTACTATTTTGGGTATGTCATTTCTTTCTTGCTGAAATCCTGTCTCTATCCTGTCCTTTCTTGCCCAGACAAATGGAGCCACTTGCCATTCCCCAAATACACTACTTTTCCTTCTCTGTGCCTTTGTGATTTTCAGTTTTCTTCACCTAGCCACAAGGACTCTCAGGTCTGGAGGGTCCTATTTAGTAGTCAGCCAGTTCAGTATCAGATGCTTCAATCTCTCTGTACATCTCTGCTAAACAATTGTCTTCCTTTAAATATTTCTGGTGGCAGGAATTCACTGCCTTTTAAGGAATCGGTATTCATTCTTTCAATTCATTCAGTGAACATTTTTGCTGCCTAACCTGTGTATGGTCTCCTCTCTCAAGAGGCTCATAACAGTTTGGAGATGAATGTATGAAAAAGCCATTTTGGTTTAACATGATACATGTGACTTTAGAGATATTCACAATGCTATGAGACCATGGACGAGTGATCACACAAATCTGCCTTGTGCCATCAGGAAAACCTTCCCCCATAGGCAATGCATGAGTTGAGACTTGGAGGATGAATGGAAGCTCTTCAAGCGAGAATGGGTAGAACAATCCGGAAGAAAGGACTGATATGTGCAAATGCACAGGCATTTAAGAGAGCTTGGTGTGTTTGGGCAATGACAAGTCGGCATGGCTGGTAAGTCTGAGAGAGTGGCAGGAGACGAGTTCTTACTCATGTGCATTTAAAATCTATCAACACCGTACCTGTATAGAATGACTTCTACTTTGTCTGCCTCAAGACATTTGTATAGTCGCTCTGTTTTCTTTTCTTTTTTGAGGGGCAGGAGTGTAATTTGGTTTGTGTGTGTGTGTGTATGTATGTATTTTAATGGAGGTACTGGGGATTGAACCCCGGACCCCATGCATGCTAAGCATCACTCTACCACTGGGCCATACCCTCCTCTAAGTCCCTCTGTTTTCTTAAAAGAGCTCCCCTTTAAATACTTTACTTAGCCCTGTAGCAATATCGCCCCTATTTTAGAGATGATGAAACCGAGGCTTACAGAAGGTGAATGACTAATGACATGCAGTCAGTGGTGGAGTCAGGATTACAATTCAGACACTCTGATTCCAGAGCCTGAGTGAGAAGCCACTGTGCATTCTGCTACTCTCCTACATGGAGTCCAGCTCCTGAGTCATCGTGCTGGTTACTTTCAGGTCACTCTATCTTGTCAATATTCATTTTGTGGAAGAATGTCCAGAACCAATAATGCCATAGCGTGAAAGGAGTTGTTGGACCCATGCAGTTTAGGGCAGGACTAGTGTTTCCATTCCTCCAGAGACTAATCTCACAGTGATGGGGATGGAGACCACATGGCCTTTCTTAGTTATGTCTTACAGGTAAATAGTGATCAGTCCACAGTCATCCAAAATCGCTAAGTCAACAATTACCCCTTCTTTGCCTGCCTAAATTCTTTTAGGTCTCTGATTAAATCTCATTTTGAACCCTTAAGTTAGTTTAAGTCCCCCTGCTGTGTGCTCTTGGAGTACCTCCTGTTTCTCCCTGTGTGATGTTATCACAGTTTATTGTAGATATCTAGTTGATTTAATGGTCTCTGTCTTCTCTGATAGATTTCAATGCTCGATGAAGACAGAGGCCTCACCTTGACTGCCATGAATCCCCTTAACTTAGCATCTGGTAGGTGTTCAGTGTGTGCTTGTTGAATGAGTAAATCCTTTTTCCTATGTGCTATTGTTTCTACCTCTCCTCGATCCCAAGGGTCACCAGTCTTGACTTCTTGCAGCACTGAGTAGTTTTGCCTATTTTGAACTTCATGTAAATAGAATCAAACAGCACACATACTCTCCTATTTGGCTTCTTTTGTTCAATGTATCACGTGTACTATTTTCAATCTGTGTTACTTCATACCAGAGTTCTAGGATGGCCTCCAAGATTTCCTACCCTCTCCTCTGGTACATATATTCTGCCCAATTCCCCAGACTGGGAGTTTGGTGGGTTTTAGCCCAGTGATTAAGTCATGTTACATGGAATAGTTGACTTTAGAAAGGGAGCTTATCCAGGTGGCTCTAACCTAACCACAGAACCCCTATAAATACAGAGTCCTCTCTGGTTGGCAGTGGCTACCTAGAAAAGGGGGACCTCAAGTCTACAACTGCAAGGAGCTGAATTCTGCCAACAGCAACAATGAGCTTGGAAGTGGATATTCCCCCAGACAAGGTGGTTGACACCTTAATTTCAATTTTGTAATATTGGAAGTAGAAAACCTAGCCATGCCATGCTGGACTTCTACGAAACTGTGCACTCATAAGTGGTATTTTTTTTAAGCTGCTAAATTTGTGCAATTTGTTACTCAGAAATAGGGAAGTAGTGTAGTCACCCAACTCTTCACTAGTTTGTAGGTGGTGATCCCATAAAACAAGTTGCCTCATTAGACAAACATTTTGTAGCTGCTTTATTACAGAGGACTCGTCAGGAGGTTATGTTGTTTAAAATTAGAAATTAAAATTTTTTTTTTAATTTCTAGTTTTAATTTATTTTTAACATTTTTTTATTGAGTTATAGTCAGTTTACAATGTTGTGTCAAATTCCAGTGTAGAGCACAATTTTTCAGTTGTACATGAACATACATATATTCATTGTCACATTTTTTTTTTCGCTGTGAGCTACCACAAGATCTTGTGTATATTTCCCTGTGCTACACAGTACAATCTTGTTTATCTATTCTACATTTTGAAGTCTCAGTCTGTCTCTTCCCACCCCCCACCCCCTTGGCAACCACAAGTTTGTATTCTATGTCTATGAGTCTGTTTCTGTTTTGTATTTTTTAATAAATAAATAAATAAATTTATTATTATTTTTTTAGATTCCACATATGAGCGATCTCATATGGTATTTTTCTTTCTCTTTCTGACTTACTTCACTTAGAATGACATTCTCCAGGGACATCCATGTTGCTGCAAATGGCGTTATGTTGTCGGTTTTTATGGCTGAATAGTATTCCGTTGTATAAATATACCACATCTTCTTTATCTAGTCATCTGTTGATGGACATTTAGGTTGTTTCCATGTCTTGGCTATTGTAAATAGTGCTGCTATGAACATTGGGGTGCAGGTGTCTTTTTGAAGTGGGGTTCCTTCTAGATATATGCCCAGGAGTGGGATTACTGGGTCATATGGTAAGTCTATTCCTAGTAAAATTAGAAATTTTATAGGTGCTTTCCTAAGATTGCTTTCTGGCTAAGATAAGGTTTTTTTTTTTTTTTTGAAGCATAGTTGATTTAAAATGTGTTAGTTTCTGGTGTATAGCATAGTGATCCAGTTATATATAAATACATATCTATCTACCTATATATCCTTTTTCATTATAGGTTATTATAAGTTATTGAATATAGTTCCCTGTGCTGTACAGCAGGACCGTATTCTGTATACAGTAGTGTGTATCTGCTAACCCCAAACTCCCAATTTATTCCTCCCTATCCTTTCCCCTTTGGTAACCATAAGCTTGTTTTCTATGTCTGTGAGTCTCTTTCTGTTTTGTAAATAAGTTCATTTGTGTCATTTTTTTACATTCATATATGTGATATCATATGATATTTGTCTTTGTCTGACTTACTTCACTTAGTGTGATCATTTCTAGGTCCATCCATGACCTAGAGATTATGCATTTGTTGCTGCAAATGGTATTATTTTATTCTTTTTATGACTGGGTAGTATTCCATTGTGTGTGTGTGTATCTCATAACTTCTTTATTCAGTCCTCTGTGGATGGACATTTAGGTTGCTTCCATGACTTGGCTATTGTAAATAGCCCTGCTATGAACATTGAAGTGCATGTATCTTTTTGATTTAGAGTTTCCTCCAGATATATGCCCAGGAGTGGATCATATAGTAAGTCTATTTTTAGTTTATAAGGAACTCCATACTGTTTTCCATAGTGGCTGCACCAAATTATATACCCACCAACATTGTATGGCCAGGATAAGTTTTTCACTTCACCAGTTTTGTTAGATTTTAGGATCATATTAGAGTGTTTTTATTTATTTATTTTTTATTCAGGTTTTTGGCTCAATTGATTGTCAAAACCTCTGTGCTCACCTGGAAATACATAAATGCTGACATTCTAGGCACTCGTGAGAGTTTGAAATTTGGCTCTGCCAATTATTCGTTGTGTCATGGACAAGTTACCACTTACTTACAAACCTCAAGTTCTTCATTTGTAAAATGGGCATGATAGTGGCTACCTTGTGGACTGTCTCTGAGGCTGGCGGATGTGTATATAAGTGCTACTCCTCTTCACACACCTTCATGTATCCCTGCTCCTTGCTCTTTGTCTTTTTAAAAACGCGTTTTTTACAGAGGGATGCTTAGAATAAGCAGAGGAAAGGAAACAGTAAGAAAAGCCTTTTGGGTTTCATCATCAGTTTGTTTTATAAATTCCCTTGTCTATCAAGGACACTTGGTACCGTAAGGACCACCAAGAAGACATGTTTTCCTGCCCGCAGGGGGCTGACATTCAAAAGGAGACGGGATGAGCTCACATATGTCATTTTCTTATGTCCTAGTGTTCTTTTGTGATGACAAGGGTGTGGTTCCTTTGGGAAGTGGGCTAGCTCTAGTGCATTTTCTAAGGCCAGTGCAATAATCTTTCCATGGTGAGCTGTGCTTGGAAGGGAGAATGGGAGTGAGAAGGAGGAATATATATTTTTTTCAGGGTAGTGGCACATGACTGACAGCCCCTGCTGCTTGTGGTATACAGGAATGCTTCTGTAACAGAGCCTGTAAACACAACATTCATGACTAAGTGTTTCGTAGCATGGAAAAATCAATGACTGGACTAGGAAAGAAACTGTCATCATAGACAAATTCCATGGTTGGCATCAGTGGTACAGAAGGACCGTAGGCTGTGATGCAGGGGCTGTTAAAGATGCTCAAGTGATTTAAAACAAACTTAAAAAAAAGTTTCAATTTTCCTAATTGTTTCCCAAAACACACAGAGGAAAGATATAATTGTATGTAGTTGACTTTGGCTGCTGTTACACAAAATTTTGCAAAGCTTAGGAGGTCTTTCTTTCTTTTTTTTTTTCCATTAAAAACCAGTGAAATCTTACATTTCACTTGGGAATTTTGCTTGAATTCTGAATACAGATGTGTGTGTATGTCTTAATTTCCCATCAACACAGATGTTTATTTCAGAAAAGCCATCACTCCTGATGCCTCCCAGGCTCTTACCCAAGTTTTCTTTCACAAGAATACTGTCTTGTAGTATTACAAAATAGAGCAGCTGCTGGTGTCTTTTATACTTTTTGGAAAATTTTAAAGCTTTTTAAAAAGTATTTTTTTGGGGCATCGTTGACATACAGTGTTATATTAGTTTCAGGTGTTCAACATAGTGATCTGACATTTACGTACATTGCAAAACGATGCCCACAATGTCTGGTTACCATCTGTCATCAAAGTTACTGATTATAACTTTTTTTAAAAAAGTGAGGGTTTCCACAGGAGTGAGATAATTTTATTTTAATGTTAGAATCTCTTCTGAAAGTGAATACAGCCCGACTCAGGAAACTTCCAATTTAAGAAGGATAATTTCAAAATATGTACACTTGATCTCATGCTTCCTTAATGTGTGGCACGTGGTACCACAGCAGAGAAGAGGTTGAGACTGTGATTCTTACAAGATGAACCTCCCTCACAAGAAAAATGGGACCCATTATCACACGTGTGGCCTAACTGTGAGGATTAGTTGACACGAATGTCAAGATTTCAACACTCCATCTGGGACACGATACTACTGCTACTGCTAATAGTACTTGTAACCACTATTATTATTTCATTTAATAAATATCATTGAACTTAGCTGATTCGTGTTAGTATCTCTTCTTTAAAAACGGATGTTGGGAGGTGAGGAGCAGAGAGTCGTCTTGAATTTCTGCTTGAGGCCAATACACTGGGCCAGCTCTGCCTGTGTCTTCTTAGCTCTCTCTGAATGTCCTCTCGGCTTTATGTCCCAGCCTGTGTGATAGACGCCCTGGTTGCTGGAGCCTCCAAACTTTTTTGTCTTTCCCCTGGTAGAATTAACCACTTCTTCTTTCATCCTGTATACTCCGCGTAAGCATGACTGTATATTTGCATTTAATAATACTAACATTTATTGAGTACTTAACCATGGGCCAAGTACTATACTTTTGACCCATGTTCTATAATCCCCATGTGACCATCTGAAGTAGACACTGTCATGTTCACCATCTTACAACGTGTTATTACAATGGGTACCTGCATTAGACCTCAAAGTCTTTCTCACTGGGAACACATTTTATGGTTCCTTATATTCCCAGGACTTACGCAGCACGAGTAATAGGATAAGTTCTCCATAATGGTGGATCTCTGGCACTCTGTCCCCGGAAGTGCCTCATTCCTGTTTCGGGGAGATGCTGCATTCTTCTCTTCACCCTCCTCAGCGATTCTTCTCCTGCTAGAAATCCTGCCTTAGCCCAGCAGAGCCCCCGTTGGGAGGTCACAGCCTGGTGGGCTACAGGCTATGTGAACAAGAGGTGGTGACAACTCTAGGGGAGATGTGTTCACACCACCCAAGTTTAAGTGTTGAGCGTGCTCTGCTGCCGTGCTTTCGCAAAGCCCTTTCATCTGCCTTGAAAGCCCTCCTTTGGGTGTCAGCACTAGGGCTCCACACCTCCCTCACCTGTACCCATGCTTCCTGCACCCCGTCCACGTTCCTGTTGCAGCACTGACTGCTTTCTGCTGGATCTGACTTCTCTTTGTCTGTACCACTCCCTGGGAGCTCTTTGAGGGCAAGGACTGTGTTCTCTGTGTTCCACCACTCTGCATCCCCAGTACAAGCATGGTGCCTAGCACATAACCAGTGTTCCAAAAATACTCACTCATAAGATCAACAGACACAAGGTTCTCATGACGGTAGGTCCCAGGTACTGTTTACAGAGTGTTTCAGAAACAGCGTGGATTAAACAAATGTTTGTGGGCTGATCTGGGAATCCAACCTCCAGGTACAACATGCTTCCAGGGGAAAGAATGCTGGGATGCTCATGTTTATTTCCAGCACTAAAATGTTAATTCTCCTTTCAGATTCCGAAGGATCCGTCGTGCTCTTGTCAGATCGGCACAATTTCTCCTGGACTCAGTGGATGTCATACGCCCTTGGGAGAGAATCTGGATGCCTTTGAATAGAAGATGTTGGAGCAACAGGAATAAGTTTCTGGGTGAATACAATTTGCATATGCAATAGCTGATTCCCATAATTCGGAGTTTCCTGAGTGACTGAAAGGCTCCAAAGGTAGACCATGCCCCTCAATCATTTCCACCCAGTACCGAGCTATTGCTAACCTCTGACCTGTTAAATGTCTCAGACAACACCTGGAGAGTTCGGGAAGCAACCCTATTCAATTTGCTGGTGTCATTTCACAGCATTAATAGCTTGTGATTCCTGAGATGTAGGGGGGATATGGAGCATACGCAGTTGGCTCACAGTCTCATGAAGCACACTCTTAATTTTTCTCCCTCCTAAGCGTGAATTTTTCAGCAGTGATGTGGTGCTAGCGGGTTCAGTCTAATCAAAGTTTTCCAGGATCTTTCTTGCTGAGGAGTGAATCACTGGGTTTTCTGGTGAATTATGGGAGGAACGTGTGTGCATTTTCATGTCTGTAGTGTGCGGTGCAACATGTTGTAAGGCAATCAAGTGAGATTTCCTGAAGTAGTTTAATTTCTTTTCTAGCTCTCTACAGTCTGTCTTCATTATATATTTTGAGCCTTATTTCATTTTAAAGTTGAAGTATATTTGATTTACAATGTTGTGTTAGTTTCTGGTACACAACATAGTGATTTAATTGTAGGTATATTCTCCTTCATATTCTTCTTCATTATAGGTTATTGCAATGTATTGAATATACTTCCCTGTGCGATACAGTAGGAGCTTGTTGTTTATCTATTTTATATATAGTAGTTTGGATCTGCGACTCCCAAACTCTGAGCCTTATTTCTTGTTCTCACTTTTGCCCTTTACACGTCAGTGACAGAGTCTGACATGCCCGTCAAAGCATCAGACACAGTGGCTGCACCAAAATGATTACATAGAAGAGGCTTAGGATAGGCAATCTGGTTGGAATAAAGGATTAGAGCCTTACCTTGAAGTTTCATTTGTACAGCAAGCCCACTATTTATACACAGAAGGGGTGTTGCTTCCTGTTGGTAACTCAAGGCTTCTGCTAAGTTTGGCTAAGATCCGTGGGATCATCTTTTAAAATAATTTTTTTAATTGAAGTATAGTCAGTTTACAATGTTGTGTCAATTTCTGATGCACAGCATAATGTTTCAGTCATGTATATATATATTATATGTATACACATATACACATATATATATACACACACATATATTTATACATGTATACATACATACATATATTCCATATCTTTTTCATTATAAGATATTGAATATAATTCCCCGTGCTATACAGAAGAAACTTATTTATCTGTTTTAACAAGATAAACAGTATTTGCAGATACTAATCTGCAAATCTTGAATTGCAAATCTTGAACTCCCAATTTATCCCTTCCCACCTCCTTTCCCCTCTGTTGGCCATAAAGTTGTTTTCTATGTCTGTGAGTCTGTTTCTGTTTTGCAAATAAGTTCATTTGTGTTTTTTTTTTTTTTTTTTGTAGATCTTGGAATCATCTGATTCATCTTCTTCTCACTCTGTGTCTAATTCTGTAGCTATCTTGTTGACTCCACTTTCAAGGACATCGGTAATTACATCTCTTCCTCTCACTTTCGGAGCTACCTCTTTGGTCCAAGCTGCCATCACCACTTGTTGAGATGTTGTAATAACTTCCTAATCGATCTCCCCACTTACATCTTTGCTTTTACTATCTGGCTCCAGCGTGTCTTTTGAGCCTTGTTTCTTGTTCTCACACGGTTGCCCAAGTGATCTGGTTAAAATGGAAGTCAGATCATGTCATTTCTTTACAGAAAAATCCTCTGATAGCTTCCCATTTTCACTCAGAATAAAATCCACCGTCCTGACAAAGGCTGGAAAGGTCCTACGTGTGTTAAGGAGTAGGTCTTAGTTGTGTGAAGGTAAGGGACTCTTGTTACCTCTCGATCCCTTTCTCACTTATATCCTTGTTTACTCTGTTCCCACCACACTGGCTACCTTGCTGTTCTCTGATTGTTCATGAAATGCTCATGGCTTTTGCATGTGTGTTCCCACTGTCTGGACTGCTTTTCATTTGGAGACATACATGGTATCTTTCTTTATCATCTGCTTCAACACTTTACTCATCTCACTTGCCCTTCCTGCTGTATTTGATATTGCTTATTTTCCCACTTCTGGAAACTATTCTATTGGCTTCTGGACATTACATTGTCTTAGATTTGTACCTGTTTACCATTAATTTTTGATCTCTTCATGGGTTACTCTTCTACTGTCTACCTCTTAATTGCCTCACCAGGCATTTAATGTCCATTTCCAATCTTCTGTAGTTCTTGTCACCTATTGTTTTCTTGAGCAATATTATCCTCTCTGAGGGTTTTAATTATCAGTTATATGCTCAAGGCTCCCAAATCTCTATCTGTAGCCCAGCTGTCTCTCTTGAGATTGAGATGCATTGGTCCTGCTATCTGCTCAACATGTAGATGTCTCATGGACACCTCAAAATCAGCATGTTTAAAAGGAAGTCATCTTCTTCATTGAAAGGGCTCTTCTTTCCAAGTTCTCTATTTCAGTTGAGTACCTAGTTCTCACCTAGGTATTTAGTTAAAGTTATTCTTGACTCCTCCCTCCCTTTCATTCCCCACAATCAATTAATCATCAAGTTCTGCTGACTGCTCCTCTCTAGTAATTCTCAGATTTGTTTCTCCCTCTTCACATTTGTTACCTATGATAGGTTGAATGGTGGTCCCAAAAAGATATGCTCACATCCAAATCCCTGGAACTTATGAATGTTACCCTATATGGAAAAAAGTCATTGCAGATGTAATTAAGTTGAGGATCTTAAGATGAGAGTATAAGAGAAAGGAAGAAAAGAAGACATCAATACACAGAAGATAAAGCAATATGAAGGTAACGACAGAGGCAGAGATTGGAGTGATGTGGCCATAAGCCAAAGAAGCCAAGAAAATGCTGATGATAACCTCCAGGAGCTAGAACAGATCAGGATTCTTCCTAGAGCTTCCAGTGACTTTGATTTTGGACTTCTGGCTTCCAGAAATGTGAGACTGTGAGAAAATACATTTCTGTCATTTTTAGCCATCCAGTTTGTGATAAATTGTTATGGCAGCCACAGGAAACTAATAACTCCCTTGGCTGGTTCAGATCTTTGTCTTGGTTAGTGTGACAGCTTCCTCATGGTCTCTCTGCCTTCAGTCTTAGCCCCCTTCCATTGTACCTTCCACTGTGCACCAGAGTTGAGTCAAAGCTCACTCTGATCTTGTCTAAATCTCTGTAATTCCCGTCCACCTATCAAAGATTCTCTCTTCCCCCACAGCTTCAACGGCTGCCCAGCCTGGACCCCTGGGCCCCATTGTTCCTCCCTTTCCTCCATTGGTCCTGCAAACCCTCAAACTTCGATCAATTCAACCATCCACTTTCTCTACTTCTTCATTTAGGCTATTGGGAAAATTCATATAATTGTATGGATTTCTGTCCCCATAAATTTGTGGTCCCTAGTCTCCCTAGATAGGCCTTCAAAACTGTTCAATAATTTGGTCAGCTCCTTTTCCTAACTGTCCTCAGTAACTATTCCAAAATGTCATCATTATCCTCAAATGTCTTCCACTTTGTTTTGCTTGCCTGGTCCTTCATGAAATTTCAAAGTTCTCTTGATAAAATTTCTCAGCTTCCTGTCCCCATCAAGTTTTCATAATCTTGTCTCAGTTTTCTTCCAATTTCTGAGAAAGACACATCCCCTCATGCCTTCTGTTCTGGTGACTTTGTCTTTTATAAAAACCATCTCCAGGACTCAATTTATTATTTCTTCTTCTGTTATGTTTTTAGTTCTTTCTATGGATTCCTTCCCTAGTGCTGATAAACATGCTGGCATCTTTCTTGTTTTAAACAAAACTGAGTCTCCAACACTGTTAAAATTATGTGAGAAGAGTTTTGCAGGGATAGACTGAGCTGTCTTAAAAAAAATAGTGGACTCTTTGACACAACGTTGTAAACTGACTTTCCTCCATTAAAAAAAATAGAAAACAAAAAGAAAAGTCACAAACTGGGAATAAACATATGCAAATAAAACCTTTCACTATATAAAAAAATAATAGTGGACTCTCAATCAAGGCTTTGAAAAGAGCTCTGAACTTTCCTTTTGTTTCTCTTTCATTTTGTGCAAGGAGGAAAGTTAGATAAATTAAAGAAACATACTGAGTGTCTGCCAATGTTACCAGCTATCTGCTGATAATAAATTTTCTTCTTCTGTGGCTGGAAGGAAGGGTAAATTACATTGCTTTTGGCGACAACAGCCGACCCTTGCGGTCCTGACTTACTTAGCACTGGCCCTTACTAGCACCATCTGCCACTATCTGCTAATGAGTTTGTAACTTGCCTTTGTCTGAGCTGGTCAGAAAATGTGTGTTCCCATTATGATTAAATACGGCATTTGAAATATTTTCTATCTTTATCTTCAATAATTTATAAATGCAAAATCCTAGAGTACTTATAATTTTAATAAAATCCAGTGGTCTCTTTTAATGCATTTGCTATATTTTTCCTTTGGGGATGAAAAAGGACTCTTCTCCTTCTCATGTCTTAGGTTGAGTCCTTTCTGACCCCTCTGTTCAGTTGAATCCCTGTGCTGCATGCCTGGCTGGCATCAATACAGCCAGTGGTTACCACCTATAGTTTGAGGGGCTCATAGATAGAGGGAACCTGGAGAGGGGACATGCAAAACCAATGAAAAAGCAGGTAGCACTGTCCAATTGTTATCTCCTTTTAGGAATTATGGTGTCACATTTATATTTGAATTTTTACTTGAGAAAAACCAATTGAAACTATGAATTATTATACAATTGTAATTTGCCTTTTCCTATCCCATGTTTTTTAGATTTTGGTGTCATTTTCTAAGTTGCCTGTCACTGATAGGAAGTTTAGAGCTACCTACTTATTGTTTTTATCAAGATCTGATTCAGTTTGTACCTGATCCAGTTTGTAAAATAATTTTTTTTTTCCTGTGAATGAGTGTGGTAGGTAGAATGGTCCCCAAGAGATGTTCAGGTCCTAATCCAGGAACATGCGAATGTGTCACCTTACATGACAAGAGGCACTTTGCAAATGTTAAGATCTTAATCAAGTTAAGATCTTGAGATAGGGAAGTTATCTTGGATAATCTGGGTGGGCCCAGTGTAGTCACAAGGATTCTTGTAAGAGGGGTCAGGAGGGTCAGAGGGAAAGAATTGGAGGAGCAGCTGTGATGATGGGAGCAGAGGTCGCTATTGAGAGAAAGAGCCATGAACCAAAGAATGGGGGGGCCCCCGGAAGCTGGAAAGCAAGGGACAGATTGTCCCCGAAGGCCTCCTGAAGGAACACAGCTCTGTTGATACTTTGATTTTAGCTCTGTATGACTCTTTTTTAGACTTTTCCAGAACTGCAAAATAATACATTTGTGATGTTTAAGTCACTAAATTTGTGGTAACTTGTTAAAGCAGCAGTAGGAAAACAAACACTCTGGGCTTTTGGTAAAAACCACAGTATGATTTTCATTCCCTTAACCTAGAATTTAGTAACATGTTATTTCAGATCCTATAAAGGGAGCACTATCACTTTAAGATCCTGTGACAAGCTTAGCAACTGAGGGCTAACTCACCCAGAAACCACTGTGACTGACTCATCGTCTTATGGACTTTCTCTTGGACCCCTCCCTCCCTACCATCTTCACCTCCCTCTGTGTTCTCTGGCCACCATTTTGCCCAGTCACTTGCCTTGACCTTCATCCTGGCTTATGAGTTAGTTTCTCACTATGACTTGGTTAGTGAGCCTTGGAATTCTCACCTTCTCTGGTTTGGAGTGTCAGTCCACATTGATCCTTTCTGGCGTAGCCCTCCTTGCCAATCTGATGACTAGCTTTATACATAGCGGTCCTCAACTCTTGGTGCCTCGTTTGGATCAGCCAATCCAGACACCAGTGTGGGCAATGTTCAGATGATCATCTTCCTGTCTGAGGATTTGGCTCTGTTTGCTTATCATTCATTCATTCAACGTTAATTTGCTGAACAGCTACTCTGTGCCAAGAACTGGGAGAGAAACTAGGAGTGGATACGTTAATAAGATTTGGTCCACATCCTCAAGGAGTTCATAGTCTAAAGTGGAAGACCAGCATAGAGGGAGATAATTACTTAACAACATGGTAAGGGCAAAGATGGAAATGTGCATAGGCTGTCACTGATCCTAGAGAAGAGAGGCTATTGTGGATGGAGTAGTGGCAAAGGAAAAGCTTCCTGCAAGGAAGAGATGCCTCATTAGAAACTTAAAAAGAAAGAATGGGAATTATTCAGACAGTGGCAAGAGGGTGTATATGGAGGAGGGTGTGAATGGAGGAGATTGCATATAGGGATAGGGTTTCAGAATAAGAAAGGACTAATTGGGCAAAGGCATAGGGAAGTAAGAGACTGTGCAAGGAACAGGAAGCAGCTGAATGTCACTGGAGTACTGAGTGTGAAGCAGACAGTTGGGGAGGAGAAGGCTAGAGAAGTAGGAAGGGGCCAGATCTCAGAGCACTTTGCATGCTCTGGACAGGAGTTTCAACCCTAACACCTGGCCTTTCATCCTTAGGGCACATAAGAATCATTCATTTGATTCTTCAACAGTAGAAACCGAGGGATCAGCAGTGAACAAGCAGACAAAACTGCTGCCCTCTTGGAACCCAGCACAGCAGGGGACACAGACCATGTGGTAGTAGGACGAGAGCAGGTGTTGGGCAGCTTGTAAGTTGGGTGAGTGTCCAAAAAAGGCTTCCCTGAAGATAACAACTTTTGAGCTGAGTTTTGATGGTAAGATTATCCAGGAGCTTGTTAAGAAGGGCAATATCTAGCCTCTAATCTGAAAGATCTCATTCACTAGATCTGGGGCAGTCTCAAGAATCTGCATTTCACACAGTATGGTATGTGATCCTTGTGCAGGTGGATTCATCGAAGGGTTCAATTCTTTTCCTTCCATTAAATGGGTCTCAGATGTTGGACTTCTCTAAATCCTGATTCAGAATAGCCTCATTGCGATGTTGTAACTCACATGATAATTAAGAAAAACACTATTGCAATAACTTAGTGTTGTCTTACCCACATCTAGATGGTTCTTGAATGATTCAGAAGGAAACTTTGGGTAGTATATGGTTAGAAGCAGTTTGGGAAGTTCCCTTCGGAAGGTTGAGAAATACAAGAAGATGCTTCCATAAATGACTGAAGAATGGGTGCAGATTTTGTTCCTTAATTTCTCCACCAGCTCCCATCAGCTTCCTGCCCCTGACATCCACTGCTTTCCAAGAAAATGGGGCCCAACTATTTAATTCTTAGCCAGAAATTTGGGCTGAAGATACCTCCAATTTCTGTATGGAACTAGCATCTCCGCAAAACTTCTCAGATGCTAAATATAGGCAATTATTTGGATCTTTTTATTCCAGGAAGCATGGTAGCATAGTAGAAAGCACAAAACTTGAAGCCAGCCTTATCAGTGAATATTTACCTGCCTTGTACCAGGCCCTGTGCTAGGTGCTCAGAAAATAAAAAATAAGATCTTGCCCTTGATCTGTAGGAACTCAGAACTGAGCAGAGGATTAATTTTAATAGCAGTGTGGTAGTGGAGTGATAGAGTTCACAGGATGCTGTGGAACAAGAGATGCGACGTTTAGCCAAGCCTGGAGTGAGGGCTCACAAAAGGATGAGCCCTTAGGTGGGACTTGCAGTTGGGTAGAAATTAACTGGGAAAGGAAAGTGAGGTTAGGGCACATTTTAATTCTATCTTCTGTACTCTGTGTTTCATTTCTCTTGTGTCTTACCACAGAGTCTCTTTATGGTGTGTACACAGCAGGTTTGCGGTCTGATAGAATCACTGTTTACATATCTTCATTAACTTCTTATTTGATTGGAATGAAAAGATCACTTATTGCTGGATTGGATGACCTAAATCGGCAGTTTACTCAGGGTTTCCTAATGAGTCAGGTTCAAAGCAGCATACATTCATTTACAATGAGCTTGTCCTTTGAGGTGGTACTCAACCACTCCATTAGCTTTGTTTGAAGTCTTATCAATGCGCAATTGGTTGTTTTGGGATGCCATGTGGGCAGAGTGGATAACCACAGATGTGGTGGCCTATTTATGGACCAGTCTTACTGTGAGAGAGTAGTCAGATGGCCTTGGTCGTTTCCTACAGAATCACAATCTACACTCCCCAATGCCTGCTGCTCCCATCTCCCAGTCCCTAGCTGTCTCTCTTTTTCTTCTGATGGTTCTTAACGTACATAATAACCCCTCTGAGAATCTGATGAACACCAAGACTCTAAGAAAATGCATAAGATAAGGCAAAAATGATTAAGTGGGAATGTTCAGAGATTTTTTTTCCACCTCACAAATAGAATCTTCAGTCTAAGTGAAGTGACTTTTTCTCTTTCATTCCCTTCAAAGATTTTTTTTTTTTTTTTTGCAGAAGAGGAACTAAGTTGATCTACATGATAAAGTTTTTAGGAAGGAAAGAAGGAATGGAGAGAAGAGAAAATGCTCTGGGCAATGGAGGGTTGGTGGAAGAGTGTTTTTCCCTGCCGTTTTGAGAAGAGAGGAACTATCATATGATCCAGCAATTCAACTCTTGGGTATATATTTGAAGAAAATGACAACACTAATTCGAGAAGATACATGCACCCCAATGTTCATAGCAGCATTATTTATAATAGCCAAGATAAGGAAGCAACCTAAGTGTCCATCAACAGTTGAATGGATAAAGCAGATGTGATATACATATACAACAGAGTACTACTCAGCCATAAAAAAGAATAAAATTTTGCCATTTGCAACAACGTGGATGGATATGGAGGGTATTATGTTAAGTGAAATAAGCCATACAGAGAAAGACAAATACTGTATGTTATCACTTACATGTGGAATCTAAAAAATCAAACAAATGAATATAACAAAACAGAAAAAGGCTCACAGGTATAGAGAACAAACTAGTGAAGCCACTGGGGAAAGAGAAGGGAGGAGGGGCTAAATAGGGGTAGGGGATTAAGAGGTACAAACTACTATGCATAAAATAAATAAGCTACAAGAATATATTGTACAGCACAGACAATATAGCCAATATTTTTTAATAATGTTAAATGGCGTATAATCTATAAAATTATTGAATCACTATGTTGTACACCTGAAACTAATATTGTAAATCAGCTATACCTCAATTAAAAAGATAGTCTTCTAATCAGTGAAAAAAAACTGTGGTATGTATACTCATGCAATGGAATAGTATACAGCAGCAAATATGAACAAACCAATGTTACAAGATGAATCAGTCTCATACTTACAATACTGAGTGTAAGAGGCCACACACAAAATAATACATATTGTAGGGTTTCATGTATACAAAGTGCGTAAACAGGCAATAATAATCTATGGTGCTAGAAATCCAAAAAATGGTTAAGACTGGGGAATAGGGAGAGGGTAATGATTAGGAGGGACACAAAGGGGGCTTCTGGAATGCTGGTATAGTTCTATTTCTTGAACTGGGAGGTGTACCTAGGTATATTTATTTTTTTGATGGTTTGTCAAGTTATGCACATATAATTTTTGTATTTTTGTGTGTATGTTATAACTCAATTATCATTTTATTAATGAAAAATATATATACAACAATATTTATCATTGCATTGTCCATAATGTTATTGGATTCATCAATTATGTTACTAAACTGGAATACATTTATGAAATGGAAAAGAAAATCATTAGGTTGGGCCCTAATCCAATATGACTGGTGTCCTTATAAGAAGAGATCAGGACAGAGACAGGTACAGAGGAAAGACCACATAAAGATACAGGAAGAAGATGGTCATCTACAAGCCAAGGAGAGAGGCCTCAGATGAACTTTGCCCACAACCTTGCTAACATCTTGATCTTGGACATCCAGCCTCCAGCACTGTCAGGAAATACATTTCTGTTGTTTAGGCCACCCAGTCTATGGTACTTTGTTAAACCAGTACAGTAAGCAAAATGCAAACATTTTACTGTGTCTTAACAAAGCCCTATGATTTGATCCTGCCTAAATTCCCCTTGTTCTTTAAACTCCAGTCATCAAGGTCTTCTAGAAATTCCTTGATGACAAGAATTTTTTTTTTTAATGCGTTAGAGTCTTTACATTCATTGTTACCTGTGTCTGAAGTCATTGTCCCCCCATTACCTTATTACTGTCACCTCTTTGCATAGCTACTTCATTTTTATCCTTCATGGCTCAGTTTAATTGTTACCTCTGTCACTACCCGTCTTCCCATTTACGTGTGTATGCATACACACACACACACACACACACACACACACACACACACATATATTTTTACCTTTGTTTACCCCCAGTATTTAACATAGCTTGCAATTGTTTTATGTATCTCACTAGATGTCAGCCCCATGGCAGTAGGGACTCATTCAGTGTTGTTCACCCTTTTATTCCCAGACTGGATCATAGGTCTTAAATAGTTAATGAGTGAGTGAATATGATGGTTTCTCAAAGGTCATCTTTGTTTTGACCATTCCTATCCTTCCACTGAAACAGCTTTTGCTACTGTTACCAATCACCTCCATGTTCTAAATCCAGTGGGCAATTGTACTGCTCACCTTACTTGACCTCTCAGGAACATCTAACAGAGTAGACTCTCCTCCTGGCTGAATCCTCTTCCTTTGACTTCTGCTGCATCCATGCTTCTGACTTTCCTCCCAACTCTTTGTCCCCTCCTCAGCCTCCTTTTCTCTTCTCCTCACCCTTCTCCTGGTTTTAAATGTAGACGTTCCTTAAGAGTTGATCCTAGGCACCCCCCTTTCTTTCTGACTTTCTAGTTTTTCCAAAATGCAAGTGAATCACTGCCCCTGTTAATGTTGGTAGCTTAGACTTTTGTTGAAGTCTTAGATACTGGGGAAACTTAAACTTCAACACATCCAAGTCAAAATTTATGATCTTCCTTCCAAAGCCTGCTTCGCTTTCAGTGTTTATTTCATAGACCGACACCACAATCCAAACAGCTGTGGAAACCACCTCACCCCTGTTTCCAGACTATGATTAAAACCCCTTTTGACCTTACTGCCCAAGTATCTCTACAATTTCCCCACATATCTCTCCATCTTTACTACTCTCATCAAGTCCCAGCCACCATGCTCTCTTGCCTGCCCTGATACTGCAGTAGTCTCTGACGGGTCTCCCTGTGTTAGCTCTTGCCTGTGTCCTGTCTATTTTTTGTGCTACATCCAGAATTATGTTCAAAATCACAAATATAATCATGCCAATCTTCTACTTACAGCCATTTAAGAGCTTCCCGTTGCTCTTAGGGTAACAACTAAAAGTATACACACATTACTGTATATAAAATAGATAAATAACAAGGACCTACTGTATAGCACAGGGAACTATATTTAGTTTCTTGTAATAACATATAATGGAAAAGAATTTGAAAAGGAAAACTATATGTTATGTGTATGTATAACTGAATCACTTTGTTGTACACCTGAAACTAACATTGTAAATCAACTACACTTTAATAATTTTTTTTTAAAAAAAGAGCATTAATGGGGACTTCATGGCCCTGCATGTCTTTCTGCTGCTTCGTCCTGAGTCTCTTCCCTTCATCTCCCTTCCAGCATATTGGTTTTCATCAGTTCCATGATATTTGGGTGATTAGACAAAACACTTATACTGATTAAGATGGTGTAGAATATTATGCAGTAACAAACAAGCTCAAATCTCAGTAGCTTAACACAGTAAAAATATATTTCTCCTTCATGCTACATTTCTGGCCCAGATTAGCAGGGGGAGCTCTGCTTACCATTGTCACTCAAGCCTCCAGCCTGATGGAGGCTCCATCAACAAATATTCCATCATCACCTTGTCAGAGAGAAAAGAATGTGGAGGCATGAGCTGTGACTTAGCCCAGAAGTGACACCTGTCCCTCCTAGTTATTTTGTTGGCCTGCGCAACTCATCTGGGCATACCTAATCTCAAGGGAACAAGAGTAAAAATCCCACCATGTATTTGGAAAGAGGAGAGCTGGAAATATTTTTTGAACAGCACTAGTGACCACCACAGCAGCCCTCAGGAAGAGGCCTCTATGAGTCAAGGTTTTTTTTTATCCCCCCCACTGAACTCTGGGCAACCTATCTAGACTTTAAGTTCTGTAAGGGCAGGGGCTGTGACTCTTTTGGTCATTTTTGTCTTCCCACTGCCCAGTGTCTGACACAGTGTTACTAGACACTGACTGAGTGAGCACAGGAATAAGAGCACTTACTGGGGAAGGGTATAACTCAGTGGTAGAGCGCATGCTTAGCATGCACGAGGTCCTGCGTTCAATCCCCAGTACCTCCTCTAAAAATAAATAAACCTAATTATCTCTCTCTGCCCCTGGCCAAAATAAAGAAATTAAATAATAAATAAATGGAATACTTAAAATCTCTTTTAAAAGAAGTACTCATTGACTGATTATTGTGTTAAGTGCTTCTCCAGTATCACCTCCCTTAATCCTGGTGATATCCCTCAAGTTTGATTATCTTCTAGATGTGTGAGCCGAGGAAATTTTTAAAGAACATACCCAGAGGCTTAAAAATCAGTGTATTCTCTTCATTTGGAACAAAGAAGTGGGGGATCAAATGTCTTGTCCTCTTCTATTCTTTTCACGGTATGTTTGAATCAGACATTTTGTAAGGAGAGGATATTATCCAGAATCCCTGCCACCTTTATTTTCTGTTTTATTTGTGGAACTTACTATATGTTCTAAAGATACTTTAAAGCTATTTGCTATTATTTGCTATTTGATTAAAAACATTCTTTCTCAAACATAGTTTTGCCTTTTTCTGTATGGATAAGATTTGAATCAATCCACCTCCCCCCCCTTTTTTTTAGAAGATTGACTTACATTTGAATTGGAAACATAATCCAGATTCTAGAACAAACAAGCTAAAATGAATATTTCTTCTGTGACCAGAGATCAGGGTTGGAGGAAGGAGCTGAGAGAAATACAATTCCCTGAAATCTTACTGATCCACATTTATCATTACTGAATGGGCATCCTTTTGACATTTTTGAGTTGCAACTATCAAGGAGAAGTAGGTGAATGGCCAGAGGGAGCAAGATAATGCAGGTTGAAACCCTTTGCCAGCCATGTGTTTGCCAGCCATGGGGAGCCCGTGCTGGAGCCCCCTAACCTTCTGTTCCTTCATAAGACACTTCTACATTCACTGGTAGGTTTCTTCAAGAGAGGGCGTTTAGCACTTGAGAAGCCTGCTGCCTCGTGGTACCAGTGTGTTTGGTCAGTGTGCCTGCTCTCTTGGATTAACTGCAAGACAGAAGTCCTGATGGCTGCTGACTGGATTGGCAGTTACTGAGCACCCTGTTTCATCTCATTTTCTTACTTAATTCCAATGATGCATCTGCAGCCTTGTTGTAAGGTGGTTACTGCACCTTAGTACTTCTTAATGCTTAGCAGAAAACAGTCCAATTAAGACAAAGGGGATAAACACCTTGTTATTCTACTTGTCTTCTCTAAAAAGACCACAATTAAGAAATTATAAAGTAGTTTCTTTGGAAAGAAGTTGATCTCCTAAACTGAACTACTGTCAAGCAATTCAGTGCAGTAAGAAAATCCAGCTGACTTGTCACTCTAAACATCTCATTTGTTCTTAGGATGAAAGATTTGGTTGACAGTTTTCAACTTGAAAGCAGCCTTAGAATTTCACTCATGATTAAATGGGCTATTAGTGATACATGGTACATGCGTCCCGTCAGGACGGGATAAAATTCTTTTTGTTCCTGGCATTTATCTGCGATTAGAGGTATTTTTTAGACCAAAAATAAGCTCATATCTCCTTGTGTTATAAAGAACTGCTTTCTTGCCTTTTCCATATGATTGGGAGATCTTTGAGGGCAAGAATTACATCTTCTGCATTTTCCAATTAATATAAAATTTCAACTTGAAATGCTTAATTGCAGCTAGGACTCTGTTGCTGGGTTTCAGTGATGCAATAGATTCAGGATTAACCTAGTTAGATGCTGGGCTTAGCTGAAAGTAGACTTTCCCCCGGACTGTGTGCCCCAGCCCCTGATCACACATTGGGTAACTGGTCCTGGGGCCACTATCACTTTGACTCTTGGGCTTCTCTCAGATGTGTGGGGGGTATCTCAGCCTGCAGTATCTTTATTTTCATGATATTTGTAACCCCTTCCCTCCCTGATTAGTCCACTGTGGCTGTTTGTAATATTGTGATTTTTTTTTCCTGTAAATGACCAAATATATATTTTACATATGTATTTGGTCTTCATTAACAGTTTCTGGCTCACAGCTCTCCAAACACTTGGAATTTCCTAAGCAGTAAGAGCAATGGCATGTTTGGTCTCTTGAACTCAATTTCTGCAAATGATTTAGGAAAGGTGACTTTTGGGTCCTACTTTTGGGTGGGAGCTGGCTGCTAGGAGATTAACCATGTGATTAGAGGGCTGGAACTTTCATTATCATCCCCTGATTCTGGGGAGGGGTGAGGGGCTGGAGGTTGAGTCAATTGCCATTGGCCAATGATTTAGTCAATCATGGACATGTAATCATGTTAGAGCGGGCAGATAGCTAGATATGAGCAGAGAAAGGGGAACGAAGGCCAAATGGCAGGAATTGGGCAGAAAGGAGAGACACGGGCCAAATGCATACATCATGTAAGCACCAGGGGTCCCTGGGCAGAGAAAGAAAAGCAGAAACCTCTGGGCTGATAAGTGGTCACACCTTTGGGGGTGATAAGCTGCCCAGAGGCCAAAAAATAAAGGTGAGAAAAGGCAGGAATCTCTGAATGTAACCTTTTGCTTATTATGCCCTCATTACAATAAAATTAGCCTTGCAGATTAGAAGTACCCATCATGCACCGATGCTATGATATTTCTGACCCAGATTAAATAAGGATGAAAATCCCTCCTCATTTTGGGAAGGTGGAATTGTGATGAAAATCAGGGAATACGACCCCAGACCCTTCCCTCCTTACTGACTATTCTGCCCATTCATTTTTACACCCTGTGTAACCAACTTGCCGAAGAAACTCGGGGCAGCGGCTCACCTGAGCCTGCCTGCTCTCCCCTTGAGAGTGTACTATCCATCCTTCCATAAATTCTCACTTTACTTTTTTTTAACCACTGCGTCTTGTCTCTGATTTCTTTCTGGGACGGGACAAGAACCTGGAACACCGACAACAATGAAGCCTCCCTAAAACCTCCAAAGAACAGCTTTTTGTTGTTTTTTTCCCCTTTCCACACTGGGGAACCAGAACACTTCCATGCTATTACCAAGTCCGAGCTCATAGTACTTACCGCACGACAGGTCAATAAACTGAGTTGCTGGGACAAGGAATAGCGACTTTACTCAGAAAGCCAGCAGACTTCCCAAAGAGCCATCTTCTCTGAGTTAGAATTCAGGCTTCTTTTATACTCAATGGGGAGGGCGTAAGTCCTGGTTCTGCTCAGACTCAGGAAGGGGTGATTTAACTTCTTCTTGCCTGTAGCCACTCACAGGTGGGCCTAGTCAGGAGGTTTCCTGTGAGCCGCACAAAGGTGTTTTAGCTTAAGACTCATTACAGAGGCAGGTTTCCCAAAGAAGGGTCATTACGTATAATTTAAGCTTATAGGCAACATCCCTTTAGTGATGAATTTCTTCTTCCATATTGGTTGTCAGAAGTACACGTAACAACCTGGACTTGAGATTGGCATCTTGAGTTGGAGAGGGTTAGTAGAACCTCCAGGTTGCAGTCGGTTGGTCAGAAGCACAGATAACAAGCTGGACTTGCAAATGGCATCTGAAGTGGAGGATGGTCTTGTCGGATTGAGCCCTTTACCCATGGAATCTGATTCTATCTTCAGGTTGAATTCTCAAACACCCTGCTGGCATCTGAAAATTGCTTGTTGGTGTGGGGCAGCCTCCATACACACTGGAATTGGGTCTGGGGGACCCCTTTTCAGTGCTGAATATATGCTTGATGAATGAGCAATGAGGGTCTTAGGCAGTTTAGATAGAAATGAGCACTGGGCAGGGGGAGAGGAAGGGGAAAGGAACATCCAGAACACAAGGAACCTGAGCTGTCAATCAACCATAGCACAGGGAACCTAAGCTGTCAATCAATCAATCAATCAATCAATCAATCATTCAATCATGAAACCAGGATATAAAAACAGGAACAATGAGGGAACAGCACCGTTTTTCCTCTCTTGGATTGGTTTGCTCCCAATTCTCAGGAGTGTACTATCTTTTACTTTTTTTTTACTTCACTAGTAAAAATCTTGCTTATATCATGCTTTCTGTCTTGTCAAAAATCTTTTTTTTCGGGTGACTAAGGACTGAGGTTATTCTTACTTTCCTTTTTCCTGGTAACAGGGGTATGTGTGAGTGCTTCAAATATCTCTTCTGCTGGTTTCTCAAATTTTCCATCACAACCGTCCCTCCTCTAGGTTTAAGCATTATCTATGAAGACCTAAATGAAAATCCCTTACTCAAGAGAGACATCACTGTCTTTTGTATCAGTAGAGGGCAGAGCTTCGAAAGACCAATACATCTTGGAACAGAAACATTTTGTTGGGTGAAAGGAGGATAGGGGATTTAGAGAGGCCCAAACTAGGGGTCCTTCCTCAGGGTGCCAAGATGGGATGGGCTGCTGGTGGGGTCTCTGGATGACCAGGAATGGGTAGGGGGATCCTGAGCCCTGGGAAAGTATACCATACTACTGAAAGAAGAAGAGCTAAAGAGGAGAGGAGGGGGTTGCCAAAGAGCAGTCATTGGCTTTAAGATTTTGAATAGAGAGACCTGTTTATTCTGCACACAGTAAAACTGGTGTCTAGTGAGATCATGGGTATAGTGAAAATAAGCTCATAAAGGCAGGGTCACTTGGTGGCCTGTGAGAATCCCAAAGCCTAACTTATTCTTCATCTTCAGAATGCTAGCAAGGAAGATCAAGGTCATTCTGGAAATAATGGATCAAACAAACAAATGAAAAAACAAACAAACAAACAAACAGAAAATGCCCCCAATAGCTAAATTGTTGGCTTACTGGGCACTCTTAAAGTAAAAGCTTGTTCCTGCAAATGGCAAAATTTCCTCCTTTTTTATGGCCGAGTAGTATTCTGTTGTACATATACAAATATAAATAAATAAATAAATAAATAAATAAATAAATATGCCGTTTACAGCAACATGGATGAACTCGGAGGGCATTATGTTAAGTGAAATAAATCAGACAGAGAAAGACAAATACTGTATGATATCATTTCCTTGTGGAATCTAAAACAGAACAAACTAGTGAATAAAACAGAAAAAAAGCAGGCTCACAGACATAAAGAACAAACTCATGGTTACCAGTGGGGAGAGGGAACGGCGAGCGGCAATATAGGGTTGGGGGATAAAAAGAGCTATTATGGGATTAAATCATGTGTGTGAAACTTTTGAAAATTGTAAAGCACTATAGAATCAAAAGAATTTTTCATTCAATAAAAAAATTAAAAAAACGAAAAAAAGCTTGTTCATTTTGCTGAATGTGGAGCAGAACTGATAATTGTGCATAGCACGTCATCATTTATAAAGCATATTCATGTGCCTCTTTTCAGTATTCTGATAAAGCAGGAATTCAGTTGTTATCCCCCATTTACAGATAGGGTCACTGGGGTTTGGAGAAGCTAACTTGTACATATTTATGTGGCTGGTAAGACCAGATCCCAGGCCCTCCTGACTTGAGATCCATGTGTTCTGTGCCAGCTGGCTCTCATGTTTCCCGGGGGAGCAGTTCAGGCTCAATTGCCCAGAGCCTTCTCTTGCCTTGCCATCCTGTCCTGAACACTTCCGGGATTGCTCCTTGCGTTCAATTTTGAGCCCCCGTAAAGTTGTTTAAACAAAGATGGTGAATGTTTGGGCTGATAGAGAGAGTAAGTATCTTACGACTTCTCTTTCTTGGAAATCTGGTATTTATTAAAGTTTTCCTGGCTGTAGCTGAGGTTATGATATTTACACAGTGTTTTCGTGTGGGGGCAGAAGCAGATTATAGTGCTGAGAGGTATTTACACAGCTTGCGGAAATTTGGAGCCCATGTCTTGGCCATGTTGCACTTCTTGGATCCCTGTGCTCTAAGAAAGAGAAGTTGTTCATGGACGTGTATGGTACCCTTAGGCTGAAACTTGACTGTTTCCAGCAGGCACTGTCGGGTATCCCCAAATCACCCGGTGGGGCCTCACCACTGCCTCAGTATCTGGTCAGCTCTGCTTCCTTCAAGTCATTATTATTATCATTAATTATCGATAATGGGTGCCACTTACTGAGCGCCATCTTTGTCAGGCACAGTGTTGCACACTGTATGTACATTATCTTTACTCTGAAAACCATCATATAATATGGGCTTTGTGATCTCCATTTTATCGGTAATGGAATTGGAGAGGTTAACTCATGCAGGTCCTAAAATTAAGTTGATTAAATTTTCTTCAGTTTCACTCTTACATTACTAAAGTGTTAGAAATGGGTGATTCTATAAAAAGTTAAAAATGTAATGAATTTTATTAATTCCTGTACATTGTGGTTGATAAATTAAAGATCTTTTCTAGTGAATGTGCCTAATTACAGGACCTCTCTGAGATGTCTTTATTCCTCAGGCCTTATGCTCCAGGGGTGGTGAGTACGTGCGTGGCTATACCTGGGGTCTTTTCTTTGCTGGGGACAAGCCGGACAGTCCCATGTAGTCTGACCTTCTGTGGGTCCCCTTGAGTCCCCCAATTTGGATTGGTTGAACTTTTCATTTCTTACATCACTTCTGGATCAGTGAATTGAAAGGGTTCATGCTTCTGCTAAAAGTAGGTTCAGACCCAGAGGATTTGTCTGCCTTAGAGAATGCCTGTCAGGGAGGCATACTGGCTCTTTAAATTAGCATCTTGTTTGCAGTAACTGCTAGCCTGCTTTCCTGCATGAGTAATTTCTCTCAGGAAGTGACTTGAGTCTTTGGGAACATCTGGCTCAAGACACCATCAGCACAGCTGGGCTTAGGAAAAGTTGTGTTGGCGGGGCAGCTGTGGTAGAATGGAGTTGACCTGGAGTTTGAAGGCCAGGCTAGGGCTCCAGGTTTTCCGGGTGACCAGCTGTATGACTGGCAAGTTCACCGATCCTGTTAGTGCATCAGTTTCCATAAGTTCCATTTGCATATGTAACCCAAGTTTCTGCCGGTCGGTTGACTGACCTACCGTAAATCCTCTAGTACCCTGGTATGACCCTTAAAAACATGTATGTTTAAAATATTTTGATTTCCTAACATATATAATGTAAGCATGTCATTGCCAGTATTTTAATTTAAATGATTTTCTTTTCTTGGTAGAGAGAATGGGAGAGCTTAGGTTTCTTCTGATGCAGGTTACAGCGAAGCCTGCTTCTCTCTTATCCCTCTTGAAACAAATTTTTCAAAAATATACCGACACCAAGTAGTAGATGTAGTTGATGCATTTCCTGGATGTTTAGGGGACAATGGAGAGGGTGTGGTTATGTCCCAACCTAGAGAGCAAACAGCTTAAAAAGGAATGTTAGACATCATTATGTTCAACTGGCTCAGGCCACTTCCTTCTTCCAGGATCTTCTTCCTTTAGCCCACAGCAGAATTGCTGGAATCTGACTCTACCCCTTCTTACAGGGGAATACTAAAAATTTCTGTCAACTTGTTCTAAAGGTCAATTTGACTCTTCTCGTTTAAACCTCTCCCTTCTGGGATCTGCCCAAGGTGAGGGTAATGAGGCTTACCTTAAAAACCAGACAAACTCATTATGGTTTTTCCCAAAGGAGAAAGAGTCTAGTGTCTGGAAGAGGTTTTTTCTGGCTGGTTTGTATTCATAGCTATTGGTTTACTTTATGAATGTATTCACCTTGGTCTCCCTATGGCCCGTGTTCCACACAACAGGCAGAGGGATGATTCCAAACACAAGTTGGATTGTGTCTCCTTTAAAATTTTTTAACTTTATTTTTTTAATTTTAAAAGTTTAAACTTTAAAACTTTTCACAGTTGAGAGTAAAATTCCAAGTTCCTAATGTGGCCTTCAGGCCCAGAGGGCAGCTGCTCTGAGTTCCCTCTCTGACCTGCTGTGACCCCTCCCCTCACCGCTCTCCAGCCAAAATGTCTTCTTGGGACCAGCCATGCTCCTTATACCCCAGGGCCTTTGCACTTCCTGAGAGCTGTCCACAGCTACCCCTCCTTCTTTCAGGTCTCTGATTACATGCCTTGGAATTGGGGAGGCCGCCTGTGACTGCTTTGTAAAATTGTACCCCTCCACTCTTCCTCTGCCTTAACATATTATTATTAAATCATTTGTATAATTATATGCTCGTGTTTCCCAACACTAGAAGGAAAGCTGTAAGAGTAGTTTTGTTATTTTTTTCGTGCTTCGTGCTCTTTCCATACCTCCTAATAACGCCTTGCACATAGTAAGCCCTTGATATGTATTTATTGAATGAATGAATGAATGAATGTGTTTAGCCAACAGGTATTTCTTGAGCACCTACATATAGCAGAGCCTCTGGTAACTATCTCTGCAGATTATGTCGTGAGAATTCGTGATGCAAAGACCCTTCCTTACAAGCAGGGTTCCCAAACAGAAAGTATTACCTACCGCAAGCTCCCCAGCTCCTCTTTCTTTTCCTCCTCTTTTCTAGATTCCCAAGAGGCCCATTGCTCTGTACCGGGAACTGGTCAACCTTCTCTGAAAAGGGCCAGATGGTAAATATTTTCGGTTTTGTGGGCCATACTCTCTGTCTCAACTACTCAACTTGGCTGCTGCAGCACGAGCAATAGGTAAGGAATGAACCTGACTGTGTTCCAACAGAGCTTTGCCCCTAGTTTGCTAACCCCTGCTGGAAAGAATAAAAGCTCTTTCACAAATCAACCTGAAATTCGTCAGAGCCCAGCGTGATACCTTTCTCCCAGTAACTGACATTTTAAGGGCTCCTGAGGGAGAAGGCTTCATTTGACACAGACCAGTGACTAGTAGTGGAATCTGAGGAAACAGCAAATTGTCAGAGAGATCACTCTGGGGAAAAGGAGATTTCCCAGTTAACTTTCAACTGTATTTATTATGCTTGAGTAAGGCTCTATTCTGCATTAAGAGAAGAGTCGATCTAAAGAGATTTTAAACAGAAAACAAATGGGATGGTAACCAAATCACTTTAACTTCCACTAAGTTCAAAGTGGTGTGAAAAGTGTTCTTTCATGATCAGACTTTGATACATTTACTAATGATGGTCTGTGCCATCTGCCAGTCACAAGGCTTCATTTGCCACGATTGTTATATGTCTCATAGGAAGTGTATTTCTGAACGTAAGCCTGAATTACCACCCTGGTGCTGAGAAGCTATAGTTCACGTTCAAGTTCCAAATTATCTTTCATATGGTTTATTTTTCATGGGCTTTATTTGCTAGCAAAAGCTATTTTTGGTGATCATGCTTGATAACTGCTGAATTTCTGGATCTGCAGACTGGCTCAAACCTCTGTAGTCATTGCAGGAATTGTATTAATTGAATTGTTAGGTTATAGGCAAGTCAGTGCGTTCCATATGTTCACTGTCATATGCCAACTCTGTTAATTTGAAACATACTGATATCTGGCAGGGCCAGAACAAATTTTTGACTACTCATTATGTATGTGTATATGGGTAGAGTTTCTTTTACCAAAAGTACGAAGGGGAAAAAGAGCTGATGAGTCAAAGTATTTCACAAAACCGAGTTTCCACATATAGATTACAGAAAAAATGTGCCTCATTAGTAAGATGCTATTGTATTCTGGTAACCAAAATTAAAAACATATTTTCGGAAACGTTCCATCACTTTTTCAGGATTCCAAGTTCAGTCTGGACTATGTGTTACTTAAAAAATTTTTTTGTGTTTATTTCTCTTGAGCGATAATCAGCTTTTAAGATGATACTTCCCGATGGAATGTTGAACGGTAATGTCATGCCACTGTATAGATTTAGTTTCCTTGGTTTGACACAGAATGGATTTTCTAATCACAAGGCTGAATGAAAACACATTCAGAAGCTCACATCTCATAAGAAGCAGAGGCTAGAAAAGCTGTGTAAGGACGGGTGGCCAGGGTGGCAGAGTAGGAAGACCCTGGGCTCACCGCCTCCCAGGGGCACAACAAGTTACAACTTTTACCAAACAACTATCCATGAGAACGACCTGAAGACCAGCAGGAAGGATTTTCCACAACTAAAGATATAAAGAAGGAACCAAGAGACAGGTAGGAAGTGCAGAGACACAGTACAGTCAAGACTCAAACCCCTAGGGTGAGTGACCCACAGACAGGAGCTTAATCCCAATTACAGAGGTTTCCCCTAAGAAGTGAGGGGTCTGAGCCCCACATCGGGTGCCCCAGGATGAACCCCCAGAACACCTGGCTTTGAAGGCCAGTGGGGTTTGCACACGGGAGAGCCGGGGGCTGCAGGAAACAGAGAATGCTCTTAAAGGGTGCGCACAAAGTCTCACACAGTCCGAGACCCAAGGCAGAGCAGTAATTTGGAAGGAGCTTGGGTCAAACTGGTTGATCTTGGAGAATTTCCCAGCAAGGCAGGATGTAAATGGGACTCCCCTTGGGGACATGGATGCTGGTGGGAACCTTTTCTGGTAGCTCATTCTACCATGAGGACACTGATGCCGGCAAACTCCATTTTGGAATCTTCCCTCTAGCCTGTTAGCATCTGGGGCTTACTTGCCCAAAATCTGGGCGGAACTAGCCGCCCTCAGCCATCTCCCACCTCATGTTCTCCAAAAGGTTGCACAGCCAGCAGCCCTGGGACCCCACCCTGCCCACCAGTGGCCTGGCACCAGCCCTGGCCCCATGACCCACCTTCTGGGCATGCAGCCAACTTGCTGGGACCTGGCCCCGCCCACCAGCACACCCACGGTACTCAGCCTCATCACGACGGAAGGGGCTACACAACCCACAGAAGGGACACCCCTATGGCACATAGCTCTGCTGATCAGAGGGGAGTGAGCTGCTGGGCTCCAAAGGACATCTCCTACATGAGGCCGCTTCTTCCAGACTCGGAAACATAACCAACTTCCATAATACATAGAAATAAACACAGAGAATTAGGCACAACGAAGGGACAGAGGAATATATTCCAGACAGAAGAACAAGATGAAACCTCATGAAAAGAACTAAACAAAGTGAAGATAGCAATGTACCCAATAAGCAGTTGAAGGTAATGATCATAAAGATGCTCAATGAACTCGGGAGAAAAATAGGTGAATGCAGTGAGAATTTCAGCAAAGTTAGATAACATAGAGAACCAAACAGAGCTAAAGAATACAATAACTGAAATAAAAAATACACTAGAAGGAGTCTACAGTATATTAGATGATATGAAGGAATGATCAGTGCTCTGGAAGACAAAATAATGGGAATCATCCAAGCTGAACAGAAAAAGAAAAAAGAATGAAAAGAGATGAGGATAGTTTGAGACTTCTGAGACAACATCATTGGCATTAAAGGCATCCCAGAAGGAGAAGAGAGAGAGAAAGGGGCAGAGAACTTATTGGAAGAAATAATAACTGAATACTTCCCTAACCTGGGAAAGGAAACAGACATCCAGGTTCAGGAAGCACAGACAGTCTCAACAAGATGAACCCAAAGAGGTCCACCCCAGGATACATTATAATGAAAACGGCAAAATAAAGATAAAGAGAGACCAAAAAGCAGCAAGATTAAAGCAACTAGAAATGTACGAGGGTGTGTCCGTAAGACCATCATATGACTTTCAACAGAAGCTTTGCCCGGGCCAGAAAAGTGGCATGATACATTCAAAGTGATGAAAGGGAAAAAACCTACAACCAAGAATTCTCTATTGGCCAGGTCCCTGTTCAGATTTGGAGAGAGAGAGAGTTTTACAGGTAATCTAAAGCTAAAAGAGTTCAGAACCACTAAACCAGTTTTACAAGAAATGTTAAAGGGGCTTCTCTAAGCAGAAAAGAAAAGGACACAGATAGAAATATGAAAGTTATTAAAGGAAAAATCTCGTTGATAAAGGCAAATATACAGTAAATGAAGTAAATCAACCACCTATAAGGCTACTGGAAAATTAAAAGACAAAAGTAGTAAAATCATCTGTATCCACAATAGGGAGTTAAAGGACACACAAAACAAAAAGTTGTAAAATATTTGGCCAAAAACAGTAAACATGGTGGGGTGAGTAAAAATGCAGGGTTGTTAGAATGTGTTTGAACTTCAGAGATCATCAACTTAGAATAATCACATGTGTAGAGAGGTTGTTATAGATGAACCGTCTGGTAACCACAAACCAAAAACCTATAATAGAGACACACACACAACAGAGAACAAGGAAAACATAAGCAGTATACTCTTTGACATCGGTCTTAGCAATATTTTTTTGGAAATGTCTCCTCAGGTAAGCTAAACAAAAGCAAAAATAAACAAATGGGACTAAAAAGCTTTGGCACAGCAAAAGAAACTATCAACAAAGTGTAAAGTCAGCCTACTCAATGGGAGAAGATATTTGCAAATGATATATTTGACAGTGGGTTAATATCCAAAATACATAAAGCACTCATACAACCCAACATCAAAAAACAAAAGAAAACAAAACAAAAACCCAAAAAACTAACCTGAATGAAAAATGAGCAGAGGACCCAAATCAACTTTTTTCCAAAGAAGACATACGTATGGACAAGACATGTGAAAAGATGCTCAATGTGGGGAGGGTATAGCTCGGTGGTAGAGTGCATGCTTAGCATGCACGAGATCCTGGGTTCAATCACCAGTATCTCCAAATAAACAAATAAATAAACATCAAATTTCCTCCCCCAAAATTAAAAAAAAAAAAAAAAGCATGCTCAACACCACTAATGATCAGGGAAACGCAAATCAGAACTGCAATGAGCTATCACATCATGCCTATCAGAATGACTATTATCCAAAAGACAACAAATAAGTTTTGGTGAAAATGTGGAGAAAAGGAAACACTTGTGCACTGTTGATGCGATTGTAAATTGGTGCAGCTACTATGGAAAGCAGTATGAAATTTCCCCCCAAAATTAAAAATAGAATTACCTTACGATCCAGCAATTTCACTTCTGGGTATTTGTCTGAAGAAAACAAAACCACTACTAAGAAAAGATATACACCCCTATGTTCACTGCAGCATTATTTACAACAGCCAAGATAGGAAGTAACCTAAGTGTCCATCAATAGATAAATGGGTAAAGAAGATGTGAGATACACACACACACACACACACACACACACACACACACACACACACACACAGAGGAATATTACTTAGCCATAAAAAATCTTGCCATTTGTGACAGCATGGATGGATCCAGAGGGTATTATGCTAATAGAAGTCAGAGAAAGGCAAATACTGTATGATCTCACTTGTATGTGGAACCTAAAAAACAAACAAACAAACAAACCAATACCAAAACAGACTGATACAAAAAACAAATGGGTGGTTGCCAGAAGGGAGGGGGGTTAGGGACTGAGGAGACAGGTGGAGGGGATTAAGAGGTACAAACCTCCAGTTATATAATAAATAAGTCACAGGGATATAATATACAGCATAAGGAATGTGGTTAATAATATTGTAATAACTGTATTGGGACAGATGGTAACTAGACTTATGGTGGTGATCAATTCATAATGTATGCAAATGTCAATCATTATGTAGTTCACCTTAAATTAACATAGTATAATAAAAAAAGAAAGGCTGTGCCAGAAGGGAAAATTTATTTTGGAACACTGCCCTGTCCAGTCAGAGAGGGAAAAGTGAGGAAAGGTGGAGAGGGTATTTTATGGAAGAAAATTACTTTCTCAGCTTAAATCATATTGGTAATGAGTTATTTCAGAGAGTTATAAGATTTTCTTTTGGTCTGGGCTTTTTTTTTTTTTGGCTTGTTGCATTGGTCCTTACTAAGATAAAAATATTTTCAATATTACAGTATCCAGGAAGGAAATTTCTCCATTTATCTGATGGTAAGACTACACATATATACACTTCAACTTCAAATAGGGGTTTATCCATCAGATTGATTACTTGTCACATCTTGAATTGTTTTTATTTCTTCCTTCCCTTCCCTTTTTCCTTCTTCCCCATCTCCTCTCTTTCTCCTCCTCATTTTTGCTCGAATCTGTTATTTAAAATAGTAACATTAGGCAAATATTTAGTTTTAAAATGAGATTTTATATAACTAGACAATTCACATAATGTGGACATTAAATGCAAAGCCAAATAGTTCTGTTAACATGAACACATGCCCTTCCCAAATCTAGAATAAAATGTATTTACGTAAAACTCTGATTGTTTTTCCTTAATACATCCAAGATAGTTGTTATACTAGTGTCATCAGATGGGTTTAATTTGAGTAATTTTTCACTTTGGACCACCGCGTACTTCTTCCTGGGAGCCAAAAATGAGAGTGATCTCACAGAAGGGATTGCATAAATGATACTCATTAGGGTTGTTTAAGAACTTGAGTGGACATGCCCTGTTGATAATATTAGAAAATAACCAATAATTTGTCATGATCAAAAACTCTACCAACCTCTTTTTCATATCCCTCGATATTATGTTAGAAGGGCTAAATCAGATATTTTGTCTAACGTGTAATTTGGAATGCAAATTTAGAGCAGTTTTTTTTTTTGCCAAGTCTAACCTTTCAAATTATGCTTATTTTATTTTACTTATTTATTTATTTTATTTTTCCTTTTTTAAAGTTCTTATCTTTTTTCTTTTTTTTCTTTGGGGGAGGGTAATTCAGTTTATTTATTCATTTATTTATTTTTAGAGGAGGTACTGGGGATTGAACCCAGGACCTTGGGTGTGTTAAGCATGTGCTCTACTACTTGAGCTATACCCTCTCCCCTCAAATTATGCTTATTTCAGATAATATATTACTTTTCATTTTGATTTAAAGATTTAACAGCATTTTCATCCTTATTATTTAACTTGCTTACTATGTCAGCCTCCTGAGAGGGGTGCATTATCCCTAGATTACTGGAGTGGCAAGCAGTCCCCAGAGGTTAATCTAACCCCTGGTGAGTGGCAGTGAACTTAGACCTGGAAACCAAACAGAGAATTGACACTCGAATGTGATCACTAGATTTTGACTTTGGGCACATGCTATGCAAGTTTGTGAGTTTTATTTCAGCATGAATATGAAGAGGTGGCTCCTCTAACCTGGACTTTAATGGAAACATTAGAAACAGCTAAGATGCCACATGCCACGTGTGGACAGTTACCTAACATACCACCAAAAGTTACAATTAAAAAAAACCCTGATATATCATCTTCCTTACTTGAACAAAATGAAGAAAAATCATTCCAGTTAAGCTTTCCACATTGAAAACTCTTTGTGGAAACACATTGTTGCTATTAAGTTTGCAGCCATGCATGGTAGACATGACTTCTGTGCCCTGGCACCTGAGTCTTACCTTTTCCCTCTGGTCATGTGGGTGGGACCCTTCTCCGTCCCTGTGGAGCTAGGTATGGCCATGCGACAGGAAGTTGCCAATGAAACAGGAGGCGGGGGCCGTCTGGGGGAAACAGTCAAGAGTGGGTGTGTTTCCACAGGCCCTTGGCCCTTCACTTTGGCAGTCAAGGAGCCGCGTGTTGAGATGGAGATACCATTACCCTGAAGCAGCCAGGACCGCCCAGCCAACACATGGGGAACAGCTGCCCTGGAGAGCGCCCTGGACCAGCCATGGACTCTGCTTGAACGAGAAATAAACTTTTGTTGTCTTAAGTCACTGAAATTTTGGTTACTGCAGCAACCTAGACTGAACCGATCAGTTGAAAAATGAAACTCAGCTAACAGCTTTTTTAATTTCCAAAAGCTTCCAATGGGGCCATGGAGTGCAAGTACCCCTTTCAAGCCTGCCATTTTCTTTGCACACAACCCTCAAAAACAGTATCTTCCAGTAACGTGATGATAGTATAGAATTATTGAATAATAAATTTGTAGAGAACCTAGAATCATGAAGACAAGTTGTTCAAAATGTCTTTTATTTTTTTTTCAGTGACATCAAGCCAATTAGTTTACTTTTTGAGAATTAAAAAAATAACCAACCCATCAATCACATTTTACCATTAATTATCGACAACATGTTTCAATGAGCCAGCTCAAAGCTTATTGACTCCCTATATAATATACACATATGATATACATACGAACACACAGATATATATTTAAGTATTAAAAGTTATGACTATTTTATAACTTCTTATAATATGCGAAGTGCTATGGAAATAAATGACCATTTTAGGGGTTTGCTGACTTTCAGAAGAGCTAGATCATAAGCTCCATGCTGGCAGTGATGAGATATATGTGTGTGTATATATATATATATTTTCAGCTCTGTATTCCCGAAGCTTATAGTGCCAGGCCCGCAGGCAGGACTTAATAAAAATTTATAAATGAATAAAACAAAACCAAGAATTTGAGTGGTCTTGATTCCACAGAAAGGGAGAGGTGCAGTGTGGATCCCGAGAGGTGACTCCCTCTAAAGCACCTGGGACATGAGATGGCCGATGAGCCCAAAGCACAGATGGGTGTGTGTCTACTGAGAACCGAGATAACCCTGGGTGGGTGATAGGAAAGCCATCACATTTGGAGTCAGAGGGTCTGGGTTCACATTTCTGCTAATCGTCACTCCCTTGAGAAAATTAGTTGACTCCTTTGATACTCAATTTTCTCCTATTGAAGGGGATCTAGTAAACGATGTCATAGGATTTTAAATTTGGGTCTACTTGCAATCTCTTGGAATTGCATGCAATTTCGAGGTGAGCTTGTGTATATATGTGCTTTTCCAGGGTCAGTAACTTGCCTCATTCTCAAAGGAGCTAATGAGCCAAAATAGTTAACAGTAACTGATACAAGCCTGATATTATTGAACTTCTGAATCCCAGAGTAGAGAGAGGGGATGCTGGGAGCGAGGAAATACTACTATCTCCAAATATCCATTGATCTCAATTTGGACCAGTTTTAGAAGCAGAACAGGAGAGTCAGTATAAGTCAGCAGTGTTGAGTAGTGTACATGAGATTTGCAAAGTCGTACTCACATCTTATTGTGGAGACAAGCAGTGACTAGTTCCTTAATTTACTTTGGAGATTGATTCAGAGCCATGTGACCTGAATTAGTTGGGCCAGGAGCTCCCTCTTCCCTCAGTGACAGGGGCTGCTTTTGACTTCAGTTTCCCTTGCCACCTTGTCCTCCAAGGCTTCCAGGCTTGGGGCAGCTCTGGTTTCCCCCACATTCCTAACCAGCTGGCTGCCTGAACCCGGGTGATCTTCTCTCCTTCAAGAATGAGCTCATTCTTGTCCCATAGAAAGAGAGAGGTGAGTAGAGTTCCACACCAGGAGCCCAGCCCCAGGGCACACACACCCAGTCCTGTCCCAGCCCATGAGTGTCACAGGCGGCTTCAAGAAAGAGCACCCTACTGACCCGTGACCTGCGACTTCCAATCTGCTCCACAGTGACATTTGCTGATGTCTGCCAAGCCTATTGCCTAACACCACCCTTGCAACAAAACTATTAGGTAGACAACCTTCTCCCCTCTCCATAGAAGGGGGCTTAGAGCACTTAACTGATTTTTTTAGAACACCTCTATCGTAGTATGGTTCCTATATAGTAAACTACACATATTTCAAATGTACAGTTTGATGAATTTTGATAGATGTATACACCAGTGACACCACTGCCACAAGCCAGATAGCTAACATTTCCATCAGTCTCCAAGAGGTGCAATTTTTGAATTCCTAATTTACCCTTTCCCACTCCCTTTACCCCTGGGAACCATAAGTTTGTTCTCTATGTCTGTGAGCACTTAACTAATTTGTCACAGGTTGCAACTGCAGGGCCAGGAATTGAATGCTAGCTTTCCAACTCAAGCCTGGGATTCTCTGCCCCGAAGCCTGGCTCTCTTCACCTAATAGTTTTGGACCTTTTTCTTTATGTGTAAAAGCCTGTGAAGTACTAATGATGTCCATACCACAGACTGTTGTGGGATTGTTATGTGTGTAGGAAAAGGCTTTGTAAAGAAGGGAAAGCTCCGTTTCTATACAGGGATTAACCTGATATCTATCCACATCATAGTGACGTTTATTCCAACAGCCAACAAAGAATGAGCATGGGCACTGGGAGGAACACGAACACGTGGGACAAAGACCCAGTTAGCAGAAGGAAGGAAAGGGATGCTTTTGTGGGACGGAGGGAGCGGTTGGAAACCACTACCTAATTAACAATCTTACCCGGACTTAGCACTGATAGGAGACATGAAAGATCAATTCAACTGCTACCTTGAACTCGAGGCTGACTCTTCCTGCCCCGTGTGTATGGGCTGCAGCTCCGCCAAGGCAGGAGGATCACGAGAGCTCCCGACTTGGGTCTGAAAACATCACCTCCTACAAGTGGAGCTCACGTCAGGGAGGTGGGCAGCGCTGATAGCTCCCAAATGCAGGCATGCCAGGCCTGCCTTTCCCACTTGAGATGGCATCTCAGCCACCCTGATTTGGGCCTAGCCACACCTGCTCTTCCATGGGGGTTACATTTTGTTAGAATCCAAGACGAATTTTTTAGCTCTATTTCTGCTGAAAATACCACCCTGCCAGCTGAACTCTTGGTCCTGACCCACTAAACATGCCAGCTGCGCTGGCTGATCCTCAGTCCCAGCCCTGACAAGCACAGTAGCTGTGCTGGCCATATTCACAGCCCCGGCCCCGTGAACCACTCTGGCTGCACGCGCTCATTAATCACACAGACAGTGCTTGCCCTGGTGATCGTAATGGCTGGGTCCCTGCTTCTAGGCCTGCCTCCAGGGGGTTAGCCATCGCCGGTCAGACCCCATGCACTTGGCCCCATGGACCACACCAGTCGTGCTAGCCATGCTGCAACCTGTATCACAAGGCTTGATGACTGCACTTGGTTGGGACAAGATGTATCTACCATGCTGAGATGTGAACTTATATTTTGGGTTGCGTAAAATACGAAGCATCAGAAACAGATACGGTTTCTGTTTGTCATCAAACTGATGGATCTGTGCCCTACCAAGACAGGAATTCCAATACATTTTCTTTTGGATGGGTGTATAGGCGTAATGATATATGCTGCCTTGTTCAGTAGATTTTTGGTGGTAGAGAGCTCCTTTCTAGATTAGGCATTGCTGAGAACCTAATCCTCCAACCGATGACTGGAAATACTTACCACAAAACTGCTGCTCGCTCTGTACATGTCAAATCTTGTTTTTCCCCATCCTCACGTACTTCTGGGGCTGGGAATTATAAGATGTGCTCACATCACAATCTGACCTCTGGTCCTGCACTGCAGGGTCATGATGCTGGCACGACGGGCACAAGGAGTGTCCTGCTCTGTGATGATGGGCAATAACATGGTACATGAAAGTGACCGGGAACAACAGAAATAGATTATCTTAAACCTGTGCTAAATATATCACCAACACAGTGTCCTCTGGATTCCAGAATGCAGGGACTACATCTTACTTTTATAAATTTCAATACATTTTATAAAAATGTCTGACTCTGGAACATCATTGCTAGGGGCCTTGAAGCTTAAGCTTTCTTAGCTTAAATCATTTCCTTGGGCATCAGCAAGGGAGGCTGAAAAGGAGTGGTTAGGAGAAGGAGGAGGACATAGCAGGAGAAATGGCAGTGAAAGACCAAGGATGGAGGAGGTTTCAAGGGAGATACCACCACCAGGGGCATAGTCCATACAGAACCTGAGCAAGATGAGGGCTGGAAGGATCCCGGTGGATTCAAGGTCATTGCTCTTCTCATTGTACATGGGCAAATGTGCTATTTGTTTCTCTTCCCCACTCCCCTAGAATGGCCCCTAAGGCCCACGGAACAGAGGAGTGGTGCTATAAGCTGGCAAATTTGATTAGATGTCGTAAAAGAAGGAAGAGTCATGAGTTCTGAGAATGTGTCCTAAGAAATTTCGGGAAACAATTCCATTATAAAGATCATCGTAGTGTTTAATTAGAGAGCCCTGTTTACAGCTATTTACGTAACAACCCCGCTGGTTAACATGCAGTGCCAGCTTTTTTGTGGATTTTGTCCCGCAACAAATTTCCTTAAACGTGTTAACGTTTTTTTCTCCTCAAATATTGTATTTTTTTCATCTCTTGAAGTCCCACTTAAGCTTTTAAAAAAGTCTCATTTTCTCCTCCTCATATCCAAGTTTCCCTCTCCTTCTTGAAAATAAGGATTATAATTATGATAATTATTGTAATGTCTTTTTCTTCTAATTCCATTATCTCTATAATTTCTGGATCTGCTTCTCTTGTTTGATTTTTCTTCTGACCATGCTCATATACTACTGTTTTTTGAAAAATTATATCTTTCAGGTGTATAACATTATTATTTGATATATGCATACACTACAAAGTGATTACGCCCCAAAGTCTAGTTACCATTTGTCACATTACACTTGACCCCCCCCCCCCCCCCGCTTTGCCCCTTTTGCCCACCTCCCAGCCCCCTTCCCCTCTGGTGACCAAATTACTGGTATTTTTTTGATTGGGTGGCAGACTTTGGGAATTTTATGTTATTGGGTGCTAGATTAGGTTATATTCTTTTCAATGGTGTCAGATTTTGTTTTGGTATGACGTTAAGTTATTTAAAATCAGGCTGATCCTTTTGAGGCTTGCTTTTAAGCTTTATTAGGGCAGACCAAGAGCCATATTTAGTCTAGGGCTAATTTAGTCTCACTACTAAGGTGATAACCCTTCTGAGGACTTTACCCAGTACCTTGGGTATTAGGGTATCTTTCCATGCTGGCTGGTGGGAACACGAAATATTCCCAGCCCTGTGTGAGTTGAAGGAATTGTTTGGTCTATTGGTTCTCTGCCTGGCCTGGGGCAGTCTCATCTCATGCATGCCAAAATAGTGACATTACACTGTCAAGATTTGTGTGTGGGGGCCCTCTGTACTCTCTCTGTGCAGCTCCCTCGTCTTTGGGGAGTTTTCCCTACACATTCTAGCTTCCTTGACCTCCTTGTGCTCTGATCTCTGTCTCCTCAGCCCAGTGATACCACTGATCTCTGTGGGTCACCCCTGCTCTGTGCTGCACAGGCTGGAAATTCTTCCAGGACTTGGTTCGTCTGGTTCTATCTTCCCAGGGACCAAGTCTGATGCTGCTTGCTATCCAAAGTCTGAAAACCACTTTTCGCCATATATTTTGTTTGGTCTTCTAGGTGTTTAAGATGGAAGGGCAAACCAGTCCATGTTACTCCATCTTGGTAGGAAGTGAAAGTTCCTGGCGTGTTGATTTCAGATTGATGGCTAAGAGTCATGTGTTTCTCCACAAATATTTTAAGAATTTGTTTCTTAAATATATGAGCAAAAGTCTGCCATGAAAATAACTTGTTTTCTCCTTCCTTCCAGGTCCAAACCTCCCACAGTGGAACATTTTTCTTCTCACCATGTTGAGTGACTTTTTTTTTTTTTTTTTTAAGAATGAGTTTTCAGGAAGCTCTGCAGAAAAGCACACTGAAAGAGTAGAATTCAGTTCTGATAGTTCCTGGCTTCTTGAAAGAACTATCTCTAACCAATAATCAGTTTTTACTGCAGAGTACTTTTTCCTGCAAGATCTACGTTAGTTATAAAATGTTCTGATGAACAAATGCAGGCCCCTCATACACCTCTTAGTTTACCCAAACACCACCCTTCTGTGCTACTATAATCTATTAGAAACAAAGAACCTAACCAATCATATGTGAAGTCATTTTCATTTCATGTGTTCACTGACTACGAAAGAACTGAAATGAACTGTAAATTACAAGCCAGCAGCTTTCTAATTCCTGTTGTCCCATATAACTGGTCTTTGTACCAGTAATTCCACCTCTTGTTGACTCTAGAGGAAGGAGCAACAGAGAGAGGTTCTGAAGCAGCAGCCTCTTCCAGGGTGCAAGCACCACAGAGGCACCTTCTGAAACCGGAATGAACCATCATTAAAGCCTGAAGCTTAAAGCACGTCCCTGTGAAACATTCCTTTTTATATTAAACCATTTTAGAAACAAATTTCATGGAATCCAATTTTTCTGCCCTGGTTAGTTTTATATAAAAATTTCTGAGTGAAAAATTCACTTATCACATAGTTTTGAAGATATTTCAGGTTGGAAAGAGATAATAATTTCACTGAAGAATCAGGACCAACAAATGCTATGTTAGCCGGATACACAAAACCGTCCTTCGTTTGTCAAATGTGTATTGAAGGTTCACCGTATTTGGGGCACAGCACTGACACTGGGGAATTAAAGCAAACAAACAAATCTTACTTTCTCAAAGAAAATGAACTATTTTGAATTTTATTGCCTTTTGAATTACTTATTTAATATTGAACAGCATTTTTACCTGTTGGTTTATAGAATACCATGGGACAGAGGGTAATTCTTTAACCTATGATAAAAGTTGATCTTTAAGGTTTTGTTTTCAACTACCACTACTATATTCATTTTGGCTTTTTCAAAAAAACCTTCTCCCAAAGAAGAATTCTTTTCCATTAGCCTTGCTTGTTAAAAATTTAAGACTACTTCTGGTGTTCAAATAAAAGCTGTATTGTGTAATAATACTTTTTAGATTTTTTATAGGTACTAGAGGTCCTTGTCTATTGTTTGGTGTGGTTGTGCTGAGCTGTGTTAAGTTCAGTTTCTCCACTGGCCTTAATTTTTTTTGTATCTTGAGCTCATCTCGGACTGCCTGGTTTTGGCTTAACACTCTTTTTCTCTGGCTTTCTGTCTGCTTGGCTGTTCCAGTTTGAGTCCTAGCTCAATTAAACTCTTTTGGCTCTTGGACTTCTGCATCACTTCCCAGTCAATGATTTGCTCACTCCCGGCAAAGAATTTTCTTTGGATGGCTGTCCTGGTAGTGGTAACTCATTCCCTTATTTCACCTACCACAGGGTCCTTGGCATAAGCCTGCGAAGATGGAGCTGTGCACCTAAAGGGAGTCTGCAACCAGCACCAGGTAAATGCTTCTAGCTACTTCCTTCCAAAAGGCATTTCCTATTTACAGTACTTTTGGATCCTGAGACTTTTATTTTGCATTACATCTTATGGAACTCTTTGGGCCATGTGTACACTGGATTTATCCAATGTCTCACACCTTGGCTCTGAAGAGTGAAGAATGGAATCTCAACTCGCTCTCAACAATCTCATTGTTTATTTTGGTCATTGTAGCTCCACCACTTTCAAACCACCAGATTCCATTTAAAGGTCTGTCTTATTCTGAGCACATTCTTTTAATATCACACCTACTTAAGTATTTGATTAATTAGAACAGTGAAAAGACTTGCTAGTTTAGATAGCTTATTAATTTTCTTAGAACCCTAACCAACAAAATAAATCTGGGGGATTGAGTCACCAAGGACCTCATTAGGATAAATTAGCAATGAGTACTAGTAAATTAGTAATAGTTAAACTGAGTAAAGTAAGTCAATATACACGTATTGGATACTAACTCTATGACCAGCATTGTTAAGGTGCTGGGGACTAAAGGTAAGACATGGACTTTGCCCTTTCAGAGCTCATGGTCAAGATGGGTAGGTAGACCCTCAACAGACAATTTCAAGAGAATGTAGAAAGTGCTATGACAGTACTAGCTATGCCCAGTACACTACGGGAAAGGGCAGGAGGGGCACCCAGTCCAGTCTGGGGTTAGAGGGGTTGGACAGGTGAGCAAGAAAGGGCCCTAGAAGCGGTGATGATTGAATCCAGCCCTAAAGAAGAGTAGTTATCTGTCTAAAGAAGGTAGGGCAGGGAATTATAGAGTCACAGATGACTTGTGCTCAGTAAGAAAGATTTGATCCCGCCCCTTCTAGAGTGAAATGACTATTGTAATCTTATGTTTTATCTTAAAAATGTATTCGAAGTTTGTGTAACACTCTCTAGTATATCAATGTTAGTATCAAACATGTTTTAAATTCTTTACAATTTTAGTATAATTATCATTTCAGGAAAATGCTCCATACTTATCCTGTGATTTTTTTTTTTTTTAAACAGCCCTGGTATATCATCAGGTACTCTTGTGAAAATTAGAATCACAGTTTGAGAGGCTTTGGTAAAAAATTAAGAACGTTGACTGTGGGTTTAGGTTGGCCTGGTTTGAATCCTGACTCCACCTCTTCCTATACAGACATGTTACTGAATCTCTCTTAAACTTTAACTCCTTCTAGTATAAAATGGGGATTCTGGGAGATGGAAATGAGAGCATGTACTTAGAGGACCTGTTACAACATACCACTCAGTTAGTAAATGGAGATTATATGGACTTAAAGTTGGGGAACGTGTCTTTCTTGGTCCTCCTTGCATGGCTCAGTGTTAGGCCTGGCACCTCGGAGGTTCACAATAAATAGTTATTAAATTAATAAAGCAGGAACTCATTATGTTGTATTTTTTGAGTCTCATTTAATCTCCAAATTCTTCTTTCATTCCTATCTTTTCCTACAAATTTTCTTTTGAAAAACTTGGGCTGTTTTGTTTGACTTCTAGGGTTTCCCACCATCTGGAGTTTGCTTATTGGACACTCAAGTGCAATGCAATTTGTCCTTTTGTTCCCTGTATTTCCTTCAAATTGGAAGCTGGATCCAGAGTAATGATCAGACTGATATTCTAACTCTTTGACAGGACTGTAAATGGTATGGTTTTCTTGCCTTTCTCTCTCTTTCTTTTACTGGGGAATAACTGACATACAACATTAGAGTAGTTTCAGGTATACAGCATGATGATTTGATATTTGCATATATTATAAAATGACCAACACAATAAGTCTAGTTAGCATCCATCACCATACAGAGTTACAGAATTTTTTTTTGTGATAAGAACCCTTAAGACTTACTCTCTTAGCAATTTTCAAATATGCAATACAATATTATTAACGATAGTCACTATGCTGTATATTACAGCCCATGACTTGTTTACTATATAACTGAAAGTTTGTACCTTATGAATTTTCACTAATTTTTCACACCTTCCACTCCTTCCTCAGGCAACCACCAATCTGTTCTCTGCTTCTATGAGCTTGTTTATTTTGTTTTTTAGGTTCCACATATAAGTGAGATCATACATTATATGTCTTTCATGGCCTGAGATTTCATTTCGTATTAATGCCTTTGAGGTCCATCCATGTTGTTGTAAATGGCAAGATTTCATTCTTTATTATGGCTAAATAATATTCCATTTGTGTGTGTGTGTGTATACATATATATACACACAATTTCTTTATCCATTCATCCGTCAGTGGACACTTAGGTGGTTTACATATCTTGGCTATTTTAAATAATATTGCAGTGAACATGGGGGTGCATATATCTTTTCAAGTTAGTGTTTTCATTTTCTTCAGATAAATACCCAGAAGTGGAATTGCTGGATCATACGATAGTTCTATTTCTAAGTTTTTTTCAGGAACTTCCATAGTGTTTTCCATAATAGCTTCACCAAGTTACATTCCCACCAACAGTGCATGAGGTTCCCTGTTCTCCACATCCTGCCAACACTTGCTATTTCTTCTCTTTTTAATAGCCATTCTAATAGGTGTGAGGTGATTTCTCATTGTGGGCTTGACTAGCATTTCCCTGATTCTTTTTAAAATTTAAGCTTAAATTGCCCCATCACTAATCAGTGGTACCCTCTTCAAGCTGGTTCTTGAGCCCTGTTGATAGCGTCCTTGCTGTCTGGTATGTCAAGATTATTTTCCAGGTTCCTCTTGTACATTTCCTGTCCCAAACTTGGAATAAGCCATTTCTTCAAGAAATTCTGGCTTCTTTCAGTGGGAATTAATTGCATTAGTGAGAGTTTTTCTACTGTGCTGATTAGTTTCTAGCCTTCCTCAATGGATAGTTAGGACACACACACACAATACAAGTATGTGTATGTTTCTGTATGTATATACAGAGGTATGTTTTTTATTAAAATACAATACTTTATACAGCTATTTCTAGTTTAGCTTTTGTTTCCTGTATACACGCATTTTTAGCAAGGAAGAGAGAAGCTGGTTAATAATATGCCAGCTGACTCTGGAACCACTCGATTAAACAATGAATTCCTAAGGCTTTCAAATATTCAATATAACAATGCACAATTGCTTCTAATATGTGCATAATGCTGTTAACAGGATATCATTTCTACACACTTGAAACTTTCCAATGTTCAAGCAGAAAGTATAGAAAGACTACAAGGATATGTGTAGCAAGCTATGCTTCAGTTTTGCAATTCAAATTAACCTATCTTCTTATAACAGTATTATACATGGTAAGGCATCAATACATAGTAATTCTCTAAGCAATCTGGGTGCTTGTTCATCGTTTTGTTCCCAGCACCTAGTATGGTGGACTTGGTGGGCATATAGTAGGTGCTCAAGTAACATTTGTGAAATGAGTAAGTATTAGCGCCGGCAATATACAAGTAAGGCGGTCGGGGGACTGTTGCACTTCCTTGGCCCCATCTTCAAAACATTATTCATAGGACTGAACTACAGTTTTATATTCTCTACTGGGTCTGTCTGACCTATGATAGGAAGTCAATTAAGAAATTTTCAAGCTTATAGGGGGCTCTTAACCTAAGAAACAGTATTACGAGGTCCTTAATATTACCGTTAGTGTCTGTGAATTTTCTAAACGCAGTCTGTCTGTGATTTTTACCTTGTATTTTTTCATTACATCATAAAAGCTAATTTGGTAAAACAGATGATAGAAATGCATTTAAAGGCGAACACTAATTACAAATTAAAAGAAATAATGTTGATGAATAAATCCTGTCAATGCAATGAAGTTAGATCTGGAATTGGAGATAATATTAACATCTTAAAATTTTCATTAAATGGCTTTTAATTAACTCCTGAAAGGGTAGTCATTCTGCAATACCATGTAAAATGAGACTATCAGTCAGCCACCAGAAATTCTTTCAAAAATTATTTTATTTGCTACTTTTTCAAATGGAATTTTTTGTATAAAAACGTTATGACTAAATTATTAAATTTAAATGTGAGTTAAATTAACCATCTCCCATATACCCTTTGGCTATGAGGATTTTTTATTTGTTTGTTTGTTTTTACCTGGTGATTCCAAACATCCTGGTACTTTTAATATTGGGGAGCCATAAAATGTCTTGGCACTTTCAGATCTGATAAAGGAGAAAAGGGAGAGGTAAAGGGGAAGAATGATAGCCTCACTGTGTGCAAAGATTGAAGGGAAAAAGGTAACTTGACCCCATCTATCTTTCTATTTCAATACCATCCCAAGTGAACTTTCATTGACCTGGCACCAGAGATCGTTTGTTTTGTTGTTTAACTAGGACCACAGGTATTTTTCTGCAGAGTTTTGGAACTCAGTATTTAACTATTTGCCACTGGAGTCCTCTGTTTTCTTGGAAGCCTTTTAAGTGCCTTAAATTACCTTTGTATTTGATAAGGTGACATCAAAAATGGAAACATCAAAGCGTTTATTGGAATCTTGAATGGACCCACTACAGGCTATACCTGGCCAGCGATGCATTTTATATGAGCTATATTGTGTTAGAAAAATTGAATTATTTGTCAACATTAAAAATTATGAGTTTTTTTGGAAACTCTTGAAAAATTAAGATTTTGCAATAATAGATCCACATTTTCACACCACAACTGTTGACTGGAGGGGAGTACTGAAGATGCTCCAGGCCATGCCCCTTCATATGGTCTCCCTGCTGTTGAGACAGCATCAATCACCACTCATTAAGGGAGAAGTGGAACAGTTCTTGCATCCTTGTCTCCAATATCAACAGCAAACTAAAAGGCCAAGAACGCTGCAAATGTCACGAAAAATGGGAGAGAGCAAGAAGGAATATTTTGTGTGTGTACACTTAAGAGAAAAATAGTCCATGCATTTAACATCAATGGACGTCTGCTTTGAAAGAATACAATTTTAGAAGGTGATGAGGAAGACCGCATGAGGACTGTGACTCACGTAAGGTAAAGATGATTAATAAAACCCAAAAACCCAATGATCTGATGAAGGAACTGACATTTCAGTAGAGCTTGTTCTGGAATGTAAATAAAATAGATGCAGATGCTGTAAAATGCAATTGTGTTTTAATCGAAAAAACTGACCAGGTGTCAAAACTTTGCAGATAGTAAATTTATAAGATTATCTGCTGGGAGTAGCAGAATTTGTGTCTTAAACAGAAGCAAGCTTTTACAGACATAAGCCTCTCTAGAAATACTGCTCCTCAGCGTGTTTATGGTACGTGTGGGAGCATTTGTAGGGTTTTAAAATTTTTAGCTGATGAGAACACAGATATAAATAATACCACCAAGTTGTCTATATTTGTTGTGGAATTGAGGAAAACTTAGATGTGAGTGAAGAACTTTTACTTATGGTACCTATGACAACTTCAACATCAGGAACTGATTTATTTTTCTATGTTGAGGATAATCTTCAAAGGTGCTTTATAGAATGGTCAGAAGTGAGTGTTAGGGCTCTGCAAATGGTCAGAATTAATTTACATTTATTATAATATTATAGAATTTAAATCCAAGGTGGCAACATTTCACAAGGATGTGAGACTTAAGCCCATTCATTACAGCACTGCCAGGAATCGCTTTGTGGTAAAAAGTGAAACGCCACGAGTGCCATTGGCGGAAGGCATTCATGGCATGGGCCATGAGCAGTTCAATCACAGTGAGTAGAATCACTAACTGATGGTCTGTGAAGTTTGGACGCCATCCTTGTGGTGCTGTACTGGAAAGATACGTTTGTACTTCTGAAGGAAATTACTGTTCACCTGAGCTATCTGAGGAAAAATCCTGCCTTGACTCACCAAGAAGGAGTGGACTAAAGACTTGGCATTTTTGGTTGTCATTGTAGCTTTCAAAATCTCTGAATATTTTTCTGTAAGCATTTACACGTAATTATAGTAGTAGGACTTGACGTGCTCATTCTTTGTGAAATTATGTTTTTGAGAACTGAATTGACAAGATTAAGTATCAAAACATCTTTTTTATTATCCCCTCAAATATAGGGATTTCCATGGACTGTGCTGGAAAACAAGGCTTAGGTCTGGGGCTGAACTGAGTCTTACTACTTTCTGCCCCCAAATATAGCCCGGGGGCTGCTTGTTTGACGGTCATAGTTGACTCTTGTCCACTCAGCAGCATGGGGAACACACAGCATGTTTTACAATTCAGTGGTCAGAGAAGCAGAGAAAATCATTGAGAGACAAGAGCCAAACCTGTGCTGCCCTTTAAGATCCTTGGTTTTATTATATGTTTAATATATAAAAAGTAATAATATATCAAGAGTAATGGTAAAGCCAACACCCATGCACTTACCATCCAGCTTAATAAACAGAGCTTCTGTACCCCTTCCTCGTCCTACATTTCTCTCTGAGCACCCCGACATCTTCACTACCTGGATTTTGCGTTTTTTTGGTTCTCTTGCTCTTGTCCATTGTCCTAGCAGATAATCATGTATCTCTAAACAATATGTTGTTTGCATTTCACGTTTCTGAACTTAGTATAAGGGGAGTCTTACTGCATGTGTTCTTCAGTGACTTGCTTTTTGCTCAACAACCTGTTCTTAGAATTCATTCATGTTGATTCATGCAGTTCATTCATTTTCACCATTACATGATATGCCTTTGTATGAATATGTCACACTTTTAAAATACTTTTTTGACTTATAGTCAGTTTAGTCAATATTAGAAGGCCATCTGGCTCCACATTCCTCCGTTTATGGGAGACGGGAACCTGAAACTGTCCAGGCACAAAACTCTGTGAGCTGCAGCCAGGATGGTTGGGGGAAGCATGACAGGTTTGATCCCTGTGTGATGAATGCCAGAATATTCTCCAGATACTGGACATCTTCTGCTACTTTGGGGATGAAAGGAGGATCTTTAATAGTAAATTCTTTTTTCTATTTTGTTGACTGAAAACCAAACCACTGTGATAGTAAACTTCATTTTGTTGTTGTTGTCATCACCTTAATTAAGAAAGAAAGATGATGTGAGGAATGTAAAATAACTGAATTTTATGAGTAAATGGTGAATTCTGGCAATGTCTTTCTTTTTCTTGGATGATTACACTTCCTTTCTCAATCTCAAAATGGGCCGTGTTTCATTTCTAATCGTTTTACGATTTCTCTTTAATGATCATTCAAGTTCAGGATCATTTTTATGTTCTTCTTCTTTTTTCTTTTTTTTTTTCAATTAATGCTTGATGAAGCTGGCAGATGTTCAGAACTGTAGTCAGGCATCTTCAAAGCAAGAAATACTAATGATTTTCTTGTTAATATTTCTTCATGCCTCTGTATGTAAATTTTATGTAGATGTGGTCATTAGATAATACTTGAAAACTAATAAAATGTTATTTTATAGAATGAGATTAGATATCACTATTTTTGAAAAAGAAGTTAGGGCAAGGTATTTTAGAAGCCTCTCATGAATCAGGGTTTATAAGACATTTATTTTCTTTTTCAGCACATTAGCTAGATTGCTTTAACTATCTTGGGACCAAGTTTGCTCAACTTTCATAAATTTTCTGGTAATAACTGTGTCAGCACCAGAAATTTCTAGTAAAAGATCTGTATTTTCTAACAAAGATGAAAATAAATTGATCTGTGTTTTATACTTTTTTATGATTCACTTCATTTGCCAACTTACCAACTTCTCCAGCTGCTTTTTAAAAAAATTTTCTCTTGGAGGAGAGGAGATAATTAGGTTTATTTATTTGTTTATTTATTATTATTATTATTTCTATGGACATACCGGGGATTGAACCCAGGAACTCGTGCATGCTGAGCACTTCACTCTACCACTAAGCTATACATCCTCACCCCCCACTTCCAGCTGCTTTTGGTAAAGCAGCTTCCATATTATTGGTATATCAATTCTTGACTTTTTTTTTTTTAATGCGAAGGAGGGGAGAGGAGCATAGATAATATAATCAATGTTTATATGCTTTGGACTTTTGCATTTTCAAGTATCCTTTTTTCACTTCCTTTCTGAATCCTGGCTCTTTTAATTGTAAACAGTGTGACCAACCTTGGACAAGTTACCTAAACTCTCAGTTTTCTCTTTTAAGAAGTGAATATAACCAATAATAGTACTTAATTCATAGTAATGCTGTCAGGGTTAAGTAAGATAATCACATAAAAATGCTAAGGATATTACCAGCAAATAGTGAGGATTTAATAAATGAACATGATTTTTATTATTTATACTGGAATTGCAGCTGAAGAGGCCTGGAGTTAAGGGCAGTGGCATTGAAGAGATGAGGGGATTAAAAGGAGAGTGTGATGAGTGGGCTGCCCACATGAACATCAGTCACCCAGTGTGACGGCAGGAGAGTCAGAAAGTCTGAGTTGTTTGTCAGTGTCTTTGGTTAATCAGGGAGATGTGGATGGAGACTGGTAAACAACAGTGATGAGGAATAAAAGGAATGATCCTTAAAGGAGCAGATATTTTTACCCGCGGGAGGGAGGAGGAGAAGAGATCTGGACAGCAGCAGCGAGGAAGGAGGAGAGGGCTGGTCCCAATACCTAACCTGCCTATCTGGGAGTATGGGCACTGGAGCCTGAGTCGGGGAGGCTGTGTACTTGGGCCGCATCCAAGTTTCAGGTTAGACAAGGAGCTGGAAGAAGCCGAGGACGTTGTAAAGATATTTTTAATCTGAGAGGAGGTTCTCTGGGACACAATAAATAAGTTTTAGAGGGCGAGGAGCATTATGATTGGCTTAGAGGAAAGAAGCGCAAAGCAAAATGGGAATTCAGCCGTGGGAGACGAGAATGGCCTCGTGGGAGTCGCAGCTTGGATGAAGATCAAGAATATCAAGAGTGGAAGCACAAGGCTTCCAGGAAGAATTAATACTGTTTTTTGGTTCCTGTCAAGATGGAGAAATTAACCGCGAAGAAACTATTAAACGAGGGAGTGGGGCTAAGCGCTCTTGAACTGGTCGGTGCAGGGGCTGCAGGTCTGGGCGGCAGGTTGCCAGGGGCGGTGACGGTGGAGGCAGGTTTTCACGTTCTGCTCTTGCCCCTTCCTCATTTCCCTGGGACAGTCGATGCCCACCCCTTCATCACAGAAACTGGCAGCAACTGACCAGGGGCAATAACAGAGCAGTAGGAAAGCTCTAGTGAGGTGAGATGTGGCTGAAAGCAGCCTCCCAGAGACCAGCTGCCCTTGGACCTTCACTCCTCTGTCCCTTTCCCCTGCAAAAGCCGGCAGGTGATGGGGTTCCAGTGTGGGAAGACTTCCTCCTTTCAGTGGTGCTTCTTTTCAAGTCTTTAAGGGTCACACCCTACCTAGAAGGCCTGCCTGTGGAATGACAGCAAAGGGGAGTGCCAATAGCAGTTCTGTTGTGTCTGGGGCTCTGGACCCCTGTTCTCTCCTTCATCTCGCTGGGACTGACAAACTAGAGTGCCATCTTTAAGTCACTCTCATTACACAATTCTAGACAGAATAGCTAATGCTCTCCTGTTCATAAACACATGAAATGAAACAGATACTAAAACCGAAAGACAATATACCATCTGAAGCAGTATTATTGGAATAGAATGAATCAAGAATCTTAAATATGAATGACAAATTATACTTTTTAGCTATATGAAAGGAAGAATAAAAAGTTATACATAGGAATTAAGGGGAAATATTCAGAATGAAGAATGTGATATTGAAGTAGAGTGTATAAGTGTTAGGGTATGAACAAGGATGTAGCAGAAGACTGAATCAGTGAAGAAGAAAAGGTTGAGAAACTTACCCAGAGGAAGCAAGATAGAATAAAGAGAGAGAAAAAAAAGTAAACTCTAAGAGATATGGCAAACAGGAGAGGTGTAAATATCCCGTTGATAGGATTCATAGAAGGAGAAAAGAAAAGGAGAGGATAAATACTTGAACAAATAATAAGACTTAGTTTCCCATTATTAATGATGAAAATTCCCAGCTTAAAAGGCCTCATACAGGACCAAACAGGACAGAGAAGGAAACATCCACACACAAAGATTTAGGGGGGAGGGTATATAGCTCAGTGCTAGAGCGCATGCCTAGCACGCACAGGATCCTGGGTTCAATCCCAGTGCAGCCATTAACAATAAATACATAAACTTAACTACCCCCATCCCCCCAAAGCAACACACATAGAGGTTTAATAGCAAAATATAGAAACATTAAAAACAAAGCAAAAATTCTAAAAGCTTCCAGAAACAGATTCTCCACCACATTTCTCAACACCAAAGTTATATGTAAGAAAGCAATGGAATAATGTTTTTAAGGTATTGAAGGAAAATGGCTTTGAACCAGAATTAAAGAAATTAAGCTAAATTGTCATTCAAATGTAAGAATATAAAAATAATATACTCTTAACCCATACCCCCATTCTCCAAATACTCTTGGAGAAAATTCTCACCTCAGAAGATATTTGGAAGCTAAGATTAATAAAATAGCATGCAAGTTTATTGTAAAAAAGTAAGATCCAGTATCAGAGAAATAAAGGGAAAGTATAATACAGTGAACCAGAAAAAAAAACCTAAATAATATTGGTAATGGACCATGTGTGGAGGAATTAAGGGGACATAAGTGCATGCTAATTAGGACCTTTGTTGAAGGGAAAGAAATCAATGTTGATAACTTTAAGAAATCAATATGGATAAATAAATAAGTCTCCCACTAAGAGCAATCACCATAAGAACAATAATAAGTTGTTTACCTTTTGAACCTACAGAAGGAAAGCAGTTCGATCCAAATGGAAATCATGGAAGAGGGAAAAAGGGAAAATACAGTAAATGGAAAATATGAAATAAGGTGACTGAAATATATCTGAGTATAAAATAAATACAAATGATTTAGATCATCAAGTAAAAATCTGGAATCTCAGATTGGAGTAAGAAAACAAAATTCAAGAATATATAATCTTCATCAGACACACTTAAAAGACATAAGAGGATGAAGAAAGACTAGCCAACCATAGGTCAGAATAAAGCTGGGGTTAATAGCTTGGTAACTAACAAAATGGAATTTAAGGCCACAAAACATCATAATCCTAATATGTTTTATGTACAGGTAAAAGTTAAATTAGAGCATCTATATCTATATCTATAAACTATACTAAAATGTCAGAATGTACAAAGTAATAAGTGACAGAATTTTAGGGAGAAACAGATAAATCAACAATTAGAGGTAAAGATTTTAACACACTCCTTGTAGAAACTAATAGATTAAGTAGTCAAAACAAACCTACAAACCTATAAAATCTTTATAGGTTAAAATGTTATTAATAAGCTTATTTTAGTTGACATTTAGTATGCCTAATAAACAACAAATGTGGGGAAAGCTAAGAAAGGGAAGGTCTGAAAGAGGGGCTTAGAGGACCACAAAACAAGTCTCTGAGCAGTCCTTCTGAGGCACTGGAGTGGGTGAAGGAGTTATAGTTTGCAGAAAATTCCAAAAGGTCAAGGATATCCATCTGCTGAGGTGGGATCTCAAAGTTGGAGCTTATGGAGAGCTCTGTTGGAAATGGTTGCCTCTCTGGGTCCACAGCCAAGATGCTGGTCAGCAGGGCCAGTGGTCAGGAAGACAAGCTGAACCAGGGGCCCAAGAGAGTGACTTACACGCCGGGCAGCTCTGCACCTGTCCCTCACTGTGTCTGACTCTGGTGAGCTTCTCACAGCGGTGACTCCTGCTTCAGTTCACTTCTGCCTTCCAATTCTTGCATAAGTATCCTTTCCCATTCCATACTTGGAAGAGGATGCTGGAAGATGTAATCTGCATTTTAAACAAATTGTCAGTAGCACAATCCAGCACAGTCCGCCTCTCATTAACTTGCTATTTCTATGTACCAATTTTGACCAAAAAAATTCAGTAACAAAATCATCTTCCAGTTAACTTAGTGCAGTCACTCCTGATTCAACTAAAAGCATGCTAACTTTCTCCGCAGTGGAGTATAAACAAAGTCCCACTTGATCCATCGTTGGATGATGTTAACTCCTCTTCTATCTGAATCACACTTTCTCTTCTATAGCCTGTATTTCAAATATTGGAATATAAAATTACTCACTATTAATATGGCTTATGTTCAGTATTAGGAAAACGGGAAAGGGGAAAATAGAAACAAAAAGTTTATCACACTTCAGGTGGTCATTCTTCTATGTTCGTTGGGGTGACCCAAATCTTCCTAAGTGAAGGGTCTGAGCCATTAGCAGTCCTGTCTACATTGAATTGTTGTCTTCTGTTGACTTAGATCACAGATCTTGGAACTACTAAGATGCAATTCAAGGGAACTCTTGTATTTCAGACATACTTCTCCCTGCTCCCGTTTTATAGTAGCAAACTGATTTCATTTTGATAAGATATGATCAATCAGTCCAATGATGTCCATTCTCTGCTGATTTACTGACGTGAGGAACCCAACATGATTCGGAGGCAGTTTCAACTTCCACTTTGATGGAATCATTAATGTGTCATGTAGTAGAAACATTCTTCTTGGTAGGGAACTCAGATCTCCAAACCAGCAAAGCTGCAGGAATGGGAAGCAAACTTTTGCCAGTGGGTTACAAGAGGTAATAGTGAGAGGAGTCACTCCATTTTATTCCCTTGATTTTTTGACTCATGCATCCTGGCTATGGGAGAAACAGAACCATACACTGATTATCGAATCAGAAAAAATACTGCATTTGAATGACATCACTGGAGAGTCACTCAGTGCTGCCACCTAGCTTGCACTGTAACTAAGTCTTCCATGTGTGAGCCCTCAGTTCTCTCCATGCAGCAGCCTCAGAATTGTGGGGAAAAGGGTAAGAACATTGAGTTTCGTGAGTATGAGTCTATTGCCACACTTCACTTACTGTGAAATGAGTTCCCTGGTTAGAAGCAATGCAGTGTGGAATGTGATGATGGTGAATAAGGCATTTGTAAACCCATAGATTAGCAAAATCACTGAGGGCTGGAAGGGCAAATTCATATCCACAGTGTCTATTCTAGTGAGAACAAAGTTCTACCTTTTCTTTGATGAAATTAGTACAAGGTAATCAGCGTGTTACTAGGTGGCTGGCCAGTTCCCTTGGGGAATGGTACTGGGCTGGGGTTCAGTGTTGGTCCCTGTTGTTGGCGAGTTTGACATTTCTGCAACTGCTATAGCTAAATAGGTCTTGGTGAGTGAAAGTCCAAATTGTTGAGCTCATGTAAAACCTGCATCCCTTTGTTCATATGACCACTGTGGGAAAGATTGCCTGAGACTCATAGAATAGCCATCTGGCTTACCTAATTATGAAGGTTTTCCTCTACTGAGGTCATTCTTTGGTGAGCATTCATAGAGGACAAATATTTACATGCCCTGTGTCCACTTGGAGATAATCTATCTACTTTCCCTCCCTCCCCAATCCACATTTCTATTTCATTGGTTTTCCAATTGTGTTTCTTCCAAGATAGGACTGTAAGGATGTGTTGCTGGCCCTACCAACTGTAAGAACACTGCTTCTGATGGCCTTCATTAAAAGGTCTAGAGGAAAAAAAAAATCAACACATCAATAACTGCACCATTTGCAAATATTTTCTCCAATTCTCCAATTGTCTCTTCATTTTGTTGATGGTATCCTTAGCTGTGCAAAAGCTTTTAAGTTTGATTAGGTCCTGCTTGTTTATTTTTGCTTTTATTTCCATTCCTCAAGGAGTTGTTTTGAAAAAAATATTGCAGGGATTTATGCCAAAGTGTGTTCTGCCTATGTTTTTCTCTAGGAGTTTTATAGTATCAAGTCTTACATTTAGATCTTTAATCCATTTTGAGTTTATTTTAGTATGTGGTGTTAGAAAATGTCCTAATTTCATTCTTTTACATGTAGCTGTCCAGTTTTCCCAGCACCACTTATTGAAAAGACTGTCCTTTCTCCATTATATATTCTTGTCTCCTTTGTCATAGTAGATTAATTGACCGTAAGTGTGTGAGTTTATTTCTGAACTTTCTATCCTGTTCCATTGATTTATGTGTCTGTTTTAGCTTTGTAGTATAGTCTTAAGTCAGGGAGTGTGATTCCCCAGCTCTGTTCTGTCTCAAGATTGTTTTGGCTATTCAGGGTCTTTAGTGTTTCCATATAAATTTTAGCATTTTTCACTCCAGTTCTGTGAAAAATGTCATTGGTAATTTAATAGAGATTGCATTGAATCTGTATATTGCCTTGGGTAGTATGGCCATTTTAACAATATTGATTCTTCTGATCCAGGAACATAGTATATCTTTCCATATGTTTGTGTTGTCTTCAATTTCTTTTGTTACTGTCTTATATTTTTTTTGGTGTACAGTGTAGTTTTCAGAGTTAACCTCCTTAGGTAAGTTTATTCCTAGGTGTTTTTTGATACAACTGACAAGGGACTAATTTCCAAAATGTACAAACAGCTCATACAACTTAATATCAAAAAACCAAGCAACCCAATCAAAAAATGAGAAGACCCAAATATATGTTTTTCCAAAGAAGACATTCAGATGGCCAACAGGCATGTGAAAAGAGGCTCAGTTTCGCTAATTATTAGAGAAATGCAAGTCAAAACTGCAATGAGGTATCACCTTGTACCAGTCAAAATGCCCATCATTAAAAAGTCTGCAGGTAATAAATGCTAGAGGGAGTGTGGAGAAAAAGGAAACCTCCTACACTGTTGATGGGAATGTAAGCTGATGTAGCCACTATAGAGGACAGTATGAATGTTCCTTAAAAAAACTAAAAATCATCTTACCATATGATCCAGCAATCCCACTGCTGGGCATATATCTTGAGAAAACTCTAATTCGAAAATGCACATGAAACCCAGTGTTCACAGCAGCACCATTTACAACAGCCAAGGCGTGGAAACAGCCTAAACGTCCATCAACAGATGACTGGGTAAAGAAGATGTGGTATATATATATATACACACAATGGAATATTAGTCATAAAAAAGAATGAAATAATGCCATTTTCAGCAACATGGATGGACCTAGAGATTATTATATTAAGTGAAGTAAGTCAGAGAAAGACAAATATCATATGCTGCTTGTATGTGGAATCTGAAAAAAAAAGAGATACAAATTTTATTTACAAACCAGAAATAGCCTCATGGACATAGAAAACAAATTGTGGTTACTGATGGAGAAAGCAGGGGGGAGGGATAGATTAGGAGTTTGGGATTAACAGATATGTATTACTTTATATAAAATAGATAAACAAGGACCTACTGTATAGCACAGGGAACTGTATTCAATTTCTTGTAATGAATTATAATGGAAACTAAACTGAAAATACATATATGGATGTATGTATATGTATAACTGAACTGCTTTGCCGTACACTTGAAACTAACACTGTAAATTAACTACACTTCAATAAAAAATACTGCACCAAAGAATGTGTTGATTTGCTTCAGTGAAGAAGTATCTGGAACAGCAGCTGGATATGGAGTTACCACTTGGTTAAGTTTATGAAAACACACTATCATTTTCCAAGATACATCTGTCCACTGTAGAGGTCAAACAGGTGAGTTGAATGAGGATATGAAGAGAGTCATTATCTCTGCATCCTTCAAGTTCTTTATGATGTAATTAACTTGCAGTTCCTCCAGAAACACCATATTGCTTTTTTAGAGTCCTGCTTGACTTTTCCTAACATAATAGTACTCCGTGGCACAGAGAGGCCAAGGTAGGATGTTGTCAGTTGCTGATGGCATCTATTCCAACTATACATTCCAGAAACTGGGGAAGTAACCACAGTGTGGGCTGGGAAATGCACTGGCATCACTCTACAAAGATATACATTCAGGAGGATAACACACCTTAAGCCAATACTCGATTGATCACCTAATCTACATAAGTCCTTCCTTTCACTGGTGGACCCCACTGGCATTTGGGATCGAAGGAATTGGTGCCAGTACAGAGCCAGTGTTCAAGAACACCTCAAAAGTCTGATTGTTCCTTTTTCTTCAATTGCACGGTCACCTCTAAGTCCCTTTGGAGAAGTGTACATTTTGGAAGTGTAGCAGGGGTTAGGGGGTTCTGGCTAACCTTTCTTACATGTGGAGATCATATATGTTATATTAGTTTTTTTTTAAACAGCATTGTTGAGATATAATTTACATACCATAAACTTATTTTGTTTAGGGTGTACAACTCAATGGTTTTTAGTATATTTACAGAGTTGTGAAACCATCACTATAATATACTTTTAGAACATTTCATCATCCCCTAGAGAAACCTTGTATCCATTGGCAGCCACTCCACATCACCTACCTCATTCTCCACCCTCACCTCCCAGCCGTAGGCAGCCACTACTATATTTTTGTCCATATGGATTTGGCTATTCTGGACATTTTAATTATGATAATATGATATGTGGTCTCTTGTGACTGCTGTCTTTGAGATTCATCCATATTGCAGCTATCAGTACTTCATTCTTTTTTTGATTGCTGAATAATATTCCATTGTATGGATGTACCCTATTTTGTTTGTTCAGTGGGTGAAGGACATTTGGGTTCTTTCCATCTTTTGGCTATTATGAATAATACTGTTTTGAACACTCATGTACATGTTTCTTTTTGTGTTTGGATATATGCTTCCTTGTGCTTCAAAGATACCATCAAGAAAGTGGAAGTATTACCCACAGATTGGGAGAAAAGTTTTGAAAATCATATATCTGGTAAGTACATATACACAGCATATAGAAACAACTCTTCCAATTCAGTAATAAAAAGGCAATCAAATTTAAAAACAGGCAAATGGTTTGAATAGACATTTCTTCAAAAGAAGAGATATGAATTGCTAATAAGCACGTGACAAGATGCTCAAACTCATTAGTCCTTAGATAAATGCAAATTAAAATCACAGTGAGATACAACTTCACACCTATTATACAGCATATAATTAAAAAGACAGTAAAGAGTGTTGGTGTGGAGGCTGTGAAGTAATTAGAACCTTGATACATTGCCGGTAGAAGTGTAAAACGGTACTGGCACTCCCTCAGAATGAAATAGTTACCATCTGAGCCAGAAATTTCACTCTTAAGTATTTAATCATGACGACAATAGCTCTTTGAGTGACTAATTTAAAATCTTAGTCCAAAGCCTCTTTGAGATTAGTTGAGTTGAACGAAAACTGGTTTCAGTCCTGGAGACTCATATTAAATTTCAATTATGTGAAGACTGAAAAATTTGGAAAATTTAAAAATTATGGCAAAATATTAATCAAAAAGATGAAGACATCTTTGGAAAAATAGTTGTTTACCATTTTCACTCCAAAAATACATGGGATAATATAATCTGAATATTCTCTGGCACTGAAATCTAACATAGAAATCAAAACTGCCACAATACTAGGTTGGCTAAGTGATGTCAATGTGATTAATTATGGAAACCAGTCAGTGCCTTTGAAGGGGTGGTGAACCTCTGAAAAGAGAAGCAAATTCAAAATTTCTTTATGGGCTTTGCCAGTGTTTTCTTTGATGTTGCTAATATTTGTTTCTATGGTTGTCATACTTTCTCCATTGTTGGAGGTAGGATTTCATAACATCACTAAATATTTTCCAAGTTAAAAAATAAAAAAAAATAGAGTCTAATAATTATAATTATTTTCTTCTTTTGAAGAAACTGCTAATTTGATGCAAAACAATTAGATTTAGAGTGTCATGTTTTAAAAATCTAGGTTTCTATTTCAGGCTTCAAGATTTCCTGTGAGATAGAAAAGAAAGATAATTTGTTTTTGAATTTGTAAAAATCATCTGATTCAAAAAAATTTTTATTTTGCAATATTTGTTTTTATTGATGGTGATTTGGTAGTAGGACTGAACATTTGAGTTTTTTATTGAATAGACTGAGATACTGCAAATTTAAAACATTTAAAAAACTTATGTTTAACAAGTTCTCTAGTTTTAGTTCTTAGATGCTTAAAGTGAAGATGCACTTTACCTTGAAAGTAGATTTTAAGTGAAAAGTAGCAGAATGTCTTAGATTTTACATTAGTTATCTTTGAAGAATGTTTCTCCTTATTTATTTAATAAAGCAATATATTTTGCAATGAAATGCTGATTTACTGTTATCTCCTTAGATGGCTTGCTGATAGAAATTAGTTAATAATGAATAACCGCACATACCAAAAAGATCAGCCATGTCAGCACGTAGACTCTGGATAGAGCTCTCCAAAAAAAGTTAAAATTTTGTAAGTTTCCATGTACAGCTTGAGAAATTGTCAAAATTATGTAAGAAGAACAAACATATTCCAAAGTTAATCTCTGACAGATTTGTTTTCTCTGAAATTCTTTGGAATAAAAATCTAGAGATACTTCTCTTAAAGGACACAAATAAAAAATGTAAGCCAATGGAAGGGTAAATATATGCTTCTAAAGAGTGGAATATATTAGTGTTAAGAATACATTCTGAAATTTAAAGTTTACTAGAAAATAATGCTCAAAACAAGTGTGTAAAACTAGACAAGAATTTAATTTTCTTAGCAAATGAATCCCAAAGTTGTCCTGATTCTATTAGGTTCAGATTTTTCACATAAACCTTATTTATAGAGACACATGCATTTATTCCAAAGGTATAACCACTAGTCCTCATCAGGTCAACTCTTTACTATCTCTCTTTTTTTTCTTTTCCTCTTCTTTTTTATCTCTCCTCCCTTGTCCCCTCTCCTTTTCTTCTTTTCTCTCCCCCTCTCTCTTTCTTTTATCTTCTCATCCCTTTCTTATTTCTACTTTTCCCCTTTTCTCTCTTCCTCTCCATTCTCTCTTCCTTCCACTTGTTCCCTTCCTCTCTTTCTGCCTCACCTTCTCTTCTCTTCTTTTCCTCTTCTATCTCTTACTCTCCCCTTATCTTTCAGCCTTTATCTCTCTCTTTCCATCTTCCTCCTTTCTTCCCACCTCCACCTCCCTTCTTCTTTTTCTCCACACTCTGCTCTTCTTCCCTATCCCCCTCTTCTTTTTCTTCCAGTTGTCTTCCGTGTTTGAGTATGGTGTACTGATAACATTGCTGTTGTTACCTCGAGGAGAGGAAAAAGACCCTGGTTCTTTGTCTTATACAAGAGAAAAGAATTCAAATGGGAGACTGAAAGCATTGCTGTAAACAGAGAGTTTCATTAGTAGAGAAAAAGTTAGTGAAGTACAGTACATCTTTGAGAACTGAAGGTGGGCCAACCCAAGAGAGGGAAATCGCACTGCTCCTCTGTTTCTCCTGCCGTGTATCCTGGCTTAGGGGTGTTCTCTTGATTGACTGACGGCTCACGTCCCTTGAGTGCTCAGGCATGTTTGTCTCTTCTGCACATGCTCTGACCCATGATGCGCACAGGAAGAACCTACCTGAGAGGGCCCAAACCACAATGCTGATTACATAATCATGAACACTGGGTTATGTAGAGTCAAATCCTTCTCTCTGCTGCGCAGCCACAGAGTCCGATTCTAACTGGCTTCTTTGTTGGCACTCATTTAGAGAAAGTAAAACTCTGCGAAGCCCCTTATCCTGCGTGCAGGCATACTGTTGTCATCCAGATTGTTCCCTCCCCTTTCTTCTCCCCCTTGCCCAGTGCTCGTTTCTGTCTAACTGCCTAACACTTGGACTTTACTGCGTAAGGAAATAGGTGACCCTGACGTACCCATTTGTAGAGGCTTAACTGGAGAATCTGTAGGGTGGTCCCGGTAATGAGTCACTTTCCTAAGGGATTGTTGACTGAAAATCACACAACGTAGTGTTGTGTGTTGGTTTTATTTGGGGCAAAATGAGGACTATAGCCTGGGAGACAGCATCTTAGATAGCTCTGAGGAACTGCTTTGAAGAGGCAGGGAGGAATGTCAGTATTACATATGATTTCAGTGAAGGGGAGAGATGCAGTCAAGCACACATTTAGGCAGAGGCTGCTGCTAGACAGGAGGAGCAGATGTCATTGTTAATGATTTTAGTGCTTTTCTAGATATGAGGAGATACAAGGATCTGGGCTCATAAAATCTCCAGAATATCTCACTATCTGAAGACCTGTTCTGCCAGTTTTCCCAGCACCCAGAGCACCTCATTCCTGACCTCCATCCTGAACTCCTTTCAGGATGTGTTGGAGGTCATTGGATGCAGCGGCTTGTGATTTAATCTAAGCAGAGTTAGATGGCAAGTGCCAATTTTTAGTTGGCAGGATGAAGGTGCCTCCTTGGAAAAAAATCTTTCCCAAGGAAAATACATATTGATTCTGTTCAATGTATATAATTTATGTTTAGAGAGGGCTTTCTAAGCTTTAGAAAGTAGAAATTCAAAATCTTTATATGGTCAGTAATGGAATGACGTGAATATGTCAGGACAGTGGGGGGAAACACGTCAAAAATGAGTTATCCTTACCAACATTTTTTTTCTATTCTCTTTCATCAGTGTAGAAGGAAGCCCTAATCCTCTGCTTCTGTTAGTGAGCTAGTATTGCTCCGAATTCACGAGACTTTCCAGGTCTCTTGTTTGTGTTCTTCTCTCACCTGGCTGCCTCCTCTGGTCTTTTTCTTACCCTTTATTGCTCAGCTCTTGATTTAGCTCTTGAATCCCCTCTAACTCTTGAAGCCCACCAGAAAAATGAATTTCTCCTGGCTTTGTGATTCTGTAACTATTTGCTCAGACATTTTTTTTTTTACAATGCTAATTGTAATTAGTCTTTCAAAGATGGGGACTGTGTCTTAGTCATATTTTCCAGAGCTGATAAAACATGAAAGACGAAACTCAATATTCATTCATTCACATGTATATATAGAGCATCTACTGTGGTAGGTAGTGTGTATATATTTGTACAAGGAAATCAAAAGGGAATTTTTTTCCTTAAAACTGACTCCAATGGTGTCACTTTTCCCTCAAAATATCCCAGTGAGAGTTCAGTGGAATAGCTCCTTTATATATTACTCTTTTCTTACAACTTTCTTTCCCCAAGAATTCAGTTTTTAATCTGTATGATCTAAGCCAGAGGCTCAGATCAGTTATAAATTTAGAGTCATATCTCCCCCAACCCTGAATTAATATCCCTGGACCATAGAGCTTGAAGACATTGTGATAAGTAAGTCAGACAGAAAAGACAAATACTGTATGACTTTATTTACATATGGGATCTAAACAAACAAACAAACTGACAGACAGACAACAACCCCCTCTGCACCAACCAGTCTCATAGAAAAAGAGATCAGATTTGTGGTTACCAGAGGCAGAGATTTGGGAGAGAAGGAATGGAAGGAAGGTGGTCAAAAGGTACAAACATCCAGTTATAAGTTAAATAAGTACTAGGATTTTAAACAGGATGATTACAATTAACACTGCTGTATGTTACATAAGAAATTTATTCAGAGTAGATCCAAAGAGCTTTCATCACAAGGAAAAAAATGTTTTTTTTTCTTTTTCTTGTATCTATGTGAGATGAAGGATGCTAACTAAATTTATTGAGGTAATTAATTAATAATACATGTAAGTCAAAGCATTATGCTGTACATTTTAAACTTATTCAGTGATACATGTCAATTATATCTCAATAAAGCAGAAAAAAAGCATCCCTGGGCCAGTTTTGGTGGCAACTTGGTGTGAAGTTTTCTCCAAAAGGCTCCCTGATTTCTAGGGTAAATAGAATTCTTCTGGGTCCACCTAGTCTTTATCCACAACTGAATCCTAAACATATCTGAATCCTGAAGTCAAGATAACTTGAGTTCCCAAGTTGGAATTTTGACACAGCAATCAGGAATATACTTCAGTCAGTGAGAATATCACAGTGGTTTTCTTGAGATCTTTTTGAGAGCAGAACTATGTCTTATACCCTCAATGCTAGGCACAGTCTCTTGCACATGGTAGGAAGCTCCATAACATGGTTATTAATGAATCAATTTATAACCATTTCCTCATAGAATGGCTTTTTTCCTAACTGTAAAATCTATTTTGTTTCCTAACATTTCAATCCATTGTGTAATTGGGAAGTACTTCCATCAACAGTCCACTGGAGGCAGCACTGCCTATGTGGAAAGGAGCTTTGCCTGGTCATGTTCCCAGAATACCTTTTAAGAGATATGTCAGTCCCTTGTGTATAAATCTTCATGCTCATGGAGATAATATTCTACTACCTCCTTCATGAAGGATTGGAGAGAGAACAAATATTTATTTTCTGGTGTTTGGTAGACACCCTTTAGAATATGCACTACTTACTTTAATCCTTATGACCATAGCATTTAGGAGACAAAATCCTCCTCATTTTAATGAATACGAAAACTGAAATTTTGATGTGTAAGGAAAGTTGTCCAAGATCTCACTAGCACTAGTAAGCAGCTGAACTAAGATTTGGAGTCAGGTCTGCCTCAATCCAGAGTTCATGCTTTATCAAGGACACCCGCCAGGCATCATCCATCCAGCTATGAGGGATACTAAAGTGCCCTTAAGTCTATTTCTCCCTCTTTGCATCCAGCACAACCCAGGAAGCTCTGGACTTAATAAGCACTAGTTTTAAAGAATCAATTGACTTCAAGCTTAAAATAATTCTGAATTTAAAAACATCTATACATTTTGTAATGTATGGAAATGTTGAACCACTATGTTGTGCACCAAGAGTTAACATAGTGCTGTAGGTCAATCATACTTTAAAAACAAACAAACAAACAGACAAACTCAGAGAAAAAGAGATCAGATTTGTGGTTACCAGAAGTGGAGGGTTGAGGGAGGGGGAATTAGATAAAGGCAGTCAAAAGGTACAAACTTCCAGTTATAAGATAAATAAATATTAGGGATGTACAGCATGGTTAATACAATTAACACTGCTGATGTTATACATGAAAGATGTTAAAAGATCAAATCCTTAAAGTTCTCATCATAAGGAAAAAAATATTTTTTCCTTGGTAGCTATATGAGATGATGGCTGTTAACTAAACTTACTGTGGTAATCATTTCATGATGTGTTTAAGTCGTGTTGTTATGTTGTACACCTTAAACTTATACAGGGCTGTACATCAATTATATCTCAATAAAACTGGAAGAAAAATAAATAAAAACATTTAGTAAATACTGATTAGCAAATGCCTATAGTTCTGGATAAGGACTGTATGACACAAAGGAGTAAAGAGGAAATTGAATGAAAACAAAAATAATTGAACTTAAATAATTAAAAAAATAAATACAGACTCATTGAGCATGGTGCTAACATTGAAACCTAGTTTAATTACCTTTAAGATGAGGGATTATCTTTATATGTTTCTGTCTGAATTATTATTCTGCTTTAAGATTATTGAGACCCTGCAGATGGAGGTGCTGAGCGGGTAATGGTTTCTATTATATTTTGTATATCATTTCACTGCTGGTTGTTGAAACTGTTAAGTTGGTATTGAAAGCTGTGCAGCTTTTTGGTATTAAATGTTTTCTCTTAACACACATTTGGGAAAGTCAATTTCCAATTATAGTAAAGCTAGAGAACTAGCTTGAAAATTTCTGTAATTTATTTTCATAACGGAATGAAAAGAAATGAAGCACAAATTACTAGATCATTAAATCCAATTTTCTTTTTTTTTCTTTTTCAGTTAAGAAAACTGAGACACAAGGTGGCTGACTCAGTTGATTACATAGTTCATTAGTACAGAGCAGGACTAGTTTCACATCTCTTGATTCTTAATCTAGCATACTTTGTAATTAATAGATACATGTTTTTCAACTAAAGGATAAAATGTAAGGTAACTTTCAACTAAGGGATAAAATTGCTTTATATAGTTAAAGATTTAAAATAAAATGGTTAAGATAAATATAAAAGTACCTACATACCAAGAAGAAAATGCCTTTCATTCTTACGATTTGACTCAGTAGACATTCATTAGCTTTGCTTCCCTTCCAATTTGGCCTGGACCCAATAATCAATGATTGCAACTATTCTCATCATCATCATCAATTCCCTTAAAACATTTACCATCTCACCTCTTTCCCAGGCCTTCTGCAATGGATCAATGATCTGTCTTCTTGGTTTCTGCCTCTGGGTTTCTGAGAAGTGCTCAAGAAAGTTGCATAACCACACTGATGGTGCCATTACCAGAGCAAGTGTTCTAAACTCTGCTGGTCCTCTGATGATGCTTAAAAATTCTTTTATTAACCCATAGCAGGGTTTCTTTTCCAGTCTTAAATAGATTTTGTAAGCCACTACTTCTTTTATCAATCCCCAGCCTCATCCTTGTCCCCTGCCTGAGCAAATGGTGCTTCTAACTTTACTCAGAACACAAGATCATTAGGTGAGCATTTCCTCAGTATTCTTTTTATTCACTTCTGAAATTAAATCTGTTTTCCTCATCTTTCCTTCCTTTCTCAGGGGAAGCATAATAATGATCAATAGTAGGGACTTTGGAGTCAGACTGAGCGTCTTAGCTCTTCAATCTATTAGGTGTGTGACGTTAGCCAGATAGCATACTCACTCTGGGCTTAAGTTTCCTTCTCTGTGTAATGGGGGTAACCCCCATGACCACATAGTCTTCTCCCTGGGGATGGGGAAAGTTTGATGGAGTGTCCCATGATCCAACTTTTCTGAGAGCTGCCTGAGGAACTAGCTTCTGTCTAACTTGTTCTGGTGCACTGATGGGATCCAGCATACCTCAGATTCCTGGGAGCTGCAAAACACAGAGAAAGTGGGTCGATAGCCAGGAAGGTTTGAGAGGTCTCTAGAATCTCTGGAGAGGCTGATTCATGGGGATCTTTTCCTTTATGAGGCCAGATTATGAAGAGGTGACCACTTTGTCTAAGGAACAGACACCAACGCAGAGAATCAAGGAAGATGTAGAAGCAGGTAAATATATTCCAAACAAAGGAACCAGACAAATCTCCAGAATCTGACCATAGTCAAATGGAGGTATATGATTTACCTGGCAGAGAATTGAAAGTAACCATCATAAAGATGCTCACCAAGTTCAGGAGAACAATGCATGAACAAAGTAAGAATTTTAACAAAGAGATAGACAATGCAAAGAAGTACCAAACAGAACTGACTTACTAAGAAAACAAGAACTGATTTACTAAGAAAACTCAAATAAGTAAAATCAGAAATGAAAGAGGAGAAGTTACAACTGATTATAGAAATAAAGATCATAAGCGACTATTATGAACAATTATATACCAACAAACTGGATAATCTAGCAGAAATGGATAAAATTCTAGAATCATACAGCCTACAAACTGAATCATGAAGAGACAGAAAATCTGAACAGATCTATAACTTGTATGGAAACTGAATTAGCGATCAAAACCCCACAACAAAGAAAAGCCTGGGACCAGATGGCTCTACTTGGAACTATATCACATATTTAAAGAATAATCAACACCATTCTTTCTCAAACTCTTCCAAAACATTGAAAAGTTGGGAAGACTTCCAAAATCACTTCAGGAGTTGTGCTAATTAGTAATGCTAATCACTGAGTAGCATTACTCAGATGGCCAAAGTCAAATTCACCACAAGTTAAGAAAATACAGGTTAACATCTCTAGTTAACAGATGCAAAAATCCTAAACAAAATACTAACAAGTTGAATTCAACGGCACATTAAAAGGATCATACACCATGACCAAGTGGGATTTATCTGGGATAGATGTGGTTCAACACACACAAATCCAATGTGATAGACCACATTAATAGAATGAAGGAGAAAAATCACATGATCACATAGATGCAGAAAAAGTATTTGACAAAATTCAACACTATTTTATGATAAAACCTCTCAACAAACTAGGAATAGAAGAAAATTACCCCAATATGGTAGGTTCATATACAAAAGCCTGTAGATAACATCATACTCAATAGTGAAAAACCAAAAGCTTTTCCTCTAAGATCAGGAACAAGGCAAAATTGCTTGTTCTTGTCACTTCAGCATAGGACTCGAAGTCCAAACCAGAGCAATTAGGCAAGAAAAAGAAATAATAAAAAGAATCGAAATTGGTAAGGAAGAAATAAAATAATTTCTGTTTACAGATGACATTATCTTTAATGTAGAAAACCATAAAGATTACACACACACACACGCACAACCTTGTTAGAACTAATAAGTGAATTTAGTAAAGTTGCAGGATACAACAAAATCAAATACCAAAATTACTTTCATTTCTGTACACTAGCAATATACTATCAACAAAGCTAATTAGGAGAACAATCCTATTCACAACAGCATAAAAAAAATAAAGTCCTGAGGAATAAACTTAACCAAGGAGGCAAAGGGTTTGTATGCTGAAAACTTCAAAACATTGCATTTTCATTGCAAAACATTCTTTCAAAATGAACAAAGACACAAAGGGAAGTTCTTTTGAGTGGATAATAGTATTTAAAAGACAAGATCTGGCTGTGACGTGACCTGGTCCACGAGTGGGCTGCTGTCAACCTTGGGACTCTTCCCCTGCATAGATGCCCCCCTGGCCCACCCAGACCTTGACACTATGTGTCAGGTTCCCTTCTACATTTCCGTGGGCTCCGATAACCAACACCAGGCTGTACCTCCCCATAAACTGCTTCACATGGATGCCTCTGTACATTGCTCAAGCTTTGACTACTCATGCTGGGCCACCCTCTTCACCCCCAGTCTAGATGCTTTACTCATACATTCTCCCTTCCACATTGTTACCCTCCTTAATCTGTTCAGATAATGTTACCCCACAGTAGTCTGCCTCTCTGGATAGATGCCTTCCTCACGCTGTTTAGAATTTAACAACCTTTCAGGGCCACCATGACTACTGTCTATTTTCAGCATGAATAACTATATTGTTATGCCCCACTCATGGCTTTAGAACAGAATTGGTCAGGAAAGGAAAGGAAGGGAAAGGGAAATGGACAATCGTATTCACTGGGATTTATCCCAAATTCCAGTTTCTGCAGCCAGGGCAGACCAACCTTAGCCCCTTTTGCCTGATCACTGAATCATGCATCCGGCTAGTTCATCACAATTTCTTACTAATTCCTTCTTGTGATTGCTTGGCCCCTGTGTGACCAGTGAACATGTCCCTGGCTTAAACTCTTCCAGGGCCACATCCCCATCTCACCTCCAGGCTGCTGGATAGCAGTTCAGAGTCAAAGTCCCTTCTGACTCAAGCTTCTTCTGCAGCAATCACACTGTTCCCAGGAGGAAAGGACTGAATGAGTGATACTAAACCAAGAATCACCTCTGAAGTGTGGTTTTTGAAACTATAGGTGTGGAGGTGGTTGAAAGTGAAGAAAAATAAGGGGAAACTAGACAATACCTTGGGAAGAGCGTTTATGTAGTTATATTTGGGGGATAGGAAAAGGAAGGAAGAAGGGAGTTAGAGAAGGAATAATTTGGACTAATCTACAGCCTGGAAAAAACTGAAGTAATTGCTCTAGGTGACTAATTTCTTGAGGAGAACTTTACTCAATGGTGTGTCCTTAAATAATTTAAATTGGAAGAGTAGCAGTATTGTCATAGATTTGGAGTAAACTAAGAAATATGACATTATAGAATGAGTTGTTACAGTAAGAATGACTAAGAGGGTTGAGTCAAACAAAGTGACTCATCTATACAGACTGTCAGGTCATCTGACAACCATTTGTCCTGATTTTGCAGTTCAGGGTCAGTTAAAGGGAGACTTGCCTCTTCTGTTTTAGTTAACTTTTGGGTGGACAGTTTGATCTGACAATACTAGTCTTACGAATTCATTACAAAAAGCCTTGTGGGAGAGATCCTTTGGAAAACATAGAGCTGTCTCTTGGGTTGCTTGGTTGAAGCTGTTTGTGAAAAGAACTTCTTTTCGCCTAGGTGACCTTGTTCAGATTGGCAAATTCTCTGGAAACATAGGTAGCGTGCATGTCCATTTTATTCACTACTATAGCCCTAGCATCTAACACAGTGCCTGACATATTGCAGATTTTCAATAAGTACTTGTAAAGTGAATAATTGAAGGGAGATTGTTCTTCACTTCTTTGGGAAGTCATTATCTGATGGTGAGAGAAGCCATTACAGAAGTGTTTTGTTTGTTTGTTTTTAAAGATAGCTTTGGAAAGGTGGTCATGACTAAAAAATTTTCTAAGACAATCCTTACGGACCACTAATACATAATATATTAAAGATTTTATCTGTAACAATGCTTTATTTACTGTGTATTCCCTTCATAGAAATAGATCCCATTTTTTATTGTGCTTATAATTCAAATTTTTCCTAGAAGATCAAACAATAAATCACCAAAGAAATAGGCAACTGGATGAAATACAACATTTGGAAGTCCTTTTTAGAAGCAAATAAATGCAAGTGGATAGATGCCATCCAGAAAGACAATTGTGCTGACTTGACCTCCCCTCCCACCTCGCAACACACATAGTAAAATTTCAGATAACCATGGTGATAAAACTGCAGCCATTTATAAGAAAAAGGTTGCAGTGAGTAAGTAGTTCGATAATAATATGTCTTCCAGATGGATTAAAGAGAATTATTATAAGATGGTGTTTCCATCACAATTTTATTTTCACCTCCGCTGTTACGTTAACCAGTTACCTTTTCAATAATTTGGGACTTAGCTTCTTAAGAAAACGGCACTCAAACAAATCTTTCCCAAATGGGATGAAGGGAACTAACATTTATTTAGCTCCTACTCTATTCCTTGCAGTTTTCTGTTTAAACTTAAAAGGTTAATTTTTCTCTTAAGTGAAGCATAGGTAATAATTAGTTGGTGTGTTTCATTAAAGGAAATTAATTATAAAAAAACCCCAAATCATGAAGAGCTAGTGTTCAAGAGCAGACCAATCTGGATTTAAATTTTGGCTTCTGTCTTTTCCAGATGGGCCTTGGGGCAAGTTATCTAATGTTTCTTAAATTTCCACATCAATAAATTGGATTTAATAATATTGTTTACGTCATTGAGATGTTTGGAGCATTCAATGAGATAATGCGTATAAAGCACTCAGCTTAATACCTGGCACATAATAAGTGCTCAATAAATATTAATATTCTTTATTATGGAAGGATTTGCCACAGATTTCCTTCAAGTGCTCCGCTCCATTTAAATGAATCAATTTATGTGGAACTTTCTAGGAATTCATGTATTAGATAAGGTGATCAATGTGTATGGAAAATTGCATTTTTTATTGCATTTAACACTTAGACATGCAAATAGGATGGGCAAGGTAGGAAGAGGGCTTTGCTTCCCATGGGATGACTTTTGGAAATGTGTAGGTTGTTTTTGGTACTCGCATAGTAGATAAAGATCTCTGGGTGAGTGACGTCCACCTTCCACAATGTAAAGAACAGTGCTGTTTAGCATTGTCTTTATCAAATGTGTGGAATGATAATCAACTTCATAAATGGCAGCAATGCTCATTTTCACTTAGGCATTTGGAATAAAACACTGATAAGATTTGAGATACATATTCCTGTGAAATTACTCTTTTGATTCAACACAACAATTTGGAATTATGTCTAAATGGTTGACCAGAAGATTAATAATGTGCTGGTTTCTCAATAGAGGAAAAAACATGTTTCCAAGATTCTTACCTGTAAGACTTGGTTTGTTCATTCATTCACCATTCATTATTCAACAAACATTTATTGAGTATCTGTTAACATGTATTCTGGCTTACGAAGCATCTAATCCAATGACTGATGCATACTGGGAGTTTGGATGATGGACTGAGGAATGAGTGGTAGGTGAATAATATGTACATGGTCCATGCCTTCTAGGAGCTTGTCCATCGGTGAGTCAGATACATGGTTTGGAGAATAGGAAAAAAGATCTCTTTGAGAATCTTTATGCATTTTTTTGTCTTTGCTTCAAACTTTAGTGTGTAACATGAAGTAGAACAAATATGCAAGTTTTAAAATCTGATACACAGAGGTATTATTACTAGGCCTGGGACAAAGCCCTGTAATCTACATCATCAGCAAGCATCCCAGGTGATTCTTACGCATGTAGCAGCTTTGAGACGTAACATTTCAGTCCTTGTGTTAGATCCAGAGGAAAACATCAAAATTGTTTTCAAATTGCCTTTATATTTCCTTTTCATTACTGCTACCCACAACAAGAAGAACAAAGCAAGGCAAAACAAAGCACCCTTAGATTGCCCCAGGGGAGGGAGAAGAGAGTGAAATAGTAAAGCAATTTGGCTGGCACGTGGAGAAGATGCTCCTAATCTCCGCAACTGGATCCCCTGGTGGATAAGCATGGTAAATATAGGCAAGCCTCATCCTCAGCCATTTCTGCAGCATTTTCTGTATTATTTTCTCCATCTTTCTGGCAAGGAGAATTTGTTGGTCATATCAATTTTTACAGAACTGATGACAAAGTGCACAAAAGGCATGGAAGGCTTATCTTAACTTTCCCTGACTTTCTGTTTCTCTATCTGTGGTTAAGATCAAGGGCACCTGGACCTTGGTGGTTGTAGATGCCACAAAGCAATCCACATCAGATGTGATGTTCTCATAAACAGCTTCTGCAAGTGGAAAGATACATCTTACATAGAGTGATGGGCTCAACCATTTGAGGAACAGTTAACGAAAAAGGACTTGGACTATTTCCTATCACTTGGTGTCTCTCTACACAGTCAAAGCATAACAATGTCTCTCAGTTTCCAGAGTGCAAAAGCTTGAGCACTCTGCTTGTTGCAAAGAGGATGAAATCCAAAACTTCAGTTTATCCAGGGGCCCCTTGTCTGTTTGGGTATCTTGGAGGAGAAACTGGATCTTGCTTTTTAAGATTTTGATTGGAGGCTATGGCAGAGGGATTGCAGTGACTGAGTAAAAGCAGGCCTTGTTGAATCCTGGTCTTCAGTGGAGTCAGCCAAGTGTGCTAGAGCATTCACCCTGTGGTAGCTAATTTTCTGGAGGTCAGGCTTCCTACATTCTCAATGTTATGTTGGGTAAAGACAAGAGAGCTTTGGCTGGAGTGGCCAGTGCTGCTGGGCACCACTTTCTGGGCAGATCAGAACCATGACAGCAGACAAATCTCTCCAGCGGAACATACAAGGTTATTCAGGATGGTTGTGCAGTTGAGTCTCTCCAGCAGACATGAGCCAAGGAAGACTGCTTCTGAAGCCCGTCGTACAGTTGGGGCCAGGAGCACAATGGCAGAGATTGGATCCTTGCTCCAGCTGCTACCATCTTTTTTCTTGACTCAATTTTCTGGCTAGAACTTCTGGTACAGTATTGACCAGAAGCAGTGAAAGTGGGCATTCTTTCTTATTTCTGATCTCAGGGGGAAAGCTTTCAACTTTCCAGTATAATATCAGCTGTGGGCTTTTCATAAATTCTTATTATGTCGAGGAAGTTGCCTTCTGTAGTTCTAATTTTCTTAACATTTTTATCATGAAAGGGTCTTGGAGTTTGCCAAATGCTTCAATCGCGATAATAATGTGTTTTTTCCCCTTTATTTTATTTATGTGGCATATTGCACTGATTGATTTTCGTATGTGGAAACATCCTTGCATTCCTGGGATAAATCCCAGTTAATCATGGTGATTAATCCTTTTAATATAATGCTGGTTTGGATCTGTTAGTCTTTTGAGGGTTTTTTCTTCCATATTCCTCGGGGTTATTGGTCTATAGTTTTCTTGTGATGTCTTTATTTGACTTTGATATCAGGATAATGCTGGACCTATAGAATAAGTTAGGAAGTACTCCTGCCTCTTCTATGTTTTGGGAGAGTTTGAGAAGAACTGATGCTAATTGTTTTTTAAATGCTTTGCTGAACTCACTGGTGAAGGTAACTGGTCCTGGGCCTTTCCCTGTTGGTTGGTTTTGGTTACTTTCACATCAGCTTGAAGGGCTTTCCTTAGCATTTTTTTTTTAAACATTTTTTATTGATTTATAATCATTTTACAATGTTGTGCCAAATTCCAGTGTTCAGCACAATTTTTCAGTTATTCATGGACATATACACACTCATTGTCACATTTTTTTCTCTGTGAGTTATCATAACATTTTGTGTATATTTCCCTGTGCTATACAGTGTAGTCTATTCTACAATTTTGAAATCCCAGTCTATCCCTTCCCACCCTCCACCCCCCTGGTAACCACAAGTCTGTATTCTCTGTCTGTGAGTCTATTGCTGTCCTTTATTTATGCTTTGTTTTTGTTTGTTTGTTTGTTTTTGTTTTTGTTTTTTAGATTCCACATATGAGCGATCTCATATGGTATTTTTCTTTCTCTTTCTGGCTTACTTCACTTAGAATGACATTCTCCAGGAGCATCCATGTTGCTGCAAATGGCATTATGTTGTCGGTTTTTATGGCTGAGTAGTATTCCATTGTATAAATATACCACCTCTTCTTTATCCAGTCACCTGTTGATGGACATTTAGGCTGTTTCCATGTTTTGGCTATTGTAAATAGTGCTGCTATGAACATTGGGGTGCAGGTGTCATCCTGAAGTAGGTTTCCTTCTGGATACAAGCCCAGGAGTGGGATTCCTGGGTCATATGGTAAGTCTATTCCTAGTCTTTTGAGGAATCTCCACACTGTTTTCCATAGTGGCTGCACCAAACTGCATTCCCACCAGCAGTGTAGGAGGGTTCCCCTTTCTCCACAGCCTCTCCAGCATTTGTCATTTGTGGATTTTTGAATGATGGCCATTCTGACTGGTGTGAGGTGATACCTCATTGTAGTTTTGATTTGCATTTCTCTGATAATTAGTGATACTGAGCATTTTTTCATGTGCTTTTTGATCATTTGTATGTCTTCCTTGGAGAATTGCTTGTTTAGGTCTTCTGCCCGTTTTTGGATTGGATTGTTTATTTTTTTCTTATTGAGTCGTATGAGCTGCTTATATATTCTGGAGATCAAGCCTTTGTCGGTTTCACTTGCAAAAATTTTCTCCCATTCCGTAGGTTTTCTTCTTGTTTTATTTCTGGTTTCCTTTGCTGTGCAGAAGCTTGTAAGTTTCATTAGGTCCCATTTATTTATTCTTGCTTTTATTTCTTCTAGGAGAAAATTTTTTAAATGTATGTCAGATAATGTTTTGCCTATGTTTTCCTCTAGGAGGTTTATTGTATCTTGTCTTATGTTTAAGTCTTTAATCCATTTTGAGTTGATTTTTGTATATGTTCTAGCTTCATTGTTTTACATGCTGCTGTCCAGTTTTCCCAACACCATTTGCTGAAGAGACTGTCTTTATTCCATTGTATATTCTTGCCTCCTTTGTCAAAGATGAGTTGACCAAAAGTTTGTGGGTTCATTTCTGGGCTCTCTATTCTGTTCCATTGGTCTATATGTCTGTTTTGGTACCAATACCATGGTGTCTTGATGACTGTAGCTCTATAGTATTGTCTGAAGTCTGGGAGAATTATTCCTCCAGCCTCTTTCTTTCTCCTCAGTAATGCTTTGGCAATTCCAGGTCTTTGATGGTTCCATATGAATTTCATTATGATTTTTTCTAGTTCTGTGAAATATGTCCTGGGTAATTGGATAGGGATTGCATTAAATCTGTAGATTGCCTTGGGCAGTGTGACCATTTTAACAATATTGATTCTTCCAATCCAAGAGCATGGAATATCTTTCCATTTTTTAAAGTCTTCTTTAATTTCCTTCATCAATGGTTTATAGTTTTCTGTGTATAATTCTTTCACCTCCTTGGTTAGATTTATTCCCAGACATTTTATTACTTTGGGTGCTATTTTAAAGGGGATTGTTTCATTACTTTCTTCTTCTGTTGATTTATCGTTAGTGTAAAGAAATGCAACTGATTTTTGAACGTTAATTTTGTAACCTGCTACCTTGCTGAATTCTTCAATCAGCTCTAGTAGCTTTTGTGTGGACCTTTTAGGGTTTTCTATATATAGTAACATGTCATCAGCATATAATGACACTTTTACCTCTTCTTTTCCAATTTGGATCCCTTTTATTTCTTTCTCTTGCCTGACTGCTGTGGCTAGGACTTCCAGGACTATGTTGAATAGGAGTGGTGATAGTGGGCATCCTTGTCTTGTCCCAGATTTTAGTGGGAAGCTTTTGAGTTTTTCACCATTGAGTACTATGCTGGCTGTAGGTTTGTCATATATAGCTTTTATTATGTTGAGATATGTTCCCTCTGTACCCACTTTGGCGAGAGTTTTTATCATAAATGGGTGTTGAATTTTATCAAATGCTTTTTCTGCATCGATTGAGATGATCATGTGGTTTTTGTCCTTTCTCTTGTTGATGTGATGTATTACACTGATTGATTTGCGTATGTTGAACCAGCCTTGTGTCCCTGGGATGAACCCCACTTGGTCATGATGTATAATCGTTTTTATGTGTTGTTGGATTCTATTTGCTAAAATTTTGGTGAGGATTTTGGCGTCTATGTTCATCAGTGATATTGGCCTATAATTCTCTTTTTTTGTAGTGTCTTTGCCTGGTTTTGGTATCAGGGTGATGGTGGCTTCATAGAATGAGTTTGGGAGTATTCCCTCCTTTTCAATCATCTGGAAGAGTTTGAGAAGGACTGGTATGAGTTCTTCTTTGTATGTTTGGTAGAATTCCCCGGTGAAGCCGTCCGGTCCTGGACTTTTATTTGTAGGGAGGTTTTTAATTGCTATTTCTATTTCCTTTCTAGTGATCGGATTGTTCAAGTGTTCAGATTCTTCTTGATTCAGTTTTGGTGGACAGTATGTTTCCAGAAACTTGTCCATCTCCTCTAGGTTATCCAGTTTGGTTCCATATAGTTTTTCATACCTACTCTGCCATTTTTGTTGACAATAACTGTTCCTGCTTTTCTTTTTAATCAGGAAAAGGGTTTTTTTTTTCTTTTTTTAAAAAATCCTTTTATTAAGCTGAGTAATGGCCACCAAAGATTTTAAGGAAAAAAAAGTCTTTGCAGATGTAATTAAATTAGGGATTTTGACAAAGGAAGATAATCCTGGATGATCCAGGATTACATCACATGTATCCTTACAGGAGGAAGAGAGAGGGAGATTTCAAAGGCACACACAAAAGACAATCTGACCACAGCAGTAGTGACTGGAGTACTGTAACCACAAGGCGAGGAACGCCACCAGCCACTAAAAGCTGGAAGAGGAAACAACAGATTTTCCTCTAGATCCTTTGGAGGGAGTGCTGCTCTGCTAACACCTTGATTTTGGCTCAGTGAAACTGATTTCAGACTCTGGCCTCCAGAATTGTGAGAAAATGAAGTTTACGGTAATTTTTTACAACAGCCCTTGAAAACAAATACTTACCCGTCCCCCGGATTACTGAGCTATCCCCTTTGTGCCCACTGCCCAATGGAAACTGTCTTTTGTGATCCCAAGGTGATTTTTTGACCTACATATAATTTTATTCCACACAAACACACACACACACACACACACACACACACACACACACACACAGTGACTACAACTGGCACTTGCCTTGCTAAAGAAGGGAAAAAGAAATATGAATTTAATCTTTTGCTGGCATTCTTCCCATAGGACATCCCATTACATACCCTATAAGGTTTGCAAAAACTGGAGGAAGATGTGAAATAATTATTTAGTATTTAGTTTCAGTGAAAAAGAGCTCAGCTCAGGTCAAGGGTTCCTCTGTGTTTCATTAAGACAGTATGAAAAAGGATAATTATAATTCATTGTGATAACTAGCATGACGCAAAAACCTGTGGAATCACAGAGAAGGAATTTGATATTTAGGAACGTTGGAAGCGACCTCTCAAAGATGTCGCACTTGAGTCAGTTCTAAAAGTATGTCAGGAGTTTGCCAGACAGGGAATCCCTGAGTATGAAACACTATGTGCCAAGACACCGAAGCACGAAAGGCTGTGACTTATTTGAGGGCTATAATGGAAGGCTGTATTTGGCCGGAGGTAGGTAAAAATGGATGAAATACTGCTGGAAACGTAGTTACCATCAAACTGTGGAAGTCTTGTATGATGAGCTGAAAGATTTACTGGCTACTCTGTAGGAAACTGGTAGCAGATAGAAGTTTCACATCAAAGAAGGGAGATTTTAGAGGTCATGTGGGCGATGGTCTGGATTAAAAGGTCAGAGGTAAGGGGAGAGAACATCTTGGACTGAAATACTGATAGACGGAATGGACTTGGGGGTTAGATCTGAGAAACAGTGCTGACACAGAATTGACAGTGGCTAACTGGATTTGGGTTGGAGATAGAATATGGAGGGTGACATTGAGGAAGAAGCTGATAATGCTGTATGTTGGCTAGTGTGTTGCTGTGCTCTGAATGCTTATGTCCCCCTTAAATTTACATGGTGGTCCTGGCGATGGTGCTAGGAGGTGGGGGCTTCTGGGAGGTGATCAGATCATGAGGGTGGAAGCCTCATGAATGGGATTATTATTCTTGCAAAAGAGACTCCACAGAATTCTCTAGCCCCTTCCATCATGTAGGGGTAGAACAAAAAGTCTGAAACCTTAAAGAGGGCCCTCACCCAACATGCTGGCACCTTGATCCCAGACTTCCAGCCTCCAGAATGCCCCGCCTTCCTGAGAAGTGAATTTCTGTTTTTTATAAGATCCTCAGTCTGTGGTATGTTATTATAGCAGCCTAGTCCAAGAGACATGCATAGCTTAAACACCAATTTTTAGTGGCTTCTGACATACTAGGAAGTTGAGGGTTGAGTATGAATTTTTGTTTGATCAACACGACTAGAATTTGAAAATCCAAAACATGGAAGTCAAAGTGATTACTATTACTGGACTGATCTAGTGCCAAAGAGGGACAGATAAATGCTTGCTCTCAGTATTCAATTATTCTTATAATTCCACAATCTCAAACAGTTATGTACTTGGATGCAGACCAAGAATTATGAAATGGATTGGGAAGCCAAGGCCAAAACGTTTCTGTTGAAGGACAAATAGTCATGTATGCATCTGTCAAGTAAAAGAAATAATAGTATGTCACTTTAACAGGATAGTTACAAACACTCAGAAAGTTTTGGAGACTTTTGGACAACACTGACTGTGGAAGGAAAAATAAAATTCATAGTTACTGAGGTTGTTTGAGTTTTCTCTACTGTGTTTGTTATGTATGCAGAGAAGTCTATGAAAATGATCAACGTGAGAGTGACTCACATTGGAACATCATTTCTTTCTTTATAGAATCGAATACATATCATTAATTAAAAAATAACCTTATATAGTGCTCCTTTTACTACTCAATCTTCAAACCTCATAATTATTCCTAATAATTCTTTCCCTTTCTGTATCTCTGCAAAGTTTTGGCCAGTGATAGCTGATACCGTTGGCATTCTACTAGTTTCATAAGCTAATCATCATTAGGGAAATCAGAGGCATTGCCATAAATAGGTAAAGTTTAATTTAAGTTGATACATATATTTGTAAAAAGCCTGAAAGTATCTCAGCGATTTGAGAAACGTGCTCATCCAAACGTGCTGGCTACACGTATTCAGTTACGGCAGTACTTACGTACGTACATGATGGCATTCACGTGACTAGATTCTCGCTGTATAATTTCCTATTGCTGTTGTAACAAATACTACAAACTTAGTGGCTTAAGCAACACACATCTGCTGTCTTACAGCTCTGGAGGTCTGAAGTCCAGAGTGGGTCTTACTGAGCTAAAATTAGGGTGTCAGCACCACTACATTCCTCCTGGAGGCTCTGAGGGAGACCTGTTTTCTTGTCATTTCCATCTTCTAGAGGTTGCCCACATTTTTTGGCTCGTGGCCCCATTCCTCCAGCTCCAAAGCTAGCTGATCGAGTTCTTCTCATGATGCTGTCTCTCTGGCTCTGACTCTTCTGCTTCATTCTTCCTCATTTAAGGGCCTTTGTGGTTACAGTGAGCTCACCCAGATAACCCAGGATAATCTTTCCATGTCAAGGTCAGCTGGTTATCAATTTAATTTCATCTGCAAGTGTAGTTCCTTCGAGCCATGTAACACAAGATATTCACAGGTTCTGGTGATGAGGAGATGTACATCTTTGGGAGCCATTACTGTGGTTATCACATCCACCAGGATAGTTTTTAATGTAAATTTGGAATAGAAATTGTGCACATGTAAACAGACCACACGTGTAAGCTACTGCTCAAATTCACATTCTGTTTAAGAAGATCATTGGTTGGCTATTTTGAAAAATAGTTACAAATTCTGTTGTTAAATTATGAAAATAATGGGAGGAAACCAAAGAGTGGGAAGAGATTTTGAAATTAGTCTTGTAGAGCCGTCTAATCTTGACACTCCTATTCCAAGTGTTGGTGTCTGTTTACTTGACTCCAGCAGAGCTTCTAAGGGGAAGTTCTACAGCTTTCTTTTCTAACATGTTGCATAATGAGTGAATTTTATTTATTATTATTATTTTTTTCATTTTAAATATTGATAATTGTTATAATGACATTAAAATGTGTCTCTTTATCTCCCAAGATTTGATTTAGTTTTTGGGTCTTGTTATTAAATCAATGGTGTGCTAGGTGCTAAGAAAGAAGGAGAGGATGAGCAGAAAACAAAATGATTAGACATCCCAGACTTTAAGGAGTTCATGAATGAGTGGGAGAGGCAGCTGCAGAAAGATGTTTAAAACCTGCATGAGGAACACTATGTCAGGATGCAAAGAGGGAACACTAATGGCCAGCTCTTCCGGAGTTACTTGGGGGACGTCTCGCAGAGGGACTGACAAGTGACCCAGGTCCTTGTGAGGAAGGGAGCCGGCCAGGCAGAGAACTGGGTCAATGACAATCCAAGCAGATGGAAAATCATAAGCAAAGGCAGACAAGTGGGAAAGAACATGTTGCACATTGTATTTGAATAGAAGCAAAAGGATGTCTCAGCAGTGAAGATACAATTTATTGTTTATTTAAAGTGTTAACAAATTAAGAAAGAAATCTTTAGACTGCTACCAGATGCGCTGTCAATTTTATGTAAATTAATATGAGGAAAATATCCAAATAATACAAACACAACAGATAGATACGCTAGAACACGGCGGTATAGACCAATCACTTCGTTTCAGCACTAACCAGCTATTGTGACCTTGGGCAAGTTAATTACTTAGTAAAATAAAAGGGCTGGAATCGATTAATTTTAAGATTTTTATTTTTCTAGCATAACATTCTATGAAGCAAAACAAACAAGCAACTGACTCCACAGTTTCTCTCTAGACTGGGAAGTCTTAATCAAATCATTTAGACTAGTTCATGTGTGTAGAAGTAAACACAGACATTTTGTTCATTGTTTCCATATGGCCTGTTGGTAGCCATTTTGAGGCATTTTGCCTGTAAACTTCCTCTCAAAACAATGCAGAGAATAAAGAATTGAAGCAGCATGTTGCAATGATACATCTGTTAGGATGGCTTTCATGTGTGTGTGAAAAACCCCATTTATCAAGCCCTCTATCCTCTGGTCCACTTCCATCTGTTCTTATGGAGCAGTGAGCCTTCACATGGGGAAGGCTCTGTCAGATGTATTGTAATCTTGCTTAGGTTTGCTACCTAAAATTCACCTCTCATCCCGGAAGTCCACGAGACAGGTAGAACAAGTGGTTCTTCTGAATTGTGGCAGATCTTCACCTGTCCAATTTTCCTCTTAGCTCTTAGCTCTTATCTGCTTCTTTTCTCCTTAGCGCCCCCTGCAGGTTTCTTGACAAAATTTTTTGGCTTTCTACTCATGCCTGAAATCGGGACAGAAATTTTCCACGGACAAAGGCTGATGGCCTCACTACTGCTTATCATAGAAGGTTATATCTCAAACTGTCATGGTGATAGGTTAGGGGATACTTTCAGAGGAGTGTTTCATGAAGATCTGTGTCACTTTTCTTCCCCGGGAACCCTTAGAATATAATTTAGTGAAAGCAAGCCCAGAAATTGATTTGCTGTTAATAAACACTAGCCTCTCAGTTATCACTGCAGATCTCATCAGTAATAGAACACATCTTTACAGCTGCAAATAATCAGGAAGGCTGAGTTTTATGTTTTCCCAATATAGGTAGCTATTGTAAGTGGACTACTGTCACAAACTGACCTAGACTAGTTTAATTTCACCCTGACTTCAGGTTTCTTCAAATTAATTGATAGCTGTTGAAATGAAATATGTCTTAGGCCAACTCAAGCCACACAAATGGACATTTGTTAAACACATGTTTATTAGCTAGATGTCACAAAATACTTCATAGACCCCATGCTGATAAAATCTCAGGTTTCTGATCTTTCTGGTGCTCTGACACCACCTTGTAAGAATGGTTTTCTCAAGGCAGGCGCAATGACATTCTAGAGGAAGGCTTTTGTTTCTCTTATGGTTGATATTAGTCAACCAGAAATTCTCCAATATCTGGACACAAGACCACTTAGAGATCAAGCCACAGGCCCCATTAGGAAGGGCTGAAACTAAAGGTCTTATACTCGGCTCGTTCAAGGTTGGTGAATGTTTCCGAAAGATACTAGCCATTCCACATAATCTCGAATCCTTTAAATTCACCAAATGAGAATGTATTTCTAACGTTCACTCTGCTAACTGATAAGCCACTGATTTCACCAGTAAAATCCTGTTTTTGACATGAAGTGTGCTAATTGATAAAACATCTGCTGATGATCAGTGAAACTGGTAATGGGAGCAGGGTAATAGCCACCTCTGGAGTGTGGCCTTAGGGGTACAAGGCTAGCTGGCCCCCTCTGGAATACAGATTCCTAATTTGAGCATCTAATTGTATCTGACTTGTAATCAGTCTAATAACGTGGTATTACACTGTCTATGCCGAAGTCCTTTAAGGAAATTATAGACAACCGCTCAAGAGTCCCTATGTATTAGCTTCCTATTGCTGTTGTAACAGGTTACCACAACCTTAGTGGCTTAAACGACATACATTTATTATCTTACAGTTATGGAGGTCGGAAGTCCAAAATTCTCTTGCTAAGCTAAAATCACGGTGTTGGCAGGGCTGCATTCTTTCTGGAGGCTCTAGGGGAGAATGTTTCCTAGCCTTTTCCAGCTTCTAGAGGCTATTCTTATTCTTGACTCTTGGCAACATTTCCTGTATCTTTAAAGCCAGCAATGGCTGGTTCAGTCTTTCTCATGCTGCATTATTTGGGTTCTCTGCTTTCATCATCATATTTCCCTCCCTAGCTCTTCTGCCTCCTTCTTTCCCTATAGGAGCCCTCGTAGTGTGGGACCCACCTTGATAATCTAGAATAACTTTCCCATCACAAGTTCTTTGACTCAATCACATCCATGCAGTCCCATTCACAAATTCTGGGGATTAGGAGATGGACACCTTCGAGAGGTCATTATTCTGCCTATTACATCCTGTTAATATTCTAAATAATTTCCTTAAAGATTTTTAAAATTTAACTTCAATCATGGAACCCTATGGAGAGAATAGAGAAGACGTGGTCTTTGGACCTGGCAGATAATGGTGTATATCTTGGGTCCTTTCTTAAAAGGTTTCAAGCCATGGAGGAAAAAAGGGAATAATAAATAAATTCCTTGAAGAGTTTTCATGAGGATTAAATAAAATAATAGATGAAAAGGACCTGACACATAGGAGACACTAAATAAATGGTAACAAAAGGTAGCCGTCATAATCATTAACAGAATTTTAGAGCCAGAAAGAACCCCAGAGATCATTTCTACCTCTTTCAGCAACTGGACTACTTTTTAATAGTCTCAAGTAAAATCTTGTCTAGAATCTCATGAAGAGCTTCCATCTGTGAAAAAAAGATAAAAGCAATAGATCAGTCCCTTAGGTGGAAAAATCTCCCTTCTCTTCCTTATCCTCATCACCCCTTTCCTCCCTTCCTTCTACCTTCTCCTCTTTCTCTTCCTCTTCTTCTTTTTGGCAGACAGTCCGTTAGTGTTTCTAGAACCCTGAGCTCCATGGTCCAGGGATAACCGCTTGAAAACCCATGAGCTGATGTCTCATTTTGCACTGGAAGAAAAAGAGGGCCAGAGAGCTTAAGTGACTTCTAAGGTTGCACAGCTCCTCAGGGGAAGAAGAGGCGTCAGAATCCAGTCCTCTTGCTTCTTAATCCAATGCTCGCTCTCTCTGTCTATCTTGTTGGAGGTGGAGTAGGGTAGAGTGACCAGAAAGCTGTTAGAGAAATGGAGAGTTTTAGGAAATTTAGTTAAGGCAAAATATCCTGAATGATGGCAAAAGTAAAAGGAGCCTTTTTCCCATCACAGAATCTGGCTTTGTGTGTTGCAAAAACAGGGCTCAAAAGTACAGAATTTGGCACATCACCAGCACCACATAAAAGGAATGTTGTTTGTGAGACGTGCTAGATTAGAAACAGCTTCTCTTCGGCACAACAGTATTAGAAATTTTGTTTGAAGCCTGGGGTTCTCCACAAAAATGTAGAGTTTCGAATTTAGGTTCCAGAGAACTGGGGCCCTGATGTAATTCTGTGTGCATTGGTAAGACAAGGCCAGTATTAGCAAAGCAGAGCGTGGCCGTCATCGGGGAGACCAGATGTCTTTGTTTTCAATTTTCTTTTCAATTCTGGGGTCAGGATTCTCTCTCTACCGGGTGCTCTGTGGTGTTACAAAAGAGACAGGATTAGCGGGCTGACAAATTATGCTATAAAAACAATTTTAGTCCAGCTCATCCCTGAAATACAACATGTCTTTCCTTTCAGACTTAAAATTCAACAGTCTAACGAAGCAGCGTGGCCCTTGTCCCAAATTAGTGCAGAATGAATCGGTGACTAGTTTTAAAATCAATGTTACTTAACTCTAGGATGCGCCATATTTAATTATGTCATGAGTGAGCATAAAAGTAAACATTAAACTGTATTTCTTCCTGGTCACATTCACTGTGATATTTTGGAACTAGACTTTAGGTACACAGACAAAAGTGTGTCTATTATCTGGACAATAAATTTAGTCTACAGTAAAGACTCATTCACAGCAGAATTGCTTGGTTCAGGTTATCCAAAAGCACAAATATGACAGATGATTGTTGGAAATTTCAGCAGGAAAACTCACAGTAAGCTCATTCTCTTGCCCAAAGAGCTTGCTTATGTCATAAAAACAAGCCCTCCCCATCACATATACAAAATCCACCCACTGAATTGTTTAAGGCTACTTTTCATTCTGACTGATTGCATTGTTTGTGTCACTTACGACTAATGAATTTTCCGAGAGGTGGCTGATGAGAAACCTGAGACCAGGCTTTTTCATTTTAAAATGTATCCATTTATCAATGTTGATTACTCTTCAGGGGCGATCTGCTGTAGTAATAGTATAACATAAGCAGAGGATTTAGTTTTGCTAGGCTTGGGTTAGAGTTCTAGCTTTACCTTTAGCAACCTAACAACTTCAGGAAAGTTTTCTTATCTGCAAGATAATATGTGCCTTGCCTGGTATTCAGGGGGATTATGTGAAATAGAATAGAAAGTTCGCAGCTACCATGACCTGTTAGTTTTATCTCGTGATGGAGACAATATTTCCCCCATCCCTTATGTGTGTGGTCTGCTTCACCTTTCGTGTAGCAGTGGCTGTTGCCTCTGGTTGGAAGGTCTGAGTTAGTCTTCTGTGGGTAATGTTGTATTCTTATTCAATTATTCCAATGCTACAGAGTTTCTTCACTTTTAATTTGCAATGAAAATTTCTATTCACCCGCAACTTGACTTTGACTTTTGAATCTTTTCTGTCTCCTTGGAACCATTTTCTTTTGGCTTTCTTTCTTGAATGGTTTCCTTCTTCCTCAGTAAGAACAATTCAAGATGCATATGAAGCAGGAGGGGAAAAGCCATCTCTGTGAAGCTGTCAAATGGTTTGTTACAGAAATAAAAGACAGCAGGAAGGATTGTTTGTAGTAATTCATGTAAGAAAATAATTGGTAAGAAAGTCACTAAAGAGTTCTATCTCCAATATGTCTAAAAGCATAATTCAGGGAGAAGGGTATAGATCCAGTGGTAAAGTGCCTGCTCAGCACCCAGGAGGTCCCCGGTTCAATCCCCGGTACCTCCTCCAAGCAGAGATCAATGAAGAAACCTAATTACCTCCCCCTCAGAAAACAAACAGTACAAGTAAAAGCATAGTTCATGTACAAAATGCATTTGAATTTATAACACAGGGTAATAAATAGAACATTATCCCCACAGGCATGGAACCTAAAATGAAGAATCTATGTAATGGGTCTGCACCTAATTCCAGTGTATGAGGGTGGTTCTTCCACACCACCAAGCAATTCTCAGATGCCAGCTGGGTGTACTACAACTCAACACAATTCTGATACTATCTACCTGGAAACAGCATTAGATCCCACGTTAGGGCTGAGTCCCTTAAGACTGTCTTCCCACACTTTGTTCCCCCACAGACCCCCACCTCTGCCCACACACCATTTCAGGTGTCAGTTGCAAGTCCAGGTGGTCACCTGGGCTTCTGACCAACTGGTTACAGGTTGGAGGCTCCAAAGACCTCTATCCCCTTCCTTGGGTTTGGTTAATTTGCCTCTCAGAACTCAGAGAAACATCTGACTTAGTAGATTACTGGTTTATTATGAAAGGGTATAACCAGGAACAGCCAGATGGAAGGTATAGGACGAACTAGGCGGAAAGGGCACGGAGCTTCCACACCACTCTTCCTGAATCTCCACGTGTTTACCAGCCCAGAAGCGATGCAAATCCTGCCCGTCTGGGTTTTTATGGCGGCTTCATATACAGGCATGAATGATTAAATCACTGACCATTGGTGATTGAACTCAGTCTCTAGCCCTTCTCCCCTCCCCAGAGGTTGGACTCCCTGGGGAGGGTTGGGGGAGGGGGACTGAAATTCTAATCCTCTGATCACATAGTTGGGTCCTCTAGTGACCAGTATCCCTCCTTAGGTGTTTTCCAAAAGCCATCTCATTAACATAACAAAAGATAGATTTATCCCTCTCATCAAAGGAAATTTCAGAGGTTTTAGGAACTCTGCCAGAAATGGGGACAAAGACCAAATATATATTACTTACTGTAAACCACAATATCAATTATGTGAGAAAAGATACAGATTTGCTTTAGAGGGGCGACGAGATATCCCATATATAAAGTATCCAAGTGGAAATCCACCATAGATTTGACACATATCGTTGAAAATTAAAATTAAGATACAAATAAGAGAATTATAGAAGGACTATGATTTTGAGATTGTATTAAGGGGCAATTTGAGCAGACAGAATAAAAAGTGATTAATGTGCCTCTGATTCAAAATAGAAGATTGCAACTAGGTTGAATATCTGAAGTCACAAGCTCTTTAACTGTCAAGACATACACTGAAGATCTTCTTAGGCTAAACCAAGAACATCTAATGCGGAATGTTTGGTGTGTGTTGCTGAGAGTCTCATTTCCCAGTAGGTGTGAGAGTTGACCTGGTTAATGACTGGGAATAACAAGAACTGCTTGACAAAGTGACTCTATCATCTTAGTGTCTTTTGGTGCCCAGATCTCTGGGTTCATAAGATAAACTTTATCTATAGGAGAACTGAACCTTGAAGATACCTCGAGTAAGATAATGCATGTAAAACACTTAATACAAAGCTCTGGATTGGTATTAAATTCCTGCTCAGAGTTCCATGTATAGCAGTGTACGTGAGAATGTCAGTGTTTCTATATCTTTGACTTTTAGGAAAGTCAAAGTATTTTGTATCTAATTTGTTAAATATAAAATATTTTGTTTAAATTTCCATTTATTTTAAAATTAATAAAGATGGACATCTTTTCATGGGCTTACTGGCTCCTTCTTTCTTTCTTTCAATTTCCTTTCCTTGAAAGTTATATATTTTTCTATTGTGTCTATATTTTCCAGCTGCTGTGTAAAAATTCTTCGTATATAAGGCTATCAAAACTTTATGAAGATATTAATTGGCAAACATTTAGAGAGTTTGTCATTTTCCTGAAAATTTTTCTTAAAAGGCATTTCCTGAGGTACAGAGGTTTTAATTTGTAAGTACACAGTTTACTCTGTTTATGATATCTGCCTTTGGTGCTATGCTTAGGAAGGCCTATACCTCCCTCATTTTTTTGGGTAAATATTCATCAACAGAAGTGTAGTGCTTGCCGGTGTTAGAGACAGCAGATTTTCCAAACTATCTTTCTGTTTTTTAACATCTTTGTGAAGGAAAGTGAATCTTTGGCTAGAAATATAAAATGTACACGAGAGTGGGAGGGTGTAGCTCAGTGGTAGAGCATGTGCTTAGCATGCACGAGGTCCTGGGTTCAGTCCCCAGTTCCTCCAATAAAAAAAAAACAAAACCCTAATCTCCCCTCCAATCCCCGAGGAAAAAAATGTACACTAGAGAAAGAAAACAGATTTTCAGGAAAAGTGAAGAAATTGGTTAAGTGACTTCTAGTATTTTGCTTTATTTTGTTTTGCTTTGTTTTTTTGCCTTGATGAATTAGACCCTCGCATTCTGAGATAACCAGCAAAAGAAACTGGAAACTCCCTCTAATTTTAATTTTCTTTGAATAGTCTTGGAGGTACTAGGGCAGATGGAATAGCAGTGAATAAACATGGTTTTGATTTTCAAAGGCACAGGGGGAGAATTTGAGATGTTTGATGACCAGGTTGCTCTGGTTGCTCCAACCTCAGGAAAATTTCTAGAACGTATTATTAAGAGTGTTGTGATTGCTAGGAACCAGTGTGGGTTCACTAAAAACAGCTTATTTTGTGTAAGAGGCTTGCACTAATGTTTTCTTTTATACAAAATTAGAATAGAGACCTGGTGTGCTTCTTACAACATTCTCATAGACATGAGGAGATGTAAGCTGAATGCTTGTTGAACTAGATGAATGTGTAACTGACTGACGATACCCAAAGTAACTATTGCTGGGTTAATTTAAGCCCAAGGGAAATAGTGACGAAGTTCTTCCACTGGTGTTAAACTGTTCAAATTTCACCAGTGACCTCAGAACTGGTATTTGATGCTAATTGAATTTGCACTAAATAAGTAGTAGGGATATACTGTGTGAAAAAATTGACATAAAAATATAGGAAAGAGCTACTAAGATGAAATTTGATGAAAATAAATGGAAATTTTATATTTTTTCACTAAATAAATTGCATAACTGTTAAATAAAGGAAATATGACAAAAATTATTTTGAAGATGTTAGTAGCTTCAGTGTGAATCCATTTATGACCACCAAGAAGGTCAACTCTTGTTTGTTGCATCAGGAAAATTATAGTGTCCAGAATGAGGCAAGAATGATCATTCTTTGCTAATATTGGCCAAACTGCACATGACATAGTGCAGTGCCAAGTATTAACCACAAACAGAGATTGATGCACAGTAAGAAGGACAATGACCAGGATGGGAGAACTAGAAACCATGTCTCACAGTGATGGCTGAAAGCACACGAGAGAGAACACACACAGGGCACGTGAGAGCTGTTCTCAGACATTTGAAGAGCTGTCAGGTGGGGAACGTAGAATTAGGTCCAGTGGTGCCCCTGCTAAGATGATGGGTTTCAGCTCAACATAATGATGAGTTCTATAGAGCCCCTCTGTATTGGAGAAGAGAATATATATGAATGGGCTGCACAATTACTCAGCCAGCAATGCTGTGGAAGAATGAATAGTTTCCTGAGCAGACTCTTCTTAAAAAAATATTTAATTAATTTATTATTGTATTATTTATTTATTTGATTTTGGCAGATGGGAGGGGGGTTTATTTATTTTTAGAGGAGGTACTGGGGATTGAACCCAGGACCTCATGCATGCTAAGCATGCGCTCTACTGCTTGAGCAATGCCCTCCCCCTCAGGCTGTCTGTTATAAATCTGAGATTCCAAGAATGAACTTTTGAGTTTTCCCAACACACAGAAGCTCTGAGAGGCATTCCTTAAGCTTCCTGGCTTCATCTAACTAGAAGGCAGGTGCATTAACAGCATACACGACAGCACACATCACCTCGGGCAGGGGACTCTAAGTAAGCCACCAACAGCAGGTCCCGGGAACCAGCCCACGCTGCCCAGATCTTTGGGTCGCAAGATAAACTAGTGTTTTGTGATTGATTCTGTAACCACATTCATTTGAAAACATGACAGATGGAGGCCAACGGTTAAGTTTTGCAAATAAGTACAAATATGACAAGTCTGGAAAAGTAGCTTGAGGTGACAAGTTTCTATTCTGAAACACTTGGATCAACGGCAGCCCCAAACAACCTTAATTTCTGTTTCTGGTTTTAATGATTGCAGCTTTAGCTTTTAAGTCATATTATCATTTCAATTACCTTCGTTTCTTGAACAGAAGCACATATGCTTGGATGCCTTCAGTTTTTAAGCGTGAATCCATAATGATGACTGAAGAAGACCATTGCTCGTTCATGCTGGCCTCCTAGGACCACTTTGTTGGGGAAGGCTGGATGGAACATGGCTCATGTCTCACAGTTATTCTGATACACAGACTAATACTACATATGTGGGTGGAGGGAAGGGCAAAAGATGACATCACAGCGTCACTGTGAATGGGAGGAATACAAAACAAGCTAGCAGTGTATTCTCCTCCTGTTTTTGTGCAAAGAAGAATAGATAGGAGTCATGACGATGTGAGAGTTAAGGATAAAGTGTGAGGACTGAATGGAATAATGTATATAACACAAAACCTAGCAAGGGCCTGGCACACGGGAAGCGTTCAGTAAATGGTGGTCATTATTAGGACTGTGATTGTCACTGTCTAACCAGATGGTGCAGGATCTCAGCCCCTTAGGACGGCTTGGCTGCTCGAGGGGGGTACTTTTTTCAGAGATCCCCGTCTGCCCTGCTGGTCCAGTCTTCCAATTCCTGCCCTCTGGGAACTCATCAGCTGGTGGTACAAACGACTGTCTACACTTGTCATGCAATGTATGGGGGTATCTCTCGAAGCGCAGCTACTTGACAAACCCCTCCTGCCTGTTTGCATTTGCGTGTTGTGACATTTACATGGCCAGCATAATTAGAGGAAGGGGTAGTGCTATGGGCTGAATTATGTTCCCCCAGTAGATGGGTTGAAGTTCTGACGCTGGCACCTGTGAATATGACCTTAGTTGGAAATAGGACATTTTCAGATATAATTAGGTTAAAATGAGGCGATACTGGATGAGGATGAGCCCTACTCTAATACGATTGGTGTCTTTATAAGAAGAGGACCCTTTGGACACAGACAGACACAGAGATGACAGCCATGTGAGGACGGAGGCAGGGATTGGATTCGTGCTGCCACAAGCCAAGGAAAGCCTGGAACTACTAGAAACGGGGAGAGGCACGGAAGGGTCCTCCCGCAGAGACTTCAGAGGGAGTGTGGCCCTGCCAGCATTTGGATTTTGGATTTCTAGCCTCCACCGTTGTGAGGGAATTAATTCCTGCTGTTTTAAAGCTAGCCGGTTTGTGATATTTATGAGAGCAGCCCTAGGAAGCCAATACAGATAAGGAATACAAAATATCCAGAGAAGAAATGGTTAGAAATAGAATTTCCTAACAAATAAAAATATGAGTATTAGGGCTAAAGATGTTTTTAAAAATTATTATTACTTTTGAAGCCAAAAGGATATTCCTTGTGCATGATGGAAGCACCCATTTTCAGGTAGGGATAACAGGACTAATGTGACTTTTGGCAGTTGAAGTTTGGATTCTCCTGCATTAGAGCAAATGCTCCAGTGAGACTAGTAACAAGGCCTTCTATGTTTCGGGGGGGGGGACTTCGTTATTTCAGGAAATGGAAGCCTATAGAATTCATTTAATTGCCGCTTAACATAAGCATGATGACAAATCTGAAGTTAGCCTCATTCAAAATTTCTTGCACGAAAGTTTGGTGGTGGTTCATCTGAGCCCTCCTTCCCTTGGCAGCAAGAAAGGAAAGACTTTGGTTGATTGGGACCTGAGTATGGGGCATTTTCAAAGGAGATCTTTTTTGATTAAGGATCAGCTGACTCCCTTGCACATCAGAAGTAGCCAGAACTTCTTGCTGAGACTCAGTTGTCCGATTTTCCCAAGTTTTGGTGATGGCTGAGTGGTGCGTGGGGATGTCCGAATGCCTGTGAAAGAGGGGGGGCGCCCTCATGAAACGCCCGGCCCTGCTGGTTGGTGGGAGAAGAGACACCACCAGGAATGGGGCGCACCGTCATACTTCAGCTCCAGACGGCAGACCCCACATTTCTCACTGCTCTCAGCTGTGCAGGAGCTGAGCCGCTGTGATGTTGTGTTCGGGGTGAAGTCCAATCACTGTTGTTTTGCTCTATGTTACAAATTCTAGTTAATGGCCTACAATCAGTCTTGGAAACGACCTGAGAGAATATTTAGTGCGGTGCCTTAATCTGACAGATGAGAACATTGAGGCCAGAGATAACATGGCCAAGTTGATGCTATCACTGTGCGATGTTTAGAAGCGGGGTCTCTTAGTTTTCAATGCGAGCTCTATCCATTATCCAGTACCCCCGACTTTTCACTTGTGATTATAAAATCTTTATATTCTGTCAGTTAACCATGTTATTATTGTTGTATGGACGCAACTGGAAAATGGTATCTTTTTTTTATTTTTTGGAAAATTTTATTATAACGTATGCATATTATTAATTAATTATTATTGAAATTAAATGTGTGAAAATTAGTTCCAGTTGTATCCCTACCTATTGGTGTGACTTCACACATTATCATAAATAAAATTACGTATAACATCACTAAGTATGGTAGTGTTTGTTATCCAATAGGTGGTCAAAGTATATTGATCGAATCTGAATGTTGTCGTCAAATTTGTTATTTTACTTTCTTCTTCTTATAAATGGTGAATTTCATAATTTCTATTGGACTGATATGCAGACTTTCCTTAATGGTGATAAACAGACACAATAAAATTTATTGAAGCCTTGGTGTAAGTGGGCACCAGGTAAACACTTCACTATGATGCCTCACTTAACATTCATCGCAATCTGATATATGGATATGGTAAAGACCTATGTTTTGAGAATGGTGTAACTGAGATTTAGAGAAGTTGAACAATTTGCCCAACATCTGAATGTAAGTGATAAATCCAGAATGTGAACCCATGGTACCCACTCTACCACATTGCCTCTTGTGGGTCAAAAGACTTGTAGGAGTTACACACTGAAACTTTTTCTCTCTTTAAGGTTAGCATCGTAATAGCTTTAAATTAAAAATTTCACTACTGAGAAGTGACCCTTAGGAATACGTTGATATGGTTCTTAAGTCATTTCAATCTCTGATTCACTTTCTAATAAAGCCATTTTCCAAGAGTCTTCACCTATTTACATACATGAATACTCACGTATGCATAAATACATACTTACCCCAAACAAACTTTAAATTCTTTTTTCTTTTTTTGATTCTTGCAAAAATAACCTTTATGACATATACATTTTTCTACTAAATGTCAAGAACTTAATTTGATAAAATTGTATCTATCATTAAAACAAAGTTATTTATTCATTTGTGGGTCAATAATCATGTAAGGTTTAAAAAGTTTTATAATTAACACATGTTATTTGATAATATAGAAACCAAACAAAGGTTTTCAAAATGATATCTTAAAAATGAAGATCAGTTTTATATTTTCAGAGTCATTACATTAAGATCATTCTATGCATAAAACATTTTTTATAGGCTTATTATCTTATTCAAATGTACACTCGTCTGTCATAAAACAAGATAACACCTACCTTGAAATGTGTTTTTGTGGGCAAAGATATGATATAAAAGGATTGCTGTGCCTTTCCATTTATTTATTTATTATTAAAAATATTTTTGGGAGGGGTGGAGGTCATTAGGTTTCTTTATGTATTTTTAAATTAATTTTTATTTTATTTTATTGTCTTTTGATTTATCTTAATGATTGCTATTGCCAATATAATCTAGTGATTAGATATTGGTCTTTAATGAAGGTCATTAAAGAAACGTTTGTTTGTAAAATGGTTGTTTGGAGATCTGTAAATAGACATGGTCTTCGTGTGTGTGCGCGCGCGCATGCGTGTTAAAGCATAAGAGGGTTTGGGCAAACGTTCTTTTTTTTTTTTTTGTCCCTTTGGACAGCAAAACCTGCCAATCTTACCTTACGGTTTTTATGTGAAATCTGACTCAAAGTGAAACTTTAATCCTGCCTTTTTAGTTCTTGGTTTTCTATGATGAACAGCTCTGTGTTGTTTCATCAAATTACTTGCCTAACACATCAGGGGAAATTTTCTCTTTTATGTAACATCTTTTGCACACTTTTTGACACTAGAATTTTATCAGTTTGTTCCTTTTACATTGTTTTCTTTCCATCTATACTTCCATTGTTAGTGTCCATCTAAAGAATAATAGTTCTTACCTTTTCTTTCTGCTTTGTGGTTAGAATTATTTGGATACATTTTTCATAATCAGAACACTAGAAGTTCACGAGAACTGAGAATCCCGGAAATGACTAAAGAGATACTTAAGTGCAAGCATACCATGTGGTTAAATTATTTATCATTCAGATGCCTTTCAAAGGCTACTTTCTGCTGACTGTACTGCTTCCCTTTTCTCTCTCTCTCTTTCTTTATTCCTCTGAAGATAACCTTTATGGCATATCCTTTTTCCTACTAAATGTCAAGAGCTTAATTTGATAAAATTATATTTATCACTAAAGTTATTCATTTGTGGGTCAATAATTATTTAATTTTATTTTATAATTAATAGATATATTTGATACTCTAGAAGCCTATCAAAGGTTTTTTAAAAAAGATATCAAAAAAAATGAAGATACGTTTTACATTTTCAGAGTTATATGTGAAGATCATTCTCTGCATTAAATCTTCCCCCAAACTTGAGTGAACTCTGAACGAGAAGGTGTGTGGTAGAGAGAAACTGGCTGATTATAATGAGCTTGAATTTTGTATCAGTATAGAAAGCGTATGCAGGGAAAACATGGCAAATAAAATGCTATCAGGTAGTGGTGGATTGGGAACATGAAACCAGAGGAGTTGTTGATGAGTGACTGGCGTTTGCATGGGGGGTACTTTTGATTGGATGGCCAAAGAAGCAGGCTTGCCAGATAAATATAGTACTTGCATTTAAAGCTGAGTTCAGATAAACAATGAAATTTTTAGAAGTATGAGTATGTCCCAAACATTGCACAGGACATACCTATGCTTCATATTATTTACTGTTTACCTGAAATTCAAGCTTACTTGGAAGACCTATATTTTGCTAAATCTGGCACCTCTGCAAGGAAGTCCTCCCTGAGGAGACGATGTTTGAACTGAGAGCTGGCTGATGAGAACTGTTGGAAGGTGAGCAGGGAAAGCATTCCCGGCAGAGAGAACTGAGGGCAAAGCCAGGAGGTAGAAAGAGCCTGGTGTGTTCAAGAAAAACACAAACAGCTGTGATTGGGTAACTGGCAGAGAGGGCTGTGGCATGAGATGGGGTTGGGAAAGTAGGGAAGAGTAGACTAAGTAGGGCCCTCTAAACCAGAGAAACTTTCGTTTTATTCTAAGTGCTGTAATTAGCCACTTGAGGGTTTTAAGCCAGGGTAGTGTGCGAAGTGCGAGTGGGCTGTGTATGTGGAGGGAAAACTGGGGATGATCTATGTGGCTTAATACTGATTTAAGGCTGAAAGATGTGCTCTGGAGGAAGGGGTGTATGGCACCAAGTGTGAGAGCGGGGAGGCTAGTGAGAGCGTTACCATGGTGATCCAGGCTGGAAAGAATGCTGGCGGGGTCTTGAGTGCTAGCAGTGCAGATGGGGACAAGCAAACTGCTTTTATATATGCTGTACACAGAGCCAACAGAACTTGCTAATGGACTTGTTGTTGGCAGGTAATGGAAAGAGAGAACTCCAGCTCCACTCCCTTCCTTCCTTCCTTCCTTCCTTTCTTACGCAGCGCTCGACTGTTCTTTCTTTCTCTTTCTTTCTTTCTTTCTTTCTTTCTTTCTTTCTTTCTTTCTTTCTTTCTTTCTTTCTTTCTTTCTTTCTTTCTTTCTTTCTTTCTTTCTTTCTTTCTTTCTTTCTTTCTTTCTTTCTTTTCTATCTTCCTTCCTTCCTTCCTTCCTTCCTTCCTTCCTTCCTTCCTTCCTTTCTTTCTCCCTCTCTCTCTTTCTTTCTTTCTTTCTTTCTTTCTTTCTTTCTTTCTTTCTTTCTTTCTTTCTTTCTTTCTTTCCTTCTTTCTTTCTTTCTTTCTTTCTTTCTTTCTTTCTTTCTTTCTTTCTTTCTTTCTTTCTTTCTTTCTTTCTTTCTTTCTTTCTTTCTTTCTTTCTTTCTTTCTTTCTTTCTTTCTTTCTTTCTTTCTTTCTTTTTCTTTCTCTCTCTCTCTCCCCCCTTCCTTCCTTCCTTCCTTTCCTCGTTTCACTGAAGTATAGTTGATTTACAACGTTGCATTAATTTCTGATTTACAGCATAGTGATTTGGTTATGCATGTATATTCTTTTTCAATATAGACTTACAAGCTACTGAATAGAGTTCCCTGTAATATAGAGTAGGTCCTTGTTGTTTATCTGTTTTATATAAAGTAGTTAGTATCTGCAAATCTCAAACTCCTAATTTATCCCTCCCCTCCACTTTCCCCTTTGGTAACTATAAGTTTGTTTTCTATGTCTGTGAGTCGGTTTCTGTTTTGTACATAAGTTCATTTGTTTCACTTTTAAAGATTCTGCATATAAGCGATATCATATGATATTTATCTTTCTCTGTCTGACCTACATCACTTAGAATGACGATCTCTAGGTCCATCCATGTTGCTGCAAATGGCATTATTTCATTATTTATTTTTTTTTTGCTGAGTAGTATTCCATTGTATAAATATACTGCAGCTTCTGTATCCAGTCATCTGTCGATGGACATTTAAATTGCTTCCATGTCTTGGCTATTGTAAATGGTGCTTCTATGAACATTGGGGTGCATGTATCTTTTTGAATTAGAGTTTTTTTTTTCCGGATATATACCCAGAAGTGAGATTGCTGGGTCATATGGTAAGTCTATTTTTAGTTTTTTAAGGTACCTTCATACTGTTCTCCATAATGGCTGCACCAAATTACATTCCCATTGACAGCGTAGGAGGGTTCCCTTTTTTCCACATACATCCTCTCCTGCATTTATTGTTTGTGGGCTTTTTAATGATGTCCATCTCCATTCTTAGCATGAAAGCCTGTGGCCCAGTGTCTGTCACTTATACACACTCAATAATTGTCAGTTTTATTAGGCTTATTGTATATGGGGAGTTACATGTATTTATAGTAAAGTCTATAGTAGGAATGCTGTGGACTTATTAAGATAGTTTGGTAATTTTAGGTTAAGAGAAATTCTCTATGTAACCTCATTCTGTAGTCCCAAATTAAAGCTTTAAGTTAAATTAATAAAGTAATATATTTTAAAGTAAAACAGCAGATTATTTACTCTGTTTTTCTGAGCAGTGATTCTCAATCATGGAAAAATAACAGCGTACTCTGTGGTGAGATGCATGCATGGCTTGAAAAAGCATATTCAGTGCATAAAAGTACATAGATTTATACTTAAAAATGAAAAGGAAAACTGTTGTTTTAATAACACAATTATAAAAAGATAAAATTCAACAGAATCTTGGTTGGCTTGGATAGAGAAGTCATAGTGATTCTCAATTGGGCATTGTCTCCCAATGGGGACAATATCACAACTTACGGAGACAAAAATGTTTAGCTAGCTGTGCTTCAAGGGGAGCTCAAGGTATTCCTTCCTTGCACTCCAAGATAGAGAGGCTCTGGCCTGGCCAAGGACAAATGGAGTTAGCAAGGTCACACCAGGGGTCTTTTATACAGGGTGGATGATACAAAGTTCTTTCTTTTTCATGATTCATTCTGTTGCCTTTCTTCTCTCCCATGCTCTTGGTATCTAGGGTCTTTACAGGTTCCTCTTGTTTGAGATGATCAGAGTGAAGTCTTAGGGAGAAGGGTGCTCTCTCTTTTTCTTTCTTTTCTTAACATTAGAGCGAAAAGATCCTAATAGCCAACCACCAGATGAAGCTAAGGGTAAAGGGATCATGGCCCAGGTTGCTAAAGGTCTACATTTAGTCTAGATCTTATTCTAACTGGGCCAGAGGTGTTCTTGAAGCCCACAAGGCACAGCCTGGATCAGCAAAGAAAAGGAGCTGACAGTAATTTGGAGTTTAAGTCTTAGCTAAATTAGAGCATACATTTACCTAGAAAGTCCTTGCATAGTTTGTAGATTGTAGGTAGGATTTAGAGTCTGTCCTGGTTTTGAGTCCTTGCTTGATCACATTTAACTGGGGCATTGAGCAAATTACCCAAGCTCTCTGAGCCTTAGTTTGCTCATTTATAAAATGAGAATAAAAATGAGCATCCTCAGTCAATTGTTGCAATTTTTTAAAATTATAACTTAACTGAGTTCCTAGTTATAGTTCTTTCTTGGAGTCTTAAGAAAATGAGACTTTCAGAAGTTAGTTGGAAGAAAAGTTTTCATAAATCAGTTTAGGAGTAACATATGTTATAGGAAATACATAGATAGATAAAAGAAATAGGGGCCCTCAGTCCAAAGGTGTACCTTAGGGAGACTTTCTGTGGGAGTGACTCTCCTGGGTCACATCCCATGGTTGGTGGAGGGAATGTTAGGAACCCAACTTTAGGGTAGCGTCAAGAATGTTAACAACATATCTGGTTTGTGGTAAAGCATCTCACGATCTTAAGAATAAGCATAAAATGACCTCAGGGGACATTTCTGTTGCTTTAAAGAAAGAAATAAAAAAGTTGTATATTTGAATGTAAAGACATTTGATACTGCTTGTGTTTTAAGTTCCTGGAGAGTGTTGGAAGACATCACTGCAACGTTTAGTACACTTTTCAGTAGAGTGGCCCTTTGGGTGTTGTAGCATAAAGTACCAGATGCCGACCAAAAGTCCTCCCACTTCTGGTAGCAAGGTACAGAGCGGCACAGCCCACCTGTGCTCTCCAGCCTGAGGTTAGGTGTGGTCATATGACCGTGTGGAGTCCAGTGGGAGCTGAACAGAAGTCGCAAGTGACCTTCCAAGTCTGACCCATAAAATCTTCCAGGTTTGCTCTTCCATGGGCTTTTGCATGGGATAGTGACATCAGAGAAATTATGGAAGCCTTGTGTTGAAGATGGCAGTGCTTCCAGTAGCCTAGGTCCATAAAGGCCTGGATGGAAAACACCTGTCATGTTCTTGATCCTTCCAACCTGTCGTCCTGAACTTGAGTGAGAGAACAAACAAGAAACAATGACAAAAATTCCATTATGGTTTTGAATCATTATATTCTGAGTTTATTTGTCTGTACTTTCACCTACTCTAAACTTTTGGTCAAAATAGTGTGTTAAGTTCATTCTTTAGCATTCACTCTTTGCTCCAAATATACAACACAGATAGAGAAACCATATTTGAAATATTAAAAAAAAATGCAGACCTTGAAACAAAACAGGCAGAAATGGAAAAGAATAGGTGAATATAGAAAAGAACCAACTAGGAATCTTGTAAATAATACATGTAATTATTGAAATGAAAATCCAACAGAGAATACAGTCTGTGTTGATCTTACTTGACAAGAGAAAAATTGGTTGGAGACACAACACTGAGGAATTCCACTGGATTGCAGAACAGAGAAACAATGAGTTACAAAAATATAAAAACCAGTTTAAGAGAAATGAAAGTTAGATTGAGCAGCTTCAACATACTTCTAATAGAAGTTTCAGAAGAAGATGGATGATGGAGAAGCATTGACTAGAAAAATTATGGCTGAGAATTTTTAAGGTGTGAAAAAAATGCATGAATCTTTACACTGAAAGTGTAGTCTGAGTACCCAATAGGATAATAGTGATAAATCACACTTGGGGATGTTGAGATAAAACCACAGAATACCAAGTACAGAGAGAAAACCTTGAGAACTATCAAAGAGAAAAGACAGTTTACTTACAAAGGAACAACAATTCCATCACTAGTAGATTTCTTACCAGGAGCAGCAGATTGCCAGATGACAATGACTAATATCTCTAAAGAACTGAGGGAAGTTAACTGTCAACCTATACTTCATACTGGTTTAGCTGTCACTCAGGCTGAAGACAAGTTGAGAAAGTTTATTACCCATAGACACTTATGGAAGAAACTATTTCTATCTTAATAGTAGAAAAGTGAACCCAGAGAAAAGCCATAGGATGCAAGAGTCAATAGTGAAAACAAAATTGGTAAAAATATGTGAATAAATGCAATTAATTAATCACTATGAAAATAGCATGCTAAAAAGAATGTGAAAACAACCTCTAAATAATATGATAATGATGAAAGAGGAGCCCAGTGGGCAGTCATATCATCTTAAGTTCTTGTCTAAGTGCCAATCAGAGATATTAAATAAGGCTAATTATTAAATGAACATTTATAGTGAAGTATTAAATTAATTAAAGTAACTTTAGCTATGGAAACTCAGTAGTTCAACACAGTTTATTTCTTAATAACCCATATTCCAATTAGTGGCAGAGAGAGATCCTGGTGATGTCTCTCTCTCCATGTTATCATTCAACAAACCAGACTCATAAATGGTTTATGTTCAACAGAAGGCTTTCAAAAAGTTCCCTAGGGCATTGCCACATAGCTGGCAAGGGGTGGGAGTGGCAGGGAATGGAGGTTCTAATGGACCATGTTTAGGAGTGGCATTCCTCACTTCTACACACACTCCATTGGCTTGGCTAGAGCTCAGTCCAGTAGCCACACCTGCCCAACTTCAGGGGAGGCTGGGAAATACAGTTTAGCTCAGTGTCCAGGAGAGAAGGAGGATAGGTTTAATGAACAGTTAGCCAGTCTCTGCCACAGTATGGATTTAAAAAATTAAAAGTAACACCCACAAAAACTTAAAATCTATGACTCCCAAACCTGCAGAAGAAAAAAAGGGACTGTAGAAATCTTTATTCATCCAGCAGAAAAGGAAAAGAAAAAGCACCAAGGAAAGAGGACGGCAAATAGAAAATGCAAAATAAAACAGGAGAAACCACTCCCAAAAGGTCAGTAATCACAATAAACATAAATATATTAAACACATTTATTAAAAGTCCATGTGCTTAGATTGAAACAATCCAGCACTCTGTGATTCTTACAAGACAAATATCTAAAACAAACCCACACATGATGTTTGAGAGTTAGAGGCATAGAAAAAGATGTACTGGGCTAATACTAACCAAAATAAAGTTCGAGAAGCAATATTAATATTATATGAAACAGACTTTGAAGCAATTTTTTATAGAAATAGAGAAAAAAAATCTGTTGAACGACATAATCTTCTCATTTTTTTTCCTTGATGAAAATTAGCTCTGAAAACCCAGACTTCTAAGAAGGGGAATCACCCTTTTAGAAATAAAATCTTCTCCAACTGAAAAATGTTGTGAAATTTTAATATTCCCACACTTTTGGTCAATAAACACTATTACCTATGAAAGAAGCAGAAGCTCAGAGCCTGCTAAGTGCAGAGAACCTGTGTCTACCTTCTCACAAGCCTCATCCAGCCTCTGCCTCTGGTTGGAATAAAGCGGCCCTAATCTTTAAAAATTTAATATTCTGGGAAAGTTAAATATTACCCAGAATAAATGTTGTACTTTGGTCATAGTCATGAAACTGAATATCAAAGTCTAATCCAAAGGCATATAGCGAGGGATAGGACTCGCGTTTGTGCTTACACGGAGTGGATGGACGGCTCTGGGAGGAAAGCGACTTTCCTGTTTCCCCACCAGGAGTGGGCTGCTCCTCCGCGGGCAACTTTAGACTGTGTTTAAATATGAACGCTAGTTATTTCATTGAGTAGTTCACTTACGAACGCATACTGAGCACTGACTATGTGCCAAGCACTGTGAAGAACTGAGCGTAGAGAGACGACGAGGCCTGACTCAGCCTCTCCAGGCGTGGCTGGACCAGTGTTGGGGACAGATAAGCACGTGGCAGAGCAGGGCGGGAAATGCAACGCCTGCACTGCCCTGTGACGTGGGCGAGGAGGCACCGGTGTGTACGTGCAGAAGCCAAACGACCTGTTGAGTGAATGCACCAGGTTACCTTGATTCTTGTCATCTTGCTGCCGATTTTCAAACTGATACCCAGTAAAGAAAACAAAGTGGGCCATGCACAAATGTCTAGGAAGTTGCTCATTGAAGTTTTTTGGACTAGATTTGTAGAACTGAAACAAGGTCAGTTTAAACATCCTTCGAAGGAACGCCCCTGTCCGTTAAGACTTTTCTGGAGACTATGGCTACAAATGACAAACAGGCACGCTGGGAGCAGACTGACTAGGCCATGTGAGCTTCTCTTTACTTGCTTAGCTTAGTTGCTTAGTCATTGTTTCTAATGTTTTGAGGTCTCAAACAGCCACGTGAGTCAATGAACCACATGTAACCAAGGACAGAAGGTTCTGGTTAAAGGCTTTTTTTTTTCTTTCACAATATTAAAAGATTGAAGGACAAGACCTTGAAGATGATGAGAGAGAGAGAGAAAGAAACAAAATATTTATTCACCTAATCTAGATATTAAAATGTCCTTCTGTTTTCAACCTTTATCTACTGTCAGAGACGCTTTGTTGAGGTGAAATGTACTTACTCTGCTGGAGGACTGTCTAGTTATTTATTGCTGTGTAATAAACTGCACTAAAACCCCGTGGCTCAAAACAACACTATTCCTTTTGCTTACGAATCTGCATTTTGGGCAGGGCTTGGCAGGGAGGGCTGTTCTCTCTTCCACGTGACGTCAGCTGGGGCAGTTTAACTGTGGCTGGTGGATCCTCTTCCAAGATGGCTCATTCCATGGCTAACAAGCTGGTGCTGACTGGTAGCTGGTAACTCAGCCTGGAAAAAGGCTGGGGGGGGGGTGCTTTTTAAACTTTTCCTGTTTGGGCCTCTCCCTTGAGATGCTTGGGTTTTCTCAAAACATGGTATCTGGTTTCCAAGAACTAGTGTTCCAAGAGACAGGAAACAGAACTGCTAGACTATTAAGATTCGGGCCACAGCTTTACTTCCATAAACTATTGGTCAAAGTAAATACAGGGGCCGCCCACACTCAAGGGGGAGGGATATAGACACCATCTCTCTATTGGAGGAGTGTCAAAGTGTTTGTGGACGCCTTTAATCCACCGTAAATGCCAAAGCCTTGTCTTGTTTCTGTCATTATTAAGCACCATGAGACTCTCGGGGCCAAACACATTGGAAGGGCAGAGCCATACAAAGGAATAGATGAGCGAGAAGGAGAAATCCAGACACAGTGAACTTTTGCATCCGTACATGATTTTTGTTGCACTGTCCTCCCCAAGGAAAGCTACTGCTTTTGCTGTTGCAGGGATGGAGGGACAGGGGTAAGGGGTTTCAGAGATTCCTCTCAGGTCAGTTTCAGTGAACTCATCATTCCGGAAATTACTACCTTTGACCTGTATTTCTTTCTACATTATCATCATTGCTAACTTCAGATTCCAACTTTGTTTCCTCCTATTTATTGCTCTGTGCTCATTTCTCGGACAATTGTCTTTTTTTCCCCCTTCTGCTCATTTTGTCTGTACAGCCAACTCTATCCTTCCCCCTTTTGTTTTCTCGTATCTTTCCTCACATCTACTTCTCTATAATTTAAATAAATAACAGATGAGGTGAAAATGTTTGGCCTCCTAATTTGACTCTCAAAGATTATACTGAGAAGACAAATGACTGATTTAAAATCCTTTATCATATTGTGTAGCACAGGGATCTATATTCAATATCCCGTAGTAACATGGTGAAAAAGAATAAGAAAACGAATATATGTATGTTCCTATACGACTGAAGCATTGTGCTGCACACTAGAAATTAACAGAACATTGTAAAGTGACTGTAAGTCAATAAAAATATATTAAAGTAAAAAAAAAATCAGTATCTTTAAAATGAAATAAAGCCAACTACCGTAAAATGAGGTAAAAAAAAAAAAAGCTTTATCATAGGAAAAACAAAAACAAAGGCAAATTGGACTATCTTAGCATCTTGAGCCAAAAACCTGTTCTTATTAGAATCATTTGTTTGGTCCGGCAGCCTGACACTACTGTATGCCTAACATCCTGTCAGCTGTTTATTTGCATCTTAAAGATCCATGTCAGTTTTAAGTTTATCAAGACCTTAAGGAGTATGTATTTATTTATTTATTTTTAATTGAAGTATAGTTGGCTTACAATATTGTGTTAGTTTCAGGTGTACAGCATAAGTGATTCAGTTATATATATGTTTTTATATTATTTTCCACTATAGGTATTACCAGATATTGAATGTAGTTCCCTATGCTATACAGTAAGTCCTTGTTGCTTATCTATTTTATATGAAGTCATGTGTATCTGCTAATCCCATACTCATAATTTCTCCCTCCTCCTCTCCCCTCCTTTGGTAACCATAAGTTTGTTTTCTATGTCTGTGAATCTATTTCAGTTTTGTAAATAAATTCATTTGAATTACTTTTTAGATTCCACATGGAAGTGATATGATATAACATTTGTCTTTGTCTGGCATACTTCACGTAGTATGATAATCTCTAAGATCGTAAGGAGTTTTGGTCAATTGTATCAGAGCTCTTGCCCACACGGGGATCTCAAATTAGTCTAAACATAAAATCAAACTGATCTTAACATTAGTCTAAATATAGGAAACCTCTTTAAAACATTGAATAATTATCTTAAAGCTTTTCATTGATGATACATTCATTTTTGGATACTTGCTTTGGTCTTAATTTGCCAAAATGACTTCATAACTCATTTCCAAAGGAGAAAAAATTGATTTTCTTTCTGTCTCCATTTTCCTCATTTTTTCTTAAACAGCAAAAAAACACAAAAGCAACAAGGAACAAGATAACAAGATAATTTCACGTTATTATTTGCTGAAGGTCGGGTTCTGGAAGTACCTGTTCCTATCTTCTTGCTACTTACGTGCAAAATGGAAACCCTTAGATTGGAATCCTGTAATAGAGTTAAGATCCCTATTAGCTAAAAAACCACATAATATTTTTCTCTGGACAGCTTACACTCTGGTAGCACATGAGAGGACACTGGATTGGCTGTCCAGGGGGACCCAGTATCCCCCATTAAATCTATTCCACAGATCAGAGACTGGAGCTGGGCCTGGGTACTGGTTAGACCTAGCTCTGAGCACTTGCTATGGAACTTATGCAACAGGCAAAATTCAACATTCTCTGTAGCTAAATAAAACTGTTATGTCAGAATATAGGAAAAATTCATGTCTTAAACCATTCATCTTTTTAAGTACAAGGAAGAGGATGAGATTTTTGCAAACGTATACAAGTTGTGATTGCTGAGAAGATCATTCATTCTCTTAGCACACATTTATTAAATGTCTATTTGAGGTAGTTCTGGGGCTTATGATGGGGACCCATACATAGTATCCTCTCTCTTGATCAGGTTTTGAACAAGTTAATTCAATAAATGGCCAAATATTTATTGACTGCCTATTATGGGCCAGGCACTGTTCTAGAAGCTGGGTTTAGAGTCAGTAAACGAAACAGACACAAATTCCTGGTCATATGGCTAGTTACATTCTACTAATATGGATCGATTGAATACAAAGGATGAACTTAATCAATAATACGGTTGGAAGAAGTAGGTTAGTGTAGGACTGAAATTGTAAATGAAACCTGCGATTCCTCAGACTGTCTTACACATCCGTTCCCAGGTGGTGCCAGACTATAGTGGGCCTCCTCATGTTGGGGCAGACCTGCCCAAAGCTGGCTCCCTAGAGGAAGAAACGGGGAGAATGCCCAGTTCTTCCCAAATCCATCAGTCTGATAAGCCATCCCGTCTCCCATGGGGTGAGGTGAGTCAAGGAGAGAAGCGGGACACGTGCTAGGGGGTGTTAGACGTGGAGGGCGACCACGTTCCGTCTGAGTCTAGTTACTGGGCATCGTGTTGTCAGTTGCTCATGGCAGACTGTGCGACCGCCAGGGCCGGGGAAGCAGCCAGGGGCAGCCAGCTTCCACTCCAGGGACTCACGCAGACCACAACACTAGTCAACAAACCATCTCATTTTCCAGGTCAGATCAAATCATAGTGTGTACTAAGTAGCTATGATGCGTGGGTTTTGTGCTGGGCAGCAACGTGGGGAGCTGAGATTCCACAGCGACTAGCTCCTGCCCTCAAAGCACTTCCTCTAATGCGAAGACAGACAGGTACCAAGAACAAAGCTATTGTAGGATTTGGGAAAAGTGCTTCTGGGAAGTATTTTGACAGTGGGAATTATGAAGGCTTCCTCTAGGAATGCATTTGAGCGAGGCTTTGAAGTTCTGGAGCAAAGGTTACCTTTTCCATGGAGACTCCTTTGATTTTCACAGCAAGAATCAATCTCTTTCCTCCAAATTCCCACTGCAATCTATCTCACATCTTTTATTGTGCTTATTATTCTTATCTCTTATCTGCCAGTTAATTACCATGAATCTATTGTTTCTCCCTCACATTGTAAGCTCATTAAAGCCAGGAAACATGTCACGCACAGATGTATTCGAGAAATGTTTCTCGAATGAATAAACAGTAAACCTCCAATGGAGACAATCTCTTGAAATGGTTACTAATATCTCTCTCCCTTAATTTTTTTTTCTAACGGAAATTAAGGCAGTGACATCTTCATGCATCATCCCGCATGTGAACGGACACACAAGAAGAGGTCACCCCAGCCACTGGCACGTCTGCTTAGTCCCTGTGTTCCAATGTTCATTTCCCTGCCCTGGTTATTTGCTTTTTGCTGAGTATCTGTCACTTGTGGCCCTTCAAATAAGATAGGGAAAATTTCTGCCAGAATCATTATCTAGAATTTGATCCAGAAGGAGACAAATAAGAGATGTACGATTTTGCTGCTGCCTTCCACGAACAGTTTGGGAGTACGGAACTCCCCTACGCTTTTTCAATTCTTGTTATTTTATTTGTGGCTCATTCTGAGATTTTATGGGCTATGCATGATTTGAATAGCACAAATATAATGAGAAGCAGATTATAATAGTGCAACTAACATTTTTTTTTTTAGAGAAAAATTATCTGCAATCTGCTTTTTCCAAACTCTAAAGTCCATTTCCATTGAGATATCGGTGAAGGATTTGCGGCAGTATTTACTCAGTGGGCCAGAATAGCAAACAAACAACATATGAGTGGCGCTTTGCAATCCGAAAGGATTCTAAGTTTTTAAGGGCTTGAATGTGTGACTGGAGACTTGGCAGGACCAGTAACCAGTGCCAGCAAATGCAGAAAGCCTGAAAACCCCGTTTCCATGCTGGTTTTCTTACTAGTCTGGTCATCTTTGTAAGTGTGGCTCTGGTCTGAGCTGGCAAAACTTGTCGGGGTTTTGGTTTACTTCTGAAGTTCAGTGTTTCAAGCGTGTGGTTTGGCTCCTGCTAAACCGCACTGAAAGTTTTGGATGAAACTCCTTAGGTTTGAGGCAATGTGAATCCAATCTGATGAAAAGGCGTATTGACAGTGCTTCGTTTGTTCCTTGTCAAGTTCTCCAGCCCTGTGGTAACTGTAATTCCTGCTATGCTGGATGTAGTCTTCTCTTCTTGCTTTTAATTCAGTACTTGAGTTCTCACTACAGAGATTTTTAATTGATTATATACGTGCAGCCTCTTAGAAAGACGTCTCCGTTAGGTACTCCGTGTCCTGTTGGCATGGAACTCAAACATCACTTCCCAGTGCAAAGTGAACATTTTCTGGGATAACTTGGAATCCTGGGTGATTTTGTGGGACACTTAGGAAAACTCATTAGCGTGGAAATGATTAACTAAAGAGTAAACTGAGTAGGAGTCTGGGTTGATTAAGTTAAGCTGCTCCAAATAATGAGCTCAAAGAAGTGCATATCAGGGTTCCCAGCCTTCCAAGGAATCCACCCCCCCCCCAGGTCTCGCTTGCATTTATGACATCACTCAGCGTGAACCGTGGGCCTGCGGTTCGCGGTGCTCTAGAGCAGTGGTTCTCCATCGGGGTAGGGGTGGGGTTTAGCTCCCGGGGCACATTTGTGATGTCTGGAGATATTTCAGGTCATCACACTGGCGGGGGTGGGGATGGGGGCAATAGGTTGAAAGTGGCACCTAGTGGGGAGAGGCCTACAGTGTACAGAATAGTTTCCCTCTCAACCCCCCAAATTATCTGACCCAGAATGTCAACACAGCACTGTGGCGTAACCCTGGTAACAAGTAACACTGTTTCTTGTGCTTAATGAGTTTTTATATTATAGAACTGAGAGAGGGAGGGGGAGAGAGAGAGAGGACGTGGGAAAAAGAATCAATGGGACGTTTTAAAAAATAATTACTAGTATTTGCAGTTAGGATGGCATTTCTCTGAGAGTGAACAAGCCAGCTATTTGGGTCCGACTGATGCCTGTCCTTAGTGGGGTTATGAGTCCAGACTAGTCCTCAGTACTGTAAGTTCAGAAAACTAAACTTAAGCAGTTCATCAAGGGCAATCAGGCATCTGCAGGAGCTTTTACTTTGCTGCAGTAGGCAGTCATTTAAATTGGACAATGTTTGATGTAAATATATATTTTTATATTTATTTATTTATTTATTTATTTATTTATTTATTTATTTATTTATTTATTTATTTATTGCTTTCAATGCCATTTTGAGCGAAGAAATCTATGGAGAGAATTCCACCAACTGTGACAAGCACCAAATTGAGTATATATGTTTCAAATCTCAGCTCTCAGGTTACAGCACTTGTCTTTCTGATATTCAGCATATATTCAAAAATATTCAACACAAATTTTGGGGGAATTTACAATGAGTCAGACACTGCAGGGGCTCTGCTGGGTTTTTTATTTTTATTTTTATTTATTTATTTATTTTACTGTAGGTCATACTATTTATTGTTAGTATGACTTTCTTTTTTTTTTAAACTTTTTTTATTGAGTTATAGTCAGTTTACAATGTTGCGTCAATTTCCAGGGTAGAGCACAATTTTTCAGTTATACGTGAACATACATATATTCATTGTCACATTCTTTTTCGCTTTTTGAAATGTTTGTTTTAACAACAGAGATGCAGTAAGTCTTTGCCCACACAGAGCACTGTGGCGCTAACAAGCAGATGCTAAAAGAGGCGGACAATTCCAAGGCTCCATTCTGAAGCTGCATGTGCGTGAAGGTTTCCGTATGGTGGCTCTTAAATCCTCCATCTCCTCTTTATTCCCACTGCCGCCCCTCCCCAAGTCTGTCTCACTACCTTTCATCTGCCACCAGAGTGTGGTTTCCTTTTTGGTCTTCTACCTCTATGGAAATATAGCCTAATATAAGTTAACCTTTAAATTAACAGTTTAATTTTGAGCCTGTTAGTCCTCTGCTCAAAACCCTCCAACTGTAGGGCACTGCCTACATAGTAAAGTCCTAATTCCTGTCATCTAATAAAATCCCCATCCTGTCCCTAATTTTCCCGTCAAGCAGGTATTGTCATGGCTTTTCACACACCTTAGGCTCCAGCAGGACAGAACCACCTGCCATTTTTCTGCATGTTCTGCCCTCTCCTGCCCTGAGTGTTTCCCCGCGCAAAGGTCACCCCCATCCCCTGTTACCACCTACACAGGTCCTACCCTTTCGTCCCCAGATCTCTTCAGCTGGACGTTCTTTGCCTTCTCTGAACTCTTTCTTCTTTGAACTGCTCTCTTTTTTCCCCATGATATAAAATACTTTTTGCTCTTGATTTATGAGCTATGGTCTTCCTTCAGGAAAAAAAAGAGACTTCTGTGAAAAGGAGTGAGGCAGCATGGGCCAGAGCAGTGCTTCTCCAAGTGTAATGTACACACAGACCACCTGGGAATCTTGTTAAAACCAAATTCTGATTCAGCAGGTGTGGGCTGGGGCCTAAGAGTCTGCATTTTTAACACGTTTCCAAGTTGTTGCTGTGGTTACTCCGTGGGCCACACCGTGAGTAGCAAGGTTGAATGGGATTTGGAATAATGCCAGAACAGTCATTGTCTAAGCCTGCTGCAGGTCAGCTTTAAGTAACCAGCAGGCTCCATGTGCTGAACAAATCTTCTAGGATTTGAAAACTACAGTTTTATGTTGCATTTTTTGGCCCCGTCATTTCCTGGCTGTATGCTCTTACACAAGTCATTTAATCCACCCAGCCTTAGCTTCATCTTCTGTTCAATGAGGGTAATAACATGGCTGTCAATCTCTGTTGTCTCCAGTTTGGCCCAGTTGCCACTAGTCATTTGCTTTCTGGTAGTTCAGTCCCCTAATTTGCCAGTTAGAAGTAATACTAGATCTTGTCTGGAGCTCCTTCTCAGTTATTAAGAGTGGCTTGACAATGGTGCTTGTGGTTTCTATGACTAGTGTCTGGGTTGGGAGAATCTTGGTACGGGGAGCACTTGGCTGAGTTTTGGACTTTAGCCTTCCTACCTAATCTTTATCATGGGTGGTCAAGTTTTAGATGATTTTTGGCCCTGGTACCTGGTTTTCACTTCAGCACCTGCTGGAACTGTAGTCTGACTTCTCATTTCTCTTACCTGGTTGTGGCCAATCCCTTACCTCTAGGGCTGGCTCCTGCTCTGCTTCGTGTCACCTGAAGGGAATCTCCCTGCTCTGATGTCAAGGCCTTAGCTGTCTATGCTTCCCCCTCTCAGTCTGTTGTAGGTGCTTTATACGTATTAACTCATTTAACGCTCACAGTCATAGAATAAGGTAGATTCTATTATCCCCATTTTATCGATGAGGAAATTTCAGAGAGGTTGAGTGACTTGTTCATAATCACACAGTTAGTAAGTGAGTAGGCAGAAGCTGCATAATAAGTAAAGTTGTGATTGTCTGCAGATGACGTGATCTTATATATAGTTGAACTCCTTCCGGAGGTTATACAGCTGGTGGGCTGCGTAGTGCTGTAGTGTGACACCACAGACTGATAGAGAAAGAGCAAAGTGTTTCCTTTTTCTTGGCATCTGGGGAGTAGCAACAGCTTTTTGAGGACTTCCAGTTCTGCACATCAATTTACACTGGAAAAATACATGTGCAAGGTAAGGCTAACTGCTCTATCAGATGGTTGGTTTTATCAAGGGCAACACCCAACTTCATCAATTGGTACCTTTTTTCCTTCAGCTGTCCCTTGTCGCTTTTCTTGTCATTATTCTCTGTTCTGTGGACATCTATATAATTAGGATTCTCTTATAGGCACACGAAAAGAACTGACACCTCCGTTTTTCAGGAAGATGCACACTCTTCCACTTAATTTTTCATTTAATAAATCATCTATTTCTTCTTTGTGATCTCTAATAAGTTGATAATAATATTTTTTCAGGTTTAGTTTTATTGATAAAACATGCATAACATAAAAATCATTTTAACCATTTTAGATGCAGATTTATTATTTTTAATTTTTTTTTTAATTGAAGGAGAGTTGATTTACAATGCTATGTTAGTTTCAGGTGTACAGCAAAGTGATTCAGTTATACATATGTATGTATATATGTATATAAATAATTCTTTTCTATTATAGTTTATCACAAGATATTGAATATAGTTCCCTGTGCTATACAGTGGGTCCTTGTTGTTTATCTATTTTATACGTAGTAGTGTGTATCTGTTAATCCCAAGCTCCTAATCTATCCCTGTCCTTTTTCCCCTTTGGTAACCAGAAATTTGTTTTCTAAGTCTGCAAATCTATTGTAAGTAAGTTCATTTACATCATTTTTTTAGATTCCATATATAAGTGATATCATATGATGTCTTTCTCTATCTGACTTACTTCACTTAGTATGATAATCTCTAGGTCCATCTGTCTTGCTGCAAATGGCATTATTTCATTCTCATCTGAACCATTTTAAAGTGTACAGTTCAGTGGTATTTAATAACGTCACAATGGTGTACAGCCACACACCCCTGTGTAGTTCTGTAACATTTTCATCATCCTGAAAGGAAATCCCCTGAATTGGTCATTTCCCAGTTTCCGCTCCTCTTGGCTCCTAGAAAACACTAGTCTTTTCTCTTTATGGTTTGCCTATTCAGGATATTTCACATAAATGGAATCACACAGTATGCAGCCTCTTGTGTTTGGCTTCACTTAGCTTTCACATAGCATAAGGTTTTGCTGTTCACCCCTATTGCAGCATATGTTGGTACTTCATTCATTTTTAAGGAACAGTTATAGTCCATTGTGTGGATATTCACATTTTGTTTGTTCATCAATCAGTTAATAGACATTGGGATGGTCTCCATCTTCCGGCTATTGTGAAGAGTGCTGCTATTAACATTTGTGCACAAAAGTTTTTGTTTGAGCATCTGTTTTTAATTCTTTTGAGTATAGACCCAGGATTGGATTTATTGGGTCATATGATAATTTCATGTTTAATTTATTGAGGACCCACCAACTGTCTTTCATAGCAGTTGCACCACTGTACATTCCTGCCAGCTATGTATGAGGGCTCAGATTTCTTCACCTCCCCCAACACTTGTTGTTTTCCATTTATTTGATTATAGCCACCCTAGTGGGTGTGAAACCATGTCTTGTGTGGTTTGAATTACATTTGCCTAATGACTGATGGCACTGAGCATATTTTTATATGCTTGTTGATCATTTGTATATCTTCTTTGGGAAAATATCTCTTCAAGTGCTTTACCCATTTTTAATTGAGTTGTTTCTCTTTTTGTTTTTTTGAGGTGTAAGAGATCTTCATACACTTTGGATACTCACCAGATATATGATTGTCCCATATTTTCTCACATGCTGTAAGCAGTTTTTTTTTTTCCGGCATTTTCGTGGTAGTGTCTCTTGATGGACAAAAGTTTTAAAATTTTGGTGAAGTCGAACTTACATGTTTTTCCTTTTTGCTTGTGCTTTTGGTCTCATACCTAAGAAACCATTGCCAAATTCAATATGATGAAGCTTTACTCTCTATTTTCTTCTAAGAGTTTTGTAATTTTAGCTCTTATACTTAGGTCTTAAATCCATTTTTAGTTAGTTTTTGTGTGTGGTGCGAAAGAAGGGGTCTTAACGTCATTCTTCTGAATGTAGTTGGCCCAGCACGATTTGTTGAAAAGACTATTCTTTCCCCATTAGATGGTCTTGGCAATCGTGTTAAAAAACCGTTAGGCAAGAAGAGGAGATAAAAGACATCCAAATCAGAGAGTAATAAATAAAGTGATTGTTTGCAGATGACATGATCTTGTATATAGAAAACCTTAAAGACTACACACACACACACACACACACACACACACACACACATCCCCTTAATAATTAAATTCAGTAAAGGTTCAGGACACAAAATCAACTTACAAAAATAGTTGCATTCCTATGCACTAACAATAAATAATCCAAAGAGGAAATTAGGGCAACATTTATAAAAGTACAAAAAGAATAAAATACTTAGAAACAAACTTAACTAAGGAGGTGAAAGACTTGTGTACTGAAAACTACAAAACGTCTGTGAAACAAATTAAAGATATTCCAAGTTTGTGAACTGGAAGAATTAGTATTGTTAAAATGTCCATACTGCCCAGAGAGATCTACAGATTCAATCAAAATTTCAATAATGTTTTTAACAGAAATAGAAAAGACAATATAAAAATTCATATGGAACCACAAAGGACTCCCAAATAGCCAAAACAATCTTTAGAAAAAAGGAACAAACCTGGAGACCTCACACTTCTTGATTTCAAAATTATTATAAAGCTACAGTAATTAAAACAGTGTGATACTGGAATAAAGACAGACATGTAGACCAATGGAATAGAATATAGAGCCCCAGAATCTATCCATGCATATACGGTTGACTTATTGTCAACAAGACTGCTAAGAATACACAATGGGAAAAGGATTGTCTCTTCAACAAATGGTATTGGGAAAACTGAATATCCACAAGCATGGGAACGAAACTGGACCCTTATTTGACATCACCACAAAAATCAACTCAAAATGGATTGGAGACTTACCCATAGATCTGAAACAAATTAAAATTCTTAGAGGAAAACATAGAGGAAAATCCTTATGACATTGGTCTTCACAATGATTTCATGAATGGGATATCAAAAGCACGGGCCAAAAAGGGCAAGAATAGACAAGTGGGACTACAAACAAATACTACATGTTTCCACTTATGAGAGGCATCTAGAATAGTCATACTCATAGAATCAGACAGTAAAATGGTGGTCGCCAGGGGCAAGGGGGAGAAGGATATGGGGAGTTGCTAATCAGTGGGTATAAAAATCTCAATTAGGCAAGACGAGTAAGTTCTAGAGAGCTGCATGACATTGTTTCTATAGTTAAAAATACTGTGTTGTACTCTTAAAAATTTGTTAAGAGAGTAGACCTCATATGAAGTGTTCTTATTGTAATAAAATCAATTCAGTTCAGTTCAATTCGGTTGACCGTAAGTGTGAGGGTTTATTTCCAGACTCAGTGTTTTTCATTGACTTACATGTCTATCCTTTTGTTAGCATGCTAGCTGTTTTGATTACTGTGGCTTTGTAGTCGTTTTGAAATTAGGGGATGATACTTTTGTTGTTTTTTGCTTTCTTTCACTGGATAAATTTGTCTCACTTCAGATTCTATTTTCCTTTCTTAGATTGTATGTGGTGGAGCCACGAAACTGTCTTTAACCGTCTGAGAGGGCTCTTGGTGTAGGTTTGTGGAAAGAAAGGAGAGCATTTGTGATGTTACTTGCGGTTCTTCATCCTCCAAATTTTTGATTTAAGATTACATACAAGGAGAATTTTATGTTTCTATGTGTGTAGTACACTACACATTTTTTGTTCATGTATGTTTATTCAGCCATGATGCTATTTCTGTGAGATGGGTTCCTTGGAAAATGATGCTGAATCATAAAATATGCATATTTAAAATGTGATAGGACTTCCAAAATATTTTTACCAGTTTTCGCTTGGACTAATGATGTATGAAAGACTAATGATGATGCCAGCAACGATGCCTTGAAGGATTTTATATAGAGAACACAGAGTCACTAAGTGCTGGAGAGAATAACATTGTCAACAACAATGTGGCAGACAATTGTTCATATAGTGCTATTCACAAATGATAATTGAAGCCATGCTTTTGCTCCAGTTTCCTCCTTTTCCCGCCCATCCTCTGGTGAAGAGCGACTTACCTGAAGTAGGTCTCCTTCTTTGGGCAAGTATTTCTCATCGTCGCTAGGTGGCCTTCCCTGGCCTTTTCCCTCGTCTTACCCCAGAATAAAGGATAGCCACTTTAGTGGTAGGCTTTAGAGATGTCTAGCATTTTGTTTTATTTTACTTATTTTTATTTATTTATTCTTATTTTGTTTTAGCTATTTGCTTACAGCCTTACTGGTCTGTAAGTGAGAACACAAGCTTGAGTATATTATTTAAATACATTTCTAAAGAAAGGAAGGTTTGGCTTTTTCAGAAATGGATTTAATTTAGAAATTTTGTAGTTTCCACAGAGTGGAACGGTGACTGAAGAAACAACAAACATTGGTCAAGAGATAAGATGAAAGATCATGTCTTAAGATGAACTTAAGGAACACTCCAGAGTGAAAGTTCAAAAGACATTGAGATTTCTGGAAATTTACTAGAGGGTGTTGAGAACAGTGAGACAGACTAAAGTGTAGTTTGAACTATAATAAAAAAAAGCAAGAGAAAACAGTTAGAAATCCTTCTATTATTTATATATTTATAGAAAATAGTCTTTATTATTTGATTGGATATATATATAATTATCAAAATAGGCTCTGTATCTACATCTTTCTCCTTAGTTCTTTCATCAATTCACATACTTTAATACAGTATAAATGTTATAACATTATAATCTTGTTAATCATCTGATATTACATTGTTATTAATTTACATTTTTTAGGAAAATTCTTTTCATTCAAGCCACTCAATTCCCTGACTGCCTTGTCATAGGTGCCAACATTTCTGGTGTTGTATAATAATGAACTGGTTGAAAATTGTTACAGAAATTCTTTGAACTTTAATGGAAAAGTCACAATTGCTACAAGTTGGTGCTGAGATGGCCAAATGATGAATTTCCCACCAGACTGACCACATCTGTGGATGGGAGGAGGTGCAGCTGGGGAGACAGGCACAGTTACTCATCACTCTCCCATCACAAGCCTCCCACCCTCCCTTCTAGCTGTAGCACAGGGAAATTATGAAAAGGCAGTAGAGGAGAAAGAAAACTTTAACACTAATGCTCAGTCCTAACGCAGACAATAATTATATCACGACAGTACCATACAAGGAGTTCTTTAAATAAGTGACAGTGAAGACAGCAACTCTTAGACCTGCCAGTTTCCATTAGAGTCATGATCACATTAATTTTATTTGAAGGTGGCTGGGCTGACTGAGGCTAATGTGCATTAAGTCCTCCGAATTGCTGAAACAAGTCAAGGCTCCAGACACGCTACTGTGTGAATTTAGGACACAATCTTGTTAGTCTGGTCATATCCCTGAGGCAAGAATGATCCCGCGTCTCTGGTGCGTAACTGTCTGAAGGGCTGTGAGTTTGTGTATATAGTCAAGGGGTTTAGGCTGAGCCAATGTGACGCTGGCTCTGCTAACCACTGGGGGAGTTTGGCTACACATTCCATGCTGATTTTCCTTAAGTGTTTTGGATTCCTTGTCCATGATGCAGTTTGGTGTTCTCATTAAGTGGAAATTTCTCTTGACAGATGAACACAATTCTATTGCCATTGACCTATTTGTGATCTTTTAAGAATGCCTTAAAGGAAATGTGGAATTCGTGGCAAAGTTAATGAACTAGCACCCAGACTCCTCAAGGCTATTCAAACCTGTGTGAGACAGTTCCAGCCCACGGAAAGAGGGAAGGGAGCTGCTAGATTCCTTGATAGACTGATGATTATTTACATAATATTGAAGGTTCTGTTAGCACTGGTCCATTGGTTCAGGCAGGACCTTTCCCCATGCAGGTGACTAGTGTCTCATATTCTTTAAAAAAAGTTTGTCAAATCGTCTGCCTGGGACTTTTCCTGAATATTCTGATTCCCGCTGGTCCTTGCCTATTCCTTCCTCCACAGCACATTATATCCTTGCTCTGAATTGACAGGGCTTTTTGTTTTCTGGTTGTTTTGTGAGTGTGCCTGATACCCCCAGTGGAAGATAATGAGTGCTTCTTGAAAAGAGCATTTTTACTTTGCCTAGAGTGGTGTGAGACGAAGCATAAAGAACATTGTCAATAAACACTTGTTGAATTGGTTCATCCAACTGGACACATAGGAAAGTCGCTGTCGTCACATGAGATTTTTGACAATACAAAGCCTCATCCAAACTTCAATATTTTTGAAGGAATATAGAAGAAAAGACACCTAAACAATAAGACCTCAATTAACTTGGACCTTGGTGAGATAGAAGTCCTTGATCATCCTGGAGAATCTACTGAAAACCCATTTTGTTGAATGGTTAAATGTGCTAATTCACTTTCCTGCCTTGCAATGATATGTGTATAAGTGAACCGATTTGTGATCACTGAAATGTTCTTCTTAGAGTTTAGTTTGTCCAGTGCCCACCAGGAAGATGAAGCTCACAGAAATTAAATTCACCTATATCCCACAATTTAAACAGTGTATCTTTGAATGCTTAATATTAAGAAATTAAGAGAAAGGTTTTCATTCATTCATTTAACAAGTGTTTATTGAACATCTACTATGAGCCAGAGTTCTAGGCCTTTGCCATCCTTTCCTTTGTGAAGCTTATATTTTTTGCCGAGAACAGGCCATAAAAGATGAGCATCATAAGTAAATTATTTATATATTAGAAGACGATGGTCATGGAAACATGGCAAAAGTTGAGATGCAAAAGAATATTTTTACCTTTGGGGGTAAGGTACAATGTTAAATAGGTGATATGGAGCAGGTAATATTTGGTTATAGTTTTATAATATAGGTTAACTATGGTCATTCGTTTATTCAGTAATTTAACAAATATTTATTGAGTACCTACTATAGTTAGTCACTGTGTCAGGAACTAGGAAAAAGTGACAATGGTTTTTGCTTGTGTGAAGCTTGCATTTAACTAAATTAATTGATTTATTTGTTTTTTTTATTGAAGTATAGTTGCTGTACAATATTATATAAGTTACAGGTTATAATATAGTGATTCACAATTTTAAAGGTTATACTCTGTTTATATTATAAAATATTGGCTATATTCCCTGCATTGTAAAATATATCCTTGTAGCTTATTTTATACCCAATATTTTGTACCTCTTAATCCTTTACTGTTATCTCACCCCCTCCTCCCTTCCCTCTCCCCACTGGTAATTACTAATTTTTTCTCTATATTTGTGAGTCTTTTTTAAAAATTATTTCTTGGGGGAGATAATTAGGTTTTATTTATTTATTTTTAAAATAGAGGCACTGGGGATTGAACCCAGAACCTTGGGCTTGCTAGGCAAGCACTCTACCACTGAGCTGTACCCTCCCCCTGTATCTGTGAGTCTTGAAGCTTGCTTTTTAATGAGGGAGACTGATGTTAAGTAAGCCCGCAGACACATGTATGATTACACATTGTGTTAAATGCTGTGAAAGGAGATGACTGGAGGGGCCTGTTTCATGTTAGGGACTGGGGAGAGCCAGGCTCTCTGAGACAGTGACGTGGGCTTGGAGAACACAGAATGTGGAAAAGAATCGGAGGGACACCTACCAGAGCAGAAGGTAGAGTTCAGATGTGAAAGGTTGCTGGTTTGTGTCTATGGAATATTTGAGCAGTGAGCCCTGAGAACAACTGAATTTGCAGGAGAGAGAATCTGGGGGGTCCTGGTTTGCAGGAGAGGTCCATACATTTGGAGCTGCCCTTTGTCTTCCTTCCACCCTGAATTCCTTCCGTGTCTGAGATGCTGAATACAGTGTTCTCTTTGGCCTGGAGATCAGCCACAGGCGCCGAATGAACTGTATGGCATCCTCATGCTTTACTCAGTGGGAGCGTGGCTGGTGAGGGGGCAGGTGAGGGCTGGGGCTCATGCCCTACGTGGCTTCCGGCTGGGCACCTAACCCCTCTGAACCTCAGTCTTCTCTTCCGAAAATAGAGGTGCTACCAGAATGCCAAGTCAACCCGCAGCAGTTGACATGATGTTTGGTACCTAGTCGGTGCTTCAGAAACGGTCCTTGAATGAGTAAGTGCACCTGTGTAGGGTGTTGAGGCGAGCAGTTGGATGAGCTTAGTGTGGTCCTTTCTCTGAGCAGCTGTGCCGGGCAGTGGATGGCTGGTCTGACCGTCTGTCTGGCTCTGTTTTGGCCTAGGGTGAGGTCTCATAAAAAGGGGAAAGAACTCTTTGTTTCTCTTTCCATTGCTATCTATTAAAAGAACTTGAAAAATCTAAGTTCTTGTTCTCTCAGGATCTTATAAAGAATCCAAGTGGCTTAACAGCTGTAGAAAACTCTGGAAAATTTTAAACCTTTGTGTCAAATGGTGTGTCTTGACTTCCTTTCTGAGCCCTTTTCTCAAGCTGTAGCTGCCGGACGGGTCATCAAGGGTCTCACCTTTCCAGCCAGTAAAATCCAGGCCCCAAGCATCCTCTCACCAGGGCTTCTACAAGAACCGAGGAGCCTTATTTAAAAAGCTCATAGAAGGACATGAATTTTAGAATTTCTCTTTTCTGACAGTCTTTGTCAGTCCACTCGAAGTTTGGAAGGATACAGAAAAGTGTAGCTGACTATGCTTGCCGCTGGTTTTGCTTATATAATTCATAAGGGTATCTTATTCCAGGTTGGCATAGTTTTGTATTATTGTCAGTCAGTAGTTATGTAATACTTTGTAATGGAAAAGTGCTTTCCAGTCATTTATTACGGAAGCCTCTGTTATCAGTGACAAATAGTTCTAGGAGACGGTTCATCACACAGCTCTGTCTGCTTTATGGTGTCAGCTAAACAGGAGAGCTTGCCAACATGCTCTAAAAGGCATATTCAGTACTTTTTTCTTCCTTGAGTAGCCATGAGATTTTCAAAACTTTTGCTTAAAAAAATTGGTTCTTTTGGTGTGCATTTGGTATTGGACAGAGAAATGATGTGGTGGTGAGAAGTGGAGGACCTAATTATTTCTAGATAGGAAAATGATGGCATCTCTTTTTAACTCAAATGGCTGGTAAAATATGGAAGTTTCTAGAATTAAGTGATTGTTTCCCAAGAGAGCCCACTGTGACTCATGAGAATAGCCAAGAAGTTCAGCTCTGGAGTCAGATAAGCCTGGGTTCAAATCCTTGTTCCAATCACTTACTAGATGACTAAGCGTGAAAGAAGCAGTCAAACTGATGACACTGGACTTCTCACTTTGACCTTGTGTAATCTGTCTCCTTAAAGGCCCTGAGCCTGAATTTCCTCAATTATAAAAGAGATTGATGTAACTATCCTTGAAGAGTGACCCTGATGGGGATTAACTGGGATAAAGCCCAGAGCAGGGCCTGCCTATAGTACAAATTCCCCTTCATTCTTCTCCTCTTTTTCATCTCTTACTATCTCTGCCATCTCACAAAGAAATAGTGATACAAAGGGGGTGAAATGGGGAAGGAGGTAAAAAAAAAAAAAAAATCTCCTGGCTGGAAACCTCAGACATGCAGCTTTCTTGCTTGAAGTGCATTTCTTCTTTTCTCTTTGAAAATTAGTAGAGGAGAATTTGTCTTTGTTATAAACCTCATCCTGGTGGGAAGTGTAGCTAGTTGAACACACACAGGGGATGTTCTAAACGCTTGGTGTGCGAGGAGCTCTGTGCCAGGGGCTAGGGCTCCTAGGGGTGAGGTGCAGAGACCTGGGAGAAGGGACAGGTCACACAAAGGCCTGTCCATGGACTCTGCACTCGGGTGACGTGTACACTGACCCAGGACTCTTCTGTGTCAAGACTGAGGGAGAACTCTCCATAGGGCTTGTGGGGTTCTCTGTAGGCAATAGGGGTGCCAGAGCTGCATTCCTCGGAGTCATGGGCCTCGTTCCTTCTTCAACCCTTCTTCTCCACTCACTGACGAAAATTGCAGGGGGCTTGGGCCGGTTCTACCATGAGACTCAAGGGAAAGCTACATTAGCCTTCTCTTTTAGGACAATGACTCAGAACTCAGGAATATGCATTCTTTTAAGAAACTCATCAAATGCTCATCACCCAGCAGCGCTGGTCTGGGCCTGGGTACAGAGAACTAAACTGGACATAGGCTGCTTTCCAGGTGCTTCCCTTCTGGAGGAGACAGACATGGAGATATACTGGGACCCAGTGGGAGAGTTGGTCAGGACATGGTGAACTTTGCGGGCCTTGCTAAGGAAACTGGCCTTCATTCTCTGAGTAGTAGGGAGCCACTGAAGGCTTTTGAGAAGAGGAGTAGTTTGGTTGGGTTTTCATTTTGAAAAGGACTCTCATAAGGGGGTGTTAGGAGTTGGTTGACTTCAGCTCATCATGGAGGTTCTTAGCCTTACTTGACCCAGGAGCACCACCTTCCCCTACGTCCCCCAGCTGGACTGGGCGCATCTGCTGGATGCTCATGCAGCACTTGGACTTCTCCCCACGTAGGGGCCCCTGTTCTCCTGTGGCGCCCCTCACTAGAACAGCAGGCGCTAACCTACGCTCATCATTCTCTCTCGATATCCAGGATGGAGCCTGGGACACTACTGGTGCTCACTAAATGTGTACCTATAATTTTAAAATGAATGTCGGATGGAACTGTTGCAGAAGTGCGGGAAAGAGAAGGTCAGGGTCTGGGTGAACTAGAACCATGGACAGTGGGAGGCTGAAAGGGAGGGAAATACAGGCTGGTGGGCAGACCCAGTAGAGGGGCAGCGCTCCTGGCGACTTGTGGAACAGTGGTGAGGGTGCAGCAGGCCTTGGCTTTCTGTTCCTCTCCTGCTTTTCTCCTCTGTGAAGTGGGAGTTTTAACACTTCCTCATGGAGATGTTGTGGAGATGAAACCAGAGTAGTCACACTGTCAGCGAGCTTTCAGCTCACTGCTGGCTGCCTTGGTTTCCCCAGTGTGATTGGTCTCTGGACTACTGGGAGCTGTGGGAAAGACAGAAGCACAGTTTGAAGGAGGTAACGCCCTCTTTCCTACCTTCTACACCTCCCTCTGTGTCTAAGAGAGCAGCCACTGCCCTGGGGAGACCACATCAATTAAACCGATGTTCCTTCCTCTCACAGGCCCCTGGGTCCTCCAGCTTCAACAGCCAGACTTTTTTAAATGATGACAAATCCACACCAAAATCAATTTTGAAAATTTCCAGCCACTCTATGAATGAATGAATGGATGGATGGATGAACAAACAAATGATCTTTATCCTGAGCTCTGTCATTTATGTTGTGACCTAGGACACCCTCTCCCTGAACCTTAGTTTCCTGACCTCTAAGTGGGCAGTAACTTGTTCTTTGCACAGGTTTGTTTTCAGAATTCAGTAAGATAATGCATGTGTAGCACTTCCAAAATTCTAATGTGCAATTGAAATGTCTTTTCATCATCATCATGCATCATATTCCCTGGAGAGTGTGCACAGAGGAGGCCTTTGGATGGATGCTGAAAGGATAAACATTGTCTATTTAATTTACTGACTGTCCCATATCTTGTTATATAAAGCATTTCCTTGCCAACAGGTACTGCTGTTGGGGTGGTGGTTCCCAATGTGGTGGGTGGTGTTACCTGCTTTGATCGGATGTCTTCTCTTGGCCAGTGTTGGACCTTCATTGGTTTTCACTCATTTGGATCCTGACACAGCTCCTGCTGGAGGAGGCATCTTCCTTCAGCTTCCCTATCCTACATGACAGAGGTGAGATTTCCCAGCTCTGCGGGTCACATCCCTTTGTCCCCTATTCAGCAACCCCTCTGTCCCAGGAAACACCAGCTCCTTTCTGTGCAGGATGTTCAAGAGAACCCATTTGAGTGAGGGTGCAGGAAGGCCAGCTGGACCAACACAGCAGGGCCAGAGCCTCTCAGACGGGGGTGGCAAGCACCACTCTAGTGCTCCTGGCTGCTGGAGGAAGTGGTGGGACTCCTGAATTTCTGATGCCACATAGACAGCCACTAATTTGAATGTCATTTGTCTATACAAATTCCTCTTTTAAAAAGCAGATATCCTTGGATGGTAAACCCCAATGGTCATTCACACCCTGATGAAAATAAATTTAGTTATGTACGTTAAAAAGAAGCAGCTAAATGCGTGACGATCTAGAAATAATTTCCATACTGGTGAATGCTGTGCTGTTCTTAAATTTCCTTCATTTAAATGTTGCCGAGAAGAAAATTTCAATAGAGGCCAGTGCATGAAACAACCTCTCATTAAGTGAAAATAACAATGTCTCTTAAGAAACTCTGAAAAGCCTGAATTAAAAACAAGTTCAAAGTGACATGGCCAGGTATGTCAAGAATTAATCAAATTTAAACAAAGAGTTTACTATGAGAAATGGCTGGTTGCCTGGCAATTACATGGAAAGTGTACCATTTGAGTGGCGTTGCTAATGATACGAGCTGTAATAATGGATGGCCCATTGGACTACATCATTGTGGAGACTTTTAACTATGAATACAAATTTGTTTTTATTGGAATTGTTGTGGACTAACTGGGGACTTTAAATTGTTAAGGAGAATTGTATGCAGATAAATAAGAGGTTTCAGCTTTGCAATAGATGTTAAGGAATTCGGCTGTAATATTTATTACTTCATGGCCCACCAAGGTGAATTTCTCTGATCTAGGTAGCTGGGTTCCTATCCTCTTCCTCCTTCATTTCTTTATGGTATGCCTTACAGCGTCTGTGTTCAACACGCTAGGTGCTCAACCAAAGAGAATGACCTTTCAAATAAGAAAAAGACCTTTCTTTGGACTTGTGTGTGAAAAGTTGTATTCCCTTGCTAGAATTAATAAACAACTCAATATAAAAAAAAAAAACACCAAAACAACACAGAGTTGTTTATCAATTCTGTTAATGGACAAGGGGACACTGTACCAGGGCAGAAAGAAGGAACTGAATGAGTGTTTAAAAATCTGTCCTGGGGCCCTGCTGGAGGACTCCTGCCACTGGCCTCTCTCAACTCCCCTTCCCCAGCTCATACCTGGCACCCCTCCCCTCCCAGGGAACAATCAGTCTGGTGCCCTGACGAGGGGTGGCCCCTCTGCGCGCCCCTGCGGCCCTAGTCTATCAGGATGGCCAGCTCCACGCAGTCCTGAACATGTCCTGTCTCAGCCCATCTCCACCCCACACTGCAGAAACGTGTTTTCACCTGGGATTCTCTAAGTAAATATAGAGAAGAGGCTAAAAAAAATATACATCCTGGGACTGGCAGAAATGAATTTGGACAGCTGCATGGACTAGTGAGACTGGTGAGGGTGGAGTTATGAAGAAATAGGACTCAGGAGCGGGAGAGAGAGCGACTTGGAGAGCCTCTGGGATGCACCAGGCAGGACTGGAGACTTAGATCATTCTCACAATTTGTTGTAATTACTTGTATAATAATTGATTGTGAATTGTTTGTGACGTGTAGGGTGTAAGACATATCATATTTCTCTCTGTTAAAGTCTGGCTTTCAGTTCTTGTTCCAAGGCTGGCAAGAGGTACGATTTCAGATATTTTTTGAGATTCCTTCCTTCTCCTTTGGGTTGAGTCAGGGCCCTGGGGCTTTTGCGGCACAGGAAAAATGGGGGAGAGGCCAGGGGTTAGTCATGGTCACTTCTGAGAGGCTCTTGTTCCAGACTCCATGTGGTCCTTTCAAAGAGACCCTTCTGGGTTATCCACTGACTTCACACTCAGTCTTTTGAAGCCAAGGTGCTCATTGCTGACATTCACCTAAGTGTCCTGCCACATCCAGGGTGTTGGATGTGAACTGGCCGTAATCACCTCTATTTTTCCCCTCCTTACTCCTTCCATGGCCATCCCCTACTCTGAATTTTGGTTTTGGACCATTGCCCCTTCTCTGCAGAGCCTCAGTTTCTGTGTCTATCACCCTCTCAGCTCACCTGGCTTGGTTTTCTTCCTTGGCCTGAAAATTCAAATAAGCATCAGTCAAGCTCCCTAGGTAAGGAACTAAAAGCTCTGGAACATAGAGGTCTGCTCCTGTGACAGGAAGATCAACATAAGTTTTGCCAGTGAGTCCACAGAAGCAAAATCCCCCAAATCTATATATTTCTATATCTCTTAATATATAAATTAAAAAATTAAGGCATTAATTGATTTTTCACTAACTCATCTTGTTGGAGTTGTTAATTATACACCTTTCTCATCACTCTTAGGTCTGCTGAGAGAGGAACTGTGTCTCCATACCTACCGTTGTTTCTCTACTACTGAGCATGTAGCAGATACTCAATAAATATATTTACAAAAATTTTTATTGAAGTAACATTGGTTTATAACATATAAGTTCATGTGTACAGCCTTACATGTATACACTGCAGTGTGCTCACCAGCAACAATTTCCATCTGACATCACACAACCGACCCCTTGCTCATTTTGCCCTCCCCCTACCCCCCCTCTCTTCTGGTAACTACTCTGTTCTCTGTATCTATATGTTTGTTTTTGTTTGGTTTGGTTTGTTCATTTATTTTGTTTTTTTGTTTGTTTGGTTTTTATATTCTGCATATGAGTGAAATCATATGGTATTTGTCTTTCTCTTATTTACTTCACTTAACATATACCCTCAAGGTCCACCCATGTTGTCACAAATGGCAAGGTTTCATTTTTTTATGGCTGGGTAGTATTTCATTTCACATGTTCATTCAATCATTGATGGATACACACACACACACACACACACACACACACCACATATTCATTCAGCCATTGATGGGTTCCATATTGTGGCTATTGTAAATAATGCTGTAATGGGTGCATATATCTTTCTGAATTAGAGTTTTTGCATTCTTTGGATAAATACCTAGAAGTGAGATAACTGGATCATATGGTAAGTCTATTCTTAGTTTTTTTGAGGAATCTCCATACTGTTTTCCATAGTGGCTGCACCAACTTACATTCCCACCAACAGCGAATTAGGCAGTATGCTCTTTGATATCTTTCTTAGCAATTTCTTTCTAGATATCACTCCTTAGGCAAGGGAAGCAAAAGCAAAAATACACAAGAGAGACTGCATCAAACTAAAAAGCTCTTGCACAGCAAAGGAAACCATCAACAAAACAAAAAGATAACCTATGGAATGGGAGAAGGTATATGCAAATCATACATCTGATAAAGGGTTAATGTCTGAAATATATAGAGAACTCTAACAACTCAACAACAACAACAAAATATTAACTCTTACCAGATACATGATTTGCATATATCTTCTCCCATTTAATAAATATTTATTTAAAGAAGAATAAATAATCAGGTAAGCTGAATGGGCTCATAAGGTCATAAAATAGAGAATCTTTTCAGGAAGTATAAAGGAGAATTAAAGTTCTATTGACTTCTAGAAGCATAGAACCTAAAATAAGAAGGATCCAGGGCCCTGGCCAGAATCAGAAGAGAACCCTGCTTCTTAAAAGACACAGAAAGCTGAAATAAAGTGTGATCTAGATATAGGACAGAGGAGTCATCTAGCTTCAAGGCTTAAAAAGGGTCAATGACAAGCAAGATTAAAGATCAGGGAAAGGTTGAGAGACGTGCATGTCCATTTCAAACACTTACTAAGGTGAGTGAGTTGTTTCACCTATATGTTTGTTCTATAGCTCATCTCTATAGAATTTTTTTTCTTCTCTATAAATTCACTATAGTAAAGTGGAGTACACTCCTAAAGCAGATATAGGACTAAAGGTGAAATCTGTCCCTGAATCCTTTTATGATTAATAGTAACTTAACAGCGAATGTGATCACAGAAACTTACCAAGGGAACTATTTGTCCTAAAGGAATTTGTTTTGTCATTTTCTAAATTTGTATTTTCTGCTTTAGATGCTTGAGGAGGTAGCAAAATAAAATGTGCATTAAAATTTTGTTTGTTCACATAAACAGAAAATATTTTATGAGTATTTACTATGTTCAAGGACTATGAAAGCTTATATGATGTCATTGCTGCAACCTAGTATTGATGAAGCTGGTGATGATGGTAATGGTGTGTGTGATAAGAAGGAGTGGGTTAAGCCAAGTGTAGAAAAAACTATAAAATAAGGTTCTAGGATAGAGCCACATGGGTGGGATACACAACAAGGCATTGAGAAGGAGATATTATATTTAACAGAGCAATCATGGAAAAATTGACAGAAGGAGCAATGATTTGGATATTGAATAATTTTAATAAATGGAGGTAACAGAGGAGAAGGCAGAAAGATATTTCAGATGGAAAAATGAAATGCCCTTTTCTCTAGAATGGCTTTGTTTTCTTCTTGGTAATCAATTGAGTAAGCATATTGATAGTGGTATGTGGTTGCACTACTGTGATTATTATCTTGTATTTATATACTGTGAATTTCAGAGCTTGGTTGGCATAATTTCTCTTCTATTATGAAGGGCTAGAAGTGGTTTGTGGTCTTTTGGAAGGGTAAGATTTCCCAGAAAAAGTAGTGGTGAGATTCTTAGATTTGGAAAGTACTAGACATGCATTTTTCTCTGGTTTTGAGTGATTCCTCTTTGTTAACCGACTGATCTGGGAAGATGGCTGTTATTCTATCCCATGCTTTGGACTCTTCTATTTGAACCTCATCCTGCAGAGGTCATATCTTAGGATTTATTACTCTTTCCCAGCTGAAGAAAACAAGGTTTCGCATTACATATGTCAAGACCATGCTTTTATTGTTTGACTCCAAAAGAGCTGGGGGTAAGGTAAAGTTTCTTTTTTGAAATATATTGTGCCAGAAAATGGGAGTTCTACAAATTTGAATACACAAGTATTTAAAATATTTTTATGTACTCAAAGAACATAATAAAAATTTAAAAGTAAATAAAAATAGGAAGATATAACAAATATGATAAAGCAGTATTCTTCTTAATATACTAAAGGCGTATAGAAACTGATGATGCAAGTTCTGAGATCTCAATAGTGGATGGTTAAAGGGCACAAACAAAAAATTCCTTAAAAAAAGAAACATGGACGACCAGTAAACATGTGGAGTAATCTTTGGTACAGCTAATAATCAAATAAACAAAAACTAAGGTAATAATGTGGCTTCATTTTTACCTATTAGACTCATAAAGGTTAAAAAAGTGATAATATTCTAATATTTAAGAAGGTAGTGAAAGACATTTTTGAAAGACAAATTGGTAGTACACATCATGTTTTGACCCATACTTTATTCGTGGCCCGTTCCTGGCTTCATCTTCTCCCTCTCTTGGAAATATGCCCTAAAGAAATTATATTTAAAGAACAAATAACAGAGAAAAATAAAAATCTTCTGCACATTCACTGCAATGTTATTTGACTTGGGAGTCAGAAAAATCTGAACTCATATTTATATTTAAAAAATAAATAGGGAAAGAACCAAAAGAAAATACATTGAAATGTTAATTCTAATTATCTTTAATAGGGTACTATGGTTGAATATTCTTTTTATATTTTAAAAATGTTTATTTTTTTTCAATTTTCAATTCAGTTAAAAAAGGAAAAAATACAGCATGCCATATTACCAGAAAAATTCAAGTATGTGAAAAGTGCTTTGTTGGGGAAACTACTTTTTACTCTTTTTATTGGTAAAATACCTGATTTTGTTAATGTCTCATGCTGGAGTTCGCACAGAGTCATCCACGATGGCCACACAGGAGGCTCCACAGGGCCGTTCTTCCCCTGAACACTGAATGCACCACTATGCATGGAGTGGTTCTCTCTGGAAGGGATCCAGAAACTAGCTGCATGACTCCTACACATTTGACGCCTGAGAAAATACCCACGTAGAAACATGAAGGAGAGGCTGAGGCATGCTCTTGCTCACAACCAGCAGAGCACGATGCCACTGGGAGGGCCCCCAACTCCCAGCTTCTCTCTGAGGGGCAAAGGGTTTGGACTCCACATCCTGGGCCCTGGCTTCAAGACTCCCACCAGAAGGATGGGCTCCCCAAACACCTAGCTCTGAAGTCAGAAAGGCTTGTGTCCATGGAACCCACAAGACTATAGCAAACAAAGAAGTAATTTTTAATGGGTGCACAAGTACGGAAGACAGACCACACTGCAGATTCCTCAAATGGTTGTTTCTGAGTTACATAATGCATTGGTTAGGAATTGGTTGGAATATTTTGGGTATATGTTGTCTTTATGACAGTGTAGATGTCACTGTTGGTGATGGGAAGTCAGTTCATTGTCTTCAGTGACCCTAAGTTCTCTTTTATGCCCGTTGGCATTTCACTCCTATTTCCTTAACATAGAAACTCTGTGTCCTCACATATAGCTTCCAGCCTCTTCCATGTAGGGTAATATCCCTTCCAGGCATGTATTTCTCAAAGATCTTCTTGATAGAAGGCAGTGGAACTTAACATGACAGAAAGAATTGCTCCTGGTGAAATTCAGAGAATTAGGGGTGTTATGGACTGAATGTGTCCTCTCAGATTTTTTTTTTTAATTGAAGTATAGTCGGCTTACAATGCTGTGTTAATTTCAGGTGTACGGCATAGCAATTCTCTGAGAATTTCAGTGTTGAAGCTCTAATCCCCAATGTGATAGTATTTGGAAGCGGGACCTTTGAGCAGTAATTAGGTTTAGATTGGTTTATGAGTGTGGGACTGTTATGATGGGATTGGTGGCCTTGGAAGAAGAGGAAGAGAGAGCTCTTTCTCCCCCTGTGCGTGCTGGCACTGAGGAGAGACCATGTGAGGACACAGCTACAAGCCTGCCATCTGCAAGCCAAGTAAGGGGCCCTCACCAGACACGGAATCCACTGGAACCCTGATCTTGGACTTCCCATGCTTCAGAACTGTGAGAAACACACATCTGTTTTTTAAACAACTCAGTCTAAGGTATTTGTTACAGCAGTCCCGGCTGGCTAAGACAGTGGGGAGGATACCTCTTGGTTACGGTCATTTTTGCTTTCCCTTTCTCCCCATGGGACTTGTATGCTGTTTGCTCTTATTTTCTCATAGTTAACTTGTCTCTTCCTGAATGTTGAAAACGCTTCTTATAACCAACCAAAGTCCTCTTTCCCTGGCACGGTATTTATATGTTTTTTTAAACTAATGGGTTGTTCTTCATTCCAGCAGCAACTCTTGGACTACTAAGGTCTATTTGTTTATAAATTATCTCATTTGTTTGCCAAGTCAATTGCCTTCTGGGGCAACGTATTTTGGTATTCAATAAGTCTTGATTAATATCATTTGCAAGTTACTTGCCCAATATGGTTGTGTCTACACATGCAAATAAATTTGACTGAATTCAGCAGAAAAATTCGGTTTTGTTATTCTATATAATGGTGGAAAATTGGTTTGATGGCATGTTCCCATTTTTGGCTGTTGGATATAGTCCCATGTAAAAATAACAGAATTGTTAGCTTGCATAAATATTTTATCAGAAGTTTAAAAAGTTAAAAAAAATCTTTACGACAAATAAAATTTGTCTTGGCATCTTAATCTACCTAACATTGCTAATACATTTTAGGATTCAATATGTAATAAGTTTCTTAACTCAGTCAATTTTGTTTCACACATACAGCAAGAAAGACAAGTGTCTATTTTTTTCTTGTCCTTGAATTCATCTGGACACATTGTCATGTTATTCAAAAACCGTGATAGACTTGTATTGAATAGACCTTAGATTGATCTACATGAAATTACTGTTAGGCCATTTTTAACTTACCATAATGGCAATTAATATTACTAACAATTATTTTCATAAACTCACTGATTTTCTCCCTCTAAATTTAATATTTTCATCACAACTTGGAAATTAAAACAGTGTGCTCATTTGCTTCTGGAAGTCCACTGGGTCAGGAACGAGCTTCTGTCATTGTCTGGTTAACTGATTTGTCTCATTTTTGTATTTCATGGTGCACATGTTGGTAAACATATGTATATGCAGGGGAGGGTACAGCTCAAGTGGTAGAGCACATGCTTAGCATGCATGAGGTCCTGGGTTCAATCCCCAGCACCTCCTCTAAAAATAAATAAGTAAACCTAATAACCTCCCTCCCCTGCACCCCCCAAAAAAACAAACTAACTAACTAATTAAATAAGTCACTCTGCCAAAACATGTATATGGTTTTTGGAGGATGACTATTTCGCTTTTCAGGAGCTGATCTACCTGTTTTGCAAATTCAGGTTAGTCATAATTTGGACACCTTAGCTTTGCTAAAGGTCAACAGTACTCACGTTCCCTGCGTCCACTCGGACGGGTCTTGTGCATGATCCTGTGTTCAGTCCAGTTCACGAGGACTTGTTGAGTTCCTATTGTACGCTAGAGAGTGAGCCAGGTGTTGGGGATCCAAAGATGACTAGGATATAGATATGTGAAAATGGTGTCACAAATTGCAGCATGGGGGGTTAAATAAGGTTACAGCACATCTGTGAAAACTCTCCACAGTCCAGTGGTAGTGAATTAACTTCACAAACAAAGCCCAGCCATAAGCCAAGCACTGTGTTAGGCACTGTGAATCCAGTGAGATGAACAAGACACCACTCTTCCCGGCCTCCTGGAGCAAAGCCCTTGAGTGACACATATTTGGCAATAAAGAGGAGGCCCTTTGTAATTGTCTCCAATTTGTTTTGCTCACTGCTGCTGGGGTGAGCGCCCGGAAACAGGGATCTGACTATGTCAGTCTCCTTGCTTAACAACCTTGACTGACGTTCTTGTTGCCTAATGAATAAAGGTCAAATTCCTTAGTATGGCTTTGCACTCTGAACCTAGATTAATTTTCCAGTTTCTGCCCCTTTTCTTGTCTTAGGCTGTGGCCCAACAAGAATACTTGCTGATTCCCAAACATATCATGTGCTTTCATGCTTCTCTGCCTTTGCTCCCATGGTTCCCTTTACCTGGAGGGTCCTGCCCCTCCTACCTGTGCACACACGCATTCTCCACACTCATTCTCTACTCCCATGTCACTTCTTCAGTGACCTCCCAAGCATAATTCACTATGTTTTTTTCTGTAACAATTTGTCTGCTCATCTACTACATAAATTATAGTTATTTTTATGTCAATCTCCCAGGCTAGACGACAAGGTCCTTGAGGGTTCTAAACTGAGTGTAAATGAAGCTTAAATTATCTCCAATGCTGAAGCTTCCTCCGTCCTACTTCGTAGCCAATTGCTTTCGTTTCCCAAAACAAGAACAAAATTGTGCACCTTTCTAAGAGCTTCTAAGTACACAATCTCATTACCAACTTGGAACTACTTTGTGGAGCATTTAGGGCAAGTGAATATATTCAACCCACAGTCAAGGAATTAGATCTGTGAAGGGCTTGTTTCAAAAGAATTAAGAAAGTGCTGGGATCAGGATTGTTTACATTCTCATCTCTGTCCATTCACATCCATCTTGTCTTTTATTTACAGCAAAAATTCCATAGAATTACTTTCTTTTCCACAAAATTATAGCCATATCAGAAGTAGAACCCGTCATGGCTTCTATTCTGGACTGCATAAATATTGACTGCATAAAACAGGATTCCTCTCTGTAGTCCTTGTGTGCAAGTTAACCAGGGGCATGGGTGGCTGTAGTGATGGTTTGTGCTCTGATTCTACCAGGTGGTATCTCTGGTCCTTCTTTGGCTCTAGCCTATGGGTCCTGACCCCTCCTGGCTGTGAGCTGTGATTTCTGCTGCTGCTACTGCCCTGTTCTTCTTGCCTTGACCCCAGGGCTGCTGTCTGTCAGTATCTCCACTTCTGCCACTGCTCTTAGAGCAGTGTTGGTGGCCCAGTTCTCCAAACTGGGGAATATTTTCCCCCAGGGAACTAGATTTGGGACTCACAAAAGGTAACTGAGGACATTGGATGGGCTTCTCCCCTGCAGAACTCAGTCATCACTCTCCAGCAGTGATCAGTTTGGAGCTGCCTCTGAGTCTTTTGATATCCTTTTACTTTAGAGTGAGTTTCCTATATTTTGGTGGGTATTTCCTACCCAGACTGGGGCAGCTTAGTGTATTAATCTTGACCATCATACCACAGTCCTCTTCATTAGTTTTCCAAGGAGCCTTAGGGGTTTGGTACATTGTAGATTTTCCATTTAATTGTCTTTCAACTGACATTTATTGAGCACCTATTATGTCTTGGGCACTATGCTAGATTGTAGAGTGTTCCTTTTAATTTTCTTGAAATTGCAAGGTTATCCCCACTAGCCCTCTGTTACAGATGAGGAAACCTAGGACCTGAAAATTCAATAATTGGCCCAGGGTAACCAAGTAGAGCTGGGACTGAAACTCAGGCCTGGCTGATCCCATAGTCTTTGCTCTTTCTGTTGCCTCTTGCTGCTTTCCAGTGTGAACACCACCAAGATCCAGAGTCACTTAAGACTTCAGAGGATTTAACACGCAAGAACGACCTTACCCTGAAGCTAGCATTTAAAGGGTTTACTGAGAAAATACTCTTGCAAATGCCCGTAGAATCTGTAAGAGTTATACAACATTATAAATGCCAATAAAAGACAGCTCCCTGTGCATATTTAACTTTGCTCACCCTCTTTAACTGCAAATGCAAGGGAAAGAAAGACGATTTTTCACAACGTAACTTTCTAAGTGACTTAGACATCCTTGGAGGGGGACTTCTGATTTTCTTTACTCTCATGAGCCCTTAAGGACTAACATGTGAAAAATTATGATTATTCTTTCCAGATGTTGGAGTTTTGATTGCAAGTAGAATAGGAGTAGCTAAGTGGTGGCGGTGTTGGCGTTGTCTAGTGGAAAATGTTCAGACAACACACGAAGACCTGCCAAGTCTCTTGCAATGTTTGATTTGTATTGATACGTGTCTGGCTCAGTCAGCTCTGCTCGAGGTTGTGGGGCTGGTTGGAAGGACCAAGCAAAAGAGCTCTGGGGGGATTCCGCCCCATTCCACTGTGACTCCTGAGTCCAGAGCAGATTATAGATAGTATCAGTTCTGCAGTTTCGTAAGAGATTGAATAAAATATGTACCATTGGTGAATAATGTTAAGGATCTTAAGAAATTGCTTAAATCAGAAAGTAATTGAGAAATCGGATTGTAAGGAAATTCAGAGTATTTAAATAAGTGTTTGCCTCTAAAATGACCACTATGTGATTTAAGAAAATCATGGATTCACTATTAAATCATTTAATTTTATCTCCTGCCTTAAAGAGAAAGTACTTCAAGTCTTGTTCATTTTCATGGAGATTCTTTTCCTGCCCTCAGAGTATGCCTCAGGGATATTTATTCCAGGGGTAACTGCTCAGCCTGCTTCTCCATCTCTCTTGAATTTCCCAGTGGGAACCAACTTTTGAACCATCAGTGTTCCACCTGCAGAATAACCTTGTCAATCTAGAAGGTGACACGTATCAGTAAAACTGATGGCAATTTTGACCATGACTATATTCCTATTTTTAAGTAAAGGACATTTCCAACTTCCCATTTGTTTGCCACTCGGTCATGGTCTGGTTACCAAAGCTGCCAAGTCTTTTAACCATGAGATTGGAGGGCAGGCATCCCAAGGTGGTGTGGGTGTGTTCAGCTGATGCCCAGAGAGGGAATCTCTCCCTGGGTTTCCTGCATTTTTTCCTTTGGTATTGGTTAGAGAAGAGACAAAGTGGGAGAGAGAAAAGAGCTGTACAGTATCAGTCCAAACCTTAAACTGTCAAGGTGAAGCTTTTTCCTGCAGGAACTGTTCCCCACTGTTTGCAGAGATGGCATTATTAATCATTATGTTGAGCCCAACTGGCAAATAACTTGTTCTCCCTAAAGTATCCAAAATTATTTGCTCAAGCAAAAAGATTATCCATATCTCTTCTTAAGACATCAGACAAGGGAAGTCCAGGCTAAAAAAAAAGGGTGTGTGCAAAAAACACACTTTAAAACTGAAATGAATTTTTTTTTGAGCTATTAGAGTCAACCTAAATCCTAAGGAGCCTCATGAATTGTGGAGTGCATTTCCTGATTTAACATTATTGCTCAGTCCAGGATTCTCAGGAAATACAACTGTTTAGTCATTTCCCTTTTGTATCACTAGACCAAACTACGGTGGAGACGCAGCTTGGAGCACGTAATTGAACCTGAAAACCATTAATGAGGCATCACTCTTCCAGGTTAATCAACACAAAATTCCATTCCGTTTGTCTTATCCCAAATGGATCTTGTATGAGAGCAATGAAATGTAAATGAAAAAATGATTTTTAATGCAACATTAGAATGAGATTTTCATTATACCAAAGCAAACATTAAAATTAAAAAGACTACACAGTAATAGTAATATATGGATTTCTCCCTCTCTGCGTTTACCATGTCTTTCTTTATACTACATTACCCTCTATACTATAACATGCTTCAAGTAAAATAAAAATAATGGGAGAGTGAGGAGAGGAAATTCTACTTTATGGTAATTTTGTGAAACCCAAGTAAATAAAGTTTTAAGTCTGTTATACACATTAAGCACACTTTTCTCTAAATGTATTCAGTTAACTAAAACCAATTGCCTATTTTGTGTCTTTCCACCTTTATTTTTATAATAATGTGAGTGGAATCAATAATCTTATATGTTCCCTGTAGTAGTATTTAAAAAAGGGAAGATCCAGTAGAATAACCAAAAAAATGTACAGGATTTTAATAACCATGCTGTCAAAAATGGCACTTCTGTTTATTTGGTTATCTGATCCTTGGAAAGAACTAAACGGATTTACAAACTTTTCAAAGCAAGCACAGACTGAAAAACAACAACAGCAACAAAAATCCCCCCAAAATAAACCCCAAACAAAACCAAAAACCCATTCACCCTCAGGCTCAGGAAAAGCATGAGACCTTAAGCCTAATAGGTAATTATTTTTGAAATTTATGTTTCTAAAAAAGGGAGGTGGGCAAAATGCAAACACCATCTCAACCATAGCTAATTAAAAACATTCGGTGAATGAGCTGATTTTGGCAAAAAGAAGTGAGTTGCAACACTTGAAGTGACTGGTGTAGAATCCAGAAAGAGGTCCAAGGAAGCAAACATTTCTTTGCTTTTTGGGCAATTTGCTTTAGCCAGAAAACTCTATGAAGGATGGTAGTATCCAGAAAGTTGTTCTCTTTGAGATAAGCAGATAACCAGCTATTTAAGGCAGCAATGTTCTTTGAAAAACAAACAGAAAACAAACAAAAACCCTGTGGAGCCCAGAAGATGTTGACTCAATAAGCAGTATTTCTTTCCCAAGCAGTGGCCTACCCAATTAGGTACAATTATTTAATTTTTAAAAAATTATTCATGTATAACTGAAAAATTGTGCTCTACACTGGAATTTGACACAATGTTGTAAAATGACTATAACTCAATAAAAAATGTTAAAAAATAACAGTAACAAGAAAAATACCCAAGAATAAATGTAATATTGAAAATGTGAAAAAAAAATTCAACTTATTTCACTGAAGTGTGATAATACTCAGTGCTGGCAAAGGGGAAGAGAAGAGGTTCATGGGACGAAAAACTGTTAGCGCCTTTTTGGAGGGCAATTTGTTAATGCTATCAAAGCCTTAATGCGTGTACACATTTTGGCTCAGTGATTTCACTTTTAGGGAATTATGGAAAGAAAATAATCAGAGACTCCGATAAAAAGCATCAACTTTTGTCAACTATATGTCAACCAACATGGTTAAAAAAAGCACATCTATTTAGTAGAATTCTATGCAGCCAGGTTCTGAAAAATGTTTCTTGACATGAGAAAGAATTATAATATTTTAGTATGCTGCTAAAGGAAGAAAAAACAGACCAAAATAAGTATATAGAGGAGATACCATTGAAGTAAAAGTAAATTGAATATATCCCATAGTGTGGAGGAACTTGATTAAGATGTAAGCCAGAATAGCAAAAACATAATTTTGAAAATGACTGCAGTTGCCTTTACCTGGGATGCGTTATGAACTTCCCACTGAAGCTGGGAATCTTTGTTGGAAGCAGAACCTTCTGAGGTGGTTTTTTTTTTTAACTGAAGTATGGTTGATTTACAATGTTGTATTAATTTCTGGTGTACAGCTAGAGATTCAGTTATACATATAAATATATGTGTACATATATATATTCCTTTACATATTCTTTTTCATTATAGGCTATTACAAAATATTGAATATAGTTCCCTCTGCTACACAGTAGGATCTTGTTATTTATCTATTTTATATATAGTATTTAGTGTTTGCAAATCCTAAACTACCAGTTTATCCCTCCACCCTCCCCTTCCTCCTCTGGTAACCATAAGTTTGTTTTCTGTATCTGTACATCTGTTTCTGTTTTTTAAAAAGCAGAACCTTCTGAGATGACATAAAGATATGAATACATGTGTGTGGTTACTACCTATAGATTCATATTTGGAATAGTCCAAACTTAGCTTATGTTTGAAAAATGTGTTTTGTATCAGGTCATGAATTAGATTAATTTAGAACACTTTTATATATGAAAACTCTCAGATGATCAGAGACATTAAGCCCAATAATTTTTTGTTTGTTTGTTTTTAACACTGTGGGATATTGCACACTGTAAGTAATGTCACCAGTGTTATCTATTATATGAGTCCTTAGGCTGTGTATTTACTGCTTCTTGCCATCAACTTGTCAGCCACCTTAGTTTAGCGTACCTGCCATCTCTTCAATGCACATTCCTAAAATCGCACGTGTCACAGGCTGTCTGGTACTGAAACAGACCCACTGAGTGCCAATTTTGGTTTTTAAATATTGGCTTGGATATGAAATCACGATGGCAAGAAGGGTTTCCCATGCCAGTAGGTAAACAAAGACACGAGCTGCCCTGGTGGATTCCAGCATTCCAAGCTGTCTTGGGGACTCACTGTGCTCTTACCAGAGACAGAGCCACATTTCTGCTCCAGTGCCAACTCGGAGTCTCCACTTGTAAAGCAGTGACAGGACCAACATTGGTAGCAGCAGCCAGACAGGCAGAAATGCAATGGCTGTGCAATGAACAATAAAGCAGATTTTGTTTTACAGACCTTCGCATGAAACTTGTCAGGTAGCTTGCAGGAACCACTGACTTGCTCTGAGAGCTCTGCTGCTCTCTCTTCATGATGTGCTGAAGTTCTGGTACTTCAGTGCATTTATATCAGTGTGTTTATTTATGAAAAGGTGCTTTACTTTGAAGCAATATCAAATAGAAAAGTTGCAAAAAGAGTACAAAGAATTTTTTCCCCTAAACTATTTGAGAACAAGTTGCCTACCACCCCTGGACATTTTAGTATATTTCCTACTACTGCCAACATCCTCCTAAGGAACTGCAATAAAACCATCAAGATTAAGACATGAACACTGATACATCACTGCCATCTAATCCTCAACCATCATTCATTTTTTTATAAACTATTCTGAAAATGCCCTTCGTAGCAGAATGATCCAGGTCAAAACCGCACGTTGCCTTCAGTTGTCATGTGTGGCTCTTCAGTCTCCTTCAAAATTTCCTTACTCTTCTTTTTGGACCTTCATGACCTTGAAAATTATAGAGCAGTTATTTTGTGCAAAGTCTTCAATGTGTATTTTTCTTGTTTTCTATTGATTGGATTCAGTTTATGCATCTTTGGCAAGAATAAGTGGTGCTGGGTTCATCTCACTGAACCTCATTAGGATTTCTGTTTGTTCCATTATTGATGATGTCATCATCAATCATTTAATGATCTTTTATAGTTGATTAAGGTGATGTCTGCCGGTTTATTTTTGTAATTACTCTTTGTAACTAATGAATGTTTTGTAAAGAGGTCCTTTGAGAATAGCTAAACATCCCATTCCTTAACAAGCTTCCTTCCCTTATTCCTTTCTCTCACTCTTTCTCTCTCTCCTTTCCTTTCCTTTTCTTTCCTTTCCTTCCCCCTTCTTTTCCTCGATATGTCTGCATGTCTGTCTATCTGTCTGTCTGTCTATCTACCCATCATCTCTTTATCTCTCTCTTTCAGTATGGACTCGTGAATTCCTATTTTATTCAAAATTTATAATCTATTTCTATCACTATTTATTTTGAACTTAAATTTTCCCCTTCTTTGATCAGGGGAATCCTCTTTAAGCTGGCTCTTAAAGTCCTTTTGACATACCCCATTATCCTTCGAACACATCTGTACTTTCTGGCACAAGAAGAGGTTCCAGGTTCATTTTGTATTTTCACTGCCTCAGTCTTGGAATCATCCATTTCTCCAAGGACCTCTGATTCCTTTTATTAGAGAATGGTAGTTAGAAACCAAGATCTTAGGGTAGGTAAGCTCGCTGCTGCTATTATAGCATTGCTGCTCCCAGGCCCCTTGAGTGGACAAAGCTGGGGAATATGTAGTTATTATAATGATCATATATAATTATATATAACAACAAATAAGAATATGTAATATTATAATTATATACTTCCCAGCAATAAATAAATATATGTTTTTTACATCTTTTTTTTTTTTTTCTCTTTCTATCTAAATGTTGAAACTATAAGTTCACAGAGATCTCTCCAACTCTAATCTAATACCACGGGATTCATTCTAGCTTTTTCTCTTTCTATATTTGTAACTCCCTTCACTAACTGTGAGGAATCTGGCTCCCAATATCCTCAACATGTTTATTTGCTCAATCCCCCTGTCTATAACGAATCTCTCACTGCCAACACCCTTGCATTGATGCTCTATTAACCTTGCTTAGGCTTTGAAACAAGACGTCTCACTCTGCTTGGGCGTTGACACCACATGCTGTCACATACGTAGAGACCCTCCTTACTTCTTTTGGCTCTGGCCCCTTGCACCTGGCCGACCCTCTGCATGGATACCTACCCCACCCTGCTCAGGCTCTGACAGCCCACTCTGGGCTATCTCCTGGTAAGGACATTCTCTTCACCCATCCAAGGGCTCCGTCACCCCCACCTGGGCTGCCACCGTCACTGCTTCCCTAGGTGAACGTCCTTGTCCTGCTTGGGCTCCGGTTTTCCATTGGGATGCCACCGTGTGCCCACAGCCCCTGTGCTGACGCTTACCTTGCTCTGTCCCCCTTAAACGAGTTTGGATTAAGTGGTTCAGGAAGGAAAAGGAAAGGGGGAAAAAGAAGAAGAGGAAGGAGAACAGTGGGTTTATAAAGTGTGCCTTACAGGTAGCGCAGTGGGGCCAAAACTGTGCAGGGAGAAAGACCGCGTCCAGTGACCTGAAGGGGTGATTTAATAACAGAGTGCGATGAGCACTGGGCAATCAGTAAAGCAACGGCCTGCCGAGAAAAAGCATAAAACGTGACCGAGAGGCATTGTCTCTGGACCACTCTGACCTTTTATTAGATGAAGACGGGAAACAGAATGTGGGTAACTTGACCAAGCAAGTTCTCAGGAGGATGGCCCAGGAATCAGGGTCCTGTGGATAATTCCATAGCAAGCTAAGAAGAAGGTTTCATATTCATTGTGTACTTGTTATATATTAGGCACTTAAGTTATATTACTTTTCAGTTTTCTTGACAGGTGGTCATTATTCTACTCATTTTACAAAACAAGAAACAAGTTTATAGAGGTCTGTCAGCTTGCTAACCACTAGCAGGGTCCAAATCTGACCGACTTCTGTAGTCATTATTTTACTGAGCGTGATTACGCCTGTTAATTCAGAAGTGATGAAGACAATTAAAAATTGTTTTATTTGACTTTGACATGGATTTGTGTACAGGTGTCTCTGAGGTTCTTAACTCTTTCATTAAAGTCATTCTGGGAAAAGCAGATTCAAGAGCTCTTGGAAAACTTCCTAGACTTTACCTTAGCTCTCCCATTATGGGAAAAAAAAGAATCCGTGGAGAGTTGAGAAAGTTAAAGATCAACTCTAAGGAGAGAATGATTCAGAAAGACAGCAGTCCGGAGTGGGGCCTAGGAAATGAAGTTTTGTTTACATTGGTCCCTTTGAGCAATCAATCCACATCTTTGGACTCATGGTATCTGTAGAAAGAGCTAATAAATATTTGTATCATTGCCTTGTCTTGATTCCAAAGGTCCCCCTCTTTTAACATCTGGTGTACAGGAGACAAGTGAGATCATGACAATTTCCACAAGTTTTATGTCTGCGGTTAGGTGATGTCTCTGGGACATTGAGGATCTGCCACCTTGTCAGTGTTCTCTCAACATCTGCATTGAAGCTGAGTATAGTTACTCTGGTGACCTGTATGTCACATAATATCAGACTTCCTTCCAGTTGTTTAGCCATCAGCATCACAATGGGAAAACAGCCCTCAGTTTCCAGAATCCTGCTACATTCTGGTGTTGGTACCTGTTGTCATCATTCAGTTGGTGAATGGTATGCTTTACCGTTGGAATGCTCCGTTAGTATGCTTTAATCTTTCTATACTAAATAGAATAGGGCTATGGGTTATAGTTTCCCGTATATAAACAACAGGAAACAAAACATGTATGCAAAAAAAAAAAATGTATGGCTCTCTTTTCCCCAGTCATTAAGAACAAAGACTTCGTAAATGAAAATCTAAGTCTCCCCCAGAATTATAAAACGAATTCCACCAGACAACCCAGCTCACTAATTTGTGAAAATGTGTAGGGTCGTGTAGAATGTCCGGAACCAAGAAGCGTAGGAGAGGACGGCCAGCATGAAGGTCTTTGGCTCCAGGGAGAAGGAATAAAATCTAGTGACAGCTTCTCAGCGTCCCTTTCCATTTCATTTCTGGTGATTTGATGCCATCTGGGAGTTACCTTATCTTTTCTTTAAGGCCCTCATTACTTTCAAACACCAACTCATAGATTTTTCACTCTGTGCCCAGATAGGTGAGCAATAAACAGCACTGTACCTACCGTGCTGCTGGAGGAATCGGACCTTGTCTGTATGAAGGGATGCGGGGAACTGAGCAATTAGCTGCTTTTTCCTCAAGTTAGAGACAAAGTTAAAATACTCCTCTAGGAAAACAAGCTAGGGCTGTTTATTTGGAGAACTATTGTAAGTTTTCTGTAAATTGTAAAATTCTAATATGGTTGTGGCTTTTGCCGGGGAGCTGGACCCTGCTATGAAGATGAGGTAAATTTTATGGCTAAGCTTCATATGGGTAATAAACTGTTGGACCATTTAGTGTTAAACATAAAAACAAGCTGGTTACTCAGCTGCTTGAAGAAAAGCATACGGCTGCATGGTGAAAACAGGTACTTATTAAGTAGTCATAATATATTCTAGAGGAGTGGGAGACAGGGTCACCACTTAAAAATAAGATTGTGTTCACATTTGCTTTTTTATTTAGCAAATTAATTTGTAGACAGACTATTAAAGAGTTAAACTAAAATCTTGCAGAAATAGAAAGGATTTTATTAAAGGGTTTAAAAACTATTAATGTGGTGGAGAAGTAATTATTATATTATATTCAATTATATTCCTTAGAGATTCTATTATTACTGGTGTTAATAATACATGGCTGGATATGGCTGCAGTTACTTTGGTTTAAATCTTAAACATATTATCATATTTTAGTACTTAGAACAATGCTGTGCACATTTAGAAGTTTGATGTTTCTTGAGTTTCAATAAATATATAGCCAGTGACTCTTCAGACAGCTTAATAAAGGTTAAAACTTGAAAATGTGTCTGACACGTGCTCATTGTCATTGTGAATGCACTTTAAAAATGCTATTAACAGGTCTGAAATCAAGTATTTTTAAGAGAAAGAAGAGTCACATTATATTAATGAATTAGAAGTTACTGTGGGTCTTAAGAAATAAAAATATTTTATAAATATTAAGACAACTCTTTACAGAAAAGGAGAATTTTTAAAAAGATTTCTAATTTTTTGTTGAAGTGTAGTTGATTTACAATGTTAGTTTCAGGTGTACAGTAAAGTGATTCAGTTCTACGTACACACACCTACGTATATTTTTTAGATTGTCTTTCATTTCAGCTCATTACAATAAATTGAATACAGTTCCCTGTGCTACACAGTAGATCCTTGTTGTTTATCTATTTTATATATGGTAATGTGTATGTGTTAATCCAAGCTCCTAATCTATCCCTCCTTCTTCCTCCCCAACCAGTAACCACAATTTGTCTTGTATGTCATGAGTCTATTTCTGGTTTGTAAATAAAATTTGTATCTTTTTTTTAGATTCCACATATAAGTGACCTCATATGATATTTGTCTTTCTCTGTCTGACTTACTTCACTTAGTATGATAATCTCTAGTCCATCTATGTTGCTGCAAATGGCGCCATTTCATTCTTTTTTATGGCTGAATAATATTCCTATATATTATATATGTACACACACCCCACATCTTCTTTATCCATTCATCTGTCGATGGACATTTAAGTTGTTTCCATAACTTGACTATTGTAAATTGGGCTGCTGTGAACATTGGGGTGCATGTGTCTTTTTGAAGTACACTTTTCTCCAGATATATGCCCAGGATTGGGACTGCTGAATCACATGGTAAGTCTTTTTTCAGTTTTTTAAGGGACCTCCATACTGTCCTTCATAGTGGCTGCACCAATTTACATTCCCACAACAGTGTAGGAGGGTTCCCTTTTCTCCATATCCTCAGAAAAGGAGAGTTTTATAAGTATACAAATAGGTTGCCAAACAGAAGGAGATTAAACTTAGAGTACAAATATGATTGTTTAGCCAGAGAAACCATCTAACCCGATGTATGAGTATTGTAACCATCGGAAGAAAAGCCTACAGAAAGAGAAAAAGAAAAACCGTGAGGTGGTTCCCATGGGTCATGGAGTCAAAATGGAAACAGCCCCACAGCACTAAAGACTTAAAACTTCAGAGAGGACCAGAGAGCTAGGTGAAGAGAGTTGTCTTAACACTCTGATCTTTCGGGGTTCTCCTGTGGGCACATTTGTTTATGTTGTGAGCCAGTGACTCAGAATTCAGTGCTGCACAGAAAAGAAGACAGTAAGAGTAACCACAATTAAATATCACCAGGCTTGTTCATTAGTGTTCTCCTCGCTCCTTTCAGGAAAGTTCCAGTCTGCTGGCCAGGGGAAGATTCCTTTTATCTCCTCTTCGGGGAGTTTTCTTCAGTTCCTAACCAACCAAATTATTGTGTGCATTTCCCTTTTGCATAAAAGAAAAAGAATGTAGACAGTCACCCATTCTCCTTCAAGCTTTAAACCAAAGGAACAATAGAAAATATTGAAAGGGGAAAAGAAGAGGGAATGACAAGCCCACCCATCCTTCTTTACGAGAGATGGTACTCTTAAATACTGACCCTTCTTTCTCCCTGAAGACACAACAACAAAAAAGGAAAGGAATCCACTGGAATGTGAGATAACAAAGCTCGTTTGTCTTTAGTCTTTACAATAAGCCTTGCTGATTTTGACTTGTAAAAGGATAGAAAAAGCTAGTCTGAAGCAGTAGAAAGTTAGGGACCTACACTTCACAGCCATCTCTTAGTGATGCAATGAACTCATCTACAAAACAGAAATAGACTTGCAGACGTAGTAAACAATTTTATGATTACTGGGGAGAAGGGAGTGGGAAGGGATAAATTTGAGAGTTTGAGATTGGCAAAAGTTAACCTTATATATAAAACTAGATAAAAACAAAGTTCTTTTGTATAGCTCAGGGAACTATATTCAATATCTTGTAATAACCTTTAATGAAAAAGAATATGAAAATGAATATATGTATGTATATGCATGACTAGGACATTGCGCTGTGCACCAGAGATTGACACATTGGAACTGACTCTACTTGAATTAAAAAAAAAAAAAAAGAAAGAACTGATTGTAAACAGGATGAACAGAGTTTAGTAAGACCAAGACAAATGTTAAGAAACTAAACAGCTGTATGTATACACATTTTTTTCTTTACACATAAAGTAAGGGAAGGAAACTAACATACGAGTGTTTATCATGGACCGAGTTCTAAGGAAGACATTTTATTTAAATTGTTTCTTCAACTCTCAAATACCTGCTAAATTATTACAGGGCGTTACTTATTGATTTATTACAGGATTGTTGTCAGGATTAAATGAGATGAAACTGGCAGTATCTGGCACATTTAATTCTCACAACAACCCTATAAATCTTGACAAGGTTAAAGTGACCCAGCCAATGTCACAGAGCCAGAAAGTAGTCGTGATGGTTCTCATGCAGAACTGACCCCGCTGCCCTCGCTCCTGCTGCTGCACTGTATGACTACAAAATAGTCCATTTGCTGGATAGTTGTCTGTGACACTTGTGATAAGAGGAATCTTGGGCCAGAAATTTCAAGCAAAAGCCTATTACTGTTAAAGAAAATCTATTCTCAGGAATAATTTGCAGTTAGTGGGAGAAATGCATTTTTATGCTTCTTCTCCACTTGAAGTACCATGCTTTACAAATTGCTTAATTTCCTCTTTGTTAGCTGAATGTTGCAGGCAAACTGTGTTTTCCCACTGCAAAGTAATTCCAAATTTGTATCTATGGAGACTAAGTTGGAGGAAATCTGACACCCCAAACTTTGTGTAGTGAATGTGACCCTAATTTGGGAATTTTGTGGTCTTATGAGGACAGTATAATTTCTGTAAGCCTTGCAGGTAGAATCCATTAGAGAGTTTTTTGCTCTAATTGAATGGCATGCTACTCAGACAGAAATGTGAGTAATTGCATATTCATACAGCTGTCAGAGCTGTGGTTTTTAGTTCTAATATCTATTTGTGATGTTTTTTGATGAAAACATTAGAGAAGGTGCCTAAATACCAGGTGAAATTGTAAAGAGCTTAAGGATGAAACACTTTTGATGACAAAAGTGATGGTTAGGCCATGGTTAATTCACTGAAGTATATCCTTAGTTATAACACTTAGTGTTTAAAATATTTTCTAGATTGAAGCATAGTTGGTTTACAGTGTTAGTTTCTGGTGTACACACAGTGAATCAGTTATATGTATATATACATATTCTTTTTCATTATAGGTTATTACAAACTACTGAATATAATTCTATGTGCTATACACTTAATTTTAAGTTATCAAACCACTACCTACCCTTTCTGTCTAGTTAAGTTTATGATACTAGCATACTTTGGAACATAAGCTCCATAAGGACAGAGATTTTTTGTAAGTTTTGGTCACATATGTATCCTTAGAACCTGGAAGAATGCCTAACATTATTTTAAACAAAGAATGAAATATTTTGTCAAAGGGATGGAAAGTTAAGGAGTTGAACTCTAGTTGTGCAGGAAGCGGAGGAATTCTCATCAGAGGAACAAAATATTAAAGGACTAAACTATTGATGTGGGAATGGAAGCAATTTTATGGAATTAAATCTTCAAGTAAAATAGACAAATGTTATTGTTGGTATTAATATTACGGAGTGGCGAAGAGCCTCTCCAAAGGAGCAAAGTTAGTTTATGCAAACAGGATTGTTGTGAGGATTAAATGAGATGAACCTGGTAGTGTCTGGTACATTAAGTTCTTCCAGGTCATTTGGAAGAAAGGGTGAAAGGATCATACCATGCTGTCAAATGGTACATTTTAACGTCTCAATTTAAAAATATGTGTGTGTGAGTGTGTGAGTGACAGGGCAAGTGAAGGAGAGAATGGAAGGGCAAAGGATCCATAAACATATTTTAAGTAGCTCCATTGATTACATCTTATTTTCAAGAACTTGCCATCAACAATAACTTTTTATCAATTTTGCCTGGTGTCTTTTTGGTTTTAGCATTATCGGGGAGAATATGGAGCTGCACTGCTATTTCTTTACTAAATTATTGTTTGTCTTTGCTTTTGTTACATGGATTTACCAAATTTGCCACTTTTTCTTGGAGATCAAATTTTTTGCACTTAATTCTTCCATTAAACATACTTAATCTTTTTCACTAATAACACATAGAAAAAAGAAAATAAAAGGATAGTGAAAAAAACCAGTAAGAGATTAGAAAGAAACTCTCCCCAATTTTCTACCTTCAGGTTACTAGGAAAAATATGGAACTTAATTTTAATTAGAACAAAAATATTGCTAGCTTTTATGTTTTAATTTCTTTTGGGGCCCAAGTCTGGGGAATAAGGAGAAACTTTAAGTAAATTCAAAGAAAAAAATTGTCTATTTCTAGGGAAAAAAAGGCTTTAAAATTATTAAAATATTTCAGTTTGTAGAATGCCTCTGTGGACATCAAATAGTTCTTACAAAACAGAATTTTGATTATTTGTGTATAAATAAATTAGAAACATATGAACTAAATTTCATATAAAATACACGTGGCTTAAAAAATTAAATGTAAAAAAATACTTGGTAAAACTTACTTGGGGTTTGGTAAGAGACAAAATGTATTTGGGGTTTGGTAAAGCCACAGACATTTGAAAAGTATCTTGAAATAATCACCAAACCCAAAGTATTCCTAAGTTAGCCCATTCCTTATAAACTTTTTATTGTGATGATATCTGATGATTGATCATGTATTTCTTTGACTAAAGAAAAGAATTCAATCATGAGAAATTCAAGGGAGATCATATTTTCTTTTTCCAGTGAATCGCTAGAATTTGAAAACCCAATAATTTACCAGGCATGTTGTTTGCTTGTTTTTAAATATCTGCAGCAGCACATTACATTTGAGCTATAATAAGTCAAGAACTGGCCTCTCTCCATTCACAGCTCATGTATCTTCTTAAAGTTTGAAGAGAACTTGAGAGTTCATCTCATCTGTCTCTTGATCATTCCCTGCCTCCTTGTCCTCCTTTTCCTCACCTTCCTTGTCCTCCCCCTCATTCCTCCTCCTCTTCTCCTTCTTCTCCTCTTTCTACTTCTCTTGCTCTTCCTTTGGTATTTTATTGTTTTTCTCGGGTATATCTCAATAATAATATCCTTGGTTCCATGTTGGAATTGCAAAGTAGACAAAGGTCAACCCTAGACCCCTTCCTTTCCAGCAAACCTATTTCTCCTTTACTTTCCTTAGCTTCTCTCCAGGTGCCTAGCATTCTGTAGCTGTGCCTACTCTATCCTCTCAGCCACAAGACTTATTTAAATCCACCCCTGTGGAGTCCTCAGACCATCTTGTCTTTAAAGTTGACCCCAGCACCGCACTGGGGAGAGGGATGTTGGAAACGTCTTGTATTATTTAATTACAGTTGCTCACATTACTTTGTTGAAGAGGAAGGATGGCATTAGACTTTAGTTGGAGAGTTTCTAATAAATTTCTCTTATAGCTCTTCTGGTACAGGAGATGGAATTTCATTTGAGCTAAGTTAAAACAGAAAGAGGATGCATGGATAGCTCCTGGTGCCCAAGGACTGAGCAGTAGTTACATGTAGAACCAGGGGCTGTAATACTATCAGGGTTTTTTTTGTGTGTGTGTCTCTCACTAATTACTATTTGAATGAGCCTGCATCTTTTTTCTCTCCTACAGACAGTCTTCTACTTCTTTGGTCTACATGGAAAAACATGGCTAATATAGTTTCTGCGTTTACTTGTGACAAGTTCAGCCATCAGAAGAAAGACTAAATTTTTCTTTTGTTCCAAATTCTAAAATTTAGAGGCAGAACTCTTACTGGTCAAGCTTGGTTAAGGTACTTATTTTGGCTAAGGGATAAAAGTCATAGGTACAGCCATGACCTCTGGAAGCCATTCTTTTCACCATGCAAATGGGGCTGAGATGATGTGAGGGAAGTTGGTGCTCGGATAAAGAGGGGTTGGGGGAAAACCCCAAAGAGACACACTGCAAGCGTTGCTCACATTTAAGTGATAATTTTCTTGATAGAGAAAATTAGGGTTATCTTATGTATACATTATTTACCTGAAAGGATGGATTTCTAATGTAGATTTTATCAGGCATTGCAAGCTAGTAGAGATGAATAAAGAGAAAGGAGATGTATAATGCTTCTTGTCATATCACACCTATGGATAATTGCACAGTCTATGCAAAAAATCTTGTCAAAAATTTGTGCAGGTTTTAATTTTCCTTGTTGAAAAAAAAGATTTAGAAATGTTCTTATATTCTCTCTAAAGGTAGGACATTATCGATTCAGTTCCTCATATAGACATTTGATGGATACTTAGTGTGTTAGGTAAGAACATAAAAATGCTTAAGATAATCTTTGCTCTAAAGGTGCCCATAGTTCGTTAGGAGGACTATTAGAAATATCACACTGCACTGTACTGAGTACAATCATAGAAGTGGGTACTAGGGACAACGGACATGAAGGATGGAAAAATACAATGATTTTCTGTGGATCAGGGAAAGCCACAGAAAATGAAGAGTTCTGCCAGGAAAAAGAGTGAAGCAAGGGTATTTTAGGCAAAAGAAATATAATCATAGGCATGGATTTGAGAGACAACAAAATCGGTGAAGAGACTCCAGACAAGGTCCTGAGTCTAAAGACGGGGAAGCAGCTTATGTGTGTTCATTCTCCCTCCCTCCCCACTTCTTACCGTAGCTAGATTAATATTCTCTCTGTGCCCTTGTATCATCCTTGAAGGATGACTTTATTTGGAATTCTCAGTGCTGCTCAGCAATCACCCCTTATTTCCGCAGCCTACTCTCTTTTACTTTCCTAAACAATTATTTCGTTATCCTCTTCCTTCAAACTTTGAAAAATTTCCTCCTTCACCCTGACCCTTAGGTAATGGCCTTACTTTCTATATTGCTAAGAAAATAGAAGCATTCTGCAGAAAACATCCCCGAGCTTCCATTTCATTCACCCACCTAGGCATATCTGCACACCTAGACTCTGTCCCCTGTGTTGCTGTGGATCTGCTCCTATCTATGGATAATCTCTCCTCTTGTACATGAGGAGACATCACTTGGGCAATTTGCGCTTCTCTCTTTAATGGGTCATTCTCAGTAGCACAGAGCTGGGCTGCTACTTCCCTTCCCACCTTAATAAAAAGAAAACAAACAAAAAGCCACCTCTTGATCTCACTTCCTCTTTGGCTATTGCCTCATTCCCACATTCTCCAGTAGAGTAAGGATGCTTGAAATAGCTGTCTATATACGTGTAGTCTTTGCTGCGTGCTGTCCCTTTCTTTTTTGAACCCACTACAGTCACGCTTTTACTCTCATCAGCCCACCCAGACTGCTCTCGTCAGAGGTTACCAGAGAACCACCGTGTTGCCAAATCTGATAGTCATTTCTTAATGCTCATCTTTCTTGATTTGTTAGGACCAATTGACATAGTTGGTCACTGTCTCATCTTTCAAAGCCTTGCTGGACTTGAATTCTCGGACATCACACTCCCCTGGTTTTCCTCTTTCCCTGGTCACTCTCAGACTCCTCTGGCTTGTTTCTCCCCACCCTCTCAATGTCTTAACTTTGGAGTGCTCCAAGGCTCCGTCCTTAGATCTCCTCTCTAACCAGACTTACTACCTTAGTGATCTCATCTACTCTCGTGGGTATAAAAATCAGCCATATACCCTTACTTAAGATGTGTCTCCTGTAACTGTTTTTTTTTTTTTTAAATCTTTTATTTGATTTAAAATAAATAATATTGATAATTTAAATTAAAATTAAATTAAAATTAAATTAAAAGTTTGATAATCTTTTATTTGGAGAATTTTGGTATGTTTAATGTAAATACTGTTATATAGCAGTTAAAATTCTTTAATTCAGTCAGCTTGTAATTTACTTTCTGTTAGTCCTACCTGTTCCGTTCTTTCTTCTCTGTTTTTTACCCTTTTTTTGAGGTTAATTAAAGAATTGTTTAAGATAATTCCTCTCCGAATTATCTGTTAGTTATACAATGTTTTACTATAGTATTAGTGGCAACCTGACATGATGCATTTTTAATTTGTTGAAACTTAAATCACTTTTCTGGATCTTAGAACACTTTAACCCCATTTACTCACTTCTTTCCTTCTTTGCTACTATTGTCATGCGTTTTAGTTCAATGTATTTTTAACCCCATAAGAAATTATTGTTTTATATGACCAATATTCATTTAGATTTACCCTTGTATTTTCTCTTTATTACTGCTATTTCTTGTGGAATCCCTGGATTTTTCACCTAGAATAATTTTCCTCTGCCCAGAGAATTCTCTTCAGTATTTTCTTTAATGTAGGCAATCAATTCTTTAGTGTGCTGGTGATGAATTCTTTTGATTTTTGCTTTTATGAAAATATCCTTATTTCATATTTGTTTTCAGAGAACATTTTTGCTGAATATAAACTTCTAGGTTGACAGTGATTTTCTGTCTACACTTTGTATACATTATCCCATCTTTTTCTGAGACATCAGCAATAATCTCTGGAAGTTTTGAAGATTTCCTCTTTGTTTTTGATCTCCAGCAATTGTCCAATGTCTAGGTGCCTAGGTGTGCTTTCCATTGTATTTATCCTGCTTGTGGTTTGTAGAGAGTCTTGAATCTATGGCTTGATGTCTTTTATCAGTTTGGGAAAATTATCAGCTATTTTCTCTTTAAATATTACTTCTGCTCAGTTCTTTCTCCTTTTCCTTTTGGAGCCCCAATCACATGTGTGTTAGACTCTCACATCATGCCAATGTGTTTCTCTTTGCATCAGTGTAGATATTTTATTTTGGTTAATCTTCCAGTCCATACATTTTCTCTTCAGCTGTGTCTCATGTGCTGTTAACCTCATCTTAATTTCAATGATTGTATTTTCAAAAATTCTGGAATGTCTGTTCTTTCTTTTTCATTCTTTTCACTGTCCTTATGAGAATTTCCATTTTTATTTAATCTCTGAATGTATCAATAACAATTATTTCAAAAATTTTTTTCTAATTCCAAAATTTAGATCTCCCATAAGCCTGTTCTGTGTGATTTTTTAGTTTGTGGTCAGTTTGTTTTTTGTTTTTTTTCTTTAAAAAAACTTCTGGGCACGTGTAGGAGTTTACTAGGGTTGTCATAACAAACTATTACAGAATGTGTGGACTGGGTGGCTTAAATAGCAGGAGTTTATTTTCTTGCAGTTCTGGAGGCTTGGGGTCAAAGGTCAAGGTGTCAGCAGGTTTGGTTTCTCTTGGGTCCTCTTTCCTGAGCATGAAAAGAGCTGCCTTCTCACTGTGCCCTCATATGGTCTTTCCCTGTGTGTCCCTGTCTCTTTGTGTCTTAATCTCATCCTCTTACAAGGACACCTGTCAGACTGGATTAGGGACCATCCTCATGGCCTTGTTTTCATTTAATTACCTTTTTAAAAAAACTATTGACGTGTAGTTGATTTACAGTGTTAGTTTCAGGTCTACAGCGAAGTGACTCAGTTATATATATACATACATGTATGTATTTTTTTCTTTTCAGATTCTTTTCCATTTTATGTTATTATGAGAAATTGAATATTGTTCCCTATGCTATACAATAGGATCTTGTTGTTGTCCATCAACAGATGACTGGATAAAGAAGATATGGTATATATATACACACACACACACACACACACACACACACACACACACACACACATACATATACACAATGGACTATTACTCAGCTATAAGAAAGAATGAAATAATGCCATTTGCAGCAACATGGATGGACCTAGAGATTATCATATTAACCGAAGTAAGTCAGACAGAGACAAATATCATATGATATCACTTACATGTGGAATCTAAAAAATAAGATACAAATTCTAGTTTAATTATCTCTTTTAAAAAGCCATACTTCCAAATGCAGTCACATTCTGAAGTATTGGGAGTTAGTCTTTAAACAGATGAATTTTTGAGGAGGTGGGTATAAATCAGTGGTAGTAGGCATGCTTAGCATCCACAAGGTGCTGGGTCCAATCCCCAGTCCCTCCACTAAAAAATAAATAAATAAAAATGAGAAAATAAGCATATGAATACTGGGGAAGCCAGGCACTTTCAAGGAAATGAATGCCACTCAGTGTGACTGGGTGTGCAGGGTCCAGGAGGAAGGGAGGAAGAGGAGGATGGCGAGGTGGTGACAAAGGATGAAGCTGCAGAAATAGCAGGGACTAGGTTAGGCTGGGCTTGTAGCAAACCCAGCAGTTTGCATGTTATTCTAGCAGCAATGCGGACTTTTAAGCAGAAGAGGGTCTTAACAAAGTCTGGATTTTAGAAAGATCACCCTGGCTCCAGGATGGATTGGCAGGCAGCAAGAGAAGAGGCAAAGTTAGACACAGTTGTGGTAGCCTGATTTCTTTAGATTTTGAGCATCTTGAAAGCAGGAACTGTGATTTTATTTATATACATGTATTTATTTATATGTGTTCATATGTACATGATTTCATATTTACATATGACTTTATACATATATTTCAACATACATGTCCTTCCTGCTTTCAAGATGTATATCCTTCCTGGTGCCTGTGAAATAGCTTCATTATTTTATATGCTTAAAAGAAGTAAAAGTATAATTAAAATTTCTTTAATTCAGATGCTTGCTTATTTAGACTGATTCTGCCTTAACATAGTACCAAGTTTTTAATTTGCAAACTCCTATTCTAGGTGAAGTCAGAGATGGATAAAGTAGAGAGAAGAGAACTCATACTTGCTTTTTTTCTTTACAGGAAGGATGGAGCCAGCTCTCTACGGACTCTTTTGAGCAACCTTGTTCCCACTGCCTGGCATTCTTCACTCTGCTTTCTTCTTGGTGTCTCTGTCTTACCTTAGAGAGCTGTCATGACTTGTTAGGGTCCTGAAACAGATGACAAACTCAATTTGCCCAACTATTCAGTAGGTTTAGTAACTAGAGGTCAGTCAATCCAGTGTTTGAATTTTTTTAATTTTTATCATTTTTATGGGAATTATATATCTTTCTCTATTCCTCTTCTATGTTCACATTACATTGTGATCACCTATTATTTTTTTCTCTCTCCTGCCAATTGTGAACCCATTGTGGGCAGGGATCTTGCCAATTTTGTTCTGCCAATGTCTCCTCAGTGACAGCTCAGGCTGAGTATCATCTACTTGGTGAACTCCATAAATATGTGAGAAATGAAAGTATGAATTCTTCAGAAACCTAGTAACCACAGAAAATGTTTGGATCTTGCCTCTGTGCCAGGAGCTAAGCTAAGCATTTCAAGTGGATTCCTTAATTTAAGCTTCAAAATAAATCTATATCACAGGGGATATTACTGACCTAGTTTTAATGTACAGCCAGGGGAGATAAGGCACTGAGAGGTCTGATAACTTGCCCAAAGTCACACAGCATAATAGACAGTGGAGTCAAAACTTGGACCTCTGTCTCAGGGGCCCCGGCACTTAGCTCCCACACTATTCAACCTGATTTCATGAGCTGCCTTGTCTTTTGTGTTTCTGGAGTTTAGACACTCTTTGTCTAGCCTGTTTTCTAGGTTGCTGAACTTTCCTCTGCAAAGGGAGAATATTTTCTTGTGTACTTAGCATTGTTTTCTCAAGGATAAGCCAAATTTCTCAACTCTGACATGGCTAAACTCTTGTATATTCAACTCTCTCTACAACCTTTTAAAAAACTGCCTTTCTTGAAATTCACTTTTTTTCTTATTTCAATGATTTGAATGAATTGAACTTTAAGAAGTTAGAGGCAGTCACCTCTCACACTCTGCTGGGAGCTGGAGTAAGGGGAGAACTACAAAAGTGATCATTGTCCTTCACAGTGTGGAGGTGGTCAGTAACACAGAGGTAATGCAGTTATATTGACGAGCGGTTTCAGGGGCACGTAGGACAGGTGCCAGACTGATGTGGATTCTATCATGAATTATTAAATCAGTAAAGCAAATTGCAAATACTTTATGCTATACAACTTCATTTAGTAAGAACAAACAACAATAGCAAAGCCCCTCTCTAATGTACATATATTTGCACCCATAGGGGGTGCGGACGAATACAAACCACATTATTAACTTAGGTTATCTTACATAAAACATCCTTATACCATTGCATTTTTCACGAGGTACAGTGACTATTATTTATTTAATCAAAAACTAATAAAGTGTTGAAAAGAAAAGGGACTGGAGGGTAGAGAAGTGGCGACAGATTATGGTGAGACTTTTTGCTCGGCTTTGTTGTGAAGTGGAGCAGGGATATGGGACAGTAGCTGAGGGTGTGTGGGGTCCAGGAAGGAAGACTTTAGAGCAGGTCTGAAAGCTTCAGGAGGATTGAACAGAGCGGGGAGACTGAGGATGCAGGACATGGGGCTAACTGCAGGAACAATGTTTGGGGGAGATTCCTGTGTCAGTCTCCCAGCTGAAAAATTATCACAGGGAACTGAAAACAATTTGAGACATCGCTTTGTGGGGTCATCTTCCTTATACACCCAGGTGTGTATAAGCAGAGTCAAGGCCTTCAGGGTGAGGGAGGATGGCTGTGCTCTCTTCCTCTCTCCTCCAATGCTCCCACCCAGCCCTTGGTCCAGAGATGTAACTATGGTGGTGTCTTTCAGCCTGTATCACACTTGAACATGGCCATGTTTTCCTCCATCCTATATTTCAATTCCATAGTTCTGTGTCCTTCTGTCTACTTATTTTATACTGTAAACCTGCTTGTATGACCTAGTAGGTCTTACAAGCCTGTGTAGATGATTTATGTAATTTTGTTTGCTTTTATTGGAATTCTTTTGGTTAAGATATTCTGTTACTAGGAACATTTATAAATTCTTGGGGCTGAGAAATTTCTCATTAATAATGGGCTTCATTCTTTCTCTCTCTCATCGCCCGTGTAGAAGTGGTTGGGCCAGTTCTTTTTTGCCGACTCCTTACCCAGTAGATGGAATCATGAGGAGAGCTCTTGAACAACAGAGCAAATGACGAGAAATATAGTATTTGGTGCTTGCAACAACTTTCAGGCTGTGACTTCCGCTAAACCCCAGGTTACATACTTGATAGACTGGCACTGATTCTTTAAAAAATAGATGAATAATTTGAATAACATGTTTTAAAAACATGGCTGTTTTGAATTAGCAAAGGCAGTGTAGCATGAATACTACATAAAAAAAAAATGATACTCCAGGCTGAGAAACCGGCCAAGACTAGAGCCACCTCTTTCCCACTCTAAATAAGTTAAGGGATCTTTTCGCATGTTGAGGGAAATATTACAAATCTATGCCACCGAGCGAAGTGACGTAAAACACTGAGAGATATTTTATCTGGAGAAAAGAAGAATCCAGGCTACGTGCTCGACATCTTAAAAACTTTTGAAGGACAGTTGTTTTTCACAGGAATAAACTTATTCTCCATGACCACCGAATGGAAGTTTATTGGGACTCAGATTACAGCCAAACATGAGAACACATTTTCTAACAGCTGAGAGGTCTTCCTGCGGATCCTTAGGTCACGTCATTGGAGACCTTCGAGTATGGAATGGAAAAACGCACTGGCAGGAGTATTATTCAAGAAGCCCAAGAGCGGGTTTTGTGGTTAACCTAGATAAGTTAAAATACCACTTATTAAAAAAAATTTTTTTTGTTTGTTTACAAAGAATTGTGCAGATTTTGCAGACATGGGAAGCCTGCAAGGAAAACACAAATCATCTATGTATCTTAGTATGTGGAGATAAGCACTAGCAATATTTGCTCAGTGGGGCATCGTGTATAACAGTTTAGGTTATTTCCTGCTCAAAGGTGCCCAGCAAAGGGGGCAAGTGAGACCCTAAATGTGTGTGTTTGCAAAGCTGGGATCACACTGTACACTGTTTTGTAGGTCTCTTTTCTCTTCGACCACATCGCAAACATTTTTCACTTGGTCACGGATTTTCAAGATCAGCTTAGTATACACAATTTAGGCCCCTAGTATGGAAGTACCGTAATTTCTTTAAACAATAGACTTTTGTGTGCATTGGAGTCGTCTGCAATGTTGCATTCTCAAAAAGTGATGTGAACATTATTGTGCATATTTTTGACTTCTTTCTCATGATAAATGCTCTGAAGTGGACACTGTATCAAGGTAAATATTTGTAAGGCTTTTGATCCGTTTTAGATGATTTGTAATTTTCTTCTTAATCCTGAGACTCTACCAAATCTTGGACCTCGGAAAGCTACCTTGTAAGCTAATTGTAAGCAGATTTACTTCTAATCGTATTATCCACTATCATGTGGACTGATACAGTTTTCCATGAATACAGACATTCAGAACAAGGGAAATGTGCTTTTCCTTTAATCTTACTGCTACTCTTGAGATAAGATGGGGAAATTATAAACTGATTCATGTATGTTCAATGATTTTTTTTTTCTCTCTCATCCTTCTTCTGCACCGCTTTCTGACTACACATAAATCTGTCTGGGTGAATTGTGAGCTCATTGAGTACAGAGACTGGTTTATACACATAAATTATTTTGTATCTAAAAATCTACGTTAATTATCTTTTTAAGGTTTTAATTGACTATCTTGATCTTGAATTTTCTATGAGGGCAACCATATCATTTACAAATACTATTTTTTCTTCTTGACCAATATTTACCTCTTATCCTTTTCCTCTTATGCGTTGGCTAGGTCATTTGGAGTAATGGTGAGTGGCAGGCATCCGAATGGCCATCTTCACCTTGTTAGTAATTTTAGTGCAGAGGTCTTCAGCACCATCAGGCTTCAGAGCAGCCTTTTCTAAGCTGTGTAGGTGTGGACACTAGTTCCCAGAGGGAAGAACAAAGGGTTCAGAGGTCGAAGAAGTTTCAGGGAAACAGCACAGCGAATTCCCTTCCAGGGAAGTCAACGAAACAAGCAAACTAGCATATTAAAGTCCCTGAGAAATGCCCCAGTGTAAAAGAAACCAGTTTAATTTGCGTTAATACCTAGTCAAACAAACTTATTTGTTCGGGGAAAGCTATTTTATTCTAAACATACCCGTGGGCATCTCCTCCCTCAATACTAGCTTGAGGAGCTCTGTTCTCTGGTTTTCCCTTTGAGCACTGTGTCTGCTGTTGGCTTCTGAGAAATACTTTTCTATCCTGTAAAGGAAGTTGGGTGTTTCTATTTTCTTTAACCTCAAGAATTGCTATTGCCTCTTATCAAAGTTTTTTGACTCTTCCTGAAATAATCAGTTTTTCTTCTGTATCTCTCAACACCGTGTTTTCATGTGAAATCACTCTTGCATGTATTCTGGAGGTTAAGAAGTTAGGCTCCTGTGGTCTCTGTGCACAGTCTGTGTTCCTGTACCTGGCTTGCCCCTTATTAGCCGTGTGAAAGCTGACAGGTTACTTTGTTTGTCTCCTTTTCTTCGCTTATAAAACGGAGTAAGGTAGTAGTTACTCAACAGAGCGCTGTAAAGTGCTCAGGACAGTGCCTGAAAAGTGCTGCCTGCTCACAGTACCTCATCCTTAGGTTGAATACTAATAATGGTAGCTGTTGAAGCCTGGTGGCATTTAGGATGGTACAAATTTGACAACTTTTAAATTTTATTTTTTAGGATTAGCCCTTTCTGGTTATCTACCTCTTCTGGTTCAATTAAAAATTTTTTATTTTTTTTTCCGGACTATCACCTATTTTATGCAGATTTTCAATTTCATCTGCGTCTGTGATTATATTGGCCTTCTTGTTGTTAATTTTTCACATTATTTGTTCTTTTTCTTTGTTGTTCTTATTTAGACTTGCTAGATATTTGTCTTACTTGCTAGATATTTGTCTTATTTGTGCTAGAAAACGTTTCAATGCCGTTTCGCAATTTCTGGAAATATTAAATTTCTAGTTTATTAATTTCTCCTTTATCTCTATGAATTCCTCCTTTTGACTCCCTTTCAGCTTACTTATTTCTTCACTAGCTCCTTTGAAAGAATGAGGAATTAACTTGTCTGATGTATCTTATTTTCTAATAAATACATTTGGGGCTATAATATTTTTATTCCATACTCCTTGACTTCATCTTACACTTTGAATGTGTTATCATTGTCTTTCCTTTTAAAGTTCTGTAATTTCAGAATTAATTTCTACTTAACCCAAATTATTTGGAGGAAGATTTTGAAAGTTGCAAATGGTTAGCTGGAGAGTGGGGGTGTGGATGATGTCTGTTAATAGTACTTACTTTTAGGGCAGTGTAGTCAGCAAAATACACTGTAATATTTATACTTTTTTGGAACTTATTATAACTTCTTTCATGATTTACTCTATCATTAATTTTGAAGATAATTCCATGGTATCTGAAAAGAATGAGTATTTTATTTGGTACAAAATTCTACATATTAATAAATCAAGCTTATCAGGTTATTCTAATCCTCTGTTACTTTATTTAATTTTTCTCTACTTGATCTGACAAATATTTCTGAGGTCACACATCTTATTCTCAGAATTCTATTTTTTTCCAGTAGCTACTGAAGGATCTACTTTTTAAATTCTTATACTTAATAATATAGGATGGAAACCTAACACCTGTTTGATTCTCTTTCATTTGGGGCTAATTTTTTATAAAGTGATTTTTGTAAGCATGTGGCATTTTCTTTACAACTATGGAATTTAAACATTTCACCAGAAAATGTCTAGTGATCTTCCCTGACATGAAATAATCAAGCCTTGTCACGGAAGACTTTTTGTCTTATATTTTCAAAGCAGCAGAGGAAAAAGCATGTGTGCAGGCCTTGAAGATCTTTGCATATCTGGAAACTATAGCTCAGCTCATGTGCTTGGAAATGTATGGGCTTGGGGAAGAATGGGAGAAGAGGAAGCTGGGAGGTAGATAGGGCCTGGATCATGAAGAATTTCTGGAGTAAAGAGGTTGACTCATAACCTTTAATGAAAAAATTATGAAAATGAATATATGTGTGTATATGCATGACTGGGACATTATGCTGTACACCAGAAATTGACACATTGTAACTGACTGTACTTCAATTAAAAAAAAAAAAAAACAACTCAAAAAGCCAACCAAACAAAAAACAAACCCAAAAATCATGCTGGGAAGTTGTTGGTGCATACTAGGCAAGTCAGTGGCGTTAATTAGATTTATATTTCTAAAAAACTGTTCTGGAAGTTGTATGAAAGATTGTAGGCAGACAGACGTGGAAGCAGGGAGACTAGTGAGCTGGCTAGTGCAGCATTCCAGGTGACAGAGTGCGGCTTGGGCTATGTTGTGGGGCAGCGAAGAGCAGAATAGATGGAGTCAGGATTTATCTTGGAAGTGGGACCAACTAAGTTTTCAACGAGTTAGTTAAAAGGGATTGAAGAGTTAGAAGAATTAAGGAAACTGAGAGACTTTCAAACTATTCAGGTGATGGCAAGGAGGTACAGAATTATAATGAAGTATTAGAGACACTATTAACCCTGTCTTCTTATTCATTATCCTTATTCATTCCACAAACATTTGTGGGATAGGTTGTGCGCCAAGAACTGGGATTGCAAAGATGATTGAGATCCCTTGCCAGTTCTCAGTTGAGTTACAGAATTACCCTTGATCTGGTGAGCATAATCTCAGGGGCATGTTGTCCAATAAACGATGTGAGCATGACAGTGAATCTACGTTAGAGACCTTTGTTATGGTGGATTCTCCAGCATTAGCAGGAGCTCAGTTGCTGTTGAACTGACTGATAAATTCTGACATCATCTCCCATTAAGGAAGATGCGGAGCTCTGGCTGCTCAACAACATTCTGTTTACATACAGCCACCACATTCTCTGACACTTCTTTGGAAATAATAAATATTTTTGGAAAGTACAGAATTGATAAGAGTCTGAAATCTAAATCAAGGTGGAACAGTATAATTGCTCTATTCTACCAGCAATGTATACATAAATATATAATTATAGATTATCATTAATATATATTAATTTGGTTTAAATTTATTAATATAATTAAATGCATTAATTTGAAAATAAATAAGTGTAATTATATGTAATTGATATATAGCTTATTCCATATGTATATAAGTAGAACATAGCAATTGTATTGCTCTACCTTGATTCAGAGTTTAGACTCTCATCAATTCTATTTTGAATTATTTTCTGAGAAAGAATACTTGTTATTTCCAAGTAAGTGCCAGAGAACATTGCACTAATGATAATAATATTAGTATGTATATTGATATGTATGCATATGTATATTATTGTTATTGGAGTTGAATACCCACATCGTATATGACAGAGAATATTTACAAGGACATATAAATTCCTAAGAATTTTCTAGTTTGTCAGCCTGGTAGTAAATCACTTGTGGAGAATTTGGGAAGCAATGCAGTATAAAAACCGAACATGAATCTTAAGAATTTGACTGACTTTAACTCATGGAAAAATCTTGTGGTAAAATTAAAAGGTCTGGAAAAGCATTAGAGCAATGCAAGGAAAATGTAAAAATTTACAGATTTATTTAATAAAGGACCTTTAAGATTTTGATTGATGTAGAAGAAAAGACATATTGTAGTGTGATAATTGCTGAAATAGCTTAGTACTGAAGGAAATTATTCTCAAAAACATGGGAATGGAAATAAAACACTCAGTTGTACAGCTCTTGAAATCCAACTTGAAATGTCAAGATATAAGAATAATTTGCTCTTTTTTTTTTGAAGGTAATACTATTTTTTAAAAAATTGAAGTATAGTTGACTTACAATATTGCATTAGTTTCTGGTGTACAGCATAGTGAAGGAATCATTTACTCTTCACAGTGTGGTATGACATATTTTATATCTTCATCACCTGCAAATTTATAAAATAACCTAATGTATGTGATTGTGAAGTAATCAGATGATAAAAGAGTAAATAGATGAAAGAGTGTTGAAAGATTTAAAACTTTCACAGCTTTAAAACTACCTGGAAAATAAACTAGAATTGAATTATTTCAAAACGAGTTTATAATAGCCTTGCAAATAGCTTTTTCCACTGTCCTACATGGAAGTATCAGCAAATACTATGTAGATTACACACAGCATTGATGTTTGGTTCATCATTGTATCAATGTACTTACTAGCCAAGTGGGTTCAGCTAGCTGAGAACAGGTATATGTTAATTACATAGGAAGTGATGAGTGTGTTTTTGATGAATTGATTGACACTTCAGTCCTCAATTATAAATATCTGTTTTTGAACACGAAATCATCTAGAGGTAGACAATTCCCAAAATTACATCTTCAGTCTGATCTCCAGGCTTAGGTATAAAATTGTATGCAATTGTCTGATCAATACTTCTACTTGTATTTCTTTTTTAAAAATTAATTAATTAATTAATTAGTTAATTAAGAATAATCAGTTGCAATGTGTCAATTTCTGGTGTACAGCTTGATGTCTCAGTCATGCATATATACACATATATTTGTTTTCATCTTCTTTTTCATTAAAGGTTATTACAAGACATTGAATATAGTTCCCTGTGCTATACAGAAATTTCTTTTTTATCTATTTTTATATATAGTGGCTAACATTTGCAAATCTCAAACTCCCAAATTTATCGCTTCCCACCCCCTTTCACCTGGTAACCATAAGATTGTTTACTATATCTGCGAGTCAGTTTCTGTTTTGTGGATAAGTTCATTAGAGTCGTCCTTTTTCTTTTTTAGATTCCACATACAAGTGTTATCATATGGTATTTTTCTTTTTCTTTCTGGCTCACTTCACTTAGAATGATGATCTCTAGATCCATCCATGTTGCTACAAAAGGCATTATTTTACTTATATGGCTGAGTAGTAATACATTGTGTAAATGTACCACAGCTTCTTTATCCAGTCATCTGTCGATGGACATTTAGGTTGTTTCCATGTCTTAGTTATTGTATATAGTGTTGCTATGAACATTGGGGTGTATGTATCTTTTTGATTTAGAGTTCCCTCAGATATATGGCCAGGAGTGGGATTGCCGGATCATATGGTAGGTCTATTTTTAGTTTTTTGAGGAATCGCTATACTGTTTTCCACAGTGGCTGCACCAAACTACATTCCCACCAGCAGTGTAGGAGGGCTCCCTTTTCTCTATGCCCTCTCCAGCATTTATCGTTTGTGGACTTTTTAATGATGATCATTCTGACTGGTGTGAGGTGATACCTCACTGTAGTTTTGATTTGCATTTCTCTGATAATTAGCAATATTGAGCATTTTTTTTTCATGTGCCTATTGGCCATTTGTATGTTTTCATTGGAGAATTGGTTGCTTAGGTCTTCTGCCCGTTTTTGAATTTTTTTTTTTTGTTATTAAGCTATATGAGCTGTTTATATATTCTGGAAATTAAGCCTTTGTCAGTCACATCATTTGCAAGTATTTTCTCCCATTCTATAGGTTGTCATTTTGTTTTACTTATGGTTTCCTTTGCTGTGCAAAAGCTTGTAAGTTTAATTAGGTCTCACTTGTTTATTTTTGCTTTTATTTCTATTGCCTGGGTAGGCTACCCTGGCAGAACATTGCTAAGATTTATGTCAGAGAATGTAAAGAAATAGAAAGATATCTCATGCTCTTGGAATGGAAGAATTAATATTGTTAAAATGGCCATACTGCCCAAGGCAATCTACAGATTTAATGTGATCCCTATCAAATTACCCAGGACATTTTTCACAGACCTAGAACAAGTAATCCTAAAATTTATATGGAATCACAAAAGACCCAGAATTGCCAAAGCAATACTGAAGAAAAAGAGCGAAGGAGGAGGAATAACCCTCTAAGGCTTCAGACAACACTAAAGAGCTACAGTAATCAAAACAACAATATGGATCAATCGAACAGACTAGAGAGCCCAGAAATAAACCCACTGGCCTACAGTCAATTAATCTTCAACAAAGGAGGTAAAGATATGCAGTGGAGAAGAGACAGTCTCTTCAGCAAGTGGTGTTGGGAAACCTGGACAGCAGCATGTAAATCAGTGAAGTTAGAACCCTCCTTCACACCATATACAACAATAAACTCAAAATGGCTTAAAGACTTAAATATAAGACAAGACACTATAAACCTCCTACTTGTATTTCTAACAGGCATCTGAAACTTACCATATCTGCAGCCGAATTCCTATCTTCTCTACCCTGAGTCTTAGCCTTCTCAGCTAATAGGAACTCTATCCTTTTAGTTGCTTTGGCCGAGATCTTGGAGGCACCTTTGACTCTTCTCTTCTTCCCATCCCATGTCAAATCAGTTAATCTTATCGACTCCACCTTCAAAATATGTTCAATCACTTTTCACATTTCCATAACCTGGTCCAAGGCACCATCATATACTTCCTGGGCTAGTCTGGTTACCTGCTAACTGGAGTCCTGAAGAAAGAGTGAGAGTCAAGAGAGAACGAAAAGAGCAGTCATGGCAGAGGGAAGAGCTAAGTGCCAGAGCCCAGTGTCTCCTCCCATTTCAACGTAAGCTCTGAGAGGGAAGGGATCTTGGTGTTTTGTTCCCTGCAACATGTTCACAGGGTCATCCAATGCCAAGGCAATGCATCAAAAATTGTTTGTTAAGTAAACAAATTTTCACTCTTAATGATATCTCATGACAGGGAACCTATGAATTGCTGGTATACTATTTTTTATATAATTATAAAAATTCTGCAAATTATTTTTGTTACGGTAACTTCTCTCTGCCTTGACTCTCTTGTTCTTTTTTATTCCACCTTCTAGTTATGCCTTTATATTTCTAAGGCCTTTTCACAGACTATTTTTTTCACTTCAAAAAGGGAAGGAAGGGGAAATAGGGGAGTAATGTTTTGTGATCCAACTTTTTTTGCAACTTGATATTTTATTCTTAAGTGTGCATATTAAGATTTGTAATGTTCATTAAAACATAATAGAAAAAATTACAAAAACTTATCTCCATGAACATGTTTTTTCCTTCACGAACATTTATCTTGTCATTTCTTGGGAAATATTTTCAATCTGATCATAATGTATATGTTTATTTTGAAAATTTTTTGAACTTCTGTTCAAAAATGACAAGAAAAAGGCATTGTTATTAGTTTAAACCCATAAGTTTCAGTTAGCCATTGATAAACTGTGTATTTTAACCAGCAAAAAAGAAAATCTAATTGGAATCATACATATTTTCAGGTTTTCCTTTGATAAATAATAAAAAATGATGATTTTTTCAAGTGGAACTTTTAATCTCTTCCTCTTTTTAATGAGGGACACAATAGTTAGCCTCAAGCATTTATTTGGAATCTCCTGCCCTGTCAGTTCAGAATAGTTTTATACTCACTCCTTCCCGAAGGCATTGCACAGGAGAGAAGAGGATGCTTCAGTGCCAGACTTTAGCCTGCCAGGCCAGCTGCCTGTGGCTGCTGGGAGTAGCCTGGATTAGGGGGTCCTCCCCAACAGTCTTTGGATCTCTGCTTTCTGTCCCTCTGAATCACTCAGTCTACCTTCCTGAGTTTTCCAGAGATGCTGGGGGATGGCTAACATTACTTTTCACATTATCCCTAAATCTTTCTCTTCTGAATGATGTCCAGAAAATCTAGGTTTTAGTTTTCATAAAATTATCTTTAACCTCATAAAAATACCAAGAATGAGTCTTGAGAACTATGAGTCATAAAACCTCTCTTCAATTATTATAGAGAAAAAGTGCTGGTGGGCACATGCATAGTTTCACAGTTAAGATTCTTACTGCATCAGATGAAAAATCTTTTTCTTAATTGTTATTTGGTTTTAAAAAGGTGAATTCACTTGAGCCATTGGTTGTTGCTTCTAATTTGTACCTGGTTATTTTGGCCTGCCCTGGTTTCAGCCTACCTCATCTCCTCACTGGATGCACACACACAGCTGCAAAGTTTGGTTTTGATTTTAGATCCCTGGGAAGCATTAGGAGAAAGAAAAAGGCGTCAACTTATAAATACAGTTTTTTCATGTAATTTTCAAATAAAATGTTTTTAAGGATTGATCTATACAATTCAACTTTTTTTTTTTGCTCAAATATTCAACCCAGTACTTTAAAAAATCCTTTCTGAACTAGTATTTTAAAACTTATATTTTCTAATGGTGTTAAAGAGCTCTTACTATTTAAGTTCTTATTGGACTGTAGAGAAAAATCATTTTATTTTATTTTTTCTGTTATTAATATTTTTATTTATTTTATTATTTTTTAAACTGAAGTATAGTTGATTTACAATGTTGTGCTAATTTCTGGTGTACAGCATCATGATTCAGTTATACATATTATATATTTCTTTTCATATTCCTTCTCATTATAGGCTATTACAAGGTATTGGATAGAACTTCCTGTACTATACAGTAGGACCTTATTGTTTATCTATTTTATTTATAGTAGTTAGTATCTGCAAACCCCAAACTCCTATTTTATCCCTCCCTATCCCCTTTGCTCTCTAGTAAACATAATTTTATTTTCTATGTCTGTGAGTCTATCTCTGGTTTGTAAATAAGTTCATTTGTGTCCCTTCTTTTAGATGTAAGTGATATCATATAGTATTTTTCTTTCTCTTTCTGGCCTACTTCACTTAGTATAATCACCTCCAGATCCATCCATGATGCTGCAAATGGCATTACTTTATTATTTTTTTTATGGCTGAGTAGTAATCCACTGTATATATATACACATACCACATCTTCTTTATCTAGTCTTCTGTCGACGGACATTTAAGTTGCTTCCATGTCTTGGCTATTGTAAATAGTGCTGCTATGAACATTGAAGTGCTTGTAACTTTTAAAATTAGGGTTTTCTCTGGATATATGCCCAGGAGTGGGACTGCTGGATCATATAGTAAGTTTATTTTTAGTTTTTTAAGGAATCTTCATACTGTTCTTCATAATGGCTGCACCAAACTACATTCCCACCAATAGTGTAGAAGGGTTCCCTTTTCTCCACAGTCTCTCCAGCATTCATTATTTGTAAACTTTTTGATAATGGCCTTTCTGACCAGTTTGAGGTGATACCTCATTGTAGTTCTGATTTGCACTTCTCTAATAATTAGCATTCTGCTTATCTTATGCTTCAAAGAACAGTGTAGGGATTGAGCAGAAGGGAGACCAATGGACTGTAAAATGGACATCCGGGCTGCTTGTTTCTCTACCCCAAATGACATCCATAAGGAACTCAGTTGTGAAATGACCTTCAGAAACCATGGAGGAGAACATTGCAATAGAATGTGTCTGGTATATATTGTTTTAGTTTGCAAAAGTGTGGAAAACTATTTATGTAAGTCCATATTTCATAGGGAAACAGATTGATTTAAGAAGAAATGAGAAAAGATTATTAAAGTATTTAATGAAATTATAATGTGAGAAATGTTATAAACATACAAAGTATATTCAATAGAAATATGTATATTGTAAATATACTTTTTATATATTAGATCATTAAAATTGTAATGTGAGAAAAATATTATGAATTCATACAGTGTTGTATATCATGAAATGGGTAACAACATGCAATGACTGTGCTCTGAGTTTTGTTAGACCCTTTAATTCTCACTATTCATGACTATATATTATTTCAGCCTTAATCCCATGTTGGTTTTATTAGAGAGGATGAGAGTATGGCTGCTATATAGGGGGGTCAAGATCTGAGCGAGGACCAAGCAATGTCCTAGCTTGCAGTCTCCTCGGTTACAAGAGGACAAGCTCATGTTCCATGTCTAGCACATTATCTAGCTGGTGGGTGCTCTATAAATATTAGTTCCAAGTACAAATATTTGAAAATTTGGGATGAACGCAGAGGCAGATAGGCTAACCTTTCAGGGCACAGGCAATGTACCAATTCTTAGAAGAGTTCCATACTTACATATTGCTTTTCTCTTTTGATCACTTTAGTTTTGTTAGAACAAAATGACAGTCATAGTATATTCCAGTTTCCTTTGACATCTTTCCTGTGGGGTCAGTCAATGGAATTTGATTCAGAATGTGGGCTCTGGATCATTGACTGCCTGAATTTGAGTCTCAATTTACCACCTACTAACTTTGAGACCCTGGACCCATTACTTAGCCTCCTTATAAATTTCCTCATCTGCAAAATTAGGTTAATAATAGTACCTGCCTCATAGTCCTGACCTGAGAATAAAATGCATTAGTGAGTTAATATAGGTAATGTACTTAAGAGAGTTCTTGGGACCATAGAAAATGCTCAAAAATGTTGATTACTCCTGGAAGTCCAAGTATGCAGATGACCAACTAAAGTTCTTGAAAATAGGCAATGTCAAGAATTTTCAAAGTGTACAATGCTCTGTAAGAACCATTATTAGATGTCTGATGAATGACTGAGAGAAATAAAGAGCCTGCTCTCATTGAATGAGATCTAGTCATCTTGTTAATTGCAGAGTGGGAGATCCAGACAAAGTGGCAAGACAGGGGCCTGGCTTACTGGGCTCCCAGTGATCAAGGTTGTGCTTCATTACTAAGTTCATGGGGAGACTAAGACAATAACTCTGTTTAAGGAAGTGATCAAGTGGGCCACCAGAACAGAGTCATCAGATTCAGTCAAACATTAATTTTAATGAATTCTTTTCAGTGAATCGTTTTTGAATGTTAAGTATATGCTGCAGCAGAGCAGCCCTGGAACCACTCTCATCATAAATTTAATGCACCGTCAACCACAGCTCTCTCAGCCACAGAGAGTCATTGGCTACATCCCGCCACCGTCCACACAGAGGGGTAAGCTTTTCACATTAATTTTGCCACAATTACCTGGACAAGTTCCCAACCTCTTCTGGGATTTGTTTCCCCACCTTTAAATGAGGAGTTACATTATGGTCCCTAATTAAATTTTCCAGTCTGCTATTATAATAAGATCATGACATTTCGTTCAATCAAATTTGGAGAGACCTAGGGTTATCAGGTACTTACTTACCTGCTGGGCTTGGTTAGGCAAGCAACTCAGACTCTTGGAACTCCCGTTTCTTTGTATGATAAAGACCGGAATAGTATTTCCCTCGTGAGGTTGCAGTGAATATTCGGGGATATGGTATGTGTGAGCTCCTGGGAACGAAGTCTGGCTCTATGGCAGGCGCTCACTAATATCAGGTATTACTGTTCTTTATGGCAAAGTTGGCAATGTATTTAGAAATTGTCAGATAAACTCCATCTCATTGTGATTTATACAAAAGAGCACGCCAGAGCCTCACGTTGAACTTTAAGCCTCCGGTTAGGCCCACGTGCAGTTCATTAGTTTCAGCTGTAAAATGTTGGTGAATGTTAGTAACGGCCAGCCTCGCTCGACTCTTTTGGCACAGCGCCTGCTCCTGTGCCTGACGGTGGTGCGTCGTTTCCTCGGCACAGCAGTCCTTTAAGGTAGATATTTACTATCCACATTCAGTGGCTTGGCATAGATCATACAATTTAGTCTTTTTAAAAAAAAAATCTTTTGGGTCAGTGGAGAGAATTAAGTTTATTTATTTATTTAAAATTTTTGAGTTTTATTTAAGTGTAGTTGATTTACAATGTTAGTTTCAGGTGACAGCGAAGCATTTCAATTATACATATATACACATATATATTTTTTCAGATTGTTTTCCATTATATGTTATTACAAGAAATTGAACATAGTTCTCTGTGCTATACAGTAGGTCTTTGTTGTTTGTGTATTTTATATATAGTAGTGTGTATCTGTTAATGGAGGGACTGGAGACTGAACCCAGGACCTCATGCACACACTCTACCACAGAGCCAGACTCTCCTCCCACAGCATAATTTACTCTTTGCAATAATACCATTAAGTAGGTACTTTTTAAAGCCCTATTAACAGATGAAAAAACCGAGGCTTACAGAGGTTAAGCAGTTGGGCCAGTTTTCAAATCCAGATTGTCATGACTCCAGTGTTCTCAGTCAACTTTGCACATTACCTGTCACCTCATGTTATGCTTATTCCATCATGGCATCTCTCATTCATGTGCTAGGAACAGTCCCCTCACTCCCCAAAGAACCGGCATTTGCAGCAACCATACGACTGTTCTTCCTTCACACGGGGCCTACTAAGAAGCTTAGATCTAAATGTTAGACTCAAGCATAGTAGTTCTTTCATGCTGGTAAACGGCACGTTTAAGCTTCCCCGGTATTAATATCCTGCTCTCTCATTTGTATTTTGCCCAGCTTTGACTTTGAATTCTAAACTTGCATTTTAATCTAACCATCAGTTTATTGAAACAACGCCCTTTAAGCCAAAGTCAGATCTTTTGCGGAACAAGACAAATGAATGAATGAATGAATGAAGTCTATATCCATAGCCTGATAAATCACTGAACAGGGTGGATTACAGCTCCAGCAGTTATTAGCTGAGTGTGACTATTGCTCCTAGTTATCCCCATGAGGTTTATGAATCTCCAAAAACCAAATGGTAACATATTCATTTCTGAGAGTCAACATTGTGGGTTATCATCTGGAGTTGTCATTCTTCTCTGTGAGGTAATAAACATCTTTAAGAGCATGCCAAGACTAATACGGCACTCAGTAACTGTTGACTGGCTAGCTAAGCATTCTGAATTAGTGTGCGTCTTGAGAAGCAGCCCTTCACAGAGATTGTACAGGGCATAGACAAAACAAAAAAGTGAATAATTTTTTAAAAAGGAAACAAAAGGAGGTCATATTTCAATTTAATCATTCAGGGGAGATTCATTTCAATAGAGAAATTCATTTCTTTCACGGAGAGAAATGTCCTACAAGATGGCAGAGGTAAATTAATGATGTGCATAACACTCGGCAGTATGGCTCCTTTGGATACATTTACCAGACTGAAATTCTCTGTGAATGATTCTCAAGATCAGATATGATGCATTCAAATTCTGATCTAAGTATTTTAAATGAGTTGTATGATTTTACCATATACAGCAGTTTAACTTTACTAAGCTGGTGTTTATTGAGTCCTTACTCTGTTCCGGGTTTGGGTAGAGATAACCTGAGGGAACAAGACAGACAAAATTCCTATCCTCACTGGGGTAGGCTGAGAAATGCCCACCAAGGGTGTCGACATCATAGTCCCAGGAACTTGTGAATATGTTGTTTTCTGTGGCAAAAGGGACTTTGCTGGTAATCTGATTAAGTTAAGGATCTTGAGATGGGAGGTTAGCCTGGATTATCCTGGTGAGCCCTAAATGTAGTTACAGTGTTTTTACAAGCAGAAGGCAGAGAGGGATTTCCTTCAGAAGAGGAGATGGCAGAGAGTGGAGTGATGTATTTTTGAAGGTATGGGGAGGAACCACCAGCCAAGAAACGAGGGTGACTTCTTTAAGCTGAAAAAGAGAAGGAGGTGGATCTGCCCATCGGAGCTACCAGGCCGATGGTCCAGGGAAACTGATTTCTCACTTCTGACCTCCAGAGCCATAAGAGAACACATTTATGTTGTTCAAACCACAAAGTCTGTGGTAATTTGGTGTTGCAGCCATGGGACACGAATGCCTTCATGCAGATTTCATATGAGAAGAGCAGACAGACAGCAAAGAACAATGACAATGAATAAAGAAATCATGTATTCTGGATATATGCCCAGGAGCGGGATTCCTGGGTCATACGGTAAGTCTATTCCTAGTCTTTTGAGGAATCTCCATACTGTTTTCCACAGTGGCTGCACCAAACTGCATTCCCACCAGCAGTGTAGGAGGGTTCCCTTTTCTCCACAGCCTTTCCAGCATTTGTCATTTGTGGACTTTTGAATGATGGCCATTCTGGCTGGTGTGAGGTGATACCTCATTGTATCATTGTATTTCTCTGATAATTAGTGATACTGAGGATTTTTTCATGTGCCTATTGATCATTTGTATTTCTTCCTTGGAAAATTGCTTGTTTAGGTTTTCTGCCCATTTTTGGATTGGGTTGTTTGTTTGTTTCTTATTAAGTCGTATGAGCTGCTTATGTATTTTGGAGATCAAGCCTTTGTCAGTTTCATCTTTTGCAAAAATTTTCTCCCCTTCCATAGTTTGTTGTTTTGTTTTGTTTATGGTTTCCTTTGCTGTGCAGAAGCTTATAAGTTTAATTAGGTCCCATTTGTTTATTCTTGCTTTTATTTCTATTGCTTGGAACCCTACTTCAAAAAGACACCTGCACCCCAATGTTCATAGCAGCACTATTTACAATAGCCAGGACATGGAAACAGCCTAAATGTCCACTGACAGATGACTGGATAAAGACGATGTGGTATATTTATACAATGGAATACTATTCAGCCATAAAAATGACAACATAATGCCACTTGCAGCAACATGGATGTCCCTGGAGAATGTCATTCTAAGTGAAGTAAGCCAGAAAGAGAAAGAAAAATACCATATGAGATCGCTCATATATAGAATCTAAAAAAAAAAAAAAAAAAGAACATAAATACAAAACAGAAACAGACTCATAGACATAGAATACAAACTTGTGGGTCCCAAGGGAAAGGAGGGTGGGAAGGGACAGACTGGGAGTTCGAAATTTGTAGATACTGACAGGCACATGTAGAATAGATAAACAAGATTATACTGTATAGCACAGGGAAATATACACAAGATCTTGTGGTAGCTCACAGCGAAAAATGTGAGAATGAATATATGCATGTTCATGTATAACTGAAAAATCGTGCTCTACACTGGAATTTGACACAACATTGTAAAATGACTATTACTCAATAAAAAAAGTTAAAAAATAAAAAATAAAAGTAAATGGAAAAGAAATCATGTATTATGTTAGAAAGTAGTAAGTCCTATGGGAAAGCGGAAAATTAGCACAGGGTAGGAGGGATGGAGAGGGTTTGGTTCCTGCAGGGGTGCTGGTGAGGCTTGTGGGGAACAGTTTACAGTATAACCAGGAAGAGACCTCATTGAGAAGGCAAAATTTGAACAAAGACGTGAAGTTGGTAAAGGAGTTAGCTAAGTGCATATCTGCGGGAAAATGATTCCAGGCAGAGATAACAACAGTACACGTGCTCCAAGGCAGGAAAAGAGCCAGGGTGGTTATGGGGAGCGGGGAAGATGGATAATTCGAGAGGCAGCTTGCAGGCTGATCATGTAAGCCATTGTAAAGCCTGTGGCTAGAAAGAGGAGACTTTCACAGACTTGCTACAAGTTATTCTCTAGATGATAATAAATATCTGTTCAATAAAATTAAATAGGCTTCAACTGAAAAAAATTATTGATACAGTAAATCAGGAGCTAACTGTAGACACAGAGACATTTCTAAATTAGTTTTAAAACACCAAGAGGTGTGGAAGAGTGAACTCAATCAGCTGATGAGATGCGTGAGACAAACGTTCTCCATTTCTTCTGAGTGTAAATATAGGACCGTACTTGAAATCAACCGAGTTTCAGCAGGTATCACTGCCTCCTTTTATTTTATAAATTTTTGATTGATTATTTTAAGGTCAAACAATAATTTTGATGAAATAATTTCTTCTTAATTTTTTTTCTTCTTTTGTCATATAGGTTTGGTTTACAGCGGGTGCTTTTGGTGGAGTTTATCTCTGGATTCAATGTATCTGAAACTGTCAGATTCTATATAAGGCGTGTCAAGGAATAGTAACTAAATTTTAGTCAGATAGGTCAGTCTCAGGAGGTCCTCATGGCAGAGCAGCCTGGACTGACTGCTCTGAGCACATGTCTTGGCAAATGAAAGGCATAACAACACAGTGATTGCCAGCCTAGTCCTGGCCCAGGGGTTCATTTCATATTCTAAGCACTTTCAGCCTTTCAGTGGCAGCATGGTTTACCCAGTGTGTTTTCCCTCCTGCACCCTGATGTGGTTTAAATTCTAAAATCACCTGCAGACGTGGTGTGACTATGAACTCCACTGCCCTCTCCTCTTCAATGTTGTATTTGGACTATGTCCACCATGCCAATTCTATCAAAGATTTCTTGCCCACTTAAATTTCAGCTATATAACTTGATGGCATACTCACTCCAGAAAGTCTAAAATCACTGCATCCAGAATTTTGTTCATGCCAAACAAATAAATGTTGAATAAATGAATAAACCAGCAGTAGAATTAACAGGGAGTGTCTGTCCCTGCCTTCCCTGGCAGATTCCAGGGCCCGTTCTGATGGGGATGTATCAGTGGACTCAAACCACAAGCCAAAGGGAGCTGGAGCAGACCTTGCATCTGGGGGCCTGGGATTCATCTGCTCCCTACAAACTGGTTTCTCTCTATTCTTATTCTATCCTCTAGTTCCTTGTGTGGCTGGTTCTCTGTCTGGAATGCTACTTGGCTGGCTGCTGCCCTGATCACCTGCATGGTGCATGAGAGGGCCAGTTTCATTTAGTAGGATAAGGAGTAAGATTAGGATTTGTATTGAGGTTGGAAGCCCCATAAAAAAGACCAGCAGGACCCCCAGGCAGTACCACTACTCTCCTGCCAGGACCATCCGATTCCCTGGCCCAGCAGCTCTATCTCACTTTTTGGCTCTGAAACAGCTTACTTCTAGGAAAGCGGAACTTACCTCTAAAATTCTATTGTTTCCCTGAGCTCACTCCTGATTGGTCCATTTGTAGTGCTTCATTTGCATGGAGCTCACTCCTGATTGGTTATCTCTCTCACTCCTCATAGGTCCATTTCCCTCACTCCTGATTGGTCCATTTCTCTCCCTCCTGATTGGTCCATTTCTACAAAGCTTGTTCTTAATTAGTCAACTTCTGTTCTATCTTATTTGCATAAAATGTTGCAAAGTGTAAACTGGCAGCCTATAAAAGCCTGTGTAAACGTACAGACGGGGTCCAGAGCTTGGAGTGTTAACTCCTCTGGGCCTGCTGGCATAATAAACCTGAGATCTCCAACCCTCCGAGTGCTGCTTGGTCTCTTGCTGGGATCCAGGTTGCTGTCACATCTGAGCTGTAACACTGAGCTGCGACACACTTTCCAGCAACATTTCCAGGGGTCTCCAGAGAAACAGAACCAATAAGATGTGTGTCTATGTACATACACTGAACCCCTGCATAGAACAAAAAGCCTTCCCCAAGCGAGAGGGAATTCTCCAGCAGTCTACATGTGGACTGGAGCTGGACATTGTTCTTCAGGGTCTCTGCCTATGGTCTGAACAGTCATGTAGTATGTCTTTTCTATATACATATAACTATTTATAATGTATATATATATAGTATATATTTTACATATAAGGCACATATGTAATACATATAATGCATATAGATGTAATGTCTGTAGTGTATATGTGAACACGCACACATGAACACACACGCACATCTTACTGATTCTGTTTTGCTGGAGAACCTTGACTTATAAAGAATCCTAAAGACCATTCTAGTCTGACCATCTCTCTTTTTCTTTCCTTTGCCTGTTCTCCAGTGGGTGGATGGGACGTCTGAAGATCAGAGGGCTCAAGTGACTTGTCCAAGATAATCAGCTCATTGGTGACTGAGCTGGCATACTGAGCTCTGGGTTGGGTAGGGGGAGAAGGGGCATCAAAGATGCCTAATATAGTGACCCACTGGATACCTGGGACTGCTGAAAGGAAAGGAGATGGCAGGAGAAGGCTCACATTTTGAGACCAAGTTTTACACTTTCAATTGTGATTAAACCATCAGCAGCAGCAGAGATGCAGATGGGATTCAAATGTGCAGGAGACGTGTTCTGGAACGCTCTGGAATGTGCTCTGGAAAGGGAGACATTTCTGTCAGATGATTATCCCCTGAAGAATATTATTCTCAATTACTATGACGTGAAAGACCAAACGCCCAACTCGTGAAAAAAAGCAAAGCTAACAGTTGCCGAGGACACGACTTCTGACGGCAGCGTTTTCCCTCTGATGAGTGGTGACTGGCTCTGCTGTCACTTTCACAAGATGAGCGCCTCTTCCTGGCGGAGGAGTCACATTCTGAAAGCCAAGGTTTTTGTTTTTTTGAACTTAAAAAAAATTCGTGACAATACAGAGCTTTTAACTTTCAACTTGATTTTTAAAAATTTTATGATACGAGAAACAATGTTGACTGTGTTAGAATAAGTTGTAACTGGCTTTCCAGAAAATGATACTTGGTGCTTCAACTCTGCCTCACTGTGAAACGTGGTGTGGAGAACGAGGCGAATTGGTTGCACAATTCTGTCTGAGAACCACTTTTCCCCTCAATTTTTTTCCCCTGCCTTGAGAGTATTTTTTGCTTTAATTTATACAGTCTATAATTTTTATCCCGACTTTACATTGTCTAGAGAGCTACATTGACTGAGACAAGGGAAAACACAAATGTATGTGGTTATTCCATCCACAGTAATGAGCATCAACAAAGGAACTGTGCTAAGTTTTATGGAAGATGCGAAAATACAGAGGACACAGCCTCTTGGTCAGTTTAGCAGGTAGAAAGTATTTAGTGCCAGCTGGAAGGGAGAAATTGCTGTAGGAACTTATTCATTCACTTACCAAATGTTTATTGTCTGTGTGTCAGAGCCTGGGCGCCATACACGGATGACTAGGATGCAGTGCTGGGTATGTAGAAGTAGAGAAAGAAATGCAAAATGTTAAAAGTATTAAAATATAAAGCTTTTTTGTGTGTGGGCTCTCTCTGGATTTGTTATGGTTTTGTTTATTCGCTATTTGATGTCCAAAGAAAATAAAAACTAAAACGCTACATTACTAGCATGAATTTTACCGTTCTCTATATTGTGCAACGCCAGTGCAAACACAAATATCACATTTCACTGGGGTGTGGAATCACTGAAATTACACAATTTGTATTTTGTGGCTTGTCCTTTGAGGGTACCTCTAGCTGGTCAGAGGCAAAGTCAACACAGAATAAGGAAGATTGAAAGGAAGAAGAGAAAATCCCCCAGCCTGGAGCTGGCTGAGGGGTACTTGGGGCGTAGGAGTCAGCACCAACCCTCCACAGGTACCCAAGGGTCCCGCTCTGTGATTTGGGGTGAGCGTGTGTTTGCTGGGGCCTGATGGCTACTGGGTTCCTCCTCTTATCAGCCAAGGGACTCATGTGCAGTGTCCCAGCAGGGAGCTTGGGTCAAAGGCGTTGAGCCAGGTGGTCCCCTATTTACATGGGACCACAGTCCCAATTCATAGTAGATGGGTGACTATTAAAGATCTTAAACCTCTGTATCAGGATGTGCTCAGCACCTGGTTAGGGGGGCAAGAGGCTTGCCCCTGCCTTGGCCCAGACAAGTCTCACCTGGAATGGGAGCAGCCATAGTCATGCTCGGCCCTGAGATGCCTCAGGGTGTGTGTCTACCCCACCCTACCCAAGCTGTGGCCAGGCCCCTTCCTAGGTGCAGAGTGGCAGCAGTCACCTGGCGGGGCTGCTGAGGGGAGGCTGGCTGAAGTTTGGGACAAGGGAATGGGTGGCTGAGAACCTGTCCCAGGCCAGGTGGGATTGTGTGGGAGCTGGAGGTCTAAGCCCCTGATGCGGGCTCCATTGTCCCATTGGACTTCACTTAAATACACAAGTTCAAAGATAAAATAATTGAGGAATTTCAAGGTTGAGCTGGTTGCATGGCCAAGAAGCCAGTCCTACTCTGGAGCTCAGCTTTTGTTTGTTTGTTTGTTTGTTTGTTTTTAACATTTTTTATTGAGTTATAGTCAGTTTACAATGTTGTGTCAATTTCCAGTGTAGAGCACAATTTTTCAGTTGTACATGAACATACATATATTCATTGTTGCATTTTTTTTTTGCTGTGAGCTACCACAAGATCTTGTGTATATTTCCCTGTGCTGTACAGTATTATCTTGTTTATCTATTCTGCATATGCCTGTCAGTATCTACAAATGGAATTCAGCTTTTTGATAAGGTTTCCACAGCTGTGATGGCTCCAGCTTTCAGGGAAAGCAGTTTCCCCTTTGCGCTGAGTTGGAGGAACAGTGAACCTATCAAAATTTTCTTTTTCAAGTTCTCTTTACTTGAATTGCTGTTCAAGGGACTAATTTTAAATATTTTTTTAAGGGGTGGTTTTCTTTCCTTTTGCAAGGACGGCCTCATCCCCCTTCATGGTGGTTTCAGATTTGCTTTGGATTTGGATGCTGGTGTTTGGAAATGTCACTAAAGCAAAGTCACGTGAAAACTGTGGACAAGTATTGAATGCAGATAAGGAATTGAGATGATCCCTGATAACCACTTAGCCACAAAAGAACATTCTGTGACAGCTGCCAGTTCGGGGACAACCCTGCGTGTCCAACCACAGAGGGCAGGGGAGTCTTGCCTGCTGATCATTTTCAGGGGGGCAGGATGGGCCAGGGCTTAGGTCAAGGGGCTCAGGAGTTGAACAGATCTGGGACTGAGTTCTTCCTCTACCATTGTGTGATTTAACTACTTAATCTTTCTGTGCTTCAGTTCCTGCATGTGCAAAATGATCATGGTTTTGCCTTTTTTTTAAAAAGAGTTCCTGGTAATGTTAATTGAATATATATGTAAAGTGTTTAGCATGATCCTTGAGACCCAGTCAATTCTCAATACATATAAATTCTATACCTTTTCATGTGCGAGCATGCAAGAAAAAAGTGAGAAAGGCAACATTTCTTCACACAACATTGTCCTTCTTTTTGGCCCCTGTACTGGGGACCCCAGTGCCTTCCGTGATGCTGCAGCTGGTCCATTCTCTCCCATGATGCAGACTATTACTTGTCACTTTCACTTTTGTCAAACGCTATATGTCGTGTCCCCCCTGCTTAAGGCTATTTAAAAATATTATTTTACTGGGTTAAATTTGTTTCCTAGTTGGATCCGAGATACTGACATCAAATATTGAAGTCAGGAAAGTCAGGAAGAAAAGCATCAAAAGGGCATATGGGGAGCCTGGAAAAGGATGAAGGTGAAGTGGAAAGAGAAGTGAAAGAAAATACGGGATCACTGACAAGAACTGACATGCCACTCTAGATTTTAAGTTTCTTGAGGACAGGGGCTGGGGCAGCATGATCTCTGCATCTCAAAAGTCCTTAGCAGAGCACTTTGGTCACTTTGAGTCCAATACATTTGTAGAATAAATAGTGAATAGTCATAGGCACCCAGGACTCCAGAGGGAGTAGCCAGGAGCAGGGTCCTGGCTGGTGGGGATGTGTGGGAATAGACAGAAGGTTTAAGATCTGCACTGGTCTCCGTTCCCTGAATGAAACAGAAATTGCTGAGCACTTCATGGTTTGTGTTGTATCTTACATTCAACATAGCTGTGTGATCTCGGGCAAAGAATTTATGTTCTCTCGGCTTTGGTTTCTTCATCTCTCCTTGGTATAATGAGGATAAAATGAACACCTGGTCACCTGATGTGTGCATGCGAAGAGCTATCACACAGATGACTGGATAAAGACAATGGAATACCACTCAGCCATAACAAAGAATGAAATAATGCCATTTGCTGCAACATGGATGGACCTAGAGATTGTCATACTAAGTGAAGTTATGTCAAAGATAAATACTGCATATGTGGAATCTAAAATGACACAAATAAACTTATTTACAAGACAGGAACAGACTCACAAACTTAGAAAACAAACATGGTTACTGAAGAGGAAAGGGGTAGGAGGGGTAAATTAGGAGTTCTGGATTTGGAGATACTAACTACTACATATAAAATAGACAAATAACAAAGTCCTACTGTATAGCACAAGGAAGTATGTTTAGTATCTTGTGATAATCCATAATGAAAAAGAATACATATGTATAACTGTGCTGTACACCAGAAACAAATGCAACATTGTAAATCAACTGTATTAAAAAAAAAAATAGCCTGTCACAGTTCTGGGCACAGGGCAGGAAATCAATAAACACTATCTTTCAATTCTGTCTCTTTCCAACCTTTCCCTTCTTTCAACCTCATAGACTTTCAATTCTGCCTATCTTCAAGAGTTAACAACAATACTAGTGCTAAAAAAGTGGCACGGTTGGTCTTGGATGTTATGAAAGACTATAGATGGATTATTGCAAAACTTTTTGCACTGAAAGAAAAACAATCCGGGCATCTGTCCTTCTGGTGGTAGACTCAGTAGCAACAAACTGTTTGCAGAAAGGACAGCACTTTTTGTTTTTTTAATCCCAGAGGCAATACGAAGAGTTGGTGAGAGTAAGGGTTTTGTGGTCAGACAGACTTGGTTTTGTCACATGTACTTGCCACTCTAATCAGGCAAGTTACTTAACTTCTTTGTGCTTGGATTTCCACATCTGTAGTATGTCTCCTTCCTCCCTCCCTCCCTCCCTTCCTTCCTTCCTTCCTGCCTTCCTGCCTTCCTTCCTTCCTCACTTCCTGAGCACCTCCACAGCATTTGTTTTAACATGGTCTTTTCCAACATTGTTTCCTGTTTAACTACAGATGACTTCTGCTGTAGACTCACAATTTTAACTGTTGTATTAAAACTGTTACATGCCAACAACGTGGTTATGACCTTTTCTTATATAAAGACCAAATGTGTTGTCAATTTACTGTGTCTTAATTTAATCTTTGTACATTTCCTATTTTTAAGTGCTTAAATGAGTACTATACAGCAATAAAAATGCAGTGATATCATTAAGCAGCCATTAAAAATTTACTTCTACAGATAAAAAAAAAAGGTACTGGAAACACTGCGGTGATGACAGGTGTGCAGTTTGCGTGGTGTCCAGAAAGCACACTAATTTGTGCTGAGCCCTGAAGCCTGACAAGGACTCAGGCAACATGTGAAGGGCTGAAGGAGGAGGGCTAAAGACGGAGGTGGCAGGAGGCTCAGGGTCAGGTCCCAGGAGCTGAGGATGTCTGTGTTGCCGAGGCACAGAGTTCTCAGGGTGACAAATGAGAGGTAAGCCTTGGGGCAGAAGCAGGGTGATGGATTAGGAAGAGCCTGAAACAATCCTTAAAGAATTCAGAGTTTATCCTCAGTGTGACAGTAGCATTTCCCAAATAGTTCTTCCCAGAGGGACTAGAGTCCAGTAGGACCCAGTGAGCATTCTCTCCCTTCCAGAAGATTCACAATGCACATGAGTATCTCTTAACGTTCTTCGATTAAAGAATTCCATATAACATTTGTTTAACGGCTTTCCCATAGCTAATTAATGTTTGAAAAAAAAAATTAACCTCATAGGAACTCAGGTCCCAGAGAACCTGCTTGGGGGAAGTGATGAGCCGATATAGTTATGTTGGGGTCCAACATGAAAACCATATTGGCATTTTAGAAAGACACAATGACATCTACCACACATGGGACACCAGGTACTTTCAATGTGCTTAGTGTGAGTCTTGTAAGAAGTCCGGGAGGTAGGTACTATTATTTTTTTGCATTGTTAAAATAAGGAAACCAAGGCATGCAAGATTTAGGTAATTTCCTAAGGTTATGGAACTAGTTATAAGTGGAGGGTCTTGAACATGAGTTTGGCCAGTCTGGCCTGGGAGCCTATACTGAACAGAATAATCCGACGGCGGGCGGCTATTGACTGGAGTCAAACAAGACTGGAGACAATTGGGAGGAGGTTGTCACCATAATTCAGGTAAGAGATGATGGTCACCTGGACTTCATACATTTGTTTAGAGGATTAAGCATTATACCATGACGAAAGTGCCTACTGCAGGTTAGATTCTATGGTAGACAGTCAGCAAATAATAATGTCCCCATCGTATATGGAAACAGGGTCTATGAGAGATCCATAGTTCAGATTAATGGGGAAGGGAGGATGGATACATATGCTGGGGCTGCCATAACAAAGCACCACAAACTGGGTGGGTTACAAGGCTAGAATGTATTGTGCTCCCTGGATGTGTATCTGTCTCCAAATTTCCCATTTTTATAAGGACACAAATCATGTGGGATTAGGACCCATCCTCATGGCTTCATTTTAAACTTTATTACTCTGTAAAGACTTTGTCTCGAAATAACGTCATTTTCTAAGGTGCTGGGGTTAGGGCTTCAATAATATTGGGGGACACAATGCAACCCATAATAGTGGGATTATTTAATAATGGCACCACTAATATTGATTATCCATATGGAGAAAAACCCTGGCTTCCTATCTCACAAATGCTCAGAAGTCATTACCTGAAGGATTAAAGACTTAAATGTGGAAGGAAAAAATGTCAAAATGTTTAGAAAATATACAGTAGATCTTTATAATTGGGGTTCTAGAAGGCATTTTAAAATATGACACCAAAAAAGCTAAACAGCATCACAAAAAATAAGACCTAAAATATTTAAATTTGATCACATTGAATTAAGAACTGTTTGTAACAAAAACGACAGCATAAAGAGAATGAGAAGATAAGCTGTGATACGGAAAAAGTTGTTTCCTCTATCATTGGTAGAGGATTAGCATCTAGAACACATGAAGAATTATTAGTAAGAAGGCAAATAACCTAATAACATTTGGACAAAAGAGGTAAACAGATATTTCACAGAAGAAGAAACAGGAATGCAAAGGGAAATATAATTTAGTTCCGCAGGGTGATACCATTTTGCAATCATCTGGTTGGTAATAATTAAAAAGAGAGACAATTCCAAGAATTATCACAAATGTGGCTGAAGACAACTCTTATGCACAGTTTGAAGGACTGCGAGTCAGCACAAGATTTTAGTCTTGCCTTGGAAAGTTGGACATCCTCATACCCTATGACCCAGTAATTTCATCTAGGTGTAGATCCTACAGACATTCCTACACAAAATGATGAATAGAAGATTATTCATGGTAGATTATTCCCTAAGAACCCCAAACTGGAAATAATCCCAATGGTTATTAACAGAATGGTATTTTAAAAATTTCATTATGTGATCATTGAGTTATAGAATTTTGTAAATGAATAACTACCATTGCATACAACAACATGCATGCACCCTATAACTCTTGCATTAAGAAAAAGCAAGTGACAGAAGGTTAACATTACAAAACAAGGAAAGTTAAATAATACATTGGTTCATCTGCATATTTATGTATAAAACAATAAAATGCAAGAGAATGATGACAGACACACAATTCAGGACCATGGTTATCTCTGTTACTTGTCGGGGAGGGATACAGAGGAATGAAATGGAGGCAGAAATATGCAGAGAGATGTAACAATATTAGTAATGTTCTAGTATAGTCCTTGCTATGGAGTGAATTAACCCCCCCCAAAGATACGTCTCAATCCTAACCCCCAGTATCACAGAATGCGACCCTATTAGGAAATAGGGCTGTTGCAGATGTAATCAATTAAGACCAGGTCGTACTGGAGGAGGGTGGATCCCTAATCCAATAAGACTGGGCTCTTTATAAGAAGATGGCCATGTGAGGACAGACACGGAGAGAATGGCATGTGAAGGTGAAGGCAGAGATTGGTATGATGCATCTATAAGCCAAGGAACAATAAAGACTGCCAGAAGCAAGGACAGGGACGTGGAACAGTCTCCCTCAGAGCCCTCGGAAGGAACTAACCCTGCCAAAACCTTGATTTCAGACTTCTAACGTCCAGACTGTAAAACAATACATTTCTGCTGTTTAAGCCACCCAGTTTGTGATACTTTGTCACAGCAGCCCTAGGAAATTAATGCAGTCCTTACATTAGGTGGTAGGTGCATGGGTGTTCATTTTATATTGTGATTCACAACTTACAAATGCCTTACATGTTACTTTTTGTGTTTCAAACAGTTACATAATGAAAATAAAAAGGCAAAAGAAGTTGTTATTATTTTCATTACTACCAAACTGAGGCATATTTCCTAGCATTAATGTTGATGGTAAATATCAGAAAAGCTTCCCAAGACAGTTTTATTAAAACTATAAAAATCAACTTCCAACACACTCTTTGATTTTTATGGCATTTTTATTTCAGCCTCAGTGTCACTGAGTCCCGGTTTCTCTGACTTTAATTATAGCCTATACACTCTTCTGAGCAAAGTGTTCTCCATCTAATGAGTGAAGGTGGTTGCCAGGCACACACCTGTCATGGTATATTAGCTCCTTGTACACAGGCTGACATCAGCTTTATCTCCATTAACCCAAATGGAATGCACACAATCACGTCCAGGTTCTGGGCGCACACTCCACAAAAATAAGTGTCCTCCTCCAGTCCAGAAGCCAGACAGAGCAGGAGCTTGTATGCTTTGTTCACACAGCTGTAACTCTGCCTCCTAGAAACAGTGCCTGACACAAAGTAGGTTCTCAAGAAATTTGCTGAAGGAATGTATAAAATAAGAGTTTTAAGCACACCCACTTCTCAGCAGTAATAATACCAACTACCACTTTTCAGAAGAGTTTATCAGCCACCTCTCACCCCCTGCTAATTTTTGATCTGTTTGTTTCCCTCATCTGCAGATTCACCAGCTCTTCCTCCTTATATATGCAGTCAGAGGCTGCCATCGGGAACTTTGAATAGGGGATCGGACTTGGGTCTTACAATCCAGACACATACATTTTTTTTTTTTTATGAGTAGTTAGGTGTTTAATCTTCCATGTAAATTGGCTGTTTGCTCTACTAATACTAATATATACTTTCTATGTTGAGAAGTAATGTAAGTGCTTTAGAATCTTTTATTGATACTCAGGTGAAATGTGTCTTGATTAAGAAATGGATTCTAAAAAAGGAACTCCAAGAGTACATGCAAAGAAGATATCTTTTCAAAAATTAGGATTTATCTAGTATTTTTGAAAAATAAATTAATATTGTTTTGAACAGATCACATAATAAATGTTACAATTTGAAATGGCATGAATGAGATTTTTCCTCTTTTACCCTGTAGACAGCAGTTGATGTTAGTAAGATGCACCAATGAGAGATGAGACTTTCTAAGATCTTGAGATATAATACAGGAAATGCTGACTGTAACACTGACGAATTCAAACAGCATTTGCTAAGTGGTCAGGATAGTCCTGGGTGAGGATGGAGAGATGACTAAGACCTCTGTAGGCATTTAGTTCAGTGGGAGAGACATAAGTAAATGGATAATTGCATATAATGTGATTAAGTGTTATTAATCATTAAAGGAAAGACCAGTGCTCTGTGTCACTCACGTTTTCAGTGTGGTTTATTACATAGTTGTTTTTATGGATACTGATCATCCAGATATAACATTTCTCTGCTAACCAGAATATTTGATCAACCAAAATTTTCAATTCTCCCCATACCTCAGTAACAGTTTATTTTATGTTATGATCATATCATTAAAAACATCTCAGTATCTGCCACAGGGGAAAACTCTGCAACCATTCTTTTCTATAGTTAATGACTAATTTATTTTCTCTCCCTCTAGTATTTTATGATCCTTTTCAATTGCCAGGAATTTAGAGGCCCTTTCTGATTTTAGAATGGAGAAAAGACGGGTTGTTTTCTTGTGACATTGGTTTTTCACATATGTGGTGGCAACATTTTACTAATAAAGAGCAAAGGTCAGTAGCAGATTCCCATAAGTGTTTAGCTATAAAAATGAGATACAGTTAAGAGGTATGGATCAAAACAATGCTGGCAAAAAGCAGTTACAGGATTAAAATGGCTCAATTTTAACCTGGTGAAGTAGTGGATATTTTAAAACTTAATCATGAAATGATCTCCACAAAATTTGTTAGATTCATATCTCTTTGGGTAAACATACCACTAGAAATTCTCTCACCATTGGGCTTTTTAAATCATTAAAATGTTACTAATGTCTTATCTGCAGGTGTTTGAGAATACTTTTCGCCTAAACCTAACCCTAACCCTTCTCTCATTCTTTAGAAAGCAACAAACAGTCCAGTCTTCTAAGCCACAATGAATCCTAAGGCAGTGACTTTCCATTGACAACACTTGGGCTGAATACCCGTTTTTAACTTCCTAAGGATATCGGCCACTAATCCTTCCCCAAATACATCGTCTCTTTCTTTCTACCTGGATGAACTGTCTGCAAACTACAATCTGACAGTTCAACACGCTGTCACGACAGCGGTCCGAAGACTTTCCTCAGCTCCCCAGATTCCTATTTTTCAGACTTAGAGATGGCGACTTTAGCTGGAAAATGAGTTAAAAACAAAACTTTCCCCTAAGCGGTCGGGCTGTTGAGAGGGCAGCTCCGATGCTGATGCGGGGGCCGGAGCATCCCAGCGCGGTGCTCAACTCTCTCTTGGCCCCGCTCTGGGCTAAAGGCAAAAGGGGCGGAGAGGAGAGAAGGGAGGAAGGGGCGGAGGTCACCCACGCCCTCCACCCCGCCCAGGAGGCGAGCGCCTCTAGGTGCTAGGAGATCGGAGAAGCCGAGCGCGCCGGGCAGGTTCCGTGCGGGCAGAGCGCGCGGGGGGAAGCGCCGCTAGACTGAACTCCATCCAGCCGGAGCCGGAGCCGGAGCCGGAGCAAGAGCGCGGCGCTGCGCCGGCGGGACCTGCGGCGGCGGAGGAGCGAAGCTGGGGCGGGATGGCCCACGGCCCGGCGCGCTCTTCTGCTCCGCCGAGAGCCCTGCCCGCGGCCCGGGATCACAAGGTAACCAATCACCCCTCTAGTGGCTGGATTCCCACGAGCTGGCCTTCGGATGCTCAAACCCCACTGAGGTCTAGCCACCTCACCCCCGGGCTCTCGGCGGCTGCAGCCGGCAGCGCTAGAGCGCACCTTTGCCTGCGCTTGGCAACAAGTTTGGACCAGATGCCCAAGCTGGGGAGGCCCGCGGAGAACAGGGTATCCTTGCTCACCCATCCGGATTCTGAGCTGCGCTCATGGGGACCGGGTAGAAAGGGTCTCGGAGAAGGAAATGCGTAAATGCTCCCTTGGTTCCCTGCCCGCCCCACTCCGGCACCGAGGCCGGCCCAGGCCTTTGGCGCACCCCCGGGTGGGAGGGAAGCCGGCCCTCTGGCGTTTGAGCAATCGCTGAAAGTTTCAGCAAGTTAAGAGGTTTGGGAAGGATGTTGCAAGCAGAGGCCTGGGGGCGGCGGGGTAGTTGTGGGTGAAAGCTGTGAGTAAGACCCGAAGGAGGCGGCGGCCCTCCAGGCAACCGGGGCGGCCCCGCTTGGGCCGGTCCCAGGAAAGGCTGGCTCCGGAATTCCTAGCCTCCCGGAAAGCTGCTCGGGAAACGCCAGGCGAATTAGCTCGGGGCGGGGTGACAGTGGTGGTGGGTATAGAGGGTCTGTGACTCAGTTCTCGACTCACGAGGGAAAGAGCGACAAATAAATAATTCACATTGCATGCTGCTACCCCGAAATTAGCTTAATCAGCAGCACAGGCAGATGTGCTCACAGTGAGCGCAGCCAACCCTTCCCGTCAGGACCCGGGATTTCTGCACAGGTGGTAGCTGGACCAGAAAGCCCCCCTAGAGACTCAACACCGACCCGTCTCCTGGGCCACTGATGCGTGTGGTTTGTTGCTATTTGATCTCGATCAAATAGTTTTAGAATTTATTCAGAGAAACCCCATTCAGCGTCAGTGAATTCTGCTCCCTCCCAAAGTTTGGAGAGTATTTTGTCTGCCTGACAAGCAGACACAGTTCCTAAAGAAATAATCTGCACTTTGGGGACAAAACCCATCAGAGAAAAAAGCAGAAACTTTAGAAGGTCATCCGGTTATTAAAATAGGCTATTATGCTTTTAAAAACTCGATTGGGTTTAAATCTAATCTTGTTAGTGACTTTGTAAACCTTCAGGGTTTTAAGGTGTCAGTGACGTGTCGGGAGGAGATGTAGGAGGTGCCCATTTGCAGAGTTAGCCACAGAGGTTAACCAAGGGGGCGGGGGTCTCAATTCTGGTAGCTTCTTTACCTTGAAAATGAAATGTGGAACCGCAGGCAGATGTGTGCTGTTTTCTGGATGATGTAATCTTGCTCGTGATAGGCCAGATAAATCTGATTCCTACCGCAGGGTGCTGGGGTGCTTTGACCTTAAATGTCAGACGAACAGCAGTCCAGTGCTCATAATTTCTCTGTCTTCATACTACAGATCTCTGGACTGCAAGCCTGCACTGTCTTGAGAGGGAGATGACTTGAGTGGACGGCTTTTATCTCCACAACAATGTCCATGAACAATTCCAAACAGCCAGTGTCTCCTGCAGCTGGGCTCCTGTCAAATACGACTTGCCAGACAGAAAAAGGGACTTCAATATCTTTTTCAATAATCTTCATGACAGTGGGAATATTATCAAACAGCCTTGCCATCGCGATTCTCATGAAGGCATACCAGAGATTTAGACAGAAATACAAGGCATCGTTTTTGCTTTTGGCTAGTGCTCTGGTAATCACAGATTTTTTTGGCCACCTCATCAATGGAGCTATAGCAGTCTTTGTATATGCTTCTGATAAAGACTGGATCCACTTTGACCAATCAAACGTCCTTTGCAGTATTTTTGGTATCTGCCTGGTATTTTCTGGTCTGTGCCCACTTTTTCTAGGCAGTGTGATGGCCATTGAGCGATGTATTGGTGTCACCAAACCAATATTTCACTCTACGAAACTTACATCCAAACATGTTAAAATGATGTTGAGTGGCGTGTGCTTTTTTGCCGTTTTCATCGCTTTGCTACCCATCCTTGGGCATCGTGACTATAAAATTCAGGCGTCAAGGACGTGGTGTTTCTACAAAACAGAGCACATCAAAGACTGGGAAGATAGGTTTTATCTTCTACTCTTTTCTTTTCTGGGGCTCCTAGCCCTTGGTATTTCACTCTTGTGCAATGCCATCACAGGCATTTCACTTTTAAGAGTTACATTTAAAAGTCAGCAGCACAGACAAGGCAAGTCTCATCACTTTGAAATGGTCATCCAGCTCCTCGCTATCATGTGTGTCTCCTGTGTTTGCTGGAGTCCGTTTCTGGTAAGGACCTATGGTTTTGACAATTTCTGCTTTCTTCAGTTAATCTACATTCAGTGTAGTCTTTGCTGAGTTTTTCAAAGTTGTTAGCCTTGATGGGCAGTGCTGTTTCATCTTTTAAATGCTGGAATTTACCCCTACTCAGAACTTATTTTAGCACTCTAAATAGCTTTAGATTTAAGCTATTTATGACACAGATGGTTATTTCCCTGTAAGCCCTGAATTAAAAGATATATCTTGCTAAACAGTTGTAGTGTAGTGTAGTGTGACCTGCTTGCAGGGTGGAATCAAGTAACTTTAGTAAAAGTGACATAGTTTACATACACTGAATACGATTAGTTTCTAAAATGTGAAAGAAAACAACCAACTATGAAACAATATTGGAATGGACTCCAGTAAGTCTTGGTAGCAATTCTCATAGACATTTAACTTATAGACTGGGTTCTTCTCAACACACAAGGACCGAATCTCAGCCTGCAAAGGGAGGTGCTGAGTTGAAATAGTTGGATGGTTCAGGTGAGCTCAGTGGGTAGATCAGGTAAAGAAGTCACTAATTCACTAACCCAGGCTGCCAGGAAGGCAGGGAGAGGTATGATTGGCAGGAGAGCCTGGGATTCTCTTCATTTCAATCCTTTCTCTTTTTTAATTTAGCCAGCAGCTATATTTAACATCTTGTTATTTCTATTTGGAAGTGAAGGCAGAAAGCTAAAGTTAAAGAATTAGCCACAAACATAAATCATTTATATGACTTTCTAGGTGGAAGACGAAAAATACTTATGATTGATACGTATGACCATAACTCCAGCAGTTTATGATGGAAAAAGTGACAACATATGAAAGAGGAAACATCCTTGTGTAGGTAGCTACTCAGGGCAGCAAAGATTATTTTCATTCCCTTTTCTGTACCAGTGGGGAAACAGGCCGGTATCCAAAGATAGTAATACAGGTGATACGCAGGTAGAAGTAAGGTAAAAATACACAGGTGAGATGCTGGCAGATGTGACACCGAGGTCGTGGTCATACATCGCGTAGTAGTATGAAGGGGCTTGTTAGTTACTAGTGCAGTTTTTCTAGGTCCCCACAGGTCCATTGTCCAAAAATTGTTGCCAGTGAAGTTTTCATAGACAATCTTGATGGTCCTGGTGAACAGAAAAGTCTTTGAGAGCTGCTTTTTGGGTTTTTGTGGACAGATCCTATGGTAGTCAATTTTATTCTGCAAAATGATTTCTACTTTTTAAATGTTTCCTGATTTCTTTTCCAATTTATTTTCTCACAATTGGAATTTAGCTCCTTGAATTATATCATTTAAATATTCTTTTCTCCTATGATGTCCTGGAATTGGTCCTCGGTGCCCAACCTAGGAGAGGCTGGGCTCCATCTGTCAATGGGAAGTCAACCTTCTGAGGCCTGCTTATTGTCAGTTTAGGAGGCCTTAGGTGAACCCATGTAGGGGTCTGATCTGAGCTCATGGTTTGGTTGTTTGAATCTAAATAGCAGAGACCAGTTCTATCAATACTTGGAATCATTTCAGTGTTCATCCTTGGAGAGTTTAATTTATACTGCTTGACAAAGGGAATTCCCTTAGACAATGCTCCTTTTTTTCCCTTCAACTTTGAGATAGAGTAGCTTTTCGAAATAAAAAAGTGAGTCTGAGAAAAAAAAATGAGATGAATTTGAGGGCTGGAAAGGGAATACTGAGAAGGGGAGAAAAGAGGTAGCTGAAAATATTTAATGAAAAATTTAAAATGAAGATCAGAGCTCTGGAGAAAACCCAGAAACCGTGAAATAGTGAACTCAGTGAGAGACAGATAATCTGAACAACTGGAGTAATCACTGGTGTTTCAGTTTTTAGTTTGTTCTGGGTCATCTTTAAAAGTCTGCTCAGTTCTGCCTTTTGACTGTGAGAAATAGGAGTTATAGGTCAAATACAGTAAGATGATGGACGGTAGCGAAATTTTATTCTTGCCGTGGATATTTTGAATTTATGCTTTTCTCTAGTTTCTTTTTCTGAATTTTTGGCTTTCTTTACTGTTAAAATAGATGTTACAATTTAATCCATATTCTAAACATATTTCCTAGTGGAAACATAATTTTATATTTTTGTGGAACATTTTCTGAGGTCTGCGTTCTCTTTAAGAATTATTGCTACATCTGTGACGCCAATATGTCAATGCTTCTAAAACGCTTTTTAGGGTAAACATTATTTCTGTGTTGGTTGCGTAGTAGGTCTCCCACAGATACTTCTTGGGGGTTGATGTTTTGAGTTGTTCCTGGCATTCTTTCTCTTGTGGAGACTTGGGTCTTTATGGCAAGTTCTGGCTAAGGGATTTATAACTTGTGGTCTGGACACAAGTGCCTGGCATGTTAGGTTGAGGTCATCAGACAGCTCTAAAGGGAACCAGAGTGTAAAAGTCAGGCTTGGGAATGCCACAATAACAGCCAGTACTCACTCCTCAGTTGAAACATTTCTTCTGTTTCCCCTAAATGCCCAGGAGGGACTGCATGGGTGTAAAAGACTGAGCCATCGTTCTCCACCCTGTTTTATTTTTTAAATTTTTTATTTCTTTTGTGGGGGAGATAAATTAGGTTTATTTATTTACATTTAGTTACTTATTTTTAATGGAAGTACTGGAGATTGAACCCAGGACCTCGTGCATGCTAAGCATGCGCTCCACCACTGAGCTACACCCTCCCCATTTACCAGTCCACCCTACTTTAAAAACTTCTTGATTTTTAACGTATCTCTGAAACCAAGCTTATGAGTGCCTACAGATGCACTGTAATTGTGACAGCTCCCAGGTCAATGCCCTCCTTTATACCACGTGCCTTCTCTCTGTGGTTGATACGTATGAAATGTTGAATTTGTAATTGGAATGAACATGTGTACACACTCTTTGACTCCTGTGTTCACTGTCACTTTCAAGTGTCAAACTGGAAGAAGGGTCCAGGAGCGTACACTAAAGGGAGGCAGTGGGTCGTGCCGACGATGGTGCCTGGGCTTGGCAGGGTTTATTGCATCAAAACTTATCAATAGTGGCATCATTTCTAAAACTATTTCAACTCGTAGCTGATGAAAAAGGGGATACTTTATTCATTTTGACGATTCGTTTTAACTAATACAAAGGTAAACTGATCATGAAATCTCCCTCTCTCGCTTTTGATAGACTTTATTTTTCTTGGGTAGTTTCAGGTTTACAGAAAAATGAGTGGAAAGCAGAGTCCACATATACCTTCTTGTGTCTCCACCCCTCCTGCCCCAGACTTCCTTATTTTTAACATCTGGGACATTTGCTACAGTTGATGAGCCAATATGAATACGTTATTACTGACTAAAGTTTACAGTTTACATTAGGGTTCTTTCTTTGTGTTGTACAGTGTGTGGGGTTTGACAGATGTGTCCACCATTACTGTATCGTATGGAATACTTCCACTACCCTGTAAATCCCCTGTGGTGATTTTTTTTTAATTTAATTTTTTTTTTTATTTTCACAAAGTAGGAAGTGTATGTGTGCTTTCAGGAACTGAGATTTAGAAATATAGAAAATCATAATATTAGTTGAAAATATAACTTGTTAAGGACCTTTAAAACTTTACAATATCTGAATTTTATAGTTTTAAACACGGTTAACTCATATAAATTCATTTCATTACAATCCTAACTGAAAAATACAGGGAAAATACAATAGGCACTTAGCTTACAGTTCCATTTAGGAACAAGTTAATACAGATATCCTTGATGGCCAAATGGCAATTATAACGTTGTCTTTTGGGCATCCTAAGTGAATCACTTCTTAATAAATCAATCTTGAAGATATTCTTTTGATGTTTCTAGAGTGAGGGTGAAAAGAAGACATTTGCCCGCACTTTCAGATAACATTTTAAAAAATATTGTTTGTTTCTGTCTTTCTGTGGGTAATGGTTCTTTTTAATGTTCCATTTCTAGAATATGTAATCCTAAAAGGAATTTAGTATTACTGTTGTGCTTGTCTCACTAGTTCGGCAGAGCAGTAAATACTTGCTGACTGGGTGACTGTAACTTAAGTAGTATGAATGTCAAGAGATTGGAAATGATTGACCAGAATGTGGATTCTGAGTTTTGTACATGAGAGTTACTTGAGCAGATGTTGAAACCAAATGGTCGTTTTTAATCTGTTCCCTAAGTCAGCAGTTGTCACTCTATACTACAATTAAACCTCAGCGATCTGTTCCTGGAAGGCCATTCAGGTGTTTTTCTTCTCTTCAAGAGTAGAGGATCATTTTGAATTGGGAAAAGAAGTATAAAATATCTGAAGAGAAAAATGGTATCTTACGTAGGTGAGTTTACCCAGGAAATGTGTTTTCTTGCATGAGCAGAGTTTGAATTTGAGTTTCCTGAGGTTGTTAATCTTATGCTAGTATTTCTAGTCAACAGAGTCAAACATTTGGTCACGAAGATATTTGTCAGATATAAATCAAAGAACTGAATGGTTAATTGAATTTTACTGAATTGCTAAAGGCATTGGCATCATAATGACCAGGTCTCACAGAGCGAGTGGCAAATGACAGAACAACACAGCAAAAGAGGACATTTCAGCTATTAGTGAGGATTGCGTTCTTTGAAAGGTTGGCTCTCAGGATCGTAATTAAGAACTGGGTGATGGAACTCCGTGTATGTGTCTGTGCACCTGTCTCTACACCAAAAGGATGGTGGACAGAGGTACATTTATATGCTTCAAGTGAAAAGAAAATGTGAACAATGTATAAACATTCTTAAATAACTCAAAATTTATATCCAGAAGAAAAGGTATGCTTTAGAGATATATTAATGTATTTTTACATGATAAGAATTCAGGCTGCTCTCATGTTTGGGTGGGCACGGAGTACATGGTGTGAGGTCAGCGACAGGACCTTCAAAGAGATTTGGGAACACATCCCTGTCCCTGAAGCCTCGGTGTCCTCTTGCCTGGAGTGCTTTCCTCCTGACATCCACGTGGCTCTCCCCTAACTCCTCTCTTTAATGTCATGCTGTCTAGCTGGGCTGTTTTCAAAAGTACCCTTTCTCTCTCTCTTCCATTCCTTGGCTTTATTTCTCCCATAGCACTTAGCAGGATCTGACAACATGGGGTACATTTAACTGTGTTTGTTTCGTGGTTGTTTGGCTTCTGCCTCTGGCATGTAAGCTCCTTCAAGAAAGGGACCAACGTCTGGCACAGAATTGGGCTTAATTCCTTTGCTAAATGAATCTCATGTGAAGGAGGGCTCAGTGGGTCATGGTCCTCATTTCCACTTTGAAACTATGCTGATGAGGTCAGGACTCAATTGGTTGACCTCATTGCCTCATGTCGGACACTTCTGAAGGGTCATCCGTGCTTCAGAGCTTGTAATTGCATTCCAGACCTGCTTCTCCCTCTGTGAAATCCTGCTTTCCTCATCGCCTCACACTCTCCAGAAAAATTCCTGCATGTAAGATCTCTGTCTCTAAGTCTGTTTCCTGCAGAATCCAGCCAGCTTGGGGAGATCTTCTGTTCACACAGTATCTCAATGTACAGCATATTACACATAGGTTTACAGTGTGATCTGGTATATATTGAGCTATGTATAGGCCTTTGGAATTGAACTCCTTTGAGTATTTTGTCTCCCTTCATGGAACTGTATGGGGTAAAACTGGACCAGCAAAAGTCAATCAATTAAAAAAAAAAAAAGACACTGCTAGGTTGAGACTTTACACAAAAATCTGTTGCTTTAGATGTGCATGGTGGTCTGGAATATTTTGGTATTTTAAGTTTATTTACTCTTGGCAAAATATGACTTCCTGTTTTTAAGGAGAAAGACATAAAAATGGCCAAAGATATCATAGACGTTTGAGACGGCACTTACAAAACATTGCTTGAATGATTCAAGTGTAAATGAATCAGAAACATGTGGATTAAATTTATACCCTCATGGATCTAAAACTCTTCTGGCTTAATGTGTTTTGGGGTTTTTATTAAACTCCCAAACATTTGAAGAACAATTCAAGATGTCGATGTGTCCAGAATCTCTCTGGGTTGCCCACTGTAACTTCATTTGCTTAGTCTTACCCTTACAGGAGGTACATAAAATGCATTCCACTTACACCTGCTTTGGAAGGTGCTTACAGCCACACCAGATATGTTTTACCTGGTATAGCAATGCTGCTGCTCTGTATCTACAGAGGATTTCACTCAATAGGAGAAATTTGTCTCTGGATATTTGCACATACTACGTTTCAAAGCTTGTGTAAATTTATCATTCTGCCCATCCTCCATGCTGGGTGTCAGGATGGCAATGCCCCCGAGGTGTGGGTGCAGTTGTGGCTTTATACAGAAAAGGAGGTGGTTTCACTCACTCCTCCTGAGCTATTGAATCCCCAAATTAAATTCAGATTGTGAAATGCTAAAATGGAGTGTGGCTGCGGTGTGATGGCAAAGGAGACGGAGACAATTGGATTTCGTAGGATTCTCTTTAGTTATTTTAGTGTACCCAAATCAAGCCTCTCTTTTAGATTACTGTAATTATTCAAGCTCAGGCAGGGGGCAGGGTCCCAACCCCACCTGGAGTGACCTGGAGTTACTCTCAGCCAATTTTGTACATCTGTGAACTGATTATAATAACAGTACTCACTTAAAAGCACTTAAAAGGGGCAGAAAATATAATCTGCCCTTGCAATTTTTCTCGAGACACAGGGATTGGCACAGAGTAAATGCTCAACACAATCTCCAAATCCTCAAAAAGCCATTGCAGGCATTGCCACCCAGCATCTCAATTAGAAACAATCATCTGTTCAGATGTTTTCCATTTCAATCCTCTATTGAGAAGGTTTGGTTGCACTGGAAAGGGACAGGGGAGCTCATAGCTCCAGAAAACGTTCTTGGGCATTTTCCACTTGAAGGTTCAGATTATTGCTCCTTATTTCACTGCCTCATGAGAAGTAAAGATGTTTTGTGCTGATCTTTCGCATCTTATTGGAGTTCGAATATTCTAATAACTTATCATTATAATAACTTATGAGGTATTAATCATTTTTGAATCAAGTTAACATCAGCAAAAAATATTGAGAATGTTATGCGTAAGGCATTACTCTTGGGGCTGTGACTGTTTCCAGGGAGTAAAAGATAAAGCTCTTTCCTCAAAGAGCTGATAACTTAGTTGGAGTAAAAGATATAGAGTAAGAGGTAATATGCTCTTGAAGAGGCAATAGAAGAGTCTGGGCTCAAGTCCTGTTTCTTCCACTTTCTAGGTGTCCCTAACCACTTTTTGCCTCAGTTTCCTCATGTGTAGACTTGGTAGGGTCATAGTACTTGTTTCATTGGGTTGCTGTGAGAACTAAATAAATTAACGTACGTAAGTTAAAATAGTGCGTGACACAGTACCATATGCTTCGGTCATTATACTGTTATCATTATTGTCTGTTACTATTAAATATTAATGCTTCCAATCCATAAAAGCCAACGAGAGATCATCTGTCAACGCAATGATCAAAGGCACTTTTAAATTAGTTATTAAATGAATGATGGCACTGGAGTAGGAAGCTATTACTTCTGATTTGGTGGTCTGCAAGTAATTACTGGTTTATTTAATTGACAGATTTATTGAGCACCTACCAACTGCTGGGCGGTGTTCTAGATACAGATTAACAGTCTCTTTGATTTAATTGGTCTCAATATCTATGGCCTTAATCAACAGGACTTATAGAAAAGGAGAAGAGAGGACATGTATAGAAAATGGAAATATGATGATATTCGATTATACTTTATAATAGAATAGCCGGTATTCTGTCATGAATGGAATGGATGAGATTATTTTTGATAACATATAAATATCTGTAGTATATGATTTGGAGGGAAAAATTACTGGAAATAAATGTGATCCAAAGTCAAGTAATGCAAATTGTAATGTAAAACCAAGGAGAAAAGAGATAATAATGTATATAATTTCTAGAGAGATAAAAAGCTGCAGATAAGAAACTAGTGTTGTGGACAGGTCCTAGCAAGGTTAGAACAAGATCAGAATATAGCAGGTTGGAAGAAGTTAATATTAAAAGCTAGAAGGTTTTTCAAGCAATGAAACATGAGTAGAAGAAAAATTAAGTCAGATAACATAAATTTAAAAATTCAGATTAATGGTTTATACTATCTTTTGACAAGGAAAGTGATTCAGGACATAAAAGAGAAATAAATGTTGGTAAAATGAAGGTTACAAAAACCACTAACTCTTTCCAAGAATTTAGGCTAAGAAAGTGTTAGAAAGGACTGAAAATAAAGAAAAGCAAGGCTGGGAACATTAATAATGTAAATGAAGACAATTAAAAATCACTTATGCTTTAATCTGCTTGTTAATCTATTCACTCATCGGTTTATTCTCTCGGCAGGCTTTTGCTGAACAAAGAGGCTGGGTGTCTCTCCAGGCGGAGAGAAAAGCAGACACAGAACATGACCAGGGGAGGTACTCCCGACCCAGATTCTAGAAACCGTCCTTTCTAGCTCCTTTAATTTATCCACGATCTTTGCACTCGCTCCTCCAATCTGTTACGCGCATCGTCCTTTTCCTTCTCTTTCCTCTTTTAACAAGACATAAATATAACCATTTATATTTTTCTGGCCTTGCCTGGGAGCAGGGCAGAAGGTTAACTGCTTCAGTAATAGTGGAGAACTCTGGGCCCAGCGGGGCATTAGTTAAGTATTAAATAATAACGCTGTAGCTAGAGCAGCAACAGTAATTGTTATTGTTCTTACCATGATTCCATCTTCCTTTATTTGGCTTCTTGCATTTATGGTCAGGGCAGAGGACCAGAAGACAAAGAAAATAAAAGCCACATGAATGACAGAGAGAGAGAATGTAGGAGCCGGGACGAAGCAGCAGAGGCCCCGGGAAGCTGGCGTGTGTAGGTGTGAGGGTGGAGAGGGCGCTCTCGTGTTTTAGGAACTCCGTTGGAAAGATCTCCCTTTATTTCCACGGACATTTTCTCCTTATTGGGGAACGTATTAAATTTCATGTATTATGTTCCCTCAAGCTGCTTTGAAAAATGAAATGTTTTCTTTAACTATAAAATTTTATTGTAAGAAAATATAGTAAACTGCAAATTAAAATTAAAAACAATCATCCAAATCTCACTACCCAGAGATAAACACTCAGCATTCTGGGTGCATCCTTTTACCCAGCTGAGACAGAATGAATATTAGTTTAATTTCTTTGGTTCACAAAGTAGTTAAACTTTTTTGTCGTATATTATTGAGCATTATCTCCTTTTCTGGTGAATGTGTGGGTATTTTCAAGGACTCTGTGAATAACAAAGAACAGATAATGCTAATAAATAAAAGTAATTATGCAATCAATGGTTATAAAAGTAGTTGTTTTGCCAGGTTCATTGTTAGCCTTTTAATTTAGCATCTTAATTATACAAGTGGCGAATGAAACAATAATTTCTTTTGTAGTTACTGCTTTCTGTTTCTTGTTAAGAAGTACTTTCTCAGGCTAAGATGATACTGGTGTTCATTTCTTTTTTCTTCTAGAACTTTTGCTTTTCCTTTTTTGTATCTGTGTTTTAAAAACATGTAATTTATGTTGGTTTGGTTAGTTTGCAGGTTAATAACATGAATTTTCTTTTGACTGGTTAGCTAGTTATCCCCAAATCATTTATTAAATGATCTTTTTGCAACTGTTTTAAATTCCTACCTTTATTATATGTAAACTTAAATGTGTCTGGATCTTTCTATACCCTTTATTTTGATCTAACTTTAGGTTTGCTTATAGTTAACATTTTCTTCAGATTTTATTTAGACTTGTGTTCAGTTTGTCAGTTACAATATAGAGTGTTCTCTTTCACGATCAGAATCATGTTTTGAATATTAATTTCATAGTTTCTTCATAACAGTGCTTCACATCATTTTTATTCTAAGATTTTAAAACATTTTTTTCTATTGTCAATCAAATTTTATTATTTTCTCTTATTTTTCATGCATGTGTATAAGAAAGCACTGATCTTGATACTTTTTTTTTTATTTTTAGTGTGACAAAATTCACATAACATAAAATTAACTATTTAAATAATTTTAAAGGGTACAATTGAGTGACATTTAGTACATTCACAGTGCTGTGTAACCATCACCCCTGTCTTTTCCGGAACATTTTCACCCCCCACAAAGGGAAATCCCATGCCCACTAGCAGTCCATCCTCATTCCCTGCTCTCTGTGGTTCCTTGCAATCACTGCTCTGTCCTCTGGCCTTACAGATTTGCCTATTCTAGATATTTCATATAAATGGAATCTTACAGTATGTGGCCTTTTGTGTCTGGCTTCTTTCATTTAACATGAGATTTTCAAGGTTCTTCCATGTAATGGCAATGGATGAGGGTTCCAATGCCTCCATATTTTCACCCAAACTTCGTTTCTTTAACAATTTTTTATTATGGCTTTTCTAGTTGATGTCCAGTGGTAACTCATTCTGCTTTTGAGTTGCATTTCCTTGGTGACTAATGATGTTGAACATCTTTTCATGTGGATGTTGGGCACTTGTATACATTTTTGGAGAAACTTTCATGCATATTTTTGTTTTTAAAAAAGTTCTCTAATTTTCTTTTCTTTTATTCTTCTGCTTTTAATACTAGAATTATACTAGTTTTAAAAGACAGTAGGGAAATTTTTTTCTATGTACTGAAATAATTGAAGTAATTTAGATGACAGCTTTTTTGTGATGGTTTGACACCATTTCAATATTTTTTTTAAATAGAACTTTAGTTTTTTTTTCTGGCTGTTGGTTTCAGTTTTCCACTTTTTCTTAATCCCACATTGGTACATTTTAGTAGAATTTAATCAGTTTTTAAGAGTATAAATTTAGTAGCAAACTTTTGTATTGAGAATTTGCTTATAAATATTCTTCTCTATTAATTTATATATTATACATATACAAATTATAAATGTATACATTAATATGTTTATTTTACCAATGTTTTGTGAATCATTTGTATTTTTTCTTTTAAAATCAGTCTTTCCAAAGGGTTGTTTAGCTTAATAGTTTTAAAATGTCTTATAGCAACTTATAAATCTTACTGTTTTCAAGTTAGTTAACTTTTTATTGTCAGATTTTGTTAATAGCCCATGGGAATTTGAAAAGAATCTACATTCTCTCTCTTTTTTTAAGTTACAAAGTTCAACATGTAACTGTTGAATCATAATTATTAGTTACAGAATCTTATTTTCTTATTTTTCTAATTGTTCTGTCAGACAGTGTGTGTATAAGAACTTAGAATTTTATTCTGTTCGTGTTTTGTTAGCTTATATTTGTATTTCATTGGATTTTTATGATTTAGATTTCAGTGTCATGTCATCAGGGGCTAATTCATGTCTGTTATATCTTTGTTATAAATTGTTCCTTTTATAAATATAAACAAATCTTCCCTCTCTGATGTTTCAAAACATTTTTCCTTGGTATCTTCTTTATCTTATACTGATGCTTAGCATGATCATCGCGATAACAGCAGTAGACTTTTTCAGTATTTTGGATTTTATTTCTGCATTTGTTAGTTATTGAGATAGTCTAAGACACTTCAGCTCCATTCTTATCAATGGAATGCAGCATCATCGTAGCATTCAAACAAAACTAGCAGAGCTTTTCTTTCCTTCTCAGCCATGCCCCTCGGTACCTCTTGGTTGGGCTCCAGAATTCTGAAATTGAAAAAAATACATCATGGGGAGGAACCTGTCCTCATATTCCATGGCCTGTATTCTGGGAGATGCTTTAGTTCTGCCAACTTAGGATGTATGAAGTTAAATTGGAAGAGGGTCAATGAAGGGAAGAGCATGGCTAATTTCTAGTTTAGAAAGCAGATCAGTTCTGCCTAGTCCCACGAATTTGCTACAGACCACAGTGGACCTCAGCACCTGTAACTGGCCTGTTCCTTGCTCAGTCCTGCTCCAGGATTTAGTGTGGAATTGCCCAAGACCTGTGCACTAGGAAGAAACTTCTGAGAATATTCCTCCAACCCAGCATATCCTATGGATCTGCTTCAATTAGAAATGAACTCTTTAGGGGAAAAGCCAGACTGGAATTGCACATAGAAAGAACGAACTGTGTGAATGCCTTCTTATTCCTCAGTTCCTCGTATGAAAGCTTGGTTCCAAACTGCAATGCCAAATGACAACAGATATCTATGTCATTATGCTTGTGTATAGTGTGGTGAACAGAGAATTAGTGTCTGATACAGCTTAATCTTTATATGCTTCTATAATGACATTTTTGAGACAATATTTCTTTCATATAGTATTTATGGATCCAAAAACTACCTGACGTACCAAAGAACTAAAAAAAAATCCACGGTATAAACTTTGATAGCATGACGTGTTTTTGAAGCTCTTACAGGATGTAGGGAGATCCTTTTCTCCACTTAAAATCCAAAGACAACTCAAGCAGACTGTTTCTTATTTCAAACAAACTGTTTTCAGTTAAGAAAGAAATACTAAGTAGTTCTAAATGCGTGGCATTTAGAGGAGATCTTTGCCTTTCTTTATTGAAGTTTAGTTGATTTACAATGTTGTGTTAGTTTCTAGTGTACAGCGTAGTGGTCAGTTATATATATATATATATATATAAAATATATATATATATATATATATTTATTTTCATTATATGTCATTACAAGATATTGAACGTAGTTCCCTGTGCTATACATTAGGACCTGTTGGTTACCTATTTTATATATAGTAGTGTGTATGTGCTAATCCCAAACTCCTAATTTATCCCCCTCCCTTTCCCCTTTGGTAACTGTAAGTGTGTTTTCTATGTCTGTGAGTCTATTTCTGTTTTGTAAATAAGTTCATTTGTGTCATTTTTTAAGATTCCGTATATAAATGATATCCTATGACATTTCTCTTTCTCTGAATGACTTCACTTAGTATAATAATCTCTAGGTCCATCCACGTTGCTACAAATGGCATAATTTCATTCTTTTTTATGGCTGAGTAGTGTGTATATGTGTGTGTGTGTGTGTGTGTGTGTGTGTGTGTGTATATATCACATCTTCTTTGTCGAGTCACCTGTCCATGAACATTTAGGTTGCTTCCAGGTCTTGGCTATTGTAAATAGTGCTGCTGTGAACATGGGGACACATGTATCTTTTAGAATTAGAATTTTCTCTGGATATATCCACAGGAGTGGGATTGCTGGAGATCTTTGTCTTTTTAGATCATCTGTCTAAGTTCATAGCAGGCTGATCTGTAGATACGGATATCAAAACCAGCTTGCTAAAAGCTTTCCTGGAAGGTGGAGAAGACAGCAGTTTGTCTGTCTAGGGACGATTTCCATTGTGTGTCATTGTGCCTCTCCTGATTGCCCACTTTGGGTTTGTCTGTCTAAGATAAGTGGTAATAATACAAAAGATAGTCTGCTTATTTAGATAGTTTTGGGTTGATGTGGATTTCATGGTCACCTTAGCAAGCCGCTTAATATTTGGCTGTTAAGATGAATGAATGACCTGCTTTACCTATATGAGTGCCCTTGTCTTGAATACCTCCTCTGAGTATTAATTGGCATACACTGTAACCACAGCATGGGTTTTGCCTTTCTCTTGGACTTCTTGGTTTGTTTTACATGGTTGCCAAAAACTCAAGTTCACATCAATTCAAGTCACCCAGAGATTATTTATCTGCTAAACACGATAATAACACAAGCAGTCAATTAAAAATCATGCATCACGATGATTTCTGAAGGATGCTCTGCGTATTCAGATCCTAAGCAAAGTGATAGAACCCAGTGAGTCCTGAGAATTCTCTTACCCCTACCCCATGGCCAAACACTCAAAACTGTTTCTGCTTGAGGGAAGAAGTTCTGTATTTTGGAATTAACTTCATTTTCCCTGTCCACTGAAGACCACCGGGAGGCCCAAGATCAAACTTCCTGGGCCTCCCGGAAGTTTGATCTTGGGCCTCCCCCATCAGTGACAGACCTATACCACCCAGCCTGAGGAGGGGAGGGAGAAGTTAACATGGCAGCATGACTTTAAGAACAGGTGAATACAGTTCATTAAGTATTGCTTTTATAATTAAAGTCAGAGCATTCATGTATGAATGTCAGTTAAGTAACTAAGTATTTTCCCCTCCAAAATTTCTGGAAGAAAGGCCAATGTTTCATAAATAGGATGTCAAAATTGCATGGTTTAGCATGAAGTACAGTCAAATATATATATAAGGCCAGTGGCTAAATATCAGCTCTCTAAAAAGATGTTACTATAGCACAGTACACTGATGAAAATTTGGTTTTCTTTTTACTAGAGGAATTATAATTCTGAAAGTCTTGATTTGTTTTTATTTACATTTGTAATAATTTTCTTCATGAAACCTGCTCTGATTATTCTAGCCCACATTTATGTCTCTTTTTATGGATAAAGCATAGCATTTAATTCTATATAATTATAAGTGAAATGAAATTAATGAATGAAACAACATTCTTATGATGATGGTTATTAAATGCATATGATGCCACACAAGGATTTTATTTTTAAATGTTATTTTTGAAAAAAAGGACTAAGTTTTTGATATATAACTAGAACCTGGAATTGGCTTTATCTTAAATGTCAAGTTTTTGCTTAGAAGCTTTGTTTTGTTGTATAAGAGCTAATTAAAGCCCCTCGTCTGTAGCTCCTACCATATGCCTGGCCACGCTCTCAGCACTTTACAGTTTAACCCGCTGACTCCCTATTACCTCTTCAGTTGTATATTTCTTCAGACATGGAAAATATTTATGACTCCACATGTTCAGAAGGTTTACCCAAAGGATACAGTCACATAAGGCCGGACATCACTTGCATTTAGCATCATGAGGTTGAATCATCAGAATGATGTCCAGACTCATGGGGAGCAGCTCACATGTGAAGACAGCTCAAAGACATTGTGTTGGTTGTGATTTGTGGAGGAAGATGAACAGGATTAAAACGAGGATTATTTTTGTACTCTGCTGTTTACTGACATAGGCTTGATCGGGAGTAAATCTTTGAACAAATTTACTAAAAAGTCTGCCTTCAATAAATTAGAAAAAGATTGCTTCTCTTCTCCCTTCTAGAAGGTGGATGATGCCCTTAGTCTCCTACCTCTCTGTCCCCAGTGTAAGTGGGTTCTAATTTACTTGGGTAAATTAAAAAAAAAAAAGGCAGGTCTATTAGTTGGTATTGAATATTAAAGATAACCTAGATATTGTACAGAATGTTTTTACACTTTGAGAGTGTTTTTCTCTTCTCTTCTGTCATTGAAATTTAACACCTCATCCAGGGGAGAGAGTCCTTGCTGAATGTCTGGAAGGACCAGGGAGGCTTGATTGGAACCAGAGGATGCCATGAGGAGCCAGTTTCAGAATTCTGATTGCAACAAAACAAACTTTTATCTTGAGAATGTGTTCATCTCTCACTGAACAGCCTTGCCATCATACCAGGCATGTTTGCAGCTGGAGGAAGCCATAGTCCTGATTTTTAAAGAGACCCAAAGATATGGCTCCTCAGTGAGAATCCACTGTAAAAAAGTAACTAAAACACATCCAGAAATAGAATAGATTTCATTATTAGAAGACTGCTTATTAATTCAACAAGTATTTTTCTCAGTGCCTTCCATGTGTTGGACACTCCTGTCTTCCAGGACTATTGTGCTGGACAAGACAGGCCTCAGCCCCGCTTTCCTGGAGATTTCATTCTTCTGAGGGTGATGGTTGCCCGAGGTAGAGGCTGTTTGGAGAGAGAGAGAGAGAAAGAGAGAGAGAGAGAATAAGTAAACAAAGAAATTAACAGAATGATTTCAAAGGGCAGTAAATGCTATGACTGACGGTGGGACTTGGGGCTGTTTTAGGTTGGATGGTCAAGGATGGCCTGAGGATGAAGTTAGCCCCGGGTGACTAAAAGGAGTCAGCCATGGGAAGATATATGGACAGGGTGGTTGGATAGAGGGAACAGCCAGCACAAAAACCCTGTGGTGGGAAGAGGATGGGAAGGGTTAAATTGGGAGTTTGAGATATGCAGATACTAACTACTACGTATAAAATAGATAAACGACAAAGTCCTGCTGCACAGCACAGGGAACTATATTCAATATCTTGTAGTAACTTATAATGGAAAAGAATATGAAAATGAATATACAAATGTATATGTATGACTGAAACATTATGCTGTACACCAGAAACTGACACAATGTTGTAAACTGACTATAGTTCAGTAATAATAATGATAAAAAAAAAAACACCCCAGTGTTGGGGATGAGCTTCTTGTAATGAGAGACAAAACAAAGGCCATTAACTGGAGCAAGGGGAGCCCAGGTGAGGCTGGTAGGATTTGAGGATGAGAGGGAGGCAGTGACCTCGTGGGTCACTGTGAGTTTGGATTCAATTCAGTTGGAATGTCTTTTTAACAAGAGAAGGATATGATCTGATACATAGTTTTAAAAGATAATTTTGGCTGCTAGTGGATTACAACAGAACAGGAATATAGCAGAAAGTTGTTTGAAATTTCATTTGAAACATGAGTATTGAACACATCACTTTTTTAGAACTTATGTTGGGAAGTAAGGCAAATGATACATCACTATTAAATACGGATTCACTCGTGAGTATCAAAGGAAACACTTTCAAAATGATATTTTCTTAAGGCTTAAGATACAATTATATAGTGTGGCACAAATTTTAAAGGGAACATTTAGTTCTATCTTATCTATTCTACTTGGTTAATAACCTCGGTATATCTTCTCTGCTGACTTAGCAAAGGGCATTTTGATGAACACTCATTTGAGAATATGCAATTATCCATTTTATTTTCCTTTTTAAATTGAACTGTAGTTGGTTTACAATGTGTTAATTTCTGGTGTATAGCATAGTGACTCAGTTGTACATACATATATATATATATTCCTTCTCATTATAGGCTATTACGAGGTATTGAATATACTTCTCCGTGCTATACAGTAGGACCTTATTTTTTACCTATTTTATGTGTAGTAGTTAGCTTATTTTGCTTTTGAGATGAGGTTATTTGTCTCTCTTTTAATTCTCTTTATTGTTATGTATTATTATAATTTTTTTTTGGTTTCAGTTTTGCATAGCTATGCACACACAGAGACACACAAATTAGATATTTCCATGTTTCGGTGACAAGTGGTTTTCTGTTTCTTGACTCTAGAGAATTCAGCTTTGATATTCCCTAATAATTATTTTGCTACAAAAGAGAAATGTCCGACCATGACTGTGTTTGTGATTACATGATGAAGGACACACACACATACCTACATTTCTAGGATGGTGTGTAATACTTTACAGATGGATCGTGGGTCAGGAGTTTACACATCCCTTGTCTGGAGTTTTTAGGCGTTGACTCTGGCATAAGAAACCTTTTTTTTTTTTTTGCTATGATTTGAATATCATAGTTGACACCATTTAAACTGTGTACAACATCTTATCATTTTATTTCGCAGAGCTTTTCTGCAGGGCCTTAAAATATTTAAGGGCAGAGAGAGAGCAGGCCCTACCATAACAAGCCTCAGCAAATTCTGACTGGAGAAGAGGCAGTGCGTTCTGAGTCAAGGTGCTTAAATATTCTCCAGTTTCCGCTGGTGGGAAGAAAGGATCGGCGTTCATCCCCAGCTGAACGCCAGCGTTAGGACCTCATAGGACTCCCTGACTGGGGAAGGTGGTTGAGTTTCCCCCTCCAGCTCTGCATTCACTTACCAAATGTTTAGCAGGCACCTTCTATAGGCAAAGACATCCTAATTTTTATGTTGTCTCCCACCACTAAGCATCTTTGTCAGCCCTGACTCCACAACAGACGACTCAACTCAATCTCCTTAGGCTGTACTTGAATCTCTGCTTCTAACTAGGTGAGTCCTGTGGCCTCTCACAGTGCGCAGACGTTTCTCACTGCCCAAGTTTGCACATACTCACCACGCCTCCTTTGTGGGCTTCAATTTTAAGTCCTGTAAAATATGGATAACTTCACTGACTGTATCACTCATTTAATCAAGTAACCTGTGAGTTGTCGTATGACAGCTGGTGAGCATCCAGTAAAAGGTGCTGTGTGATTCTTTTTGTTACTGTTATGCCCATGATTCCATATGATACTCTAGTAAAACTCAGTGGTAGTTTGAAAAGCGCTCCCTAGGTGCCTACCATGGGCATTTGCACATGTGCTACATGGCTATATAAGCATGAATAAAATGGGATCCTCACTTCAAAGGAACTTAGAGCTTATGTGGGGAGGCATGAGCAGAACTCGCTCTATTACAAAAGAACCCTGCGAGCAGGTGCCCATGACCTTCCAAGGAGGAGCTTTGCTGGAAACTTCCTCTCTGTTTACTCTACACCAAGCTATGGAGGGTAGCATGCTTGACCAAAGCACCCTTGAATTCAGGATTATGTTGTCTCTGGTGGTCACTGGATTTAGTGAAGTCGGCTCTTAAATATCAATCGTGAGACTGAGTTCTCTTCTAGAAATGCAATTCTTGGGGTTTTTTTTTTTTTGATTCAATCATTGATCTGTAAACTTTCCATTTTCCTTTCTTCTTTGGGTTAAATGATCTCATCTTTTCCTCACCCTGATTTCTTTTCCATAAACTTGCAGTAAAAGCCAATTTTAGGTTTGTACTGCCTCCTTTCTTTTCATGAGGTGCTTCTTAATATGAAAGTGTTTAATAAGGTCAATTCTGCTCGAAGATGCCAACCAGACACCATTTTACCTTTTTGGGATTTTGGACTTTTGCAATTTAGGGTTTTGGATCTTGTATCTTTCACTGGTTAACCCAACCAGGGAAATCTGAAGGCGAGTTCAGCCCTTTTTTATCAAATCACTTACCTGAATACAAAGACCAACTTCTTGTTGATCTCATATGTTCCTCTCCTCTTGTTTCTGGGAAACGTCATGTTCTTTTAAGCGAGGCCATTTTTGTGGTGTTATTTGCAAAACCTCTTAGGAATACAATGTCTTCTATATACCCACAGAGGAAGGGCCTGGCTTTCTGGTATTGCAAGTGATACCACAATACTTGGTAGCTTGATGGAAAAAATGACAGGAGTTTATATACTGGAAAGAAGGGAGTGGCATTAGAACCAGTTTTACAGCAGTGCAAGGGAGAAATTTCTGGAGCATTTGCTGACAATCTCCCAAGGGAAGAACAGTCTTGATGCTTTTGGCGGTCGTTTTCAGACCTACTGCACCTTTCTTAGTGATATGAATGAATCATCAGTGCAATTTGGCAACAAATTGCTTTCAGTTTGGGGTCAATCATGGTTAAATTGTATAGACGGTGCCTCTATTGCCTTCCTTGAATGTGTTTATACAGTGAAAACAATTTGACCTCTTAAGTTGCTTTTTATGTTAAATTTACTTACCGCTCTGGGGGATTTTGTAAAAGTGCTTATTTGGTATGTCCAAGTGCTTTAATGACTAGCTTTTGCTTACTCCCAGGGTCTGAAAATCAAGCTCCAAGGATTTTTAACCTTGTCATTTCATAATTTGAAAGCAGGTCACCAGTGTTTGCATTCTCTGAACAGCTGAGTTCATGCAGGGAGTTGTAATCTGAGCCACATGTTTTCACTCTGCCCCCTCAGGCAGGATGGGATGGCCAGCCTGCTGGTCACCTGCCGGCCACATGCGCTGGTTTTGCTTTCTTACTTTGTCATTCTCTATCTCCGTGGACACATCCTCCTCCCAGCCAGCTCTGTTTTTCGTTTCTGGCAATCTTTTCAGTAAGCCAGCTTGCCTTGTTGGGCCAATTGCTCTCTTTTCACTTGTTTTCTAACTACAGGGAAAAATAATTGATTGAGAAATTCTTTGAAGAAAGTGGAAGGCTGAAGGAGAGAAATACAATAATCAATTAATTAACAAGTATAAGGCGTAAGGCTCTTTTTTACTAGGCACATAGCTGTACGTCTGAACTACTTTATTGCCTTGTTGTTCTGATTGATTGGTGCCAATGCTCTAAATATTTTGAATATCACTATTGATATGGTACATTTTTATTAGCAAACTAATATATATTCATTAAATAAAGTTTGAGAAGTACAGAAAAAGAAGTGAAAAATATAAGCCGCTTTAAAGGGCTTGTTTATTTCTTGATTAAGTAAATTCCTAGATAGTTTATCATTTCTGTGCTATTTTGAATGGTATTTTTTCTTATATTCTGTGGTTGGTAATGCTAGTGTAGAGAAGTGTTTTTGACTTTTTTAAGTTGGTCATGTGTTCAACAACTTACTGAACTCTTTTATTGGTTTCATCATTTATTGATTCTAATCACTTTAGGTAACAAAGTTTTTCTTCTAATTCTTATATCCTCATTTTTAAATATAGCATTGGTCAGGAATTAGAATCCTAACTTAAGCAGTGGTAGTAGTAATAGATGTCCTTATCTTGTTCTAGATCGTAAAATGCTTCTATATTTTCTCTATCAAGGGTGATGCTGTTGTAGGTTTTTACACATAAATTTTGCTGTTTCCTAATTCTAAGTCCCTCTTAAGTGCTGTATTAGTTTTCTGTTGTTTTGTAACAAATTCCCACGAACTTAGCAGCGTGAAACTGCCCACTTTATTATCTCACAGTTCTGTAGGTCAGAAGTCGGGGCGGGTTCAAATGAGTTCTCTGCTCAGGGAACTGAGATCGAGGTAAGGGTGAGGCTGGGCTCCAACCTGGAGGCTCGGGGGAAGAATCCTCTGCAAAACTCGTTCAGGTTGTTGTCGGACTCCAGTTCCTTGCAGCTGTAGATGTGAGGTCTGGTTGGCTGTCAGCTGGGGCGCTCTCTGGTCCTACAGGCAGCTGGAAGACCTCCTTTCTCACACAGTCTCCTCCATCAACAAAGCAGAAACAATGCTCTGAATCCTCCTCACACTTGGAAGCTCGCTGGCTGCTTGTGCTACCTGTTGAAGAAAGTTCTCTGCTTTTAAAGGAGCTCTTGTGATTTGATAACCTCACTGTGTTAAGGTCAGCTGTGCCTTGTAGTATAGCATGATCATGGGGGGCATAGCTCTTTTATTCAAGGATTAGGTTGGGACATCTTCAGGGGGCCATTCTAGAAAGCCTGCTTACCACAAGTACATACCCAGCCTCTGCTAAGTCCTGTTACATTTCTGTTGATGTTCTTCCATGCATTGCTCAAAACATACACACATGTATTAGAGAGGATGTATTAAGGGTGTGATTTTGGAAGCCAGACTATCTTAACTAACTGTTTGACCTTGTGTAAGTTAATTAACCATATTTTGTCTCTTTTTCCTTGTCATTAAAATGGAAGTAGGACCTATTAGTAGACCTATTTCAGAAGGTATGTAGTAATTATGCAATAAGTTTCAACTATTATAATTATTACTATAGTAATCAAACTGAAATGCTATTATTTTATAATCTTTATTTTCTTAACTATAATATAAATATTTTATGTTACCTGTAAGCATTCTTAGGCCGCATCATTTTAATGGCTGCAGACTATTCCATTGTGTAGGTATACAATAACCTATTTTACAAGTTTCTGATTGTTGGAGGCTGCTACTGTTTTTCTATTTTATAAACAACACTGAGGTGAACATCCTGTGGATTTTTGCACACATTCCTATTTATGTCCTTAAAATAAATTCATAGACATAGAATTGATAGTTTCAATAGGAAATGTTTTTTTTTTTTAAATTTAAGTTTACTAAATAGTTTCAAAAATGTCAAGGAAATTTCATATATATATGTATATGTATATGTGCGTGTGTATGTATATACACACATATATGTATATATGTATATATATACCCCTCACCCAGCTTTGCCTAATGTTAACATCTTGCTTTACTGTACTTAATTACAGATTCTCTTTGAGTGACCAGTTTTTCTACTTATGACCTTTTTCTGTTCCAGGGTCCAGTCCAAGATACAGCATTACATTGTCATGACCCCTTAGACTCTGGGACAATTTCTTAGTCCTTCTTTGTCTTTTATGACCTTGACACTTTTGAAGAATTCTTGTCATTGTTTTGTAGGTTGCACCTCAATTTAGCTTTGCCTCCTGATAGTAAACTGATAACCTTAACTGCTAAACCTATTAACAAAGATTGAATTAATTTTTGTATAATTAATTTATATATGTGTGTCTGCGTTGGTAGACTGTATCACTTTTAGTCCCTGGAAGCCTGAGGAGCTACACAAGGATTATACAAGGGGCAGCATTCCTCCCTCTGTTCCTTATGGAACTGGAGAAACCATGTTGGAAGGACTTCTGCAGCCAGAAATCTCTTCCCTGCTTTCCCCCAGACAGCACTCTGGTGACGCAGTGGGGGCTCTCGAATGTACTTAGAATCAGTAGGTCCCTGATTCCTTTACTGTCTGTCTAGTTCAAGTTCCTTCCCGGACCTCACTTGAGCCAGGAATTACAGATGTGAGTTTAACTATTCAGGCAAAGACTCGGTTCTACCTTCTTCATCACAAGACTTCTATAATAGAGGACCATTGTTGTTGCTGATTTGGGTAGAAAGAAAAGCAACAAGAAAAGGAAGTGTTTCTGTTGAGAGCTTCAAGCAGTTGGCAAGGTCATGTCCCATGTATGCAATAGGGAAGTTTTGTTTTGCTTTCTGGTTTTTGTTTTGTTTTATTTAAAATCCTTTAATGGCTTGACATGCTTATAGAATATTGGCCACATTCCTTAGTCAGCCAGAGAAGACCCACCCATGATATCCTCAGCTTTCTTTTCCATGCTCTGTCGTGGCCTTAATCATCGGAGTTATACAGCTGCATTTATTTTTTTCGAGGGACAAAGGTCCCCTCACAATACACCTGCCTCAGTAACTGAACGTGCTTTACCACAAAGAGCTTAGGGAGCACGGTGCGATTTGAGTTGTGTAGGTCTAACCTGGTCCCAGCCCAGATGCTGAACAGCTGTTGGGCAAATCACTTCTCTCCTTGGCCTCAGTTATTTTCTTCCCCATGAAATGAATAAAATTAGGCTATGTGATGTTGGAGGTTCTTTCCGGTTTCAACCGCTTATACTTTTCTATCATGAAGTATTTGTTTTACGTCAATCAGAGGGGGCTCTTAATAACTTCATTCAAAACTCTACACTTTGAACAAGTGCAAGGATTTATTTATTTATTTATTTTTGCTACTAGCTATGCGTAGGATAACCACCATGGCTTAATTGAAAAGTTCATATACATCCTCCAACTGCTTTGTAATGGTATGAAAATGGTAACCCAGTCACCAGTTCCAGCATGTAAGATCAATATCAAGATGCCTGAACTGAAGCAGTCCAGGGCTATTATAATATTTCCAGCCTTACTTAGCCTTTATCACACTTACGTGCTCTAGGATGTAACAAGGGACCTGAAATGCAATTCTGAAGCTAACTGCCCAGAGTTATTTCAGATTTTACAGATTAAGGGCACAGTCCCCTGCAAGACTGCCCTCACTTCCGACACTAACCACAAGTTTGGGGATTCTCAGGCCACCTGCATTTCTGACCAACTGGAAATAAATTCAGGTGTTCCCCCCACCATGTCAGGTTTGATAATTCTCTAGAGTGACTCACAGATCTCAGGAAAGAATTATACTTCTGTTCATTGTTTTATTGTAGAGGATACAAATCAGGTGAGCCAAAAGAAGAGACACATAGGGCAAGATCTGGGAGGGTCTCAAACACCAAGCTTGTCTGTCTTCAGGAGGTTTCACCCTCCCAGTCCATCACTGTGCAGCACCAAGCAGGATGGCTCACTCAAGCTTTCTGTGTCCAGAGTTTTTATCAAATTTTATTACCTGTCACGATTGATTGAATCATTGACCTTTTCAGTCCCCAGGAAGTCAGGCTGATTGCCTGTGGCTCAGTGATTCAACCTACTAATTACATGAGTGCTCTTTTCAGCATGGTCTGTCCCCATCCTGAAATTATTTAGGGGTCCATCCTGAGTCACCTCATTAGCATAAACTTCGGCTTGATTCCAGGGGCCCACTGTGAATGACAGAGACACACCTATCATTTTGGAATTTCCAAGGGCTTAGGGGCTTCTTCCTAGGAACCAGGAGACAATGGCCACTGAAATTCTTTTTATACTCCAGGATCTAAAGGTGATATTACAATATTTTGCTTGTTGGTTTGAGATCTTAGAAACTGCTCCAAGTCACTGGTTATAAATTGGAAGCAATCTTCTGAAATTAGTAATATGCTTATGTAATAATTCTTCACATAACGATCACACCAAGGAGGACTGCCGTTGATTTTGGTCTGTTACTAAGGCTTATTTACACTAGATCGACAATATACCCTTAAAAACAAAAGCCAACAATGAAAAATCCCATCCTGCCCCATCCTGCAAGAACTATATGCAATTTAAGTTATTCACTGGAACTAAAAAATTGCTAGGTCTTCATTTCAAAGTGGTGTCCTACTTAGTGATAAAAAGTCGAAGATAACCAACACTTCTCTTCTGAGAGGCTGCTGAAGGATAGGGTTGATGTGGCATCGAGTTTAACACCACACTGAGAGTAGGGAAAGCGGGAACATTTCTGAACCTCCGTTAAAAGCATACATGGTCTTAAATGAGCTGATTAAATCCTGCTAGGTGTGACCTAGTGATCTTGTCTTTTGCTTTGTTTGGTGTCATTTGTCAGCAAGGAATGACAGAAATGTGTGATGTAAGTGGACAGAGCAGAGGTGACCTGGAGAGCCCTACAGGGTCCCAAACAGTTTCACCTGTAGATCCTGCTGAACACTGAGGGACAGGACAAGGGCACCAAGGATTTTATCGGAACGCAGCCAGGTCACCAGCATTTCTGTGTACTCTTTACAATATAGGTCCTCATTCTGGATGGATAACAAGAATGGGATCACCATGTGTGTCACTGTTTAGTGAGTGACAAGTGAGGCAGTCATCACTACTTCAGTCAGTAGCTCGGTGAGGAAATAGTCACTGCAGACACTGGGCTACGTGAGAGGGACGGGAATGAAGTGCCTCTGGCGGAGCAAAAGTTTGGGGTCAACAGTGAGTCAAGGAGACGTTCCAGGGATGGGCTGCAGTCACTCAGTAAAAGGGATACAATGCGCTGGGCTCACTGTAGAGCTAAACATGACTTATCCGTGAAACAGGTGGATTATGAATCACTCTGCTTCATAAAGGGCAGATCTTGTACGGCTGTGTAGCTCTTGTTAAGGATAAAGGATGGCATGGCTAATGTTTCCTTCCCAGTGGACCACTTTGGCAAATTCTCAAGGTGTTCTTCTTACTCTGTACCACAAGCTGTAGACTTCAGCTGCAAAGGCAGCAGGTGTAATTCACATTATCAACTACGAGGTTTTAGGTAAGATAAAATGCTTTATAAAAGACAGACAGAAATCTGGCTATTAGTACTTTGTTTCAGAAAGACCATCAGCTCAACCTGATCACTGTACATACTGCATCGTGAAGTTTTGTTTTTTTCTTCAAAAGTTGGATTTCCAAAAAATCTATGGGATTAAAAGTTTAAATGGTATCAGAGCAGTGGGTTTTCACATTATAGTAAAATGGTTTGACTTTTAGACAATGATTGCTGGTCTCTGAGTCTTAACTGTATTTTTTAAATTTTATTTTTATTTTTATTTATTTTCTAATCGAGTGTAGTCAGTTATAATGTGTCAATTTCTGGTGTACAGCACAATGCCCCAGTCATGCATATACATACATATATTCATTTTCATATTCTTTTCTATTAAAGGTTATTACAAGATATTGAACATTGTTCCCTGTACTAGACTGAAGAAACTTTTTAAAGTCTATTTTTATATATAGTTTAACTGTATTTTAAACTAACAAAATAAGTTATTGCAGTTTTTGATGATAATAATGATGATGCTAATACACGAGTAAATGACAGCCTTTCTGAGTTCTTAGGGAAGTAATCATTCATGGAATGCAAAAACGTCATTGCAGTTGCATCCCTGAGATCGTACCAAAGTGACTTGCTCATGCTAAACTTTCAAGGCCCAAGTTTACCACTTCAAATAACTTTTGTATCCTGCCGAAAATAAATAAAATAAAATAAAAAACATCCCGTCTCCTCAAACCCCACAACCCATTAACTCAGCCTTCTATAGGATCTTGAACATAATAATATCATGAACTTGACGAATGTTGGCCATTCATTTATTGATGGTGATGATGCAGCCATTGAAGCAAATTGGGACAGTTTTGTGTGTTACAGAGAAGGCTGTATGCCAGTTAACCGTTAGGCACTCACTATGTGCCCAATGTAGTGTAAAGTAAGAGTCACAGTTTGTGGCTTCCGTGGACCCTAAAATGTCTTCTCATTCATTCTTTCATTTGGTATTTATTGAGCTCCTGTTATGCACCACGCATTGAGCCAGGCACTGGGGACAAAGGCGTCCACAAGACAAAGTCTTTTCCTTAATAGAGTTTATGGTTTAGTGGCGCCATAGTGTATGTTTCTGAATCAGTTGAAGATTGGATGACGAATACCAAAGTGTCAAGAGAAAGAACCACACGGAGTATAGCAGTTGCACTAGATTGTTTCATAGAGGAAATGGATTAGGAACAGAGCTTTCTGGCTAGTATTGTGGGCCATGAGATAAGATATGTATTCAGAGTGTCGATTATCCACATGGGAATTTGATTGGATTTAGGCTAGTAGGCTGTTGTCTGGAGAATGCTAGAGTATACACTACTTACAACTAAAGATGAATTTCAGCTTGCTACTTAGATTCTCCAAATTAAAATTAAAAGTGTAACTACATAACCCCAGAGAAGTAAGTTCAGAAAGTAAACAAACAAAAAGTCAATGATTAACAAATTGTCTCATCGTTGTGACCAGACAACCAGGTTGACGGAAGTGCCACCATGAAACGGAATTATTTTTAATTAAATTGACTGGATAATCTGCAAGGTCAGATCTTTTTCATGACCAGAAGTGTATGCTGCTTTAGAGTTAAATAGACATTGCTCATAATCTTGGCCCTGATCCCTGTGTTCTGTGTCTCAATTTGTTCACGTGTAAAGAGGATGTAACCATCCTTACCCGTAAGGTTACTGAGAGCCTTTGCGTTTGGTCTGTGGGCTCAGGTCAGCTTTTTCAATGATTGATGTTCCTCTTAAAAATTATGGATGTCTTCTCTCTTTAAAGGAAGACTTATTAAAAATTCCCATTAAATAATAAACTATTGCTAGACCCTAAAGAAGGCTTTAGGAAATCTTTCCGAATTTCTGTAATAATAAACCTACTTTGCCAGTTGGAAATTTCTCTTTGGAAAAACATAATGCGTCTCAGGGTGGATGTTTTACTGGAACACCTTAACATCCGTCCTGAAACACCTTCCTGCTACAGTCTGCTTTTGCTGTTAAAAGTGTTGCCAACAGTCAACGTAGTTTTTGTCCCTGAAACAGTGCATCTCCAATACTTCAACTGACTTCCAACTAGTTATTCTCTCTTTAAGTCACAGGTGAGTTGCTAATAATTACTTTAGTCATGAATTTTAGGTTAACATTTCTTGATTAGAAAGCAACTATCTTATACCTCTACCATTGCTAATGTTTAGAGCATAATCATATTTTGTTTTAGCCCAACTATGGGTTTGAGATAGATAATCATAGCTGGAAAAAGCCAGAGTTTACAATGCTGTTAGAAGCATAGTTCAAAGTAAAATGCCTCAAATGCCTCAAACTGCTTTTATAACAAGGCAGGACATATGTATTTTCATACACATGTTTTCTTCTTCCAAGAACTAATAATTTTGCCTACTGATTTATCTGTAGTATCAGAAAAATAGTAACTACCCTTGGGAGTTTTGTTAATGTATATAAGATGCCAACATGATGTTCCCTTTCTACCTTTGACTGAAGACAGATTGGGATAAAAGAATTCCATTATTCCTCCTGGGCCCAAGCCCCCGCAGTGGACCTGGTCCTCCTGCACCGCTCCTGTGACTGGAGGTGTCAGATACTGAAAGGAGCATCCAGTGGCCAGCAGTGAGCGGCTTCACTGAAGTTAAATCAAACTCATTGATTAGCCAGTGAGTTTGATATAACAGTGGTTGGTTCTAACAACCTACCCAGCAGGTGCAGGGATGGCACAAGCCTTTTAACTCAGATGATGACCTCTAAGGCAGAGAAGCCTCTGTTGTAGCCCCTGGAAGGGACCAGCCCTGCCCCATCCCCCCATCTGCAAGCTCCCAGATCCTTCTGGCATCTAGCCACGTGGGAATCTCTGCATCTGTATCTCTCCTCTTCACCCTCCCAAACGGTTCTCAGTTTTGACGAGACTATGGCCTTTTCCTAAGGACAGTAAAAGCTTCCGGGGAGATGTTTATCACTTAAAAAAAAATGTAAAACTCACTTTAACTGAACCAGGTTCCTTTAAGTAAATAAGCACTCTGGGCAGACCAGGGATGAACAGTTCCACTCTTTGAAACACACATCCATGTAGGGTTTCTTTTACTTCTGTTGGTTTTCACCTGAAATCCTTGGCTTGGATCTGGGGTTGCCAGACCTGCTTTCTGCTTAAGTCTCTGAACTTCCGTACTTCAAACTGCCTGTTTCTTCTCGTCTCTTTCACACACACTGGGGAGTCTTTTCCCTCTTACGTGTAAGGTGGAGGAGAAGGATTTGAGAAAGTTAAAGACATAATTCCAACTCTCAAGGCACCTGTAATATAATTGAAGGGCTATTGTACTTATACTGACATCATCTCATTGTGGTATCTTTTTCACACTCTGCTGTTACTCTGTCTGTCCATGCTCGTGGAGTGGTGCCTCACACGATGGGAATGGAGACTGAGAGATGACCGGGCTACAGGGAGCCTAGGGAAGGCTTCCTGGAGAAGATAGGGTAGGAGTGGTGGGAGATTTCCACAGGTCATTCCCAGTGAGAGAAGGACAGGGAAAATGACATGTTTTCGGCATTTATGAGATATTTGATAAATAGACTAAACAAATTGAAATAAGATAAATGAATAAATAGGCAACTGGGTCTAGAAGACCAGTTAGGAGCCTGTAATATACATAATGGTCTGTTTTTAAAGTGATAAGACACTAAAGAGGGGCAGGATGTGGGTGTGGGGGGCATTATCAAAGTGGGTCAAAGGGCATATACGTTGGTGCTGCCTCAGGTTCGATATCCAAGGTTCTAGAACTAGATATTTGTACCATGGTGTAACTCCATCAATAATACAGTCACAAACCTGTAATTGTAACTCTGCATATTTATATTTAAATATTTATATATTCATGCATCTAAGTCTGAATAACTTGGAAACAAGCAAGGAAAAGTAAAGGGCATCTTACCCTACGTATTCATAAGAGTACAGTTAATTCGTAAGCAGCTTTTTTCCTGAAATGTCCTAGGAGTTATAATCAATACACAGCCTGCAGGGAAAGAGAAACTGACATAATCCTGGAGGCACAGGTCAGTAGCTTGTCCAGATCACAGGAAATGATTGCCCATTGAGCTCTGTACTAATTGGACCATATATAAAGTGTTAATTTTATTTCTGACAAGTGCATTTTTTAAGAGACTAGGGTATAAAAGGTGAACAGCCAGGGATTTGTAAACTATGTTGTGTGAGCAGCAGTTGAAGACATGAAGCAAGTGATAAGGCTAGTGTTATTTTTAAAGTATGTGAAAGGCTGACATTTAGCCAATGGACTTATTCCATGATGCTTTGGAGAGCAAAAATTAAGATACACAGAGGAAATTTTAGTTTGTAATTAGAGAGAACGTTCAACCACTCACGCAGTTACAGAAGAGATTCTTTCACGAGTCTTGCTGAGTCTTCTCCACTTACCAGCACCTGTGTGAAATTTCTGCTTTGTGAAGAAGACGGGGCTAGATAAAGGAAACTCTCCTGTGTTTTCTAAGATTTTGTGACTCTGTCTTCTCATGGGAAGTGATGTAGACAGTTCTGTGTGTACATAATGAAGGAAGTAGGTTTTGTTTTCCCTGCTCTCAGGATCAATTAAATTCTCTTTTTGCTTTCCTGTCTGCAACACGAACGTGGGTCTTAGTGATAGTGATCCCAAGAACACATAATTGTTTGCTGTAGATCAGAACTTGACTCAGGCAGAGAAACTTTCACATTATTCCCTGGACCTCTCTGACTCAGAGACATCAATCCTAAACCTTGTTTTGTGGCCTCTGCCTTCTTCTTGACCTTTCTCAAGGGCAAGGTAGATATATCTGTTTTAATCTGAAGGGAGGAAGAGAAGGGCTTCCTCATGCATTTTTACAGCTGGCGCAGGGCTTCAGTTCTGCAATATTTTCTCCTCCATCCCCACCACTGCCCCCTAGATCTAGTTGCTGTGAGAGCTCTGTCTCCTCAGGCAAGTGCCTGTCTCAGTGTCTCCCATTCCTGGGGAAACTTTCTCTGCTCTCCTGGGAGAAGTTTGGTAAGAACATTGAGCAAGTAAATTGTAGGGCCCTTAGGCGTCCAGCTTCTTAATTAGAAGGACGGACCCTGGACATGCCTTTGTTCAGGCACTGACACTTAACATGGACAGGTTCCTTATCTTATTGAACCATAGTTTTCTTATCTGCCAAGTGTAGATAAAGCAGCACACATGTCATAGGGTTGTTGCGAGGATTATTTGAACTAATACCCAAAAAGAGGTTTCCTAGCCCAGGGAAATAGTTCTAATGTTTGTTGTTATTATTCATGACTGTATCTCTCAGTCTTAGGTGGCATAGCACACCGCTCTGGTTTACAGGAGACTTTTTGCCATGGTTTAGGATCTCATGGCTTCTAGAATGACCTGTTCCCTGGACTGATGCTAGCCTGTGTTTTGATAGTGGTCCAGTTCTCTGATAGAGTCTGCAGGTTGTAATAAAGATATTCTCCTAACAGTACAGTTTGTTCTCAATCAGTTATGAATAAGTTACTCTCACTGCAACTCAAGACAATCTCTGTTTGGTTTGTAGGACGTTATCTTTTGATTGTATTCATTTCACATTTCCTATATTTTTTTCCTTAAAGTAATGATTACGTGTCATATATATATGTTATATATACATTTTATTTATTAAAAAATTTTGTTCTATTTTGTATTCTGGGATAAATGACTGTATTTTATTCCTTTGAAAAGTGTCCAAAGAAGAAATTACAACTTTTTGGTGAGGATTAGCAGCAGGGGACCATATGGACAATTATTTGTAGGAGTTCTGGCATACATGTTCTCCCTAAACAGACTCAAAAAGAGTGCAAGCCTGGGAGAAGATCCTGCAATAAAAAAAATGAAAGTATATGGAATATACAAATGACCCTTCTCTGAAAGATTAGTGTTTTGGCTTTCAGGCATTATACTTCTTTTCTTCTTTGTGTACTGTTCCGTTCAGTTTTTTTCCCCACTGTTCATTTTGCACAGCATTTCCTGGGCTGGCGTGAAGGACCAAAGATGCATGAAAAGTATTAGGATTTGGGGTTATCCCATTCTGGAGGGCGCTGTCTTGATACAGCATACCCTGTATCAAGACAGCATATCTTTGTAACTCTCCAAATCTTTAGGCAGAGACAAAAATGCGCTGTCAGTTGGGCCGTTGGTTAATTCTCTATCAACAAATCAAACAGAAAAAAAAAAAAAATGAGTCAGCACAAGTGTTTGGATGTTGCAGTCCTGACGCATACTCTGGGGGCAGGCAACATTTCACAGCTGTTCTAGAGTTGTGGTATAAGAAATACCGTGTGTGTTTGTTCTTTTTTCCCACCACTATAATATTTCTGTCTTTTCTCCAAATCATTCACCATGTGCAAATACTATCTTAATTTAATGCTTCTTCAACAAATGGGAAATGATTAAAATAATACCTTCTGTATTCAATAATGCAGAGATTTATAGTTTAGGTTTGGAAAAGTCTCATAATTGAAACATCAGTCCTGTCACAGCCTCTATATTTCAATTTATTGCTTTAAAAAAAAGTCTATTATTTGAGAGTTGCACTAGAATATTTTTTTCCCAAGGTTTTTATAGTGACTGTTGCAAAGATAAAATATTCTAAGAATAAATGGTATATAGTTCAGTCACCACAAATATATTCAACTCTAAAAGTTACCTGTTGTATTGAGATTAATCCAGTGATCTATGTAATGTAGCTTTTTCAAAATTGCTATTGAGGTTAAATTAAGATGAAATTTCTAATTTGCAAATACTCATAGGTGCTGGCAGTGACATTTAAAAATCAACCATCTATACATGGTTCTTTAGTCCCTAGTTATCCAAATTAACGTATAGATATAAATTCTCAAACATGGAGACATAATGTTGGTAAAGCTTCCAGATGGACCTTTTTCGTCATCTGGTAAGCCTGGATTGTAATCACATAACCACAATTAGCCCCTGATCTCTGTGGTTGTTCAAGGGCCAAACCTAAAGATCAGTTTTTGGATGACAACGTCATAAGGGACAATAACTTGCAAATCAATAAATTGTACCTCTGTGTGTATACTTTCATTCCCGCAAGAAAGTGTTCCTGAACCAACTCTTCTGTGATGACAAACAGGAGGAAAGGAATGGTCTGCTTCCTGGAATAAGATAACTGTGTGAAAATACCTGCTTCAGTGACTCGATGAGAACCACGTGTCATTGTCATAGACATTGTTCACATGAAAATAGATGTTGATAAATTTCTAGAAAATGGTTTGGGATCTAAAAATGTTGGACATTCTACCAGAAATGATTTTTTGACTATGTATTTATTTAAATGTCCTTAAAAGGGTGCCAAGGGGAAATACAAACTGTAGCAGAATCATCATATACTCAAAATTGGTCAAGTCTGAGTAAATGAAGTTTGACATACTGGAAAAATTGCAAAAATTCAGCTTTTAATGACCACATTTGTGATCATGTTCCTGTCTAAGTAGCTCTGCTTGTGGCACCTTTTATATGTCTTTATTACATTACTTACAAATTATAACTGTCTGCTGTCTTGTCAGTCTCTTCTCATAGGGACTTCATTCATTTAACTCAGTCAGCAGAGACTGACTGTCCTACTGCCTGCCAGGTGCTGAGGATACAGCAGAGAACCCATCAGACAAAAAGATATGCCTTAGAGTTTGTACTTTTGTGTCAGATACTAGAAGTAAAAACTAGATAAATAAGCAAAATATGTCATATGTTGGCATTTCTCTAAATATCGTTCTTTGTATCACTAGCACCACGCCTGGATAGAGCAGACACTGAAAAACGACTCACTGCTGGGTTGATTTACTTTCGTGACTACTCAGAGGGGCAGAAGAAGCATAAATCTTGAATTTACCATTGCTTTTGATTGTGAACTGCCCCGGCAGTCCAGGCAGCAGTCAACAGATATACAGACTTAGGGTAGGGGATGATGGAGAAACTTCCAGAATACAACTGTAGTGAACCTGAGCTCTGTTATCTGTGAGTAAAGTAGCCTGGCAGATTCATTAATTCAGTGACTTTAACAGTTGATATAATTGTACTATGTGGCCCAAAATGAATGGAGATTTTTATTGTATCGTCTATCACTTTTGCTCTTTGTAACTAACAATGAACATAAACACTCCTGCCCACACACTTCTTTGATTTCATTATTTCTCTCTCATCTTAATGTTGAGTGGTGTGAGAAATACCAGGTCAGTTAATTGATTTTTCCATAGAATATTCCAAACACTTGGCCCTGTCCACTTCTCAGTTAGAATTCTAGTAAATAATGAAGTTGACCAACTGTAACCTACTAAGCTTCTAAAGGAAGAGATTTTAGAAAATAACACATCATAGTTCCTTGTGTCAGGTAGCTCCTGGAAACGAGGTGAAAGGCTGTGGATGTGATGAGAATCTGTGCACAGCTGTCTGGAATCCAAGTTCGGGTGGACTGGCTGGAGCACAATGCTTTCAATGCCTGTGAAATGACTGTTGGCGGAGCCCAGGGAAAATGGTAGACATTCCAGTCCTTACTCCAACTCCCAGACGTCTACCCGTCTCATCAGGGCTGAAATTCCGAGCAGTCCTGCAGCACCTCACTCACATACCCATGGGCATTCATAAATAATTAACAGTTCTGATCCTTTAGTACAATAGTGCCCGCCCACCTTGGAGATGTGGGTTTGGTTCCAGACCACCGCAATAAAGCAAATATCACAATAAAGCGAGTCACACAAAGTTTTTGGTTTCCTAGGGCATATAAAAGTTATGTTTACACTGTACGGTAGGCTATTAAGTGTGTAATATCTTTATGTCTGAAAAAAATGTGCATACATTAATTTAAAAATACTTCATTGCTAAAAGATGCTAACCATCATCTGACGACACAAGGTTGCCACAAACCTTCAATTTGTAAAAAGTCCAATATCTACAAAGCACAATAAAGCAAAGCTCAATAAAGCGAGGTATGCATGTGTATTTCAACAAATTACTTGGGAAAAAAGCACAGATTACAGAAGCAATACATGATCTATCTAACACATTAGTAAGTTAGAGACAAACAAAGGAGAAAATAAAAATCCTCTGTAGTTCTACTATCTAGAGTTAACTAATGAAAACAGTGAAATACATCCCCCCTTTTTTCCTATGCATTATGAATCACGTATTTGGATTTTTTTCAAAATTGGGATCACACAGTCAATTCAGTTTGGTAACTTGCTTTTTAACAATTAGCACTGAATCATACATGTTAATACTTACATATTTTTTCCATTACATGAAATTACCATAATTTATCTACTGTTGATACTTGGGTCTTCCTGAATTTTCAGTCATATTCTATTATCAATGATATACTAATTATCTTAGTTTTATGTAAATATTCCATCCACATCTTTGTTGGTGGCTAAGTGGTTGGTGCTTCTCCCAAGCTGGACCCCAGAGCAACCTCTCTTCCAGGCCGGGGCTGCGGGTGAGGCCTGGGCACTGCCCTGGTGTTCTGGAGAGAAGCCTCAGCAGAGCACTCAATGGCTGGCTGCCCTCAGCAGAGGACTCAATGTTTATTCACGGCTGGTGACAACACTGCTGCCTGCAAGGGAGGGAGGAGGGTCGGAGAAGCACGTGCCATGTAACTCAGACGGTTTAAATTTGCATGTTTCTAAACTTGGCCCAGCTGTTCCATGCAGTTACACCGAGCATCTTTGTTCCCAACTACACAGAGCAGTATGTTGGTTGGACTTTCAGATCTCTAGGAGCACTCCTAGTCATTAATGGGAAATACATTCACTTAATATTCGTGAGGCAAGAGAAAGATTCATTCCTTCATCCTTGAACCAAAAAATCCCCGCAAAAGCTCAGCAGATAGATTATAAGTTCCATGAGGAAAGGCAATGTCTGCTTTGCTTGCCGTTGTGTCCTCAGTGCCTAGCACGTTGCCTGGCACATAGCAGATAACCAATAGGTATTTGACGAGTAAAGAAAAAGCATAAAGTTAAAATATCTTAATCTAATAGCCAACTGGGTCTTGGCCCTGCTTGCTTCTAAGAGAAACAAGGCTCAACTAGGCTTACTTCTTCAGTCCTGTTGGCCAACTTGAGGCGCAGTGAAAGGAGTCTGTCCCTGACCCAGGTATTACTGTGTGGGGACTAGTTTTCTCTGTGTTGAAACTTGTTGGCTTTTTTCAGCTAGAGAATCTTTAGGCCCGCAGTTTGATACATTGTTCCACTAGGCAATGAATTGTAAAGGAAAGAACCGTTTCCCAAAGGATCTGCATGGACTCAAGATCTTGTTCCTTTTAGTGGCAACAGACCACCCTGAAATCCTTCACTAGTGGATGCTGTTGGGTTAAAACTTTTAGAGATATTCTAAGCCTCAAAATATTAGACCACTGTGATTGATGATCAGATGATTCTCTGATGACTAGTTGTGTGTGTCTCAAAATAGCCTCAATAAATAAAAAAAATTACAGCTTTATTCCTTTTTGTGATTATTGAGAACATCTTAGGTATCAGCTTTCTACTGGATGTTAGAAATAAAAAGAAAGGGAGGGATATGTATATATATATACACACACACACACAGGTAAATATATACTTATCATGCAGTGTGCTAAGTGAACAACTTGCTGATTCATTTCAGTAAAGTTGGGGAAAGTTTCCTGGAGGTGAGCCCATTTTTCATGGGATTTGAAGGATGGATAGGAGTTCATCAGGCAGAGAAAAGGAGATTAGAAGTTCAAAACAAAGAGAGTCAAACAAGCCAAAGCTCAGAAGGGCATGGTGTACCTGGGACAGGTGAGGCCTCACAGTGGTTGGAGCAGAGGGCACTTGGAGGGGACATGAAGTTGTAGAGGTGGACTTTAGATGCATCATCAAGGAGCCAAGTTAGGAGTTTGTACTTTGTGGTGTAAATAATGAAGGTTTCGGTAAAGAATATTTTTCCTTCAGCCATTAGTATCACCAGGTCAGATGAAGACATTTCTTTTAGATGATGGTCTATTAAGAAGACCAAGGAGACTTGATTTTCTTTTCATTTGGGTTTTAGAATTTGTTACATCTTCTCTTAATTCTGGTGGCATAATTGTCTGTCTTTCTTAATTTTTCAGTTTTACCTTTTGTTTATTTATTGGTTCTTTGTTTTTATATCCAAGGTGTTTTCAAAGATGTCTTGTTTGTTCTGCAACTGTTTAGTTAAAAGTTAGAGCTGGGCTCAGTGATTAGACTATTTTTAGCATATAGCTGGGACCACGTATGGAACTTATTTCTACAAAATGGTCTTTAACATCATGAGTGGTCAGGAAACGGACCAAAGAGACCCAAATGTACATTGTTATTGTTAAGTCTCAAAGGTAATGAAGCGGGATGGGGAACTCATTTCCTCAAAGCTCATAGGAAATTCCATTGCACTTTTGGAATATTTGAGCCAAATTAAGGCTAAGGTAAGAGATGAAGAAAAGAATATATGAAAGAGAAGATACTGGTATCATTGTAGCTACCAAGCAGAAAATTCTAAAAGTAACATTCCAGAACAATATAACATACCATGGGCAAATTAATATCACATGCTCTAAATTAATTTTTAAAACCTCTCATCTGTAGTTTAGCTTATCTATACTTTAATTTATTTACATACGTAAACTTTAGTTTTTTTCATTGAAATATACAAATATGTGTTGGCTTTGAACTTACTATTCCCAGAAGTAAAGAAAAGATCAGTTACTAGGATCAGTGCTTGTTCTCTCTTGGGTCATTCTATTTGTGCACATCTGACTTATCAAATAAATTATCGTCTTTGGAGTTCTGATGTCAATTTGAATTCAAAGGATTCAGATGTCTATATCCATGTTTCTGCTACTGTTGGTGTCTTTTTGTCAGTGCTCTGCAAAAGAACCTCACTTTGTAGAAAGTGAAGTGACTACCACATAGCATAACTAGTTTAGGTAAAAAAACTGTAGGACTGAGAAAATGTCTGTCAACCAACCAAATTCCCTATTTTGTTTGTTTTGCAGATGACAATGGCCAACATTGGAATAAACGGAAATGGTTTTCAGCAGGCCTGTGAAGCAATCCTTTTTACTCTTCGAATGGCAACGTGGAATCAAATCTTAGATCCCTGGGTGTATATTCTTCTGCGGAAGGCTGTCCTCAAGAACCTCTACAAGCTCGCCAGGCGCTGCTGTGGGGTGAACGTCATCAGCCTGCATGTTTGGGAGCTTAGCTCCATTAAAAATTCCCTGAAGGTTGCTGCTGTTTCTGAGTCTCCCATCGCAGAGAAAGGAGCTCAGCAAGTGCCCGGTTCAGTGGGACAATAAGTCAGCATGGATCTAGGACAGAGTTAGGAACAGTTTTGGCAGTATCTCAGTTAATTATATAAATATGTAAAGCCCAACTGGAAAAATCAGCCCTCAACAGGCAGTTGGGGGGCACGTTTGTCAGATTTGGCTTTTGACATTTGTTCAATTAACTGTATAGTTGCACATCTTTCCATGTTTTTGTCAACTGTAAATGTGATGAATAATGCCATGGGAGTCAAACTGAAAGCAATATTGGGCTTATCTGTGGTGTTGATACTTTTGGAGTGAGTGACTCTCTGGAACCCTGTAGCATGTACGTGGCCTGTTTGCCAAGTCACATCACAGGGATTCACTGTGGCTTCTTATAATGACCTCAATATACGTGAGGTGTGGCTGTCAGCTTGCCTGACCTTGGAAGCCTGGTTAGAATAAGCCCATTCTTGTCATATTTGACAGATCTGACTGCCTTCACTTATTATTATGAAGGTCAATTGCTGTTTGAAGATATTCTTTTTGTCATAGATTTGTGCAGTTTCCTAGTCACCACCCTTGCCTCTGAAAATTCTAGTGCATAGTCAATAATTTTTAGAGAAACAAAGGATCTGTCAGCACGTGTATAGGTGACTTGCATTACATGATGGTTCCTGAGAAGCTCTGCTGTAGATGATGCAAACAAGCAGGACTTATGTCCCAAGTGACAGGTGCGTAGAATGTTGGCAAAGGCGCTGTACCTTGAGCTGTCATTTCTGTGTCAGAGAGCAAAAGAAACACAACCTCTAGAGTATGATATTCAAAGACTACCATGCAGCTAGTGTGTTTCTGCTTTCCACTTACACACACACACACACACACACACAGAGTATATGAGAAATTTCAGTTGAAAGAGGTCTCATTAAATCTGTAAGATGGCATCTTCTAAAAAGCCTAGACTACAAGTGTCAAGGGGAGAGCTGGCAATTAGCCAGGCATTTGGAGACCCTGATAATGGGGAACCAAGAGATCAAGGGATACAGTTCTCTCCCCATTTCCCCATACTACTTTAAACGTTTTCTTTGCTTGTTTGTATAATTTAACCCAAAGAGTTTTCATAATCATCCCAAATGTCCTGAGTCTATCAGAGCATAGGGTAGCTAGTTCTGCCTTATAGTAGTGAAATTGCATTTCTGTAAAAAAGAGTTCTTTGCCTTTGTTAACTGGTGTCTTTAAAAATTACTCTTACCCTGGAGACTGATGGTAGATCCTCTAGGAAATCTGTGCAGTTCAATTAGGCTTAAATTAGTATTTTCACAAATTTTTGCTTTTGACTGGTAATTTACATCGGATGTCTTTGTTAACTTTGGTGAATTTTGATAAATTCTTAGGAATAAATGAAAAGAAACTCAGCAAATAGCCTCACTGAAGATTTAAAGACAACTATTATTTTCTAGTGAATTTAAAGTAGGGCAACAGACATATCCACACACTGGCATGGGATATTCTTTGTGTATGACCGGTGAATGATTAATCACACACATTTAGACCATTCTCATGTATAGAGCACATAGTAGATGCTCGATAGTTGCAAAATTGAATCACTGGCAAGAATTTCTTGGTGCAAAATGAGCATGGATGTGCAAAAAAGTTTTTGTACATTTTTAATTTAAACTGACAATTACATATTGGGTTATTTTGAGGTACATGTATATTACCAGTGTATATGCTTTTAAAAAAGCCACTGCAATTCGTGATTGCTGTTATATTACATAAAGGTTCTCATGTGTTTTAGGAACACTTAAAGTCTAAAAGAACTTTCAGGTGGTTTAGAGGAGATATTTATTTCCCATAGTTGCTTGAGAGAGTGTTGGCGTTGTATAAACTGAGGCACAAAGAACTGAAGCTCCGTTCTTTCTCCCATCGCCGGATAGGATGTAAACACTCCCGTGGGTCCTGATCAGGGAGAGCCATGGAGGAGAAACCCTCATCCAGGGTTTTAGACCTCTTCTTCTTGAGGCTTCTAATCAAATGACAGAATTGTTGCTCTGTTGCCATGATGTCACCCTGGGACTGTGTATCTGTGTTGAGATATTGTGACACGACCATGTGTGGGAATGTATGAGCTTAGCATGCAAGATCTGGGGGCATGGCAGGGTGGTGAGTCTCTGTGTATCCTGGAAGGGTTATGTACATTCTCTGAGCAAAGGTTTAGGGCAACTAAATTGGTTTTATGATGATGTGAATCCCAAGAAGAAGACACTGAAAATTGATAAAAAAAATTTGTAAAAGAATGTACGTTTACATTGTTTTAGGCTTTTTGCCCCAGGAAGATGAAACAAAGTGAACCTAACTATACGCATAGCTGACTGCAGAATTGTATTTGTGTTATTATATGCATTTTAGTGTAGTTTGGCCATTCAGTGTATAATGAATAATAAAGTGGAACATCCACCAACAATTTTCATATAAATGTTGAAAGTGAAAGTACATTTGTTCAAATTACTGGAAATAAATAGTACAAATAGTGTTTAGCAAGTCTACCAATTTTGAAGATTTATGCTCATTTTCAAATGTATCATTAGAACATAGGAGTAACTGAATTTCCCTTCTCATTGGATAAAGTAGTATCTAGGCAACTTCACACACAATTTGATCACATTGTTTCTGGAGAATTATGTTACTCTAGGCAAAATACTTGAAAATGCCAATTTTTAAATGATGTTAGCAAACATTAAAATAAATGGGACCAAAAAACCAATAGCACATGGGTCTTTAAAGTTATGAATATAGAGACAGGTAATACTGATTCATAATTAGCTGCAGATGTATCCCAAAATATCAGACTTTTTACTGATGGATTTAACTAAGTGATAGAAATACATTCTCGGAACATTTTTTTTTTTTGAAAGCAGAAAGTCGCTTCTAATTATCTGTATTGCTGTAGTGGAAAATACTTCAAAGTTACACACACACACATATATAGAGATGTATCTGTCTTGTATAACAAATGGTCTTGTTCACTCATTTTCAGTCTTGAAAAAAAAAAACCTGCTTTAGTTCTGTGCCTGAGTTTAGAATCCAGAGAAGATCATTTGTTAAATACATAAAGTGAACTTTTTTGTGAAACTCACTTTAACATCACCTGTATCACCATCATTGCTCCAAATTAATTGTCTAAGGTCGGAATATAAAGGATGGGAGTATATATTTTCTTACTTCTTTGTCTTAGAGTCAGAAAATATTTTACCATCTGGTAAATAGCGTTGGACTTCAACTTGCTGTTGACATCTTGATATTTAACAGTCGATGAAATGTGTTACCTGAACGAGTATATTTTGCGCTCTTCGTGCTTGTTGGATTGTATAAGAGTAAATAGTGATGTGTATATTCTGTTGCTTGCATCAGTGTGCAACTCATGTAATTTTAGTGCTTGGACTAGTTTAAAACATGAAATGATTTTTCAAAAATAAACTTGGACCAATGTTTATCAAGAGTGGTTATTTTAAGGAAGGTCATAAAAAACTTGGAACTTTTGAACCTAAACTGCCATTCTTGTCTGCTCTGAGACGGGAAGAATTTCAGCATATTTTGCATTATTACCTTGTGCAGTCCCTCTCCTGCCCCCTCTTCTGTGACATCTGCTTGCTTACTTTCTCCTGTGCCTCACCTTACGTACGTAGGTCATAATTCTGACAGGAATCTGATCATTTCCCTTAGTGACCCAGATATGTCTTCGATAACAAACAACCTCCAAATCTCAGGGCCATGAACCCAGAAAGATTTGTGTCTCACTGATGGCTTCTGTCCACTCAGAAGGGGAGCTTTGCTCATTACAACCACTCAGAGACCTCAGCTGACAATGTGTTGCTGTTTGCCATGCCAAAGGGGAGGAACAGTACAGTGGTCACTCACTGGCTTAGAGCGTCCCCCTGGAGGTGATACATATTAACTTTGCTCAAGCGTCTCTGGCCAGTGCAGGTGATACGGTCCTACTAACTTCACACAGGGCAGGTAAGTGCAATGCTGTGATATGCCCAGGAGGAGAACTGAAAATAACTGCTGGACAGCACAGCTGATTTCCACTTTAGGTAACTTTTTTTCCATCCTTGCTTCCTAACAGCATTCAAAATGGAACCAGGCTTAAAAATTAAAAAAAAAAAATTATAAACATGGGATGAAAATATTTAGGTCTCATTCCTCTAAGTGTCTCACAATGTACAAAGATAAGGTAGAATGAAGGTCATGTATATTCCACATGCTTTTTGCAATTACAGAAACTTTAGATGACAAAAAGACACTATAGAATAAAAAGTGAAAACCTTGGTTCTTAAAAGTGTAGGGAGTGGGGCATTTCTGTACGATGCCCAAGAGTTGCCCAGTTGCTTTTCTAATAAATGAGAGTGTCTGAAATATATTTTTGCCTTTGCGTTTTTAGTTTCCTTATAATAGAATATCGTGATACCTTGATATACTCCTCGCCACTGAATTTTATCAAACTGTTAGACAAACCAATGTAGTAACAGCAGCACTAGAGTGAGACTAAGCTATGTTTCTTTCCTTTTTCTCCAAGTGACAACAGTCTCTTCATTTTGAACCGAAACATGACAGCGTATGATAAACCCAAAACTTGGCTAAATTTAAATTTTAGTAATCTTGAGATGTCAGTTCATATATAAAGCTTCTTTAGGGAGTCGCTGCAAACAATTTGTGGTACAGCTGTCTTTCTGCCCTGCAGAAATATCAACGGAAAGTAATATGATGAAGATATGATACACAATTCTGAAAAAGTAGTTTGAAGGCTTTTATGTAATCAAAAACCTATACAGAAAGGGGCTGGAAGAACATGGGCTGATATAGTTTGACGTAAATAATCATACATAAAAGACAAAGCAGACATAAATGAGGCCATGATTTAGCTGGTTGTACATTTCTGCTTGGTGTCAAAAGAATTTTTGTGTCGTGCTGTAGGCAGGCAGAACTCCCACAGTAGTCTGAAAATATTGCTCTTATTTTATAATCCTAACCAAAAGCCTTTTACAAGGCTATTTGGATAAATTTTACATTTTCTTCCCCACACTTTGAATGTTTATAATCTTCTTTGATCCTTGCATTTTTCCACTCCTGTTTGAGTCCAGCTGATCGTAAAATAATTTCCTGCTCCGGTAAAATAAATCTTTAGTCAGTTTTTGGCTTTTCAGAGAGGCACTGAAACTTTTTCAGTTTCCAAATAAAATATAATACAAATACTTTTGGGACAAGTCAATTATTATAGTGGATTTTATTAAAAACAATGAGAATAACAGTAGACAACAAAATGGACCGAAACTAAATAAAAATACTTGGACACAAAATGACATCCTAAAGGCACTGAAATACAAGGACTTTTATAAACGTTCAAATTAGCAGTATTTCTATGGTAAAGGGAAAAAAAGCCACAGGTGCAAAAGCCCAGGCTGTGCTCTTTTAAGACACAGCTCTACCTATGAAAGTTCTCCCTCTTAGGAATAATATATCGTTGGTTTCGGGGAAACTTACAAACTATATCAAACGTAAACACAGATAAAAACATTTTAAGTAGTCACTTCTTTAAATAGTTATTCTCAAGTCTCAGTGCCAAATACACTAATTCGTAAAACTTGAACTATTAAAAGAATGGAAAACAGCAACTGGACATAATTTCCTGACGATTGTGACATTTGTCATCACTTTATGATTTGGGTTTTATAAGATTAGTGATTTCCTCAGAGCAATGCTCAAAAGAAAATGCAAAACAAAGGGCTTAAAAATGTCCCAAGAATTAAAGAAGCTAGAATTAGAAGCACTATATAGCTATTTGTTTTCCAAATTGTGGTTAGGCAGATATTAAAATTGTCCTTTAGTGATGTTTTTAGCGATGGCTTAAGAAATAACGGCATTTCGCATGAGGTCGAATTCTCCAGAAGATTTAGCTCTGGCTGCTGTCGATCTTACCCTCTGTTTGGTTTGTGGTACACACCTCCCAACCCTTATTAACTGCACTAATCAGAAACTTACGATGATCGGGAAAGTCTTCCAAGAAGAACCCCATGTGCCAAGCCCCTGAGGTGAAAGGAGTGTGGATTTGTGTGGTGGCTGTGGTTTTGTGCCAAAATAAAGTTATCAACTGGCTTTTTCTAAATGTGCTACCCCATCCTCCATGCCTTTGATGATAAGTTGTTGATCCTCTACTGGTTTAAGCCCATTGTAGTTTATGACCAACTAAAATATAAATGTATTTTGGACCAGTTTGGCTTTACATGTCAAGAGAATCTGTCATGGGTTGAGATTCCATTTAAAATTGAGACAGTAATTAATTCTGACTTAATGAAGCAGCATGTACCACTTAGCTTATGGGCTGGCATTGCTATCGTTCACCTGTATGTGTTTAGAAACTTGCCAGAATTTTGATTTGTGGGGAGTAAGCACGGAGGGGAAGAGAATGATTTTAATGTCTCTAGCCTCTGAAGAAAAACTTCTGCAGATTTCAAGAATGGACGATGATCTACCATCACATTACAACACTGCTCTAGGAAGTATTTCAACTCTCATAAGCATTGCCAGGAATTCATGACAAGATTATGACCACCCCATGAAATTCAACATTTCAATTGTAATTTTGAGTAAATTTTGCAAGTAGGTAAGTGTCATTATTAAATTTGTAACTATTAATATCATCTGAGCCTGTGTAGTTCAACCTTCACTTGCCTAATGACACCTGTCTTTATGGATACAAGTTATTCTTTGTGCTGTTGATTGAGAGAGGGTAGATGGCTGTTTAGTCCCAACATAAAAGCTTTTAAATTTTGCTCCCCATTGCAATCACCATGGCAAGTCAAGTATCATCATGTTTTACCTCATCTATAGCTGCCTAGCTGGGGTTTTCTTTCTTTCTTTTTTTTAATCACTTTGTTTCCTCAAGAGTCACCACTTTGACCATTAGAATGTGGAATTTTCTTCCTAAAGAAGAATTATGACTATTCTACCTACCTGCTTGCAAATTATTTCCATTTTTCATTGTCTTCAAATTTGGTCCAAATTACTTAGCATGACAAACAAAGCTCTTTATTATCTTGTCTGTAGTGAATCCTTTCTGGAAAGTCTGAGCAATTCTATACACTACACTCCCTTCTCTGAAACTTCTGAGTCTCCTGTCATTTTCAGAGGTGTTTACCAATAACTCTGGTAAATTCACGGAATTCGATGACAAGCAGGCCTCTTCATCAAGTTGGGAAAATCAGATTCTCTTGCCTGGAATTTTGGATTCATAAGCTCCTCAGTGATCTAATTTGATCCTTACTTGGTATTATTATTCCACTATACTATGATGTCACTTTAAATAGGCAAAAATTTATTTCTTGGGAAAACTTGGGAAGACTTTTACACTATTTGTTTAAAAGCACAGAGAAAGGATTAAAAACACCAGTCTTTTAAGATCAAGGTCACACAGCTGCTGTGAAAAATAACTTTGAACGTGGTGGTAAAATTAAAGAGGTACATAAATTACCTAATTAATAGGACTGGACATTGGAACCATCCATAAAAATTCCATTAGTCTGATGTTATCTAAAAGCAATTAAAAGTTTCTCTGTTTAGCATATATACTCTTAATATTACTCATTGCGTTTTTTGTTTTTTTTTCCCAGAAATACACATGGCCACTTTTAATCAGCATTGTAAGTATATATAATACATGAATATTATTTATTCTTCTTAAAAGTAGAATAAATTCTTTTAATTTATGTACAGAATGTATCTTTCTAAAAAGAAATATTCATTTCTGGTTGATAATTGGTTCTTAGAAATTTGAGGGGCAATAAAGTCCCTTGACATTACTAATGTCCATATACTTCTGCACCAATTTCAAGAGGACAGCTGGGAAAGGGGGAATAACTTGTGTGTGTGTCGGGAGCAGAGTGGTGGGGCATACCTTTTTTGAGTCATTGTGCTTGATGCACATTTCTTAATCTTCAAGAAAACTCCATGAGACATGTATTATTGTCACTATTTTCAATGAAACTGAAGTAAAGAAAATGCAATTTGTAGATTTCTAAAAGGCTTTGTGCATTCATCACATCACATCATAACACTACCATTAAAGGTAATAGTGTAGAGAACTATGTTAGTAATCCCCTACCCCTCTGCAAGAAACCAAAACCAAAACCAAAACCAAAACAAAAAACTATTAGAAAAATTGCATTGATAAAGTTGTGGTTAGCAGAACAAGAGAAAATCTAAGATAGTCAATCTCATCTATGTTTAATTTTTGTCATGGGAATGTTAAATGATTTTACTCTTGGAATTACTAAACTAGGACAGACAAGTGTGATGCTAGGAGCTTGCAAACCTCCAGTTTTAAAAATTATTCGCACCACTTTCTTTCGCCGGTGCAAATGAAGGTTACCTAAAGGAAAATCACAAAGAATTGATTAGGTCAGCACTTGGGGGCAGAAGCATAAGATGCCATTGCAGGAATCACTTAGTGCTAGAGATCTGGAAACTTTCTCGTGCACTAGGAAAGGCTATGGAGCAATATTCATGGTTTCTTTTTGACTTTGGTACCCTGTGCCTTCAGGGTTTCTATATTCATGTACTAGCATGTTCAAAAGGGTAAGGCATCAAAGATTAACCATTAATTGATGTTGTTTAAACGAAGACTTTCTTGGTCAAATTACATTTGAGAAACTGATTCTAAGTCTTTACCAGGGTGTGTTTAAATTCACAAGAGGATAAAAACCTGTTTAATTTGTTTAATGGTTTGAAAAATGTCTTAGCTGGAGCAAAAATTTCTTGCTTGGCATACTTGCTGCAATCCCTCAACATCATTTTGGGGAGTGAAATTCTTGATAGGCAGAGCAGTTTCCTGTTGCTCTTAGCTATAATTTGTGACCTTTTCCTGAGTACTACTATTTTAGATGCTAAAGGAAAACTATAGGTCTGAAAGCCATAAAATAACAAAAAATTCCAAGAATCATCAATACTATTATGTATACTTGATCTTTGAGAGACTAAATCAAGACGGCTTTACTGACCCCTGAACATTCACATTCATCAAAAAGGAAGATAAACAGGAAGGCTCAAATAAAGTTACTGAGGGGACAAGATGAAGTAACACTTCAATTTTTGCTTCATTTTCCAGTGTTTCATCATTCATTCCTTAAGAGAAATCTCTTTCTTGTTCTCACATTCCGAAGATGTGTTTGATGTGGTTTCATCCTTGAATGTCCGAGACAGTTGTTAACTCAGTGAGAAGGTGTTAAATGGAAACTAGTTGTGAAGGAAAACTACCATTCTCTGACATGGATTTAGGAAATTTCTTCTGGCTGGAGAAAACCACTATCTAATACCAAATTTGCACTGTCCATGGTCCTCTCTTAGCTATTCTCAATTCTTCCAATTGCTCCTCCTGCAGCAAATGAAGCAAATCCCAGGATTAGCTAGTAGTGAGAAATATGTACAATTAGTCCATGAAATCACTTTCCCAGGATTAGTTGTTCTCAAAGATAACCCAGTGGAAAGGCAGTGTATTAAGTGATATTTATTTATTTATCCATAAAATAGAAAGTCAAACAAAGTGGGGAAAGTAATTTGGGTATGTTTCTTTCAGACTAACTAGTTGGCTTCTCTTCATTGCCTGTTTGATTTCTTTTAGGATATGGAAATATCGCAAATTGATGATTAATAGGATGTCAGACACAAGTGAAAATAATCTAGACCAGCCAAAATAAAATCTTCGTCTCAACTATAATGTCATAGTTTTGGTGAGTTGTTATTGCCAATCACTTGGTGAAGTAGAATGGCTGATTTCAGACTATTATACCAGTTGAGGTTTTTGAAGGAATAAATAAATAAATCTGATTTGTGCAGTTAACAAATAAATATCTGCACTCTTTTCTAGAAACGGGTGCTGCTTTTTCTCATTTCTTTAGACTCTTCTCCATGAAGTTGAAGCAGAAGGAGAAAGGAATGAATGCAGTGTCATCATCATGTTGATGGGTGAGGCCACGGCCCTAAGAGTTTCCAATCAGAAGGGGGGGGTCACTTCTCTAGTGACGGTTGAAGATGACGAAAAGTTTTCCCACCCAGTGACCTTGGTCTGTCGGTTACTGATTTCCAGGTTTCCACCCTCTTTGTCGGTGTTTCTTGCCTTCTCCTCTCTTTTAGGAAGAAAACCAAAAATGCTTTGTTATTCTTTCTCCGTGTCTTTCCTCTTTTTCCTCCTTCTTTTTTCCTAAAATGCCTTTCTTTAATCTTGGTTCAATTTTCAGATTATGTATGCTACTGGAAGAAAAAAAAAGGTGAATTCTGTGACTAAATATTTTTTTTTACTCTATAGCTTATTTATCCTTCAAGTAATACTCCAAGAAGATCTGCTTGCTCTTATAGTTTTTATCATTAGCCTGTAAAGCAACTGATTTTATAAATGCCTTTGGCAAATAGAGGATTTCCTCCCCCTCTTCCCCAACCTCATCCTGGAATTGGCAAAATAAAACCCATTATGGGAAGTCTTTCGCTAAGGGGTTTTAATCATTGGCCATTCATCTCTTGAATGCTTTAGTAATATATTTCCGGAATCAAAGTGGTTGATATTTTTGAGATATTGACTATGATGTTTTAAAATACCAGGGTCCCAAAAGGCTTACCCTTTATACAGTATTCAAATACATTAATCACTAATAAAACCAATCACTAATAAAACTCAATCTTGTTGGTGTGTACTTTTTCAATATCTCTTAATCATCCGTGCATTACAGAACTTGCTAGGTGAAGAATATTGTACTGAGCAATTTAGAAGTCAACATGGAAAACTTTAAAAGTGGACATGAAGGCAGCAAATACATTTTAAATGTGCTTTTTATTTATAACTCTGGAGTCTTGCATATTGATAAAATAAGTGAGAAGTAAAGAATAATAATTATTTAACAGATTAGGTCAAGGATGCTGTTGCAATTGAGATAAACTCAAGCTGTTTCGACATTTTGGCTTAGAATCCTGAGTCTGGGAACCTAAAACTGAAGCTACTTCTAATGTGAGAAAATTAACATAGAAATCTACCAATTCAAGCACATGGAGGAGACCACAAATTGGGCAGGTTAAATACTTCAGTGTAGCTGTTCTTTGGGAGGGTAGTCCAGACCCTTACAGATTAATGAAGGTGGGAGAAATGGGAGTGAAACGGGGAAGGAGAGCACTTCATTCCCAGCCAGTGTCAGGGGTTATATTAATCCAAGGGTTTTTGCCAAGTTGTGTGATATTTAAGACTACAGTGAAAGGCAGGAATGAGGAAAGTGTAAACCAATCCAACATTATTCTCCATTTCCTGAGGTGCTTATTTTTCTAAATCGGGGAAGAAAACTCAAAGAGACCCGACAAAGAGCCTGACTTCATACGGGAAGTCCTTGCTAATGCAATAGGCAATAAAATGATGTAAAAGACACACAGATCGAGAAGGGAGATGTAAAACTCTTTGTTAACAGATGACATGGCTGTCTATGTTAGATGATATGAAAGAAAACAACAACAACAACAACAACAACAACAACAACAACAAAAAACCTTCCTGGAACTAATAAGCTGCAAGGTTACATAATACAAAAGTCAATTTCTTTTGCATGTTAAACCAACAATGAACACGTGTAATTTGAAATTAAAAACACAGTACTATTTACTTTAACGCCCTCTGAAATGAAATACTTAGGTATACAACTAACAGAATATGAACAAGTTCTGTATGAAGAAAACTACAAAACTATGACAACTGAAATCAAAGAAGCACTAATTAAATGGAGAGATATTCCATGTTCATGGATAGGAAGACTCCATATTGTCAAGATGTTAGTTCCTCCCAATTTGATCTAGAGATTCAATGCAATCTCAGTCTAAATCCCAGCAAGTTACTTTGTGAATATCAACAAACTGATTCTGAAGTTTATATGGAGAGGGGAAAAGATACAGAATAGCCAACACAAAATTGAAGAAGAACGAAGTTGGAGAACTGATGTTTACTTCAGCATTTACTATAAGTCTATAGTAATCAAGACAGTATGGTATTGGCAAAAGCCTAGACAAATGGACCAATAGAATAGAACAGAGAACCCAGGAATAGATTCCCACAAATACAAGTCAACTGATCTTTGACAAGGGAACAAAAACAATACAATGAAGTTAAGATAGTCTTTTCAACAAATGGTGCTGGAAAAACTGGACATTCAAACACACAAATGAATCTAGATATAGACCTTATACCTTTAACAAATTGGATCATAGACCTAAATGTAAAATGGAAAACTATAAAAATTCTGGAAGGTAACATAGATGAAAACCTACATAATCCTGAAGATGGTGATGCCTTTTAATTTTTTTATTTTAATTTTTTAACATTTTTTATTGATTTATAATCATTTTACAATGTTGTGTCAAATTCCAGTGTTCAGCACAATTTTTCAGTCATTCATGGACATATACACACTCATTGTCACATTTTTGTCTCTGTGAGTTATCATAACATTTTGTGTATATTTCCCTGTGCTATACAGTGTAATCTTGTTTATCTATTCTACAATTTTGAAATCCCAGGCTATCCCTTCCCACCCTCCACCCCCCGGTAACCACAAGTCTGTATTCTCTGTCTGTGAGTCTATTTCTGTTTTGTATTTATGCTTTGTTTGTTTGTTTGTTTGTTTTAGATTCCACATATGAGCGATCTCATATGGTATTTTTCTTTCTCTTTCTGGCTTACTTCACTTAGAATGACATTCTCCAGGAGCATCCATGTTGCTGCAAATGGCGTTAGTTGTCAGTTTTTATGGCTGAGTAGTATTCCATTGTATAAATATACCACTTCTTCTTTATCCAGTCATCTGTTGATGGACATTTAGGCTGTTTCCATGTCTTGGCTATTGTAAATAATGCTGCTATGAACATGGGGGTGCAAGTATCATCCTGAAGTAGATTTCCTTCTGGATACAAGCCCAGGAGTGGGATTCTTGGGTCATATAGTAAGTCTATTCCTAGTCTTTTGAGGAATCTCCATACTGTTTTCCACAGTGGCTGCACCAAACTGCATTCCCACCAGCAGTGAAGGAGGGTTCCCTTTTCTCCACAGCCTCACCAGCATTTGTCATTTGTGGATTTTTGAATGATGGCCATTCTGACTGGTGTGGGGTGATACCTCACTGTAGTTTTGATTTGCATTTCTCTGATAATTAGTGATATTGAGCATTTTCTCATGTGCCTATTGATCATTTGTATGTCTTCCTTGGAGAATTGCTTGTTTAGGTCTTCTGCCCATTTTTGGATTGGGTTGCTTATTTTTTTCTTATTGAATCGTATGAGCTGCTTGTATATTCTGGAGATCAAGCCTTTGTTGGTTTCATTTGCAAAAATTTTTTGCCATTCAATAGGTTGTCTTTTTGTTTTACTTCTGGTTTCCTTTGCTGTGCAGAAGCTTGTAAGTTTCATTAGGTCCCATTTGTTTATTCTTGGTTTTATTTCTTCTAGGAGAAAATTTTTGAGATGTATGTCAGATAATGTTTTGCCTATATTTTCCTCTAGGAGGTTTATTGTATCTTGTCTTATGTTTAAGTCTTTAATCCATTTTGAGTTGATTTTTGTGTATGGTGTAAGGGAGTGTTCTAGCTTCATTGCTTTACATGCTGCTGTCCAGTTTTCCCAACACCATTTGCTGAAGAGACTGTCTTTATTCCATTGTATATTCTTGCCTCCTTTGTTGAAGATGAGTTGACCAAAAGTTTGTGGGTTCATTTCTGGGCTCTCTCTATTCTGTTCCATTGGTCTATATGTCTGTTTTGGTACCAATACCATGGTGTCTTGATGACTGTAGCTCTATAGTATTGCCTGAAGTCTGGGAGAGTGATTCCTCCAGCCTTTTGCTTTCTCTTCAGTAATGCTTTGGCAATTCTAGGTCTTTGATGGTTCCATATAAATTTTATTATGATTTGTTCTAGTTCTGTGAAATATGTCCTGGGTAATTGGATAGGGATTGCATTAAATCTGTAGATTGCCTTGGGCAGTGTGACCATTTTAACAATATTGATTCTTCCAATCCAAGAGCATGGAATATCTTTCCATTTTTTAAAGTCTTCTTTAATTTCCTTCATCAATGGTTTATAGTTTTCTGTGTATAATTCTTTCACCTCCTTGGTTAGATTTATTCCCAGATATTTTATTACTTTGGGTGCTATTTTAAAGGGGATTGTTTCTTTACTTTCTTCTTCTGTTGATTCATCGTTAGTGTAAAGAAATGCAACTGATTTTTGAACGTTAATTTTGTAACCTGCTACCTTGCTGAATTCTTCAATCAGCTCTAGTAGCTTTTCTGTGGACCTTTTAGGGTTTTCTATATATAGTAACATGTCATCAGCATATAATGACACTTTTACCTCTTCTTTTCCAATTTGGATCCCTTTTATTTCTTTCTCTTGCCTGATTGCTGTGGCTAGGACTTCCAGGACTATGTTGAATAGGAGTGGTGATAGTGGGCATCCTTGTCTTGTCCCAGATTTTAGTGGGAAGCTTTTGAGTTTTTCACCATTGAGTACTATGCTGCCTGTAGGTTTGCCATATATAGCTTTTATTATGTTGAGATACGTTCCCTCTGTACCCACTTTGGCGAGAGTTTTTATCATAAATGGGTGTTGAATTTTATCAAATGCTTTTTCTGTATCTATTGAGATGATCATGTGGTTTTTGTCCTTTCTCTTGTTGATGTGATGTATTACATTGATTGATTTGCATATGTTGAACCAGCCTTGTGTCCCTGGAATGAACCCCACTTGGTCATGATGTATAATCTTTTTTATGTGTTGTTGGATTCTATTTGCTAAAATTTTGGTGAGGATTTTGGCGTCTATGTTCATCAGTGATATTGGCCTATAATTCTCTTTTTTTGTAGGTGATGCCTTTTTAGATACAACATGAAAGATAACCTTTGAAAGAAATAATTGATAAGCTGGACATCATTAATAGTTTCTACTTTGCAGATTTTAAATTTACTTTAAGACTTACTGTAAAGCTACTGTAAGGCAAAAGGTGTGCTATATCACAGGAGAATAAAAATGATAACTACTCTTTATAGTCTCTTAAACACTGAAAATGAGATAACGCATGAAAAGAATTCAGCATAGTGCCTGGAACATATCACACATTCAATTAATGTTAATGACGACCACTAATTATGTTTTCATACATGATCTCATTTTATCAACGTAAGAGTTCTGTGGTATTATTATTACTACAATTTACAAATGGAGGTCCAAGGGGGTCAAAACGATAGCAAGTTTACTAAGAGTCAGAAATAGAACTCAAATACTGATTTTTAATACATTATTAATCCTGATGCATTTTTTGCCAAAAGAATGTATACACACATAGAGCAACAGTTCAGCACCCATGCTCCAGGCACCTCAGAGTCTATGCCCTTGTTGTCTACCACACTGTTATTTTGAATACTTACTGAGTTAAAAATTGAAAAAGAATTCAGTGGCAAAAGAAAAACCAGTTGCAATAACTATACTGTCTTAATGCATCATTTCCAAAAGCTTAAAATATGAAAAATAGCAGTTATTTCAGATTTAATGTACTTTTTTGATTATAAGGTGAAGTAAAATAGATTGCACTTTACAATTTCTATCCTGGTTTATTGCTGTACATAACTTTCTCATATGAAGAATAGTGCTGATATCTATGTTACGGTCATGTCATGAAGATTTTATGACATTTATTTTTCACAAATATTGCTTGAGTACTTACCAGAGTTGTATCTATACTAGCAATTGAATTTGTCTAATAGACACATTTGTAATTTGTTAGATCTTCAGGATTTGGAGTAAGTTTCAATTTTATACTTTTTCACTTACATATTCCTGTGCTCTGTTTTATCCAACTGCTAACTTTCCAGGCTGAAACGAAGACAGTGACTTCAGAAATAGAAGACAGAGAACACAAAACACTCCTTAGTAGATAGAGGAAGTAATATTGCGGGATTGGTATTTTATTAACAGAAAATGTCTTCCCAAGAGTAGTGATGAAATTTACTTCTGTGAATACCTTTAAAAACATAAGGGCTATCTTTTGATCAGGAATGGTTTTGGTGAAGCGCTGTCCCCAGAGAAGAGGCCTCTCCAAATTGGAAGAACTTTTATTTAGCTTTTTGCTGTCATGAGTCGTTTATTTTCTCAGCAGGCTGTTTGTTTGATGGCTAGAGCGATTTTATTTCCCCTGACTCTGAAATCTAGGGAACTTCTAACAGAGGGAATAAACCAACAAAAAACTAATTTGTTTTATTGTTTGATGACATGACCAATTACTGTCTTGTCTCCCTCTGTTTTGATTTTAGAGATATAGCACATCCAGCAGCCTGTAAATGGTAATAGATTACATTCTGCCCTGTGGACCTTTGTAAACCTCAGGGAAGGCCTGCTGTACATCAAGTTTTAATGAAATAATTCACTTTCTTTGAAGAATCTTAATAAAGCATCCACGTCTGGGGAGGATGAAGGGTTGAGATATTAAAATATTACATTTTGTCCTCAGCTTTGCCCTGTATATGAGTTAAATAAAACAAACCAATCAGTTAGTGAAATGTTAAAAAAAAAAATCCTAACGTGGTGGTTTTTAAATCAAGAATAATAGATTTGCCACATATACCATATATACTGTAAAGAATGGAAAGAATCCTATGTTTCATCCATTGGCGACATCTGTACATTCCCTTTGTTGGCTACTTGAGAATGGCGAAAATTCCTTAAAAAATCCCTAAATAAAATACAATTTGCCAGGTTTTTAGAGCTTGCAATATAAAAAATTAATATGCAGAAGTACGTGTGTATTGGATATTTTATTAAGTCATACATCGAAGAGAATTTCACAAGTGAAAACAGATTTTAAAGTGTTTATTAGCTAAAGTAAAATCTTACAATCTTAAAGGCAAATATTAAGCAATAAATATAAATGCATTTTGAACTAAATTTTCCACCTTTAAATAATTCCATATCATTGTAGAAGGAGAACATAGTTTAGAAATTGATGTAAAAAATTTTTTTAAAAACAATAATTTAAAAAATACTTTGTATGTTTATTAACGTTATCTGATTCATAGGATGAGCTGTCCCAGACTAATTCTGTGTAAATGGACTTTTGCTTCAATTTAAATTGTGAATATTAAATGTTACTAAAAGAGCTAGTATAAAATTTAACAATGACCAGGCAAAGCTAAGTTTCATCTGGTTCAGAGTATTTTTCAGACTATAAATATAAATAGACTTTTATATAATTTAATGTAATGTAGACATTAGTGTGTATTGTCTACTAATGTAGACAAGAACAGCCATGAGTTCTTCCCACATCTTGATTGATTTAAATTGTTTATTTATTTGTTCTGGTACATGAAACATTATAGTTCTGAGAGTACGTTTTATCCATTCAAAAGGATGTACTTAAAGAAGTGACGTGCCCTCCTCAACCTACCACTCCTTTCTCTGTCCCCATTTTACCTTACTCCTTTCTCACTAGTAACCAATCACTTGAGTTTCTAGTTTATCATTCTTGTGCAGCCATCCCTTGATATCCCTGGGGGGATTGGTTCCAGGACCACATGTAGGTACCAAAATCCATGGATGCTCATGTCCCGTATATAAAATGGAGTAGTATTTGTATATTACCTATGCACATTCTCCCGAATACTTTAATCATATCTTGATTCTTTATAATACCCAATACCATGTAAATGCTATGTAAATAGTAGTAAATAACAATGTAAATACCATGTTTCTGGTGTGTGGTGAATTCAAGTTTTGTTTTTTGGAACTTTCTGGAATTTTTTTCCTGAATATTTTCAATCTGCATTTGGTTGAATCTGTGGATGTGGAACCCCTGCATATGGAAGGCTGACAGCATTTCTTTTGCATGAATGGGTGAATACATGTATATTTTCTTATATTTTTTCTTACATGAAAGGCACATGACTATAGATACTCACTTTTGCACTTACATCTCTCACATAATAGTATATTTTGGAAATTACTTATATTGGTTCATAGAGATCTTTTTATAGCTGCATATTTCTCCATTGTGTAATGTACAATTTCTTCAACTGATCTCCTAAATATAGGCATTTATGTTGTTTCCAACATTTCACAATTACAAAGAATGCTTCAGTGAATAACCTTGGAATATTTTACGTAAAATTGTGTTAGAAATATACAGATAACTGGATAGAATCAATAATTTTGGAGTATTATAAAACACTCAGCTAACTAAACAAATGATACTCAGACACCAGATATTTCAATAACAAAGTCAATCATTTTAAAATTTGTATACATTATAAAAATAAATTATTATCCACAATCACATAAATTACTATTGGATGTAAAATAAAATCCAAACTCAACTTCATACTATTTAGAAGTATGAGTAAAAAGTAAAAATGAGACCTTTCTTTCATATTAAAACATGAAATACATCCAAAGTTACTCAAGAGCAAATTCAAAGCCTTAGATATTTCATTGCTCAATGAAATTTAAAAATAATTGAATTAAACATTTATCCAGTGCATTTGAAGATGAAGATTAAAAAAGTTTTGGAAGCACTATGAACTAAAGGGAAAATATGTAGAAAAGGTAAAACTAATATCATTCTAAAATCTCAGAGAATGATCCCAATATCAAAAATGATACAGAGTATGGAGCAAATAAGAAATTAGTAACTCAGAAAACAGAACAGGGAAACCGACAAAACCTGAGAATTGGTTTCTCATCTGAGAGGTGCAAACCCAACAATCTAATGTTCTTGAAAAGCCTGGCAAATGTAATTGAAATAAAGAGGAAATTACCAAAATCAATAATGAGAAACTAAATATAGGAACACATGTCTAAATTATTTTAAAAATTTAAGAAATATTACACACAATTCCATGCTTACAATATTAAAAAATTTAGATAAAGTTGGTTATTTCTGTTCATCCCCGTTTCTCCCACTTCAACATATATTGTAAATAAATGAACAGCATTTTTCACTGCACGATACAGCCTTGTTAACTACAGGTACTATGTTATGTAGCAGATCTCTACAACTTACTCATCTTGTGGAGCAGAAACTTTGCATTATGTCCTAACTCATCAAGAGTTTGCATACTTTAAATGTGTGTAGTATTTTTGTGTATATATTATACCTCAGTGAAGCTAAAAATAAAAAGAACAGTATTCAGTTAGTCTCTTGTAGACTTCTGTTGCTGTTTTACTGTTGTCAGAACGTTGATCTATCACTTAATTGTTTTGTCTCCATGCCCTTTCTCTAATAATAATTTTATATGCTACATCTCTATCTATCTACCTATCTATTGGATAATTTATCTACCTTTCATCTATGTTTTTTCCTTTTTTTCTTATTTTCATCTATCATTAATCTTTTCTTTCATAGAATGTTATACACATAAGCCCTCCAATATTTGTTAAACTCTTGCAGATCTCCTAGAAGCAGACTACTAGCTCCTAAGTTGAAGACAATTTGGAGTCTCATTTTAAACACCAAAATACACGCTTTTTCCAGTAGGTACCAAAGCATCAGCATAAATTTGTGTGCTCTTACATCTTCCCCCAAATACATGATGCCTCAGTGCATCAGCTGGATATCTGGGTTCAACTAAAGAAACTCAGTGAGAAGCCCTTGCTTCATTTGATCTCAGCTTTCCTAAGGTCATAAATATGAAAGATGAACTGTGCCTACTTAGTATTTCCAATGAAGTCATCAGGAATAAAGGCACGGCAGTGGAGCGCAGCATTAGGAAATAATCAGTCTCTTTGTACATTAATAGAAGCAACATCTGTTGGATCCTCATCTCTGCACTTTATGTTCTTCAAAACAGGTGCTTAATTTTCCTGTGCTAATAACTCTCTGTACACTGTAACATTATATCATCTTCATGGGGAATGCTGATCCTTCCTTCCCTCTTAACAAATATTTGTTAAACTCCTTTCAATAGCTCCTAATTTTAAAAGCCATGTATTGAAACTATATATTAATCATTAAGCTGGTGGCAACCGAGTGGTCAATATTATTTTCATAAAAATAAAAAGCACAATGGGAATTTGAAGTCTATATTGGGTATTAATTTAATAACACCTGGTAGTTATAAACATAAAAAAATTAGTCCTTGGCTTTTTATAAAACATAAAGCTCATTAATGAACATAATACAAATATATCTTTCTTTGATTTCTTGGCTCAAGCACATCATTTAACTCTTTTGAACCATTTTTTTTCTCATATATAAAGTGTCAATTACATTATTCGTCTCCTGGGGTTGCTTAATATTTTAATAGATAATAATATAGTAATGTATTACCATCATTAATGTGTCCACCATTTCCATTGGTGACATCTGAACAGAGTCTTGCAGTTGTCTGGTAGTCCAGGAGAGGATCAGAATGAACAATAGAGGAAGCTTAGTCCAGGTGTGGGGGACAGTATATTCAAAGATAAACCCATTTGTCGAAGCAGAGTGTGTTTGAAGTACTGTATCATTGGAGCTTAGGGTGAGATGTCAGAGATGAGCCTGAGAGTCCGCTACCGCCTGAGCCTTACTGGAGCCCTAAAAGCCGTGAAGGGTCACCAAACTATTCTACATGGCAAGTCACGTAAGATTTGCATTTTAGAAAGAACCCTCTTATGGCAGTGAGCAGAATGTGTCGGAGGGACTGTTGCCTTCGTGTAGTCAACGGCAGTGAGCCCGCTGGTGATTCCAGCAGGGACAGGGGCTGTGAAGGAGAGAGGACAGAACAGAGAGCTAGTCGTTAGGAGGCAGGTTACCGGGACTCAGTGATACTGGTGTTCAGAGGGCAACGAGGAAGGAAGTACCTGTGGATTTTCAGAAGCAGTATTCTTTAAATCATAAAGTGAAATCATCTGGTAAGAATCATATTTAATAGTGTCCACTTCCAGTTTAGGTAAATCTCCATCTATTTTGCCAAACTGGTTTGGCTGCTAAGATTGAGTTGACCTCTTAGGTTACTGGAGAAAATAAACTTAAGTTAGACAAACATTGGGTATCTGCCTTATTGAAAAAAAATGTCCAAGTTCTGGTCTTTGAGCTGGCTTAAAAAGTGTTTTTTAAGTGATAACATTTTGTATACATAACTTCTATTTAAGTAATCTGTTTTATATAAACACTAGCGCACTGGTTCAGGTAATACAAAAAAGGACAAAAACCAGTTCCTGATCCCCAACAACAAGAAATAGTTCTTGTTTGCCAACAACTTTCTGCAACATGTAAGGCAGAAGTTAAGCTGCACTCTGTTTTAAGTGATGGCTATTTGGGGGCATATTAAGCTGTGGGGCAGAGGAATGAATCATTAAACATTATCTAAATACAATCTACTGGAGTTCTACTGGACTTTCCACAAATCAGCTCACAGAGAGAGAGAAGTGAGGGGGAGATAAAAGGATGAACAAATCATGAAAGTGCCTAGCACCTTGCAGGCCCTCCATATATGCTTGGTGAATGAACGATTGAATGCATGAATGAGCAAAATTATAGAGGGAAGTAATGATCATTAGGTACCATCATAAATTTGTCAAAAGCAGGGCTTGGCAGAATAACCTAATTCTCTTTGTGAAGCAGGTTTGCTTGACCTAAAACTTGGGTAATGCTATAAACATAGGATATACGGATTTTGGGGAAAAAAGAAAAATATTATAAAATATACGCAGACAGGATAGAGAAATGTAAATTTACTTCATAATTATTTGGGTTCACATTGCTTCTTTCATGAATCCGCTATTTCACCAAATTGAACTAAATGGATATTACTGAGTTATTACTATATGCTAGACACCTCACGAGGTATGAGGCATTCAGTACATTTGTGTGTAACACAAGATTTGTGGAATCTAGTTTGTAAGCCAAATTAGATTAATAATATCATGATAGGTTGACATGATTGTCAAAACTTAACAGACAGTTAATAAGGATTAATATAAGGATTAACAAGAGTCCTGCAATGGGCTTGTATAAAAGATTTAAGCGTGACAACACCCAGAAAAAAAGAAATCTGTGGGTGTTACCCAGCTGTCAATTTAAGAAGTTAGAGATAGGACATGGCTGATAAAAATACCTCAGTTACCTTAATAAAAGCATATCATCTCTCCCAAATAGGGGAATTCAGTCCTGAGAAACAGAGCAAGAACAAAGGCTGCGATTGACAAAGGATAGATTTAAATATTAGATTAGGATGTACTTTCTAGCAATCAGATTTAAGAGTTTGAAGAAATATATTCCACTAGTTGGATGACGACTTGAGAGTAAATTGTGGAGAAGCTTCATGCTTTATATTATATTCTACAGATTTACAGATTTTCAGCAAAGAGTGTGCCTTCTTGAATCCTTCAAAGATAAATAGGTAAAATGCATCAGAACACCAAGAGAATCTGGAAAATATACAGTGTCCTAAGTAAAGGAGTGTAGCAAGGGAACCCCCTTGTGGCAGGAGAATATTTATCCTAAATGAACATTATAACTAGAACTAGTTAGATTTTTCTTATCTTATACCCAAGACATTTGAATTATGAGTCACTTTTTTTTTTACCATATTCATTGATTTGATGTCTTTATGTTTGTTTTTGTTTCCTTCCTTCTTTTCTCCCTTTTAAAAGCAATTTATTGACATTTACGGCACACAGAAAAGTATACAAAAATCACAAATGTATAGCCCAATAAATCACTAATTGCACATACCTATGTAACCAGAAGCCAGATCATGAATAAATATGTTACTAGCACCCAGAACATTTCTTCTGTTCCTGCTTCTGGTCATTACTCTTGCCAGCACAGCCACTATTCTGATTTTTAACACCATAGGTAGGTTTTGATTATGCTTGAACATTGATAAATCATACATTATGTATTCTTTTTCTACCTGGCGTCTTTCACTAAACATTGTTTGTAGGATTCATCCAGTTAAATTTTTTGTAGATGTCATTCTTTTGCTCTCACTGTGGTACAGCATTTCATTTTGTGATTATACCGTAGCATATTTATTTATTCTACTGCTAGTAGGCATCTGAGTACTTTGCAGTCTGGGACTATTACAGTGTTGCTAGAACATTCTTGTGCGTGTCCTATGATAAATATGCAAATGAGAATGCACAGGTGGGAAAATTGCTAAGTCATAAAATGCCCTTAAGCTCAGCTTTCGTTGCTATTACCTACTAGTTTTTAAAGTGGTTGTACCAGTTTAATTGTTCCACAGGTAGAATGGCCACTGTGCTGCATTCTAGCCAATACTTGGTTGGTCTTTTTCATTTTAGTCAGCCTGGTAGGTCAATAGGATATCTCATTGTAGTTTTAATTTTTATTTTCTTGATGACTGATGAAGTTGAATACCTTTGCATGTGTCTGTGACCATTTATGAAGCACTCATTTTTCTGTTGGTCTGTCTATCCTGATCTGTAGGTGTTCTTGAAATATTCTGGATATGAGTTCTCTGTTGAATATACACATTGGCCATCTCCTCTCCAAATTAGCGGAATGTATTTTCACTCCTAGTGGTGTGTCTTTTGATAAGAAATCCTTAATTTTCATATTTTTCACCTTATCAGATTTCTGCATCCTATTGAAGAATGCTTTACTGACTCCAAAGTCGGAAATGTTCCGTTTAATTTTCTTCCAAAAATATGATTGTTTTACCTTTCACATTCAGATTTGCCATCCATTTAGAGTTAATTTTTGCATATGGATCAAAATTAATGTTTTTGTTTGGCTGTCCAGCTGATGCAAAATCATTTATTGAATGAGCCATCATTTCTTCACTGTATAGCGGTAGGTGTTTGGGGTTAATCAGGTGACTGTGGAAGTGTGAATCTGTCTGGAATCTCTTCTGTTTGACTGGTCAGTTTGTCTGTCTTTCATCAATCAAACGCTATCTTATTTATGATGGTTTAACAACATTTATCATAGTGATTCCTCCAGTTTTGTTGTTGTTCTTCTCCTGTTCCAGTCATCAATTTATTGCCTCTTGGCTCTAAATTCACTCCTTATTGCCCAGTCTCTGAATGAATATCATCCTTTTAAATGTTTTCCTTTGCCAGCTGGCATGAAGTTATCAGCTTTGTTAGTAGCCAACACTGGAGAGACACTGGAAGAGAAGGGCTTTTCTTCCTGGTTCATCCAGTTCTGAAGCATGCGTGGCTTCTCCAGGGTCCAGCCCTGCAGCACGCATGCCTAGCTGTTCCAGGACCAGACCCCTGCAGTGCATGACGGCCAGCAGCACCCAGCAGCCTGCAGCTTTCTGCATATCCCTCCTCGAGTAGTTTTGTAGCAGCATGACTCTAGGGAGACACTGCTCTCTGAGTAGCCCTCCCCGGCACCCTAGAAGGTGAATGTCTTGCAGTTTTCACCAGTGCACACGACAGGCATTTCTTTGCCATCTAGTGAGCCACAGCCATACCTAAGGTCTGGTTCTTCACCCTACTGCGACCTCCTCTTGTGTGTTGTAATTCGCCCTAAGGATATGACTGTTCCTTATATCTGCTATTTATATAGTTTTTAGTTTCTACTTCTAGGCAGTCTCTCATTGTGCCAATGCTCTGTTACTATAAATAGTTATTTATATTTAAAAAAAAACTTCCCCAGATTAAATTACAATGTGATTTCTTTCTTCTGATAGCCAGGCTGATATAACATCTTTATAATGAAGTCTTCCAGTTTGAGCATGGTATGTTTTTCCATTTAGTTAGTTCTATTCCTGTACTTCATGTGATAGATTTATGACTAACCATACATTGATGTTATTGTACATGGTACCTTTTAGGTTTTATTATTAATTTTGTTATTGTTATATAAGACTCTAACTGATTTTTGGCAATTTACCTTTTATTCACTGAACTTGCTAAATTCACACATTAATGCTAACAGTGTGCCTGTATAGTTTTCTGTATTTTCCACATACACACTTACACTTATGAAAATTACTGGGTTTAATTTTTCCTTTCTAATTCTTACGCCTTTTATTTCTATGCCTTAAACTATTGCATATTTAGAGTTAACACTTTCAGTATGAGATTGAAATGAACTGGTAATAGCAAATACTCTTTTTCTTAGAAAAAATTTTAGTATTATACCATTAAGAGTGATGCATGCTGTATTTATTTATTTACTTATTCGTCAGAGACTCTTTATTAGATTAAGGAAGATTCCTTCTATTCCTAAGGATTAGGATTTTATTATTATTTTTAAAATCATGAGCGGGTGTCAAATTTTATTCAGTATTTTCTCCTTGTATCACTTTAAATTTTTTGTTTATTTATATGTCAAATTATGTTGCTTTTCTAATGTAAAGACACAGTGTATTACTGCAATGAACTGAAGTCATCGGGCTGTACTATTCCTTTTATTCCCTGATAGATTCAATTTCTTAAATCCCATTTAAGATTTTTGTACATATCTTGACATTGTTTGTAGTTTTCCTTTCTTGTCTTACAATGTCCTTGTCAAGTTTTACATGTGGGTTATCCTGACCTCAAGGTTTGTATCCAGGTTAACTGATCTCAAGGTTTGGGATGTATTCTTGAAGATTTTGTGTTAAGGTTTGTGTTATTTGTTTCTCTAATATTTAAAAAAAATGCTAGCAGTACCACCTGGGTTTAGGATTTTCTTTGCGAGCAGGCTTTTCTTTAAATGTTTATTTTGCAATAATTTTAGACTCACTGCAAAGTTGCAGACATAGTGCAAAGAGTTCCCACATACCCTTGACCCAACTTCACTTAATATTAACGTCTTCCATAACTATAACACAATGATCAAAACTAGGAAATTAACATTGGTGTTACACCACTAACTAAATTACAGACGTCATTCAAACTTCTATCAGTTTTTCTGCTAATACCTTTGTCCCAGGAACCATCCAAGATTCTACGTTGTATTTAGTTGTCTTAGTCTCCTTCCGTTTGTGACAGTTCCTCATTCTTTCTCTGTCTTTTATGACCTTGACACTTTTGAAAATTTCTGTTCAGTTTCTTTTTATAAAATATCTATCCATTTGTTTTATGTTTTCTTATGAGTAGATGAAAGTTATACATTTTAGCAAGAATAGCACAAAATTTATGTTTTCCTCAGTGCATGATAACTAGGAGTACGTAATATCAATATGTCTATCCTGGTAATGTTAACCTCAATTACTTAGTCAAGGTGGTGTCTGCCAAATTTCTCTTCTTTACATGAGCAACATTTCCTTCAAAATTAGTAAATATCTTGTGAGAGATATTTTGAAACTTTGTAAATATCCTATTTCTCCTTAAATTTACACTCTTCAATTTTAGCATACATTGATGAATCTTACGGAATTTAACCAATATTGATTTTTTATTTCCCTTACATTTTCTACATTTATGAATTGGAATTCAGAGCTGTACTTTCTCATTTATTTACTTATTAAATTATTTATATCAGGATGGGCTCACAGCTATTTATTTTATTCTTAAGGTTGTAATTTAATACTAGTATTTATTTTGTTTCTCAAATTATTTCCCTTTTGGCCGTCTTGTATCTTTTAGACTTTTTTTTGAGCACCTTCTTACTTTCTGACATCACAAGATAGTCCTTTCTTACTGGACAGATCTAGGAATATCTGTTTGTATATTAATCCACACACACACACACATCTATATTTATTTCTTTATCCATCTATCTGTATATGTGCTTGTGCCAATTGCTGCAGTTCTAATCCTGCACTACAAAATTCCTGCTAACCCTCTTCCATTTCTTATTTGTAATTTCTTTAGCAAAGAGAAGCCTAACTCTTATTATGTAAATATACTTGCTTTTTTCTTCAATTCTAGTTGAAACAAACATGAATTTATTTCAAAATTGCTAATCCAACCCCCATTGCTAACACATTTCTTAACTAAAGTATGGTGTTTTACACTTCTTTTTGTCTTTACCCTTGGAGCATGTAGTCAAAGTACTATTTTTTGCCATTAGTTAGGTTGGTCCTTTTCTTCCCCATCCTTCACCTTCAATGTAGTTGCATTGTTTCTAGGCGCACGGGTAGGTTAGGTTCATTTGCTGCTGTCTGTACTGCATTCTGGGTTCTTCCTGCATCTTGATTGATTTGAATTGTTTATTTATTTGTTCTGGTACATGAAACATTATAGTTCTGAGAGTAAGAGTTCTATCCTACAAAAGGATATGCTTAGAGAAGTGACGTGCCCTCCTCAACCTACTCCTTTCTCTGTCCCCATTTTACCCTACTCCTTTCTCACTAGTTAGTAATCAATCACTTGAGTTTCTGGTTTATCATTCTTGTGCAGCCATCCCTTGGTATCTCTGTGGGGATTGGTTCCAAGACCACATGTAGGTACCAAAATCCACGGATGCTCATGTCCCGTATATAAAATGGAGTAGTATTTGTATATTACCTATGCACATTCTCCCGAATACTTTAATCATATCTTGATTCTTTAGAATACCTAATGCCATGTAAACGCTATGTAAATAGTAGTAAATAACAATGTAAACACCATGTTTCTGGTGTGTGGTGAATTCAAGTTTTGTTTTTTGGAACTCTCTGGAATTTTTTTCCTGAATATTTTCAATCTGCATTTGGTTGAATCTGTGGATGTGGAACCCCTGCATATGGAAGGCTGACAGCATTTCTTTTGCATGAATGGGTGGATACATGTATATTTTCTTATATTTTTTCTTACATGAAAGGCACATGACTATAGATACTCACTTTTGCACTTACATCTCTCACATAATAGTATATTCTGGAAATTACTTTATATTGGTTCATAGAGATCTTTTTATAGCTGCATATTTCTCCATTGTGTAATGTACAATTTCTTCAACTGATCTCCTATATATAGGCATTTACGTTGTTTCCAACATTTCACAATTACAAAGAATGCTGAAGTGAATAACCCTGTGGATGCGTATTTTTGCATTGTTGGAAGCATATCTTCCTGGTAGACTCCTAGAGGAGTATATCGTAGCCCAAATTTGGAATTACATTCAGTATTGTAGGCTGCTCTTCCTGAGTATCATGTTTAAATTAATTCACTGTTCATCTACAATAAAGAATAATAAGAAATCAATAAATGAAGTTAAATGTTTAACCATAAGGAAAGGAAATTACTTAATCATAAGGAAAAATTTTTTTGTGTTACTTTTATTTTCTCAAAGAGACATTTTTCTTTAAATATGTTCTACTTTCTCTTTAGAAAATGGGTCAAAATGGTCATGACCAGGCTCTTCTTTAATGCTGGGGTTTCTAAGTCGCCAGTCATCTGTTTCATTTAATTCATTCTTCAAATGTATATTAAGCAGCTAAGGAATAACAAACAAAAGTGGAGGCAAATCCCAGAGAGCAAGGAAGAAAGTCAAGGAAGGAAAAACGTTGAGGAGACAGAAAATCGAAAAGAAAGGAAACATGAGATGAGAAAAAGCAAAATGAGTGGAAAGAAAACAAAGTATTCAAAGCCAGACAGTACAGCGAAATAAGAGTCCCTCCTGTGTCTGTACCAGGAAGAGGCTGCAGACGAACTGGAAGCATGAAAAAGGAGACCACAGGGGAGAGGGTAGGGGGATGGACAAATTCAAGGTATGGGATTAACAGATATAAACTACTATGTAACAGATAGATATACAACAAGGATTTACTGTACAGCACAGGGAATTACACCCATTATCTTAAAATAACCTACAATAGATTATAATTTGCAAAAATACTGAATCACTATATTGTACACCTGAAACTACCACAGTATTGTAGATCAACTATATGTCCAAAGAAAGAAAGAAAGAATAGATAGGTGAATGGCTGAATAAATAACTAAATGCAAAAGGCTAAAAAGTGGTCTCTTTGATCTCAGTCTTGCCCTTTGTGATAGAAGTCTATGATGGTCACCCCCTCCCCACTGCCATGACCTACATCCTTGTGCAACTCCCTCCCCTCAAGTGAAAATGATGAGAGAACACGTCCATGATTAATTTATTGGCTTTAAAAGAGAGATTATCTTCAATAGGCTTGATGCAACCAGTAAACCCTTAAAAGAAAGGGGCTTTTTTTCTGAAGAAGATTTGGCACAAGGGAGGTTCTGCTGCTGGTCTTGGAGGATTCTTTTGTGGCCATGTTGCGTAAGCCTCAGATGAGTGAGAAGATTATGGGCAAGGAACGGGGAGCAGTTCTTGGAGCTGAGAGTAGCTGGCAGCCAGCAAAGAAAAGGGGACCTCAGTCTTTTTTTTTTTTTTTTAATATGTATTTATTGAAGTATAGTCAGTTTACAATGTTGTGTCAGTTTCTGGTGTACAGCATAAGGCATCAGTCATACATGAACATACATCTATTTGTTTTCGTCTTCTTTTTCACCATGAGTTACCACAAGATATTGAATATAGTTCCCTGTGCTGTACAGTATGAATTTGTTGTTTATCTATTTTATATATGTCAGTCCGTATCTGCAAATCTTGAACTCTCATTTTATCCCTTATAAGTTTAATTAGGTCCCATCTGTTAATTGTTGCTTTTATTTCTATTGCCTGGGTAGACTGCCCTAGGAGAACACTGTTGAGATTTATGTCAGATAATGTTTGCCTATGTTTTCTTCTAAGAGGTTTATAGCGTCTTGTCTTATGTTTAACTCTTTAAGCCTTTTTGAGTTTATTTTTGTGTATGGTGTGAGAGAGCATTCTAACTTCATTGATTTACATACAGCTGTCCGGTTTTCCCAACACCATTTGCTAAATAGACTGTCTTTATTCCATTGTATGTTCTTGCCTCCTTTATCGAAGATGAGCTGACCAAAAGTTTGTGGGTTTATTCCTGGGCTCTCTATTCTGTGGGGACCTCAGTGTTATACTTGCATGGAACGGAGTTTCGCCGTGACTTGAAAGAGCCCTCCCAGAGAAGGATGAGACCATCGCAGGCCAACCCCCTTGAGTAAGATTCCCTGAGCAGAGAATCCAGTTGAGCCATGTTAGCCTCCTTTCTCTCTCTTTTTTAATGGAGGTACTGGGGGGTTGAACCCAGGACCTCACACATGCTAACACATACTCTACCACTGAGCTATACCTACCTGCCCCCTCCCTTGGTCTTCTGATTTCTGGAAACTATGCAATAATAAATGTGGGTTGTTTTAAAGTCTCTAAGTTTATGGTATTTGTTACAAAGCAAGAAAATACAAATACACTTTTCTTTCTAAGACATTCAGTTTGGATCATGCCATTCCCCTGCTTTTAGAGTGTTAATATTGTCTTCCTGATACAAATCCAGCTTAAATAAGATTTAAAAAATCCTGGTCACCTCCCTAGCCTCACTGCCTGCAGGTCTGATACTGTCACTCCCTTCCAGTCAGACTAAAACTCTTGGAAGTTCTCTGATAACACTCTACTTTCTCCTGCTCCACATCTTCCTTGTAATTCACGTCTCAGTCTAAATTTCATTCTTTTGGCAAGCTATCTACTAGTGCCCTAAGCTTGGGTGAGGTCACAGTTATCCTGGTCCCCAGAGAATCTTTGTTATTCTTCCTTTTGTAGCGCTTAGCACACTAACATGTCTGTGTACTGTCTCCATGAGTACAAGGCATGGTCCCTGAGGGCAGTGATTTTCTCTTACTCGGTGTTATCTTCCCCAGGGTCTAAGCCAATGTTGAATAAATGAGTGTATAAATGAGAAAGATGCTGTGCACTGCCCTTTCAGGAAAAGTCAAATCACCATCTGTTTGTTCCAGTGTGGAAAGACTGGGTTTTGAATAGCAGCTAACTACATCACTCTATCAGCTGAATTGCTCTGGGCATAGTCTCTTAATGTCCTTAAGTTTCATTTTCACACTTTGAGAAATAAGGCTACTAATAGTGTTGACTGTATGAGATTGCTTTGAGCAGAAACTAGGAAAATGCATGTAGTTGCACAGTGCCAAATACATAGTTAACTGCACAAGAAATGTTAGCTGTTAGTTTTATTGTAATTTTAAATTAATAATTGCCATTTCACACATGTCTAGATGTCGGATATTGAGGAGACCAAAGATCATTTTCATGTGCTCAGCAGGAATCTCTTTTTTCTTGTTTTCTCTCTTTTTTCCTATGGAAAAAGAAACTTAATGACTGTAAGGAAAAAGAAACTTAACAGCAATCAGATTGCTGTTTCCTGATTGTTTGCTGCTTTGGATTTCAGTTTCACTTTCCTTTCTTTCTGATGGGAAGCCACTGATCTCAGCAGAACTTTCTGTCTCCAAACTGTGGCTGTTTCACAAATCAGACAGAGCAGCTGAATACTCCACTTAAGTCCCATCCAAATCTTAAAAACTGGTAAGTGACTTCCTGCCATCCAATGTTTCCTAGCTGCATGTGAAGAAACTTGCCTGGTTTTCTTTCTCTTAAAAAGAGTTGCAGTGTGCAATTCCTGCTAATGATCATACTTCTCTCTTTCATTGGTTTTGTTTTTTAATGAGGATTTCAATATTTCACAGGGAACTATGGAGAATAAATGAACTGTGGGTAATCTTATGCAGTTCTATCAGATTTTTGAAATGATTTCTTTCCTTAAGAACAAAAGCATTTTGGATAATGTTGAAATGATCTGAGTCTCTCTTACCTTCTTTTCTCTTTTCTTCCTTCTTTTCTGGAGGGAAACACTATCCAGAAAATGCTTATTTTATGCTTTTACTCTATGTATGTCTCTAAATATGAACTCTAGTGTTGCTTTCTGTGTTAACTATTTATAAATGGTACTTCACCAAGAGTCTCACTCTCAACTTGCTTTTTTCCAGTCAAGATTAATTCTTTGAGTTGTATTCACATTGATACAAATAAGCCTAGTTTAGCCATTTCAATGCTCTTTAGTATTTCATTATATGATATACAAATTGTAATATGCCAAAATTTGTGTATCGAATCTTCTAATGTCACCATAAACAATGCTGTTATGAATATATTTGCTCTGAAATGATGCATGCCTACCAGGACAATGGAAATGTTCTTGAATCTCTATGTCCTAGTCAACTGTTAGTATCACTGGATTTTTGTTTGTTGTGAAATGATACCCCAGTATTGTTTCACATACAGTTCCTTGTCACTAGAATGGTTGAACATTTTTTCATATGTTTATAGCCCATTTGAGTTACTTCATCTGTGAATTTCCTCAGCACATACTTCGACTACTTTTCTATTAGGTTGTTTGTGGTTTCCTTATTTTTTAATAGAAACTCTTTACATATGTTGGATAATCTTTGTAGGATATATGGATTTTTAAACTGCATTTGTTTGTATTTGTATGCATTTGTTGTATCTTCTATTGTAAGAAAAATTTAAGTTTTCTTAAATTTCTTAATGTAGTAAAATTTATCCTTCTTTCCTTTATAGTTTGTACTTTTAGTATCTTATTTTAGAAATCTTTCCCAATTCAAAGGTCATAATGATACTCTTCAGTATTTCCTTCTAATACTTTTCACATTTAGGGCTTCACATCAACTGGAATTTAGTTTTGAGGCTATTATGAGATTATGAAGATGCTATGATTTAATTAAATTTTTCTATAGCACTATTCACTTGTCCTCAAGACTGCATAATCAGTTGTGTCACCAGGCTGTACATTACAGCCTCAGAACTAATTTATCTTACAAATGGAAGTTTGTACCTTTTGACCACCTTCAACCATTCACCAACCCCACCCCCTACTTCTGGCAACAACCATCTGTTTTTATTTCTTTTTTTTTTTTTCCTTCTGTAAAAATTTTATTTTTCTTTAAGATCCTGTAGGTATTCCTATTAACATACAAAACTATTTTCTAAATGGTATTACTGAAGTATTTTTGTAACATTTTTTATTGATTTATAATCACTTAATGTTGTGTCAAATTCCAGTGTTCAGCACAATTTTTCAGTCATTCATGGACATATACACACTCATTGTCACATTTTTTTCTCTATGAGTTATCATAACATTTTGTGTATATTTCCCTGTGCTATACAGTGTAATTTTGTTTATCTATTCTACAATTTTGAAATCCCAGTCTATCCCTTCCCACCCTCCACCCCCCTGGCAACCACAAGTCTGTATTCTCTGTCTATGAGTCTATTTCTGTCCTGTTTTTTATTTCTGTGAGTTTGGTTTTTCTAGATTCCACATATGAATGAGACCATGTAGTATTTGTCTTTCTCTGTATGACTTATTTCACTTATCATAAAGCCCTCAAAGTCCATTGATATTATTGCAAATGGCAGAATTTCTTTTTATTTTTAATGACTAACATCCCTTTGTGTAAGTATATATCGATCTTTATATCTATATATCTTTATGTCTCTCTTACATTGAAAAAAATCATCGATCTATTTGTGGACATAGATTGTTTCCTCATCTTGGTTGTTGTGAATAACACTTCAGTGAACATGGAAGTGCAAATATCTCTTTGGAAACCTTAATTTTTTAAGGATAAGTACCTAGAAGTGGGGTTGCTGTATTATATGTTAGTTTAATTTTCTGCAGAACTTCCATACTATTTCCAAAGTGACTGGAACATTTTACCTTCCCTCCAACAGGGAACCAGTGTTCTGATTTCTCCACATCCTTGGAACACTTGTGCACTCTTGACTGCAAAGCATATTTCTGATAATGAGCTAATACTCAAAATATATAAGGAACTCCTACAACTCAACTGCAAAAAACAAAAACAAAAAACCCAAATAAATTTTATGTCCTTCCTTCCTCCCTCCTTCCTTTTTCTTTCTTCCTTCTTTCTTTCCTTTTCTTTCTTCCTTCCTTCCTTCCTTCCTTCCTTCCTTCCTTCCTTCCTTCCTTCCTTTCTTCGTTTCTTTCTTTCTTTCCTTCCTTCCTTCTTTCTTTCTTTCTTTCTTTCTTTCTTTCTTTCTTTCTTTCTTTCTTTCTTTCTTTCTTTCTTTCTTTCTTTCTTTTCTTTCTTTCTTTTCTTTCTTTCTTTCTCTCTTTCTTTCTCTCTTTCTCTCTTTCTCTCTTTCTTCTCTCTTTCTTTCTTCTCTCTCTTTCTTTCTTTCCTTTAACAGTCATCATAACAGATGTGAGGCGATATCTTACTGTGGTTTGATTTACATTTCTCTGATGATTAGTGATGTTTACCATCTCTTTATATACCTGTGGGCCACCTGTATGTCTTTGGAGAAATGTCTATTCAAGTCCTTTGCTTGTTTTTTTTTTTAAACCAGGTTTTGTTCTGTTTGCTGTTGAGTTGTATGAGTTCTTTATATATTTTGGGTATTAAGCCCTTATGGGATACATGGTTTGCAAATATTTTCTCCTATGTCTTAGGTTGACTTTTCACTCTTGATTGTTTCCTTTGCTGTGCAGAAATTTTTTTACTTTGATCTAGTTCCTCTTGTCTATTTTTGGTTTTGTTACCTGTGCTTTGGTGTCATATCCGTGAAACCATTGCTTAGAACAGTGTTATGAAGCTTTCTTCCTCTGTTTTCTTCTAGGATTTTTATAGTTTTAGGTCTTACATTTAAGCTGTTAATCAATTTTGAGCTATTTGTGTGTGGTCTAAGATAAGAATTCAATTTTATTCTTTTTCATCTGGCTGTCTAGTTTTCCTAACACCATTTGTTGAAGAGACTGTCCTTTCTCAATTTTGTATTCCTGGCACCCTTGTTAAAGATCAGTATTGACTGTATATGCATGGGTTTCTTTGGGGATCTTTATTCAGTTTTGTTCATTTATATATTTGTCTTTATGCCAAATATCATACCTTTCAAATTGCTATAGTTTTGTAATATGTTTAGAAATAAGAAATGTGAGGATTCTGGCTTTTATCTTCTTTCTCAAGTGTGTTTTGTCTATTTGAGATCCTTTGTGGTCTCATATGAATTTTAAGATTGTTTATTCTATGCTATTGGGATTTTGATAGAGTTCACATTGAAACTGTATATCACTTTTGGTAGTATGGATATTTTAACAATTTTAAGTCTTCCAGTCCATTAACATATGATGTCTTTCCTTTATCTTTGTTAGTTTCTTTCCACAGTGTTTTATAGTTTTCAGTACAAGTCTTTTTGCCTCCTTATTGTTTCTAAGTGTTTTATTAATTTTGGTGCTATTGTAAATGGGAATCGTTTTCCTAATTACATTTTCAGTTAGTATATTTTTAGTGTGCAGAAATGCAACTGATTTTTGTTTGTTGATTTGTATCTTGCAACTTGATTGAACCTACTTATTAGTTCCAACAAGTTTGTGTGTGCGTGTGTGTAATCCTTAGGGCTTTTCACATTGAAGATCATGTCATCTGTGAATAGACATAGTTTTATTTCTTCCTGTCTGATTTGGATACTTTTAATTATTATTTTTCATGCCTAATTGCTCTGGTTAGGACTTGTAGTACTGCATTGAATGGAAGTAGTAAGAGTGAACAATCTTGCCTTGCTCCAGATCTTAGAGGAAGAGAGGAAGAGTTATATGCTTTAATATATGAACTTACTATGTTGAGCTAATTTCCTTCTGTTCTTTGTTGAGAATTTTTATGGTAAAATGGTGTTGAATTTTGTCACATGCTTTCTCTGCATCTATTGAGATAATGATGTGATATTTATCCTTCATTCTGTTATTGTTGTATTACATTTATTGATTTTTGTATGTTGAACCATCTTTGCATCCCAGGGATAAATCCCACTTGGTCACGGTGTATTATCCTTTTAATGTGATGCTGAATTTGGATTGATGGTATTTTGCTGAGGATTTTTGCCTTTATAATCATCAAGGAAATCGATCTATCTTTTTCTTTTTTTTCTTGTAGTATCTTTGTCTGTCTTTGGTATAAGGGAAATATGGGCTTCATAAAGTAAGTTTGGAAGTGTTCCCACCTCTATTTCAAGTTTTTGGAAGAATTAAACAATTGGGATTGATTCTTCTTTAAATATTTGATAGAATTTACCAGTGAAGCTATCTTATTCTGGGCTTTTGTTTATTGGAAGGTTTTGATGGCTGATTTAATCTCTTTATTGGTTATTAATTTTTTTTTAGATTTTCTCTGTCTTCATGATTCAGTTTTGGTAGGTTCTATGTTTTGAGGAATGTATTCATTTCTTCTAGGTTGTACAATTTGTTGATGTATAATTATTCATGATAGTCTCAATCCTTTTTATTTCTGTGGCATAAGTTGTAATATCTCTTCTTTCATTTCTGATTTTATTCCTTTTAGTCTTTTGTCTAGCTAGACATTTGTCATTTTGTTAATTAAAAAGACCCTCAGTTTTATTCATTTTTGTCTATCCTTTATTTCATTTATTTCTTTTCTAATCTTTTTAAATTTTCTGCCTTCCACTAACTTTGTATGTTTCCCCCCCTTCTTTGTCTGGCTGCTTGAGCTTTAAAGCTAGATTATTTACTTAAGGTGTTCTTTTTAATGTAGTCACTTATGATAAAATTCCCTCTTGTTACTGCTTTTGCTGCATCCTATTATTTTTGGTATGTTGTGTTCTAAATTTTCATTTGTTTCAAAATATTATCTAATTTCCCTTTTTGATTATTTCTTTGCCCTATTAGTTATTCAAGAGTGTTTTGTTTAATTCTCACATATTTGTGAGTTTTCTGGATTTCCTTCTGCTATTGATTTCTAGTTTCATATCATTGTGTTTAGAAAAGATACTTAGTATGATTTGAATCTTCTTAAATTTGTTAATATTTGTTTTGTGACCTGACTTGTGGTCTGTCATAGAGAATGTTCCCTGTGTGCTTGAGAAAAATGTGTCTTCTGTTGTTGTTGGATGGACTCTTATGTATATCTCTGTCAGGTTCATTTGATCTGTAATGTTGCTGAAGTACTCTGTTTCCTTGTTATTCTTTAGATATGCTATACATTTTTTTTCCTGAGCCATAAAATTCATTGTTTCCACCTCTGTGGAGATCAAATTAATTGTCAGGAAGTTATCCATGTACTATCATGTGAAAACCTCTCTACCGAGAGAAGCATAAGTTTTTCTTTTCCTTGAATCAATTAATATGGTAGATTACATTTATACAGGCATACCTTGGAGATATGGCAGGTTTTGTTCCAGAGCAATACAATAAAGTGACTATTCACAATAAAGTGAACCACATGGATTTTTTTGGTTTCTCAGTGCATATCAAAGTTGCTATCCATGTTTTGAAAGTACTGACTCTCCTAATGAAAGTTTAAATCTATTATTATTGTGTTGCTGTCAATGTTTCATTTATTCAGCTGCTCTGATTTTGAATACATATATATTTGTAATTGTTATATTCTTGGTGAGTTGATCCTTTTATTGTTAATATAATGTCTTTCTTTGACTCTTGGGACAGATTTTGATTTAAAGTCTGTTTTGCCTGATATAAATATCAGGCTGCCTTTTGTTTTACATTTGAGTGGAATTTTTTTTTACTATCTTTCTACTTTCATTCTATGTATGTCCTTAAATCTAAAATGAGTCTCCTGTAGACAGTATATAGTTGATCTTTTTATCCATTTAGCCTCTCAGTGTTTTAATTGGGAAGTTTAGTCCATTTACATTTAAAGTAATTGTTGATAGGGTAAGATTGACTACTACCATTTGTTAATTTTTTTCTGTCTGTCTTTTAGCTCTTTTGTCCCTCAATTAATATCTTTCAGTTTCCTTTTGTGATTTTTTAGCTTTTTTTATAGTCACATGCTTTCATTCCTTTTTATTTTTATTTTTTTGGTGTACCTTCTACAGATATTTTCTTTGTGGTTACCTTACACATCTTATAATTATAATGATCTATTTTAACATCAATCACATACAAAAACTCTATACTTTTACTTTCTTGACTTACAGTATTTCTGTCGTAACTTTTTATATTGTGTATCCAGTAATATTTTTGCATAGTTATTTTTATACTTTTGTTTGTTTTAACTTCTGTACCTGAATTAGAAGTGACTTATACATCACCACTACAATATTAAAATATTATGTATTTGTTTATATATATTTACTTTTACCAGAGATCTTCATGCTTTTCTTAGCTTTCCTGTTTTTTATTAGTATCATTTCATTCAACTTGAAGAACTCTCATTATAATTTATTTTGCCAGGTCTAGAAGTGATAAACTTTTTCAGCTTTTGTTTATCTGGGAAAGTCTTTATCCCTCCTTCATTTTTGAAGGAATATCTTGCCAGAAATAGTATTCTTCATTGGCATTATTTTCTTTTAACATGTTGAGTATGTTATTCCACTCCCTTCTGACCTGCAAGGTTTCTGCTAGGAAATCCATTAGTTGTCTTAGGGAGATTCCCTGTATGTGATGAATTACTTCTTTATTGCTGCTTTCAAAATTCTCTTTTTGTTTTTAACTTTTGATAATTAAATAATATTACATCTTTGTGTGGATTTTTTAAATCCTATATGGGTACTATTGGCCTTTTTGAATCTGGGTATCTGTTTCCTTCCCCATATTTGTGAAGTTTTAAGCCAACTATTTCTCTAAATAAGCTTTTTGTGACCCCGTTTCACTGCTCCTGGGCCACTCATAATGCATATATTGATTTATGTTATGATGTTTCTTAACCCCCTCAGGCTTTCTTTCCTCCTTTTCATTATTTGTTTTTCTTTTTGTTCCTCTGACTGGATAATTTCAAGTGAACTGTCTTCAATTCACTTATTCTTCTGCTTAATCAAGTCTGCTGTTGAAACGTAGTAAATTTACTGTTCAGTTATTATATTCTTTAGCTCTAAAATTTATATTTTAAAAAAGAATAATTTCTGTTTGTGGAAATTTTCATTTTGTTCATGCACAATTTTCTTGAGATCATTAAGCATCTTTATTATTGCCACATTTATATATGTGTATATATGTGCATATATATGTATATATGTGTGTATGTGTGTGTGTGTATGTATATATATATAGCATTGTAATCCAAGTAACATGTTTTAAATGGGCCAGAGATAAAAATAACTCCCTGGAACTAGAAGAAGAAATCCGTGCTTTAAACTGTGATGTGATACTACTCTCTCAAACGATTATTTTTCCTCCCCCTAGATACAGAACAATGGCAGTGACAACCACACTGACATGGAACGAGGAAAGGAGTCTGCAAAAGCTACTTGGAAATGTTTCCTTGAGACTTCTTTATAAGTCTAGTGTCCATGGAAATAACATTCAAAATATGAATAATAAGTGCATTGGTCAAGGACCCACTATAACAATGATTTATCTTCCTGAATATACTTTTGGGATCTTTATTCTTGGGCATTATCCTGAAATGGGTAAAAACTTTAAAGAGCCAAATAATTCCTTCTTTTTTTCATTTCAAAAGAATGAAACAATGAAAATGACAACTGCATTTTTAAACTCAACATTAGAAATTACTAGTGAAGATCTGAGATTTGATTTCGCTAAATTTCAGAGTTTGTATATATTACCAAGAAGTGAAAAAATTTGTATACCTGAGTTTTTAGAGGAAGAATTAGGACTTACATCTGACCTTTCCTGCAGATATTCGGAATGTGAAGTTTTTCGAGTTGAAGGTATGTTAAATGAGATAATCCTACATTCTGGTTCTAGTCTTTGTGTTTGGGAAAATGAGACAAACAATTGAGGTTCATGCCACCAAATTTCTCTTTCATAAACTCCAGAGTGAAACCTGGGAGGCGTAGAGGTTATGAGGTTATTACCCAGAAAGAATAGGCAGCTTTGATCAAAGTAAGTTGAGAAGTGTAAGTGAAGTGATGGAAAGAGAGAGGAAGAGAGAGAGAGACAGAGAGAGAGGCCTCACTATCAGAGCAGACCTACTTTGACACGTGACACGTCTTTCGTTAGCCCTAGGACCTTTGGGCACAGTTATGTGAGAGTTTCCAGAGTGAGTTACTGTGCAAAGAAGATATGTCTCACGCCCCTTCATCTCATTATGCTGCCAACTCTAACTCTTACTGAGTAGCTCAGCTGGGTTATGCAAGCGGACTCAATGCCCTGTTTAGAAGGTAGACTTGGCTACGCTTCACCAGGCAAGTTTAAAAATTATGATGCTATGTTTATTTCCTTTAGGAATTAAGGATGATGCAGGCTACATAAGCAGGATAACAGAAGCCACACAGTAAGTTAGTTTCTTGGACTATTTGCTACTCATTTCATTTAGACTAACCATATAAATGGCACTGACAAATATTAAGATTAAAAAATCATACCACTTGGAATGTTAAAAATCAGTTATAATGTTCTTGAAATAATGTGTTCACGACAAGTTAGAATAACAACAAAAACAAAACCACTACCAACTGAAATTTTTAAGATCCACCTAATGACAATTTGACTTTGGCCCCGTTAGATTCAAAGTTTTCCAGATAGAGTTGAGATGACCATTTCAGATAATTTCTCTGAATCTTTTTCTTGAGAAGAAAATTTTGGGGGAACTTCAGAAAATTTTAAAAACAAAGTCACTTTTCCCCAAGTTTATAGATAAATACTTGCATTGCATATATTTTATTTTTATTTCTCCTTAATATATTATTTCTGAAAATTCATCTTCATTATTATTGTTACTTCTCATTAGATTTATATGGTCTAAGGCTAATAGTTTAACAATGATTTGGTTGCTGGTTAATGTTGAATTAGTCTCATATAGATAAGTGCATTTTCTCAAGCACAAAATGTGTAACTTTAGACCTTTTCAAGTCATATGATAGAAGACATTAATATCAAATGATAAGTAAGTAATTGAACTATACTTTTTAGAGGAAAGACAAGAGGCTCCAGGTGAATCAAATGGTATTGTTCCTTACGGATGGTCTGGCTGTTGTATTTTAACTACTGCATTTTAACAGGCACAGAAATAGTCTCCTAGAAGACCTCAGAGACTACAAGCCCTATGCAGACCTGGTATCAGAAATCCGTATTCTTTTGTTGGGTCCAGTTGGGTCTGGAAAGTCTAGTTTTTTCAATTCAGTGAAGTCTATTTTCCAAGGCCGTTTGACTCGCCAAGCCATCGTGGGTTCTGACATCACTAGCATTACTGAACAGGTAAGTTATTTCAGGATTTCCTGAGGATTTTGTCTTCTGGATTACAAAATTATTAGGTTTGTTCATTTCTTTGCTATTTTCTCAATAAATTAACTGCCACCTAATCTATGAACAATTAAGTGCCAAAATAAATGTAAAACAGGAATAAAAATTGAATCAGAATTGTCTTCATTAAGTTATATTATACAGAGAGGCTTTCAGTTTTTATGGATGCAAAAAACAGTTATAAGAAGAATGTTTTTTGGTATTTGTAAAAAAAAATACATTTTTAAAAGCTTTGTGGAAATCTTTGTCTATTTTATTTGATATATATTTTTACTCATGTCCCACATGGTTTTGCCTGGATTGATAGTCTTTACTCTTTTTTGTAATTAAATAATGAGAATTATGTATTGCAATACTTTTACATCATACAAACCATTTTATGAGAAATGACCATGAAAAGTGAAGCAGCAATTCACTTTGGTGGGTTAACCTTCAAAGTGTAAGTGAATCCATTAATGCTCCTATAAAGAGTATCTTATTTGTAAACAAATATATTTAAGGAAATAAGTACTAATACCATTTTTAAAACTGTTACTATAAAGATCTACAAATTACAGTGCAATATTTATCTAGAAATGTTCTTTCATTCTCCGCCTGTCAATGTTATTATACAAAGCCAAAAAAGGGGATGAATAGAAAATTTCATAATCAAGCTATGTTTTTCTATGATTGCCCCAATCTAATACTGTCATCTTCTGGTTGGGAATATTCTGTATATTATCAATGCAAAATTTAGCATAAGACAGTAATGGCTCATTTTAGTTTTGTGTTCACATTCAATAACTGAAAGTATTTTCTAGGACTTTCAAGAGTCACATCTTATTTCTTGATGTTGGCTGGAGTTTTCCACTTCAGTGACTTTATTATGATATATCAGCCTAGCCTTAGGAGCCAAGGCAAAATACTACAGCAATTCACTACGTTAAGAATTGATTGAAATGTTTATCTTTGCTAAATATTGTGTTGCAACAAACAAACCAATAAACAAATAAGTACTATTCAGTGTGAAAGACGCTATACCAGAAGTACTGATCAGGACAGGTTTTTCTCTGCCTTTGTTTCATGTTGAAAATGCCAAAGGCATTGTTTTAAGAGAAGATGTAGATCTTGAACTCCAAATGGAATGTAAATACTATACACACTGAAGGAAAACAAGACAGAATATTTGTTTAAGGAAATGGAATACCTTATTGCTCAGAGCCCCCTCTCTTTGAGGAAATGAAGTTGTAAAGGAAACAGGTTAATGATTAATGGAACTATGAATGTGCCTATTGATCTTAAAATTTTATTATTTTATATTTTATTATTATATACTTAATTAAGTATATAACTCTAATATTTCAGGTAATTCATTCTATATTGAGGTAGCAGTAAACCTCATTCACTTAAATCAAAACCTCCAGTAGCATTGCTCCAAGACATTTTATGGAGTGATGGGAGCTTTTGACTCCATGACAAATTACAACAGGTTATAGATGGATCCTCCACTTCCTGGTTTGGAGTGGGAAAATTGTGATGAAAGTATTGTCTAGTGTCTCTGAGAACCTGATTTTTTTTGTGAGTTTCCTAAATCTTCCATAGTTGTACCTGTGTTGGAAGTGTATTTGACCAATGAATACATGTTTTCCAAAGTTGTCCTGAAAAATGTTCTTGGGATCAGATTGAGTGTGTCTAGAAGAAAAAAGATTTGTTAAAGTAGTGTACCTTAAGTGAGATTTGTGGACCCCGAGAATCCCTGAGACTCTGCTAGGGGATCTGTGAGTTTAGAACTATTTTTATAATAATACTAAGATGCTTTTTTGCCCTTCCTCGTGTGTTAGCATTTGGACTGGTCAGACAAACATACTTTTCTCTGTTGACACCTTAGCGTGAATTAGGCAGTGACACCAAATATTACTATATTCACTGTAATGTTCCTTGCCACTGAGCTCGCAGTGAAAACAAAACAAAAAAATGCCATTTTCACTTCAGAATGTCCTTGATGAATTAAGAACAATTATTGGTTTTATTTAGACTCAACTTTTGAATACATGCGATTTTGAAGTTTTGTGCGATGAAATGGGAAGTGCACATAAAGTGCTCCTCCTGCAGATCCAAATATGGTGGTTGTCCAGCAAAGCCTCCGGTGTGGTTGAGTCATGAGCTGAACTTTACTCACGTCGAATCATTTTTAATTGAGAAAACAATGGACAGACTTAGTTTTTCATTCTTGGCTATTTGGTAGACCTTTTTTTCAGAAAATGCACAAAGTGAGCTTATTACTCCAAGGGAAATAATCAACAATGCTTGTTGCCAATGATAACACTGATTTTTTGAGAAAAATGAGAACTTTGGGAAACTTGTTGCCATCACTTTGAGCTTGATAACATTCCAGTACCTAAAGACTTATCTGATGTGATGAATGATGATCTTAACAAATATAATGTTTTAATGTTGTATAATAAAATGTGCCAGTATCTGGAAGATCTAGATAAGCCAGTGAACCAATATTTTCAAATGACCATTGCATCAGGTTACAAAACCATGGATGGATAAAAGATATCTTCAAATTGTAAGATAGATCAATGAGTTTAATGCAACAGAGTATGAAAATGTCACAGATTTCACATTGCCACTAGCTTTTGAGAAATTATCACTTGTTCAGCTTTGATGTATTACTAATGATGAAAGTCCACAATCCTGTGAAAGTTGTTATGTTAAATACTCCTTCCTATTCCACTATATGTGTATGTGTGAGGCCAGATTTTCTTCATACTTCAACCAAAACATCACAACCGACTGAGTGCAGAGGCAAATATAAGAATCCAGCTGTTTTCTATTAATTTAGACATTAAAGAGAATTACAAAAAGTAAATCAATCCCACCCTTTCCTATAGTTGTTTTGGAAAATCCTTTTTTCATCAAGTTGTTAGTTAGGTTAACATGTAACAGATTCATGATTGTATTTTTAAATGATTTAAGGAATATTCAAACTTTTTGCTTTACTTTCTACTATGTTAGATATCCGTGGACATAACCCACATAAATAAAATATCTTTGGAATCCTCAATAATTTTTAAGAGTGTAGGTTGACCTGAGACCAAAATGTTTGAGGACCACAGTTTTAAAATATTAACCAGTCTCTGTTTTTCCTATCGTCATGTCTTAAAGGTTCCTTGAAGAGTGAATTTTTAAACTTGATGTGTTTTGTTTCACAGTACAGGATATATTCTATTAAATATGGAATAGATGGTGAATCTCTGCCATTTAAGTTGTGTGACTCCATGGGGCTGGGTGAGAAAGAGGGAGTAGGATTGTGTGTGGATGACATACCCCACATCTTAAAAGGCTGCATGCCCGACAGATATCAGGTAAGAATTCTCCAATCTTTAAAATATTTCAAATCATTTTCATCAATGCCTTTTGTTGAATCTTGACCCCTTGAGGCATTTTTAACTGTGGAAGAGTGGCTTCAACACCAGCCAACACTTTTACTTTAGATGAATACGTATTCGTGTAAGGAAAGTATATACATTAAGAAATGTAGCCTAAAGGTAGGATTCTACTCATGTAGATTCCAGGAAAATGTCAAGAGGAGATATTTATATCACTCTTTGTAATGATGTAAAAATCTTAGGAAAGTAGTAGTTTAATCTCTTGCCCTTTTTTGATCCCTTAGACAAACCATTGAAACAACCACTTTTTGTGGAAGTGTGAGGTTATACTGAAAGTGCGTAGACTTCACTGCTTAAATACTAACTACTTAAATACCCAGATTCAAAGTTGGCTCTGCCACTAATTAGATGTGTATCCATAAGCAAGTTACATCTTGTCTCTGTAAATCTTAGTTTTTTCATGTGTGAAATGTAGCTAATAATAATGCTCATCTCATAGGATGGCTAAGAAGATTAAACAAGATAGTATACTTGAAGGTCTCAAAAACTTAGCCATCATTATCAACCTTCTCTTAGGTAGTGAGTATGATAAAATCAGCCTCAATTTTTAAAGAGTGTCTTCCTTTGCCTCTCAATTGTGCTTGATTAGCAACCTTAACTATGCACTCATTTATTTAAAACCTAATTTGAGCCAGATACTATTCTAGTTACTGGAAACATACAGTTGAATAAAAACATAATCTTTATCCTCAAGGAGCTCACAATCTAAAAAAAAAGACATAGATACAGGGAGGAGGAGCTGGGCAGAAAAATAAGAAAAATCATGAACATATGATCACATTCATTTTTCACAGCAGAAAGTCAATCAGTTCAGTCCAACACTGAAACATACAGTTAAAAAAAATAATGAATCCATCCTTGTATTATGTTTTGTAATTATTTTATTAATCCTGGAAAGATTACTGTCTTGTAGTAAGGAGATGTTAACTTGAAATTTAGTATTCCTTCTGTTTCATTTTAGTTTTTTTCTTCTGTAAAATTAAATTATAGTATTTTAGTTAAAATAACAATTTCAATATGTTTTTCTCTCTCCTTTTATCTCTATCCACTAGTCCATCTAAGTATACAAAATGCTTGGGGAGGAGTCTTAAATGGTATGTGACAAACAGTAATAGTAGTTTGTACTGGAGACTGGGATTGGAAATTAGCTTTTTTACAAAAATCATTGTTTATACTTTTCTGAAATATTTTCATTATGGATAATGTAAATTATGGATAGTTGTCATTTTTGCTAAAGCAATGAAGTGGGGGTTTTCTAAAAAGATACAATGGCATTATGCTGACAGTGGAGAGGAAGTATGCAAGAGAGATACTGCTAACTAACCTGAGGAAGGAGTATCTGAGAGAAGGGAAAGTTTTGGCTTGGAGGTTAGTGGTGGTCATGTTTGAATCATGAATTGTATCTGAAAGAATTCAGTAGACTCTCTAAATGCTACCTTTTGTTTCTGTAACAGTTTAGTCCTCATAAACCAATTACACCCAAGCATCCTGCATTCATCACCTCTCCATCACTAAAAGACGGAATTCACTGTGTGGCTTATGTCTTTGACATCAACTCTATGGACAGTCTCTCCTTTGCAATGCGGGCAAAGCTCATACAAGTTCAGAAAGAAGTATTGAACCACGGTAAGTCTTACTGTACTTATCAAAAAAAAAATTCATTTTGAGAGGATAATATATTTCCAGGACATTGCAGAAAGAGTACAGGTCTCATGTCCTCTTCATCCAGTTCCTGAGCCCTGGGTTGGTTGCTGGCAGCGGCAGTCGGAGATCATCTACAAGCTTTACGCAAAGAAAGGCCCTAGAGCTTAGTCTTTGGTCCTCAGAGACTAGAGTGGCCATAGATTTTCATCATGTGTGATTTTCCTGTGGCTTGATAGGGAGTCACCACCTCTTATTATGTGAGTAGACCATAAAAATTAAAACCAGGAGACTAATACTCTTATAAGTTGGGTCTTGCTCTGTCATTTTGCCACATGTGTAGATTCATGTAACAACCACTACAAGCAAGACACAGAACTACTCCATCATCACAAAAGTTTTTCTCATGGTGCCTTCACAATCCTTAATTTTTGCCAGCAACTAGCCTCTTCTGCATCTCCATAACTTTGTTATTTTGAGAATGTTACACAAATGGAGTCAAACAGTATGTCTGATTTGAGACTGGCTTTTTTTCCTTCAGTCTAATATCCTTTGAGTTCCATCAAAGTTGTTTTGGGTATCAGTTGTCCACTCCTATTTTTTTTTTAACATTTTTTATTGATCTATAATCATTTTACAATGTGTGTCAAATTCCAGTGTAGAGCACAATTTTTCAGTTATACATGAACATATATATATATTCATTGTCACATTCCTTTCTCTGTGAGCTACCATAAGATCTTGTACACATTTCCCTGTGCTATACAGTATAATCTTGTTTATCTGTTCTACAATTTTGAAATCCCATTCTATCTCTTCCCACCCCCCACCCTCTTGGCAACCACAAGTTTATATTCTATGTCTGTGAGTCTATTTCTGTTTTGTATTTATGCTTTGTTTGTTTGTTTGTTTGTTTGTTTTAGATTCCACATATGAGCAATCTCATATGGTATTTTTCTTTCTCTTTCTGGCTTACTTCACTTAGAATGACATTCTCCAGGAGCATCCATGTTGCTGCAAATGGCGTTAGTTGTCAGTTTTTATGGCTGAGTAGTATTCCATTGTATAAATATACCACTTCTTCTTTATCCAGTCATCTGTTGATGGACATTTAGGCTGTTTCCATGTCTTGGCTATTGTAAATAATGCTGCTATGAACATTGGGGTGCAAGTATCATCCTGAAGTAGGGTTCCTTCTGGATATAGGCCCAGGAGCGGGATTCCTGGGTCATATAGTAAGTCTATTCCTAGTCTTTTGAGGAATCTCCATACTGTTTTCCACAGTGGCTGCACCAAACTGCATTCCTACCAGCAGTGAAGGAGGGTTCCCTTTTCTCCACAGCCTCACCAGCGTTTGTCATTTGTGGATTTTTGAATGATGGCCATTCTGACTGGTGTGGGGTGATACCTCATTGTACTTTTGATTTGCATTTCTCTGATAATTAGTGATATTGAGCATTTTTTCATGTGCCTATTGATCATTTGTATGTCTTCCTTGGAGAATTGCTTGTTTAGGTCTTCTGCCCATTTTTGGATTGGGTTGTTTATTTTTTTCTTATTGAGTCGTATGAGCTGCTTGAATATTCTGGAGATCAAGCCTTTGTCGGTTTCATTTGCAAAAATTTTTTCCCATTCCATAGGTTGTCTTTTTGTTTTACTTCTGGTTTCCTTTGCTGTGCAGAAGCTTGTAAGTTTCATTAGGTCCCATTTGTTTATTCTTGGTTTTATTTCTTCTAGGAGAAAATTTTTGAGATGTATGTCAGATAATGTTTTGCCTATATTTTCCTCTAGGAGGTTTATTGTATCTTGTCTTATGTTTAAGTCTTTGATCCATTTTGAGTTGATTTTTGTGTATGGTGTAAGGGAGTGTTCTAGCTTCATTGTTTTACATGCTGCTGTCCAGTTTTCCCAACACCATTTGCTGAAGAGACTGTCTTTATTCCATTGTATATTCTTGCCTCCTTTGTTGAAGATGAGTTGACCAAAAGTTTGTGGGTTCATTTCTGGGCTCTCTATTCTGTTCCATTGGTCTATATGTCTGTTTTGGTACCAATACCATGCTGTCTTGATGACTGTAGCTCTATAGTATTGCCTGAAGTCTGGGAGAGTGATTCCTCCAGCCTCTTTCTTTCTCTTCAGTAATGCTTTGGCAATTCTTGGTCTTTGATGGTTCCATATAAATTTTATTATGATTTGTTCTAGTTCTGTGAAATATGTCCTGGGTAATTGGATAGGGATTGCATTAAATCTGTAGATTGCCTTGGGCAGTGTGGCCATTTGAACAATATTGATTCTTCCAATCCAGGAGCATGGAATATCTTTCCATCTTTTAAAGTCTTCTTTAATTTCCTTCATCAATAGTTTATAGTTTTCTGTGTATAATTCTTTCACCTCCTTGGTTAGATTTATTCCCAGATATTTTATTACTTTGGGTGCTATTTTAAAGGGGATTGTTTCTTTACTTTCTTTTTCTGTTGATTCATCGTTAGTGTAAAGAAATGCCACTGATTTTTGAACGTTAATTTTGTAACCTGCTACCTTGCTGAATTCTTCAATCAGCTCTAGTAGTTTTTGTGTGGACCTTTTAGGGTCTTCTATATATATAGTAACATGTCGTCGGCATATAGTGACACTTTTACCTCTTCTTTTCCAATTTGGATCCCTTTTATTACTCTCTCTTGCCTGATTGCTGTGGCTAGGACTTCCAGGACTATGTTGAATAGGAGTGGTGATAGTCAGCATCCTTGTCCCAGATTTTAGAGGGAAGCTTTTGAGTTTTTCACCATTGAGTACTATGCTGGCTGTAGGTTTGTCATATATAGCTTTTATTATGTTGAGATACGTTCCCTCTGTACCCACTTTGGTGAGAGTTTTTATCATAAATGGGTGTTGAATTTTATCAAATGCTTTTTCTGCATCTATTGAGATGATCATGTGGTTTTTGTCCTTTCTCTTGTTGATGTGATGTATTACATTGATTGATTTGTGTATGTTGAACCACCCTTGTGTCCCTGGGATGAACCCCACTTGGTCATGATGTATAATCTTTTTTATGTGTTGTTGGATTCTATTTGCTTTTTTTATATGTTGTTGGATTCTATTTGCTAATATTTTGCTAATATTTTGGTGAGGATTTGCTAATATTTTGGTGAGGATTTTGGCGTCTATGTTCATCAGTGATATTGGCCTATAATCTCTTTTTTGGTAGTGTCTTTGCCTGGTTTTGGCATTGTCCACTCCTTATTGAGTAAATGATACTCAGTGATATCCATGGTATAGATACTCTACAGTTTTCTTTAATCATTCTTCATCAAAGGACTTTTTGATTACTTCTTGTTTTTGGGTATTGCAAATAAAGTTCATTTAAATATTAATGAATAGGTTTCTATGTGGACATAAGTTTTTATTCTTCTGGGATAATTCCCCAAGAGTGTGATTGCTGGGTCCTATGCTAGATGTGTTTAATTTTTTAAGAATCACCAAACCATTCTTCAACATTACTACACATTTAATATTTTTGCCAGCAATATATGAGATTACCAGTTTCTCTGCATTCTTGCTACTGTTTGGCATTATTGATATTTTTTAAAAATTTAACTTTTCTAATAGTTATATAGTGATAGCTAATCCTGGCCTTTATTTGCTTTACCCTGATGACTAAATACACTGAACGTCTTTTAATGTACTTATTTGTTTGTGTATGTCTTCTTCAGTGAAATATCTCTTCTGTCATTGGCCTGTTTTCTATTTTGACTCTTTGGCTTTTTGCTGCTGAGTTTTAAGAGATCTATACATTCTAGATAGGAGACAATTTTCAGATACATGATTTGCAAATAGTTTCTCCAAGTGCTCAGTTGTCTTCTCGTTATCTTAACAACCTTTCACAGAAAAAAATTTTTTAAATTTTGGTGAACTCCAATTTGTCAGTTTTTTCTTTTAGGAGTCATGCTTTTCATTTTGTGTCTAAAACTCTTCACCAAGCTTTAGGTCCCCAGATTTTTTTCTGTGTTTTCTTCAAAAAGTTTTATAGTTTTACATTTTATATTTAAATATATGACTCATTTTGAATCACTTTTGATATGAGATGTGAGTTATAGGTCAATGTTCATTTATTTTATTTTATTTTAGCCCGTGAATATCCAATTGCTCCAGCACCATTTGCTGAAAAGGTTATCATTTGTCCATTGAATTTCTCTTGCACTGCTGTCAGTTAAAGAGGAAGGAACTTGTTTTGTAAAATGAGTTGGGAAATGTTCCTTCTTCTTTCATTTCTGGAAGAAATTATGTAGAATTGGTATTAATTTCTCTTTGAATATCTGGTAGAATTTTCCAATAAAAGCATCTGGGCCTGCAGATTTCTTTTTCAGGAGTTTTTAAAACCACAAATTCAATCTGAAAATAGTTATAGAGATATTAAAATGACACATCATTTTCATGACATAAAATAACTGATTTATCTACTTGATTTAGGTGTCGCACAGGTAGCCTTGCTTACTAAAGTGAAAAACAGCAATGAAGTTCTTGAAAACAACTTCTCAAAGATGAGTAAATCTATGATTTCTCAAAGCCAGGTAAAGAATACTTTTTGCAACTAGACAATATTGAAATAGTGTGTGTGTGTGTGTGTGTGTGTGTGTGTGTGTGTGTGTCTGTGTGTGTGTGTATATGTGTGTGTGTGCGCATATATGTGTGTGTGTGTGTATGTGTGCTCACACTGTATACTCACAGGTAAATGAAGACACAGATCAACTGCCTGGTTGATTCAAGTTTATACCCCACTTTAAAATAAGAATTATGTGAATTATAATTATATTCAGAAAATAATTTATTAAGCTATTACTTTTTCTGTTCCTTGAATTATATTTCAATTCAGTCAAATTTTAGATATAAGACTTATGCTTATTAAACTCATTTTTTCCACAGATAATAATTGCCAGCGAGCTGCTAGGCGTTCCTATTTCTAAAATCTTCGTGGTTGAAAATTATGCTTCAGAGCGGGAGATGGACCCCGTAAAGGACATTCTGATCCTCTCTGCACTGAAGCAGATGTTGAGGGCTGCAGATGACTTCTTAGAGGATCTGCCTCTTGAATAAACAGGTGCTCTGGCCCCTTTCTGCTCCTCTCCAAAAGCACTGGTGCTTTTTGACAAACTCTAAACTATTTCTCAGTTGGAGGGCTGGCGCCCATCTGCCTGTTCCAGTTCTGTCAGCCATGTTTCTATATGTGCTTTGTTTTTACCCTTTTTATGTTTTGTTTTCAGATGCAGTTGTGGGAATGGTCCAGCTCTGCAAGCAGTATCAGTTGCCTTGATTCAGACACTTGGCCCAAACTGGGGTTGCTGACAATCTTCTTGAGGCTCTGCTTTCATTTACAGTTTTGCCTCTGTCCCCGACAATATCTTCCTGATGGTTCCTTCTAAAATCAGTCATACCTCAGGTGCAGAGGCCAACCCTGAGCAGTGGTGGACCCTACTGCAAACCACTCTCTGTATTTCTTCACTATTTACAGTTTAATCCCTATGACGCCTTTCTAAATCTCCTCAGCAAAATTAACTATTCCCTTACAATGAAAAATCTGTGTGAGTACTAATCACATTGACTACAAAACGATTAACATACATATCTGTTGCTCTAAATAAATTGTGTTTTTGAGAAGCAGGGTTTGGATTTGGCTTATCTTTGTATTCACAGAAATTAGCACAGTGCCTGTCAGGGAGCAAGCACACCTGTTATTAAGCATCCCTCCCAACCTTCCCAGAGCGATAACATGTATTTAAAGTTTTCTCCTTATAGGAGAGAAGACTTGGACAGAATGAAATGCTGGAGAGAAATAAAGGAGGGAGAATGTTTCACTTATCTCTGGATGAAAATATGAATTGAAGTTAATTGAAAAGAACAAGTATTTCTCAAGGACTTACATTTTGTTTCTCCAAAAAAAAAAAAAATAGTTTTTCCTTTAATGAACTCAGGCCTGATTTTCATTAATTGAATTCCAAACCATCCTAGCCATGTTTCCAAAGTAGAGTGATCAAATAAGATTACTAGTGCAAGTCAAAGAAAATGGAATATTATTCAGCCCTAAAAGGAAGGAAATCCTGTCATTTTAGACAAAAAAGGATGGACTAGGACATTATGCTAAGTGGAGTGGGTCAAACAGGAAAGACAAATACTGTATGACATCATTTATACGTGGGATCTAGAAAAGCCAAACTCATAGGAACAGATGGTGGAATGGTGGTTGCCAGGGGCTGAGGGGTGGGGAAAAAACAGGGGATGCTGGCTAAAGAGTACAAATTTCCAGTTGTAAGGTGAATGAGCTCTGGGAATCTAATGTACAGCATGGTGACTATAGTTAACAGTCCAGTATTGTATACCTGAAAATTGCTAAGAGAGTAGCTCTGAAATGTTCTCACCTCACATACAAAAAAGGTAATGGCTTGAGGGAATGGAAATGTTAACTTACTTTATTGTGGTAATCAGTTCACAATATATATGTGTATTAAGTCATCATGTTGAATACCTTAAAATTACATAATGTTATATATTAATTATATCTTAATAAAGCTTGATAAAAAGTAAAATCAAAAGTGACTCTTTCTGAGAGAAATTTGTAGCATTGTCCAAATTCACCCAGAATCCACCTTAATAAAATACCAAAGAGGAATAGTTATGGTGGGTGATGTGTAAGCCCTTGTCTTCTCTAGAAAACTAATTTTAAAGATTATCATGTTGCTTCTTCATTAAAAAAGCAGGCTCATAACTAGTTTGATAAAATCGACTGGGGGACTCTCAGAGACCAGCAGATAAGTAATCATCTTGTAGGGACAAAACCCCATCGGATGTTAAAGTAGCCACTTGATAACAAGGCTGATCAAAGTCTTCAGGTATTCCCCAAACTGTGGGAATTTGGAGGCCCCTAAATTCCATCCCTAATGTGATGAGTCTTTGGGCCAGTTTATGGAGGACAGTAGATTAAGTACATCTTATTTTTGCCATCAACCTAAACAATCAGGAATCTTGCCTACCAGTTGCAAACCCTTGCACAATTTTTTTCTGATGTTGGAGAAGATGTAGGCCACTGGGGTCAGCAGGACAGAGAGCCAAAATCCAGCTGTGTGTCACGTCCCTTACACAGGTAGATGCAAGCTGTTCCAGGCTCCAGGACAGGAATGTCAGTGTAAGCAAAACTGCAAGGGCAGATTGCAGGAGTTGGAGAGGGGGTGGGGAAGAAGACTGACAAGCTGTGCTCAGCAGTGGGGGGTAAATCATTGTAACTTTTAATAGTTTTTTGAACAATTGATTTCTTTGGCATATTCCATCACAATGCATGTCTGACATTAATAAAAAAAATGCAAGGAAATATATTTAAGCCTTTGAGTTCATTTGTCTCCCATTTGGTGAGATGCTGTGGAAGTCATTCACATGTGAATGGACTACTACAATTTAAATAAGTGCACTAAAACAAATACCTTCGTGGCATTCTGAGTGTGTCAGACCTGTTCTGCCTGGTTGGCAATTGGTGGTTCTGTTCTCAGTGTAGACTTAGAGAGGGGAGTTGTCAAGTCCCTAAGACTGAAGAGTCCAGGGAGGAAAAAAAAAGTGATTCATCTACATGATAGGACTTCAGAGATTTCAAATGGGCACCACGTGTAGCTAAATAACCTCTTAAAATAGCAACTTTTGTAATTTTTTCTTTACTTCCCTGTATATGGTTCTTTCCCCATTTCCCAGAGTTACTCACATTGTCCTCCTGAGAATTCAGATTTTTTAATCTGGAGAGGGGAAAAAAAATCCTAAAACCATGTTCAGATATTTTAACATCCATAGTGGACCCTTGGGAGTCCAGGCCATGAAAGAATCTGAACACAGAATTTAGGAAATCGTTATGGATTAAAAAAGTAATAGAGGAACCCAGTTCTGTAGAAACTACAAATTGGTCACCCATCCAGAGGAAAGAGGGAAGAGAAACTGGCCATAACTCTGGGGGAAGTATGAAAGAGGGACAGAATTGGAGGGACCAAGAGGAAGGGTGTGGTCAGCAAAGGGGAGCTTCTCAGTACCATGTGAGGGTCAAGGACACTGACTGGAAGCAACATGTCCAAAGTCTTCATTCCCATCTGACAAAGCCCCATACTTCACATGATAAAGAAGAAATGTTATCTGTCAGTCTTATCAATGTGGCCTGTGGGCCTTTCAAGAATAATGGCATGACTGTCATCTATAGATTATATAACAGAAGGACACACCTCTGTCCTGAAATTTAGCTGAGGCTGTCTGAACAGTTGGAGTGCATTCCCTTTATAAAGGCTTGTGACACTCGGAATGCTCCCAACATATATGGTGGATCCTTGACACTAAAAGGTCCAGTGGAGATGTGTAAGAGGGAACCCCAACACAGGATTTTAGATAAGGCTTATCACACCTCTGATCTCCTAGAGAGCATCTATGTTTTCCAAAGACTCTGGGATAGAAAAACTGGGAATATCAATTTCTTGAAGGAGCTGGTCCATTCAAATGACATAATTTATGAGCAAGAGCTACCTAAGTCTTGGGTTATTTGTATGTATGTTGGAGGGGAGGTGGGGAGCAGGTTTGAAACTACATCTTGATAAATGCTGATTGTACAGTATCTCTTAAAAGAATTTGAGGTAAGTCCAGACTACTAAATGATCTCTCTTCCCATCTGCATGTCTTGTTTCTTTATTATTAAGGAGCTACTCCTTATTTATTTCCATTCTGTTGATGGTACTACAGAGACTGTGTCAAATATTACCCTAAGATTCCCACTTTCTAATTGAACTGACAGCTGTTTCTCAGGTGATGTTAGGCCCTCTGCCTCCAGTCTGAGTTCTTGAGGCTGTCCTCAAAATGGAAAAAGACCTCTTGCTCTTTTGAGCCTTCCAGGGAGCAGTGGAATCTGACTGTAGAAAGTGGGGATTGAACCCATGACCTCGTGCATGCTAAGCACGGGCTCTGCCTCTAAGATATACCATCCCCACCAACAAACCCTTTTGTATTACTCAATGTTCTCTGCCTGAGGCTGCTCCTCCCATCACAGCTTTTCAGAAACCTTACTATGTTTCCTTGCTAGAATCAGCTTTAAAGTCTTTTGTCAACAGCAGCACATGAAGCAGTGGACTCCAATACATTAAGACCCTCAGCGGATTGGCCCATTTGGCAAGAGACCCTCTTCACTGAGCATGAAAACAGGGAAATGGAAACACTCACCCCTAAAGATCCATTCACGGTGGCCAGGGCAGGACACCTCCCTCCCAGTTGCTAGATTGGACCACAGCGCGTCGCTCAGCTCTGTGGAGACAGCTTCTCTGCAGCTTCACTCTCTTTTTCACAGTCGAGTCACATTCTCATGTCTAGCACTGCCCAGGATTTCCCTAGCTGGAGATAGTCACCACTACCCAAATGCCCTCTCCCCACAGTGAGACAAGACCATCCCTCAAGCTCCCAGCTCCTCAGGAAGAGAGTGAGTCTTTCTTGATGTATAAGTGGAAGAGGCTTTGAAGGAAAGAGCTCCACCATTTGATGCAGCTGATCACTTTCTCCTTCACGTGGGTCCTGGGATAACTTACTCTTCTAGATTTTCTTTACTTTTCTTTACTTTTCTTGGATAGACCCTTCTAATCATTATGACCTGTAGATGTTGGGGAGAGGGGCAGGTCTCGGTCCATAGGGCTGCCCTTATTCATTTAAACTCACTCTTAGCTTTAAATATATCTATACGCTGATGATTCTCAAATTCAAAGTCTAACCTTGACCACGTTCCTGGTCTCTGATCTCATACGCCCAACTCCCTATACTACATATGCAATTCTAGATTTCAGTGGAAGACAGACTACGTGGTTTCCCCTCAAGAAGTCTTCTAGTATATTCATCTCAGTCAATGCTTCCACCATCTACTCAGTGCTCAAGCCAAAATCCTTGGGGTCGACTAAATGCTCCTTTATCCTTCATTCCTACTCCCTACTCCCCATGTCCAGTCCAACAACAAGTTCCCTTGTTTTGTTTTTTTTTTTAATCCTTAAAGGCATCCAGATTCTGACCACTTTGCGTTGCTTCCCCCACTGCCACCAGTCTACGTGACCTTGATCTTTCACCTGCTACTGCAATAGCCTCCGAGGTGCCCTATGCTCGTTCTCTTACCAGAGTGGTCACTGACTTCCTTCTCTTCCATATCTACCTGACTCCAGCCATACTGGCCTTACTGCCATCCAGGTTTGTCTGTGCTTGCCCTTCTCTGCCTACAGTGCCCTTCCCCTAGACATGTCCATGGCACTCTGGCCCCTTCATTCAGGTCTTATTTTTCAAGGTCATCTCCTCAGACCTTTCCTGGTCACGTGGTGTACAGGGCAGACACCTTCTCACGTCATTCCTTTTCTTCTTATTCTCATTTGTTCTCCTCACAGTGCTTTTCTCTGGATGACGCTTGTGTTGATTGTCTGCCTTCCAGGGAAGAATGTAGCTTTACGGGGGAAGGAACTTCATCTGTCTTGTCTACTGCATCCTTAGGCTTCAGAACAGTGGGGGCACATAGTAGGTATGTGGTAAATATTTTCTGGAGGAAAGAATGAAGGAAAGACTCTTAGTTCACAACACAAATAGGAAGCTTACCTTGCACAGCTAGAGACATTAGAGTAAGCAGACAATTAATGACTTTTGAAAAGAGCATCAATTCAGTGGAAGATCAGTGATCTCTTAGATGTTATTTTTTTACTTTTATTTTCATATTAATGAAATGCATTATCTAAGTATATTTATGTATGTCATTGCCCTTAAACTGTGGCCAGGCAGTTTAATGGTACTACAAACTTTCTTACAAAACAGGGAAAACCAAGGTAATATACTGTTTGGAAATTTTGGACTTTTAAAAATAACTATAATGAGGTATAACTGAGATCATTAAATTATTGAAAGTATATAATTAGACCAGTTTGGGTAAATGTATGTACTTATGAAACCATTATCATGCTATTTTCACTTAGATTATAGCTCAAATCTTGGCCTTAAATTCAGTAGCAGAATGAAGTTTAGCAAATTATTTAATTCCAGTATTTTGTTTATTGATCTGAAAACTGGAGGAAATATTAGTATCTTTCTCATAAGGTTATTGAAATGAATAAATGAGATACATGGAAACAGGTTGGCAAATAATAAGCATGTAATAAGTTCTGGCACTTTTTTAACTAAGTAAATAATACCTAAAACTGCTTAAAATATTTTTATTCGATATTGCTTTTGTTTTTTAATAGCATCAAAAACTTGAATTCCATTCTGGTCCAGGCAGCTAATTTAAATTTGCAGAACCAAGAATAGGGGATTTGTTAGGATAATTGGGAACTGGAATGATATAAAAGCATTGAAATTTAAAATCCCCACACTCCCCACTGAAAAAATAAAAGAAAGATGGAAAGAAAAAAAAAAGAAAGAAAGAAAGGTAGAAAGGAAGAAAGGAAGAAAAGAAAGGAAGAAAGAAAGAAAGAGAAAGAAAGGAAGAAAGAAGAAAGAAAGGAAGAAAGAAGAAAGAAAGGAAGAAAAAAGAAAGAAGGAAAGAAAGAAGAAAGAAAGGTAGAAAGGAAGAAATGAAGAAAAGAAAGAAAAAGAAGAAAGAAAGAAAGAAAGAAATGAAGAAAGAAAGAGAAAGAAAGGAAGAAAGAAAGAAGGAAAGAAAGAAAGGTAGAAAGGAAGAAATGAAGAAAAGAAAGAAAGAAAGAAGAAAGAAGGAAGAAAGGAAGGAAGGAAGGAAGGAAGGAAGGAAGGAAGGAAGAAAGAAAGAAAGAAAGAAAGAAAGAAAGAAAGAAAGAAAGAAAGAAAGAAAGAAAGGAAAAGAAAGAAAGGAAAAGAAAGAAAGAAAGAAAAAGAAAGAAGAAAAGGAATCGTGTTGGCCCTACAAGTCTGCAGGTTGTGTTCAGCCTGTAGGTCACAAGTTTGTGCTCCTTGCTCCCAGCAACATAAAGTCAGAGAAATGTGTTTTTGTGTGAAATTGATGTGATTTAGTAAACGTTTTACAAATCAAGTTGATTCTGGCTGTGTTGAAGAGAAAGAATTGGAGAGAGGAAAGCAGAAAAGCAGAGGAACCAACTAGGAGACTATGTCAACAATCTCCATAAGGACATACGTTGGTTTAGGACTTACCGATAGCCGAGATCAAGAGCAGTGAATGAATCTGAGACACATTCTGGATTAGAATGGACTGTAATTTACTGTACATACACAGAAACTGAATTTTTCTTAAAAATTTTTTTTAAAAGTCACTTAAAGACAGTAGTGAGCTCTAAGCTTTGGTCAACAAAAATAATCAATAATCAATAATAAGAATAGAAAAGAGTTTTATTTGAGCCAAACTGAGGACTAGCGCGGAAACCCACGTCCCACATGACTCTGAGGCACTGCTCTGGAGAAGCATGGATTCCAGCACAGTTTTGTATCTTGTCAGAACACAGAACATTAAGTAAGTCAGGAAAACATTTCTTCAAGGTCTCAAAAAACATAAAAAAACACAAAAACACAGATCAGCATGTACAGAGCGAGTCAGCTCGGCCTTGGCCCTGGAAAGGGAGCCTTATCCTCTAGGGAGGACCAGCATTGGTGCCCCAGGAATGGAGGCGTTTAATCTTTATTTTTAACATGAACATTCTTTAATTCTGGTCAGTGTGCTCTTTTCTTTAATAATTAAAGCAGATGTACAATGCATGTTTGATAGGCCGCAAACAGGCTGTTTCAGTTAGCATAAAATTCCAGTTAACTCATGTATAAGCCAGAATAACTTCCCTATAGCTCAATACAGGAAAATTTCTTCTATCAGTTTGATTCCTTCGGACTTCCATTCCTTGATTCTCGCCGTCTTATTTTTACGGGACTTGACTATCTAAAATTAGCTGGAGCAGTTTTTGCTTGCTCACTGGAGGGAAGCTGGCACAGAGCCAGCTGGGCTGGGTCACACTGAGTTTCAGTTTCCTCTTCCCTGAGTCTTGGAAGCCTCATTGCTGAGAAATTTTCAGCTTTCACTTTGTGCCTGCCTCGCTGTCCAGACGGAGCAGCTACTCTCAGCTTCAGCCTTTGTAGAGATTCTACAAACAGGTAAATGACTTGCTACTTTCCCCTCTTCCTAGCCACTTGCAAATAATGGTTTTTCTTCCTTTTTTTAAATCAGAAAGTAATCACTTAGAATGAAAAACTAGCTAATGATTTTTCTTGCTATCTATTCACCCTCTGTTTACTCATTTCATGTATAATTGAGAGGTAAATAAGGGGCATAAATGCAAGCTTTGTGACAGTACATGTAATCTGTTTTTCAATATTTAATGGAAAGTGTGTTTGCTTTTCTGCTAGATTGAGAAGTATGGCAGTGACAACTTGTTTAACGTGGATGCAAGAAAAAGTGCTGCAAAATTATTTTGGAGAAAAGCAGTTTAGCCTTCTCTATAAGGCCAGTGTCCATGAGTTCTCCAGTAAAGGTTTGCTTGAGAGATGCTCTAATCAAGGACCTACTATAACAGTGATTTATGTTGGAGATTACATTGTTGGGGTGTATGCGCAGAACAATGACAAAGAGGAATATGTTTTCATCACCCTTTTTGTTTTTCAAGAGACTGAAATTTCAGAATGCAAAATAGGACCATTCCAGCTACCTATGGTGTTTCAAGATAATTTTGAATTTTATGTAAATCTAGAGAGAAAAAGGATGTATATTAGCCCAGAAACAAAGGAAAAACTTGGACTATCTGGATATATTTCCTTCCAGGAATGTGAAGTTTTTCGATGTGAAGGTAGGTTTACCCAGATCATCCTACACAGAGTTTTTGTCTTTATGTGTGGATCGTTCTAGCTGGCTCATCCCCGTAAGAAACAGTGACTTTTTCACTTGTCCTCATCTCCAGCCAGCCCAGACTGAAATCTGGCCACAATCTGTTTTCTATGACACAACTACAGTTGAAAGTAGCATATAGGGTTTTCTGGAGTTTGTTGGGGAAGGGGTGGGAGATTAGGAGGTAAGGTGGAAGGAAGAGAGAGAGAAAGCAGCAACTTGAAGATTGTGAGATTCTCAGAAAGAAATCAGAGTTTGAACTTCTCTTGATTAGCACTGGACCCTTTCTACTGCAGTTTCCCATTCTATCCATTATGTCAAAAGGCCAAAATTAATTTCCTTATTTTTCTATTAAAGGACATTTCAATTGTTTCCTATATTTGCTGTTATAATCCATGCTTCTGTGATACATGCATGCATATATCTGTGCACAAAATTACTTCTTTTTGGTAACTTCCCAGTGGTGGAATCGCTGTTTTAAGAATTATGTGCTTTTGCATTTCATTAGACAACAAAGCTTCAGTGGTCTTTGTTATCCCCAGGGCTGTTACAGAAATACCTCTTTCCCTGTATCCTTGCCAATCTTTACTATTATTAATATTTAGAATATTTACCAACTTCATGGTCAAAAGATGGTTTCTCATTTTATTTGTGTATCCCTGATCACTAACAGGTCTCTGTGTATTGGCCATTTATATTTCTTCTGTGAAATAGTTTCTTATAACTATCCATTTAAAAGCAGGGCTCCTGGGAATAGTATTCCTTGAGCATTTGCATGTTCCAAACTAATTGTGTTTTTTATACATAAACGACTATCAGAATACATATTTCATGGAGCACACTTTATTTGGGGGAATATTGTAATATTTCAACAGCACTGTTGGAAACATTACAATTGTCGAAAAACTCAGGTTAGGCGTATTTATTTGTAGTATTTTTAACTGTTTCTCCTTGAGTGATTTAATCTTTCTTCCTCACTGTCCCAAACAACTAAAAACTTCTTATTGTTGAAGTCTGGTAAATTTACTTGGATATGTCATGATGTTGACCATCCTCAACCAGTTAAGTAAACTGTTTATTGAAGTATAATACATTAAAGGAAATGCATAATTGATCAGTGTATCAAATGACAAACTTTTATAAATTGGATACACTCACATAACCACTGCCTGGATGAAGAAATAGATTATTACCATCATTTCAGAAGACTCCTTTAAGACTCTTCTCAGTTATTACTAACCAAAGGTAACCATCTTTCTGGCTCATATTAACATTAATTAATACTTATTATTTTTGAATTTTATATGGATGGAACCACAGCAAAGTATATGCTCTTTTCTGTCTGACTTCTTTCCTTCAATACCGTGTATGAAAGATTGGGCTAATACAGGGGACTGGATTGTAAAACCAGAGCTCTACTAATCAAATGTCGTACCCAGGATCAAGTTTTACTAATAATTTCAAGAATAAAGCCAATCAAAAATCTCAGAGAAGGCAGAAAAAGTACTAGGATATTCTGCGTGGCTCCTAGGTTCTTCCTTTCCATATTTGACATGCTTTCTGGCTAAGAACAACATGCAGGGATTCAAAATTAAGTTTGTGGGCCGCCTTAGATATCAGAGTGGTTAGGTTATGGAACATTTACATGCTGGTGCTATGGACCGGATTGTGTCTCCCCCAAATTCATATGTTAAAGTCCTAACACCCAATGTGACTATACATGGAGATGGGGCCCCAAAAGAAGTAATTAAGGTTAAGTGAGGTCATAATAGTGGCGCTGTAATCTGATAGGGATAGGATACATTTCCATATAAGAAGGGACACCAGGGAACTTTTTCCCTCTCCTCGAATCCAGAAGAAGAGGCCTTGTGAGCAGACAGCAAGATGGTGGCCACCTGCAAGCCAAGAGAAGAGGCCTCAGAAGGAAACCCACCTTGCCCACACCTTGATCTTGGTGTGGGACTTCGCCTCCAGAACTGTGGGAAGTAAATTTCTGCTGTTTATCTGCACAGCAGCCTGAGCAGACTGACACAATTAGCTTATGTGACATTTCAAAAATCGATGGCCCATAAACACAGATAATCTAGATTTATTTACTATAAATAATACTTAGCTAGGGACCTCCTGTCAAGGACATTCAAGAGATAAGCACTTTCCTTGTAGCAAATATCGTTAGTCTATTTACCAGGAGATAAGATTATTAGCATATTTATAAGAAAATGGAGCCCAGTCACATTTTTTCCCCTGAGAGTGTTACCTGGTAAAGCGAGCGAATGTATCACAGACCAGTTGTTTCAATTTCTACCTCCTTAGTGATTCAGCCATAGTACTACCTGTAGTAGTATTTTTTCCTTTTCATTTTCATATATTATTCCATTGCAATGATTCTATCATATTAAAAAAAATCAAAAATCAAATCACTTTTGATGAACATTTGGGTCTTCCAGTTTGGGGCTATCACAAATAATATTGCTATAAATATTCTTGTGCATGTCTTTTGGTTCATGTATATTCATATTTTTTGAAGAATATAAGTATGAAATTTCTGAGTCATTGAGTATGTGTATGTTCAGCTTCAGTGGATACTGACAAAGTTTTCCAACACTGTCATACCCATTTCCACTACCACAAGCAGTGTACGAGACTTCCTGCCACTCCGAATCTTTCCCCACATTTTTTATTACTAGTTTTACAATATGTAACCATTCTGGTATGTGAGCTATGGTGTGACCTTTCATGAATTTGGCTTTCTTTCATTAGACTAGTTAGCAATTTATTTATTTCACATTTTTAATTAATTAATTACTATGTTAATTTATCCTTTTTTTGATTTATGGATTTGTATTTCTGTTATATTCTGATATTTCTAAGGTTTGTTCCCTTTTATTCTTTTCTGTTTCGATTTTCTATTTCCTTCTTTATTGTTTTTCATGAAATGTACTTTTATCACAAGGTTTATATTAAGTATTTGTATTATTGTTATTTTCTATATATTTACAATTGTGATTTTTTAATTTCCTTTTGGGTGTTAAAGCTATTTAAGGGGTTGCCTTTCCCTTTGTTTACACTTCTTTTCTAGTTTTATTGTAGTCATTGAACGTAGTCTTGACTGTTTCTACTTTTGGTCATTTAAAGAGGCTTTCTTTGTAATCATACATATAGCTATAGTTGTAAATGTTACACACAGTTATTATTCTTTTGTTTAGAGAATTACCAGCATTACTACACCTAATCCTTTCAGTTTTAAATGCATCATAAAAGAGTGTCTCTTTTCAAGAAAGAAAAGAATTCTGGGCCTGAGTCTCATTGGTTCAAATGAAGACCTAAGCCCACCCCTGAACCGCTCACTGCTCTTTGATTGGCTAGGCAGAAGTTCTACATTCTCTTGAAAGCAGCAAGAAGAATATCAATTGGATTGGAAGTTCCAGGAGGCCCAATTATTAATAGTAGATTTTGGAGAAAATCCAGTGCCTGTGAATTTTTTTTGTTTGTTTGTGTGTCTTTGCACATTATCCCTTTCAGATCTGTTGGATTATGGAGGAGAAAATATTTTAGAGTATTTCCTGTCTTTCCCTAGTCTGTCCATGTTTCTAGACCTTGCTTCTGTGATTTACAGAGGACCCCACCCTCATCTCCCATGTTGGAGTGAGTCACACACTACTGCTAGGTAATTTGGGGGGGAAAAATCTGCTGACACTATAGTCTTTCAGTGCCCACCTTGACTCTAGCTCTAGACTCTTCAAATGTGATGATGTTAAGAAGATTTCCCATAACTTTCTACATTTGCTTTTCACTATCCTGCACTATTCCTACCGAAAGGCTATTTCTTCATTTTTTCCTTAGTGAATTCATTGACATTCATTCAGTGTCCATCATTCAACAGCTTGTAATCGTCATTGTTCTTTGATTATTTCTCTAGATTTATTGGACAAAAGGAGGATGGAAGGGGTCATAGAGTAAGTCAATGTTTTTAATGTTCTATTATTCTGTTCATTATCGTAGGCTTATTCTGTTACAGGTTCTGTCAAGAAAATTGGTAGTACAAATTATCATAGAAAACTTGTGGATCACCCAGAACAAACTGTATCTATAATCATAAAATATTTGGTAATAGCAGTGTTAAAACAAAAAGAACACTGAGTAGATGGAAGATATTTCTAATGTTTTTATGTAGTTGAAGCGAAATGATTATTTGGCTGAATACATCTGTCTGCATTTTTTACTTAGAATTCTTACAGTTCCAGTTCCAGTTCCAGCTACTTTAGGGAAGGGGTGGTTGGCAGGTAGGGAACACCCATCATGAACTCCAAGAACATGCTAGAAATTGTCTACTTTCATATACTTCAGAAGTCACATATTATGTTGTGGTTTTTGAAGTTTATTGCTGATAACTTATCTTCATGTTTAACATAGTTGATATTTATTCAGGGGTGTATATGACCTGGTTGCTTAAATCTGAAAAGTTTCATGTCTGATTTGCTTTAGTTAAAAGTGTTATGTTTGCTTTTACTTCTTTTACAATAGGATTTGAAGATAGGATAGTTTCATGTCTTTTTATAGGAGTTGCTAATCAAAAATAAATAATAACCTATAAGAAAAGAAACTGAATTCTAGGAAAGTTTATGGTAAGGCCTTGTGACCTATCCTTAATCAACTTTTAAAATTGTCTTGTCTAAACAGGCTCAAGGAGAAGTTGTTGTCTGCCATAAGAACTTACAAACCATATGGAGACCTGGTTCACCAAACACGAATTCTGCTTCTGGGTCCAATTGGAGCTGGCAAGTCCAGCTTTCTCAACTCAGTAAAGTCTATTTTCCGAGGCCATGTAACAAACCAGGCTTTGGTGGGTTCTTATACATGTGGGACCTCTGATAAGGTGAGTCCATTCTAGGTCACTCAGCCTTTGCGTCTTTGCTCAAGTCACTTAGATTTGAAAAGGCTTTTGCTGATCAACTTCATTACAGATAAACTCTATTTCAATTTACAGTTTTTAAAAAAATGAACTCTTCAAGTTTTTTTTTCCCCTATACAGTACAGAACATATTTTATAAACGATGGAAAGAATGCTGACACCTTGCCATTTATTCTGTGTGACTCACTGGGGCTGAGTGAGACAGAAGAAGGGCTCTGCATGGGTGACATACCCTACATCTTAAAAGGCCACATTGCTGACAGATACAAGGTATGATTTAGTTACTCATTGAGAAAGTATAATTGATATTTAAAATGTTTATTTTTGCCCACTCTCAACAATATCAGACTCTAGTGCATTGACATTGATTTTTTTTAAAATTACACTTGTTCAAAATCCTTTGTTGCTTTTTGATATTTTATTTTACAGAGAATTAAAACACCTGAAGGATTCTTCTGTCATAGCTGTCATAGCAACTCTGAATGTTGTTATACATTCAATTGCTTTTGGCTCTGTGAAACAGAAATCCAACTATGTTTATTTACTCACATGGGTAATTTTTCTTATGTAACAGAAAGTCTGAAGATAGGCAGCTTTGGGCCAGTGTGACAGGTTATCAATTTTCAAGGATCCTTCTGGCTTTCTGTTCTGAGACCCTCAGCCTGGGGTGCTATGATGAAATCTCACCCACCCCTCCATATTCAGATGTTGAAGTCCCAGTGCACAAGGTGATATTTGGAGGTAGAGCCTGCGGGAGGTGATTAGATCATGATGGTGAAGCCCTCGTGAATGCAATCAGTGCCCTTGTAAGAAAAGACACAAGAGAGCTGACCTCTCTCTCAGCTCTATGAGGACACAACAAGAAGGTGCTATCTACAAACCAGGACTAAGGCTCTCACCATACACAAAATCTACCAGCACCCTGATCTTGAACTTCCTAGCTTCTAGAACTGTGATAAATAAAAGTTTGTTGTTTAAATCACCGAATAGGGTAATGCATTGTAACAGCCCAAGCTGACTAGGATATGTGTCTTTCATCTTTATGTCTTAAGATGTTCATGCTAAGCACTGTCAGAGGAAGGAAGAGATTTCAGAGAAGGCAGATTAGTCTGCCTTTTTTTTTTTTAACTTTGCTATTCCTTTTTATAAACATTTAGATCTTAAATTAATTGTTAATTTACCTTGTTCCTAATAAATAGTCCATGTGCCAATATCTTTCATTGAATGCCTTTTGCATCTTTTTCCTTCTAAGTATGGGATTTATTTTTATATTCTATAACTCATTCTATTAATGTATTTATTAACTCCTTTATGATATTGTTTGCATTACTATGTTGTTTAATGTTTTTATTACCATAGCAATCAATTATGTCCTGATAACCCACTGGACAAGTCATATCCGTTATTCATTTCTCACATTTTTTTTTCTTGACCATTTCACACATACACGTTTTCAAATGAGCTTGTTTGTGTTTTATTTGATTGCTTGTGTTTGTGTTTGATTTGTTAGTCCTTTGATGGAAATTACATTAAAATTTTGTATCAAAAGTTGATATACATCTTTACATATCCAGTGTTTTTATTTAGAAACAGAGCATGTTTTATTTTTCTATTCATGCAAGGTTCTTTCATTCTTTAGTATAAAGTTATCTTGCAGAGGTAATTAAGCTTATTTTAAAATATTCTTTAAAAGAAACATTTACTATAGAGCATGTTAAATCTATGCAAAAGCACACAAAACTATTTAATCAATTTGTATTTACATAGCTTTGACAAATTTTGACAGTTTCATCTATGACTACCCACTTTCTCCTGTCTTGTATTATTTGGAAGAAAATCTAAGAAGTCATAACATTTCATCCATAAATGAATATGCATTTAAATATATATATATATACACACACACACACAGGGGCATATACGTCTTTTATTAAATGTAACCATAATATGCTTATCACATTTAAAATTAATAGCTGCTCTTAATTTATTAAATATCACCCCTTTCTAATTGTCTTTTAGGTATCATGCATCTTTTTTTTTAACAGTCTGTTTGAAACATTATAAAATAATATTTTATAACATTAATAAATAGATCTATTTATTAGTAAATAAATATATTCAGCCTCTTTTTTTGGTGGTAACTTTTAAAAAATTTATTTTATTTTTTTCCATTCCTTTGTTGAAGTATAGTCAGTTTACAATGTTGTGCCAATTTGGGGTGTACAGCATAATGCGTCAGTCATACATATACAGCTGGAGGAATAACCCTCCTGGGCTTCAAACAACATTACAGAGCTACAGTAATCAAAACAAGGTGATATTAGCACAAAAACAGACACATGGATCAAATACAACAGAATAGAGAACCCAGAAATCTATCCAGCTTCTTTTAATTTGCATGTTCTGCCTCTGTGTCATCTGGTATTTTTCCTTGAAATTCGTTTCTTTCAGAAATCTGGTTGTTTGGCCTGTAGACTTCCCCACAGTCTGAGCTTTGCTGTTGTCATCACTCGATGTGGTTTTCCACGGTCCTCTGTTTTCTGTGTACCCTAAAAATTGGTAGTTGAACCTAGAGTCACCTTCAGATTCAGCTTTTGCTTCCTAGATGGTGTCGTGTTCTTTCATGAAGAGCCACACAACTTTGGGTTTTCTCATTTTTCTAATGTAAGTATTCATTAACGTTCAATGCCTAGATCGATTTATTTATTAGAGTGTAAAAGCAGCAATATTCTATTTCTATCATTCCTTCTTCATTTCACATATGAAAGAGAAACTTCCCCTTATTGCCTACTTGATTACTTAGTGGTACAGTTTATATAGGAAAGGCAAGATATGTGCTTCATTTTCTTAGAGAAATGATAGCATACTATATGTTATGGATAAATTGGACTTTTGCCACTGCAAGTAGTGCTGAAGTTAATAGCCTTGTCCATACACCATTTTGTATTTTTGCTAGTGCTTCAGTGGGACAGGTTCCCAGCAGGATTGCTAGTTAAGGGTATAGCACAAGGAACTATATTCAATATCTTGTAGTAGCCTATGGTGGAAAAGAGTATGAAAACGAACATATGTATGTTCATGTATGACTGATGCACTCTGCTGTACACCAGAAACTGACGCAACATTGTAAACTGACTAGACTTCAATTAAAAAAAAAAAAAAAAGAGTAAGTGCATCCTACTGAGAACCACTTTCGCCCTTTGCATTCTGCCTGATGATAACCAGATTTCCTTCCGGATGCTCTCACCTCCATCTTTGCTAACCTTGCTTCTTTTATCTAGAACACTTTCTGCTATTTCCTTATTCCCTGTATCAGATGAACTCCTATTTTTCAGCTTTCAGAGTATATGCCCCTTCCTTACAGGAGCTTTACCTGACTACGTGAAGGGACAGCTAGCTACATGCATAACGACTGTCTTCTCCACCAGATTGCTATCCCCTTAATGTTAGAGACCTGCCTGTTTTGTTCACCGTTTCAGTCACCTGCACAGGGTCTGTGCTCATATGTGCGCACTCATAAATATTCATCGAATTAACATGTTGCTTGATGTTTACCTTACAGTTTGATTGCACGAAACCAATCACACCAGGCCATGATAACTATATAGGCTCCCCGTTGCTGAAGGACAGAATCCACTGTGTGGCATTCGTGTTCGATGCCAACTCTGTTGAACATCTCTCTAAAGAAATGGTGTCAAAGATCAAAAGAATTCAAAGGGAGTTGATAAAGTGTGGTGAGTCTCATTCCACTTAAGTGCTAAGGGCAATTGACTTGACTGTATTGTTGGTGGCTTTGGGACAGGACGAAGAACTTAGGAAATTGCATTTGTGACTATTCCCTGGCATCTTAATGTTATTCAATCAAACGGAGCACTCACTAGCTGTGTGACTTTGTGCAAGTGACTCAAACTCTCTGAGCCTCAATTTCTTATAAAATTAGCATCATAACAGCATGTACCTCAGAGATTTATTGTAAGGATGAAACAAATTAATACAGATGAAGAACTTAATACAGTCCTCACTACCTGCTACCACGGCATCCTGGCATGCATTTTTTATCAAGATTCTTACATTTCCCCTTGAGTCTTAAAGGATTAGAAAGTGGGAAAGAACATTTCAGTAAGAAAAAGAGGCAGGAAAGTAAGACTTTGGGTTGAAGAGGTCGCATAAAGACTTTGGCGAAGGTAAATAGGATTGGGAACCGGGGGGCCTCACGCTGGCTTTTCTTGGCTTCGTTATCCACATGGTGTTTGGGAATGAGCCGGTTTGTCACGCTTTGGTTAAGTTAGAAGCAGGGAGGGATTACCGACCAGCTCGCTGAAATTTAAACGCTTGCAAGGGTGGTGTGCCGGGAGGTGCTTGTTAACACTGCGACATGGGAGCACTGTATTTGTGATGCCTCGATAAATTCCATCTCCTTCCTGAGGCCTCTTCTCTCCCGTCTTGTTTGTTAGAGTCCTTTTGATCTTTTCTTTCGTCTCCATAAAAACACAGCTGTTTGGACAGGATATGAAATCATTAAGTAAAATTGTAGCATAAATTTGACTTCCCTCTTCCAAGAGGTGGTTCACTTGAAGCGTCCTCTTTTACCATGGAAGGCAATGAAGGAATTTCCTGTGTCAGAGGAATTCCAGGCACCAGTGAGTAGTTAAGGGGGATTTACTGTCAGGGAGTAGGGAACCTTCCCAAATCTCTGAAGTTGCTCCATAGATAACCTATTGCATAGCTGAAGCTAGCTGATTAACTGAGAAATCCTGAGGTTGTCTAGACTGATAAATACATCATAAAAATGTAATGAAAAAACGTTAAAAAAAAATCTATCTGGCATAGGTGTGGTACATGTGGTTTTGCTCACTCATGTGGATACCTTGGATATGATTATGAAAGGTGACCTTATGGACATATACAGCTGTCTGCCTGTGAAACTCAAGGTAATGGGCGATGCCATTTATAAACACATTTTCTGGGGTACGTCACTATGTTCACATGATATTACTGTGTATGAACATAAAATAAACATCTCCTGAGTTTAAGAATTAAAACCACTGGGATTTCAAAATGTAGAATAAATAAACAAGATTGTACTGTATAGCACAGGGAAATATATACAAGATCTTGTGGTAGCTCACAGCAAAAAAAAAATGTGACAATGAATATACGTATGTTCATGTATAACTGAAAAGTTGTGCTCTACACTGGAATTTGACACAACATTGTAAAATGACTATAACTCAATAAAAAATGTTAAAAAAAGAAGAGTTAAAACCATTGCTTGGGATAATTCAGACTCATTTCCCAAGTTTTAAAAATTAAATATATGTTCATCATTATGCTGATACAGATAATTCCGTTCATTACAATTTAATTTAATTAGGTTAATTCCGTTCATTACAATTTAATTTAATTAGGTTCAATTCAACCAGTATTTATCAGTGATGAAAACAAGTTCCCTGCACTAAAAGCTTATAATTTTAATCAATAGAGGTGAGAGGTTGGGGAAGTAGGGTAAGAGGAAATTGACAAAAGAATGTGATGTGATCGAGTATGATAAGTATCATGAAATGATTAAAAATGAAAAGTATTTAACGTTTAGAGAAGATAAAATTGTATTACAGGGATGGGGGAAGATTTTATTACTGAGGTGGCACTGGGAGATGGCTTTCAAGGAGAAGAAAGTATTTCAGGATATGAAGGGACAAAAATGGGGGGGGAACCAACTTCAAGCTCTAGGGACAGCATAAGTCAATAATACATCAGTGAAGGAAAAGGCAGCATATGAGGGAAGCATGGAGCCGTTAATTTAGTGGAGGGTTGGATCCTTGGAGGGGGAGAGGAAGTGAGAAAGTTTCATTTGCATCAGATGATTTAATTCATTAGGTGCATATGGGGAATCATAGCAATTTTTGGAAAGAATATTGACGAGACCAAAGTTGAGCTTCAGAAAAATTAATCTGCCACCCACATGCAGAACAGATTGGAGTCAAAAGGAACCTGGAGGTGGGAACACCAGTTGGGAAGACATAATGATAACTAATATTTGTTGAACACTATGTATGTGAGAAATTTTCCTACTCAATACTTACGACAACCCTGTGAGACAGGTACTGTTACGACCACATTTGATAGATACAGAAACAAAAGGAGACAGAGTAAAAGCATTTGCCAGTTTATTGATAGTGCTAAGAAGTGACAGATCCCTGTTTTGAATCCAGGCAGTGCGGCTCCACGAATAAACTAGTCTAAGCATGAATGAAGCATTAACATTAAACTAGTCTAGTAAAATGGCTTATCCTGAGAATAATCTTTAAAAGGAAACAGGCAAATTATGGACTCTAGTGTAAGGGCATTAAAAATGCTTCAATTTCAAAGCAGTTCATATGGAACTATTAGTTGTTTTTTTATTTCTAATTCATATTGAATCTACTACATGTATTCTAAGTTGAAAATGAGCAGTGATAATAGATCTTGACTTGTCAAGGTCTCGAAGAAAAGAACTTTATGGGGCTAGATCTCTATCCCCCCCGTCCTCCAACAGGGAAAGTACTGCCAAGCTCCTACGTTTTGTTACTGCGTTCATGATTCATGTTGACATAAAACTGTATTTTTCACTGTCTTAAGATTTCTGGGTTTTAATGTCGGTGTTGCAGCTGGAGGCAGTTCACCGAGAACTTGGATTTCCTCCTTCTAACATCTTCGTGGTTAGAAATTACACCTCAGAGTGGGAGCTGGAGCCTGTCATGGACGTTCTGATCCTCTCTGCGCTGAGACACATGCTGTGGGCTGCAGACGACTTCTTAGAGGATTTGCCCTTTGAAGAAACAGACAGATGTGTTTGGTGACGCAGAAGCGCGAACGTGTCAGCTCCGCGGGGACTTCCGTTTTGTGTCCCTCCTAGAGGATCTGCACTACTTCTCTAACCCTTCGTCTCTTTTCAAAATGAAATTTTTGAAATGACCCACCCCTGCCATTCCCACTGAACATTCCAAGCTGTATCTTTGCCCTCTTCTGTCAAAATGGGCTTCATTGCGTGAGACCCAGAAAGGGCTTGGCTCGCCGTTGTTCCTGATCCGATATGGTCTTTGACTGTTGGTCCTTTTCTGGGACCTGATGCTTCTTTGCCCTTTTTGGCTTGGCTTTTCGACGCCTCTCCTCGTCAGAGTCACTCTGAACGCAGTGTGATCAGTTCTGGGTAGTGGTGGGTGCCCTTCCTGTTGACAGCCTCAGATTTTAGGGTTCCATGTATTTTCTGTTGTCAACGTGTGCGCAGTACTCGCTTTACCATTCCAACCAGAGATCAAACACGTTTCAGTCTAAACTCAAATCTTATTTTAGTTTGTGGGAAATCAAATTAGGGTATCATAACATCTCTAGTTCTCTCTCACTGCAGACTACTGGGAAACCCTCATTCTACTGCCTTTGCTGTCCTGACTCTGCAGTCTTGGTTTCTCCATTCTTTCTCTTCCTCATGGTGCAGGCACTCTCAAAGCCAGGATTGGCTTACACCTCCAGGAGCCCAGTGGTTTTCCTCCTGCTAGTTGCTTTTCCCTAAAGAGTCCATCAAGAATATTTTTTTCTCTTTATTCAGAGATGAGAGGAAAGGATTATTAAGTGTATGAGTAAAGAAAATGAGTAAGTGAATGTTTTACATTAATATATGTATATTTTTATCTCATCATGGAGGAATGAAAATTAAGACATGAGAAAACACAGGAAGGAGAGAAGTAGTGGAAACTGAACCTATTTTATTTTTATCTGGAATGAAGTTACATATACAAAATCATATCACCTATAAATAGGAACAGCACAATTTAAAGTCATTAATTGTAAAAACAATCATAATTCCTTTTGAATTTATGTTTTGTATCTGTGAAAAATTAAAGTTTCTTTTTATAAAACCTGAGTCTAACATGGGTGCGTGTGTGTGTTTGTGCGTGTGTGTGATTTTGGCAAAGCTTATTTTAATATGATTTGCCAGCATCTTCTGATCTACACGCAAGTCATTTTAATTTGCCTTCTTATTTTATTTCTAAAGTGCTTGATTTTGCTCTCTTTGGGTCCCAGTTAATGTTGTATTCTTTAACCTAAAGCCATTTTTACTTTAATATCTGAACACTTCTTCCAGGATGTGGCAGTTAGTGAGTTCCAGAAGACCAAAACTGAAAGGGACTGTAGTATGATTACTCTGTAAGTTACAACTATTTTAGTTACAAGTGACAAAACTCAACCTGAACTGCGTGAGTAGAAAAGAAGACTGTAGTAATGGGCCAAGTAATCATACCATGGGAAAGGCTGGGATTGGACTGGATTGTCCTCATAAGTGGTTGAATTCAGGGGTTCCAGAACTATTCTGTTTCTTTCTCTCTCCCTTAAACACACACACACACACACACACACACACAGCCTTTTGATCCCTTCTTTCTGTATATTGTTGTCATTCTCTCAGGCTAGCAATCCTTTTCTTTTTATTGAGGTATAGTCAGCTTACAATGTTGTGTCAATTTCCGGTGCACAGCACAATGCTTCAGTCATACATGAATATACATATATTCATCTTCATATTCTTTTTCACCATGAGCTACTACAAGATATTGAATATACTTCCCTGCACTATACAGCATAAACTTGTTTACCTATTTTATATATACCAGTCAGTATCTGCAAATCTCAAACTCCCAGTTTATCCCTTCCCATCCCACTCTGTCCTGGCAGTCACAGGTCTATATTCTATGTCTGAGAGTCTGTTTCTGTTTTATTTATTTGTTCATTTGTCTTTTTTTTTTTTTTTCAGATTCCACATATGAGTGATATCATATTGTATTTTCAGGATAGCAATCATGATAAATCTACATCTTCTGAGTCCAAGCTTCAGGCTGACATTAATTCAGTCTTGTGACCTGAAGTGAAACAGGATTTTTATTTCCCAGTTTCATTGTGAAATAATACAAAAAAGGACCTCAACTGATCTAGCTCAAGTCATACCCCTACCTCCCAGGAATAATTACTTTATCTAGAAGAGCAAGGAAATGTGATCAGCACATTGTAGGTCATATCTGCTCAGGAAGAGTGATTTATTATTTGAAGGGCTACTACTATTGGATTAACTGAGCTGGAGGGGCACTATAATATGTTCCCTTATAGATTTGGGAAGTTTCATATCTAGTTCCTCATTCAGATGAAAAAGTTTGCTAAAATTCTTATTAATTAGTTTAAACTGGCTCACCTTTAAAAAAGGTTTTAAACTTTAATAAAAAGCTTTTTAAGCTAAAGTATCATATGCACCTAAAAAGTGCATGGTTCTTAAGTATAATACATAGCGAGATACATTTTGACAAACATTACAAACCCATGAAATTCGAACTCAGAGAAGAAACAGAACATCATCAGTATCCTCTAAGTCCTCGTTATGCCCAGGCTAGTTATCTAGGATAGCCACTGTTCTGACTTTTAATTGCATAGAGTGGTCTTTTTTATCCCTTACATAACTAGTCTTATGCACTATTTACTCTTTTGGGTCTGACTTCTTTCATGTGATATTGCATTTGTTTGTTTGATTCATATTATAGCACTAAGATAAAGATCATTTATTCTCATCTGTTTGATGGGCAGTTGGGCAGTTCTCAGTTTGGGACTATTACAAACAGTGCTAGTATAAGCATTCCAGTACGTGCCTTTTGGAGAACAAAGGGAAATATTTCCATTGGGTGTATATAGTTAGGACAGAATTACTATGTATGTACATGCTTAGCTTTAATAGATAATACTAATCCCTTTTTAAAGGCACTTAAATATATTTTGGTTTTATTTAAAAATTCAATGACTCAAACCTTCCAAAATTTTAAAACTCCATCTCAAAATTTAATATATTTAATTTCTTATTTTAGCAGTTCAGTTGTTTGACTAGACCTTCCTGAGTACTAAAAGATTCTTACAGATCTAATATCTTGACCTTAAAATCATAGTAAATCTAAAGTTATTCTAAATTTCCTAATATATGACAAACATTTACTAAGATTTCAACTTAAATCCACAAGTTCAAATTAAGCACTTGATTAGGACATTTAAAATGAGAGACACAAGAAATTTGACCCATTAGTACTTTATGTTTGGTTAACTCTTGCTGCCTGAGAAACTACTTCAAAATTTAGTGCCTTGAAGAGGAATCATTTATTATCCCCTGCATCTGAGGGTTGGCTGAAGTTTCGTTATCCCAGCTTGGGCTCAGCTGAAGGGCTAAGCTGTGGCTATTGGGGTAGGCTGACAGGGCTGCTCTACTCCAGGTGTGTGCATTCTGAAACTGCTGAGACAGGAGCCTCCTGGGGGAAGTTCCTCTTGTGCAGCAGAATTGCAGGAAGGTGGGGGAGCCATGCAATGTACCTTAAAGCCTAGATGTGCAACTAGCACATCATCACTTCTGCCCATCTGCCATTGGCCAAAGCAAGTCGTATGGGTAAACCAAAACCAAGGGGCTGAAAAATTCAGCCCTGCAACAATGAGGTCATGGTGGGTTAGTGACTGCAGAAAGGAGTGAAGAATTGAGACCAATAATAATGTATGTATATGTCTATCTATTATATACGTATATATTATAATACACTATATATAGAGAGTAACAAATTATACAATTTCCTTCTTATGCTTTGTTTTCCATTCCCATATCAAAAGAAAGCCAGGTTTAACTTACTTTCTCATGGGAGCAACAGTATACATTCTCCATCCTCCCTCAAAAGTACTTACATTCTCTGGTACACTGTCATAACCTAATAAGACAGATTTATACTTGATCATTATCAAAAGTCAGCTGACTCATAACAATGATACCATTATGATAATTTATTAGAAAACAAAGCCAGGGAAAAATGAGAATTGTGATAACTCATTCGTGTCAATTTTGAGTGAAAAACATGGGCTGGAAGTATAGGAGACTTTCCAGAGACAGTACATAATATTTGCCAGACCATACTAATTAGAATGAGGCTCAGTAGGTTCTAGGGCTATTTGAATCTTGGAGGGTAAATATATTGCACCCAATGTATTATTATCTTTTATACATCAAGTGACCAAAGAGAAATGTGAGTTTGAATGGGATCTGGAACAAAAGAGACTTAGAATTTTAAAGGAAGCACTATAGCTCAAGCAGCAAAATCAAGACGATGTGATGCTGTTACATAAATTATTTTGGAAGTATTTACTATCTGGACATAAGCAGGCTAAATTCCCTGGAAGAAGTCTACAACTGTTTCCACTTGGTGACCACTGGGAGACTTAGATTTGCGAGTAACCTGATGGCAGTAGCTACATGTAGTCATTCCAAGAGACCGCTGTTGCCCTGAAACTGGGCTTTGGTGGAGATAGCTCCCATTGTAGAAAGACATCAAGTAAGTCTAAGATCCAAAATATGTATTATATTATTAGGTAATGTCAGAGAGCTATTCTAGTGATGACAGATCAGATCCAATGATGGATAACATAGAAACGGAATAGTAACCAGATGTGACTCTGGGAAAGTACATTGTATCCATGAGCAGGTTGCAGCCCTGCCCTTGGGACAGATGAAAGACCCACCAGAAGAATGGTTAGTTTCTGCTATTGTGAAGTGTGAACCTATGATTTTCATCCTAATAAAATAACACTTTATAGTGGACAGTTAAGAATACTAGTGTGAGGAGAAGTAAATTATGGAAATGTGTGGAAATTCTGTAGAAGAATTAAAATGGGCCATATCAATAATCATCAGATAAAACCTGGGATTAGAAGACAAAGGCTTATGCTTTCGTCTATTTCTTGGATCTATCTACTTGGATACATAAAATAAATGGGGATATTATTACTTAAGCTTCAAATATTGGGTGGAAACCATGACATACTCTGCTATGGAAATTGATTATGTGATAATATGGTATATGGATTGTGAATGGGAAAATAATTTCCAAAAGATGACTTTGGGTCAGGTTCCTCAAGGGCAAGGAATGACAGGTCGACAATGTAGGACCCTTACTGATAGCCCCATGTGGCTTCAACTGGGTCCTGACTAGAACAAACTCAAGTTAGACTTTGACTTTGTTTACCCTTTGGCTGTAGCAGTGGCTGAAGATAACATTAAAGATTTGGAATAGCAGAATGTGAAGTAACTCAGTCTCCTAGGTTATATTTTATCAAATCAAACATTTCACTGTTGCCTATGTACAAAAATGAGCTAAGAGACTTAACATCATGTGGACTTACCAAATTCCATATCACTCATGTAGCAGCAGTTTGATAAAGACCTGAGATGGGTAATTAAAATATCTATTGATCATCAAGGACTGGCTGGCTTGACTGGGTCTATAAAGTAGAAACATAAAGTAGAAAAATCATTTGGCAGGGTTGGTATGTGGATGTAAGGGTAAAGATGAGTGATGGTGCGATCACACAACTCTCTGAAGATTTCTTTCCTTTGATTTTATTTAATATGGAACGCTTCACCAGTTTGCCTATTAGTCTTTGCACAGGGGCCATATTAATCTCTGTCTTGTTCCAATTTTGGTATATGTGCTGCTAAAGCAAGCATCCAAAAGAACATTTGTTTTATCTTGCTAGATTCAACTGTGCTGTGTTCAAGACTACAACAGCTTCTCCCAGCAGAGGGAGGATTTGCAACTCGGGAAACAATTTCAGTTTCTCTGAATTTGACTTGCATACTGGTAAGAAAACAATGGACTTGATAGTGACTCCCCTCATGTTCCCTTACCTAGGACTGTTAAGTGCTGCCCTGTTGACTACAGGTAGGATGGTCCCATCACTACTTGCCTTCCCTTCTTCCCGGGAGTGAACAGAAGGGGAAGCCTTGGCCATTATTCCAGCTACCTGCCAATCAGCTAAACAGTAAGGAGACACACTCAGGGAATATAATCTGGTAATAAGCAAGGAACAAATGGCGAGCAAAAGGGGGATTGTGGCAGATGGAAACAAAGCACAGACAATGTGTAATGATGCATCACTCTTTTCCTGAGAGAGTATTTCAGAGCCAGAGAAAAACACTCTTAACTGTTTCTCTCAGATATAATGCCAAATAATTGCTAACTCAGAGAGAAGATCCTGGACTTTTTTTTTTTTTTTTCTTCTGGGAAAGAGAATGACACTGAAGCCAAACTGCAAGACTGACCTAAGAACTCTGACTTAGTTACCGAAAAGACGTCAATTGCCCTTGATGAACCACCTCAATATTAGCTGGTTGGAATTTCCATTGGAGCCACATTTTGTTGATTACATGTATCATACTGATTTTGTTGTACCTGGAGAGAGAGAGCCTTCCTTTGAACTGAGTGGGATGTGCTTGCCTCTGAACGGGGCATGAGTATGAAGGGAGAGGTGCCACTATGGCATTTCCAGTAGGTCCTGGAGTCTCCTTTTCTCTTTGGACTAAATCAGATATGCATGTGGAAGGGACAGTAAGTCAGCAGGGCATTCAGGAAATCAAAATGGTGTCCAAGAGAGTGAATTATGCCTGATACGGTGAACAAATATCACTGATGGGGTTTGCCTCTGAAACTTTGAAAAGGATGATTATGAAAAGCCTATTCCTATTAAATCGAACAGCATCGAGGGGTCAACATGTTCAACTGACCACCTCCTGGAATACCAATATTTTAGGTGCCCACTACCTGTGTGAATAACATTCATAGCCCCAGCAGTTCGTGGCAACAATGCTTGTGGTGAATTAACTAAAACTGGCCCCAGCATGACAAGAGAGACTGAGAGCCTTGGGGATTGGACTTGGTGTGTTCAGTTAAGGGCAGATGGCTTTTCAGGGGGCTCACCACCATGCTAAGAGGAATTTCAACCCAGTTAGGGACACTGGAGTTCTCTCTCAGGAAGCTTGTCTTGCTGGTAGGTCATCTGGAAAGACTATATCTTTCCAGCTATCTGAAAGCTACCTGAAATTGAAAGAGAAAGAAAAAGGGTGGGGGAGAGAGAAAGCAGGTGCTGGGTGAAATGGAGGCTTAGGCTCTGGAAACTCTAAGGTCAACCTAATATGGCAGGCCGTCCCTGAGAATGCAGTCTTTTATCGCTGCTTCGTCATAACCAGAGTGCCCAGCTTAAAAACAAGATCACATTGCCCTGAGTAAAACTGGTTGAGATTGGGCAGGTCTGGGATCAACCCTCCCTCATTATGGGGAGCATTGTGTCCCTAGGAATCCCTATCAGCCAAAACTTAGTTTTTGATGGCTGACCATGTATTTTTTTTTTTTATCCAGACTGGAAGGCACCCAAAATTTACAGAGCAATAACCTCTGGTGACTACCCCAGATGCAGGAAAATATATGGCATACAGAAAATGGCATTTTTACTAGAAAAGGTGGTAAAATGGCACAGTAGTATTACTGAGGTGTTGTGTGCTATGCACCATTTAAAACTCTACCATAACTGTTTGGTGTCATAAAGGATTTACAGGCTCATTTATAGATGTAAATGAAAATAAAATTTATGAAAATAATAAACCTCCAAAATGAAATGATCCCCCCACCCCAATGTGGTGTATTACCCATGGAAACTAACTGGCCAGAGGAAGAAGCAAATTTCATTTTGGGAAAGTTATACATGCAATATCTATCAATACCTAATAATATGGTATTACAAGTAATAGTGGCTAAAGAAGGAATAAAATAGTCCACCTGGTGCATCCATATTGTCGCATGTATCAACAGTTCCTTCTTTTTATTGCTGAGTAGTATTCCATTGTATGGATGTACCACATTTCTTTATTTATTCATCTGTCAGTAGACTTCTGGATGGTTTCCAATAAAGTTGAAAATATGCAGACAGATGCACAGAGCTAGCAATTTGACTCTCAGCTATATATCTTAGGGACAATTTTTATATGTGCATCAAAATAAATGTGTGAGAATTTTTGGAGTAGCATTGTTTATAATAGTAACAAATTGGGAACAACCCCCATGCCTATAAATAGAAGAACAGATAATAAATTGTGGTATATTGCATAGAGCATTTCATTTCATGTAGCAATGAAAATTAAAGAAAAATAACTATATATGACAGTATAGATAAATACTACAAATAGGATATTGACCAAAAGGACAAGGACATGAATGAATCTATACACTATGAATGGACTTATATAAAACTCACAAAAGTTCTAAATAAAAGAAATTTTTTTATGGAATGATGACCATAAAAATGAAGATGGTGATTAGCTTCCAAGGTGGAGGGGCTTTGTGAAGAGTGAGCAGCTCACTTGTTGCAACTGCAGGAGCTCAAAATGTCCTTTGTTTCAGTCAGGATGGTAGTGAGAAGGGTATTTGCTTTATTTAAGTTATTTATTTTTCCTTTTTAAGTTTAGATATTTGCTTTATAATTATCTTTAAGTTGTATACATTTATTTTACGTACTTTTTCACATGTACTGTATATCTCATACAGAACAAAAGAAGTAATATCATACATAAACAGAGTTAGACAGAACTGGGTCTAAATCCCCATTATGCCACATAATTGGTGATTTTTAAAAAATCTTTAATTCCCCCAGCTTACAGATGAGGGTGAGAATAGTTTATTCATAGACACGTTGTAAAAATTAAATTAGATTATATACATAACTAAATTATTAGTGTGGGCACTTGGAAACACAAACCCAGGTTCTGAAGGACATTGTCAATCTTAGATAACAACAAACTGATAATTATCAGTCTCTCTATTATAAATTTAATTTTTTGTAGTTGAAAACAAAGGTAAGACTTGGACTTGGAAGCTCATCAGAAAATGAAAGAAACTTAAAATTCAATTATAAGATTTTTTCCTTTTTTTTTTGCTTGTTTGAATATACAGTTTTAAAGAAAATAAACCTTTGGCTTCAAGAGCATACTTTATCTCAGATTCAAAATCTAAACTAGCAAATAGAAATATATTAAATGGCTTGGTGATGTCTGCCCCCTTGTGGTCAATGCTCTACTAAATGAAGAGGATGCTGAAGGTTGAAAATTCAGGCTTCTAATTCTTAAAAAAAAGATCACAACAGAAAACATTTAAAAAGTGTAATTTTACTAAAGGTCTGCAATATTTAACTGAAAGATAATTCTCTTTTGATGTTGAATATGTGATAGTATTTGGAAATGCTGTGTTCTGTGTTACATTTTGTTATTCCTGGCATCATCTCAGACCCAGTATTCGTACATATTTACATTTTAAGCTCATACATATTTATATTTTAAGCTGTCATTAATGAATCTATTTTAGTGTGTTTGTCAACCCACAGAATAGAAATTTTAATATATAGTACTCAAGGTTTATGGTGATCAAAGAACATGTAAAATGGTCCTTTTGCTTTTTGCTTTTCATAAATGTTATCCCCAATTACATTACTTTTGGATAATGAAGTTTGAACCTCACTTACACATGAGCTAATTTGTGCAGACAAATTACACTCCTGGAGAACAGAAGAAACATTATGCTTCAAAGTGCCATGTTCCTTCAATTTTAATTTATATTTGAATTAGAATTATTCTAAATGAACCAAGAGTTTGCAAATTAGTTACTATAGTACATTGCTATAGAAACATGACACTGTGTCCTGATTCTCTGCTGATGCTTCCTTCACAAAGACTGACAATGAATTCCTTTCAGCCACATAGTATTATGTTCAAACTTCTTGGGACAGTTTTCCTAATCTGGACATATTTGATCTAAAATGCTAAAACAAGAGCGCCACAGAATGACTTCCTCTTTCTGACTGTTTTATGCATTGTCCTGTCTCTGTGCCTTAGTTCACACTTTGGGGCAGTTACTAAATTTCTGTTTACCTTGTTTTCTCATCTGGTAAATGGGAATGATTATAGTACAGAAACAACTGAGAGCTGTTTTGAGGATTAAATGAGAGAGTATATATAAAGTACATTTTGAAAAGTGTCAGAAACACAGTAGGCAGTAAATAAATGCCTATTATTGTTTGTCTTTCCCTGACCTTCCTTCGGTAACATTCTTTCCACTGCACCTCTCTACCACCTGCCAATCAAGGGTTGATTTCTCCATCAGTTGCATTCTGCTGACTCTTCGTAGATGATCTTTCAGCATTAGCACACTGTATGTTACCGACTTGGCTGCATGGCTGTGTACCTGGCATATCGCTTTTCGTGGGCAGTTCAGTTAGTAAAGTTTCCGCATATAATAGATGTTCAATAATGTTTTGGGAGATTAAACGAAGTGATTAGAAAACATATGAGAAATAGATTAAAAAAACGTTTCTTCTGTATAGCACAGGGAACTATATTCAATATCTTGTAATAACCTATAATGAAAAAGAATGTGAAAATGAATATGTGTATGTACATGCATGACTGGGACACTGTGCTGTACACCAGAAATTGACACATTGTAACTGACTGTACTTCAATTAAAAAAAATCTCCACATGTATTGGAAATAAAACATGAACTTGCAAAAAAAAAAAAAAAAAGAAAAAAGAAAACATATGAAGGTTGACAGGATGTGAACACAATTCATGAAAAGTCAATTGTGACAAGAACATAACAACTACAGTTGATCCTTTAATGACACGGGTTTGAACTGCATGAGTTCACTTATATGCAGATCTTTTTCAGTAAATATGTTGGAAAAATAGATTGGAGATTTGCAACAATTTGAAAAAGCTTGGAGACAAACCATATAGTCTAAAAATATCCAAAAAAATGAATAAAAATTAGGTGAATGCATAAAACATATGTAAATACTAGTCTGATCATTTATAACTATAAAATATGCACAAATTTATTATAAAAAGTTAAAATTTATCAAAACTTATGCATGCAAACACTTAAAGACCGTACTTGGCGCCATGCACAGCTGAGAGAAATGTAAACAAATGTAAAGATGCAATATTAAATCATAGCTGCATAAAATTAACTTTAGTACATACTGTTCTAACTGCAATAACGCCACGGCTGCCTCCTGCTGCTGTTGTGGTGAGCTCAAGTGTTGTGAGTATCTGTTTAAAATGCCAAGTGATGCTTATCAGCTCTGCGTGAGCAGTTCCTCTCTCCAGTAAACTGAGTATCACAGTAAAAAGCAAACTCTCCCAGGTCTTGTGTGGTCTTTGTCATGCCTAGAGCAATACTGTAAACCTTGAATAACACCATGGGACCCACACAGAGTGCCACTAGTGGGGCTGGAAGTGCTCCCAAGAAGCAGAGAAAAGTCATGGCATTACAAGGAGAAGTTGAATTGCTTGGTATGTCCCCTAGATTGAGGTTTGCAGTGCTATTGCCTGCCATTTCAAGATAAATGGATCCAGCGTAAGGACCACTGAAAAGTAGAAAAGGAAATTCATGAAGCCATTGCTGCAGCTACATCAGCAGGCAGGAAAACTGCACTTTTTGTGAAATCCTTTTATTATCTTGTATTGAAAATGCAGCTTTTATGTGAGTGTGGGCATGTCTTCAGAGTTTAATATGATTTGAAGAAAATAAAACAAAGTCATTATATGTCAACTTAAAGCAAAAGCAAGGTGAAGGATCTAAAGCTGGAGAATTTAACACCAGCAAAGGATGGTTTGATACTTTTACAAAGAGGTTTGGCTTAAAAAAATGTCAAGGTAACAGGAGAAGCAGCTTCTGCCCACCAAGAGGCAGGAGATGAATTCCCAGATGCCATTAAGAAAATCATTGAGGAGAAAGGATAGCCCTTGAACAGGTTTTTAATGCAGATAAAAGTGCCCTATTCTGGGGGGAATAAAAAGCCACAAAGGACATTCATTAGCAAGGAAGAGAAACAAGCACCAGGATTTAAAGCAGGAAGGGATAGGCTGACTGTACTGTTTTGTGCAAATGCAGTTGGGTTTATGATCTGTAAAACTGCTAACCTCTGAGCCTTGAAGGGAAAAGATAAACTCCAACTGCCAGTCTTCTGGTTGTACAGCAAGGAGGCCTGGACAATGAGAATTCTTTTTCTAGATTGGTTCCATTGCTGCTTTGTCCCTGAAGTCAGGAAATACCTCACCAGTAACGGATAAACTTTTAAGGTTCTTTTGATATTGGACAATTTCTCTGGGCACATAGAACTCCATGAGCTCAACACCAAAGGCACTGAAATGCTCTCCTTGCCCCCAAACATAATGCTTCTAATTCAGCCTCTAGATCAGGGGGTCATAAAGAGCTTTAAGGCTCATCACACATGGTACTCTATAAAAATGATTGTCAGTGCTATGGAAGAGAACTCTGATAGAGAGAACATCATGAAAGTCTGGAAGGGTTACACCACTGAAGATGCCATTATTATTATAGAAAAACCTGTGAAAGTCATCAAGCCTAAAACAAGAAATTCCTCCTGGAGAAAACTATGTCCAGATGTTGTGCGTGACTTCACAGGATTTACCACAGAGCCAATCAAGGACATCATGAGAGAGACTGTGAGTATGGCAAAAAAGGTAGGGGGTGAGGGGCTTCAAACTATGGATCTTGGAGAAATCCAAGAGCTAACAGACACTACGCCAGAGGAACTAACAGAAGACGACTGAGTTCTTCCGAACCAGTGCCAGAGGGTGAGGAAGAAGATGTAGAGAAACAGTGCCAGAAAACAAACTGACATTAGACAATCCGACAGAAAGGTTCCAAAGTTTCCAGACTGTTTTTGTGACAGGGATGGACCCTTCTATGATAGGAGCATTGAAACTAAAGTGAACGGTAGAAGAATTGATTCCATATGGAAATGTTTTTAGAGAAAGGAAAAGCAGAAATGTCAGACAGAAATTATGATGTGTTTTTGTAAAGTCACACCGAGTGTGCCTGCCTCTCCTGTCTTTCCTTCTGCCTCCTCCACCTCGTCCACCTCTGCCACCCCTGAGACAGTGAGACCAACCCATCCTCTTCCACCTCCTCCGCAGCCTACTCAATGTGAAGATGAAGACGAAGACCTTTGTGATGATCCACTTCCACTTAATAAACAGTAAATGACCATCGTGCTCCACAGTTGATAAACTTATCTTTTGTGCATGTGTGTCTTCGTGTGAAAATCTAGTAACTGTGTGGCAAGAACCATAGGAGACATTCTTGTGCCATCATCATCATCATCACCCAGGTGCTTATCTTGTAGGACATTGTGCACAAGGCTTGTATTGAAATGGACAGCCTATCTTATATAGGCATAAGGTGAGTGATATTTAATACAAAATTAATAATGTGTTAGTTTCCTTACTGTTTTATAACTTTGCTTTCAAAGAATTGCATTACCGTACAGTATATCTCTTTCATAACTGGAGAAACTGTGTATCAGCCTATCATTATGGGTAAGTGGTTTCTAAAAAATTCAGCAGTGTTTCTAATACTATATTATTAATATGACTGTCATACTCACTGTATGCCCTAAAATGTTATACTGATTCATTCACTAGTGTATAGGCTAGGCTACCCTGAATCAATTGTATTGCTGCCTCCCATTATCAGTGCATGAGTCATCATACCTGGAAATACATATGAATTTACTTTTCACATTTTCTTTTCATTTTGGTCTAGTGTTAGTACTATGTAGAACATCTACAGTGTTTTGTATTATGTAAGGCAATACTGATGTAGGTACTAACAGACAGATGATTCAACTTGTAAACACATGATGTAAACTTACAGTATTGATAAATACAATAACAGTACTGCAAGTGTATTTTTTCTTCCTTATGATTTTCTTCATAAAATTTGCTTCTCTCTGGCTTACTTTATTGTACAAATACAGTATATAATACCTATAACATACAAAATATGTGTTATTTGCTGTTTATGTTATTGGTAAGACTTCTCACTAACAGTAAGCTGTTAGTAGTTAAGTTTTGGGGTAGTCAAAAATTGTACTTGATTTTCGATTGTGCGTAAAGGATAGGAACCCCTAACCCCTGCATTGTTCAAGGGTCAATTATATTTTCATATATAGAGGACTAAGGTAGGAAAAGGCAAAGAGAGGTGGTTCTGAAGCCATTATTTCTTTTACTGGTCAGTCTTTATGGCCATCTGTACTCACAGGCTCCTGGTAGAAAACGGGGAAGCAACTCCAGGTCTTTTAAACAAAGTGGTGGAAAAACTGAGAAGTCAAATGAAAGCTAGAGAAACAAGTCATAGTTTAGCTATGTAGGGGAGCCAACACGTTATCTCTGCCAATCTTAAGCTGTCAACTGGGGTTCTTTAACAAAACGTTTAACAAGAGAAAAATCATTTATTTACACTTGGAGTGTGCATCATGGAGGAGAAACCTCAACAAATAGTAACTCAAAGCTGTGGCTTAGAACTCCAGTTATATAGCATCTTCAACAAGGAACAATGCATCTGTAGAGAAATGACAGGCAAAGGAAAGCAGCTTTAGGCTTCCCAGGATGACAAACTGTGGGACAGTAAATATTTGGGCAGGAACTAATGGAATGAGGTTTTTTGCAGGTTGTTCTGGCACTATTTATGGGCTGATAAGAATTTTCAGTGCAGGGAGAATTTATACCCAGCCTTTAGGCAGAAAAGGGGAAGGTAGAGAGAGCTTGTCCTTCTTCTTAGTTGTCTTCAGTTCAAAATAATTTTTATACCAGAGAGGCGTATTTTGGGGTGACACATTCTGATTTCCTTCAGCTGAAAGAGAAAGCTGCTACCACCCTTGAGGCAGAGAGAAAGGTGATGAGATGGTGTTACCAGAACCAAGAAGCCAGAGATCTTTGGCTGAAACTCCAAGTATGGGGGGTGAGGTTTCCTGGTGAGCAGTGACACCGTACAGGGTGGGAGTGGCCCGTGGACGGTGGAGCCATGAAGAAGACAAGAGTTGCTGCTGGGAGTCACACCCAAGAGTGAGAGAGGAGCAGACAGCCCCTGGATCGCCGCACCACTGCCCTTTAGTCTCTAGCTGGTATCTCCCACTGGCCAAACCCAGCCGCCAACTGGCTGAGGTGGGAGCCTGGAAAAAGCAATCTGTAGGGGCAGGCTTTGCTATGGTATAGAATGGAATTGGATGCAAGCCTGAGAAACACGTCTGAAGGCAAAAGTGCGGTCGACCATCCCATAACTTCTTCTCTTCCCCACAACTTACATTACAACCTCCGGTTTTCTGTCCATTCCTAAACACAGGATAAATGTTCACGCCTTCACTACTCCTGCGGCACAGAACACAGTCTCTACGTTTTTTCCCTATTAGAATTTGACCAGTTGTTCAAAGCCCAATTTGAAAGCCACACCAGTTTATAACTTTCCCCACACCATCAGTGAAGTGAAGTATTCCATCGGTACTTACAGTACTTTGATCATGCGTCTCCTGTAGCAGTAATTTCTGCTTTACAGTGTAGTGATTTATGTATATGCCCTTTTCTGCTAATATTGAAAACACATTTGGCTATCACTTGACTAAAAATCCCCACAGATTCAACGATTTCTTTAGTGCCATAATTAGTGTGGACTGTGCACTGTGAGGTCATTACCTGAATGGTCAGTCTCCACTCACAGCCCAGGGACTGTGGAGCACAGTATCTCTCTATGGACACCAGGGAGGACTTCTTTTAGCTCAGAGATAGTAAGGAAAGAACTGTCTCCCTGAGGCATGGGGAGGGTGAAGCTAAATAGATGTCAACATTTTCCCCTCACTCTTTGGAGCATTCACCATCATTGGCATGAGTCTAATTCATTTAGAAAAAAGAAAAGGTATTGAATTTTTTAAAAGATAGTTTTGTTCTTCTAAATACAGAAAAGGTTTCTATCTCTTTTGCAAGACAAGGCTACAGAGGTTGAGAGTTGTGGCCAGCATGCTTTTCCTTTACCAGTGGTTATGATTTATTAACACAAATGTTGGGGTTGGTCAGTGTGTGTGCAGTACCTATAGCTTCAAACAACATACTCCCCAGTGGTGCATCAAGCTACAAACTTCCCAGCATCCTGGGGGGAGAAAATTCACCTGTTTAGCAACATTCTTTATTAAGCCACAAACTATGTAAGTGTCTTAGGAAGGTCATTCTGCACAAAGTTTGGTCACAGTGAGAGCTGGATGGTTAGGTAGTTCCATTCAGGCATGTGGATGGGGGCTGTTGAGGGCCCAGCTTGGTTTACAATGAAACAATCTAACTGCATCATTGCAGGGCCAAGGGCATGCATTTCAACATACAGTCCTCAGTCATTCCAAGAGCTCAATATCTAGAAGCTTGCAATTATTCTGTAATCTCTACAAACTTGAGATTTTCAAGAGTCTCAGCCTATGGGTTTTTGAGACTCACTCCTTTACTGTGCTAATTTTGCTCCTTTTCCAAGTATATTTTGTTAAACATTTAGCATTCATCTGGGCTACATTTTCTATGCATTCCATATGCACGGAAAGAATGCATATCCTGAAAATCACGTGAATCCTAAGTTATAAGAATGGACTCCTCTTTGCATTCAAGAAAAAGCATTCCTTCCAACCTTTATGATTATTATTCATGGGAATGTCCACTGTGTAGGGAGGGTATTATTCTAGATTCTAGAGTCTGAGGGATATAGCATTAAATGAGACTCTGGCAGCAAAGATTCCACATTTTGCTCTATTGCTAAGTAGCACTATGATTGGAGGTTAATTTCTTTCCTTCCGTAAGATTTAGGGGTTTTATTTGTCAAGTTAGGAGCTTGGACTTCACAAGATTAATTTAGCTGATTTCCAGGTCTGAAATTCTAGGGTATTATAACTATAAAAGTCCCGATGTAAATATTTGCATGTATGGGACAGGCAGTAAAAACTCTATGAAGTAAATCCTTCTAACACATGAGATTCCAATGATAGAACTAAGTTTTGAAAGGTATCTTTGCTGTGCAAGTGGTGGGAGAAATCCTTAAGACACTGGTGCCCTTAAGTTACAAACTTTCTTTCTGTGACTTTTATCTCACCTTTTCGTAGTTTTCTATTCATAACAAGTTTTTTCACAATCCGCCGCCAAGTAGAATCAAAGTAAGATATAAAAATCAATCTATGTTTATTCTGTTTTCATACTTCATTTAAAATTACCAAATGATGCACCAAATATCTGTAATTGGTCCCAGTTTGCCATTTGTGAGCTCAAATGACGACCCTGTATGCCCAGAGAAGCGAGAATATCACTTCATTACTTCAACCAGGTTGAGTCCGGGACCAAGAAGAGACAAGTTCATAACTGGCGATGAGACCTGGGCAGGGGGAGGAGAGGAGAGTGACGGTCCATGCAGATAGTGAGAAGAAGGAAGCGCAGTGGGAGAGAGGACTGGATAAACTGGGAATATGACTGCACTGAGAAAGAATGATCTTGGAGCTCACTGGGAGCTTCAGCAGTAATCATTTGCCGGGATGATGGCGAGGTGGCTCTGTCCACCTACCAATTTCATGTTTTCTCTTCTTTGCCATTCATCACAAAGTGAATTGCTTGCATTTGAACCAGTGTAAATCACCAAACCACAAAACATTAACTGCACTATTTTCCCTGCACATTTATTATTGTTGTTTTCCCTTAATGCCAATTGTTGCAAATATATTGCAGAAATTTAGAATATTATACAGGATTATGAGACAAAGACTCATGAGGGCTAATTGTCACCCATCCACTCTTTTACATCATTATTTATTAATTTGTATGACACCTCAGGGATAATCAAATCCCCTCACCAAAATCAAAGAGAAGGAAAGCCTTCAGTGCACAGTAAAACTAAGTTTAAAATATCTAAAGAAAAACATTATTTATTTCACTCTTCTCAGGCGCCTACCAAAAATTACCTGGATATGCAAGCAGGTGGAGAACCAGGTAGCATCTCGGCTGTACAAGTCACTAACAGAAACTAACTCCATCTTTGAGAGTCTTTCCCAAAAATGACTCATTAGGAGGGGTCCCACCGGGGCTCAAATAAATGACTCACTGTTCTAATGTGGTGTTTTCTTACAGGGGCTGTGAAAATGCATCAGAAGGGACATTCATGCTTAAATGTTCGATTGATTTCTAGTCAAAGTGACAAAATCATTTAATGGGAAAAGATAACCTTTTAAAGAGTGCTGGAACAAATAGATAAACAAATGCATAGGGTAAAAAAACCTCTAACCCTTACCTCACCCCATAGACAAACATTAACTCAAAACATGTCATAAAGTTAAATATAAGAGCTAAAATTATTAAATTTCTAGAAGAAAACTTAAGACAAAGTTTTTTTTTTTGACATTGAGTTAGGTAGATTTCTTAATATTAAAAACTACCTAAGAGAAAAAAATTGAAAATGGATTAGATCAAAATTTAAAACATTTTCATTTTGAAACACATAGTCAAGAATGCCACAGACTGGGAGAAAAAAATTGAAACTGGATCAACAAAAAGCTGGTATGCAGAAAAGTAAACAAAGACCTTATCCAGAGCATAAAAAGGACTCTTACTCAAAGATAAGAAAAAAAAATTTTAATGGGCAACAGTTTGACCGGCACTTCACAAAAGTGGCCAATAATCACAAAGGATGCTAGACATCAGTAGTCATCAGGAAGATGCAAACGATAACTTCCAAGAGATACCAGTACGCACTCACCTGAATGGCTCAAGTCAAGAAGATGGACAATACTTCTGACCAAGATGTAAAGCAATTGAAACTCTCATACCTTGCTGTGGAAATTCAAAATAGCACATTAATTTAGGAAGACAGTTTGACAGTATCTTACAAACTTAAGATTATCTGATCCAGCAATCCCACTCTAAGTATTTATCTAATGGAAATGACAAAATATATCCATTCAAAGACTTGTGCATTCATGCTTATTGCAGCATTCCTTATAATAGCAAAACCTATAAATAACCCAGATGCCCACCAGCTGATGAATGAATAAACAAATTGTGGTATTCGTAGCATAGCCATATCTAAGAGTTAATTTTAGGATCTGATTGGATCATGGAACGTCCAGATGTCTGGTTAGGAATTATTTCCGGCTATGTCTGTGAGGATGTTTCCAGCATTTGAATCAACAGATTGAATAAAGTGCATTGCCCTCCCCAGTATGGGTGGACATCACCCAATCTGTTGAGGGCCTCTGCCTAACTGAATCCTTGATTAAGCTATGGAATATTCAAATGAAAAAATAAACCCATCCACAAAGAAAAGCTTATTCCCAGATAAATTCTTCAAAATATCTTACATACTTTATACACAGAATGGAAAAAATGGGAACCCAGAACACCTCCAAACTTATTTTATGAGGTCATCACAAAATTAATTTCAAAATGTCAAAGGTAAACAATAAAATTAAAGAGCAGTATTTTGCCACTGTCACAGTGTATCTATTTATATCTTCTTTAATTCTCCTTTGCAATGTGTTAGAGTCTTCATTGCACAAATTTGGCCCCTCTTTGCTAAATTTATGCCTAAATATTTCATATCTTGATTTTCTCATAAATGGTGTTAGTTTCTAAACTTATTTTTAAATTTTTACTTGTAATTGTACAGCAATAGAATTGATTTTTGTATTATTGACTGTATCCTGTGAACTTGCTGAATTTTTTTATTAGTTCTAGTAGCTTTTGCATAAATTCATTAGGATTTTCTGTGCACATGATAATGTCCTGGGAAGACAAAGACAGTTTTAGTTTCTCTTTCCAATATTTATTCCTTGACTTTATCAGTCATCTATCTATCTGTCTGTCTGTCTATCTATCTATCTATCTATCTATCTATCTATCTATCTATCTATTTATATTTGCCTTGTTAAACTAGCTAGTTAAGACCTCCATCCCAAGGTTGAACAGAAGGAGCTAGACAGACATTCTTTTCTTATTTGTGATCTTAGTTAGAAAGTTTTGAGCCTTTCACTTTCAAGAGTGATATTAGCTGTAGGGTTTTCTTTAAAAAATTTTTTTTTAATTGAAATACGGTCAGTTACAATGTATCATTTCTGGTGTACCCCGTAATGTCCCACTCATCCATATAAGTTTTCATATTCTTTCTCATTAAAGGTTATTACAAGATATTGAATATAGTTCCCTGTGCTATACAAAATAAATTTGTCTTTTTCAATCTAGCTGTAGGTTTTTCCAGATGCCTTTCACCATGTTAGAGTTCCTTTTTATTCCTAGTTTTCAAAGATTTTATCATAAATGGGAATTTAATTTTGTTCACTTTTCTTCTGCATCTATTGTGATGATCATACGGGTTTTTCCTCTGTTTTATTTATATGGGGATTGATTTATTTTTGAATGTTGAACTGATCATTTATCATCAGTATAAGCCATTCTTGGCCTTCATGTGTTTCTGTGTCTATATATTTATGAAGTTGTGTCTGTGTTTACAGGAATTTGGTGTAGTCTTTTTTTTTTTTTTCTGGAGATGTCTTTGTCTGATTTTGGTTACATGAATTGGAAGTGTTCTCTTTTAATTTCTGAAATAGTTTGTGTAGGATTCATATTATCTTTCCTTAGATGTTTGATAGAATTTACCATTGAATCTTTCTGAGCCTGGAAGTTTCTTTGTGGTAAAGATTTTGATTAGAAATTATAATTCAGTAATTGCTGTAGGACTATCTATGTTTTCTATTTTATTTTGGATATCTTTTCATAATTCATATCTTTCAAGCATATTGTCCATGTGCCAAATTTATTAGCATAAAGCTGTTCATAATATTTCCTTATTATTTTTTAAATGAAAGTAAGATCTACAGTGATGTCTCTTTTTAAATTTTTCCTTTTCTTTTTGATCAGTCTAACTAGGTTTAATCAATTTTTTCAATTTTATCAACTTACTTGATCATTATAAAGAATAAACTTTGGTTCCACTGATTTTCTCTATTGCTTTCCTGTTTTCTGTTTGATTGATTCATGCTCTATTCTTCTTTTGATATTTTCTTTCATCATTTAAAATGTGTATCTAGGAAGTATTACTTGTTGTAGAATCTGTTTTAAGTTAACAACCTTTCTATAAGGTTAATTAAAGCATTTCCAGAATTTCCATGAATGAAAAATACTGCACTGCTCATGACTAGCTTACAGCAAGGCCTGCTTTTAAGAAATCAACTAACCACATATTGTCATTCTCCACTTCTACAATTTGGAGAAATAAATACTTAAGTTTACTGAGAGACAAGGCAATAGTGAAGAGAGAAAGACAGAGGTAATTCAGTTCTGAGTACTTTGTCTTGGGCTCAGTACCTGCATGAAACCGTGATGGAAGGGACAACTGCGGGTTTCCAATGGCAGCACAGACATGAGTAGTCATCGCACAGTTATAGTCTCTCAATGGCATCTCACCTTCTGAAGATGTCCTCGGGACAAAATTCTGTTCTGTAGGTCATCGTGTGGACTCTTCCGTGACGCACAGTTACATTATCTCTCCTGTTGTAAAGTGCATCCCTTGGACACTCAGTGAAAATATACTTTATTCTCTAAAGGCATCTCCCAGGATTTCCAGCCTAAAGTCACTCTTTGTTGGAAGGAAGCAGACAACTTTATCATCTGACAATCCTAGTAGAAAAAGATTTGCGATCCCTATTTACTATAAGAAGAGAGGGAAAAAAATAGTTCTATCTCTGGTTTTAAGAGAGTATCTTGCATCAGAACAAACTTCCTATCTTGGAACAAACAATAAAAACAGGATTCAATTGAAAAAAAAAAGAGTAAGTCAGTAATAACAGCTACTTAAGGGCACTAGAGAGAAACCAAGATAACCATAAACAAGAAAAAAATATATATACCAAGGTGAGCTCTTCTTTGAAACTTTTACCCTTTAAGGCACAGCCTTGAAGGTTGAAAGCTAACAAAAGCGGAGGCTTAAAACTTGCTTTAGTCTCACTGGGCTAGTGATATAAAATAGGAATTCAGCGATACGGAAGAACTCATCATTTCACGGGCATGGTCCTGAAAGAAACAAACCACAAGGAAGTGGACCATCTGTCTGCTCGGCTTCTGCCCTCATTTTATAGTATAAAATGGAGAAGGACCCTACTCTGGAGAAACTGAACCTGTTTTTGGTGTAGATACCTGGAGCTTTTTAACTCTTTATTTATACCTAGTCTCCACAGGCCACCAGAAATTGAGGTTTCTAAGGGAATTGCCCAGTACAAGCCCTTCCTTTGTGTGTGTGTGTAGTCCAAGGTGAACTAGCACACCTTGGACACAGCGATCAGGGAGCCTCAATATTCTCTCTCTCTCTCTTTTTTTTTTTTTTTTTGTAGTTAGCGATCTTCAGTGCATTTCTGAAAAAGTGCACACTTGCTTTTAGATGCATGGGACACTTCTGGTTGGATATACAAAGACTTGAGAATTTTGACTAACCCTGGGGATGGGAATGGAGTGGCTCTAGGAAAAAAAAAAAAAAAAAAAAAAAAGGACCCCTTTTTGCCAAATGAGTTTAGAACCTTTTGAATTTGGCAGGGTAACCTCAAGATTCTTGAGACCAGTGTCGGACGATAAAAGGACTAAATGGATGAGGAAAGAAGAGAAATAGATTCTGCGAGTAAGGGGCTGGCTGCACTGGCTCCCATGTTTTCCCTGGAAACCCATTCACTGGGGTCTCTGGCTGGAGACTCTACAGAGGACATTGTAGCCCTCAACTCTCATTCACCAATTTTGACCTTAAGGCAGAATTGGTGACCTTTTCCTGGAGAGACTAGTTAGTAAATATGCTCAGCTTAATGGATCATGTGGTCTCTGTTTCAACTACAGAACTCTACTGTTGTATTACAAAAGCAGCACAAAAGAAGTACATAAATGAGAATGGCTGTGCTCCAATAGCATTTTATTTATGGATACTGAAATTTAAATTTCATACAGTTTTCATGCATCATGAAATATCATTCTTCTTTTGACATTTTCTTCCACCATGTAAAATGTGAAGAACGTTCTTCACTTACAGGCCGTATGAGCACAGTGGTGGGTGGGTTTGGCCCATGGCTGTTGTGTCCTGATACCTGTCTCAGGGCCTCATGTCCTCCCTGGTGTTCAAGATCCTCAGGAGATTCCCTCTTCTTTCCCCATAACAACAGCATTATAGTCATATGGGATTTGGGGGAAATAGTCTGAGGACAATCTGTTCCTAGAATCAACTTCTGCTGCTTAATAGCCACACCATCAAGGGAGGGAAGATGGCGTGTCAGTTTCATGGTTGTTCTCGGTGTTTGCTCCAGAAATAACTTGCTTGAGTTTTTTCCTCCTTTTTCAAGTAACAAAGACTAAACATGAATGAGAAGTGATTCAACATGATGCACTGTTCTGTCAAGAAGGGAATGTGGAATGAGACAGGATTTTGGGGGGTTGTTGTCGAAATGTTGCAATTGTTAACGAACGACTTCTGCTTATGAGCAAGTACAAGACTTGACTAGGTTCGTCCACATGTTCAGAGAGACCATCAGTAATGAAGTGAGTGACCGGCTGTGTGGCTGGAACAGCATTACACATGCTGACATTTATCCTGTTTCTGAATCGAGCCAGAGTCTGATAAATGAGAAAATTAAAACAGAAAGATGGGAAATGACAGTAAGATAATAAGGGCATTTGATAATACACGTCCAACGGTGAGTAAGATAGTTGGGAAATCTACACTAAAGTTAAAAAAAAAAACCTTAGAAATCTCTCTCCAGGATTGTATGCAAATCAGTTTATGGAAATCTTTTTAATTCAAATGGGAAAGTGTTACAAGTGCAGTTTAGGTGTATGTAAGGACCTCAGGTCCAAGGCATGTTTCTGGCTTTGGAAAAGGAAAATCAAAGCTGATGTTTAGAGAAAACTGGGAAATAGTTTCCTTGCCTCTGTCAGAAGCTACATTCTGTTTTCCCCCTGAAAAAGTACTTTTAACAGAGGAATTAATTCTGCAGAGGTTTGCTAACAAAGAAAAAGCTTAAGATGGAACCTACCAGTATGGGGGGAAGAGGTTGCCTCAGAGATGACACCTGTAGCAAGAAATGGAGTATCTGAGTGAAAAAGGCTCTCAGTACTGGCTTCCAAATAACTGTAAAGTCCAAGTCAAGCAGTGAGTTTTGGAGAGGCGATTAATTGAAAGGACCAGTAGATGGCATCCATAAGTCAGGATAGACTCGGAGGCTCAAGGAAAGAAAAAGGGCCATTTGGCAGTGCCTTTCACATCTAACCCTTCTATCCGAGCTTGCATTATTTGCTTCTCTGATGCTCTTTGACACTCTGAACTACGACTTCAACTTTGGTCCACAATCAGCAACGGTCCATGAGTACACCCCGAGGGGCTTGGGACCAAAAACGCAATGAACGGACGTGATCCGAAGAGAGTTCTATTCACCATTATTTTTTTCCTGCTTCCACCCCATGCTCATTTCCCCCTCTCCCTCCCTCCTTTCCCCCATCTTTATTCTTTCCTCCCTCCCTCCTTCCCTCCCCTCCTCCCTCCTTCCGCACCTCAAGTACGAGTATCTGAGCCACTCACACTCCGCTCACCATCATCACAGGTTGCAAACTCCTCTCTTGTTCTTTTTTTCGGAATGCTTTCCTCTTTTCCTGGACTTCCAAGTCAGTCTCTCCATAGGTACTCAGGCCCGTGTATTTGATGTCTACCTTGACAGTGTATGTACACTTGTAAAATATGTATGTTTTGTGCATGTGCATATTTTTAATTTTTATGCATAGTATTACACTGTTGATTTTTGTCTCTTATTTTTTTCCACTCAATACCATGTTCCTAAGAAACGTGCAAGTTGCTGTTACTTCTAACTGCTATCTGTCATTATTCCTTGGCATGCACCTGCTGTATTTTGACAGGCTATTCCTCTAGTGATGGACAAAGCTAAACCTTGCTTATCTGGGGGGAATCTACTTTCTCTTTCTTTTCCTTAGGACATGGTCAGACTTTAGAAAACATACATTTTTGTACAATAGCTTCTAAAAATGGGATAAGCAGTGAATAAAACTGAGGCAACAAGGTGTTGGGAAAAGCATTCTCGGTCCTCCGCTGCAGATCAGCTCTGTTTCTTTAAGGCTTCGAGAAGGGCTTTCTGATTCTCACGATGACTAATTTTTCTATTTTTACCAAGTGTAGGTATAAAAACCAAGGAGATATTTACATTCATTCCACTCAGATTTATTTTCTCTTGTTCTAACAATGTATTTTGAAGACAGAACAAAAATGAAAATGTTACAGAATTAACATAACTGGGTGGTGTTTTATAACCAACATTACGGCTATGCCTAATCTTACTCCGCTCTAAATATATAACAATTTTTAGTGGAAATGCGTATGCGCTCTGCGGCATTAAACACTGGTGAAGTAGCTTTGCCAGACAGATGGGCAATATGGTGGAGGGGAAAGACTGTATTCTTCGGTATAAAGGCTGCTATGAACTGAATTGTGTCTCCTCCAGATTTGTGTTGAAGCCCTAGCCCTCCACATGGCTGTGATGGACACAGGAGATTTAAGGAGATAGTTAAAGTTAAAAGAGAGCATAAAGGTGGAATCCTGATGCTTTAGAACTGGTGATCTTATTGGAAGAGGAGGAGACAGCTGAGGGCACTCTCCAGCAGGTGAGGACCCAGCAGGAAGGCAGCCTTCTGCAAGCCAGGAGGAGGGCCCCCACCGGAGCCTGACCTCCTGGCACCCTGATCTCAGACTGCCAGCCTTCAGAACTGTGAGAAAACAAATTGCTGTTGTTTAAGGCATTCAGTCCACGATACTTCGTTATGGCAGCCCAAGCTGACTAATGCAAAGACGCAGATAATAAATATTTTAGGCTTGTGTGCCAGGCCAGCATTACAAGGCTTATTCTGGAATGCCTTTCTAAGGTGACAGTTGGCGGAGAAATCAATCATGAGCAAGATCCAATTATGCAAAACTCAAGGTGTTCCTGGCAGAGTAAACAGTAAGTGCAAAGTCCTCAAGGTGGTGGAGGTGGGATCCAGCTTGCGGGGGACGGGGGGCGCCCAGGACAACAACAGCCCAGTGTGTTTGGTTCAGAATCTGGTGTGGGAGTGTGAGATGTAGGAAATCAGGAAGGATAATGAGGCAGGTAAGGTCATGGCGAGAATATGGAAAGGAACTTGGATTTTATCCTAAGGGTTGTGGGAAGATTTTGGAGTGTGTGTGTGTGTGTTTGTGTGTGTGTGTGTGTAACTTTGTATTTCTTTGGAACACCTTAAAGCCTGAAAGTAACTTGATCTGATTTATGTTTTAAAACAATCACATTGCTACTAAATGGAGTGGAAGCTGGAAACCTAGTCAGTAGGCAATTGCAGAGCAGGAATATCGATGCTGGAAAGTGTGAGTAGATTTCAGACGTGATTTAGGCACAGAATCATCAGGATTTGTAGATAGATTATAAATACATGGCAAGAGAAAGACAGGATGACACATAATTTTTCCATTTCAATAAAAACAAGGGCGTGGTGTGATTCACTTAGGTGGGAAAAATAGAGAAAGCATGGAGTCTTTGTCTGAGGGCAGGGATGCAAGAGTTTGTTTTGGGACTGAGGCATTCAAGATGCTTATTAGAAATGCATGGGATTACTGAGTAAGTGGTTATAGACACAAGCCCACATCTCAGTAGAGAATGTAGGTTGGTGTGCTTTCGTCAGCATAGAGGTGGAACAAAAACCATGGGGCTGAATAGAAGCTATTAGGGTAAGAGTGAGCAAGAGAAGAGAGAAGAGGGCCCAGGATTCAGCCTTGGGACATTTAGAGGCTGAGCAGAGGATGAGGATCCATCAAAGTGCACCAAGAAGAAGTTTCTAGGGAGGTAGGAAGAACACTTGGCTCAGGATAGCAGTCATTTTGGAAGTGGAGGTCGGAGACGATGTCCAGAAGGAATGAGGCTGATTGCTTTGGATGCTGACAAGAAGACGTGCAGAATGAAGATAGACGATGGTCACTGGATTTGGCAACAGGGGTGGTCCATGGGCCTGCCAAGAGCAGTTTGTCTAACAGAAGAGGCTGGAAGTCCCCAAGGACAGTATTGAGAAGAGAATGAAGGTATGGAACATAGGATGAGCACTGCACTTGCCTCAGAAGGCCTGAGACTGAAGTTGATCCCTGCCATGTACCACTGAACCACCTGGGAGAAATCATTTCTGTGAATTTCATTTTTTTTTCCTGTAAATCGGGGATAAAATGCTGCACATGAGGGTAGTTATGAGGATTGAACGAAGCAATGTATGCAGAGTGCATTACGTATGTAATAGACACAAGTGTCATTTACTTTTCCCTCTCACATTCTGTTCCCTTGATCCACCCCTTCCTCAGGGAATGAAAGTTTCTGATGTAAAGAACCACATGTGGCCTTTGCAAGTTCCAGGAACCTCTGGGGCTGTGAGTACAGAAACTGCAGAAAATAAAAAAATAAAAAAATAAAAAAATAAAGGACTTTGCTGCTCTAGTTTCCTCACCTGCGCGTGATGGGCAATAAGCACAAAGGTTTCTTTATTGATCTCCGGGGGCCACCCACCTAAATGGGAGGATATTTGCATCATATCCTGAATACACTCCTTGGGACCTATCAAAATGTTCTGATCTAAGGTTTATGCATATCTAAGATGCACATTCCCACAATGAGTGACAAGAGAGCATGTACAAGCCAAAGATGATGCCCTTTGACCCAGAAGTGTAAGACTGGCATCGGCCAGTGGGAATCTGAGAAGCCCGTAGTATGTCGCTATTTAACTGCATTGCACAGGGGCTTATCCCCACGGTAGAAAGATGGGTTGAGAGGAGCCAGGGAATGGCCTTCCCCGAGTTTTCTATAGAGCTGCTTCCCCCAGGGATTCAGTTTCATAGCAGGTCCCACGGATGCCACAGGCCACAGAAAGTGAGTTATTCCAGGTGAGGGACCTGCCAACGTTCGATTTACCTCCTCTTAAGCATGTTTCCTCTTTTCTCTCTCCTTCCCCACCCCTGCACCTGTCACTAGGAAAAAATACTCTCTTTAAGCTTCATAATTTAAAAAAAATGCTTTACTAACTAAAATATTTGTTTAGTAACAATAATAATAACTAATTACACCACCCAGCCTGGTGAGTTGTATATCACATTTTAGCCAAGTAAAACTCGGAACAGCTGAGCTATTAAATCCTGATAAGTGATAATGGAGAAGACCGCTCAGCCTTAACTCTGGTGATGCTACCAGCAGCGCTGTAATTATAATTTCCTCTTTCATTAAGGACTGTAATTTGCCATCGATTTTTATGTAAAATTCCACTGATACCCATGGGAATTCCTTATCTATAGCAAAGGGAAAATTGCTATTTTCTTGAATGTTTCTAAAATTTCCATCCTTTATAGCGTGACTGGATGCTGCATCACACACATTTTCTTCCTATTCTTAATATTCTATTTCCTGTTAGAAAGCATACGTAAAGTTACTACAGCTCTGCTTAGAACGTTTATTATTTTTGAAAAAAGGTCAGTGTAGAATCATATTCCCAAGAGAATTATAAGTTGTGCCTGTTTGAAGATAGATTTAAGTTCAAGGGAATAATCTTCACAGAATGTACAGATTTCTTTCCCCACATTTCATGACACATTTGGCTCTGGGATATGAGACATGTTAGAAAGGAGGTGAATTCCCTTCTCCTCCCAGCTACCCACTCACTGTTCCAGCCACCCGTCCTTCCACATCCCCACCTCCTGACTCCTCTTAACAAACCCTTGCAACTAGATGGCTCCTGTTACATGGGCACAACCACATGCACGGTGCCAAGATACCATAATGACCATCCTGGGTTTGGTCTATTTCATTTGCCATCAAAGCAGTAGAGCTGGAGAATGGTAACTTACCAGATGTCTTGTCAGCATCCCTTATGTGTCTTCCCTCCTTCCTTTCCTTTCCTTTCTTTTTTTCTTTTCTTTTCCTTTCTTTTTTCCCCTTCCCTTTTCTTTCCCTCCTTCCTTTCTCTTTCTCTTTCTCTCTTTCCTTATTCCCCTGGTAAGGGCTCAGTGCTCACTATTGAGAGGATTGGACACTCTCATCTTGTTAGTTAAAGCAAAGGCATGAATAGTCTTCATTGTAGGAGAAAGCATCCCATCTCTGGCAGTTGCTGAGCATCATATAAGAAGACCCTAGGGATTGTGGTTGGCTGTGGATTCCATCTTTAGGAGGGGCGCTGGCTCCAGGCCCATGCACAGTGTTGGGGGGAAATGAAACATGATTCTCCATTGCTTATGATTTTCTAAAGCAAAACATGTCCAAGCAGTTCAGGGAAATGTGACTTCGTGAGCACACATCGGTCTGTGTGTGCAAAGAATTTAGCTCTGCCACTATCGTGACAGGTGAATGTGGACAAGTTCCCCAACCACTCTGGGCAAAGTTACTATTAGTACAAGTTAAGGGTTGAGAATCCAGTAACATTAAGGTCTCATGTCATTAGTTCTTGCTGCTCAACAAACCAATCCGAAATGTGGGTGCCAAGGCGACAACCGATTTATTCCTGCCCACGTGCCCTTGGGCAGCTTGGGGTGGACGGATCTAGGGTGACTGTAACAGGGCGACTCTGCTTCAAACTGTGGACCCCGCTGGAGCTGGCTCCTCTTGGAGAGACCAGATCTGCTCCCTGTGTGTTTACTCTGGGCCCAGGCTGAAGGGGCAGCAGCTGCTCTGGGGAAGCTCTTCTCATGCTGGTGTCAGAGGCACGACAGAGTGAAACCAATTTCCTGACTGCCTGCCCAGCCTCCTCTTCTGTCACAGCTGCTAATATCCTGTTGGTCAAAGCAGGCTGTGTGGCTTTTCCTGAGGTGGGGCAGGGAAGAAAAATAGCTCTGTTAATGATAAGATTAAAAGCAGAATTAATTAATTAATATATATATATAAATTAATTAATATATATATATATGTTTCCATTTGATATTTTGGTACCTCCAGAAAGGAGAGTTCTAATAAATACATTTGGGGAGGAATTTTTAAAACTGGGGAGATGGAGTACTGAGAATAAATGAAAAACAAGGCTTTCAAAATATTAATTAAATAAACACAATGGAAAATTTCCCTATAATGATTTTATTGTTTCTTTCTTTTTAAAATTTCACCCATTGATTTGATAATATTCATGGACTTGATAGTATTCAGGGAAAGCATTAGACGTGGTGCTCATGGGCCCAGAGAAGACAGATACATGCAAGAACTTTTGAGTGAAACATTACCATCCCATTTTATACAATGTGGGCTTATCAAATATAACAGTCTAGTAAATATTAATTTTCACAAACTATGCAATCATTTGTACAAAAATATAACTTCTCCAATAACTGATCTTAATTTCTATTTCAAGCCATATTCCCACCCGAAGGCAGGGAAGGTTTTTATTTTCTACCTTACACTTACAGGTGCATTCAGTCCAACTCAGGAATTTTTTGAAGATCATTTCAAGTTTAAATTAAAAGAAAATTAAGGATTTCCCCCCCCTTCCTCTTTCTTCTCTTTGATTATAATTCTCAGTCCTGGGACAATGACCTGCTGCCGTGGTGTCAGTGGACAGAGATCCTGCCTTGTTCTGACGTCCACTGAAGTGTTCAAACCATCTGTTGGGGCTTCAGATGGTGTTAATCCCTTTGTGGAATCTGAGTTTGGAACTCAAGGGTGCCATATTCGTCTGTAGATAAATTCTCCCATTTCAACTCTGGGCATCCTTAGTTTGGTGCAGCTCATATCTGCAAATTCCTGCCACACAGAAGAAATGAAAGCAAGCAAATGATTTAGGCAATTCTCAGCATCCTGCTGGGGTGTGCTGGAGCTCTGTGAGGCTGTCAAGAGTGTTCTTTTTGGGCATTTCTGTGGAGCTGCTGTCTCTATTCCCCTGTGGAACCCTCACGACTCCAGAAGGGTAACGAGACACATAGCTTTCAGTCCATAGGTCCCCAACTTTATCCTGGCCTTTGCTCATCCCTCCCGAGGGACTCTGAGGCTAGAGGAAGGGGATAGGCCACCTGGTTAGTGACTAAGGCCCTTTCTTCTCCAATTCTTGTTTCTTCCAAGCTTAGGTGATCTTTATTAAGCGGGGCATGGAGGCCGAGGGAAAAATACTTCCCCATATTATTTTAAATATTTCTATTCTTTTCCACGAATTTACCGAAGGACTGGGCTTTCTGATCTTTAAAGCCAAGAATTCAACATTTTTCTTCTCCAATACTACTCGCCCTGGAGGTGATGAGCTGCTTAAGGAAAGGTGATCACAAGGCAGAAAGGCAGGGAGAGAAAAACCTGCCAGTTACTACCTCACTGTATCATCCCATCGCAGTGGTTTTAGGAGATGAGAAAATTATACTTTCACAACAATAATGGTTTACAGTGGTTAGGTTTCTCAGGGTTTTCCAGTGTTTTCACAACACCATCTCATTTAATGCTCACAGTGGCCCTCTGGGGTTGCGCTCATTTGCAGCTGTGGAAGTGTGACTATATTTTGTCACTTAATGAGCTGTGTCTCCTGGGACTGTCACTTTAGCAGGGTTAGGAAATACGGGTATCCAGGCAGCTGGAGCCACCCAAGGCAAAAGGCTGCACCTTTTCAAACATAATTCTTTTTTATTTGTAAATTTGAAATTGCTAAATAGCAGTGGATATTTATTGAAGCTTTGCCAGATGTATGGGAAGATGCTTCTAGTCATAGAAAACAGCCTCTCAAAAAACTTCAAGGATTCTACGTAAAAAGCACAGCTATTTAAGTGCACAAGAATAACAGCCTTTCTTCTCTACTTTATGCTTGCCCACTGGTTTATAAAGCTGGGTGTCCCAGCGGAGCCAAATCCTAGATTTGGAGTGGCTGGTCAGTTGCCATGTTGGTCCACACATCTCGGCTTGTTCCATTTTGCTTGAGTTGATAGAGGATACAGCAGGCAGCTTCTACAAAAGAAACTTTGTGAAAAATCTGGAGGTAGAAGTAGGAGAGACAGGAAAACGGAACAGGATGAAGCAAACAGTAAGATGGAGAGAATTCATTATCAAGTAGTTTGTTACCTGGTCCTGCCCCTTTGCCTAGTTCTGAGCCGTAGAAAAAGAGAGCTGTAATGAAAAAACTGGAGAGAGCTTCTCCTGGGAGGAACTCTGTGCGATTTTTGCTTTAGATCCTGGGTGGTAAAATATGCAGAATGGGGTGGTCTCTCAATTTCTGCCTAGAGCAGCCCAACTTCACCTTAGACAACGCTCAAAGCCAGAATTGTGAGTAAAGCCTAATAGTTTTCATGGAGGTCCATCCTGGGCTCTGCCTCTTGCCTGAGGATGGAGACTAAAAAGGCTGCAAGGAAAAACTGAAAGAAAAATGTTTCTTAGCACTGTAAATCATCACAAGGCACAGCCCATCAGTTTTGTAGAAAGGAAAGCAAGTCATTCCCTTGCTATGACAAGTGTTTAAGAGAGACCAGTTTAAGTCCTGTCCCCGCAATGTGTTTAGCTGTGTGACCTTAGGCAAGTAATTAAAATTTCTGTGACTCAGTTTACTCATCTCTAAAATGGGGGTACTAAAGACAACTACTTCATTGTTTTGTTGGGATTAAATTAGTAAATGTAGGAACTGGGCCATCTGTGGTTTTAGGGAAAATACGGCCCCGTATTTCTATGGTTATAAGGAGTTAGAACGACTTTCCTTCTTCTTCCCTCCCTCTCTTCCTCTTTCCTTTCTTCTTTTCTTCCTTCCTTTCTTCCTTTCTTTGTTCTTTCCTTTATTTGAAATTACCATCTTCCATCATTTTTCTTGATCAGTTTGTAATTTTTTTTCCAATAAAGATGATCTTTATTTTTTTTTAACATTTTTTATTAAGTTTACAATGTTGTGTCAAATTCCAGTGTAGAGCACAATTTTTCAGTTATACATGAACACACATATATTCATTGTCACATTCTTTTTCGCTGTGAGCTACCACAAGATCTTGTATATATTTCCCTGTGCTATACAGTATAATCTTGATTATCTATTCTACATTTGGAAATTCCAGTCTGTCCCTTCCCACCCCTCACCCCCTCAGCAACCACAAGTTTGTATTCTATGTCTATGAGTCTGTTTCTGTTTTGTATTTTTGTCTTTTTTTTTTTTTTTTTTTTTTAGATTCCACATATGAGTGAGCTCATTGTAAGATTGTTCTGATTGGCCCAGTATGCCCCCTCAAATGTTACTGATAGTTCTCAATTTTATTTCTATATTAAAAATAAACTTTTTATTCTGGAATAATTTTAGATTTATAGAAAAGTTGCAAAGATAACAAAGAGAATATCCCATTTGCCCTTTACCTAGTTTTCCCTAAAGTTTGCATCCTATCTCATCATGGAACATTTATTCAAACTAAGAAATTAACATTAGTATGTCATTATTATCTAAACTAAAGGCTCTATTTGGATCCCCCTAGTTTTTCCATAAGTATAATTTTTCTATTACAAGATCCAAAGAAAGATACCATATTGCATTTAGTTATTTCTATTTTTTAAAAAAAATCTTCATAAAGTATAAATTTCCAGAAAAAATAAAACAAAATTCTATCAGTTTGCTTATAACACAATGATTTTGATAAATTAGGTAATAAAATTATAAGAAATTAGACAGTTTTGATTTTAAATCCCATCAATACAAATGGATTCTTTATGTATAATGTCCTAACCCTCTTTCGTATTTCTAAAATATTGGAAAAAATATGTAGAGTAATCCTAGAAAATAACATTGTTTATTTAGTCAGGATCTTTCAAGGTCACTATCAGGAGAGAGATGATATATATTATATATGCTATTTATTATATACACTCATTTAAGTGTTTGAACTTTCGTTTAATTGGGATAAATACTACTTTTTAGTCTTAATTTATGTAACTACATGAATCATAAAATAATATACAGGTTATCTTATTAGATCATAACTTATCATTAATTTAATTTTTCGTACTTAAATACTGGGTGCCCTTGGTAAAGTTACTCACCTTCCTTTTGCTTAAATTTCCTCATGAAAAAATAAAAAGATTGATTTAGATGGTCTCTAACGTCCAATTACTTCCAGAAATCCCCTGCCCATATTTTACTTTGAAACATTTTTTTAAAATAGCAACTCCAAGAGGTAGGTAAAGTTCTGCCGCTCACTGAGGTTAAGTGATTCATCGTTGTCACCCAGGGAGCAAGAGACAGGCTCTGAGGCAAAGTAAGCTCTAGGCCTACAAGACAGTGTGTCCTCCTCCGTGAGTGCGTTAGGAATGGGGGGCACACACACACAGAGCTCATTAAAGTCTAGTGGAGAAACATATCTGTTTAAAAAAAAACAAAAAGAGCTCTGGATTACTCACACCGTATCAACATTTTGCTTCATTTCCCCCAAGATTCAGACCTGTGATAATTGTTTAATTATTGATAAGGTTATGTCCATGATTTTCTTCACTTTGTAAAAAAATCTTTCATTTAACTTAACTTTTGGCAGTTTGTGATCTAGGCAGACACTCTATGACTAATATTTTTGGAAGGGAAGTTGAAAAGTAGAGAAAATTAAACGCCTTTGACACCATCACCCAAGACCAGTGCTTCACTGCTGATGAGGGCAAGTCTCCGAGTTTATTCCCTTGTACGGTCTTAATCCATCATTGATGCCCCTCTGCCAAACATGCTTTTTGCTTGGTCTCAGCTCCAGTCACAAAGCATTGCATAGTTAACTGTTTCTTTTACTTTCCCTGAAGGTCGTGTATGCAATAGTGGGGCACTCCTATTACTGGGAAGACAAGGAACTAGCTGTGTTTTCAAATGCCCATGGTCTTGATTCTCATTTTTCACAAAAGCAAATGAAGACCTAAATTTTGAGGCTTGTGCAGGACACATTTGGGTTTCATTATGCCTGTGTACTGAGGCGTCCACGCATTCTGTCTTTCTTATAAAGATGTGCCGTCCATCACAGAGCAATGCCACTAACGAGCCTTCCAAACAACCATGATCACACTTTTTAATAAGGATTGGAAAATGAGACCTAAGATTTTTTTGCTTGTCAGAGAGAAAAAGGAATGGGAGAGATACACAAAGTCCTGCCTCACGTAAATTGGTGCTTGCCTTTCCAAACGACATGTTTGCTAGTAAAGTGTACAAAGATGCCTTAGCAGGTGCTGGAGAGAGCCACAGGGTCTGATGGTGTGTAGCAAATAATCATAAAAGAGCTGAAGTTGGGGTGCAGTGAAATGGGGGTAGAAGGAATTCAAAGCTATGGTGCATTATTTTGTCTTTCTAAAGACTGTCTTATTCCCACAGTAATAAACCATAATTTTGACTGTAGGAATGCCACCAACATTTCAGGCATTCTATAGAATCTGTCTATATACTAGAATGAACCATGGTCGACTTAACTTGCTGTTTAATTGTTTATTAATAGAACTGGGCTTTCAAAATACAGGGGTATAAGAATATGAAAATGAATATATGCATATATATGCATGACTGGGACATCATGCTGTACATCAGAAATTGACACATTGTCACTGACTATATATACTTCAATAAAAAATAAAATGAAAATAAAAATAAAAATACAGGACACTTAGCAATTAAGGGGTCATTTGTCCAGATGAAGAATAGTAGATCAGAGGGAACCACATTGCCAGCATCCAGTTTAATCTTCATTCTGAAGACAGAGTCTTGATCTCAGCTGAAGAAATGCTTTGGGCAAACTCTGCGGGAGAAATGTGATTTGGATGCCTAACATCACACAGGGGCTATGGGTTGTTCAGTCTGACAAATGGAGAAGAATATTAAAAGAAACAAACACAGAGCCAAATTCCTTTAGAGATCAGGAACTAGCATTATGTCCATTTACGGATAATCAAAATACGGTCTTTGTAGTACAGAAAGTCCCTGAATGCTTCAGGGTAACTCTAACCAGTCTCAATTGCTGATCTGTATTATACTTTAAGATTAGTTCCTGGGTCAGGAGTAAAAAGCATCAATTTTTTTTTCTCTTCTGTGCTGGGAAACATGAAAGAAAAAAATGCATGCAGTATTTTCAGCAGGCTAAATATGAAATGCTTTATACAATGAAATAATAAAGGTAACCATTTCTTGTTTCTTTTCATCTAAGCATGATTTAAAAAGGGAATAATGTGATTATATTTTTGTATAGGATGGAGCGGAATTCCTGGATAATCTTATGCTCAACTTGATTGCTTTATTGATAAGAAAGGGGGACGTGTGGATGTGTATTTTATGAGTAATGCATTTATTAAGCAAGACTGCACATAATACATTAGGCTTTATATGAATTGCATTGGATTTATCTTTCTTTTAGAACATATTTTTAAAATGTTTTACTGCATCTGTTATAACCCCTTTATAGCTGGGGTGTTAGTCCGTGGTAATAGTGGTTTAGCATCTTAGAGTAACATGTAAGATACTATTCAAGGGGAAAAAGGTCACCGAACCACACACAATTAAAATAATCAGCATCTCTGGTTCTCCCCATGTCCCCCTTTTTCCTTGAACAATGCTTCTTTTTCTCCTGTAATCTCCTAGACAGTTGAGTTCACTGACAAATAGGCAAAGAAAATAAAATGCTTATAAATTAATAGTAAGAGAAATAAACAGATCTAAAAATAGTTTGCAGAGGTAGAGTTAAAGGTAGAGTCCAACAAAGGTAGCACGAAGTTTGAGAGTGTGTCATGTTCTCTGCAAAGGGAAGCACGCTCCTGATTGCTCTTTGCTGAGAACAAACAAACTCTGCGAGCAACCAGAGGCAACCTTAAAAAGGACACCGTTGTGCAAATTTTGCACCAGCCACCTGTTTTCCCTTAATCACTGCCTTCATATTAGCTAATATACTAGCTCTAAATTTGTTTTAAGTTCATTCTTAGGGATAAACCCTTTGGAGGTTTTTCAGACTTTTATAAACTTCTAATTAAAATTTCCCATATATTCTCAAAGCTGGCATAGCATTTGTCGGTTTTAGCATTAACCTGACCACACGGCTTTATCATCTGCGGCAGGAACAAGCCATATCCTTTAATGCTGAAATAATCTAAATGGGATAATATGATTCATCCTCCCAATAAAAATTCTCAGCTGTTGGGGGTTTATCACGGTACAGAGATGAGTATTAGCGCCTCTATTTGGATTAAGTTTGCATAACTGGAATGTGCAAAGCTTCTCTAATTTTGTTTCCTGGCTTTGCTATTTATGAGATGTATATTGCATATAAAGAATGTTTAAAACAGTTTAAAACAATCAAATTATCCTGTAAATTTGAGTTGGAACTCTCAGTACCACCTATTTGCTGAAATCAAACAATATTAAGGTCATCTTAGAATTACACATTTCCAACCAATCTGACCCACAGGTTTCAAAACACCAGAAAATGTCATATTATCCCAATGTGGTGTCTGTTATATACAATTTAATGCAAAGAAAGAGATGTCTTGAAAACTCTGATCGCCAGATTCTGAATGATCGCATCCACCTGCTCTTCTTTGCTGCTATTCTTCAGTGTCAGCTCTGACTGAGGTTGGAGGTACGCGTACATGTCACCATTGACAAGGAAAGATGTCAGCTATTTCCATCACCACTTCTATAGCAATAATTTTTTTTGTAGATCCTTCTAATAATGCCCACTGTTACAGGACATCAGATTGTTCATAAGCCTGCCTGTTGTCAGCACATTTCCAATGCTCTGAATTCCTTGGGGGCCAATACTGCGTGCTTCACTTACCAACATACAGCCAGTGCCTAGCCTAGTGACTGGCACATGTTAATGTACATTTATGGAAACGTGTGAATGAATGAATGATGTAGCTTTTCTACATTCATGGTGTTCTTTGCTATGTTTGCTCAACCCAGGGTGATTGTGTAGAGAGGACATCTCTGTTCCAGGACTATGACTATAACAAAACCACAGCTTAATGATTTGAAACAACATCTTTTATTTTGCTTACATAACAAGCATTGGGAGTCTGGGCCAGGCTTGGTGAGGACGTCTAATTTCCTTTCCACTCAGCATGGCTGAAGCAGTCCAATGTTTGGGAGCTGGAAACCTCTGAAGACCTGACTCATGCACCCGAAGGCTGCGTTCAGAAGACTCAGATTGCCCAGTTTGCTAGCACAGCTGGGGCTCCTTGGGCGTTCCTCCGTCTCTCAGTGTGATCTCTGCTGAATTAAATCTTCAGTATAGCTGGTCTGTTACAGAGTGGTCCAGGGCTTCAGAGGTGTGAGTCTCAAGAAAGAAACAGAGGCTGAATTGTCTTTTGTAGACTGGCTTAGGAAGTCACGTAGCATCGTTTCTGCTTCCCTCTGTTGATGGAAGCAGTTACAAAGGTCCACCCAGATCAAAGGGGAAGATGTATAGACCTCACCTCTCCCTGGAGGGGCGTGAACATCATGTCGTTCAGAAGAGTACGTGGAATGGACTATGTAAGGGTGCGGACATTTTTGGAAAAATACTAGCAGTCACAATTCTCAAACTTATGTTGTTATTTTACTTGGAGAGTTAGGAAGATACTTAATCAGAAATTCACAAACTCCTCTTTTCTAGAAATAAAAAAAAAAGCTTAAGTGAATAAATAAAAATTTGAATAATAATCTTATTATTTTTACAAGACCATTTAAAACATTGGTGAATGAATTTCTCACTTTATGTTTCTAGGAAGATGAAAGATTATTTACCTTTTGTTAACCTTGAAATTTTTTAATTTTTGATTATTTTTAGAAGAGTGGAAAAGATGAAATAAAAGCATTCATAATCTACTTTCTTATTATCTGAGACCGTGACACAATATTGTAAATCAACTATACTTCAATAAAAAAAGAATTTCAAAACTACACAAACTGGGCAAATTAAGTCAAACATACCATGCAAGCATGGAGTTAAAATGATTGTTCTTCATGGTTCTCAAGTAAAAACATGTCTCCTGTTGAAAGGGGAGCCTCATCTCATCTTTCTTTAAAACCCCAGCACCTAAGGTGTTCTTGGCATGTGGTAGGAGATCCAGAAATCTTTGTGGAAGAATTAATGATGAAATTCATTTGCACAAACATTAAGGATACAGAAGAACAACATTAAAAATCAGGAAGAATTAAAATTTAAATCATTGTTTATTAGGACATCACTCAATATCTCAGTTGCTCATACTATAAAAGTAAAATCTAAAAATGTCCTGATTCCTTTTGTATATTCATATTCATATTCCCTTATTTATTCTACGTCTATGTATGTTAGCATTGCCTATTATCTCTGCCTAAAACAGTGATTCTTAGCTGTGAATTCACATCTGAATAACTGAATTTCAGAGGGTTGGTGCGGACCTCCATATTTTTAAAAATGGTTACAGATCTTTCTCATGATCTCCCCTTGTTAAGAACCGCTGGGCTACAATATCTTTTCTCACCTCACACACCCAGCTGTTTTTTTTTTTTTTTTTTTGAGATTTAACAGATGATTAATAATCAATGCGATAAAAAATTTTAGATTTTCTTTTTTTTATTGCAGTCTAGTCAGTTTACAACGTTGTGTCAGTTTCTGGTGTACAGCTTAATATTTCAGTCATACATATACGTACATATACTCATTTTCATATTCTTTTTCATTATAGGTTACTACAAGCTAGTGAATATAGTTCCTTTCTTTGATATTTATGAACAAACACAGATGGACAATACCAATCAGAATATATATGAGAAGCTTTAAGTGCATTAAAATTTTAAATGGATGTTGTCTTGTGTTATAATTCAGGTGGATAGAGACGGACTCTGTCCTTTTATGGCACATTGACTCTAGCATACCAACAGGAAGCTCATGTCCTAAGGAAAGAAAAAAGACCTTAGAGTTTTACGGCACTAAGTGTGGAATTATAGAGAATTAATATGTGAAAACACACTTGGAAATAATTATATTTTAGAAGTGAGCCTTTATTTGCAAGAGAAAATTATTTATAAATAAATATATAATGGTCTAAGAGACACTCACTACCTTACAAATGATAGTAATGTATGGTTTAATTAAGTATCTTCAAAGTCCTTTTTGGTAGGAGATATAATAAAAATACATCAATCTTCATCTTCAGAATCACCAATCAATACCAGACTGACATTCAAAGTTAAATGGTGATTTCAAAGTTAAATGGTGATTTAATGATGCAAAATATATTTTTATTTTCTAAAATAAGAGGAAGTACTGATGTTAGTTCATAGACTATATTTCCAACAAATTAAATAGTTCTAATTGTACTTTTAACATCTAGAAAAATTTTATAAATGCCTTTGAGCTAGGGGGCTTAATTTTACACTCAAGATTCTGAATAAAATCAATATGCTTGATGAAAGCATTCTACAACTGTCTGGAAATTGTACGGTTTAAAGGCTTAATGGTATAGAACTGAAATTAATGCTTATAATCATTAACTCTGCAAAATAACGAATAAAGGGTTTTAGTTCATTAATGAAAAGCGGACTCTGTAGCTTTTGACTGGTGCAGTGTGGTTGATTTTCATTTCCACTATTATGTATGCATGTGTTCATATGAATTTTATAGCTCTGGTAATAAATGTAAATTTATGGCCATACACAGGTTTTTTAAAGTCATTATTAAACCAGCTTAATGTTTATGATGGATCAAATAAGTACATTGGTCCTTCTGTTCTGAACCTAGTTGGTGTTCACCTACTATTTATTCATATTCTTTCAACAAATGCATATTTCCTAAAACTGTCAAGCTCTAAGATCTAACTAAGCAGTGCACTTATCCTTTAAGAAACTAAAGGACTGGTAGATTGATGAGATAATTTGAAAATTTCTTAAAATCTTGTAATTTTGTAATTAGAAAAGCATGGACCAACAGTGATATTTTAACCGCCTTAACTTAGAAGGATGAAGAAAGTCTCCTGACAAGGAGATTGTATTTAAGCTGCATCCTGTCGAACGTGTTGGCATTGACCAGGTTGGCTGGCAGGGAAAAAATGGATACTGCTTTGCATGCTCCCAGGAGCCAGGAGATGAAGGCCATCGGAGCAAGGGGCATGGCCCAGGCAAAGGCAAAGGTATGTGGACGCCTGCAGGTCGGACCATCTGAACGGTCAGAGATAACACGGTTACCGTGAATTGATGCATTTCCAGTCACATCAAAGTACTTTCATGTATCTTCTTTTAAAATGAGGCTAGAATGAAGGCAGAGGGCCAGTTCAACTGAGAGTTTTGACTTTCATACTGTAAGGAGGGAAAAAGTATTCTTGACCCTCTTAGGTCACTGGCTAGGTCTGGGAATTAAATGGACAAAGACAGATAAATAGGAGAAAAGCATACAAATTTTATTACATTTTTACACGTGCATGGGAACCTTCCCAAGAGAATGAAGACCCAAAGGAGTGACCAGAACAGGAAGCTTTTATATCTCTTAGAGAAAGAAACACAAATTTGTGAAAAATTGACAAGATAGAGGGGCTTGGGGTAGAGGTGAAGGTATATGGTGAAGTAACTTAGGAAGACAAGGCTTAGTTTAACAAGTTTTATTTGTGCAGATTTCCTGGCCCCCAATTCCGTCTTTGGTGATAATGAATGTCTTCTTTCCTCCAGGCACAGGGAGGGTATCTTTCACACAGAGTTGTAAGATCTGTTTCAGGGAAGCAGGGTGAGGCCAGGAGGTCAGAGTAAACTTTTTGTTTCTGCTATTTTCTCAAACTCCTACAGCATAAGATACTTAATGTGCCAAGGTGCGATGTTTTGGAGTAGTATGTTCTGAACCCTGTCAGTATACTAAAGGCCAGCTGTCTTCCTGTCCACTTGCTTTTGTGTACATGCAGGTGGTCATTATGATTGTAAGGTTAGCACCTTTTGGGTCTTCTTAATGTGTGACATGATACATATAGAATACAGTAACAGTAACAGGATTTAAGAACTAAACATTCTTATTTCTTATCATATCATTGCCTAATTTATCAAAATCATTGGGCTATAAACAAATTGATGGAGTTTGGTTTTATTTTTTCTGAAGATTGTTATTTTCTGAGGATATTTAACATCCATTTTCTATTGTGAGTTAACTCCACTATTTGTAGGGGAGATGCAATGGTGGTGGATTTAAACCCATCACAATAAAGCAAACAGTTTTAAATAGCCATTCTTTCTAAATTCACTGCTTGGCAAGGTGAACCAATGGGAAGAATAATGGGGTGAAGATGGGGGCAGAGGGCTGTCTGTAGCCCCTTTCCCTCATCTATTACCCACACAGACTCCTGGCTTCACTATTTTTCAGTTCAATGCTTTCCTTTGGGATTGCACAGCAATTCAGCTTTTCCCAGCCCCTGAGTTTAAATTTATCTACTCAAACTTCCACTCAGGAGTCAATGAAACCGATCATTCCACCAGCTGCCTGGACCCACACTCCTAGGAGGCAGTAGCTGTCATTTTCTACTACCTAATCCTTCCTTTGGAGGAACACACCAATGTGATATTTTCATACATTTATTTTCAAAAATTCAATGTCGAATAAAATTTGGTGTATTAAATTCCATCCACTTTATTACTTACTGAATATATCTCAAGGACCTGCTTGGGTTCCCCTTACCATAATCATATGGATCTAAAAGATCCCCTAGTTAGGAACTATTGTTATGACTAAGTGATCACTTAACTCTATTCCCAAATAATTACGTTACCAGTTTAAGTCAGAAATTTCTGTGTGACAAACATGTGTCACATTGAATATCCCCTTAGAGAAGCTGTTTGTATGATCCTATATACAAAGTCCATGTTGCATGTTTGTGGTGTGTGTGTGTGTGTGTGTGTGTGTGTGTGTGTGTGAGATGATGAGGTTTACTTACATACCAGAACAGAAGGAAAAGTGTGAGGCCTCGGAAGTGATGTGATATGATACAATATTAAACAGGGCTTACAGAAGAAACCAGTGGGGAGAGAAATGAGGAGCAAATTCAATTCCTGATGGAAATGCCTCCCATGTTCATTAATCTTCTTGTCCCTGGAATATTCTCGATTATAAACTCCTTGAAGGTATTTATTCTATCTTGTTTGCTACCATATTGTCTGTACTCCCAGCACTGCAGCTTGGTGTCTAGTACATTTTTTTATTTTTTATTTTTTGCTATTTACATTCACATTTATTCATGTCCTGCCTCCACCAAAGATATGGGGGGGTGGTTTCACAAATATGCGTCATAAAAATTACAGCAAATAGAATTAAGAAGAAAAACTTAGAAGGAAGAAGTTACAAGTAAGAATAGATTGATAGGACTGCAACAGAACGTGTGCCCTCTGTTAGGACTGAAATCATTCTTTTGCTCTAACCTCAGGTTGAGTTGCAAACTTCCAGGGAGTCAAAGCGAAAAAGGAAGATATAACCACCATTGTAATCTTACGACAGGAAAGGAAGAAGCACACTAACTACTCAAGGGAAGCAAAGCTTTTCCTAGACCTGAATTCCAAAAGAAATTTTTCATGTGGAACTTTGTTTAGAGGGCATTTTGTGATGTGGTATATACTACCTTTAATAGCGTTGCTCTGGAGTGATGGATTCCACATGGCTGTTTCCTGTAATGACTTTCTGTAAAAGCTGAGACAATGCTAAAATGAAATTCAGGGAAAGCAATTCTACAAGAGGCCATAATAACATGCTTTGAGTGTACAACCTCCTTGTGGCTCAGGAAGAGCAAAAAGATGGTCTCATCTGGGTCTTTGAGCCTAGAAGAATGTTGAAAAAAAAAAAATCTACCTTCTTTCTCATCTTTAGGTTGAATCTGAGTTTTCCTTCTTGTTTAAATTGTTACTAAGTTTGAAATTTCTTTAATTTGAATTTTACTGTGAATGTTGACATTTAAAATAAATATTTCATTATCCTTTCACATCTATTCACTGGAATCTAATCACAATAATATGAAACATACCATCATCCAAATATACAAACAATATAAGCTCCTTTTGACAGAAATTTTACATCAAGTTACACTGATAACCCTTGAACTTTTAATTCTATTCCACCTCTCCCATAGAATTTAATCCTAAAGCAAATTTTTCCCTGAAAGTTTCTAACGATCACTCATATTTCTCTACAACAAAAATATGTATACAGATAATTTTATTTTTTAAATTCCTTGATCATAAACTTTAAATGTTGAAACTTTCTACCAAATTGAGATTTTATGATAATGACTATTAAAAAACTTACAGATACAGGTTTAAATTATATGAGTATCTATTAAGCATAAAAGTAAAATACATCTCTTAATGAGAAAGGTGGGCTTTTCCCCATTGATTGTAAGACAAGTGAAGTAAATCCTGTTCTTTTATAAAATGAGAAGACAATTGTGAAAGGAAAGTAGGAAAGAAAAACTTGGGCCAAAATCATTCTTTTGGGAAAAATCAACTTTAGGAGGGAACATTTTATACAGAAATTAAAGATGTAGAAATTGATTCCTTTCAAGTTTTCTGTGCATATTACTCTTTGGAAAGTTTTTACATATCCCATTTTGGAAGTGCCTGGATCTCAGATGTTTTAATCATAGCACACTTCAGTGGGGCAGATCCCCCCCACCACCCCGTAGCTCGCATATCTTGCCCTGTGCTAGTAGTTCTGTGAAATATTAATTAGGTGCACATGCGTAGGCACAGGAAAAATTTACTTGGATTTCTTATTAAAATCCTAAAATAATAAATAGTAAATTTTAAGGATATACTTACGTTGGTATATAAATGTCATATTGTACAGTTTCTACTAAATTCCTTTAATAATATGAAAATAAAAGTCCTCGGGATTTTATGTCTTCCACTCTCAAGAATTAAAGAAAGGTCTTACATTTCTGGATTAATCCGTGGCTTTGCCGGATGCCATCAAAGCCAAACAATGGACCTCAGGATAAACTTTGAAAATTACTAGCCTGTTTTAACGGATGGTCCGCCCGGTTTCCAAACAACCCTTTATAAATGTTACCTTTTACAGCTAAGTTCATGAGTTTAGAATAATTTGACTCCAAGGTTTAGTTTCTATGGGTCTTTTTTCTCTTTAATCCCTCACTGGCACATTGAAGGTATATTTAGGCCACACCAAGCAAAATAATGACTCAAGAAAGTCATTGGTAAGTGCAAGCCAGGGAGATCCAAAAGCCTGTCAATGAAGCTGACTTCTCTGCTCTCAAAGGCGAGACAAAATACGGGTTAGCACAGAGACTCTGCAATCAGACTTTCTGGATTCTAACCCCACTTCTACCATTCATTAACTCTGTGTGACCTTGGGCAAGTTATTTAACTTCCTGACCCAGACTCAATTTCCTTATCTGTAAAATGGGACTTAAATGAGTTAATATTTGCAAAAATAAATAAATAAATAAATAAATAAATAAATAAATAAATAAATAAAGAGATGCACAGACCAGTGCTGAGTGTGTATTAAGTTATATACGAGAGTTTGCCTATTTAAAAAAATTTATATGAGTGTATATATAACACTCTTATGGCATTTTATATTTTACATACCACTCTCATACGAACTACTGTATTTAATGCTTTCATTATTTTAGAGTATATAAATTTCAAGAAAATACAGCTCATTACTCCTCCTAGATCAAAGAACTATTAACTGACATTTTGCAACTCAAATCCAAATTTTCGAGGTCCACATGTAGAGGTTTTGTTTTGTTTCATGTTTGCCAAATCAATAGCTGGATTCACTTTACTCCTGGCATTGTCTTGTGACATACACATTGGTTTTCTGATATTTAAATTTTTAACTGACAGAGCACTTTCGTGTGCTTAAAGTATACCCTACCTGAGACTGGGACCTAGCCAGGCTTTTTACCTTCTTAGTGGCTAGTTAGAGACCAGTTTTGACAAGTTTTTTCTGGCCCCTGGTCACTTCTAGTTCAGGTGAAGAACTGTCACCCAGGCTAGGGAAGATCACTTCAAATAGTACCAGGTGACACTTACACTGAAGTGAAAGGTCTCGTCCACACCTAATGCCTTGTCCAGGAACAGGATTTTCCCAGGTTTCTGGATAAAAACTGTGGTTAATGGAGGATGGTACAAAGATTCCAAAAGATCATTCCAAAATAATCTCTTTCTGCTTTAAGCTCTTCTAATACAAATTCCATTATATTCTATCTGATTGGTAATTACTTTCTCCTATTGTTTAAACTAAACTCTAATGATTTCTTACGGTTTCATTTTGTTAAAATAAAATTGTTCCTGGTCTAGAAGGAGAGAAACCTGTCTTTTAGAATTTTTTGAAAGCTTTTTTTCCTTAATTTTCACTAAGTTAATCTGGAAATAGTATGTCTGAGTTAGAGGGGGGAAATCTAGAAAAGATTGGAAAGGAAGTGCCTCCCAGCCCTGTGTGAGTTTCCGGTTTGCTCAGTTTATAGGCCCTGATGAGTCTTCCCCAGCCTCATGAAGTTCCAACTTATTGCACTGTTCGTGCTACGAATTCAGCAGCAAAGTCAAGGAGATTTCCTGTGCTCTTTCCTGTCCTCACCACCTCCTTTCCAGGACTTTGCCCACAAAGCCAAGCCACTCCAACCTCGCTGAGCTGTGGCGTCTGACTCAGTTTCCTCAGCCTTCTCTCTGCTTTGGCTCCTCTGTCCTGCACCATGCCTCTAGACAAAAAGCTGGCAACTACCTAGCTTACTAAGGTTCATCGGGTTTGTTTTCCTTCTATTAAGGATCAAAGTCCAGTGCTGCCCGTTGTCTAATTCTTCACAGATATTTCTGGTGGGAGGGCAGGTCTAGTGCTAATTCCATCATGGTCTGTCTGTTGAATTGCATAACAAAACTTTGGCTTGTGCTTTGCATGTCTTTGCTATTTTAAAAAATATTTTTTTTAGCCATCTATCTTCATTATGCTTGAAAATTCTATCAGTCTGTGGCAGAAGGGAAATTTTAAAAAGCTTCTTTTAACCACAATAGCTTAAACTTTAATGTGCATACAGATCACCTGAAGATCTTGTTAAAATTCAGATTCTGATTGAGCAGGAATGGGAGCTGAGGCTCTAACAATCTTCTAGGTGATGCCAGCGCTGCCAGTCCAAAAGACCTCATTTTGTGTAGCAATGTTTTATGCCACAGGAGATTTAACTTTTGGACTCAGACACACTCTGGGCATTGATGACCAACAAGTTAGATTTACTGAAGGAGCAAAACCAATAAAGAAATATCAAGACAGCCCAGATAAGGAAAGAGACTTTGGTCTCTTTTCTTCTGCCTTCTCTCTATTTCCACCCTGATGGAGTTGGTATTAAAAGGGGTTTTGGGAAGAGATGACTCAGAAAGATCATGTCTTGTCTTTATCTGCTAAAGCTAAAAAGCCAGGATTCCAGCTCAAGTTTCTGGCAAACAGTTGGCCACACATAAAACCTTAAAAGAGTTTGAATTAAACTTTTAAATACCAAAAGAGATAGAACTGGCCCAAGGTAACATCAAAATGCCGGAAGATTATACAGAACATAACTGAGAGCAGTGATTAGAGAAAAAAGTTATTTCATGTTTATACTTCTCAATATTAAGCCTACTTGACAAAGTGGTTATGTATGTACCACTTGCCTTGAGAAACATTTTCAAACACATTTCAGTCTGTATAAAAATGAAGTACATTTATGCATAAAATTATTTTTTGAGGTTAATTTGTGCTTTTATTTGCCAGTTATATATATATATATATACACATATATATATATGAAATAAAAGTAAAATTATTTTAGAATGTTACCATAGAAATATTTTTATAGAGTTAAAAATTTGAAATATTCTCTTTATCCAGAGAAAAATACACACACACACACACACACACAATCAATTTTTATAACAGAGCCAAATCACCATTTTTATGAGTGGCATCTCCTGCCATCTGCTCAAAGTTGGTCACTTTATTTCTAATGTGTTTACTTTCTGGAATGCAAACCCATTCAGCTTGAAAGTTATTGGGCGACGCAGTGAAATCTAGGTAATAGAAAACATACAGTGTAAGGCTGATTAACTCTGCAGAGAAAGGATAGTTTTGAAACTTGCATAGGCAATAGGATTGGATGATTTTGTAGATGCATAAATTGAATTACAAGTATTGCCAAAGGCAAGCAGCTCTATTAGAAAGCACATCAGAACAGTGACCAAACCAGACACATAGTGCCAGCATTTTTAATGGGTGTGTCAATTGTCCGTGGAGACACTGCTGAGAAATAACTCGATGAGACTCTTTTTCTGCTGTGCTTCAGAAAAAGGAACTCTTAAGATGTACATTCAGCTGGTTTAGAACACAATGCATGTATTTAGAACTTAAGTGAACAAACTCAAGAAAACTTGTGAACAAGCTTGTGTTCCCACTAGCATGCATGTGCCCAATTGCATACACAGGAAACTTAAGCTGTGACTACCTTTTTGATATTCATGATAGAATATTTGTCTATCAGCCTTGAGCATAAAATTGTATTCTGTAACAACTCCCCAATGAGAATTTGGCTTCTCTTCCTTAATTCTGACATTCGATGCCGTTTTTCAACTTTCCTACAGGAAAAGAAGAGAAGATAACTAAACTTTTGTTCAGTGGATCTACTTTTGGGCTGTGACTTCAGTTCCATCTCCTCTGTGAGGCTTTCTCTGGTTACATCAGCAAAAAAATGATCTATTTCTCCATCATTTTACCTCATTAGCCTTTTATATGTATCACTTACTTACCATTTAAACATGGCTTAGTGTCAATAATAGTTTTTCCCTGTGTTATTTTCCCAAACAGCTCTTCAAGGGCAAGACATCTGTCATTTCGGGGCATCTCACAGTATTTTCCATGGTGCCCAACACACAATAAGAATTTAATAATGATACCTATCATTTGTTGAGCTTTAAGTATTACTTGCTAGATTCTGCTACGTTGTATTCATATCTAATATGTCAATTAATTCTGATGGTAACTTTGTGAGGGAGCTATCTTCTCCACTTTCTAGCTGGGGAAACTGAGGCTCAGAGATGTTAAATACTTGCTGGTCTGAGGCATCGGGTCAGAGTTTAGGTCTGACCCCAAAGTTGTTATTCCTGTGATCTCCAGCCTTCCTGGTACCCACTACATGTGTTAACTAATATATTAGGAGATCAGAGTCTAGGTCCAGCTCCGTCTCTAAATAGGTCACTGATTTTGTATCAGCCACTTAATCTCTATCCACTTCAGTTTCCCTTGCTATAAAAACAAGCCTAAGTCCACAGAGCCGAAGTGTTTCTAGAGAACTGACACTTGCTGAGTGCCTATTATGTACCGTAGGCTTCACCAGTCAACTTCTCACTTACGTTCATCTCACTGAATCCTCCCGGTGCCCCTAAAGACACATATTACTGTATCTCTTTTATAGTGGATGCAAGTGAGATCTGAAGGAGTTAAATAAGCCACCTGTACACATTTGGTCTGAAAATGATTGAGTTTGGATTTGAACCTGACCCTAAAGATCATTGTCCTTCAACTTCACCATGCCAGCTACGGGAAGAAAAAACTGCTGTTGAGTTAATATTGACGTAAACAATCAATTTTCTATTTAGGGAGGAAAGATGAGCCTCATTAATGCGCTGTATTCCTCTACTAGTGATCAGGTCAGTTTCACTTAAAAAATACTCTCCTTGTCAGAAGTGTGTAGTTTAAGGCAGAAGTTAATCACGCCAAAGTGGTTGTAATAAAAAGATGCAGTGTTATCAATGTATCTGTCTCTAGTTACAATTGTAATTTTTATTATCTTTGAGATTCAGCAAAGTCTGGTGACATTTCAAATATCTACTTCAGGCCAGTAGTGTATAAATGCGTTTGAAGCCATTAAAATTGTTTGATTTTTCAGTGTACAGCTAATATTCGTGGGTATCTCTAACATGTTAACACGTTCAGTATACCCTCCGAAAGACATATAGCAGAGCGATCGCTTGCCCTCTAAATCCAACACTCTAACTTTTAAAAACACTGTTGGATATTTTTTATGGCATCTAATTACTTAGGGATGGATTTGCATATATTGCTATTGTTTGTCTATTTTACTCACCTCAGTCTGGCATATGACCTGCTTTCTCCCTCACGCCCCCGTTTCATTAGAGGTTATGACATCTGAATTCAGAGAAATGAGCTGCATTTATGCCGCTGTTAAAATAGCGTAGACTCAGAAAAGCAATTTCCTGTTTAGGGGGAAAGAATGTACGAAACCATAACTACTTCTCCCAGGATGTGCCCCAGTGCAATTTTCACCTTGAATTAAACCTTTAAGTCAAAATCCGCAAATAGTGCCAGAAACTTTTTGGCTTAATACTATACGACAGTTAAAACTATTTTTATTTTCTTTTTCTTCAAGTAAGTTCATAAATCTGGTAATTACCAGGAAGTTGTTATTGTTTGCTTTTAGGTCAGTACGCTTTGTTTGGTATTACGCTGGTTCTGCAAGAGACCCCTTTGAAAAAATATACACAAAGGAGTTTTCTTCATCACATGAAGGTCATCCTAGCTGCTAACCTAACTTCACTGGAAAGGTCTTTTGTGCAACTCATAAATAGAGAATGTGCTTATTTCAATTTCTCCCTGGGTCCTGATGGCAAATTTCTCCTCAAGGTGATATTAAACATACAAAATGAAGAGCTGAAGCAAAACTGGCCTTTATATTGTGCAATCTAAATAACTTCTTTACTATATCTTGCCAATCAACCTACAGCCCAAGGTAGCTTGGATCTACATGGCAGTATAGTTGAGGTAATCTGGATCGTGTGCAGCTCTGAAGGACTGCTGACGACCCTTGTCAGCCAGAGCCTGAGTGCCTCTGACAAGCGTATTGAGAAAATGCCAGTGATACCTGGAAGTGAGGTAGCTCCGGTCACGCTAATTAAATCCAGAAAAAATGCCTAGAGGACAGACTTTGTATAGGCCAGCCATTCAGTGCCTGCCTGAGTCAAGCCTGACCGTGACCACTATTTTGGCCGTAATTTATCTACTGTGAAATCAGTTCACAGTGAATCTTACGAAAAGTTGATCACAGCTCTGTTCTGTTCTCCTGCCTCCAGGTGGATGTGTTAGACCACTGGGGTACGCCAGCACTAACTGGTCTCCTCTAGGTCTGAATCACTTTACCTGTACATTAAGGTAGGATCGGAGGATATGAAATTGTGGATATCACTTTTTAGCTTGAATTGATAATCTTGTAGCAGCCTTTCAACTGCCTGTCGCAGAACTTGATACATCTCTGCTGCCCATCATTAAATGATAAATTTCTTATTCATTCTTCAAAGCATGGTAGGCAACCCCTACCAAGGCTTAAGCTTAGTAAACAATGTTTCAACTAACGCTACCTGAGGGAGGGAGACATCTCGACTTAATGCAGCTGATCCTATGAAGAGGGCTCTTGGTAACTGCATTGATTTCACTTTGCTGAGAGTGATTTTGAGACATTAAATAGTAATTGAATATTTTACTCCCTTTACATACTCTGAGACATCTAAAAAGGACAGGGATATTTAGGAGCCATATCATATAAAATCACACATAATTTACAGTCACAGCTGAATACTTTTCAGTGCATTTTCAGTCTGCTGCCTTTGCAAGACACATCAACAATCCAAATGTGACTTTTTGTTTTCTAGACTTTTTCTCTCTTTAGGTTTACAAAGAGATACTAGGACCAGTAAGTAAACTCTGTGCATTGCATTCTGAAAAGAATATATTTCTAACAGTGGTCAATATATTTCCTACTGTGTGAGGTTAATGGCTCCTTTCCATTGTTTGCTCCAGAAAATGCATTTCTCCAAGATTGTTCCTGTTTCATTAAAAAATAAAAAAGTAATAACTTCACGTGTAAAATTGTTACCAGAGCTATCGATGTTGCTGCCACTGTTGTTAAACTGTTGTCGCAGCTACAACCATCCATGCTGGCTGGTGTCTGTTTTCTTCCCCTGAACCCTATAAAGTCACGCTGAACTGGATTATATCTGCAAATTATGCAAAACTGAAATCTTATGTTATAGCGAACACACATATTTCTTTGTCTCAAATAGCCCATTTGGCATCTCAACAATAGAACAAGGTTGAATCAATGCACAAACTTCTTCATCCAAGTGAAGAAGATGACACTTGGCCTTGGCAGAATCTCCTTGCTGGTTACTGTGGTTATATTAACACATGGATAGAAAATAGTTGCTGGGGTTCATTGAGTTGTGAGGCAGTGCTTTCAGCCTGGAAGCTGCGGTTGGGAAGAAGAAACATCCCTATTTAGAATAAACAAAAACCCTAATAAAATCTGATTAAATTTTATCTGCAATGTTTTGGTTTCAGTCTAACCAGAAACAGTAGTTTGAGCTCATTCCCAGGGTGTTAGTTAACATGGATCCTTGCAAACAGTAGGCTAGTGTGGGACTTGAGGATGTAGGGGCTAGAATCTTATGTGTTGTAAAAGATAAAGTTAGTTGCTTACAAGCTGTGCTAATCTCTTTCTAAGTTCACAGCATCCCTGGTGGACTTGCATTTAGTGGCATCTTCCAGTTTCAACACCCAGGAGCGTAACCTGAACAACCACTGCCAGCCCAACAGCTTTTCTGGAGACCTGGGCTTTGGCAGAGAGAAGGAAAGTCTCTCTTCTCTGGTGTTAAAATCAGTCATGGTCATGTCTGGCAAAGCTTGGCCTGGACTTCTGGTGCCATAGACACTTAGAGACAAAGCTATCTCAGTTTACACGCATGTGTACGTGCACACACACGCAATTTTCCAAGGCAGACAGGTTGGGCCAGAGTAGGTGACCAGGGGCATTTTCTGCCTCAGCCTTGTGAAGTCCTTAAAATCTTAGCAAAGAAGGCTATTTATCACTTATTCATTCATTCAGCAAACAATACTGAATGTCCAAGTGTTAGTCACTGTTCTGGGCACCACAGATAGCTAATACAAGCCAAAGTGCCTGCATTCTTGTGAGGGACACAAATTATAAATAATACAACTGCAGGTGGAGGCCAACCCTGCCTGGAAAGCAGAGGAAGAAGATAGAGCGACAACTGGTTTGAAGGCATGATTCAAAGACAGTCCCTCAAAAAGGTGACATTTGGACAGCAGTGGACAAAATGAAGGAGCCAGTTATGCAAAGATCTGTGATAAGCGTTGCAGGCACAGGGGACAGAAGTGTGGAGACGTGGGGAAGGAGTGGGCTTTGTGTGTTTGAGGACCAGTGACAGGCAAGTCTGGCTGGAGTGCACTGGCTACTGTGGGAAGACTACAGTGTGCTGAGGCACAGAGTGATAGCGTGGATAATGTGAAGAGGCTCTTTTAACATTCTAGAAGAAATTACATGATTGGACTGTGGTGATATTCATGGATACATTCAGAAACAGTTAAGATTTAGAAAATGTTTTAAAGCAAAGTCAGAAAGTCTACAATGTATGAGGAGAGAGTGAGTATTGGTGGTTCCATTAACTGAGATAAGAGTCTGAGTGAGGTCTCTTTTTTGGCCCCAGGAGACATCAAAAGTTGTATTTCAACCATGCAAAATTTGAGAAGCTTATTTGACATTCAAGTGGAGATTCCAAATAGGTATTGGCCATTTGTGTCTGGAGTTCTGTAAGAACTGGAGATAGGAATTTAGGAGTCCTCTGCCTTTTGATGGTATGTAACTCCAGGTGGGCAGATGTGATCATCAAGGAAGGCAGACAGAGGTAGAGGAAATAGGAGGAGAAGAGGTCAAGGAACCATGCCCAGGCATGCCAACATCAGACGTCGAGAAGAAGGGAAGAAACCATTAAGGAGATTTCACATTGTGAGCACTGATTTCTGACCATGCTGATGAACATTTAGATCACACAGCACGTCAGAAAGCTATTTAACCTAAAGTCTATGCCTGAATTATCATGGGCAGAGGGAAAGAATTCTTTATAACTTACAATTAAAGGAATTGTAGAAGGAAGCAAACTTTCCAAGGAAGATGAGGTGAATGTCAAAGGCCAAGGGCATAGTCAGAACAACCCTTGCTCCACTCCTCCCCAAAATTAAAGATTTAGATCTGTCTTACCCTATCCCATGATAAATTCCAGAAAAATGTTATTTGAAACTTAATGAATATATAAAATATTTAAGTTAAATCTTAAGAGAACTGTATACATTTTTAAATTATTGCTTTGAATTCAGCCATTCTTAATGAATCTTTGTTTCTTTTTAATACCAAAGTAAAAAAAAAAAAATTCCTTCAAGCCATTGTAACAGACTGAATTCTAAATCCTATTTCTAATATTCACAGTAGGCAAAAGCAGTCGACCTGCTCCTTTTTCAGCATAATGTCTTAGTGGGGCTTTTTTACTTTGAGTGTACTAAATATTAGAAACGCTCCAAGCAAATTGTCTAAAGAGACATCTCCCTTTTTCACGGTCCTTTGATAAGGTAGCTTTAAAAACAAGAAAGAGCACATTTGAAAAATATAAAAGAAACCCTGTCGTTCTACCAGACAGAGTTATTTTCTTACTACTGAATTTGCCCTTCATTTATCAAAAGAGTTGTTTACAAGGGTTGAGAAGGCTGACATATCTCTCTGTTCTTTAATTCTTTGTTTATGAACCGGAGTAATCAAACAAGAAAGTACATAGCATGGGGAGTGGTAAACAACCATTGCTTTGTTATCGTAGTTTATAAAATTACAGAATTTCTCAAGAGATTTGCATCATTGTTTGGTGCAAAGCATTTTCCCATTAATTAAGAAACAGATTCACTTTCAGAGATTCAGTAAACACATTTTAATTATTTCCTCAACGGTGCTGAAAACCGAATGAATAAGAAGGCATTGTAAACTTCTCCAGCTCACCTTGAATTCATTTGAAAGATTTTTAAGTCCAAATACCTTTTGGCCCACATTGCGGACACCAGCTAGTGTAGCCTTGTTTTAATTGTGCACTTGTGGCCAGTACGTTCTTAGCAACAAAAGCTGATGCTCCCTCATGCAATGTTCCACAGCGATGATAGATTTAAAGCGTAGCTGCCCTTGGAGGCACAAAGGAAGAGGTCCAGTTAAAATGTGACTTCTCTTCATTCTGGAGGATGGTCAATCTATTTGAAATCTTCTCAGGAAAGCGTCATCTGTATTCTGGGATTTAACTCCATAGCGCCCACAGAAACTAAGACACTGCAAACTAACTGTAGGAGTCCTCGCAAAACTTACTGAGCTAGATTGGATATCCTGGAGCTACTTTTCAGCCTGCCGCATCTTTGATTCTTGGGAGGATTCCATTCATGTATTTGCTCTGTAACATTTCCTTTTATATAAATGTTCAAAAACCAGACTAAGCATTATTAATGTTTAGAAAGGACAACATGGATGAAAGAAAAATGCCATTTGCAGACCCCATCTGATACCTCACCTGCTTCCACAGAGCTGTAGACTACTGTTTGTGTTCTTCCCAAATTCATACGTTGAAATCCCAACCCCAATGCGGTGGTACTAGGAGGTGTGGCCTTTGGTAGCTGATTAGGTAACAAGGGTGGAACCCTTGTGATGGGTCCCTTCCAGGTGAGGAGACAGTGTGAAGATGGACTTTTGTGAACCAGGAAGCAGGCTCTCACCAGACATCAAATTTCTGGAGCGTTGCTCTTTGACTTCCCAGCCTCCAGAATTGAGAAGAAGAGATTTCTGTTTTTGTAAGTCACCCCATCTGTGGTATTATGTTACAAACAGACTAAGACGCACCGTTAACAAATGAGTATCTGTTTCAATTTCGTTTTATAGTCGAGCGTTTTGTTACTGAGGATAATGCTAGCTGCTGTAATGAATCAGCTTAAAATTTCAATGGGTTAAAAAAATGGAGGTTTCTTTCTGTCACGTGGAATCCCACTTGGGTGTTCTTGATTGGCAGGCAGCTTTCCACACTTAAGGACCCAGGCACCTTCCATCTTGTGGCTCTGTCCTCCTCTAGAGCTGCGGGTTTGTCCGTGAATTTTGCTCATAGATAGGTTAGGAGAATGTGAAGAAGGCTTACTCACTTCTTTGTCAGTTTGGCTGGCAAGGGGTTCATATGACTTCTACTGACACCAGCAACAGGAAGCATCCCATGGTTCCAGTGACGTGCAAAGAGGCCTGGGAAATGTAGTCCATTGACTGGCAGTCATTCCAGTAACAACTCTGCACAATGGAAGGGAATGTTTGGCTGTCCATTAGATTTGTATGTCTCAAGCATCCTTGACATATGCTGAAGTGATGGGTTCTCATTTACAGACAATTTATTAGGTCTTTACCTTTAAGAGTTTTCAAAATTATGGAACAATCTGATAAGGAGAGCTTCCAGGTGAGAATTAATTCTTTTAAGGGAGTATTTTTTTCTTTGAAAAATCGATTTTTTTTAAGAGACCATTTAATTTTAGAATTAGTGCAGCCTTGATTTCCAAATGGTTTTCTCACACAGATGTTCAGCAGAGGACCAAAGTCAAATGAATCAAAAGACGGTGTCTTGTAAATTGTGGTTTCCGTTGAACAGGGGGTGAGGGCGGGTGTTCTTTTCTCAGACACATATACTCAGCTTTTATTTGAAGTTTTGACTTTAGGGATTTACTCCATTGATCCTGGAACTTTTTAAGAGCCATACAACAAAATACAATTAAAGTAGTCCTGTATTATAAGTACTAGTGTCATTTAAGATTTAGCCCAAGAAAGGCTCTAGTGATCATGGACTCAGTATACAGGCCTGAAGAAGGGGGGATCTAGAAAGGCTGCGTCAGATGGGAGATGGAAGGAAGATTCCAGTGAGGATTTTTACCTATTTTTTAATCACGTCGAGTGTCAGCTCTGAGTGGAGTGTTGATCTGGAGTACAGCAGATAAGTATCAGTGAATACAGAAAAACTACTACTTGATTCTCTCCAAATGCATTTTTGAGGTGCCTACTATTTGCTAGAAATTTTGTGAGATGCCAGATAATGAAGAAGAGGATAGTAGTTCCAGTTTTTGTGGAGCTTATTGTCAATTATAATTAAAATTGGATTTGTTATGTTGGCAAATTGAGTCAACAATAATGACAGACAATAATGAAAATGGGTCTGTAATATTGATAGTTTCAGATTCACTTGCAATATTTTGCCTTCTAGTAGTATATTTTAATTTATATGTGTAATATTTCTATATTACACACAGATACGTTTACATGTAGCTGCAGCAATAGGCTAAAAGGCAGCCTGGTATTGTTATTCCTGGAGCCCAGTGCAGTATCCAGCACATAATAGGAACTCAATCAATGATAGTGGATGAATAAATAAATAACATAATCCAGGGCGAAAAGTCAGAAGACCCACGTCCTTGCTGCGGTTGTTCCAGTGACTTTCAATGTAACGTAATAAATGACTCCCTGTTTCAATTTCTTAATCTATAAAATGAGATGAAAATACCCATTCTATCCACCTTACAGTGTAGACACTTTTTTTGTATAGAAACAAGATAGCAGATATGTAAGACTTCAATGTATTACAATAGCTGGTAAACTCAAAATGAGGTCTATTTTTTATTTGACTAAGGTATTTCTGTATTCTCTTTAAGAAATAAAAAATTTTAGAGAGATAAAAATAATTTTATTTAAAAAAATTTAATTATATTGTCATCAGTCAAGTATATTTTGAAAAGTCTTAGAACCTAGTATCTCTTAGAAGTATAGCCTAATGAGAGACTTAAGCCCTGGAAAAACCCCAGTGCATCAAATGTCACCCCTTCCTCAATTCTGTCCCATTCACGGACAGCTGATCCCCAAGGTACGTCCTTGGAGCATCATTTTTCAACCTGGATTGCACAACAGAAAGAAGTGTTATTGCAAGGCAATCGAACAACAGACTAAGAGGGAGGAGGTGTACACTCACAAATTTGAGATTAAGATGAAAGAGGCATGTTTTATTCAAAGTTCAACATCCATTTATTTTGAGGATAGAGATGTCTGTGTTGTGACTCACGCATGCTGTGAAAAAATGCCAAGTGTCTTGATAACCAATGTGAGTAAGGAAAGCTTCACCAAGAGGGGGCAGAAGCTCATGAAATGCTAATCTTTGAATACAAGAGTGAGAATCCATTTTAGATTCTGGTCTTTTTGGAACATTTCAAAGGACTTAATATTTTGGTACAAAAAGAGAAATGTATATATTCTGAGAAAAATGATAAACACTTCTCTCTACTGCCGTTCGCCTTTGAGTTTTTCTTTTCTTTCTTATTACCTTGGCTTTCCCATTTTTCTTTCGTCTTCCTGCCACCCCTCAACTTCCTTTTAAGCTTTCAGACTAAATATTGTATTCATTTACCTTTCAAGTATTCAGACTAACTATTCTATTCTTTTACCTTTTTAAAAAATTTGGGTGTGAATGTGCTCTTTTCATACTAAGTGTTGAAAAACTATAAACTTTCAGCTTGAAGGACAATACTTCCTTCAACCCTCCTTTAACAAATAATTTTTTTTAGAGCATTAAAAATGCCATAAAGAGACGGCACATTTTCTGCAGTCATTGAATGTGTGATGAATGGTATATCCTGAAAGTGAACGAAGAGTCATTCTATAAAGTCTAAAGAACAAATACTAGGGCTTAGTGATGGGCTGCACACTAACAAGAGACACAAAGCAGTTTAGCTGGATGACAGTGGATCAAATTAATCCTGTAAAATGACAAGGCCAAACACCAGGGATCTCCATTATGAAATGCCTTGGAGTGAAGGATTAGCAAGAAGTCAGTCTTGCATAAGCATGAAAGGCAAACTCATTTAGAAACTAAATTGCTGGAGATGATTTATTTTTATGCTGGAAGAGTTTTTTATTTTTTATTTTTTTTAATTTAAACCTTTTTCTTGAATAGAAATACTGATTCAGCTAATAGAACATATATGTTTTTTCATCTCCCGGTAACAATGACTTCAAAAGAAGAGGTGAACGGGACTCGAAGGGAACAGTCACAGAGCACAGGCATAGAATAATTTCAATATCCTTTGCATTTGAGTATAAAGATGCAGTTAACAAAACCACAGCCTCCTTCAACTTGTAATTCAAACACACAAAATAAGTTGACTTCAACAGGCAAAGTAAATTCACACTTTACTCGGAAATTTCTAAGGTACTTACAGAAAGTCAAGGAGAGGACTTAAAGTGAAGAAAAATGTATCTGATTAATAATTAATAAAACTATTGTTGATTCAAGGAATATTGTTGAGTGGAATCTTTTCAACATCTTAAGTATGTCTTGATGTTAAATGCCGTGCTGTTGAATCGTTTCAAAAGAAATGTTGGCTCTGTTTTAAGAAATCTGCATTTAAGACATAAATAGATGGATTTAATATTTCCGTATTAACCAGTCTTGAGGGAAACTAGCCATAGCCAAATTCAGGCGTTGTACAATTTGCGTGTTTTGAGTCTGTAGCTACAGAGAATACATATTTTTAAAAAAAGTAACCATGCCACTTGCTCTTTTAAATTGCTCTGCTGCATTTTTAAGAGTTTTAAAAATGGGTACTTGGTGTGCATAGAGCAACAACTGTTGCTCATTCTGTCTTTGCCTCCACTTCAGCAAAGGAATATTTCGAAAAGGAATACATTAAGCATACATCAAAATATGTAATGCAATGGAAATAAGTTTTTCTTTTTTTTTAAACCTTCATCCAAGCATTTTGTCTGCCTTGGGGAAGAAGACATTTCTCACAAAACCTTCCTGGCCACCTATAACTGTAGCCGCATTCTTAGCTCCATCTAGGCAATTGATGTGGATCAGACAATATGACATAAGTTTAAAGAACAGCTATCCCTTATTAGAATAACAAAAAGGTTTTGTTTGAAAGTAAACCCAGCTGAGTTATTTGTAAGACTGTGGCATGGATTGTGCTGGTCAGGAAAAACATCTCTTTAGGTTAATTTTCCCTTTTTCCTCTTTTGTCTATGTCACGATAATTCAGAAAGGTTCTGTCAGTGAATAAAAATAGAAACATGAAACACCAAAGTAGAAAATTTGTATTTCAAAGATGAATTGAGGGACTTCTTTCAGAAGTTTGAAAGATCAAAACTTGGAGTAAAATATCTTCCAAAGCGCACAATTTAAGATTAATCAGTGCCCATAAAGCTGGGTGCCGAAGGATCTCTGAGAATGTTGAAACAGTAGCTGAACAGACAATTGTTTGATATCACTAATGCCCAAATTCATTTTTAAAGCGAGCCATACAGTGCTATGGACACTTCATGATTCCTTTTCCATTTATCTTTTATATTAAATATTTTAAAGTATGCATAAATTATATTTGAGATATTTAAAATATATGTATATATATTTAAAATATACATAACACGTATACTAGCAAAACAGTATAATGGACACTGGTGAAGCCATTATGCAACCTAAGAACGCAGATATTAACATGGCTTGCAACTACCTGTGTACGCTTGACTGTCCCGTGCTTTCTGCTGGAGGACACTGCTGCAGAGCGCTTCAGTGGCTCTAGACGAGTGGTTTCTACACTAGTATAGAAAACTAACTATATATATAGTTATTTTGACATATGTATGTTAGCCAAAGGCAATGTATGGTCTAGATGTATTTGTGTTGAGATTTATAAAAATAGTTCCATATTTGATGTAGTCTTATAGGACAGTTCTAGTTAACATTATATTTTAAGATGCATTATATTTTAAGATGTAAATAGTTGTGTTTCATACCTCTAAATTGCTTTGTAATATTTTGATTCAGTATCGATAACATCATTTATTTATCCATTCCTTTGTCAAAGGACACGTGTAACTTTCAGCACTTTATTGATAGGAGTATTGCTGTTATGAGTAATTTTCCATCTGCCAACACATACAAAACACTTTTTCTTGTACATAAGGGCAGAATGGTTGGTTTGCAGGGCAAATGGATGTTTGTTTAACTTTGCAAGATACTGTCAATAGGTTTTCTGAAATGAGTCCAAAATTGCAGTCCCACCAGAAACGTGTAAGAGTTCCTGCTGATCTACATCCTCCCAGAATATGATATTTCTTAACTTTTTGGTGCTCTAATGGGTATATGTAATAATTAGAGGTAATTAAATTAATCAATTAAGAATCCCTATCTTATTGTAGTCAAAATTACATTTCATTTATTGCAGCATTTAACAAAAATGTATTGAGTGCTAAGTACCTGCTGACTGTGCTGTGGGTCTGGCAATAAACAAAACAGGAAAAAAAAAAAAATCCCTGCCCCCATGGAAGTTAAGTTTTAACTGGGAAGAGACCGAAAATGAGCATAATAAATAAGTGAATCATATAGTCCATAAGGAGATAACAAGTGCCACTGAGAAAAATAAAATGAGATGGGTAATCTGGGGGTAGAGGGCTGGCTAGCTGCAGTTTTAAATAAGGTAGCTAGGGTGGATATCTCTGAGAGAGAATTTCAGCAAGGACTTGACATAGGTGAGGCCCTTAGTGATGCAGAGGGAACAGCCAGGGCAGGAAGGATCCTGGGATGTTTGAAGAATAGCCAGGAGGCCTTTACATCAGAAACAAGTTGAGTGAAGAGAGTGATAGAAAAGATTGAAAGGTAAGTGTGGAGCCAGCTCACCAAGTATCTCATAGGCGATTTCAGGGATTTTAGCATTTATATGATGAAATGTGAATCTAGTGAAGATTTTTGAGCACAGAATTTACAGGTTCTGAGGCCACACATAGAAGGGTGGAGACCAGTTAGGAGGTTAGGAAAATAGGAAAAGATGATGGGGGTTGGACCAGCATGATATAAGTGGAGGTGGTGAAAACTGGGGAGAGTACACACTTTTAAAAGATTGGATGAGTGTATCCTTGAACATGGATATCTCTCTGTTTAGATCTTCTTTAATGACTCTCAGTAATGTTAAAACTTTCTACACACATCTCTCTACATATTTCACTTCTGTTGTTATTGTAAATATTCTCTCTCTCTAGCACTGGCTCTCTGTGCTTTAAACATTGTTTCAGTTTGTTACTTGTGTATCATGATACCATTTATTTTTCTACAATAAACTCATAACAAGCCACCCAGCTAAATTCTTATTAGTTCTAGTGATTTGTTTATAGATCATTTTGGGTATTTTGTGTGCCCAAATATATCACCCATTTAACATTTTCTTTCTTAAAGTATTCTTCAAGTACTTAGGCCTTTAATTTATTTTTGAGTTTCTTACTCTACTGGAAACGATCCCCAATAAAATTGGAATAAAAGTAGTGACATGTGCATCCTTGATTCATTCCTGATTTTGAAGGGAATACTTTTAATGACTCAACATTACAGGATACGTGTGGCAGACTTTTTGGTACGTATCTTTTATCAGGCTAAGAAGCTCCCTTTTATTCTTAGTCTTCTGTTGCTTCTTTAAGTGAAGGCAGGTGGAGTTTTATAAAACTTCTACATCTCTTAGATGACCTTGTGCTTTTCCCCCTGTAATACATATGTGTTTGTGGTTTAATAGATTTTCAATGTTAAAGCAAATTTATATTCCTAAAATACGTCCAACTTGGTCATGGTGTACTTTTAAATGTTATTTTGGATTCAGTTTATATATTTGTTGTTTGAATATTTGCATCTATATTCATAAATGAGATAAAGCTGCATTTTTCCTTGCTAAAATTATCTTTTTCTAGTTAAAAATGATGCTGGTATTTCTAGTTCTTGGTTATCAAATCCACTCTACAGAACTTATCCATGCTAAGTTAGCGAATAATATTTTAAGAACTTACTCCGGTGGATTTTCTACATATTGATACAATTCAAAATTTTCTGTTTGGACTGGTTATTTTAAGGTAGCAAATACTTGATTAAGCTAATGAAATCAACACTTGGTCAACATGTTCGGTCCATCATGCTTTTGTAATGCACAAAGTACTATTAACTTATGTTTATAGATAAACGGCACAGAAATGATTATTCTATAGGGCTGAGGTGTTGCAAACTGAGTGCTATAGGAATGCAGTATTTTGAACATACTAAGTTAGAATCACTACGTGAAGCGTCTACTATTTTGTTTGATATTTTGGTTTGTTTGTTTGATTTTCTTTTTCTTTTTTGCAAAAGTTTTGTGTATGTATCGGCTCCCAGACCTCTGCCCTAGCCATCTGGGCTCTTGTCACATACGCCTGCTTTATCTAATTAGCACTTTCAAGTTAACAGTCTTATAAATAGTGACTTGACTAATTCACCCTAAGGTCAGAGATCTTTTTAAACTGTAAGGTTCTTTCATTTGTTATCATTTCTAGCTTTCTCCAGACCAGAGGAGTTGTCAAATAAATATGAATGATTAGTCCTGAAAACTTCAAAATAACAACTTAGAAGAAAATTTAAACTACCAATTCCATAATATTAAAAAGTTGTTTAAATGGATTCATTCTTTTCTTCATAGTATTATGGAGTTAAACACTTGCTTTATAAAATGGCACTGGGTTTGAAAAATCCAAAGACATTGTGTTTCTTTGGCAAATTGATCACCTTTCTGTGTAGAACTGCCAGATAAAAATATGAGACATAATATTTGGGCCAGATACCCCCAAAAATTGTATATTCAAATTTGATTTTTCCAAGTTTTCAAGTTACTTAAATTTACCTGGGTGTCTTATGTTTTGTTTGCTAAATCTGGTAACCCTCTCCCTAGGGGGATTAAAAACAAAAACTAATTTTTATAAATGCAGTGTATAATTCTAAGGTAGCACCTAGCTTATCTGACTAGGCCTGTTGGATAATCACTTCAACTGGTTAACATCTGTGCTAGTTAGTCACAAATAAGAAAGCAACACCAGTCAGTTTGGGGAGTCGGTTCATGTACATTCTATATTTAAATAGAATTCTAGACAATTTTTGGTGTGTGGTACATCTTCTACATTTAAAATGGGCACATGTGAGGCAATAAAAATAAGTAAGAGGAGGAGGTGCTGGGTCCTCTCCTGACATTGACTAGGAAGTGAAGATTTCTTTCATACAATTCTTTTTAGATGCCACATATAAGTGATATCATATGATATTTGTCTTTCTCTGTCTGACTTACTTTACTTAAGAAATGATACAAATCTTACTTACATACCAAAAACAGATTCATGGACATAAAAAACAAACCATGGTTACCAAAGGGGAAAGGGTGGTGGTGGGGGGAGGATAAATTAGGAGTTTGGGATTAACAGATACACATTACTATGTATAAAACAGATAAACAACAAACACCTACTGTCTAGCACAGGGAACTATGTTCAATTTCTTGTAATAACATATAATGGAAAAGAATCTGGAAAAAATAGTGTATGTATAACTGAATCGCTTTGCTGTACACCTGAAACTAACACTGTAAATCAATTACACTTCAATAAAAAACAAAATTAAAAAAAATTTCTTTTAATAGCCTAGGTCTGAATTCACCTTGAGCAACTAGCTCAAGAGGACGGTGACACTGACAGTTGTAGTAGAGATGCACACATGTGAAGGAAGAGGACAGAACTTCCTAACAGCTGTTACTTGGAAAATAGACTCAGGGGTCTAGGACTAGATGATAGTTTGGTTCAAAGCAGATGAAAAAACTGATGCTTTCAACTAATCCCCATAGTCTCCCATCAAGACTCAATGCCCTCAGTTGCCTGTTCTATGATCTGATAAGAATTCCTGGAATATTTCAGAGAGGAAGTACGATAAATGCTCTTTCTACTGATAAATCCTGTTTCTGAGAAGTCCCTTTTCCAAGCAGAGTGAAAAAATAATCCCCATTTCCATGAACAAACTTGCAATTATGTTGAAAAGAACAATTCCAAACAACTTGAAAGCCGTCTTGGGAATTTGTGTTAAACCAAACAGAAAAGTCTCGTAATGACTGAAGTGGCTTTTCAAATAGTTGTGGGCCAAATATGCAAATGATCTTGCATTGCTAATTATTTCAGGTAATAGTATAATTCAAGAAGAGAGGAAGGAAGCTTTTACTAAATTTCAGTGATTAAGTAGATTTTACTATGAGTTAGTAAAAGTCATCCACTTCTGAATATGATTTCCCTACTTTGAGTTTAACTCTCATTTCCGAAAATCGAAGCAAAAAAATTAAAGAAAATAAAACCAAAACAAAGTGCCAAAATGATCAATATTGTTTCTCATTTGAATGTATACTTATGTTAATTTCCAAAAGAATATATAAGATAAAATCCCATTACATTTATTTTAATATTTTCTTTTACGAATATGCCTCTAATTGGAAATAGAAGACTGTTTTCAGGAAGTTGAATTCCAGTACAGTTTCAATAATTAGCCATGTTGGTAGATGATGAAGTTGCAGTATTTTGAGAGCAGAATATTCTTAAGTCCTACAGCATTAATGTTAACACCAGCTATCAAGCACTCTTGCCAATGAACAGCAAATATTTCACCATCCAAACTCAGTGTATTTTGGAAATTAATTTGAATTGGCTATGTCATTTCTTATTTCATATATATATGTTTTTTGTTTATTTGTTTAATTACTTTTTGGATACTTTAAAATATTTTATAATGATTTTTCTCTGTCTTCAATGGTTTAATATGTGAATATACTTAAATACTTTAGGGCAAATAACTTGTTAAGATAGGGTTAAATGTATTGTGGATTAATTTACAGTTAAATAACATTCCTTATATATGAATATAGATGACTGTTATCTCTCTATTACACATCACTTTTATTGGGAATAAATTTGTCTGTAAAAATATTGAGCGGAAAGCTCTTGTTTTGCCTCTTTTCTTTTTTTTTTTACAACATTTTTTATTGATTTATAATCATTTTACAATGTTGTGTCAAATTCCAGCATAGAGCACAATTTTTCAGTTATACATGAACATGCATATATTCATTGTCACATTTTTTTCTCTGTGAGCTACCACAAGATCTTGTACACATTTCCCTGTGCTATACAGTATAATCTTGTTTACCTATTCTACAATTTTGAAATCCCGTCTATCCCTTCCCAACCTCTACACCCTTGGCAACCACAAGTTTGTATTCTGTGTCTATGAGTCTATTTCTGTTTTATATTTATGCTGTTTTTGTTGTTTTTGTTTTTTAGATTCCACATATGAGCGATCTCATATGGTATTTTTCTTTCTCTTTCTGGCTTACTTCACTTAGAATGACATTCTCCAGGAGCATCCATGTTGCTGCAAATGGCGTTATGTTGTTGGTTTTTATGGCTGAATAGTATTCCATTGTATAAATATACCACCTCTTCTTTATCCAGTCATCTGTTGATGGACATTTAGGCTGTCTCCATGTCTTGGCTATTGTAAATAGTGCTGCTATGAACATTGGGGTGCAGGTGTCTTTTTGAAGTAGGGTTCCTTCTGGATACATGCCCAGGAGCTGGATTCCTGGGTCATACAGTAATTCTATTCCTAGTCTTTTGAGGAGTCTCCATACTGTTTTCCACAGTGGCTGCACCAAACTGCATTCCCACCAGCAGTGTAGGAGGGTTCCCCTTTCTCCACAGCCTCCCCAGCATTTGTCATTTGTGGACTTTTGAATGATGGCCATTCTGACTGGTGTGAGGTGATACCTCATTGTAGTTTTGATTTGCATTTCTCTGATAATTCTTGTTTTGTCTTTTGATTCTACCAGTGCCCTGGTCAATTCCCAGTGCAAAAAGAAAGAAGTCTGAGTCTGGGAGTGTTTTTTATTAATACCTCTGAATAAGGGATGGAAATGTTTTATCAGCTGTTTAACTCTCCAGAGTGGCAGTCTAAAGATATCTCTTTGTTCCGGGAATCGATTACTTAATGATTAATTTGGCATTTAAAAAATTCTAGATGCTGTGCTGTGTAGTGCACAAAGTACATAGTCTGTGTCTTCAGGGATTCCTTATTTATTTGAAAGACAAGACACAGATCTGTGAGTCAGGTGTGCATGTGTAACTGCACTAAATTGAGACATAGTAAAACCACTTCTCTCCCTGTTGTGTTACAAACGAAGTGCAAACTCAATTCTGGGGTTTTACACTCTCCATAGTGTGGCCACAGCCACTTCAAGGTCTGCTGCCCATTGTTTCCCTGCAGAAAGTTTTCACAACAGTGAGGTGGGGCTCTTTGTGATGAGTTAAAATTAGTATGTTTTTTGAATGTCTATCATGTGTCAAGCATTTCACATTTATGGACCCATTTAATTTTCACAATAACTCTCTGAGATATTATCCTCATTTTATAACCAGAAGAAAAGAAAAAAAAAAAAAGCAAGTAATGGAAATGTTAGGCAACTTGCCCCAGGTCACAGAACTATAGGTTGGCCTTTTTTACTCCTCTAAACTACTCTATAGCACGTTCACTCTTTTCAGCTATTTATTAAATTCTACCTTATATTATTATAATCTTTGTACTTATCTTCATTATGGGATTATCAACTGCTTGACTGTTTCTTAATTCTCTCATTTGTTCACTCAACTCACTGGCGTTGTGCGAATCTCTGCACAACATTGGATAAGAGAGTTCTTGACCGCAGGAAAAACCTTCTAGGGTGGGAGATAATTACAACAAACTATTACAATCCTGTGGGGTCAGTGCAATGACATGGAAGCAAACATCATAGAACCAGAAAGTGTACTGAATCTACTTGGTGACGGGGAAGGTGGGAGACAAGAAAAACTTTTAGGAATTCTTGATGCTGAGCTGAGGTTTTAGTGTTGAGACTAAACCTCACTGGCTGATGAGCAAATGGATATTGTAGTTCACAGTCCCACCAAACCATGTTCCTGCACATAGTAGATGCTTAAGAAACATCGGTAGAATTCAATCAGATTAAAATCGCTACATGCATTTTTCCTGTGTTCACGCAGATGCAGCGAGAACAACTTTGAAGCCATTGATTAAAAAGGATTTAATAGAAATGAAAAGTTTCAGCTTTCTGTGAAGTTCCCTGTCAAGCAATCTCACAATTGCACATCATGGTTAATAGTTTGGTGAATATTATGGGCTTTATAGTCTTTATTTTCTTTAAAGCTCTCTATTTTTTTAGAGATTGCTGGATAAGTACGTGGCAGCACCCCATGCAGAGTGTGCAGAACAGAACATTCAAGGATAAATCCTACCAAGCTGAGGGGATGAAAGAATTAAAAAAAAAATCAATTTGCATTTCAGGTGGTTCGTCTGGTAAAAGAAGAAGAATAGAAATGGCTTTTATTTAGTCCATTCAATAATTCAAATTACTGGAGAACAGTAGTAGGGTAGTCCCTAGGCAGAAAATTCTCTTATTTATTTTTAAAAACAATTTTTTTATGCCAATGGTCTATTTCCACCACTTAATGAAAGCTGGAGATTGATTCTTCCCTGGTGAGAGCAACGTTGGCCAGACGTAGCCACATCACAGGCGATACATGTCCATACCTGTGGAATTATACAGAATAGCAAAAACAGGCAGCCGGAGTTGGCTCTGGTGCTTTAATATATATATTAAAACATATATATATATATATATATATATTTATAACACACAGATATGAGCGCACATGCTTCTTACGGTCTTAGCACCAGGAGAAGTATGATAGATGTTTCCAGTTTAAAAGCACTCATATACACTTTTATAATATTGTGGAAAATTGAGTGTCTCTAATAGTGAATGTATGTGTAAAGTGTTTACTTGAAATGTATTTAAATAACTTTTCCTTAACATAGTATTAAAGAAAAAGAACAGTATTTTCCATGGCATATGCCTACATTTGTGCTTTAATCATAACAGCCTCATTTTCCAAAGGTTTATTTACATAAGTGCTTTCTCTGTAAATGTTACATTAAGAAAAAAAAAATACAGACATTCATATAACCTTTTAAATCAACAGCTGCTGGCAAAATGAATGGAGGAGACCAAAGAAACATGCCAAAAGTGGTTTGGAAACGTAGTTAGCCTCAGTGCTGTTCGTAAAATTCATTTTAACTTTGACGCCTGATTACATTGCAACACTTTTTCAAGGTTCCATCTGGCGCTGTAAGTGTAGTGGGTAGTCTGTGCTGAAAAGGGAGTTTGGGAGGTGCTAAGTACATCACCTCATGGGGATCCTGGACTAGGCTTTTCAGGCAGAAGCACTTTTGGCTGATTAATGTCTGGTAAACCTGACTTCACATCTTCATCTTGTGCCCCGGAAGCCTGCTTTTCCAGAGCAGACTCTCACTTCAGCATCCTTTTGTGGATGTTAATGAGATCAAAGGACCTCCTCCTCACCTGGTGAAAGGTATTGTCTTCAGATGTTCAGACCCCTGGTAGCTGTGCAGAAGCACTGTTTAAAGGAGCTGATGAAACTGACCAACTGTTTAGATCTTGGGTGGATAAAGTCTACAAAGATAACAATAGAACAACAAGAGACATAAACTTCCTAAAGACTGAGGGAAATTTTTAATGTTATTCAAATTATTGTGTAATTCTCAAACTGACTTTTATCATTCAGACGTGGTATTTTCTAAATTTAGTTGGTAAATCTTGTCTTTCATCTAACATGAACTCAAAAGTTGTAATTGAGGGACCATGAAACAAAGTAATTTATTTTAGCTGTTTAAGGTCTGGATTGTTCTGACAGATCTTTATCTTAGAAATATAAACATGTCTAAAATGGAAAGAGATACCAGTAAAACTAGTTTTAGTCACTTTTAAGGCTACCTTTCTGAGGGCAATGTAAGAAAGTCTGTCTACACTGTAACTTTCTCCCCACTCCTCCCCCCACATCTGGGCAAAATTCTTTCTCTAGATTATTACACTGCCATCTGTTTTCATTTGTCTGGTATTTGGTTGCAATTGTTTCACAGAGTATATTTTTGAATAATAATTAATAGAAGTAAATCAAACCTCTCAGAGAAATAATTCTCATCTGTGGAATAGCAAAACCAGATGAAAGTAAGCCTAAAAATACCAAGTTAATCTGCAAAGTTGAAGACTGGGGATTTTGCCTTGTGGCCTTGATCAAGGTCAATAGGTCAATAGGTCAGTAGGTCAATGTAGGTAAGTTTTGGCAACTGCTCTAAGAAGGCTATCCTCTGAAAATATCCAAGGAAACTGGAACCAGGTAAAAAAAAAAAAGTCAAGAAAGTATAAAGGCATAAAAGAAAGAAAATCTCAGAAACCCTTTTTTTGTAAAAGCTAGAATAACATGTTGCATGAAATCATTCAGTATTTTTGGCAGTATATTGAAGGTAAAATTTTTTACTCCAGAGCAACCATGACTAATTTTCCTACCTGCTGTTCCCTTGCTTTCTATATTTTCTCATTTGTGTTTTCTTTCCTTGGCTCTGCTGAATACAGCCTTCCCCTCTTGGGGAAGATAATGTAGAGTCCAATTTTTCATTATTCAGTATGGTCTGAAAAAATTCTCATCTGCATGCTGATCTCACTTTGAAATCAATGGAGTCTCAGCCCTCTGAAGAGGTATTTAACCAAATGAGAAGCAGCTCATGGGAAAATGGCAGGGGCAACAGTCTATCATACTAATGTACATTTCAAATCCAAATGTCAAAAACATGATGGACAATAGAGGCAAAACTGTTTGACAAGGGCCTTAATGCAAAACAAAAAAAAATATTACTCAAGAATTAATTTAGTTCATGGAACAAATGTCTCAACTAGACAAAGGGGGGGAATTGAAAAAAGGCAAATATTAGTGCTAAAAATTAATGCAATTAATGTTTAGTTACTGTAATTTGATGAGATTCAATACTTATTTGAACTCCTAAGTCAACAAACAGTTTATCAGGCTCTATAATATTTAATTATCTATGACTAGAAATAACATTTTGAGAATTACAAATATTATATTATATTATATTATATTATATTATATTATATTATGTTATATTATATTATATTATACTATAGAAGGTTATCTATATAACCTATATTTTATTGTAAAAGGACTGTCATTTCTGGGAACGATCAGAAAACTGCTTATTCCCCAGAAAACATAATGTCTTCTGTAGGTCTGTTCAGTGGAACGTCTCATTCTCCAGGGCTTCTCACGTTTTCCAAGACTGTGACTGTTGTCATTTTCCTAAGACTTTAATACTCAGAGACCTTTCAACATGAAAGTGGAACCATTTGCTCTCCTGTCGGGTGTACTTCTTTTCCTCATTTACTTTTCATTTACATTTATATAAAGTTGCATAAATTTACATAAATATAAAAATGTCAGTTTTCATTCACATTTCAGACACTGACTGGGGACAATGGCTCCTCTCACAGTCATCCTCTCCCATTCACCTTCTATTATCCTGTGATTTCACTGTTTAAATCACCCCAAATATCCTGAAACTCCTGGCCCCTTATGTCCTCTACGTCCATGTCTTTCTCTTGTATTTCTTTTGAGTAACTTATGTCCATTACTGTACCCTGGACTTTGCCGTCATCTGAAATGAGCCTCCACACGCTAGGATTAGACAGTGTCAGGAAGGAAGCTTTTTCCTTTACCCTTTAACAGTTCTTTGGATGGTTTAATCAAACAGACGTGAGACCAGATTAATAGGAGAAAATCAAATTTTAATTCTGTTGTACAGGAACTCCCACATACATGAGAGGTTCAAAGACAGAAGGCTGAAGGGAGGCAGAGATGCCATCCAGCGCTGAGGACTGGGAAAGGGGCCAGGGGCGTCCAGAAGAAGAGCAGATGTTCGGTAATTACATGTTTGCTCTGCAATACCGATGGGTCACTCAGATAAAATTTCTCTCTGATAATAATTTTCATTCTGGAAAGAGCCTCAATTTAAATTCTTCTAGGTAGTTACGGGAGGAGCAGAAGTTTCTCTTGGGTCCGCAGGGTCTTGACTGCTTTTAGCTCAAAATAATCTGCACGTCAAGGTGGCACATTTTGGGGAGGCTTATTCTGAACCTTTTCAAAAGCTTAGGCTCCATGGTCTTCCGTTCTGATTCCAGCATCATTTCTTTTCAGTCGTTGTGCCAGTATTCTCCACACTCTTGCTTTTTGATCTTGTTGAAACTTCCATTTTCTTGACATCCAACTCTTCTAGTCTCTGGGCTTCTTGAGGTGGTCCTTCCTTTTCTAAACACTCAGTTCACATCCAGGCTCCTTTGGCTAACAGCCTCAATTCCTTTGCCTGACTGACCTCTGTGGTCCACTATAATCCTCTTGTAAATTAAAAACAGTAAAAATTGCCTTCTCCTTCACTACATGTCTGTGTGACTGGAGGCCATCACACAATTCAACAGCTGTTCTCTGATTCATTTCAACAACTCTCCTGATTCTGAGACAGGAAGGGGGCAGGGCACAGCCATTCAAGGAATAACACAGCAATTAACACCAGAATGGCGAAAGATTCAACCCCCAGTAGGCCTTGAGGCTCAAGATGGTGGGAGATTTAACTTCTTTGAGCTTCATTATATGCTCACTGTAACATATCAGCATGGTGAATAACATGCCCGCAGGCTCCATGACAACTCCAAGGCTAGCCACAAAAGGTCAAAGAATGGGAAATGGCCAACTTCCTGGGAATCCCAGCCCCTTCCCCAGGCTAGTTAGACTGGTCCTTCCATTTATTAGCATAGGAAGCTAAGGAACTCATAAACACTGGCAACAGGGTGCCCACCTCATGGCTGCCTCTCTAGCTCCCTCCTTTTTGGAGAAGACCCGCATCTATGGAGTGTGTACCTACTTTTACTCTAATTTGAGCACCCAACCCCCACACCTTGTGGCCTTTCTCTTGCCTTTCGATGTGTCTCTCTAAATAAATCTATCTTTACTCAACTGTGGCTCGCTCTTGAATTCTTTCCTGTGCAAAGCCAAGGACCCACACGGCAGGACACGTGCCGGGGGCTCAGCCAAGGCCTGGGGCACAGCCCTCCTCACGCCCCACATTGGTTTTTCCTGCATCAGTTCTTCCGCTGTGCATCATGCACCTGCCTGTGTTCTCCTGCAACTTTAGAGATAACCTCGATTTTTGTTTCAAAGAGAGAACTGTATACACCAGTGCCGAGCGTGAACTTTTATACTAGTCCCTGTCTGCCTATAAGCATGTCTGTGTTTGCTTCTAGAGTCGTTTTCTTTTCCTCAGTCTCTTTGGCTGAGACTAATCCCCAATTTGTTCTTAAAGCCTACCCTTTCTAAGACTTTCCTTAATGTTGATTCATCCATTCTCTTATTTCTTGTTTCTTCAGCCTCTTTACATTAACCCTTTCCATCATATTAAAAGCAAACAAAACCCAAAAATGTGTCCCCAGATAACACACTACCTTACATAGCATTAGTTTATCTTTGCCACAGCCCTGTGTGGGTCCCTGTGTTACCTCATGAAAGTTTGTGTGCCCGAGGCACCACGAGGCCAAACAAACCGAAACGTCAGAGTTTGGAGCAGAGAAAGGTTTATTGGAGGGCCAAGCAAGGGGTATGCGGTGCCAAGAAAAACCCCGAACTCCCCAGAGGGCTTCAGCAAAGCACATTTAAGGTCCAGGTGAGGTGGGGGTCATAGGGTACGTGATCAGCTCGTGCACAGTTCCCTGGCTGGTTGATGCTGAGGTAACAGGGCATCAACACTGTCAACCCCTAGGCACTAGAAGGTCTGGGGGGCTATGTGCTCATGATCATCAAGTAGTTAATTTCTTAACTTTGGTGGTGTTTTTTAGCATCTAAAGAAGTCAGGAAATATGCATGAGATACTATTATCTGTGTACTTCACAGGGGAGCTGCAGCAGAGGGTATGGGGGAGGGGTCTGTCCTGGGAAGGTCCCATAGTGTCCTGCTTGGTTGCACTTGGTTTTCCGTTAACCTGGGGAATTCGGATTCAGAAATGTTGAGGATTTGGCCAATGTCACACAGCTAGTGGCAGAGCACCAATCCATTTCAAGTCTTTTTCTCCCTCCCACCATCAGCTATCTTTCCACATGCCGTCCTAAAGAGACACTCCTTATTCATTGTGTCCATCACAGCACTTAGTCTAATACCTCACAAGTACTGGCGAAATCTGGGCTTCAGTTATAATAAAGTAATCACAATGATTCAGTGCTTTAAATGCTGTACCACAAGATACAATCATGTAAGCTACACTTACAGTGTCCAATTTGCAAAAGTGTAACAGACACTCCTTTCCAATGGCAGTCCAGTGGAGGTTGGCATGATTTTTGAATGCTTGAAAAGAATAATAGTTTATATCACTGGGCTATAAAGCTGTACTGCCAACTCCTAATGACCTTCTTGACTGTTAAGAGATTCCCCTCAGGTTCTCCAAATGCCTGAAATTATAAAAAAAGAAAAATCTAAAATACTGAGATTATCTTATAAACTGCACCTGGAGAAAAATGCTTCTAGGGGTCATAAAATCACTTGGTTTTGCAGATAAAACAATTTTATTTGGGGAAAAAAACCATAAAGAAAACTTATGCCATGACTCAAACTATCTAAAAATGGACAGAAAAAATTACTGTATGTGTTTTTCAAATTTCTATTCCTTCTGGAATAAATATTTATCAAATACAATAAAGAAAAGGTTTTGTCCAAATAACTTTGCATATACAGCTGTGAAATTATTATTTGTAGATATTACTTTTCAGTCATTTTGTGGATATTGCTTCTTAGTTATAGCAGTGGCATAACACTGTTCTTGCTTTAAGTATAAATAGCTCAAAACAAATTTTCCTGCTTTACTTTTTTCCTACTATTTTTTGATATTATTTCTCATATGTGTCTTGTAAATGTCACATTTGATTGGATACATTTTCATAAGCATCTCTAGCCTTTGTTAAGTGTGTATCTCTATTTATTTTAGAGGGTGGACTGCAACAAAAAGATTTAATCCACATTTTAAATCCAGTGTCATCTGAGGAGAAACACATCAATACCAAGATGTTAGGAGAGTTCTGATGGAAAACTGATACCTGTCTGTCTTACTAATTTACTAAGTATTGAAGGGCAACTCCTGTCATGAGAAAGTGTAAAAAGAAAAGGAAACATATATAAGCACAAGTATTGTTGGATTTTAAAACCACCCTGTGTAGTTTGAATCAATTTACTAATTGCCTAATAAGACATACAGCATAATATGAGAAGTGCTGGAAATCTCAACCATAAAACTGATATCATTAAACAGAACACTGTGCATCTTTGTCCTATTAACGTGTATAATTAGAGGCCCTTTGTTCATTTCATGGCAATTATAATGTTTTCTCTGACAGTACCAGCCAGATCATTTGCATTCCTTCACACTCTGTAGTAACAGCTCATGAGCTGTATTAAATGGGAATCACTCAATGTGATGTGAAAAAGGAGATCAATAAATGAAACCAGTGACTCTCTTCTGCTCTCAGTTTGGCAAAAGTGGTAAAGGTGTTGGGAAGAACTAGGGCAGATGGTGAAGTGTTTTATCAGAGACTAAGTTACAATGAGATGATATTCAGTAATGCAGTAATAGCTGCTAAAACATTAAAGTGAAATGCAATAAAATCACATCTAACCTCATAAACACTTGCCTGTCCTCAGGTTGGATGTTCTTTCAACTTATTTCTTTCTGCTCTGGTAGAATTGAGGAATGAGATATGGCTTTACATGTCCCTCATTGCACTTTGAGTTAGATTAATAGCTAGTTCCATCAGGATTGGCAGTAGAAGTAGAATTTACCAGTATCATATTCCAAAAAAAAAAAAAAAAAGAAAGAAAAAAAAAACCCTATTCTCTAGAGAGACTATGTGGCAGAAGCAGACTTAAGCATCTTAGTGAGTGACTCCTCTGCTCAAGCTTTATAGAAAGAACTTCCTGGCCATATGGAATTGTTTATTTAAATTGAATCATTTAAAAGCATGTATAAGTTCCATTTGGAGAAACTCCCACCCACTCCCCTTTCTCTTGACCCAATTATAATATTCCATTTAAAGACGAGCATTGGATGCGTCTTTGTCGACACAGACTGTCTTCTTGACCTAATGGTGGTCAGGCTCCTTTAGTCCCTCTCTAGCCCTCCACTTTCCATGTCTGTCCTTGATATCCAGCCACTCTCAGTATCTGGTCAGATTCCTTACGTCCCATTCCTAGTACCTGATCAGCCTGGTCTGACCTCAGCAAGAATCCTATCAAGTCGAGTTAGTCAGAATCCCCATTATCCCTGAGTTTCCTTCTCGTAATTTCCCATCCACTGACCTCGAACCTGCTCCTGAGCTATAAATTCTTAGTTTTTCTGTGCTGTATTTGTAAGTGAGCCCAGTTCTATACTGAGATCTTTTTTCCCCTATTGTAGTAACTCTTGAATGAAATCTGTTTCTACTTAATGATCAACCAGCTCTGATTTTCTTTAACATTGTGAGTATGTAGAATATCAAGAAAAGGGTTTTCACTTGACAGAACAGGTTAAAAAATAAATACACAGATTTTCAAATTGTTCAAATTTGGCTGGTATTGATTGGTGTCAGAACTTTTTAATTTACATTTGTTTCTGATTCAGACACCTTAATCTCTCTTGGAGTGCCCCATAGATACATTTTCTCCTCTCTCACCTTCACCATTGGGGTGTAATGTTATCAACATTATTCCAGTATCTGTTGGTACTGAAGGAAAATGACCTGATAAATACATTTGTAATGATACGTAGAGGACTTGAGATATTATTCTTTTAGAATTATAGTTAAATAATAGATTTTTAAAAGTTCTAAGGAGAAGGCTAATTAAAAGAATAAAATATTAAATCGTAATAGTATTTTAAGCCTTAGTTGGGGAATTCTCTGGACTTGGGGAACCAAGTAGCAGTCATTTAATTCCATTAAGCAGTCAGCATTCCACTGTCTGTGCATAAAACCTGCACTGAAACAGATGCTGTATTTAAAAATCTTAATTATTATATGTAGTTATTAGTATTTTTAATAGTGGCATTAACTAGAGTTTAAAGGCAATTAATTTATTATTGCATCATTATTTCTTCTGAATCTATACTTTACAAACCACACTTCCTAAAATAGCGAACTTTTTCTTTTGGTGTATGTTCTTGTTCTTCTGTCCCTATCATCCAGATGCAAACTTATTTTTACCAACCCATATAATAGAGTGAATTAGAGTTAATTTCCTCATTACACTGGGTGAAGTACATAATTTATACATCTCAAAAAGTTATTGAGATGTACAGATGTCTTATGACTGTTGTCTGATTTCAAAGAAAGAGGTTTATGTCAACATCCCTGGACAGTGTCCAACTCAACTCTCTTATCTTTAAAGAGAATGGTGATTTATTAGACTTCGTTGAAATGAATACAAGACAATATGGTATATTTTGACTGTAATTAAGGCATTGTTTTCAGTTGGCTATCATGCTATATATTTTTGCCACTGCTGTTGTCAAAGAATAATTTTCAAAGGAAAGTAAAATCAGGATTCTCATACAGATGTAAGAATGAGTACATAGTAAAGATTTTACTTAACTCAATAGTAAGGAAAAGAAGATGTTACACCCTGTTCAGAGAAGTCAAAGAAACACAAATTTATGTGGAATTTGGAATGTTGAAATGAATGGACAAATGGAAGCAAAGTTGGCTTTTCAGAGAAGGCTATGTTTTCACAGGAGAGGGTTGTCTCTTCCCAGAATTTATCTGCATGTTGATAGGTAAGAACTGTTTTGTACAATAACTCCCATAGAATCAAATTCAGGTAACCCCGAAGGACATCTTAGAGAAAATGTGTAGTTTTCCATCAAAGCACAAAATTTTTCCTACACTGTCTAGACATTATGTGCTTGATTCATCTGTCCTCCTGGATAGTAGTCATGTCTCTGATGATTTAGGTAATATGAGGACAGTAGACCTTAACTGAAATTCCAAAGGAAAATTCTAGGATTGAGTTTACCATCCTGACAGGTCAAACACTGACCAGTATGCAAAGCTGCTCTAGTCACTCTTACAATTGCTGGCACGTGGGTGTAGTCTGGACTCGTATCTCCAGAATAAGCTTAGCAGGTAAATAGCAAGGGAAGACCCAAGTTAGGACATTTGAAATAAACAACAAAGAATAATTGGGCGTCTGCAATGGGTAACTGCATCGTTTAGGCTGTCATACTTCCTGGGCTGCTAATTCTAGCTTTTTGTTTGTCTTTCATTTTTTGTTTTTTGTTTTTGTTTTTGCCTTTGAGCCAGTTTAGAACTCTGCAAGTTGTAAGTGACAGTTAACAATGAGAAATAATTCTTGTCAATAACATACAAATACATTGTGTCAGATAGCAATTTAATTGATTTCCCTCACTCTCTGCTCCTCAAGTAACCCCTCTGGAAAACGCAAGCTTCAAGTCATTGGCACAATTATTTCAACACTACTTTATTCCATATAAATTTGTGGTTCTTTGGTGTCTCCTTTGGACTGGTTATAACATCTTACCAGTTACCTCAGTTAACATGTGTTGACATGTGTTCATTTGATATTTGTATGCTAGACATGCAGGTCTTTTAAGATCATTTAATATCACAAAAGCACCTGGAGGCTCTTCTTAAGTAAGAGATAGTTGCAGTCTCCCACTGGCTGGGTCACATTACAGAAGCCAAAAAAAAAAAAAAAAAAAAAAAAAAAAAAAAAGGAAGAAAATGATGGCAAATTCTATTACTTGTAATAGAGCTCCATTCTTATAATTTTCTCCCCTGTACTTCTTAAGGTGATTATGCTTTAGTTTTTAGGATAAAAACTAAATATTTGGTTTATAGGGGGCATTTATTACATGAAAAGAAAACTACATAATTACCACATTTGGTGACTCTCTTGTTCTCGCTGTACCTTATTTTTTACAGGAAGAAATAAGATATTCAATTTAATTCAAATCAACTTAGTTCAATTCACATCAACATGTCTCTACTGTAAGTGTCTAAGAGGTGCTTTAAATTAAAAAAAATTCTTGTTATCTAAATTACATGTATTTTGTGTAGTTTTCTGAGATGCTTGTGGGAAACTATTTCATCATCACAGGGTACTTTTCAGATTTGTATATAAGCGATGATCAATTATCAGTATTTTTCCTGGGTATTTCCAGAAAGCAGTCCCTTCTTACAAAAAATAAATTGGTTTTTACCTATAGCTTAGATATTTTACAGCTGATCATGCCAGTCCCTGAAGCCCTCATTAGCACCAAGGAGTTATGCACAATGAAGAGAAAATATTTACCAGTGGAAAACATGTTGACATAGTGAAATGATGCATTCCAGTTACTACATTTAGGAAGGGAAGACTACATATGCAGGCGTCTAATTGAGGTGATATTTTTCATGCTCAATTGCAATTGTTTGAAAATCTTTTTAAGAAGTGCTTATATTCATAATTACTTGACTAAATATAAACAATGAATAAATACTTTTAAAAGACCTACATCACTAAGGAATTTCTTATGACTTTCCTAGGAAAGCACCTTCTCTTGCATACGTAACGCTGTGGCACCTTGAAATTGAGGACCGTGTCTTAGTCAGTTGGGGCTGCTGTAACGAAACCCCACGGACTGGTTGGTTTAAACAACTGGAGTTTATTTTCTCACCATTTGGGATGCTGCAAAGTCCCAGATCAAGGTGCCAGTAAATTCAGTTTCTGGTGAGTCTCTCCTGGCTTGTATAGGCAACTCTCTTCTCACTATGTCCTCGGAAGGCCTTTCCTTGGTGTGCAAGGAGTGTGTGTGGGGGTGCAGAGAAAGAGTGTGAACTCTGGTGTCTCTTCTTATAAGGACACTAATCCTATGGGATCAAGGCCTCACCCTTATGTCTTCATTAACCTTCATTTTCTCCTTAGAGGCCCCATCACCAAATACAGTCACATTGGGAGTTAGGACCTCAACACATGATTTTAGGGGGATAAAAACATTCAGCCCATAACAGACCGTATAGTTCAACCTTGTTGAAAACATTTGACTCTGTGTGTATACACATTTTGCTGTAAATTAGAGAATGGTTTATTCAATTTGGATGGTATTTGCTTATACTAGTACACTTACACCTTACAGAGAAAGTCCCTAGCTTCGTGAAACCATCTTTAGTGCAAAATTAGACATATTTACATCCTATTAATGAAATATACTTTCACAGTGGAATGCGATTGGTGAATTCTGACCAATTATTTCTTCAGCTTGAAATAGAACCTCACATTTGAACAAAAACATAATATTCATTTACATTACAGTTTTTTTTTGAAAAAAAATATATATGTTGATATTTCCTCATTTTTGTCACAAAACCCTTTGAAGAATACTTTTTGGTGATAACCAGCATAAGACTCTAATAGCACAGCTGAAGGTATTATAGCAAGGAAGAAGTTAGGCAGGAACTTAGTGCCAATAGACATGTGTTGATTTACTGTGATCTACCCTTTAAAATATTTGCTCATCAGGACTGGTAGAGATGCAGTTATTGTAGGTGATATTATAGGCTATGTGTCTGCCAAAGTGAGATTGTATCAATGGATTTATTTTCACATGTATTACATTGAATTTCTCTCCAGGGTTTGCACATGGATCCACTGAATCATCATTACCCTCTACACCTCGGTGTCTCCTGACTGACTACGTTCTCTTGGCCACGACATGAAACGCAACAACTCAACTCAAGCCTCATCTCACTAACCTTCTTCCTTCCCGTACTTCATGTTTCACAAAGATTTACATTAAAGATAAATGAGAAAAAGAAGTAAGCCCCCTTCCAAGCCCTGAATAATGGAGATGTATTTGGCTATTATTGGAAAATTGCTTCTTACCTTCAGTACGTTCTAAAAAATAAAACCATTCTCTATACTTTTAGTGCACGGTGCCGACTGCATTTCTTTCAGCATGTTTTGCCAAATGTCCTCACGTTGCTAATAGTATGGGTATCGGATATTACTGTTGTTGTTGTGGTCTCTTTTCTATTTGTTTGTTTGTTTTTCTTGAAGTGGGGATTAAATGCTATTGTAGAGTTTATGGAATTAAAGAGAAGGACTACAGATGCTTATCTGCCAATGATCTCAAAATGCTACATTCTCATTTAGGGTTTTAAAAATATTTTCCCATTGTTCTCTTAGAAATTGGTCATTAGGACTATTTCTATACTCTCTTTCTTGACTTTAGAAAAGAAAATCCTTTGTGGTCTTCTAATAAATTATGTGGAACTGCTGTCCTTTGACAACCTCCCTACATTACTGCTTCTACTATTATGCTGATTTCCAAAAGAGAACATATAAATTGACACACTTGGAGACCCTGTTATTGGGAAGTTCCTGTGCCCATGTTATTTACTGGGAACTGATCACTAAGAATCATAAGAAAACTGGTTGGTATTGACCCAGATAGTACTGTAATTATCCTGTAATTATCATTCTCAGCCATATAAATCACAGCTAAATGCAGCCAAAGATCCATGAACACAAGTCCCAGTAACATCATTGAAATTCAGCAGACAGTCTTTGGAACCAGACAGACCTGTGTTTAAATTCCAGCTTCACCACATGTGAACTTAACCTTCTGGAAGTTACTAACCTGTCTCAACTTCCATTGCTTCATTGGAGGTTGATGAAATTAGAGATTATGTACATGCCTCCTAGGAGAGATCCTGACACATCTTTGACAGTAAATTGTCAGTGTTAAGCTGACTTTTTTGTTATATATTTGTGAGGTCAGGCTATTACTTGATCTTCAAAGAATTAAGTATTATGACACAAGTTTAATCTCTAGGTATACGTGACTTTGTAGAAAATATTAGAAATATTAAATATTTTTTACTTTTCATAAGGTTGATGTGAAAATCTTAAAAGCTTCCGTATATGTATACCTGTATTTCTAAAATATCATATAAATTGTGGTGAGCAGACTGCAAGGCAAAAGTGAAAGCATGGGGGCAGCTAGGAGGCTACTAGTCCAAATGATGGTGATGACAATTTATAAGACTGATTCAGGAAGATTTCATGCTAGGAATAGGGTTGTGGAAGGTAGATTCAAAGAAAAGTCCTAGGTTTTTGGCTGAAGCGAATGTTGGGTCATTAACTAAGGAAGAAAAACTATAAATAGAGTAAAACCAGGTTCAAAGATAAAGTAAATTCAGTGTTTTTTAAACTGATACATAATTGGCATATAATAACATGCACAAATCTTAAATGTTCAATTTGACATGTTTTGGCTATTTTATGCACAGGTGCATTCACAGCACAAAACAGTATGTGGGGCATTTTTATCACCTCAGGGAGTTCCCTCATGTCCCTTTCTAGTTGATTTCAACTTCCCTTCCCTAGATCATGATTTTCTGACTTCTATAACTTTAGGTTAGTTTTGTGAATCCTCAGATTATATATAAATGGACTCAGCCCAAACATATTCATCTGTGTCTGAGGTTTACACTTTAACAAAATATTTTTTAGAATATTGTGTGTATTGATAGTACATTCTTTTACATTGCTGAATAGTATTCCATTGTATGAAACTGTCTCATTTATCCACTCTCCTGTAGATAGACTTTTGGGTTGTTACCTAGTTTTGAGTATTATGAATAACACTGCTATGAATATTCTTATGCAAGCCTTTTTGCAGATATATATTTTCATTTCTTTCATGTAAATGCCAAAGAATGGAATTGATGGGTTGTAAAGTAGATATTAATTTTAATAAGAAATTGGCAAACAATTCTCCAAAGTGGTTTCCAACTTGTATTCTCAATAGTAAAGAATGTGAGTTTCAATTGCTCCAAATTCTGCCCTACATTGAGTATAGTTTGTTTATTTGCCATTGTACTATATATGAAAAGATATCTCTTTGTGCTTTTCACTTTAATTTGTATTTCCCTTATCACAAATGATTTTGATTGTCTTTTCATGTGCTTAGTGTCCATTTGAATATCTTATTTTGGAAATTGTTATGATAATTTATCCATTTAAAAATTAGATTATTCATAACTTTACTGTTTATTGTAGGAGTTTTTAAATAATCTGACCATCAGTACTTTTGACATATTCATATCTTATGAATATTTCTCCCTGCTGGTGGTTTATCTTTTCATTTTTTAAGCAAATGGCTAGATATGTGGGTCATTCTGGATTCTGTTCTGCTCATGAATCTCTCTGTCTCCGTTATTGCAAGTTTTGGAATCAGTTCTTGTCATTTCTTCAACCTTGCATTTTTTTTCAAGGTGATTTTCTAGGTTCCTTACATTTTCATATGACTTTTAGAATTTTCTCACCAATGTCTACTAGAAACCCTGTTGAGAATTTTTTAGGGTTTGTATTGAAACCAAAGGGCAATTTAGAGAGAATGAACATCTTAAAAGTATTCAACCTTCCAATTCAAAATGTGGCAAATCTGTTCTTTTAGGTCTTCATTAATTTCTTAAGACAATGTTTTCTACTTTTCAGAGTACAGGATATGCGTATCTTTCATTGGAAAAACAGAGTGTAGAGTTAATCCTAATACTTTAAATGCCACTTTTAATGGCATTGTTTATTCTAGTAGATAGGAATACAAATTATTTTTATATATTTACTTTGAACCCTGTGACCCTACCAATTCACTTATTAATCTTAATCATTTTTGGTAGGCTATATAGAGTTTTATACATACATAATCATGACATTTTCAAAATTAGGACAGTTTTACTTACTTCTAGTTTTTAATGTGTTTTATTTATTTTTAAACATATTTGCTTTATTGCACTTGCTAGGACATCCAATACAATGCTGGATAAAAGCGATGAGAGTGAGTATCTTTACCTTTTCCGCTATCTTAGAGGAAAGGGACTTGATATTTCATCATTACATATAACATTAGCATTAGACTTTTCATAAATGTCCCTTACTGGATTAAGGAAGTTTCTTTCCATTCTTAGTTTGATGTGTTCTTTTTTTCTTTTTAATCATGAATGGGTATTAAATTTCGTCAATTTTTTTTTTGCCTTGCTTGAGGAAGTCATGTGGCTTTCTCTTTTATTCTGTCAATAGATTGAGTTACATTGATCTTTGAATGAAACACCAAACCAAATTTCTGGACTACATTATATTTACCATAACATATTATCTTTTCTATATTTGGGTAGATTGTATTCATTAATATTTTGTTATAGATTTTTGCATCTGTATTGGTGAGACATATTGGCTTGTTTTTTTTTTTCTTATAATATTTTCACCATAAGGTAATTCTGGTTTTATAAAATGTATTGGGAAGCATTCTCCCTTCCGCTAATTTCTGAAAGGTTGTGTATAATAGGTATTATCTCTCCCTTAAATACTTGACAGAATTCAGCAGTGAAGCTATCTGAGTCTACAGTCCATTACGGGAAAAAATAAAACTGATATTAATTTCCTTAACATTTGTATTGTCTATTTTCTTGTATATGTGTCAGAAATTGTCCACTCATCTAAGTTGTCAAATTTATTGGCAGAAAGTTGTTCAAAATATTATCTTATAAACATTTTAATGGTTATAGTATCTCTAACGATTTCCTCCTTTTTATTCCTTCTGTTAATTTGTGTTGTCCTTTCATGAAACTATGGCAGGCTAACTTGTTAGCTTTCAAGGAGGGTAAAAACTCTCACAGCCCTTGACAGTTGCTTGGACAAATTTTTCAGCAGTTCAAAATTTGATTGATTTAAAATTAATAATGCTTCATTTTCTATTTTACCAGCTTTTTTTCTTTTCCAGCTATCTCAGTCTATTAATACATGTACAGTATTTTTAAATTGCTTGCTGCAAATTCATCTTCAGAGCAAGCATTTAAAGGAGCATAGTGTGTTAATTTCAATGATAACTAAAAATTAAATATACAATATCTCTTTTTAATTGAGAGGTACTTTGGTATTTCCATGTTGACATTACCTGCACTATTACATAAGACTAGATTTTAATTTATTGAGCTGTTCAAGAATTATTGAGAACCCCATTAAGCCAACTCTTGTGGAAGATGCTGGAAACACAGTGATGAGTAAGAGACAGTTCTTGCCTGAAGGAGCTTACAATTGAGTATTGAGGGAGATGAGCTACTACCACATTATGGTTAGTCTAATAAGTGATGATAAAAGTAGACATAAGAGGCATAAAGAGGGGACTTATCCCAGGCTTATTTAGGACAGGGTTCTAAGAGAATGTGTCATATAAACTCAGTTCTGAGGAATAAAAGTTAACTGAGCTGCTCCCAGATTTCTGTCCCTCAGAGACTGCAGAAATACAATCTACCCTCATTATTCACAGATTCTGTACTTGCAAACTCGCCTACTTGCTAAAATATTATTCATAACCACAAAACCAGTTCTCATGGCCCTTTTACAGTCATTCACAGACACGTGTAGAGCGGCAAAATCTTTGAGTGGCCCAAGGTGCCTGTTCCCAGTTGAGACCAAACAAGACGATGCTCTGCCACCTGTATCAGCTCTTGTGCTGTAAACAAGTGTCCTTTTCATGGTCTTCCTGGTACTGCATTTTTTGGATTTTGGTGCTTTTTGATGAGGATTTCACTGTTTAAATGGCCTCAAGTGTGCTGTCTAGTGTTCCTAAGCACAAGAAGGCTGTGATGTGCTTTATGGAGGAAATACATGTGTTAGATATGCTTCTTTCAGGCATGTATTATAGTGCTGTTGGCCACGAGTTCAATGTTAATGAATCAATACAGCACAGGGAACTATATTCAATATCTTGTAATAATCTTTAATGAAAAAGAATATGAAAGTGAATGTATGTATGTATATGCATGACTGGAACATTGTGCTGTACAGCAGAAACTGACACATTATAACTAACTATACTTCAATAAAAAATACATATACACACACACACACACACACACACACATATATATATATATATATTAAACAAGGTGTTTTTAAGCAATGACACACATGAAACAAAGTTATATATTGATTGGTTGATGAAAAGTTTGTGACCTGAGGCTCACAGGCGTCTAAGCCTGTGTTTCCCCTGGAAGCAGTGGTTCAGTGTTCACTATGCATGTGTTTGCAGTGACTTTATAAAACATAACTACTGTAAATAATGAGAAACAACTGTAAATGTTTTCTGTTTTAAGCAGTTGGTTTTGAGATAATTGGTTATGCAGCAATAGATTATAAACGTAAAATATGAAGTCCAAAGATGTAGCCTGTTTATAAGATCTACGTGATCTGATAACTAATATACCCTTCCAAGAGTACGTCTAATGTCTAGCCAACAATATTTTGAGACAGAATAAATGCGTACATTTGCAGGTGGAAGTTATTCTTTTTTTACTGGAGTTGGCACAGCTCTGTAGACTGTTTAATTGGAATTACTGTGTTTTAAGATATTCTGAATCGTTTTCCATTTGGAAGCAATTTAATGTATCAAGAGTTGGCCACATCCAATGTCTTTCCACTTAATTTTGTTTTCATGATCTCTTTAGCAATATGTTGTGAACAACATACCAATGTTGGAAAATACCTGTTGTGTGGATTTTATGTTGTATAAATCAATTTAAAGAAATCAATCAGTCAAACAAGGTTACACTGGATATGGGGGAGAAGGAATATCTTGACAACCTAAGATCCCTGTTTGGTTTGCATTCTCCACGATTACTCTATACTTATTTCAGCCTCATTAAGACAATGATTGTTATGTAAGCTACAGAATAACTTTACCTAATTCCAATGAACACACATAGGTGTAGGATGAGCCATTAGCACGAGATTAAATTGTTGGCTCCTTATCGGAAAGTCCTGTTTATTTTGTTAAAAGGCTCCAGATTATGTATAAAAATAGACAATAGCTGAATTGGTCACAGGTATCCTGCTGGGATTAGATGAATGGCAGCTGCAAAACCATTGTGAGATGCAAAGACAGCATTTTAGCTTCCACTAGAAAGACCATGGCTCTCACTTTCCTTATAGCTCCGGCCCATGTCTTGCTGCCAGCTCAGCTGTTAAATTACTGCAATATTGGAAAACACGCTGGAACTGGCAGTGTTGATAAGGAAAACAATTTACGAAGTCCATATGCTCACTCCCAAGAATGGCACCTTAAATGGGTAGAGAATAATAATCACTCAATTGTATAATGTACATATCAATATCTTAAAAAGTATGTGAAAAATAAAGTAGCTTACCTGTGGAATTAAATACTTAATAAAAATTTATAAAATTGTTCATCTCAGAGACAATACTGATTCCGATGCTGGTTTTCTGTGGGCACAGAGATCATGGAAATCAAACGGTTATTTGACCCAGAAAAAATATAAGTACCCAACATGTATTTTTTTAACCTAAGAGATAACTCAAAAATCTATATATCAGACATTCCAGGATTTGTGCTTTTAGGGCTTACTGATATTCAAAGATTTTGGAACTTGAACACAAAACCAGGAATCTTGGCCGTTACTCACATCCTTCATAATCTCCAATATTGCCCTGAAAATCACAAGAAATGTGACATATTTGAAATTTAGTTCTGCTTAGACGCAAAGTCACAATTCTCGCCACCTTCTATCATGGAAATGGGGAGGGAGAAGAAATTAATCATGTACTTTACTTCTATTCCCTTCCCTGCCACCAGCTCACCCCTGTTCCCCACAGGTTAGTAATTCCCATTGTGGGTGAAGGATTATGGCAAAGAGCCCTCCAGTTCATTAGTTAAGAAAAATAAACCAACCAATAGTTATAAAAATAATACATTTTGAAACTGGAGAGGGGCAACTCTTAGGTCTACCCATTTCAAATTTCTATGTTTTAAAAGTTTCAATATTGTTCATATTTCTTAAAAGTACAAAGTGGTTTAAATAAAATTTTGTTATCTTCACAGAGGCTAAAATAAACCTGTTCTGTGCACTATAGTTTAGTAGATGTGTTATTATTTAAACTGACTGCAGTTGCATTTGACTAACTTCAACAGAATTGCATTCAACCTAGCTCTTTGGTCTACCCCACTGGAAGTTTTCTTCATTGGGAAATCTATTAAAGACTTTGATCTCTTTTTGAACTTACCCATTAATCAGTTCAGTTCACTGATCTGCTTCTAAAATAGAAGCGTACGAAAAGACTGAAATAATTGGTTTGCTCTGAATTACACAAGTTCATCTGGATAGAATCTATGGAGACAATAGGAAAGTTGAAAACTGTCAAAACATCTCCTTTAGTGGTTTCTTTATGCTGCAAAGAACAAAAATTTGTATTTATCTCTGAAACAAAAAGTCACCAACATAAGCTTAGGAATTAATATTTTCTTCTGATAAAGATGAGAAATATTTGGTAAAGTGCCTTAAACTCCGTTTTAATTTATTGTTATGACCAGATCTATACACAAATAGTTCATTAAATATAGGGGAAGAATAATAAAGTTAACAATTAATTATTTATGTTTTAAAGATTAAAATCCATTGACAGATTTTTTTAAATTAATAAGCTTTTTTTTTAGAATAGTTTTAAGTTTACAACAAAATTGAATGGAAAGTACAGAGAATTCATGTATTTCCTACTTCCACACACCCACAACCTTCCCCACTATGGACATCTCACACCATAGCGATACCTTTGTTAAAATCAATGAACCTACACTGACACATTATTATCAGCCAAGGTCCATAGTTTACATTGCAGCAGGGCACAGGTTTTCATATATATGTATATACACACACACACACACATACACACACACATATATACACACATATAATACACATTCATACATGCACATCTTCAGTCATGTGATATACAAAATTTTAGAAAAATGTACACAATTTATTATAAAATTGAAGCAGAGATTGGAGAATGTTTTTTTCGTTCTGGAAAGATGAAGCTCAGTATAAACACAAGCTTAGAACTCATCCAGAGACTGTGGCAATATCTTTCTTCTAAAGAGTTAGATATTCTGTCTTTAATACACTTAAAGGGATCTGGGGACAAGTATAGAACAAATGCTAGACGGAGACCAGAGAGGGCGTTTTTTCCCACACTGAAGTGCTCCTCAGCCACTTGGACCTTATCTCTTGCAATGAGCATAGCCTGGGTGGCGGTGGGGGTTGGGGTGGGGGGTCTGGAAATGGGGCCTTACATGTGATGAGTCGACTGCTATTTGGCTGTGTTCTGATTCCCTGCTCCTATTATTTAAATTCATGTAAACTGGTGTTGGGGAATTTTATGTGTCTGAAATCTTTTAGTTATTTGCTAACCTAGGACCAACTGGTATTGAGTCTGTGGTCATGAAGCAGTGAGTCAGATTCCTGAGTCAAACAAACTCTGGTGGCTGGGACAAAATAGTTTTATGAACCTTCCAATGAAGGGCTAAACCTTGAATCATTATGAGGTCTGACTCTATGTTATGGGCTGAATATTTGTGTTTTTCCAGATTTCATGTTGAAATCCCAGTGCCCCATACGATGATGTTAGGAGACGGGCCTTTGGGAGATGACTCGGCTGTGAGTGCGGCGTTCTCACGAATAGGATGAAGGCTTTTATAAAAGAGACCCCAGACAGCTCTCTCTCTAGCCCCTCTGCCACATGAGGACCCAGTGAGAAGGTAATGTCTGCAAGTCAGAAAGCAGGTTCTCGCTGGACACTGAGTCTGCTGGCACCTTGGTCATGGATGTCCCAGCCTCCAGAACTGTGAGAAGTAGGTGTTCGTTGTTTAAATCACCCATCTATGGTATTTTTGTTATCATACCCCAAAGTACTGAGATTTTTGCTTACACAAACAGCTAGCATTCCTAAATCAAATTTGTTTTTAAAACCTCAAGCTACAGCTTTGTCTAAACATGTACAACTCTTCCAGTGCTCAGTGGATATTCCATAAGTGTAGTAGCATAATGTGCACCAGTGGTTAAGCAAGCAGATTTGCAGTCATATACATCTGGGCTTTAATCAGAGCCCTTCTCTTATTAACTGTGCAACCTAGGGAGAATTGCCTGAAACACTCTGGTTCTCAATTTATCTATAGGATAATTTCTGCTTAATAGATTATAATGTAAATAAATTATTTGTAGATTAAATAAAAGAATGAATATTACCCTTGATTAGTTAATATTAAAAAGTCGAAACTCCATAAGAAATATCTTCCCTTTATTCTATCTCTCAGGTTACTAGTTTATTTTTAAATAATTATGCTTATAGCACAACGAATGTGACCCCTGTGGCTGGTGCATTTCTGAGCATTTCTAAACTATAGCTACAAAATATGAATGATAATATAAAATGGCTCAACATGACGTCATAAGGAGGAGTCTTGCTGTCTCAATGTTACTACTGCAATTACCTCAGTCATTTGAGAGATTAATTCCTCAATTCAACAGGGCCTCTATTTCATGGCAGATTTCAAGACAGCTTGCTCTTCAAGAACGAGTGGGGTGATTTTACACCCTTTCATGCAATTTCAACAATCGGTATAAAGCACCATAATTTTTCAAACTGTAAGTATTTGCTCTTGATGGTATTTTCAGAAAATTTCCAAGTTGCCTTTTTATGTATTCAGGACACAATTTGATTTTTAATATGGGACATACATTGTTTCTTTTTTGACCCCCAGGATACTGAAAATTGACAGGGACGCCAAGTTGTGTTGTCAGCGACTTGATGAGTTTACACGAGAGAACAGTTAGTTTTTGGCCAGTTGCCATTATGCTTCCTCACCATGACTGAATTAACTACCCCTTCAAATTATTATAGCTTTGATTTTGCATGGAAAATTTTTTTTAAAAGTGAACAAGTTTGTGCATGGCACTTCTTTCATTTCATTGGTTTTTAAAAAATTTTATTATAGAAATTTTAAGCATAAAAATGAGAAAGAAAAGTATAAATGAATCATCACCCAGCTTCAACAAATAGGAGCACTTTGCTTATCTCATTGGGTCTCTCTCTACTTTTTTTCCCCTGGAATATTTTAAGTAAGTCCCAGGTATTATATCTCATATCATTTTACTCATAAATACTTCAGTACCTTCTCTCTAACAACTAAGGACTTAAGAAAAAAACGATGCCATTTTCATGGACCTAACAAAACTGAAATCCTTCATATCATCTAATATCCAGTCTGTGTTGCCATTTCTCCTATTGTCCCCAATTTCTGCTTTATGGTTTTGTTCAAATCAGTTATCAAAACAAGTTTTACACATCTCGCTTCTATGTGTTAAAACTTATAAACTATAGCACCCTTCCTCTTCTGTATTTTAATTTTTAATTTTTTTTTCAATCTCCAAATTGACTTTCTGTGAAAAGTCTTCAAAGGATTATTATGTTTCCCGTAAGACAGTGTAATTAGTTGGAGCACACAAATATTGGGATTCCTCTGGAAGATAAAGCGCTGAATACAGATGCAACTCATTCATTTATTCAAAAAGTAGTTTTGAAAATACAGACACAAACAACAAAGTAGTTTTGGGTGCATACTGTGTTCCACTCTGTATTTATGATTATACCCTCAAATCAGCCCTGAGGGCTTCCTGGAAACTCTACTGTATTACTCTAGTCCATTCACTTTTTTTTCACTCTCCTAGACTGGGGATCAGTAAACTATCTCCTGGGAGACAAATACAGCTCTGCCTGCAATTGTAAGTAGAATTGTATTGAAACATGGACATGCTTGTTTGCTATGTGTTGTCTATGACTACTTTTACACTGGAACACAGAATTTGAGGGGCTGTGATAGACACTGTATGCTTCACAAAGCCTAAAATATTTAATACCTGGCTCTTTGTGACAAAAGTTTGCTGACCTCTGTCTTAGATAACTCTTATGTACATTCTCTGTCTGCAAAACTTCAACACTCCTTCCCCTCTTTACTTTCAGCTGAAAATCTTGCTTTTTATTTCGGAAACAGAGTAGAAAAATGCATAGGAAAAATTTCACATTCTTCTAACATCAAGTATGTATCTTCCTTCAGCCACTATCCAATTTCCTATTTCTGTTCCCTTTTGATCTTGATGAGAATCCCTTGAAAGAACTATTTACGTTTACTGTCTATATTTCCACTTCTTCCATTTTGTAGTTAAGTATTTCAGTAACAACATTTTTTTGTCAAGTCCAGTGATGACTTCTTTTCAACCCAATTCATTGGTCCATTCTAATTTGCCTTCTAAGCGGCATCTGACAAAATCCATCATCATTCTCTCTCTCAAAGCACTTTCTTTACATAGCTTATTAAAATCTGTTGATTATTCTCTCACTCCACTGAATTCTGACTTTTTGTTCTTTCCCAGATTTTACTTTTCCTCCAATCTTTGCCCCCAAACCTCATTGTCCCAAGACTTAGTTCTCTCCCTCTTTGTACACAATGTTATCAGTCTTATCCTGTCTTTTACAGCAAATACCATCTCTGTATTGATGATCCACATATTTTCTTCGTAGAAGCCCAGATTTCTATTTCTCTGGCAGGCTGCCTAGCTGATAACTGCAATTTGAATTTTTCCAAATACAAATTCTTGATTTTCTCCTACAACCTACTGCTCTTCATTTTGGTAAAAGGTACCTCCATTCTTCTAGTTGTTCAGACAAAAACACTGAAGTTTTTGGGGTTTTTTTTTGGGGGGGGGAGTTCTCTCTCTCTCAGATCCTAAAATCAATCCATCAGATCCTATCAGACTTGTTCAAAATGTGTCTAGTGTTCAAGCACTTCCCTACGTCTCCTGCTACCATTTTATATAAGCCCCCATCATCCCTTATCTAGACTGTTGTAATACCGTCCTAGATACTTTCTCTGCTACCAACCTTGTCTCTCTCTCTCATTTATTCTCCGTACAGCTGTTAAAAATTGAGTACCTAAATACTCAAAATTCTCTAGAGGCTCCATGGCCGCCCATATAAAAACCAAATTCTTACTTTGTAGAATACAGCAGCAACAGAAAAACAAATGACTTATTCAAATTTGTAACTTTTGAAAATGATCAAGGGTCTGTTTACAAAGATGTGGGCAAGGTAAAAAAGAAACTTCAAGGTGTAGTGGGAACAGAGCGAACCCGTGGGATTAAGGACAACAGAGGCCAGTAACATACCTAAGCCTGAAGGAATGAGGGAAGGAAACTCTTATTGGAACCTGGAGACAGAGGACTACCTGTCAGGAGCTGTGACCTTCTGTGGGAGCCCATGATTGGGTTAACAAATTGTAACAGGTCCCAGCTGCTTATCTCCTTAAAGAAGATGTGCTTAGTAACTGCCTTGAGGTTTTAGCAATGACCCAGGCCCCCCGGCTATAAACGCTGGGCGTGCCTGCTCTTAGTCTTCTATCCCCAAAACAGCCTTGGGCTGGAATGGTAAACAACTTATAAAAAGCTGCAGACTCAGAGGTGAGAAGGCTGGTGAGCCAAGGACGGGTAAGAACCCCAGAGGGGGGCAACCTAGGACAGGCACAGCCGCCTGAGTCCAAGCTGTTAAGCAGCTGATTCTCATACGTTCCACCCTGATAAGCTGAAAGGCTCAGCAGGAACATGATTCACCAAAAAGGGTCTTCTGACCTTGAGCCAAACACTAAACAAACAAAGCCTTTGTACTCACTGTGATCCCACCCTGTCCTTCCCTAAATTTCTGCATTCCTCCTTTGACTGTACTCAATAAATGTGGGAGATTTGAGAGGCTCCTGGAGTTGGCTCCCCACTCCCTCTCGCTGTCTTGACTTTTCCACAGAGTCTTGAGTAATTCACTCCGTTTCGGTGGGACTTCTGCTGGCCAGAACCCACAACTGGTGACGAACCCACAACCTTCAGCATAGAGGCAAAGCCAGCCTGAAGCAGCCATGCACAGAGAGTCTGGGAGATTAAATACCTCCCCTTCACTCTCCTTTCTCCCTCTGATTCCCTCTCCATGTTCCCTACTGGCCAAATCCAACCTAAACCCAAAGGGTAAGGCAGCCCATTGATGTGAGCCATAAAAGGGCGTAGATAATGGGATAGAAGTGGTGCATTTGCTGGAACGACATCTCTCTAAAGAATGTTAGTATATAAAAAATTAAGGAATAGAACAATGTACATGAGTGAGCTATTTCATAAAATTTGTTAAAAATATAATTACATGGATATAAACATGGATAAACAAAGACGTGTATGTGTATGGAAGATTTACATTTTACTTTATCTGGAGAGGCATACAGTAACTACCTGTAGCTGTCTTTTGGAAAAAAATCTGGAATTGATAATGAGGTAAAAAGTCTTGTCCTTTTAATTTGAGACCTTTTTTTAGATTTTGAATTTCCTGACCACATGCATATTTTACTTTCTAAAATCCGTAAACTCTAATAATGTCTTCAAATACAATAAGTGAAAAATGGATTCTCTATTAACTTAGATTTTTAAGACTCTAGTTATGTGAATAATAAGGTGTGAATTTATATAGTTCTAGAAAGAATTCTGGAATGACACATATAAAGATTTTAAAATATATTTAAATACAGCTTACTGTAACAGACCTTTCCAGACTAATTTATAGAATTATAAGCAGGTGAGGAAATTATTATTAATATGCCCTTTTGAGAAAACCAACGGGAACTCGAAATTGCTGATTGTGGCACTTTAGCGAGAGATTGGTGGGAAACTGTCCAATTTACATTAAATTTTTGAAGAAAAACAAGAAATACATGCAACCCTTGTGGCTACAACTGACATTCCCATGTGGAATACTGCAACGTTCCATTATTTCAGCAGATACTTCACCTCAACCTATCATTGAGATCAACCAGACCCCCTACTGCTACCAGGAAATAGAAGATTTAGTAATTAACTGATATTTATAAGTGAAGCATTGTCAGGAAGAAGACAATACTGTTGGAAAACGATAAAATAAAAGTTGGAGGTTGCAGAGTGGTACAGCAGCATTGACACAATTTTTCCTGAGAACCCTGAGTATCCACCAAACTGCTGCCCGTGTAGATCCTTCTGGCCTCAATAAGGGGGAAGGGAATTTCAAGTGGTCTTTTAGGTTCTAACTGAGTACTTTGTTTATGCACTCACTGAACAATTTCACTTCATCTTATAGCAATGATGTAAGAGAAGAAGAAAAAGCAGTTCAAGTGAAGGCGAATATTAACCCAAGAGGTAATCTCTAAAGATCCGGTCTTGATTGGAACTCTGACCTATTTCACATCAAGGACTTATGGATAATAGAAAAATATTGAACCCTGAGCTCTGGACACACTTCTTTAAAGATTTAGTGAAGGATCTATTCTTGTAGTTGTATACAGATACAGAAGCAGTTAGAGACACGAAACATTCTGTTCATAAGGCACCAGTACTCTGTGATCCTCCATATCTCCCAGAGTCAAGTAATGCTTTCGTGATGCAAAAACTGAGGGGGCTATTTTCATATATTTCTCTGCAGTACAGAATTGTGAGTGAAGACGTATGCAAATGAGAGATGGGACACATCGGTATCAGTATGCAATAAGAATATCATTGTTCTTTGTTGAATATATATATGTAGTATCAATCCTTGAAATGCAAAACCAGAAAACTATATTAATTATGTTAAATATCAAGTAGCGCTAAACTATTTGCTTTTGTGTGTGTTTGTTTTCTGCTTATGAAATGCGTTGATTAAATAATCGGAGGTTACATGGTTTTTGTACAACTGAATGGATCTTGAAACGAACTGCTGTGCATTCAAAATTATGCTCTACTGTCTCCCTGAGCACAAAGCAGAAGAAATCCCTCAAGCCCAAAGTTGGCTTGAGCTGAGAATTACCTGGCAAAAGTGTGAAATGGAATTTAGGCTGCATGAGTTAGCAAAACGTATGATGAAACTTAATTATTTCTCCAAAGCTTGAAAAAGTTGTACAGGAAGGTAATTTCAGTTTTCAAATTGAATGAGTTTTCTCACCCTAATAAGACTGGCTTTTAGATCTGTGCCAGTGATTTCTACTTTGCTTTTCATTTACATCCCATCTTTTCCAAATACTATTGAGGCAGTCCACTAGAAATATCTTTTCATATTTACAACCATAAATTGTCCCTTTCTGGAAGTTAAGTTCTCAAAAATAAAATACAACTCCAGAATTACAAGCATGTTCAGTTCTGTTTAATGAAATATGAGGAATAGATTTAAATAATGGATGTGCTTTTGTTTCCCCGAAGAGCACATGCAAATGTGAAAACCATACTTATATTAAAATGCCCACATACATTATACTTTAGATTCAATAATGAAAACATTATATATCATATATTCTGATATACTGAGCTATAATAATTAAGAGAGATAAAATAGTATTTACTCTAATAAAATTTTTGGTTCTGTGGACACCCCCAAAAAGTAGAAAATACTGCAATTAAGATTAAAAAGAATCACTTTTCCACTACATTGCAATGCCATTTATTTTTTGTAATACATCCATTTTGTCAGTTCTGTCTTCCATTAATTGATAGTCTCTACTTTAAGAAGCATATCAGAAGAGTTTCTTATTTCATTATTTTTATTACCATGAAGAATTTCCTAAAGATCTATTATTAGTTTTTCATATAAGATGCTGAAGGTTTTATGTTTATAAATGTTCCAAAACCCAGCAGTCTTTCTAATGTGTTATCTGTCATGCACTTCTCAGGATACTGTAACAATTTTACGTTTACTCAGAAGAGCAAGAGAAGAACAAGAAGAAATAAAACAGATCACCTTACTTTAAAGTGAAGTTTACTGTGAATACTCTAAATTTACTTTAAAAAGAAATATTCAGTCAAATGATTATTTTGAAACTTAACTATAATAAATATGAATCTTTTAAAAGTCAGTATATTTTTACAGTTGCAAGGAAAGCAGTTATCTATTTGCTTTAGCCAAATTATTTCCATTTTTTCTGAATATTAAATATACCTGTAATGTATACATTTTTAAACAAATTTCCAGTCACAGTTTTCTGATGCTACAATTATTAGTATGAATTGGAAAGTAAAGGCTATACTACTTATAAAAAAATAAGGAAATTATACTTTTATTCCAAAAGTGGTTTTAATGTAAAGTTAGATTGTTTAATATTCCAGCAAAAGATTATTGAGATCTAGGTGTCATTGAAATAGGAACAAAATTTGTTTAGATGCTTTCTAGCCTACAAACTACATTTGATTCTCACAGAAATCCTGGGGGGTGTTAATAGGTAATAAAAAAAAAAAACAGAATGGCTCACGTGCAACACTCGCTTTCCTCCAGACACTGTGCCAAGAGTTCAACTGTTTTGTGTAATGAATTCTCTCAATAACATGATGATGAATACAATTATTACCCCAATTCACAAATGTTGAGACTGAGGCACAGAGAAGTTAAGCTCTATGATTAAGTTTACTCAGTTAATAAATGGCAAAGAGATAAAAATGAAAGCACTGATCACTGTCTCTACTGAAAAGATGAAGGAACTGAGGACAAAAGGAGTTGCTTGGGCAAAAGGAGTTGCTTGGGCAAATTCTCTCAGCAAGCAGGCATTAGTTCAGACACAAGGATGGAGGTCTCCAACTCCGAATCTTACACAATTTCCATTAGACGACACAATTTGGGTCTGAAAATAAATGACATGTTCCGATGCTTTTATAAGTTAAATATATATTTCTTAGGGAATTGCAATTAATGTTGACATAAATTAAGATAACACATGGCTTCTGTTCTTTATTCTTTCTATGTATACATGAAAATTCATAGGATTCATAAATCAAAGTTTGCGTCCTCCAGTAAATTAAAACTACCATTTATGGAGTATTTCCTATGACTGCACACACTACTGAGTGCTTTGCATATATTATTTAATGATCATAATAAAATCCGTAAAAAAGGTACAATTACCGTCCATTTCAGATGAAGAAATGTAAACCAAGATTGGAAAAACTAAGGGTCAAATAGACAATACATTGTAGGGACATAACTGAAACTCAGCTTGTTTCCTAACTCAGAAACAAACCTCAACAACAATTCATGAAGATTCTAAAGATTCTAAAATCAACAGAATTCAAAATAACTTGAAATAAAAAATGTCAACTTTTAAACATTACGTACTTTAAAAATACATAGTATTGCCAATAACCTAAGGAATCTCGGTTATTTCACTTCTGATGCCAATGTACACTCTGCTGCTTTGTTCCACTTTAAAAAAAGGCAAAAGAACTTTCAAACATAAACTCACCCTAAGAATGCTAAGATCATTTATGTTCTATTTGTTTCCGTCATTCAACTCAAGCGCCCGTAGTTTATCTGTCAAAGGATTGTCCCGTGGGGCTCTAAGGTTCCCACACTTGTGGGTTGCATACATATACATGGGAACCCTGAGTAGAAAGAAATGAGAAATGCATTTTTAGTTTAGAGTCGCATATCTTTATACTTTTTTAGTTTGTATTTAATAAACTACATGAGGCCAAGGTTTTAATATAATAAATATACTTTACAGAGAAAATCAAAAGAAGAAAAATGGCTGTCGCTATAGCCAGTGATATCAATGGACTCCCAAATCTTGCCACACAAATGTGACTATGTAAGCCAGATGAAGTGTTATTTGCCAGGATGACAGTAGCATCAACAACCTTATTTATGGGGTGAAAATGCTAATATCACGTGCCAGTCACACTGCTGTATGCTAAACTCTCAGAAGCCTATATTAGAGGTACTTTTTAAAGCTCCTTTTATGGAAGATAATGAGTCCAGGAATGTTCATTAACTTGCTTAAAGTCATACAGCCAGTTAGGGGCAGAGTGTGGGAAATAATGGAGAATATTTATAAATATTATTGTATCTATAAGACTCGACTCTTAAAACTTCAGTGTAGATATCCACAGGTAGCCACACATGTGAAGGCTGACAGTTAAGATACTCTTTGAGCTTCAGCACCTAGTCCAGGCCAGTGCGTGGTAAATTCACAACTATTTATGTTGAAGAAATTTAAAAAAAAAAAGTATTTGCATTTGACAGAAGATCATTTTGTGGCCAAGAGATAAAAACCTCATAACAAAGTGGTGATTCCTTGGCACAGGATTATGGGCTACTTCGGATCTTTTTGTGCTCACCTGTAAACTGTTCCTTCCACTTACAACAGCAGAGGCAACTTGACAGATCATGCGCGCTGGGTCTACTGATGTTACTCTGATTAAACCCTTATTTTCTATGTCTGTCAGCTTGAAACTCCATTTTTCTACTAAATAAGAGACATGAAGTTGGATTAAGCCAAGTAAAACTGGTTTTTGCTTCATATCTTCTTGAGACCTAAGAAAGTGGAGGACCTTCAGATAAAGAGGGGAGTTAAAGGTGTCAGTTTCTCACCACTCTAGGCATGGTTTGGAACAAGCTGATGCAGGAGAAGGGTGGGCAAGATCATTCTGACAGCTGACATCCTTAAGAAAACTGGATGCAGCCTTTTCTAGTCAGAAGAGGAGCACAACCTTCATCAGTGGATCTTATCAACCACAGCAGCTGTCTGGCCTCTAGAATCACATGAACAGTCTTGCTCTCTAACATGGAATAGTCTTCAGAGACTTCTACTGCCTTTATTCTTCTGGAAAACTTCCCCAAGTATTCTCTATTAATGACACCATGTTTTATGGAATTGATGAGCACAAAGTGAGAGTACATTTAAGGCCTTACTAGACAACAAAAACACCCAGGAGCTGTGGTCCTACCAGAGCAGTCGAATATCCATTGAAACTTTAGCTACTATTCCAACTTGGGGTCCATGTCATGTGAGGAGGGGCAGCTGTCCTTTAGGATGCAGTACAAGACCTCCATATGGTAAAGAGTTTCAGTAGTTAAAATGCACAAGTTTGGAAATCAAGAACCAGAAGTATGATTGGACCCCCTTGCCATCACTTGAAGTGTTCCACTTACAGAATTTGTGTTTTCAGGGAGGGAACATTTCTTTTGGAGACATAATAAAGGTCAATGTGCCCATAGAACTTGAAGTTGCAGCTACCACTTGGCCACTTTGAGCTCTTTACGTCAACAGTCCAAAGGGTAGAAAAATAAATACTGGTGCAAGTAATCAACTCTGATTACTGTAAAAATGTTGGGATACTGCTATACAATGCGGGTAGGGTGAGTGTATACGGGTCCACAGGAATCTTGGCACTTTCATTCCCAATTGTGGTGGCAAGTGGACAGTTTCAGCAGTGATAACCCAACAAGGATAAGATAACTAAGGCCCTTTTAGTTATCCCTCTGGACTGAAGGTCTATATCATCCTACTAGGCCAGGTGTCCAAGACCAGCTTGGCTGAACGAGTGGGAGGTAGAGGAGCGAGACAGCAACTCAGTTAAGACTCAAGGTCAGTGGCAACAGTGGGGCTTGTAGCAGGTTTCACTAATCCTCTGGAAATTAAGATTTTTCAGAGTGTGGCTGGCTTCTACCTGGAAGGAAACTCTGATTTATTAAACTTGCATCACCTCTTTGTGGGAAGAATCAAGATCACCATATTCTCACAAAATGGGAAACCCCATCATGTATTTTGGAGCCAGTTAAAATGGAGGCTACAGGTTTATCTGAGAGGCAAATATTCAACCAATGTTTGGTGAGATCCAGGGGATAAATTCCTCTTCCTTTCTCCCCAGATGTTCTGACCTGAGATGAACTTTATCCCGCTTCCAGGAGGATGCTTCCCCAAACTGATTGCTGCTCTTAGCAGCCATCTCAGTAATCACAGGGTTTTGTAATGTGTCACCTTGACTAAGCTCAACAACATTTTCTAAAAGTCCCTTCCCTTTATGTTTCTGGTTAGGGCTAGCCAAAAGAGAAATTTGAGCAAGAATTGTTAAGTTTTATACTTATAATTTTTATATTTATATAAATTTATAAATTACATGTATTTATATATACTTTTATATATATATTCTATCAATTACTGAGGAAGTAGAGGTGTTAAAATCTTCAACTATAATTATAACTTTATTTTACCTTAATTCTGTAAAATTCTGCTCTATTTTAAAATCATTACCAGGTAAATACACATTTATAATCGTTATGCATGTCGAATAAATTGCTTCTTTAAAAACATTTTAGCAATTCTGATAGGTGTGTAGTCTATCGCATTGTGGTTTTAATTCGTATTTTTCTAATGACTAATGATGTTGACCACATTTTGTGTTTATTTGCTATCTGTATGTCCTCTTCAGTGAAATTTCTGTCATGTCTTTTGCACGTTTATGATTGGATTTTTTTTTTTCATTTTTAGTCTGACCAAGTCTTAGTGAATGCCTTGTGATCCTCCCTATAGTATAGCAAGATATGCAGTCTTGTGAGGAACAGTCACAAGACTATTTCCACCCACCTTTCTACCTTGTGGGAGGCTCTCTGTCTAGAGGGAGGCTACCACGAAGCAACTTCTCACTTACCTTCCTGTTGGTGGTGAGGTGCGGGACCTGCCTGACCCCAACATCGGGGGCTCCTCCCCAGCAGAGTGATGTACTAATTGTGTTATCATCTGGCCCCTCAAGTCCTGTCATTCTGTGGGATTAGGCTCAGAGGGAGCTGAAACCATGCTGTTCTCACTTCTGCTTTACTTTGTGTAAGTAATAAACTCTCTGAATCTATTTAGGGTCATTGTGTTTTGCTGACTGAACCTACGGCAATGCGGTGAGCCAACCTAGCAGCTGCCACCAGGCTGCTTGTCAGGAGCTGCTTGGCCATTTGACGACAGTCACTAACCTAACCAGACACCATCTCTCTTACCTATAGTTGCGTTTACTTAACTGATCTCCCTGCCAATGAGCTTGCCTTCCGCAAATCTCTGTCTTACACTGAAACGAGAAGAGTTTTTCTAAGTGAGGATCTAATACTGTACTCCCACTTAAAACCTTTCAATTGATAGATAAAATGAAACATTTTACCATGTCTTAGCCAATTCAGGCTGCAGTAACAGAATGCCACAGACTGGGTGGTTTATAAACAGCAGAAGTTTATTTCTTATGGTTTTGGAGGCTGGGAAGTTCAAGATTAAGATAAGCAGTGTCTATTGAAGGCACATTTCCTGGTTCATAGTCTTCTTGCTGTGTCCCCAGATGGCCAAAGGGGTAAGAGTTTGATGAGGCCTTTTATAAGGGCACTTATCTCGTCTAGGAGGGCTCCACCCTCATGACTTAATCACCTCTCAAAGGCCATATCTCCAAACATCATCACATTGGGCATTAGGATCACAACGTATGAATTTGTTGTGGACACACATTCAGTCCATAAAACCATGGCTATAATGACTTCCATGATTTGCCTTTTGACTACTTCTGTCACCTCGTATCTTCCTCTTACAGTGTGAGTTCTAGTGGAATTGAATCTACTCTCAGTTTTTGAAGCAAGATACCCATGTCAAATTTTAGGCATTAAAGATGTTTAGTCCTTACCACTCCTGAGCACAAAATACGGCAGCAGGACCTGAAGCTGAGTAAAAAGGCACAGCAATGTTGGATTTGTTTGGAATACTGCAGTCTTGCCTTGTTTATTTGACTTAATGAGGTGATTGTATAAGGCTAAAATATATCCAACAACCCATGATTTGCATGCAACAAACACCACACTTATTATGTATTAATGGGCTACAGGAGACTCCAAAGCTTAGAGGCACATCTGATTCCCCATTTTCCTATATTTCCAGGAAAACAATGACTTGTTAATTTCTTCAATTTTACAAAACCTCAGGGGTGATTACAGGGAGCAGATTTAGAAACATTTTTGATTGAGTAATATGTGCAACATTATGCAAATGGATCTAGAATTAATTAGGACCTATTTGTCCTAGCATTTTGCCGTGGTGTTTGAAAAACCAGCAAATGGCTCATGTTGATACGTGTCAACATAAAACTCTAGACTGCAAAAACAGTATCTCTTTCATCTTGGATGCTACTCTGTCCTCTCTACCTTCCTCAAACTCTGGGAAACTGTGTAGGCCTTTGTAAATATTTTCTAATTTTTTTTCCAATATGCTATATCCGAAAGCAAAAAACAAAAATGAAATTAGCAATTAATTTGCACCCCTCCTCCTCAGTAGACTGTCCCTCAGTAGGAAACTCACTAGGGCAGCAAGCACCGTTTTCCATAAAAGTACAAAAGATCTTGAGGTGAGATGTTTAGAAGTTAAGATGTTATTTTAACACTTGTGAGGGAAAATATGCTCCATCTCTTTAGTGATAAGGGAAGCTAGCATTTGTGAATCACCCACTTTAATACATTTAATGTGCATCTGGTACTGGGCAGGGGTGGTAGAAGTAAAAATAAGAGTGAACAGAGCATAAATGGGTAAGAATGAAAGCAGTATGCTTTGAATTGCAAAATTTGCCAGATATGAAATGGAAATGCATTTTAATGATCACTTTAGAAATGTGGCTTTTGTGCTGGTATTATTTGTTGCAGACATATTTTTTTCTCTTCAGGTAATAGAGTTACATTAATGACTGTTAAAATTCAGCAGATAATGCTGGGTACTCCTCTCACTGTGTTCATGACTCTGAGTTATAGTTTAGTGATACCACATGTTTAGGGACAAAAAATGGGATTAGGAAAATTGCTCCCAGCCACCATAGTAAATTTTCACTAAAACAATCAAGAAGGCAGCTATCATAGATGACTTTTACTTTGACCTCTGAATACCTCATTAGAATGGAAATGACTTACTGTCATGTCCTCAAATATACGTTCTGATGCTGAGATATGTTTCCTAAGCATAGTATATCTTGTTACAGTATACTATAGCTTAAAAAATCAGTAATTTTAACACCTTCTATTTTTGATTTTGGTATTTGGTGACATTGGTGCACAGTTAAAGACTTACTCATAAAGTGGCTAGCATTTAAATTGTCATTGTGTGAGGATAAAGGTGACACATAATTTTTAATCTCTATACTTAATTTTGCATGTTCTCTGCCAATTCCATATTTTTTTCAACTCCCCCACATCACTCATCAACAGAAATTGTAGTTAAAAGTGACAGCTGACAGTGTAAAGAAATAATTACATGACCACAAGGAAGCCCAGTTCAATTCAGTATAAAATGTGTCACTAATTCCATACACATATTTTATCCATTTAACATTTGAGAGAATATTTTTAGGAAAAGTGTATTGCTAATCATCATGTCAGAACCCAAACTGTAACAACAATCAACTGGCTTGAAGTGTGTATGGTAAAATAAATGCCTTGTCTACAGTGAATGTCCTGATTGCAATCTGCCATGAAGTTCATCACCTCAGGCTGTTCTCTGGGTTTCTTCTCTTAGTGGACCGTGCTGAATAATTGTGCTTTAAATTTCACGGTAAAAATAATTTCATCTTGTGGCCAAGTTTTAATGTCAAAAGGCCAAAATATAGCCTAGAATAAATAAACCATAGTCATAGTCTACTGAGTTTTCTCTTAGAATATTATAATATTGTGCAATTCCTTTGCTATTATGGAAATATGGAATACATGAAGCTTTATTTCTCTTCCAGTAATTTTGCATTAAAATTTTGACATTAGGAAAGCAGGAGACTGGAATATTAGTTTTGACTTTGCCACCTTGTAAGTTTGTTACCTTGGTCAAATCACATTAATGCTTCCAGACCTTTGTTTATAGGAAGGAGTTGGGTAAGATCATCGATAAGATTTATTTAGTTCTGAAAAATCGTAATCTTATAACAAGGAACTTGTGTAGGTAGGAGATTTAATTGAAAATATACCATGAAATTTTGTATTACCATGTGATTTTAAAATGAGAGCTCATAAATATTTTGTTGGTGTAATGAAATCAAGGCTATTTCTTAAAATTTAATTACAATTAACCCATATCTATATTTTCATTAAATAAAAAAAGAACATTCCTTTTTCTATGGTTGTATATTTTAAAGAGAAATACATTTTCTTTTTCTGAAGGACTTGATATGTCACAAAGATTTACCTTTTCAGATAGTTTTTATTTTGGAAGTATTTTATTTTTCTATCTAGAATTGATATTTTGTAAAACCTCGTAACATCTGGGAATAAGGATGAAACATAAGGCAGCAGTTGAATATGTCATTAGATTTGACATGTGTAGAATGTCATTTTTGTCATCTGCAGGTCATTGTGATCCATGGTCGGGATGCCACTAGGTCAGAAGAGAGATAAGCAATTTACAGCACAGAGGTTTCTTTGTGCTAAATCAAACCTCTTTGTGCTAACTCAAATAGAGAGCTTGATTTTACTCTAGAAAGTGCAAAATCACCCAGTCGTCTAAAAGTAAAATGTCTTTAGAAGTGAAAGCATCCTTTAATCTGATAATTATAAAAATGCCAATCCCTGATTACTCCATATAGTTTGAAGTATTCTTTGGCTCAAGTAACGTGAAGTTTGTTTATTTTGCTGTTTTGTTAAATGTTGTTCATATTTTTATTTCAGACATCCTTCAGTGGAGCAACGATTTCAATGACCTCAACTGTCTACGTGACAGAGCAATCTGCTTCTGCCTTTATCCATGTTGAGTTAGAGACAGGACAGAGTTTTCCTATGGATCTAGGAGAGATTACGTACAGTCCTAGGAGAAGGGCATTATTAACTGCAAAAGAAGCCCATGTAAGCCCCTGACTTGGCATTCCAGTCAGTCATGCCCATATTTACTACACACTCAGGGTTTTTAAGCTGAATGAGTTAATCTCAAGAGTAAATGTTTTTCAGAAAATGAAAGAGATTACACAAAGACAGAATATTCACCTGTTTTCCAGTATCATTGGTTATTTTGTAGACAGGGTTTCTAATTTAGCATCATCTGAACCAAGACAAGTGGTTAATTTTCCATTGTTTCAAATCATGTTGAAATTATATATATGCACACATGTGTGCATATACATAATAACTATTAAATAATATTTTGATGGCTACTAATCATGTAAAGATTGGAAGCAATTTCTAATTACTAAGCTTCAGGAGAAATGATATTTAAAAAGCCAGAATTAACTTATTTTAGTGACCTTTGAAATCAGATTATGGTAGAATAACAATTTAGCAAATCATATGCCTCTTAGTTCTGAATGAAGACATGAAATCAAAAAGTGGAATAAAACATGTTTAAATTATGGATAGTGCCAAGTTTGGAAAATATTCAGTTTTATATCCTGATCATCCCTAATTTTGGCTTCAGTGGGGAGTGGGTTATAACTCAGTGGTAGAACTCATGCTTAGCATGCAGGAGGTCCTGGGTTCAATCCCCAGTACCTCCATTAAAAAAGCAAAACAAAACAAAACCCTGCCCTAATTTTGGCTTTAGGCCTCACACTGTCTTTCTTAAATCATTTAAAATCAAAGAATATGAAAAAGAGCCACATTTATACTAGAGACCCCTGTTTCTAGCTTTCTGATTGATTGGATATTCTAAAAACAAACAAATCAACACCCCTTTTTTCTTTGGTACAACTTGATCCTGGGTAAATTTTAACATTCTTGTATTTAAATGAGCAGCTGAGCTTGTGATGAAGTAAGAAAAATTAACAGGGATCCACAAATAGGAATAGTTTGATGAAACGAAAGCAGTGAGTGTTAAGTCAATAAAATCCTGGGGATGTTCCTAAAAGCAATGTGCACATCAAATATGTAGATCTTAAAAATAAATGATATAGTATGTAAGAAATTAGCCATTATAATTAGGCCCACTGAATTAGAGAGAGATGAAGGGATGCCACTGCCTAAATCCAGAGTAAAGGGCTACCTACTCTAAATGTCTGTTGACAGATGACTGGATAAAGAAGTTGTGGTATATTTATACAATGGAATACTACTCAGCCATTAAAAAAGAATAAAATAATGCCATTTGCAGCAACATGGATGGACCTAGAGATGGTCATTTTTAGCGAAGTAAGCCAGAAAGAGAAAGAAAAATACCATATGATATCACTCATATGTGTAATCTAAAAAAAAAAAAAGACACTATGAATTCATCTACAAAACAGACAAAACAGAAACAGACTCACAGACATAGTAAACAATCTTATGGTTACTGGAGAAATGGGGTGGGAAAAGGATAAATTTAGGAGTTTGAGATTTACAAATGTTGGCCACTATATATAAAAACAGATTTTAAAAGTTTCTTCAATATAGCACAGGGAACTGTGTTCAATATCTTGTAATAACTTTTAATAAAAAAGAATATGAAAATGAATATTTGTATGTATGTGCATGACTGGGACATTATGCTGTATACCAGAAATTGACATATTGTAATTGACTGTACTTCAATTACAAAAAAATAAAAATGCTCCATGTTAGTGAAAGTGTAGATCACCAAGAATTTTCTGAATAGCAAAAGGAACTGTCAAGGACACTTGTCTACATCTCAAAAAGGACAAAAAAAGATATAAAAAATGATGATCATCAAAATGATAACCTTGTCTGATAATTTACAAACGTAAGTCTCTCCCAGGTGACTTCGGATTTCAGATGTTTATAGCTCATGTCAACTGAGAATATCAAGCCAAGAAATTAACTTAAAGTTGGTCCCAAGTTAGTAGTTCCCCTGATGACATGTAAATACTATCAGGAGAAAAACAGACCCAAGAAAATGTCCTCAGGATTCCAACAGATTAAATTCTGTCAAATATTAGCTCAGATTAAAAAAAATACTGGGTACTTCAAGAAAGAAGACATTATGTTCGAGATCCAGCAAAATAACACAATAGATAAAGACATCCAAGGACTGCCAATATTAGAATTATGAAATTTAGAATATGCAATAATTATACACTAATTATTTTAAAAAGTGTTAAAAATAGCAATGTGCAAGATGCTATCAAAAACACCAGAAATATTTGATATTGAATTAAAGAAGAGAATTAAAAGTGAGAAAGTGTAATGAATTGTATTTAAAATAAATGGAAGATTAAACAGCAGATTAAATAAATTCAAGTTGCCTGCCATTCTGTAGTAACTGAGGGCACCTCTTCTGATCTCAGCATGTAACTCTTTATAAGCCTTAATTGTCTGCTTGTATAATTTGACATTGTGGAGAAATGTTAAGGTGAATCTTTTCTACTGAAAACACAGCCACAGCCTTGTGTCTGAGGAAACAAACAATGCTTTAATATCTTACACAGCTCAGAGTCTGGTCACAGGACAGAAATCTTCAGTCTTAGCCATATGAGTAATTCTAACATCTTAATCTGGTATTTGGGTCCTGAAAGACCAGTTTGGGGTGTATTTTAAGGATGTAGGGTTCATTTATTCAAGGTAGTCTAACCACCCACTTCTTTTCTAAATATTTTTGAACGATTAAGAACAAATACAAGATAGCACAGGGAACTATGTTCAATATCTTGTAGTAACCTATAATAAAGAATAATATGAAAACAGGTATATGTATGAATGTATATGTATGACTAAAACATTGGGCTGTACACCAGAAATTGACACAGCATTGTAAATTGACTACACTTCAATTAAAAAACAAACAAACAAGTCACCACAACCTGGGTGGTTTAAACAAGAGAAATTTATTCTGTCAAAAAAAAAAAAACCAAAAACAAAAAACAAACACAAGATGTAAAGTGGATAAGAGCTTTGTTAGTCAAAACATAGGGTTCCATCATAAGACTTTCTAAAAAGAACAAGTCTTTGCCTAAGATCATAATAGGGTGTGATGGGAGAATCCAAAGTTGGCCCCCAAGATTCCCACCCTATGGTGTACATGTCCTGCATAATCTCCTTCCCTTGAGTGTGGGTACAACCTGTGAATATGATAAGACATCACTATCTTGGTTATGTAACATTATATGGCATAAAGGAGATTATCCCGGGTAGACCTGACCTAACCAGGAAAGCACTTCAAAAGGGCAGTCTTTCTCCAGCTAAGATTAGAGGAAGATGTCAGAAAGACACGATCCAGCTTAACTCAAAGAAAACAAGCAGCTGTGCTGTGACCTGCTGATGGAGAGAAGCAGGTTCTGGCAGCGGAGAGAAGTTCCTAGCCAATAGCTATCGAGAAAACAGGAACCTTAGCTCTATAATCACAAGAAAATGAGCTTTTCCAACAACCAATGAGCTTGGAAGAGGACCTAGAGCCCCAGGTGAGAATCAGAGAGTGTCTGATAACTTGATTTCAGCCTCATCAGCTCCTGAGCAGAGGACCCAGCTAACTAGTACCCAGACTTCTGGGCCATGGAAACTATGAGATAATAAATTCACGTTGTTCTAAGGTTTTAAGTTTGTTTTGCGGTAATTTGTTATGAAGCAATGGAAAACTAATACATGTGGTTTCCTTCTAGTTTTACCACAAGGTGACGTGACCTTTGAAAAAGGCCACAGGGGTAAGAGTGAGGTGTGCTTCAACCAGAGCTTTGCTGTTCCAGAGGAAAGAGCTTCGTAACACTCCGGGTCTAGTGTGAGCAGTTGCCTTTAACCCAATTTACCAGTGAGATTATTTGTTTCTACTATCATAAAAAAGAGTCATCAAGTTCGGCAGAGAAAAAGATCATGGGCCAGTTATTTACCTACTGTGTTCCAGTCTAAGCCAACACAAGTTCACTGACCGGAGGGCTGAGATTCTGCAAACTAGACTTCCAGACTTCCGTGCTACCTGGCTTTCTCTCAGGTTCGGCAGAAGGAGGCGCTAGAGAGAGACTGGAGGTTAGAGAGAGGAGGAAGGTGCCTTCTTCATGCTGTCCTGTCCCTATCAGCGTTGCTCTAGCAGTAGTTGGTGCCCCCAGCCTCTAGCCTTCTTCTTCACTCCGACACAGCCTTGTGACCTCATGTACCATCAAGAATGAAACATTCCTACTTCCTCAAAACACTAAGCATCACCTCTGTGGCACTTTTCCTCCAACTTCTGGGATCTTGTAACCCCACACCTCCCCTTTTGTTCTTTCAGACCCGAATGTGGTAGCTTCTGCAGTAATAACCACCGAATTACTGCAGCACTCCCTCGGTGCTCTTTTAGTTACCTGACACTTGGGCAATTAATCCCTCCTACTAACTCTCTTCTGTTTAAGACACCTGCTGAGCCCAACTGAATCTCTGCCCTAGTGCTCCACCATCACTCTCTCCTGTCTGCTGGAGTCTGAGTCGTTTCCACTCTGGTAACCTTGAAGTGTTGTAATAACTATCCCAACCATGCCCATTCTTTATATGTAAACCAGTATCCAAACCAAAATTAGAGGCATCTCTCTAATTCGGATATTACTGTTAGGTCTTTGGCCAAATTTGACCCATGTATGTGTCTTAATTAGGCATTGTTAACTAAAAAACATTTTAACTTCAATATTGTTAGGTAGACTATATGACATCCAGTCTGTTTGTTAGTTATCCTTATTGTCATACATTTTTGCCTGTTTCATTATTTCAATCTGCTTTCATGTTGCATCTAAGCTTGGTCCAATGCCTGCCTTATATAAAACGTATCCCTGTAGAAACGTTTGTATATATATTTATTCTGTCAATTGTTAGTTAATCCATGTTATTACGATACCTACTCTATGTTTGTGATTCATGGGATTTCATCTACATCATCTCCTATAATCACACAGCACTTTAAGGTAGGAATCATTATCTTCATTCTACAGATAACGATCCCAAATTCAATGTCATTAAATATCCCACAAAAGCATGTAGGCCATTGTTTCTTGCAATAAACAGAGAGGCAATTTTTAATGCATCAACAATATACTTTAAGCCTTTAAAATTTTCTTCAAAGACATGATATTATTTAAATCTAAGGAGAGCACTATAAGCTTCTTTTCACAGAAACACACGGGATTTAAGAATCGGGGTAAATATCATGTAAGTATTTGGCGCTAAAACTGGGAAAATAATTCAGTTCTGTTGGAAGTAGTATAGTGGAACTAGTGATTGTCCAATTGTATTATGTGACCCATTAATGGCTTACATCAGGTTTAACTTGCCAGTGAAAATTGAGATATGTATAGACATAGCTTTACTTAAATATCACCCTCTGAGGTCAAGATTATTGTCTAAGACTCTGAAAAATAATTATGCTATGGATGTTTCTCTTAAACCAAGGACACTGATGTCTGCTTTCAAATCTCTCCCTTAGATCCCAAACTGGATGCAAGAATAAATGCTAATGAGATTGAGAATAGGTACAGTTAGAGAAAGAAAGAAATTACAAGCAGTGTTGGAAAGTGTAGTCATGGAAACATCACTAGCAATAATAAAAATAGCCTTTTTTAGGGCATGTTTTTAAAGAAAAACACGGCTAACCATAGCCTTGAAGGAGAGTAATTGAGTGATGCAAGATTAGGGAAAGGGCAGGGGAGACAGTAGCAAATTAGCTGATTCAGGGGAACAAAAAAGAGCATCTTTCAGGTAGCGATGGCTTGATTAAAGTATCATTATCATTTGAGTGTATCAGAGTCATAACAGTTTTTTAAAAATTTTTATTCACTTTTTTTGATGAAAAAATTTACATGGCTCCAAAACAATAATACCTTGAATATAACTTTCAGTTTATCACTTATTTCATAGCTCTAACTTGTTTACAATTGTTGTACCGATTTTTTATGTCTCTGAAAAGTAATGATCCTTCCCAACTGCCCCCTCCCTGGACGTGCATGCTGAATTTTTATGAAAATGAGTCATTTTGTGTTTGTCATTGACAATTCTTATTTAATTACAGAAGAAGATTTGCCTCTGTGCAACAAATCTGCAAGACAGTGATGCTCATTAAATAGCTAACATGTACTTATCTGCTCTCAAGATATTATGTTGATATTTTACTGTATTGATTTAGATTCAGCCAATAATTATCTCCTTGTTTCCTGATTCATTCACGGAAATTTTAGTCACATCAGTTTTAAGTAAAACTGTTTATACTCTGCCCAGTCAGGACTTCTCTGGCAAATACCTTCAACATATGTTCCAAGTTGGGCACTGCCCTGCCTCCACTGCTACTGCTGTGGTTTGAGCATCACCATCTTCCTTCTGGATTATTGCCACAGTCTCTCTTTCCTTCTTGAAGTATAGTTGACTTACAGTGTTGTGTTCATTTCTGGTGTGCAGCATAGTGATTCAGTTATCCTTATGTATCTGAACTGCTACATATTAAGCCTTTGAAAAATTTGCAAAAATGAAGGAGGATTAGGAGATCTAGACCTCTGTCTGGCTTTGACTAAACTCTGTCCTAACTTGCAAATAGCTTAACAAGGCAACTCTTCAGCACAGAGAATATATTTGCCTGGTTTATTTGTCTGAATTACTGTGTAAATTGGAAAATGAGATAATAGAGAATCTATTGAAGGAGAGTTAATTGAGTGCAAGGTATTCTTATTATCAGAGCCTCCAAGGTAAGCGCAGAGACTGGTGTGTCCTTTCCAGGTGTTCCTCCTCTCGTTTCCCCTTCCATTTCTTCTCCCTCCCCTCCATCTCTTCCTCCCTCCCTCCTTCTTTCCCTCCCCTTTGTTCTTCCTTTCTTACCTCTTTCTCCCCCTTCCTTATGAATATATCTCTAAAGACAAATCAATCACCTCTCTAATGACAGTCTCCCATGTAGAGTAAAACAGTATTAGAACTGCAGTATATCATGACACTTTAAGCCAATTTTTGAGAACCTCTCCAGCCTCCCCTCCCTCTTTAGCCCCTACTGTGCAACAACCATCCTTGTCCTTCCAGCAACCTTTACATTTCTGAGGAGACCTAATTGAGAATTGTCTTTTCTCTAATTGACTTAACAGTTCAGTGAGAAACTATGACCTTTTCTCAGAGAACTGAGAGTAAGAACTCAGCTACAGGAGTATGGAGGCATCATTATTCTTTTAAAAAATATCTTCACTTGAAAGTGAATTATTTTAGTACTTGTATGGAAATAAAAGTGTTTCCAAAATGCTCTCAGTAGGAGGATAACAAATTCTGACTTTATCCTTCTCTTGGGATTTTTATATGTTAGCAAAAAGTTACATTTACCATGCTAAATCTAGATTTTAAAAATTCAATAAAAGCTAAAAGAGGGGGAGGATATAGCTCAAGTGGTAGAGCACATGCTTAGCATACACAAGGTCCTGGGTTCAATCCCCAGGACCTCCTCTAAAAATAAATAAATAAATAAACCTAATTACCAGCCCCCCAAATAAAGTATAAAGGCCTAATTAATTCAAGAAAAATTATGTATTTGAATATAGATATCTTGATTGTGGTGATTTCATAGGTGTACGCATCTGATTATGAAAATTTATCATATTATACATTTGAAATATGTGTAGTTTACTGTACATAAATTATACCACAATAAAGTTGTTTTAAAAACAAACAAACAAACAAAAACTGAAAGAAATTTAGATATCATGATAAATTGTGGTCTTCTAGTAAGTCCATTAGCACCATATATATTACTCTTTATAATATGAAGAGTATATAATAAAATTTTATTTTATATTTCCTATGTTACCTACATTATATTCCCATTTTCCCTTTCTATTGCTTATTATTATTGGAGAGACAACTTGGGCTGGAAATTGTATAAATGCCTGTCATTTAACTTTTTCTCCCTTTTAAAAGAAAGACATTCTAGCAGCTACTGGCATGCATAAGACCATGGAGATGCCACATAACATAGTCCAGGGCCAGGCACATAGAATGTTGTCTAGCAGAGGCCCATATTCCTTTAAAATAGAATTCTACTCCATTTTAGCTGTGTCTGTTTTAACAGAGAAAGAATGTGTTGAGCAGAACACCATGAACCAATTACTAATCCAAGGAGAGGATTCGAACTACACGGGGAACAGCAAAGATCATCACTATGCCAAGGAGTAGAAGTCTAAACACTTTTGCCCACTGCATCTTGATATCAGAATCACTGAGAAAGACACAACACACTTAAGCACTGGATGGAACAAAGCTTTGCTTACACAGAGAAGACACAGCACAAGATTCAATAGTGAGCTTCAGTACCCCATGACCAGCTGGTCTCTCCTGTCAGCGGATTCAGGGCAATTTGCCTACACACACCCTTCTCATGACACAGTAGAGGGACCCCTGTTTTTTTACAGAAGACAGGTATAACAGTGGGGTTGACCAGATGCCGTAAGACTCACGCACTTCAAAGTACTCACACATTGACATAAAACAGGGAAACATACTCTTCTATGAGCTGTTAAGCCTAACACAGCCCGTGGGGGCTCTTTATCTCTCGGCCAGGAAGTGTTCCAGGTCCCAGGTCCAAGCTTATGTGCCTAAGTGGGAGTCAGAAGACTGGGCACATGAGACTGCCTTTCCCAATAGAAGAAGAAATATTTAAAATAATAATAACAGAATTTCTCAAAATTAACATCAGACAAAAAACCGCAAATCCAGGAAACACAGATATCACCAAACAGGATGAATGCCAGAAGAACTAAACATAGGCACAAGATTTTCAAACGGTGGAAAATCAAAGATAAAGAAAAAACCCTGAAAGAAGCCAGAGGAGAAACCTTCCCTACAGAGGAGCAAAGATGAGACTTACTGACTTCTCCTCAGAAATCACGCAAGCAAGGAGAGAGTGGGGTGGAATATTGAAAGTGTTGAGAGGAAAAAATACAATCTAGAATTCTGTACTCTGTGAAATCATCCTTCAAAAGTAAAGGATAAATAAAGACTTTGTCAGATAAAAACTTAAGGAAATTTGTTGCTAGTAGACATCGCAGGAAATGTTAAAATAAGTTATTTAGATAAAAGGAAAATGATATAGGTTAAAAATTTATAACTACATAAAGAAAGAGCATAGGAAAAAGAATAAACATTTTGATTTTTCTCATACTTAATTGATTTATAAAGTAACAGTTTATTCAAAATAATAATAGCAGCAATGCATTGATTATGCATGCATGTGGCCCTTCTCAGGAAGAGTTTCTTAACTTGCAGGAAGCTACTTTGCTTACAAGGGATTACCCACGTAGGAGGCATCCAAAAAGTCATGGTTGCCTTTCCAGGAAGTTTCTATTTGTGATTAACAGTTTAAGCAGAACTTTCACATGCATGTGTGATCCTCACACGAATGAGATTAGTTTAGGGCCTACATTTTCTCTGTTTTACAAAAGAAGGCATTGAAGGATTGCTCTGGGCAAAGTCATGCAACCTTATTTATTTGACTCGAATGACAGCAATTTCCGGCAACAACTGTGTCTTGCTTACCTTGATCACCCCAATGCCTAGCAAGTTCCTGGCACATGGTAGATGTGCAATTAATGATTGATGAGTCGATGAATAAATAAATAAGAAATTAGAATCTAGGCTTCTAGTCTTTTGCTCATTTCAGTTTATTAAAAGAATTTTTGTTTGTTTTGTTTTTTGTTTGTTTTTTAATGAAGTATAGTTGGTTTACAATTAAAAAGTATTTTGAAACTTTATGTCTTTGCCATTAGCATTTACTACCATTATTGCGAAAATCCCTGCGGATACACAGTGCGGGAACACAACAGTATCAAGTTTAAAATTGCTTTGTACCTGAACACTATGCATAGATTTCATGCCCTAATCTTATTATTTTATTTCATGAAAAAACATGCACTTTCTCAATAAACTTCTCTGTCTCCATGGCTTAAATGAGATTCAATTTTAACCTCAACACTTTCTTTTTTAAAATATTCACTTGCTAACCTATTTAAACTTATGTCTAGACATTACACAGAGGCAACACTGATCTCTTACCCTGATTAAATGGGCAAAGAAAGATGTATTTATTAGTAGGTCAATATGATTATTTTTCATTTTAAATTGCAACAGAGGCATATCAAGTACAAAGGACATGTGCTGTATAAATTTCCATGGGTATGCTGTAAACCTGAGTTCTGTAAATTTGAGATCTATTTTATTCTGAGTCATTTATAACCTAACACTGGCTCTACTGCCAATCAAAATGACAACTGCAAATTCATTCATGAACTTGATCTGAGGAGAAGAAAACTCCCTACAGATGGTTTAAGTAAAGGGAGAGTAGAGGTGAAAATGAAATTTGTGGAAACTAGGTGTTATTGTCCATTATGGTTGCTAAAATTACCAGCAGGTCCTCAGAGAAGTGACTAAAATGATTCCCAGGCACTGGCTAATAATTTGGAAGGAGGTAAGTTGAGATTAGAAACGGAAAGTTTAAGGTCCCTATGACAAATATTTGTGAGCTAGAGTGGCACATTTTCTCATAGAGAAATAAACAAATAAACAAAAAAACACCTGAGTAGAAATTTTAATAGAAAACCTTGAACTTTTAGAAAATTGGTCTGTCTGTCAAACTTCATATATGATTTAAGGTAAGAGTTTTGGCTTGCCTCAGGGAATGGAAGGGCTATTGGGTTTCACTAATGAGATTTCATAGAAATAGATGAATTCGAAGGAGAATAATTGCTCTAATATTTTTACCCCTTTCAATGCTGAAGATCAAGGAAATTACCTACCCATATATACATGTTCCTTACTCTGGTCCTTTAAAAAATTTAGAACACTAGTGAAAGGCTGCACATTCAAAAAAGAAAAAATAAATGAACTTACTTACAAAACAGAAACAGACTCACAGACATAGTAAGCAAACTTACAGTTACTGGAGGGAAAAGGGGTGGGAAAGGAGAAATTGGGAGTTTGAGATTTGCAAATATTAACTACTATATGTAAAATAGATAAACAAGACTCTTCCGTATAGCACAGAGAACTATATTGAATATCTTGTAGCAATCTATAATGAAAAAGATTAAAAAAATGAATATATGTATGTACATGTATGACTGAAACACTCTGCTGTACACCAGAAACTGACACAACGTTGTAAACTGATTAAACTTTAATTTTAAAAAAAACGAAAGAAATGTGTGCATTTCTGAAGCACAGGACCTGGAACCCAGCAGAGAATGAGCCATAGATGTTGGAGTGAGGGAGCAAGAAGGAAAAGCTGAAGGGATATGAGGGTAAGACACAGAAAGAACAGAAAGAAAAAAGACTCTCCTACTATGGTAGTTCTGACGTTGCTGGACAATACAGTATTGATTTTTAGGTTTAAAATTTAACATTTAATACATCCAAAAAGATACCAGGAATGTTATGTCAAGTACCCATGCACCACCAAACTCAGGAAAACACTTTCCCAGTACAGTTACATCTCCTTCCCCGATCTTTCCTGTTCACAGCCCTTCTCTCCCCTAGAAGGAACCATTATCCTAACACTGTGATTTAGCACTGTGATGAATTTCTTTATAGTTTTCCAACTATGTATGTCTCCCTAAGTAATACATAGCATTGTTTTGAATAATTCAATCTTTATATGATTGGTTTCAATGTGCAACTTCATTTTTTTTATCCAACATTATGTTTGTGAGATTTACCTATATTCATTCCTTTCCTCTATGGTATGAATATACCAACATTTGTTTATCCATTCTCTTGCTACAGATATTTAAATGGTTTCTCTTCCGTCCTTCCTTCCCTCCTTCCTTTCTCTCTTCTCTTCTCTTCTCTTCTCTTCTCTTCTCTTCTCTTCTCTTCTCTTCTCTTCTCTTCTCTTCTCTTATTTTCTTTTCTCTTCCCTTCCTTCCTTCTTTCTTTCCTTCCTTCCTTTCTTTCCTTCCTTCCTCCTCCCTTCTTCGTTCCTTCCCTTTCTTCCTTCCTTTCTTTCCAAAAAATGCTATCTTACACATCCTTCCAAGAGAGCACACCGATTCCCAATTCTACAGCAATGTATAAATGCACCTGAGGCTTCTCTACTTTTCCAATGTTTGAAATATTACAGCTTAATATAGCAGCTTTAAACATTGTGCCAACTTCACTATTATGAAATGGCATTTTATGGTGATTCTAATCTTTTTCTTAATTACTAGGAAAGTGGACCATCATTTCATGTGACTTTTTTGGCCTCTCATAAATTGCTACTGTATTGTGCTTGTTTCTTATAGTTTTTAGGAGGTTTTTTAGACATATGTACAGTGTGTTGTATGTAAATCTACATGAATACAAAAATTAAATATTTTTTCCAATTTTTAGACTCTCCTTCCACTTTTGTGATGTTTTAATGAACCGACTTTTACACTGTAATGCAGTCAACATACAAATACATTCATCACCCAGATTCTCGTCCCTGTTATGCTGTTCATCCTACTGAGACATATAGTCTGTTTAATCTATAACGTTTTTTACTGTCTCTTCTTCTTATGCCTTGCATGTAGCCTTCATTGTCTTGCCCTGTAGGGTGCAAGTCCCAAAACTCTGAACCCTAAATGAATTCAACTCTCTCCATGCTCATCCCCTACACTGGGGCTCCTGTCCACAGTGGAGAAAATAAAGCTCACGACTATATGCCCAATCCACCGGAACTCATAATCCTTCCAGCTGTCTGCTCTCCTAGCTATTTCCCGCTGCTTCTTAAATTTAAAACACTCTTATCATCTTCACTCTCAGTCTATAGCCTTGCTTATTTCACTAGGAAAAGAGAAACAACTGGAATAAAGACGATACACGTCTTCCACCCCAATAACCAGTTAGTTTAAACTGTGTCCATAGGTCCTACATCCCTCCTACAACTGTCCTGTGCGTCTATCTAAAGCTAAACCCTCCACTGGATCCCTTCCTATCTTATCCACTTAGTATCTTTCCAGCCTTTCTTCCCCTTTTCTTTTGCAAACAGCAATCTTCTCTCTCTATTGAGTCATTATTATCATTATACAAATAAGTAATATTTTTTCATGTGTTTTAGGAAAGAAATCTCTCCTGACTCTACTTCTCCAGCTAGCACCCCAGAGCACTCCATTTCTTGTCTCCTGCTTCTAACTAAACACACAGAAAGGTTGCATATAATTGGTTCTCTGACTCTATGCTTTTACCCTTCACTTTTAAGGTTTTTATTTTGAAAAAATGAAACATACATAAATGTAGAGAGAATAGGATAATGAAATCCTATATTCCTATAACCTAGATTGAACAATTACTTGCCATACTATCTACATCAATTCTCTTCTCTCTCTCTCTTTTTTTTTTTTTTTTTTAGCTAAAGTGCATAAAAGCAAATTTCAGACACCATATTATTTTATTTCTCTAGTCAATCTTTTGCCTTCACTACTTCACCCTGATAGCTATTGTCAAGGTCAACTATGACCTTTACATGGCTAAGTCCAAGGTCAATTCTCACTTCCCATCTTACTTGGCTCATCAGTGCCATTTCATAAAGTTGATCACTTGCCTCGTTGCAACGTTTCCTTCGCTTGCTTTCCAGTACATCCTGCTGCTCTGGTTTTCCTGCTGTTAACACTGGTCACTCCTCTTCAGTTTCATTTGTTGGCTTTTCTATCTATAAATGGGAGAGGCCTTAAGATTTAGTTTCTTAGCTTTTTTTGTTCTTTGCATAGATTCATTCCTGGATAAGCTAGTCCAATATTCTGGGCTTAAGTGATATCTAAATACCTAATGATTTTCACAGTTACATCTCCAGATGAGTACTTTTCTGTACCTCACTCATACATATTCAACTACTTTCTTGCCAGTATCACTAAGATGTTTAATAGGTATCTCAACTTTAATGTTCCAAACTGGACTCACAATCTTTTCACCTCCTGTGAGCAAACCTCATCTTCTAAAATCGATCACTGTAGCTGACAAAATGATCCTATATATATAGAATATAGAAGAACGTGTGTGTTCTCTCTAAATAATCAGTAAGCTGTATCATATCACTCCTTAGCTCTATATGTTTTTTATTTTTTATTCTCATCAGAGTAAAAGCCAAGGCCTTACAAGGTTTATAAGTAAGGTGAGCATACATTTATCTTCCAAACCAAACACTTTGAGCTGTGAAGGAGGACATTCAAACTAATCAAGATAATATGACTTTAAAATATGCATTGTGAATGAACAAATTAAATTAATTTTATTTGTAGACATAAGATAATCATATTCAAGAATTATTTCAAAACCAGAATTTTCTTCCAAAACAATGTTTGTTAAAGCAAAATTTAAAAAATAAGTATCTTACTTAAAAAATTAACATAACTTGAATAATTATTTTTGATACATTTTCACATACTTTAGATATGGTTTAGTCAAATTTATTTCTAATACTATGCTACTGGTACTTTTTTGAAGTATATACTTTTACCATAGGTTTATTAATTTTATTTTTAAATTTTTTCCAGAAACTCTTCATATTTGCACTATATGGTTAATTTGAAAGTGGTGACACTTTCAATGTGTTCTTGTTTGCAAGCTGTCAATAATTTCAATTTGCTAAAATTTTCAGATCTGAAATTTGGAAGGGGCTCCACTTGTTGAACACTTTACATATTTCTAATTTCTTGTTTTGAAAAAAAAATCGACATTAGAGAGTCTTTTAAAAAATGTTCAACACCATTGTAGGACATTGAGCTTGATTGACAGAGTAGTTTTTTAAAGACTCAATCACTTCCAAAATATTGATGTGGGTAGCAAAAATAATGTTACACAGTCTCAGAGAGAAACACATTTTGTTGTACTTAACGTTAACTTAATCAGAAAAAAATTCTGTAGTTATTCTGTACGTATATGTGTATATGTTTGTAAATTTTGCCAATTATAGCTATTGCTTTTATTTATAGAAGAACACTGTTGTCTGTTTAAATGCAAATAAAATTGTCTGTGCATGATAAACCAACTTAACAATCTCTCTGTTTTAAACTTAGTAAGAATATTGGTACAATTATGCTATTCTTCTTCAATATTTGTACTTGTTTTGTTGCTGTAGTGCTAAACTTTCTAACTGAATTAAGAAAAGTATTCACAAAAAAAGTCAGATATTTAATTTTCTACATAACCAACTTTCAACAAATTTATTTTTACATCCTGAATTATACAAAAAATTCAAATCATTGTTGGAGTTAAAATTTTTCAAAGCATCAGATGACATTAACATGAAACTGGAGTCTTTTAACTACTCCTCAAATTCCTCTACTAAAGGAAGCATTAGCAGCTATCCCTCTGCCCTTCATATGTGCACAAGAGAAGTAAATAATTTATAAGAAACTTGGATCTAAAAGAAAAGCCACACTTAGAGGGACATGTAAATGAATCTTCTGCAGTTAGAAGCACTAAATCATCATCTTGTGTGTAGTTTTTTTTCCAGAAAAGAAAAACACTTATCTTTAAAGAAAGGATCTCCAGCAGAATTTTCCTCTGATTTTCTTGTGGTCAGTGATATTATGGCCCCCATGGAAGATGGAAAATATTGATGAATAGCAATAAAAGCAGGGTTGCTGTGCAAATATTACAAATGTTTGTAAGTGTGGGAGCTTCAGGGATAGCAGAAGTCAGTTTATGAAAAAATGCCCAAAGGAAACGTCATACTTAAGATCTAAAAATGCGGTTTTGTTGAATACCTTGTTCTTCTAAAAGGCTGTAAGTATAAGAAGAACCACTTTATTCTATTGGGTTGATGAATAAAAAAAAACAAAAAACAAAAAAACAGAGTCAAATCATGGTTTATGTATGCCCTGATAATTATAATTATAGCTCATTCTTATGCAGCATTTAGTGTGCGTCAGGCACCATTCAAAATAAATTAGATATATTAATACAGGTAATTATTGCAACAATCCTGTGAAGTGGGTGTTATTATTATTACCACTTACAAAGAAGAAAACTGACAGCCAGAGAAGTTGAATAATACATATAGGATTACATGGCTGAGATGGGGAAGACTTGTACTAGACCTTGAGGCTCAGTACACATCCATACTGAATTGTGTCTTCCCCAAATTCAGATGTTGCAGCCCTAACCCCTGATGTGACCATATTTGGATGTAAGTCCTTTAGGAGGTAATTGAGGTGCAATGAAATCGTAAGAGTAGGGCCCTAATCTGATGGGACGGTTGTCCTTACATGAGGAGGAGACACCAGAGAGCATTCTCTCTCGCTCTTTCTCTCTGCCACGTGAGGACATAGCAAGAAGGTGGTCTTCTGCAAGCCAGGAAGAGCGCTCTCACCGGGAACCAAATTCACCAGCACCTTAGACTTCTGAGTCTCCATCCTGTGAGAGGTACATTTCCGTGGCTTAAGCCACCCATTCTGTGGAATTCTGCTCTGTTAGGGCAGCCTGAGCTGACTGGCCCACCAGGAAAACCTGGCACAGAGTCTGTGCTTCTTACTGATAAAAGCTCCAGATGCAATAATGACTCATCCAAGCCTTCTCAACCTCGTGTTCCACAGCATCCAGGGCAGCAGCGTTAAAGGAGTGCTCCCGTGTGTGTCAGTTTCCCAGGGCCACCATAACAGAGCATCACGAACTGGGTAGCTTAAAATCAAAGAAATGCATTCGCTCACATTTTTGGAGGCTAGAAGTCTGGAATCAAGTTGTCACCAGGGCCATGATTCCTCTGAAGGCTCCAGGGAAGAATTCTTCCTTGTCTTCTCCAGCTTCTGGTGACCTTGACTTGTAGCCGCATAACTCTGGCTTCATGTGATCTCATATGCTCTTCTGTGTGTCCTCTCCTCTTGTCACTGAGACAACAGTCATTGGATTTGGGGTCCACCCGAATCCAGTATTACTTTATCTGAACTTATTTGCATCTGCAAAGACACTATTTCCAAATAAGGTTACGTTATGAGGTTCTGGTTGGACATGAATTTGGAGGGACCCTAGCTGACCCATCACCAGATCTCTAGGAAGCCTAGATATAGAGATAAAAAAACATATGAAATCTTCCCTTTAAGAGACCAGGAAAGGGACAATTGTAAGCAAGCCATTCTCCTCTCTCTCTTCCTCCATCTGGATTAGCTGTTTTGTAGGTGTCGGCTGAATTCTATCTATTCCCCCACAAACAAGAAATTAACTTCTTTCAAAGTTCCTGTCTTTTAAAGAAGGGATTGTAGGATTTAGAGCTATGTATGTGGCTGGAAGAGAAATAATTTCAGAGTTAATTTATAATTAGAATTTCAGACTTAATGTAGAATCTAGTACATATGAACCTCAAACTTAAGCAATGAGTGTTGGAGGAAACTGTAATATTGAGACTTGTTGATGAGTTTTTCTCTTCCTGGTGATTAATTAAAATGCTAAGTGTTATTTATAGGAAATATTGCCTTGTATACTTTTCATAATTGGGGTGGAATAAACACATATATACTGCTACAAAAGGTAGCTTTGCACATCTTTTATTTATCATGTTAGTTCTTGGCTATAATAAGAGTAAAGTATAAGAAACTGGCTTTGGAACAATCGGAACTTAAAAAGATTTTGAAAAAATAAAGGATTTTCCTTAGGGGCTGAGGGAAAAGATCTATAATTTATGGACGTTGAATTATAGATTTGAACATAATACTTCAAAATATCTGTGTTGGTTGATATCTTGAATTTTGGAATATAGCGAGGATGGACAACAGTCACCACAGCAGAGCAGGGAAATCTCAAAGCAAAAGGTAGTAGTAAATTGTTCCAGATGGGCAAGGCCATGGCCGTGAGTCCGTTATGCGATAATGTTAAGCAATAAACTTCTTTTTTTTAAACATTAGTTACAATGTTGTTGTTGTTGTTATTATTATTATTATTATTTAACAAACCAGTGTTTTGAATATATTTAACCATGAAATGAAATAGACTCACTAAAGCCTGAATCCTCACCTACGTTATGGGGACAAGCTTTTTAGAGAGTGAACTCCAAACACAGCCATCCAGTGAAACCACCACCACAAAATGCCCCCAAACTTCTAAATAACATAATATAAAATAAGTAAGTATATACGTGCTTTCATTTAATGCAAAATATGTAAAATAAGTGTTATTATAAAGTTGGAAATTATGTATTATTCTGGGTTATTTATTCTCTATGTCATAATCCTATATTTTAAAAACAAAATAGAACAAGGTGACAGGTGAAGTTAGTCATTTCTAGCAAGACAATTTAAAAATAACATACATTAAAATATAAAAATATTATTCAATACATTCTTATTTTAAATTGCTTCAGATTTATAGAGAATGTGCAAAGATGGTGCAGGATTTCACAAGTGGCCCAGATCTGTGTTTTTTGTCTTATCACCATCTCATATCACACATGCTCATTGTCACAATTAATGAACCAATGATGATACATTATTATTAACCACAATCCATTTTTTCCATAGTTTTCTCTTTTTCTCCTCTAAGATCCCCCTCAAAATACATCATTACATTTGGTGACCATGCCTACTTAGGACATTTTTGGTTGTTAGAGTTTCTGAGATATTCTTTATTTTGATGACTTTGACAATTTTCAAGAGTACTTCTCCGGATGACAATAGTTTTCTCTGAATAACTTGCTTGATAAAAAGCTGAATCACTTTCCACTGTACACAGCTGTGGATTTACATGAAATGTCAAAGAAGTCTTCTGAAAGTGGAGCATGGGGAATCACTAGAACCCTGACCTCTTTTGCCCCACTGAAGTTTAGTGTAGAAAGTTTGATCTATTAGGGTGAAACCAGACAATGCCTGAAGATTGAAAAGAACAAAAGAAGGCTCTAAGAAGGGCCCAGTCACAAGAGAGGAAGAGTGTGGGATGACCCATCAGAGGTCTGATCCATCAGAGTGGTGCGCTGGTGTGGGGCATGGGGTGTGGCTGATGTGGGAGCCTATTCAGATCCAAGTTCTTCTCTGAGGAAATGGACAGGTGTTTGAATTGAAAATGTTATGCACTAAAGAGAATAATTTCAGGTCCAGGTAAGTTGTGATCAGTCTCTGATTGGAGGTGAGTGAGGAGAGCATGCCCTTCCCTTTGACCTATGAATCCTTGGAGACAGAATGTTTGACATCTGAGATAACTGCTGGCACTTTTAAGTGGGATCTAAATATCTGACTCTCTTGTCAGCACTGATGGCCCGCAGTCATGGCGGCCGACTATCCGGCCTGGGACAACTGATACCACCAGGGGCAGCGTGGGACACCGTTGGTTGTGGAGTTCAGACTTGAGAGATGCCGGTGGCAATGGGGAGCTCTGAAAAGGACTGATGTATGGACAGAGTGTAAGCAACTCTGAGGATGTGTGTAAATACTTACATGGAGAGTGAATTCTGGAAAAAAATGGAAATTACCACAAGTAAAGGGATAGTGGCTTCAAGATACTATAATCTAAGCATAACTATAAATGGCCTCTCACTTTTGCTGTGGGCTGGTGAGGCACGAGGAGGTTCTCAGAGACAAAACAGCCCTTATGAATGCAGTGCCAAGGTGATTGACAGCTCAGAAGCTGGAAACAGGCTTCTTGTGTTGGAAGCCTGTCTGTACTATGTACCAGTTTTGTCTTTGTTTCTTTCGAAACATAAATTAACCTCTCCATGCCACATTTTCCTTATCTACAAAAGGGCGGCACAGTGGTGCCTCCCTCATTAGATTGTTGTGAGTTTCAGGGACCCTAATTATGTGTTAGGTACCTAACGCAGTGCTCGGCCCACAGCACGTGCTGTACATGTAGTTAGACAAGAGTCAACCAAGGAAATGGAAGAGAACGAGAGCAGTTATATTTGGGTTTCTAAAAAAATAACAATAGCAGGTTGAGAGCCTGAATTTGTTAGCGTTTGAGGGGCACTATTCATCTACTCAGTGAAGGTGATCGAACATCTCCTGTGTGTCAGACAGTTGCCTTCAAACAACAAGCTTCAGCAAGAGGTGAGCCAATCAGAGAGGGGCGCCGGACATCTACTGTTTCCCATTAATCAGAAGAATTACCACTGGACTGGTAGTCCTCTGTCTGGACTGATGACCAGACTGAATATTTACCCATCAAGGTGAAACCATGCAGTCCTCTGTCCTAAGGACTGATCATAAAGGCGCTGTCCCCAGTCCCCGTCCGAGGATGCTAAGGGCATGGCTAGGTACTGAGAAGCAGTAGCGCAGCGATATCAGAAACAGGCCATGCCACCACACAGAAGAAAGCCCTGCATCATAGGGTCGTTGTGAGTATTAAAGAAAGAAACACGTGTACAAAGCCTAGTAATAGGCTTCTGTTACCAGGAAGTTGCACTTCTTAACTATTTCTCTTCTGCTGGCTCTCTAAGACATTCAACATCCATCAAATACACAGCACCTCTGACAAGGGCTTGTGGGATGCAGCAAAACATAACAGCTCGGCTTTCGGGCTCTGGAGACATTCTCCTCGTGTTCAAACCCCAGGTCCTCTACGCATTAGCTGTGTGACCGAGGGCAGAGTCCACACTCCAGGTCCATCATCTGTCAGTGAGAATAATGATAGCTCATGCTCCACAGCATCGTTATGAAGATTCAGTGTGTGACTAATGGGAAACCCTCAGAACATTGCCTGGTGCCTCATAGACCTTAATAGATAGTAAGCACTGCTGTTAACAGGACAACAGTGCAAACAAGACACCAGAACAAGAAACAGCATCAGGAAAACTTCCACAGAAGTAACAGGCGAGTGACGAAGTCAGGTTTGCATTTTCTGTAAAAGCTTTGTTGGCAGAGTCATTTCTCCAATGATCATCACGACCAACGATGTGGTGGGACCAGATGCAGGGAAGGTTAGCGGAAGGGCCGTGATGGCAGCTGTGAGGTTACAAGGACCTCCCACATGTATGAGATGCTGACTTTGGGGCAGCAGGCTCACTTCAAGCCTTCCCCGCTGGTGGGTCTGAAATCGTCTCCTTACCATGGTCTCCGATGTCCTATTTGATGTGCTTGCCTGCCTGCTTTCCGACCTCGCTTCCCACTCTCCCCGTCACGCCCTTTCACTGCACTCCCGCTTTTCCTTCTCCTCAAGTATCCCCAGTTCTAAACTCATTCCAGCCCCAGACTTTTGCACTTGAAATTGCCTCCGTCTGACTGAGATGCTCTGCCTCTGGGCTCCTCGGCTGGCTTCAGCCCGTCACTCAGATCAGCTTTCCCTCAACACGGATGTGAAAGTCCCCAGCAGACTCTCGTCACTTTCAATCTCCCCACTTGTTTTCTTTTCTTCTTTGTACTTAGCACCCTGTAAAATTGTACTGTGTACTTGCTTCCTTGTGTAGTAAAAGCATGGACTTTGTCTCAACCATTATTTTTCTTCTGTTTCTGGAACAGTGTGCAGCATACAGTAGGAGATCAATAACTATTTGTTATGGATGAAAAATATTCTGGCTGCTCAGCAGAAGGGGGCTGCAATTTACAGGCAGAATATCTTCAGTGCCTGTGGCTGAATGGGGCTGACACGGTCAGAAGAAGGCATCTACAGGTCTTCTCACTTCTGCAGATGTCTCCTGGCTATTCATGAGGTGGTTTTGGGTCATCTGAAAAGTAGATGCAAACCTGTAATCCTCCACATATAGTTTGGACTGAACTCAGCAGTTAATCTCCATCATTTCTCTGCTTTCCACCCATATTTTAAAATTCAAAGACCAAAGCAACATTACTGAAATAGGTGAATTTAAAAAAAAAATAAGAATTTGGGACCTGTCTGAGTTTTATGGATTTTTAGCATTTTGTTAATGTAGTCTTTCAAATTCATGGATAGCGAATTGGCCTATTCAACAAATGGTGCTGAGAAAACTAGTTAGCCTTTAGGGGGAAAATGTAATGAAAATCCATACCTCACTGAAATCAATTTCAGATAGAGCAATGCACGTAATATTAAAAAGTAAAATTTTGACAACAGTTGAAGAAAATAGAAGTGACTATTTCAGAATCTTTGAGAGAGGATGACTTTTCTAAGCATGACATAAAGCCAGAAACTAGAAAGCAAACGGTTGACAAAGATGCCTACAAAAACATTCAGTTTCTATTGGCAACGATAATGTCATAAACAAAAGTAAGAGACATCTCACGAACTGCAAACATTTATGAAACAGCTGTAATGTGTTTAGAGATGTATTTACACACACACCACTTACATTTCAGTAAGAGCACGCTGACCCTTCTTAATGCAGACGGCACTGGCGGCCCCTCCGTTAGTCATCTCTCTCTCCCCTCATTTCCTCTTTGTCACTGTAGTCAAGTTCCCAGCATAGAGACTGAATTGTCTCCCAAACCAGGCTTTGGAGCATCCCTGCAGCTAAGTCAAGATCATGTGACCCAGTTATGGTCAGTGAGATTTGAGCTGATGTCTGCTGGGTCTGTCCCTGTAAAAGAGGCTCAGAATAAGAAATACTCCTTTTCTTTTCTTTTCTTTTCTTTTCTTTTCTTTTCTTTTCTTTTCTTTTCTTTTCTTTTCTTTTCTTTTCTTTTCTTTCTTCTTCTTCTTTTTTTTTTTTTTTTTGAATGAACAATTTTTATTGAAACCCTCAAAGATTAAAGAGGACCAAATGATGAGTTTGGACACCATAACAGAAAATCTCACCCAACTGTACTATCATTCACAGGAATGAACAAACCCAAACATGACAAAATTCAGATTCTCATGTAATTGCTACAAGTGAATGTAAATGAACTAATCATTTTATCACAACCTTTCTTTAATCAGATGAAAAAGAAGGGAATTTACATGGCATAACAAAAGATATGCAAAACTTAATGAAACACAATGCTCTTAGATTTCTCAAACTTATTTTTATAGGCTGCAGAACGCACTTGAAATGATTAAATGACTTAAGCTGATTCTTTTTTATTGCAGACTGTTTTAAGTTCAGCTCAAGGATGGCATTTTGAATGCCGGTATTCAAAAAGAACATGGCTTTGGAAGGATCATTCCTTTTCTTTTTAACTAGACATTGTTATGTCTACCTGGGAGTAGGATTTTGCTGCATTTGAGGGATAAGCCAAAAGTTTCAAGTCTGAAGACTAAGTTCATATGTTAAAAAATTCAACTTCATCTTTAATTTGAAAAGTAATTAATCATGCCAAAAGTTGAATGTGATTTCATTTTATATCATTCTTTTAAATGTCTATATCATCTTTCTTTTCTAACCTAGGAGCCTAGGCAGATTATATCTGTCAATAATCTTTGAAGTTTTTGTTAAAATCATGAGTCTGTCAAATACTTGAATTAAAAATTGTCCTTCTGAAGGTTCAGTAACTGAGTCAAGGGTTTGTGGATCAGCTGCCAACCAGCCCACAGAGCGTGTATAGTTGACACTCCTAGAATTTTCTAACCGCCAAGCCACATAGTATGTAGTGTTCCAGGCATCTAAAATCCCTATTAACCAGGGCAAATGACTAAATAAAACCCATCGTCCTCAACAGGACTGCTGTATCTGACTCTGCACTTCTGATCTTGGTTTAGATCAGTTCAGGATCCCAGCTGTCTGCTTCTCTGGCCCATCTGTGCTCTCATGCTCCCTGCTCTCTGTAACACTCTGCACCACCTTGCCCTTAGGCTGCAGTCCCGCACCTGCTAAAGCAGTCACGCTATCCTCTGGAGCTCTTCCTCCACCAGTGGCAAACTCCACTGCATCCTCCGTGGGCATCTCAGTGCTCCCTCCAGCTTCTGGTCTTTAACTGAGAACTGCCTCCTTCCCGCGGACATCACCTCTGCCTCTTTCTGTTCACGTTCCCTCACCCAACATAACTCATAACCAGGAATTAAGCTTCGATGTCCCCTTTTAACTCCATTATTATCTCCAGCCTGTTACTCTTCTACTCTCTCGTAAAAATATTCTTTTGCCTCCAGCCAATGTACTGAAAACTGTGTCGTCTAGTTTATCCCCATCGCCTTGTGTGTCTTTGATGCTCAAAGGATGAACCCTTCGGTGTTCTAGCTTCTCAGTGTTCCTGACCTCTTTAATTCCAATGACTTTCTCTTTTACTTCACTTTAGCAATCTACTCCAGTAGTTATCCCTAACACCATGCCATCACCTTCAGTTTCTTTTCCTCTAAAATAAGTAACTCAAGCCTCACAGTCTCTACCATATCCTCTTATATGTTCAGCTTATTTATTCAGCAACATGCTTTTTTCAACTATTCAGTGCCATCTGTATCACTTATCCAGTCTTACTCACCTTTTCCTATTCCTTGTCAATAGCTACCTTTCACTCCTCGTCATTGGGCTTAAATTCATCATTTCAAGAACACTCTTGTTAACGTCTTAAAAGTTTTTTTTTCTGTTTTTTTTTTCCCATCACATTCACCTGGAAATGACCCAAACTCAGATCAGCTTGACTGTTTCGTTTTTTCCTGCTCTCACTGCATCAGCCATTAGCTGCTTCAAGCTTCGTGCCCTCTCCCACTTTCCATCCTAAAAGTTTATTATCCAAATTTTTCAACATAATTGCCTAAAATTTCCCATTTCCTTCCCTCCAATTTACTCATTAATTTAGCCCTGTCAGTATTCTGACCTCATTCTTCCACTGAAACAATGCATGTTAAGACCACAAATGATCTCCATCTTCCTAAATTTTTCTGACAATTATCAGTAATTTAGTCGAACTTTCATCAGGGTGCTGTGCTTTAAACTCACCCTTCCTGAAATAACTCTCTCTCTCTCTCTTTTTTTTTTTTGTTTTGGTTTCCATGTCATGATATGTTTACTTCATTCTTCTCAGGTCACTTATTCTGTTTCTTTTGGGGGGCGTTCATTCTTGTCTACCTCCCCAGTGAACACTGACATTGCCAAGGGTCAGGATTGAGTAATCTCTTCTAATTGTGCACAGTTTACCAAGGCCATATCATTAATACCCATGGGATAAGTTTTTCTCAAAATGCAAATGACTCAGAAATCTATGTCTCTAGATTTCGTTATCTCCCAAAGTTGCTTACAAGTATGTGCAGCTGCTAGTTAATACTTTCTTCTGGATGTGGGAAAAGCACCTCAAACCAAATACGGTCAAAACTAAACAGATGATTTCTACCCATCTCCCCAAGAAAACAAACAAAAATGCATATGACACAGGTCCTCTTCCAGTGACACCATCATCTGTCCAGTTGTATGAATTAGAAACACTCCAAGTCCTGCACATAATGCAATCCTATCACTTTCAACCTCCCCACAATCTAGGATTTCCTTCCAGAAATACTGTTCTGGTGTCATAACCACCTCCCTCCCTTCTTCTGTCTTGCAATCATCCCACCGAACATTTTTTCCACATAAACCCAGTTATGGAAACTCACTCTTTAAAACAATGGCTTTCTCTTACTCTCATTAAAATCTACAGTTGTATCATGTGTCTATCCAGGACCTCCTTTTCAGCCCTATTGTATACCTGTCTTCCCAAAAAGCACAAGTCAAGTTTGACTCAAAGATGTGCCTGAGAAAATTCTAGGATGGCCCTGACATTTCTTGAGACAGAGAAGAGTATACAAGGGAGTCAGGGTTATCATTATTAATTTTTGGTGGTTGTTATTGTTTGTAGTAGTGGAAATTTTTTGGAGACACCTATTAAACATCCAAATGGAGATGTTAGGTAGGCAATTGATAGAGAATTTGAGCAATTAAGGAAGGAGGTGGCAATAGATATATTAATCTGGGAGTCATTTTATGAAATTACCTATGAAGCAAATATTAATAGAGAAGAAGCTTAAATATTGAGCTCTCAAGTAGGGAAATAATTAGGAATCTGGATGAAAGGAAGGATCCAGCAAAGAAGAAAAATAGAGTGATCAGTGAGATAGGAGAAAAACAAGAGTGGTGGTGTCCCAGAAGCTAAGTGAAGGAAGAGTGGGTAATGTGCCAAAAGGTGCCAATGAAAGTTGAAGCCTGGATTTCACAATATGAGGGTCATTGATGCCTTTCGTAAGTACAGTTTCAAGGGAATGGTGGAGGTAATATCTTGATTAGACGGGTTAAGAGAAGTGAGAGGTGAGGAAGTAGAATCAACAAATAGTGAATTTCTACAAAAGGAGAGCTATGACTGACAGCTTGCCAATCCACATGCATAATAATAAGATACAACAGATTCTCAATAATCATTTGTTGAAGGAATGAATTAAGTGGATAAAATAAATGAAGAAAAAGTCATTAGAAACAAAATTACATACATGCATTGTTGTTTCTTATCAATTTTAAATTCCAGTTTTCTTTATGTAATAGTACATATAGTAATGTTCTTGAATTACCGTAAAGGAAAATTGACTTTTTATCTTGGCTTACAGTCATGTGAATGTTCAGATATGTATGGTTTCAATACCTGGATACAAAACAGGTGCATCATCCCAAACACCTCCATCATGCTCTCACTTTATAGACATCCCCTCCCTTCATCTGTTGCCATTGGCAACCACTGATCTTTTCTCCACCACTACCATTTTGTCTCTTTAAAAGTGCCATGTAATCATTCAGCATGTAACCATTTAAGATTGGCTTCTCTTTTCAGTCTTTGAGAGTCATCTGATTTACTGTACATAACAAGAGTTTGTTCATATTTATGTCTGAGTAGTATTCTACAGTATAATACTCTGTACCAAGGTTTGTTATTCCATCCACCAGCTGAAGGACATTTGGTTTATTTCTAGATTTTGATTTGTTAATTAATAGACAGTCTCTTTTGTATAACTTCTGTGCTATTAATTTCCATCCAGTATCACTGAGAAATATTACTATAGGAAGAATAATTAAAGGAAAGTTTTCACTTTTTACGAGCATTTTATAAAGTTGTATAAAAATGACGATTTTTTTCTCTTCAAAGAAAGGCTATTTTAAATTCATCAGTTTGCAACATGACTATAATTCACAATTTGTGACTCTGTAGGAACAAAATGCCCTTGAGGTTAAGATAGTGTTTTGGGACCGATATAGAGAAAACAGTAAATATTCTGTGTTACAAATGATATCAAAAATATTGTTTCTTTACTTCCCTTTGAAGCCTTTAAGACTTCCTGTATGAGTACATATGTAATTCTTTTCACATAAAAAAAATTCCTTCAAGAATCAGCTCATATTCAGAGTCCTCAAAACAGTGGGTTGTTTCTTCATGAATCTTCCACCTTTCTGTAGCTGGGATAACTTTTCATTAGTCTTTCATACACCTTAAAAGAGATCCTAAATATAACTTATTTAAAAGGAAATAAAACAGCATATTTTGGGAGAATTTCTTTAATTTCAAGACAACACTGGAGGTAGAATGATCTTCGGATACAGCAAAATAGAGTGAAAATCAATCATTCATTTAATTCAGTGTAATATCATCCTATTGTGATTTTGCTTACACGTGGATATGGAGACAGCTGGGAGGATCTTCCTTGATCTCCACATTGCCAGTCATTTTCAGAAATGCTTGTGGGAGCACTGGAAAGATATGCTAGATGACATGGAAGAGGAAGCGAGATGGAGCTCAGATATTATCATTCAGGCCTTATCTGTTCATACGGCTTTCTTTGTACCTGTTGGATCACAAGGCTAAGCAAAAATATATAATCACACTCTCTTACCCGCAATAGGGCTGCGTAACGCGTAGTGATAGAAACGGATAATGTGGACACACCCTCTGGGTTTCATCAGCTGTTCTTATCTTCTCTGTAACCGGCGATGGCCCGAAGTCCCACTCCTTGTTCTTCATCCAGATAATTTGAAGACAGACCAATCTGTTTTCATGAGGTGCGTTAGTGGAAATATAATCCATTTTAATGCACGGCTAAAGCCCATGGAGAAAAGCATCTCCTCAAACTCCGACATGCGGAGCAAAGGCTGCCCAGGGCTGCCCTGTCCTCGGGGTGTCCGTGTGGAGCCACCGTTAGTATTTAATAGGAGCTGGGCATGTGCATCAAGAAGATACTATTATAGCACCTGAGAATGAGGAACGAGCTACATAACATTAGGGCTCTTCTTGTGGAATAGACATAAAAATGATTGAAATCCTGGTTTAAGGGGGAAAAATGTATTCACTTTAACTATCTTCTTTGGTGGTATTTATAGAAACAGCTTTTATTCTTCTCCAACAGCTTTTCTAACTGTGGCAAAAATAAGTCATCTCAATATGATACAATAGAATATATAAACCCTTAGCCTGCCATTGTTGCACATACTGCGAAGCACAAATAATCATCTGGCTGGAATCTGGAAGAGCAGACAAGGGCGCCAACCTAAACTTTGCCTTAGATTGAGGACAGAATTAAGAGATCCTTTCGTGTGTCTCTGGGCATGTGTTTGGGTATATATGTGTGGAATGATTCTATAGCACGTTAAGATCTGGAAGTAAAACAACCAATGATCGATTCAAATAAGAAATGTTTCATTTTCGAAGTGTTGATTTGCTCAAGGAGACTGTCTTTTCAAGGTTATTGGCTGAAAAAAAAATTCAAACACTTCACGTTTCAAGCCTATCTTCTTCCATTTCCTCTTTCTGGTCCTAGGGACAGAAAAATACTGTATTAAAAAAAACACAAAAAACAAAAAAACCCCTAATAAACCTGTGATTGATTAAAATGAGGAGATTAAAAAAATTCTAATTATCTTTCCGCAATTATCATTAAGCTTCGTGTGATGAGGCTCAGTGGGCTCCATTACATTTTTAAAATCCGCTGTCCCAGATCCTAATATTCAAATTTAATAAGCACTTCTTGTTTGAAGTAGAGCTGTATTTCTAACAGACTGTTTCCTTAAATGAGATCTCTAAATAAAGACGTGATTTCCATCCTTTTTTCTCTAAGGAAGTAGTGGGTAGGGGGGCGGGGCTGGGAGGCCTTATAAGCCATTATGTCCCAATGTTGAGTCGCTATTTTGTTCATAACACTCACCTGACATGGCGTGACCTTCCAGCAATCGTGACTTTAGATACTCCACGCACTTTGTTAGCAGCTGTTAAACTCAGATGAATCAACTCTTGCTTCTACTGAGGACTGTGGCTTTGCATTTTATTCTAGATCGAGTTCAAGGTAATTAAATTTTTAAAATTTAATTTTCTTTCTCAAACACCATATGTGCTCTTGTGATTGTATTTCTGTGAGAGAATTTTGTTTCTAAAGTCAGTCTGATTATTGTTTAAATCTGTTTAAATTTTACAACTCCTTGTTACTTACATTAGAACGCTTCTTTGTAAATTCTAAATGAATGACCTTGTCCATTTATCTGTGATTTTTGAGGCAATTCATCCTGAATACATCATTTTTATGGATACACAATAAACTTAACTTTTTTTAATTATCTTGGGATTTTCTAAAAAAATGTGTCCATCAAAAATATGTGAAATTCTAAGTTCAACAACAACAACAAAAACCCCACGTTTGCATCAGTCTCACATCTGTTCGTTCTTCCTCTGGTTGATTCCTTCCGATTTTGTTCTTCCTTTATCCTTACAAACCAACAACAAACAAAAGCCTTTTTATCTTTGACTAGTTCTCTTTTTTTCTTCTTCTTCTGTTTATTCTTCTTCATTAAAAAAATCTTTTACTTTCCTTGGTAACTGTTGGTAGGGTCCTTCAGCTAATCATTTCTTGGCTTGGAAAAAGCAGGTTCATTCAATTTCTGAAACTCGTGCTTTTAAAGATTTGTCCAGGAGGTGGCACTAAAACACTGTAAAAAGAAGGAATCACTACTCAGTTTTAAACTATCACCTGGAAAAAAAAAATCTCTGATGGGTCATGACATTGTTACAAGTAAAGAAAGTATGGTTGCAAACAAAGAATATTTTGCACTTGAAAAATCTTAGCACTGCATATTATATGCTACTAATAATTTAGCCAAAACTTCTCGTCTGTACAAAAGAAATCAATATTCTTATAGAAATAATAGTTTGTATGAATGTGTTTGTCTCTGTTGGGGAGAATTAATTGAGACAGTCTTTGTCTCCAAAGAGTTTGCTAAGTGTTGTATAAAATACTATGTTAAATCTGCATAAAATCAGAATTAAAAATGTATTTATTAGTATCCATATGGTTATGTTCTCATTGCGACACAAGGGAATCGGTGTGCAGACTCTAACGCCTATTAGTATTAATGGGAATTATATGTGTAAATCCCCAAGTCCCAGTGCGCTGAGATGAAAATCTCCACAAGGATTTTTAAATCTGTATTTGTATTGCTTTTGGTTATGAGGAAACTACGAGCGTGGAAGTTGGTCTTATAGCTTTAAACTTAGTAGGGACAAGCTGCGCCTGAAACAACAGACTTGGAAGTGTTATTTACTCCAGTTAAACATTCAGTTTTAGTGTGATGATCAGATCAGAGCCAGAAACTAGAGAGGTTTCTCGGATTGCCAGCCCTGAATTCTGGAATCTCGCCATCCCCAGAGAGCGACCACAGCTGTTCCCATAGCAGCAGAGGTTGCTCTGGGTCTGGCTTCCAAGAAGAAATACCTTCCTTTCAGTGCCAGTGAAAGCACATGAAAAGCAGCCCAGCTTTCTTCTCTTTCTCGCCCCTTATCTCTGCAGCTCCATCTGCCTCGCCCATGGAGGCCGCTCAGTCTCTCTGGCGCCTGGAGCTCCCGGGGTTTTCAGAACACCACCTGGATTTGTGCTGGTCCCCAGTGACCTTGCCGAGGCAGGTTCTTTCCAGGATGCTCCAGACCCAGGCAGCCGAGGAGTAACGCCAGTTGCCCTGTAGCAGCCAGCTCTTCCTGGCTGACACTTCTGGTTTGGCCCTCCACCAGGAAAGTGAAGACGGGGTTTTGACAGCTGGGAAGTCTCCTGCCCTCCAGACCTGGAAGATTCTCACGCCAAGAAAGCAACCCTTCCATGCAGGAATGTAAAAGCGCCGGCCAGTCTCTTTTCTCAGCTGACTGCCTTTCCCAGCTCTGCTTTTCTGAGCTCTGCCCTGCCTAGGTGACTAATAAGTACAACGGTTTGAAGAATCTGTGTGGCCTCCATCCAGCTGCCTTCTTGGCCTCCCATGGACCCTAGGGCTTTCTGCCCTCAGTTAAAAGCCCTTCTGTTCTCGAGAACAGACTTCCAGTAGCTGGAGATTTCAGGTTTCTCTCTCCGGATAAGTTGCTGAGTCACTGTTTATCGAGTACCGATGATGTGGCCGGTGCTGTTTTATGCTGATTATACGAGCGATGAGGGGAAAGATTCCCAGTCTTTCTCAATTTTTTCCCAACCTTCTTGATTCTAACTGGCTTTGAAGGAAAACACCCTCTTATTTTCTTTCCTTCTTCTAGGTTGGCTATGTCTGCCATTTCTGCCTCTGCTCGCTGTATTTGCCAAGGTGATGGCTGTCACAAATCTATTGGCCTTCTGTATATAATGAGTGGGTTTTAAAAGGCATAATTAGAGACAGTGTATACTATAGATAGATAATGTCCTCTGGTTTTAGGAAAAGATAAAAACGAGTCTTTTATGTTAGCTTGAAAATTCACTTTCCTTTATATCTTGTTGGTTTTTAATTCCTAGCATAAAATAAAAGATTTTTTTTTTTTCTTCTTGTCTGTCTGTTGCTCAGGACAGAACGGAGAACTGCAACAGGGTGCCATGTGCTCAGTAATGATTTGCTTCACTGATAGAGCAAATTAGTTGTTGACAATGGCTGACTGCAACTGACACTGCCTCATAAGGGAAAGAGGCATTTTATTGATTAAAACACAAAGGTACCCAAAGTGGGTTTTGTCCCTTTAAATTTATTGACTATTAAATGAAGACCCTGCACCTTTTACGTTTGAATTTAGCCTGATATTACAATTCCTTTTACTGTCACTCTCCTCATGTTCTCTAAAAGGGCAAACACATTTATGTACAGGGGAAAAAAAACGCTACTCCTTAACAGCTATATTGCTGAGAACTATTTACACACACCCACGTGCAAGAACAGATTCAAAGCAAAGATAAATGCACTCTAATTTTAAGGGTCACTCCGAGGTCATTGCTAAAAATGTTTGATTTGAATTCATTTCTTCCAGGTTGAATATAACGATATTTCTTCTGTACTTCTGGAGCGCAGGATCCTCCGTCCGTATCTCATTTGCCATAGTTAAATCCTTAATCCTCCAACACCAATTCAGATAACAGTCCACTTTACTGGCTGCAAGCTTTGGGTCACTATTCAATGAGAAGTGACAGGCAGAGAAATCCGAGGGCTTACTGGCAGGTGGGTAACGGATGTTAGAGAAAGCCTGCATGACTTGTAAACAGCCGGAGTTGATGTATTATCTATTAAACAATGACTTTCTGAGCACTTTACAAGACAATGTGGGCGAAATGATCTCCATTCTCAAAACGCATCACTGTTCTCACGACACTCCTGGTCTGGCAAGACAGGCTGATACAGAGGTAAGTACAGGAGCTAACACCTGCCATCAACAAAGTGACTCTGTGTGTCACATACTGTTAAACACCTGATATACACATCTTGCTAATCTTCATAACCACGTAGTGTACAAAATATAGGTTATTTTCTGCATTTTACCAAAGAGACAATTAAAGCTCAGAGAGATTACGTTCGATGGCTAAAGTGTACTTTATTAAGTGACAAAGACATCATTTGAACACAGGATTCTCAGGCTCCTGAAACTGAAACCTTTCTCCTCACCTTGCTATTCCCTTCTCTTTGGAATACAAAAGATCAAGTCAAATGTTCTGCCAGGAACACTGAAGTGAACAGGGAAGACTTCACAGAGAAGGCAGCTCTTAAGACGGGGGAATATATTTTCTTGGCACATGTCATTAGCTAATTTAAAAAAAGGAGTGTTGGATTGTTGCTAGGTGGTTTATATGTTATTCAATTTCAAGTTGGGAAAATACCTTGCTTCAAAGCTTTGTTTTTGTGCATATTCTTTGTGGGGTGGATCACATGGGAGGCAATTTGGAGAAAATGTTTATAGCTCTACAGGCTGAGAATCTGGTCCTTCCCCAATACATATTTTAATGTATAGCAAAACACAGCCACGCTATCGTCCTGCTGTTCATGAAGCAAAGTTTGATTCTGGGACATACAAACAGGAATGTAACTGGAGGAAACATGAGTTAATTCTTTCACGGTCCTTAGCGTTTGTAAAGCTTTTGTAAGAGCCTCATGTTTAGAATTGACCAAAGCAATTTAAACAGATATGTGGAGCCTGGAGAGAATCCAGAGGAGAGAGTCTGGAATGCTGTAAAGATTCCTCAGTCTGCCTCGTGTAAGAAAGTAATTCAGTTCAACAAACACTCCTGGCAAGGGACCCCAGAGGGAAAGGCACAGCTCAAGAAGGCTGGAGCCACATCTGTTTTATTCATTAATGTGACCACCACATTTTGCCCTGTTCTGGGTACCTCAGTCCATATGAGATGAATTGAATCAAGGCTTTAGAATCCAGTGGGGATGCAAACATAAGGCTGCAATCCAAGAAACAATGGATAAGTGAGATAATCAATGCACAAAGAAGGAGGGAAGAACGTGATTCATTCTGAGTAGATAATCACTGAAGGCTTCATGGAGGAACTTAGTGTTTGAGATCTGTTTTCGGGATCCCACAGTGTGGGGACCTTCCTATAGGACAAAGGGAAAAGGAGTATTTCTACAAACGGGGTCAACTCGTCAAAAGGCAAAATGGGAAGAGAGTTTATGCTGTGCTGACGGAATGCAGGAGGGCAGAGCTGCAACAGGAAGTTCCTGGGGAATGTGAGAGAGAGGAAACACGACCAGAGATTAAGTTGCTGTCAGGCTACGAAAGGCGTGAATGTCATGTTAACACTTTTGTGCCTTATTCTTTAGGCAGTGGAGAAAACGAGCTAGCATTTATTGAGCTGTGGTTATTGAGTTTTATAGCATGTAAATATGCAATTTACAAACATTATCTTACTTAATCCTCTAAACCTCGCTGAGGCTTAGTGGAGGGTTTAAGTCATATTCCCAAAGTCGCCTCTCTGGCTGAGAGCGTATCTGTCTCAATCTAGATCTGACTCCAGAGCCAGGACCATTAACTATCATATTAAGCTGCCTTTTATCAAAAGCTTTTGGAGGAGGAGGAGATATGATTAGGACCATGTCATCACTTTGAAGTGTGCAATAAAGATATGAGAGATTGGAAGTGAAAACACTCCAGTGAAAACCAGTAAGATTATTGCCACGGTCCAAGCAAGATGTCTTTTAAAGCACAGCTCTAGAAACGGCAGCTGAGATGAAAGTAGGGCCTGGATATAAAAGTCATGGCAAAAGTAGGCAAAAAAGGACTCAAATAGCTTGAGTTTGGTGAAGTGGTTATTATTAGCGCTATTAGTCAAAAAATTCCAGTTCTTTCTCTTTCCAGACACGTTCAGGGCACGTTCTGTCTTCCTGTAGTTGGGGGGGGGTCATGTGGTAAATTTGAGACAATAAGTTGTACGTGGAAGTGAAGTGTGTAATTTTTTGCCTGCATAGTTAATCACCCTCCAGACCCCTCTCTTTCCCTCTTGTCCCTGCGATATGCCATGTCTGAGAAAGTGACTTCTCATTCAGCCTGGTCCTTCGATGGCTGTGAAGAGCAGAGAGCCCGCTGATCTTTGAGAGGCATGATCTGTGTGGGCAAAGGAACCTCTGCTGCTGTAAGTCACTGAGACTTTAGGTTTATTTGTTGCTGCAGCACACCTAGCCTGTCTGGACTAATACAAGGGACGTGGGAGCTAGCTGACATTTACTGAGTAATTACTACGTGGCATTATCTGTTCATTAGTTATCTTGTTCATTCCTCTAAAGGAATCTATTAAATGGACATCGTTATTGTCTCTGTATTTCGGTGAGGATCTGAGATGTATTGTTGTGAAGAGAGACTGGCTAAAGGTTTCTTGGTCAGAATACTCAAGCCAGGATTTCCCCCCAGTGACCACATCTGTGCATCATCTTAGCCTCTTGTCATGTGTCCTGGTCAGGGTGACTGGAATAACTGTTATGGTGACATTAGTTGAAAGAGAGTTTCCTTGAATCTGTGTTGAGAAATGGTCGCATTTTAATATATTTTTAGATAGAGTTGAAAAAGTTTTGGAAGCAGAACACTGCACAATTTAACGTAAATATAAAACTTGGGCAAAAAATCAAAACTAGTGTGGTAGACAGAATAGTAGCCCCCACCCCAAGAGGTCCATGTCTTATTCCCCCAGAATCCTGGAAAATACTGTCTTACATAGAAAAGGCTTTTGCAGGGGTGAATAAGTTAAAATCTTGAGTTGGAGATTATCTTGGATTTTCCAAGCACGTCCAAAGTGATCACAAGACTCTCTGTAAGGGAAAGACAGGAGGAGATGGAGGAAGGGGCCGTGAGTCAAGGAAGGCAGGTAGCCTCTGGAAGCTGGCAAGGCAAGGAGACAAATTCTCCCCTAGGTCCTACAGGAGGAATGCAAGTCTGTCAACCCACTTTGGACTTCTGACTCCCGTGCTCTCAGGTAATAACCTTCTGTTGTTTTAAGCCACTGAGCTTCTGGTAACATATTGCCGTAATGATCGGAAACTAATACAATGATAATAGCAGATTTGGGGATCCGTCTAAAACAACGTGATAGTTGATGCTGCGGGGCTGGTGACCTTGACCGGAGAAGGAATGTACAGTGAAGTGAGAAGGACTAAATACCGAACCTAACTTCAAGAGGAAAGCAAAGGGAGGTGGGCGTAGTCAGTGGCAAGAGAGAAAGTGGGCGGCTCTATGGGAGGAGAGCCAGGACCGGGTGTGTTTGGTGCCCTCTCTGGAAGGAAAGGGGAAACTGATTCACAGGCCAGTCATAGCAATCAAAACCTAACAAACACAGGACATACTTGTATGGAGCTCTGGCCCAGCCAGCTCAGTAGTAGCAGTAATAATAATAATAATAGTAATAATAATAATAATAATAATAGTAATAATAATAATAGTAATAATAATAATAATAATAAAAACATTTGATTGACAATTTACATATGCTGGGTACTGTTTTTTGTGGGGGGAGGGGTACTGTTCTAAGTGCTTTACATTTGTTTATACTTTTAACATTGCAAGAACCCACTAAGATGTGCATTATTGTTAGCTTAGTTTTGTAAATGAGGAAATTATTTAAGGCAAAGCAGCATTTTAAGTGAAAACCTAAGATAAGAACCCAGGCAGTCTGGCATAGCATCTACATCCTTAACCCCCATGCAAATAGATCCTTAAGAGAACTACGAAGAAATGAGGCCATTGTGATTTCAATTCTCTGTTAATCCACTAAGTAGATCTATAACTTTGGAAATTTTTTGTACTTTCTGCACTTTTTTCTTGTTTTTAAAATAAGTGTAATGACAGTAGTACCTATTTCATATGGCAGCTGGGGGTGTCCTGTTCCAGACCCCACTGGTTGCAGATGACAGAAACCCAGCTCAGGCAAGCTGAACCGACACTCTCATCCCACTGAAATGGGAAACATGGACCTCTTGGAAGGGCTCTAAGGTGCTTCCCAAAGGGGAAGAGGATCACAAGCTCTTGGTAAAAGAGAAACTAAACTATCTCTGGGGATCCCAGCAATTCAAGTGTCATCAAATCCATTTTCTGCAGCTTTCTCATCCCTACTTTTTATCAGTGTGTAAAATGTGTCCTCTCCTCCAGAAGCATGCCTCCCTCTACCCCTTCAGTGGGAACACGGTTGGACTTCTTGGGCTCTTCCTTGCCACCTTCATGAGTGCAGACCAGTGATTTGGTCCATAGGTATTTCCTTCTCAAATCTTCTTCCCTTCCTCCAGACCCCTGGCTCCTCCAACCAGCCATGCTGAGTCTCCTGGCTGTTGGCTGTTCCTTGGATCTGCCAAGCATGTTACCATTGCAAGTCCTCCACTGGACTTCACCCCCAAATAGCAATAGTAATAGCCAGTTATAGAGTATTTATTATACTCAGGCATTATTGTATGGATTTTATGTATAAATGAATAATCAAACTGCTGAGAAAGATACTGCTTTTATCCCCATTTATACAGAAGAGGTAAACTAACTCATGGCAATGTATCCCACTCAGTGTCACACGGTGAATCAATAGCCCAGCCAGATTCAAGCCCTAGACACTTGGCTTCAGAGGCTTTACGTCTTCATTCTCTTTATTCCTTCAGGACTCTGCTTAAAGACCATCTCAAAGACCTGACTGCCCTTTCTAAAGTACCCTGCTCTTCTCCCTTTTCATGCTCTATTTTCTTCTAAGCATTTTATCGACACTTGGTGTTCTACATTTATTGGTTTTTATTTGTATTCCCCACTATTATGTGATTTCCGTGGGAATAGAGACTTGATCTGTTTGCTTAACTGGCACATGGAAACATTCAAATATTGGTTGGACAAATTAAATTATTGAATTATTGTGTGCCAAGCACTATTCCAGACACTTAAAATGCATCAAAGGTCCTTGCTTTTGTGCAGTTCACATGAGATGAAGGTTTAGAGGAATAAAACAAATGATAATTATAGAAGTAAATTATAAAATATAAAAATAAACTATAATCTAAAAGTAAATTTTATAATCTAAAAGTAAATTATGACAACAAGCTTATACTGTGTAGCACAGGGAACTATATTCAATATCTTATAGTAAATGAAAAAGAATATGAAAAGGAATATATGTAAGTATATGTATGACTAAAACATTATGCTGTACACCAGAAACTGACACAACATTGTAAACTGATTATACTTCAATTTAAAAAATAAATTATAAAAGCAACATTTGTACTGTTTGAAGGTGATAAATTCTACAAAATGACAAGGAAGCAGAGCAGGGGAAAAGGAGATGGAATGCTCTCCAGGTAGGCAGCTGCTGGTTCCCCATGAAGACTTGAAGGTGAGGGGGTGAACCATGTGAATGTGGGGGCGGGAGTGGAGAGAGTATCGGGGCAGGGAATACAGCCAGTGCAAAGGCCCTGAGGCTGGAGCTTGACTGGAGAGTGATCACTACTGCGGCTGAGTGGAGCGAGGAGGGAAGTTAGAGAGGAGCTGAGGTGAATGAGCTCAGAGGCAGGAAGGAGAGGGGCCAGTTCACCAAGAGACTTGAGGCTCATTGTCCATATTTGGTATTTGGACAGAGAAGTGACATGATTTTACTGGATGAATAAATGAATGAGTTGTTATAAAAAAGGGAAAAATATGTTACACTAGCTACACTTGAAAAAAATAAGTCCTTGGCATTACTGAGCAGTTCTGCTTTGGGTTTGAATCTATTTCTGAACAAATCCTATGACATTGACCATGAACTTAGGTAGCAAAGTTAGCTCAAAATCAGTCAGTTGCTCACTTAAAAAAAAATTACTGTGGATAGAAAGGTAAGTTTATCTCAGAAGGTGGTGATTCAGTTATGTAACAGATTGGAAGAGAAGAAACAGTCCCCCCCAAAGTCAGAGTGGCTTGGGACATAGCCGAGATATGGCTTGGACGGTACATTTTAATAGGGGAAAATCTTGGCAAACAGTGAATTCTAATTAAACTGTAATGTTCTTTTATCTCTTTCAGTCATTGAGAAGCATTCTGTTTGCACTTGTGGCATCAACTTTAGGTTATCTTTCATTAAACTCCCTGTTCCAGGCACTGGGGACATAAAATTAATTGACCAAGACAGGCCCTCAAGAAGCTCACACTCTAGTGAGACAAAATATAAACAAATCACCTTAATAGGACGTGCTCCTTGACATAATGGGAGAGGCACTGCCTGCTGCGAGGACGTGCTGGGCGGAGCACTGGGCTCATTATTTCCACAAATCAGTTCCACAAAGTGTTGTCCATGGACTGCCTGCGACAGAATCACCCATGGAGTGTTTAATAAAATGCAGACTTCTCGGCCCCACCCCAGACTTACTGAATCAGAATCTCTAAGGATGGGCTTAGAAATCTGCTTTTATTATTGTAACAAGCCTCCTAAGGATTCTCACCACACTAAAATTTCAGAACGACTGCCGTATATTTTTCCTTTCCTCCAGTGCTCCCTGGTAACCGTGCTAAGCACAAAACCAGCTGCGATGAGCTGGTTTACAGCCCAGCAGAGCCACAGGGGGCTTTGCCTGGTAGTCGCTCTGCCGCAAGGCGCACAGATCGGAAAATTCAGAACTGAGAACAGAACGGCACAGGCCCCCAAGCTACCCTTCAGATTTTAAGCCAAAGCTGTGTTTGCCTGTTTTTAGAAGCTAAATATTACTGTGGGTGATACAGTTCATCATTTTTCTTGTTGCTGTCCATTGTGACTTAATTATTTTAAAAAACACGAGGTTTTCGAGAAAGTCATTGTTTGACTGCTGATAAGCCAACTGCTGTTTTCCTGAGGTCAAATAGATGTAGTTATCCAAGTTAACCTGACTGCCTGACTGGGACCTGGTGTTTCAACCAATGCATTCTTTACATTACAGAAAGAGAAAAAAGGGGGGGGAAAAAAGGAAGAAAGGAAAGGAGGAAGGGAGGAAGGAAACCAAAGGGAGAAAACCAAAGAAAACTTCTCTCTTGCTCGTTAAAATTTTAGACATGGACCTTATTTATTATTCCCCCTACAAAGAATTTATCTATTTATCTATGGACTTCAGTTAGAGAATTGACCAATGACGGTCGTCAGCTCAGTAACCCAGACTTTGTCGAGTTTCTCAGGGTTGCATATTTGCACCTCCTTTGTCCTATGCTCATTTCCATTGCCGAAGCCTCCAGCCCCCACGTCCCTGAGTCTAGCTTGCTTCAATGTATTAGCAGTTTCCTTTGCTTTTCTGTTCCTTATGTTGCCAGAGAATAGGTTCTAATCTCGAGTGAGGCATAGTAAAGTGAAAGTAAGTTTATTGAGGGAGTCACACAATCCATGGAGAGCGCGTGCCATCTCAGAAGGCGAGAGAGAGAGTAACTACAAGGTACAGGACTGTTAGTTTTTATGGGCTCGGTACCTTCATATGCTAATGAGTAGGAGGATTATTCCAACCGTTTTGGGGAAGGGGGGATTTCCATGAATTGGATCCCATCCACTTTTTGACCTTTTAAACTTATCCTAGGAACTGTCGTGGCGCCTGTAGGAGTGCCATGAGGCTCAAGGTCTACTGGAAATCGAATCTTCTACCATCTTGGTTCTAACCAGTTTGTCCTGTCATTAACTGCTGTGTCATTCCTTCAGTGGCTGTGCCCTGCCCCCTTCCCTCCTGTCTCACTTAGCCCCAAGATTCAGCAGTGCTGCCTGATAAATATTCCTAAAGTATCTCTTTCATGATGTCAATCTGTTAAGCAGGCTTCCTAAGCCAAATAGAGTTTTGCTCTGACCACCTAACATACAAGGAGATTATTGGAAGCAATTGTTTAGTCTCTTAATCTCCCTTCTTGACTATGTAATATCATGATATGCTCCTATGTACAAGTTTCCTCTTTTTAGCTCTTACCCTCTTTTGAACAGTCCTTGACGTAGTCAGTCTGATTGGCTTAACTAATAATGATTGTCATCTTTCGTACCGGGAGCTCTTCTATCACTGGGCTAGGTATCCGGTGCTAGGAACCGTCCTTTTTCCTGATCAGTTTTCTTGGTAACATGACCCTTTCCTAAACTTTCAGTTTCACTGCTGACTCCTCTCCAATGAGTGCTCGCTGCCATAATTAGACCAGTTTATTTCAATTGTTTTCACGAGCGGAGCCTGTTCTCACCCCTGCACCCTAGACCGCCATGCTTATTCCACGCATGTGATCTGCCTCATTCACTTCCCTTTTTTGACACCTTATGCATTTAGCCACATCTCATTCATTCCACGAGAATGATGTTCTAACACATTTATCCAGCCTCTCCAAGGATTTTGTCCCATGGTGATCCTCCCTTTTTGCCATTTTTTTTGAACGTTGTAAGTACCGTCCTGTTATCTATGACTTATTACTCAGATTCTTTATGTGGTGTGATTTTTACACAATGCTTTCTTCTCTAATTGGCTTCTGTGTGTGGGTATTGGCTTGACTCTGTCTTCCTGTGTGTTAGGACTATATATTACTGTGCTTGTGTGACATAGTGCCCAGCCCAGTTCTAGACACATAATCAGTGCTCAAATATCTGTTGTATAGACAATGTGAAACAGAATAAGCAATTGTTGAACAGGAAATTCCATAAATGAGTGCCACAAGGGTGATGATCGGTAATAAAAAATCCAGATAATATCATGCATTTGGTCCACAGAAAACTTATCTTCAATGAGTCCCCATTAAGGAGTGATTCTTTTTACTAAAGAAAGATATTTTTTGAATCTTTCTTTGCCAATGAACCTCAAAAAACAAAACAAAATAAAACAAATCTGGATCTGATTCAAGTCCAAAAGCTGGAAAGAAAGTTCTTTGAAAGAAGTAGAGGACTGAGCACATAAGACACAGGAAGGGAAAGTCATTTAAGGTGGAGAAAATGGCTTAAACAAAAGCATGGAAACAAGGACATTCAAGACATGGGCTGGAGCTCAGTTTCACCGAGGCAGAAATAACACCCTTGTCCATCACTCCCACCTCCAGACTGGGTGGTGTGCACCACAAGGACAGGAATTTACCCTGCAAAACTTTGTGTCTTCAGTGTTTAACATGGTAGCTGGCATATGGTATGTCCTCACTAAACATTTGTTGAAAGATCACTCAAGTTAGGATGAAGAAGAAAAGTGTTCAAAACTACAAAGTATTCTTCAGTGCACCCTGACAAAATGCAAAACACTCACAAAGGTGTGAAAGAAATGTGTACCTATTGTTCAGTATTATAACCACCTTGCCTAGTAATGAAAGTCAACTGATCATTTGTGAACAAGCAATTAAAAAGACTTAGGAATGAGGGCACTAAAGCAAATCCTGGTTCTTCTAGCACCGAATGCTGTGGGGTGAGATTTCTACTGGGTATACAGAAAATGAACAGTGGTTCTGTGACATGAGTAAGTAAAAGGTAACTCAGACTTAATTGATTTAAAAAATTCAAATATTTTCTTTTGGCTTTCCTTGCCAAGTTTTCTTACCAGTTTCTAAGTGAGCAAATTGATGTCATTGCTCATGTTGTATAGTCAACGTTGCTTTATTATTTTGTGCCTTGGTTATCTGTATGAGAATTTCTTTTGTTCTATATGTCTCTTCTCACGTTAACTTTCTCTATGGAATGTTATTCCTTGTTAAAGATTTTCTTTCAAGTATTCTCATACATAGGTGACAGAATGGGTGGGCCTTACTCGGATCAGAAGGGCATTTTCCATACAGCTACTGGAAACTCAGTTTAAATCACCATGAGTGAAAAAGGGAACTTACTGGCCTGGGTCACCTGGAAGTCAAGGGTGGATCTAGTTTCATGACCATTACAATCTAGGGGTCTGATGACGTTACCAGGCCTTTCTCTTCATCCCTTGCCTCTGCTGCTTGTTGTGTGTCAGTTTGAATTTTTTCTACTCCAGATGAGCTTTTCACACGTGGATGCTGAGGCTGCTAGTGGGCACAGTTCTTCACGTTTCCAGCTCAGTAACACTAGAGGACATGGGTATCCTCGCTCTAATGTTTGTCTTCAGAAAAGATTGATTGGTCCTGCCAGACACGCAGTTCCTATGAATGACTTGCAGAGTTAGGTTTTATGATTAGTTTGGTTTGGGGCTTTGTTTGTGTCCTTTCCCTCTCTGACCCCTTCACCTCCAGTGGCCCAGGTGTGCTAAGCACCCTGCGTAACAGCACTGCAAGATTACATATATTGAAGGGAGAATTCTCAGAACAAAAAAGATGCCACTCATTCAGCACATGTCTACAACTGTAACCTAAAAGTGGAGATTGTATTTCCTAGATTAGAAACAACACAGTAAGCAGCACACCTCCTGACATAGAACACTCATCCTAACAAAATTAATTTTTGCCTTATGATAAATTTTAAGATTGTATTTTCAAAGATGGTGGCAACCAATCTGCCCCACATGTTTTCTTCAATATGATCTGACCACTGTCTAATCAAGGCGTGAAGTCTAACTGCTTCCCTCTGCTCCCCAAATCTGAACTGTTGCTAACAGAACATGGCAGAAGTGATGAAGTGATGCTGCGGGGTTTCTGAAGCCAGGTTAAAGGCAGTAGTGTGGTTTCTGCCGTGGTGTCTCGGAATGCTTGTGCTTGGGCTGTTCCTTCTTAGAGCCCAGAAGCCACACTGGCTTGGCTACGTGTAGGTATTTTGATCGGCAGTCCTAGCTAAGCTGAGCCTTTGAGTCATCCCAGCCCAGGCACCAGCCATACAACTGTATTAACTGTCTTGGAAGTGTACCCAACAGCCCTGATTCTTTCAGCTCCCAGCCATTTGTGCTGCTTCCGGAGGAAGCTCCAGATGTAAAGTCGAAAAGATAAGCCACACCTCTGTATTCTGGTACAATTTCTCACCCCTGCCCCCAAAATTAGGTGGCATAAAAAAAAAAAAAGCAATTGTTTTATACCACTGATTTGATTGGCTTGTTATGAAGCAATAAAGAACTAGAGCATTCTCTGTGCTCTAAGTACCCAGCGTGAGTTTGGGCAGAGGACAGAGAATATATTTCCCCTCTGACAACTGGAATGCAATTACTCCAGATGAAAAACATATTCTGAAAACAATATTATCAGAGATGGATTTAACTGATAGTATAAAGACAATCAGATGCATGCTTTAAAAAGGATGAATTTCTTGCAGAGTGAAAAAAGAAAAGGCTGAATTTTTAGATCTTAAAGTCAATGAAGGGTATTAATTAATGTAGAGAAATGTGAAATAGATTCTATGGGTAGAGAGTTTAGTGATCAGCACCTACTTGAGATAACAATACGACACTGACTTAATTACTTAGTTTTAACATCGGGAAACTGTTATTTGACTATTTCATTGAATTTGTGGAAGAATCAGATGACCGAATAGATGTGGAAGTGTTTTTGTACACTATCAAACTGTATACACATAAAAAGAATTCTTGAGATGAACGTGTATTTTCAGAGGACTCACAAGAGCAGAGTAGAGTGTTCCAGTTATCTCAGAGGCACGTGCCACAGGGACAAAGCCCTTGAGAGATGTGTCTCCTGGGCTGGTGTCTTGGATTCTGTGTAGGGCTAGGAAGAGGTTCAGCCCAGACTGAAGTTTGGGGAACACTACTGGATATTGGATCAGACTAGACTCATTTTGTAGGGCAAGGAGACAGAAATGGGTATGGGGGTAGCAAATCATGGATGTAGACCATCTAAGTCCAAGGGTGAAAAATGAGGAGTCAATGAGCTGAGTCAGAGAAACGGATTTAAATAGACTGAAGGAAGGAAGTGGGTATCCATAAGAGAGCCAGAAACAGTGGAATGGTCAGTTTGATCTCACCATGGTCCTCTTGGTGCAGGGCTCCCTCCCCAAGGATTTCATGGGGCCGTTCTCACTAATGGTTACTTAACTATTAAGGGCTTCATCCTCTTCATTCTTTCAGTTCTCAAAATTGCTATACCTGATACTTCAACTAAGAGAATTTCTATTCACGTCTCAAGCATAGACTCTGAAAGCTAGGGAAAAAAGAAAACTGGTGTCCTAGTTGGCTCACTGACACTGCCCTCCAAGTATGAGGGCAAATGACTCTAAAGGCGCCCTGTGTAAAGCCTCTACATTGCATCATGAATCCCCAACGCAGCCACTATCACTTCCTTTTTCCCTTTCCCTTTGAAATCTCATTGCCTAAGAAGTTCTTCTAACCACCTTGCCTGTCTTCTTTGGATTGTTCATTCTATCAGCTTGGGTCTTCACCATTCTTCTGACCTTAGAAAATGCTCAGTGTCTTTTGATTCCATGCCCTAGAGCCACAGGACCCCCTTGCTCTGTGCGACCATTTTAATTTAGTGTCTGTTGTCAGGGTCAAGACCTTAAAGGGATCAGTCAGCTACGGCAGGCAATTACACATGCTGTTAGGTAAGTGTTAATTTCCTCGGTTATATGTCAGGCCAAACACTGAGGTTATCTCCTGTTTTCAAATGTTATTTGAGTGATGGAGCAGAACTTTATCATTACCAAGTAAAGCTGTGTATTTGAAAGTAAACAGAGATTGGGTGGTGGGTACAGCTTATGAATAAAAAAACATACTTCTTCCATGTGCAAAAATATTTTCACTTTCTGGCGTGAGAATTGAATTACATTTTAAGGTGAAAATTTTGAAAAGTATTAAAATTTTAAAAAGTCTTTTCTATTTTAGAATAAAAATTTTAGATTTACAGAAAAATTGTGAAGATACACAGTTCCTATATACCCCCAAACCCAATATATTTGTCACAATCGATGAATAAACACTGATACATTATTACCTAAAGTCTGTAACTAAGATTTTCTTAGTTTTTATCTAATGTCCTTTTTCTGCTCCAGAATTCCATTGAGGACACCACGCCATAGTTAGTTATGTCTCCTTATCTCCCGGGACTGATAATTTCTCAGATTTCCATGGTTTTGATGTCTTTGACAGTTTTGAGGAATACTGGTCAGGATTTTTGTAGAATGTCTTTCACTTGGGATGTGTCTATGCTTTGCTCATTATTTCTCAGCATCTCTGGGATGCTGGGCTTTGGGGAGAAAAATCACAGAGAAAACTTGCCATTTTTTATTCTATCAAGACTTACGAGATAAGTTTAACAGTATGACTTATCACTGCAGATGTTGACCTAGATCAACAGACTGAGGTAGTGTTTGGCAGGCTTCTCCACTCTTTCTCTTTTTTTCTTCTTTTCCATAGTGTAATCTTTGGAAGGACTCACAGTGCATAGTCCATAATTAATAAGTGAGGGACTTAAGGTCCACATGCTTGAGCAGTGATATTTACGTGAATTATTTGGAGTTCTATTGTATGCGAGATTTGCTTACTCTCTCCCATTTATTTTCTTAATTATTTATTAATATCAGTCTGGACACATGGATATTTATTTTGTACTTTCTGCTATAACTGAATGCTTTATCTAAGTACTTATTTAATGAACTTTACTTTTTAAGAAAGTTTCAGGTTCACGGCAAAACTGAACGGAAGATGCAGAGAGTTCCCACACACCGTCTGCCCCTACACGTGCCCAGCCTCTCCCACCATCAACATCACACACCAGAGAGGTGCATGTGTTACAAACAATAAACCTCCATCGACACATGAGTATCACTCCAAATCCATACTTTAAGTTAGAGTTCACTTTTGATGTTGCACATTCTATGAGTTTTGACAAATGTATTACAAAATATATCCACTGTCACGGCGTCATATAAGATAGTTTCACTGTCTTAAAAATTTTCTGTGCTTTCATTCCTTCTTCTGCATATTTGTCCCTTCTTCCTGCTAACTCCTGGCAGCCACCGATCTTTTTACTCCCTCTGTAGTTTTGACTTTTCCATAATGTCATGTCATAAATAGACATAGAATCAAACCATATGTAGCCTTATCAGACTGGCTTCTTTCATTTAGTAATAATCATTTAAATTTCCTTCATGTATTTTCATGGCTCGATAGCTCATTTCTCTTTAGTGCTAAATAATATTTCATTGTCTGAATGTGTCACAGTTTATCCATTCACCTACTGAAGAACATCTTGGTTGCTTCCAAGTTTTAGCAATTATGAATAAAACTGATATAAAAATTTTTGTGCAACTCTTTGTGCGGGTATACGTTTTCAGTTCTTTTCAGTAAATACCAAGCAGCGTGATTGCTCGAGTAAGAGTACGTTTTGTTTTGCAAGAAACTGACAAACTGTCATCAAAAGGGGCTGTGTTAATTTACATCCTGACCAGCGATCAATGAGAGTTCCTGTTACTCCATAACCTTGCCAGCATTTGGTGTTGTCAATGTTCTGGATTTTGGCTGTTCTAATAGTGGTGTCTTACTGTTTTAATTTGCATTTTCCTAATGACAAATGGTGTTGAGCTTCATATGCATATTTGCCACATCTGTGTCTTTTGGTAAAGTGTTTGTTCAGGTCTTTTACTTATTTTTTAATCAAGCTGTTCATTTTCTTATTGCTGAGTTTTAGGAGTTCTTTGTATACTTTGGAAAACAGTCCTTTATCAGACACATCTTTTGCAAATATTTTCCCCAAGTCTGTGTCGTGTATTTTTATTCCCTTGATATTGTCTTTTGCAGAGCAGAAATTTTAAATTTTAATGAAGTCTACTTATCAATTATTTCTTTCATGCATCATGCTTTTGATATTACCTAAAAAGCCATTGCTATACCCAGAGTCACCTAGGTTTTCTCCTGTGTTATCTTCTAGGGGGTTTATAGGTCAGCATTTTACATTTGCATAATTTTCATGAAAGGTAAATGTCTGTGTGTAGATTCTTTTTTTTTTTTTTTTTTTTTTTTTTTTGTGGGTAAACAGTTGTCCCAGTACCATTTTTGAAAAGACTGACTTCTCTACAATATGTTGCCCTTACCCCTCTGTCAAAGATCAGCTGGGGTCCAGCTTTGGCCATTGGGGATTTCTTTCCACTGGCCACTTTAATATATTTCCATCATTTAAAAAGACCCCACAGTTTTGAGAACTTCCTTAATTTCTGTCACTGAAAAATAATCCAGGCTCATCTTGTATAGTTCCTGCTCGTTCCTAGAACAGCCATTTCTTCAAGAAGCCCAGTTCCTTTTACTGGAGAATGGTATTCAAAATCCAGACCTCTGTGTTAGATGTGCTCATGGTTATCAGGTTATCATTGTTTTAGACTCTCTTAGATGATAGAGCAATTAGATAGATGTTGTCTGCTGATTCATGGATACAAATATGTGGACTGCACATGAAGACACATACACACATTTGAATATGTAACCATCTGTATCTGTATTAAGTAGTTCACACTGACATCTCCATCTCTAATGCATTATCTTTTATATCATTCTAGCCTTCTCCTCCTGCTTAACCGTAACCTCTCACTCCCAAAGTGAGAAATTTGGCTATCAGCATCCACCTTATTTTTACTTAATTATTCAATCCCAGTATACATGTATAGTGATTTCAGAATTGTTAACCCATGGCCCCTCAAAATTGGGAAACAATTTCATCAGCTAGAATAGAGTGCTTATGTACATTTCTTTTTTCCTTTTGGTCCTTTAGTCTCATTTCCAAAGTTATTTCACTCAGCACGCCTTCCCCTGCCTCCTTTCAGTGAGGTTACATCATACATTTGTAACAGACCTACAGTCTCTTGTCACATTCTGCACTGTATCTTGGAATCCCTCACCTTTCTAAGTGATTTTTAAAAATTTGCATAATTAAGATTTACTTTTTGCGCTGTAACTGTCTGTGTATTTTGACAAATGCATAGTGTCACGTAATCCGCCACTACAGTAAAGAAGAGTTTTACTGCACTAAAAAATGCACTATATTCCTCCTGTCTATAGAGCTAGTTCCTCGCTTCTCCCTGGCAACCCCTGATCTGTTTACTGTCTTTTAAGGTTCGACTTTTCCAGAATGTCATTTATATGGAATTATAAAATATATAGTCCTTTCAGATTGGCTTCTTTTATTTAGTAATATGCATTGAAATTCATCCCTGTCTTTGCACAGCTTCATGGTGCATGACTTTTAACCACCAAGTACCAGTTCACTGTGTGGATTTCCCGCCATTTGTTTATCAATTCACCTTGGTTGTTTACATTTTTCAGTGATTATGAATGAAGTTTCTATAATATTCACATGTACGTTTGTATAGGCATTAATTTTCAAATCCATTGGGTGAATATCTAGGAGTACAATGGCTATATCATATGGTAAGGCTATGTTTAGCTCGTAAGAAACTGCCAAACTGCCTTCTAGAGGGATGGCCTTGGGTTCTTACTAGCAATGAATGAGAGAACGTTCCTGTTGCTCTGCATTCTTGTCAGCAGTAACTATTGTCAGGTTTTTGGATTTTAGCCACTCTAATCAGCATGTGGTGCTATCTCATTGTTGTTTTAATTTGCATTTCTCTAATGACAAAGGATGTTGGTTGGCTATCTTTTCATATGCTTATTTGCCATATGTACATCTGCTTTAGTGTAGTGTCCAGATCTTCGGCCTATTTTTAAATTGCATTGTTTACTTTTTATTGTTGACTTTTAGAGTTCTTTGAATATTTTTGATACAAGCACTTCATCAGATATCTGATTTGCAAATATTTTCTCCCGGTGTGTGGCTTGTCTTTTTACTCTCTTGACAGTGTCCTTGCAGATCAGTTTTTAATTTTCAAAAAGTCCAACTTATCAATTTTTCTTTCATAAACTGTGTTTTTGGAATATGTAAAATCTTATCACCAAACTCATTTTCCTAAGTTCTTACACAAGTGTCACAGTTTAGCATTTTATATTTAAGTCTATGATCTATTTTCAAGTTTTTTCTTTTTTGGGGGTGTATGTGTATAAAATGTAAAGTCTGTTTATAAGTTTATTTTTTATATGAATGCTTAATTTTTCCATCACTACTTATTGCAACTACTATTCTTTCTCCATTGCATTGTCTTTGTACCTTTGTCAAAAATCAGTTGACTATTTTTGTGTGGGTCTATTTTTGGAGTTTAACCAATTATATACAGTCCCTATAAGACTACCCTCATTTCAGACACCAGTCTTAAGTTCAAGGGGATCCTAGGACTGCCTTCACTTTAGACCGTTTGGCTACTGTGATTGCCAGTTTTATATCTCAGCTTGGCTAGGCCATAGTAGATATTCACTCAAACACTAGTATGGATGTTGCTGGGAGAGTATTTTGTAGATGCAGTTAACATCTACAATAAATTTATTTTAAGAAAAGGACATAACTTTCAAAATGTGGATGAATCTAATCCATTCAGTTGAAGGCTTTAAGAGTAAACAGTGAAGTTTCCTAAAGAAAAAAAAAAAAACTTCAATAAAATCATATATATATATATCTATATATGTTCTGTTTCTCTTGAGAACCCTGACTGATACAACTACAAATTCAGGAGCCCCATAATCACTCACAGGCTTGATAACTCACTAGAATAAATGACTCAGGAACATCTTATACTTATGATTAAAGTTTTGTTATAGAGAAGGATACTAACTAAAGTCAGCCAAGAGAAGGGTTGCACAGGGCAGAGTCCAGGAGGGATCCAAACACAGAACTTCTGATTTTCTTCTCCCCCTGGAGTTATGGGCAGCCTTTCCTCCTGCTGGTCACCCTGTGAGACAGTCCACACAGAGCATTGCCAGCAAGGGAAGCTCACCAGAGACATGGGTGCCCAGAGTTTTTACTGACGCTTGAATATGTGTTTCCTGCACAGCTGACCGTTAGTCTCCAGCCCCTCCCGGAGACTCAGCTAACAAGTTTATCTTCCAGTTCCCCTGGAGGTCAGAACCAGTATGGTGTGGCCCAAGTCTCCCTCCCAAATCACACTGATAGACTGTCTGGTGGTCAAAACCCCTAGGCCAATGAAGACACTCCCATCAGGCAGGACATTCCAGGGACCTTGAGATCATCTTCCAGGAACTGAGGGCAAAACTCAGACCTCTCCTTGGATAATTTTTCACTACACATCACATTATAAAGACAAAGATTACATGAATTTTAAATAAGATGAAACATAATTTAAATATGATAGTGACAATATTTACTAGTGCTGGAAAAATACACACTTTGAGATTTTTAAAGAACTTGTAGTATTTCCTTCTCTTTCAGAAAGTAGAGTGCAAATTATAATGTATTTGAGTATTTTATAGGACAAATTTTTAATAAGAAAATGTTAAAATGGCCATTTTTTGTACTTAGGCATCTTAGTTGAAGTCTTTATTACTATATGTTAATCTTCATGGGATGTTGTTTCTCTTTAGCATTGTCGGAAAGAGAAGAATGTCCACATGGTCTTCCCTCATGGCTGTGTTCTTCCAGTAAGGAAGACAATTCTTCAGATTAGCTATTATCCCTTGCTTATAGAGGGATGGCATTGTTTTCTGTGTGTCTGTTTTTCAGTGATGGGGCCACTGGTGGGTCTCCTCATTGGTTTCCATTAGCTTACAATACTTTTGGAATGTCACGTCTTAAAAAGAAATTTGCCTAATACCAAAACAGCTGTCTTCATTTAAAGCACATTAGTTTGTGAGTGCCTGTAACACTACCAAAGGCAATGATCATTTACTTTGAGCTTTAGCATGTTAGAGACAGAGGACTAAAGGAAGCAGGCTAACTTTTTGCTCGTGGTTGTTTTCCCTTTAACGATGAGAAGTGTTAAGCTGTGGCGATGGCCTCATAATGATGTGCACAGTGTTCACAGTCTGTGTTGCCTGGATGGTTTCAGAGAAAATCACTTTCTGAACATGGGATTTTTCACCCTTTCCCTATTATCTCACGCTTCCCCTGCTGAGTCTATTGGGTGATTATGCCTGATTCAGTCATCTCACTTGGAAGTGTTGCATACAAATCATCCATTAAAAGGGTAGACAAGAAGATCTCATAGCGAATGTTTTCAGATTCGGTAGATGCCGTTTCAATTTTGTGTAGCTTCAGGGAAGGAATCCCTGCAAACTGCTTTCCTTGAAAACTTCTTTAATTTCACTCCCTAATTCATAAATTTATTTTTCCTTCAGCACAGCTTCATTACTTCCCTTTCTGTTTTGTACACTGCCGCAGTGAAGCAGAGACTCTCGAAAGATCTTTAATGTTGTGGGTAGCACCCATATTATTTTTGAATCAGTCATCTTGTCTTGAGAAAGCTCTACAACTGGATTGGGGTGAGATGAAATCTAATCTTAGCATACAATCTGTTTTAGGTCATAGCCTTTTGACTTGGGTTTTCATGGGAAGAGAAAATAGGACATCGTTTAGTCCCACTCAGTGTATCAAACTTTGAAATAGATTCCTTACCTATGTAAACTTTCTTCCTAATTTCTCTGATATTAAGTATTTTGTCTTCTGTTATTTCTAGTCAGAGTACTATATAGAAATACTATTCTGTAAACAGTATCCACTTCCTGGAGCAATGCCAGAACAGATATGATTATATAATATACTTGATCTTGTATTCATTTACTTACTAAATATTAGTTAATCCACATTCATCTAGAAAATACTACACTATTATTAGTTATGCAATGATTAAACTTAGAATAATAGTTATGAGTAATACAAAATAATTTATGGGCCATTTCATAAAAAGAAAATGTGTTCATCTAAATTTTAGAATTATAGTTTTTTTGAGAACTAAATATTTGCAAGTATGTTCTAAATTTGAAATTGTTTTGAAAGTTATTGAGTGAAGGGAAGACATTAGTAGATTTTTTCACACCGACTTTGGATTTTCTACTTATAACCTTGACTTTAGTATTAAGATCAATATATTTGTAAATTTCATGTAGCCTGACATTTGTCAATGTATTGACCAGGGGGAATTTTAAGTAAATTACTCCAACTGTGCTATGGATGTGGAGTCCTCTGGGCACTCAATCACCCAATCCTTTGTTATATTGTCTGAGGAAAGTATTCTGTTGATTTGCTTCTTAATAAAACTACTGGGTCCTCTTTTGTTGTTGTTTTTACAGAAGAATTATCAACTACATTCCTGGATTAATTGAATGCCAAGGAGTTTCATTTCACAACTAACAGGTACATAGCTTAGAGTTTATTCTCAAACAGAATGTCACTCCAGTCAATATTGCTGAACAACTCAACTGATAGAGGCAATAATTATGGATGAGTGACAGTGGCAGGATGTGAACATTCTGTATTGTATCACATCAGTACCTCCCAATCTATGTTCCGTGAAGTTTCTTAGCTCTTCATTGGTACACCCAAAAGAGAAAAAAGAAGTATTCTGAATTTTAAAAAGGTATGGCAAAACTACGGTAAGTTAACATCAACATTTTCATTTGTGTGTTTTCTAAAACAGCAGTAATTTTCAAAACATTTGATGTATTAAGATGATTGAGAAGCTGACTCAGAGTCAGTGGTAGAGAGTTGGGCAGTGGTTACGGGTAAACTATGCAGGATTTTTCAAAAATATTTACTTATAAAATGCCCTTATTATTATATTTTTTCAAATAGGACCCTATAAACTTTAAGCAGAAAACTGATGTTTAGAATACTAGGATATGGTATGGAAAATACTGATGTAAACATGAATTTTTAAAGCTACCTCTGGATTAAGATATAGTAGCAAAAAATATTTACCTGGGTCACACAGTTTAGGACTTTTATGGCTTTTATTGCTTTTACTGGATTGCTCTTTGGTATCACATCATTGGATTATACTCAAGGACACTTCAGGAGACAGTCCTGTTGAATTCATTGCTTTGTCTGATGAAAGGATATTAGCATGATCCATAGATATTAACAAGAGCATAAAATTTACAGCAGATTGTATTTAACCGAAATGACCTCAGTAATATTTCCCGTTTCCATATGCTTTTATGCATGAGACTTTGTCACTCCATTATAAGGCAGGTCTATATTTCCAACCCCTTAAATCTGGGTGGGCTTTGTGACTACTTTTGGCAGAAGTAAGCTTTATGCCGTCAGAGACCAGGTGGTAAGAAGCCTTTCTGCCTGAACCAGGGCCTCTTGGAATGTTTGCTTTGGGAATGCTCTCTCAAGGATCCCAGAAGCCATGATGTGTGAAACCCAGATGATACGGAGAGACCATGAATGGATGCGTGGCTGGCAGTCCCTGTTGAGATGGTGGTGGATGGCCATGTCAGACGGCTGTAGCCCCAGTGAGTATCCGACAGCACGAGAATCTCTGGGGAGAGCTTCCCTACTGAGCCCGATCAACCAACAGAAATATGAGAAGCAGTAATAAACCATTTTTCCAAGGCACTAGGGTTTGGAGTGGTGTCGTTACACAGCAATAGATAACAGGACGGAACCTGGATGAATAAAGCATTCATATTTTACCTCCGTTTTATGGCTGTACCCTTATTTCTCTTTTGGCGCGACTCTTGTTTTTGCATTTATAGTATCTAGTTTCTATTTTACCCATGTTGGTAAAAGTGCCTTAAATTTATTTTGTAAGAAGGTTGAATATACATCATGATTTGTGTCTAAAATCACGTCATGTTCAAGTCCAAAAATATATATTAATCCACTTACCTTTTCTGAGATTTATAAAGAAAACAAGGAGATACTAAGAAATGACATTACATTCTTTGTCTCAAGGAAACAGAGATTTGGTGAGCAAGAGTGAGCTTCCTATGCTGCTTGTCCCAACAAGTAGGAAAAAAAAAAATGTTTGGCTGTGTAGAGTTATTCAGCTTATTCAAGCTATGCATGCAAATCTACTTGGGAAAAAAATCACAGAATGCTAAACATGTCTTATACTTGGGCACACAGAAGAATAAAGAACCTTGTTTCTGATCTCTGAGGCATTCTTTATCAGAATGATGAGATATTCAGGTGAGGGTGACAGATAAAACAAAATGTCTGAATTCTTAAATTAGTAACTAATAGAATTCCTGGCTCGTTTATCTCAAAAATTTGCAATATCTAGTTTACTAAATATGGAAACTATAAATTGCCTTTGTATCACAACAAAGACATCTTATTGTCCAGGAAACCATGCTGAATATTTAAATAGCATAAATAATAGGCAAAAACAAATACATTTTACATATGAGGGAGATGCATTTATTGAAGAATATTTCTTCCTTTCTACTGAAAATTCCTTCTTATTTTTTTCCCACAAGTATTAAAATAGCTCTTTGGCTTTTGCCTTTAAAGAAATCAAGACTGTGTTTTAAAGGAGCTTGGTTTCTGTTGTTTTACATTAGGCGAGAGCAAACGAAATGACTGCAAATTGTCCTGAGCAAAGAATATGAGGAACCTGCATGATGCTAGTATGAATTTCTCTGTCTTTTATAGGAGTATGTGGAAAGCTGAGAATATCAAATTATTTTTGCTCATATGTACTGTTTAAAGAAGAGATTATATTTTGCAGTTTCATGTACATGCTAATAATATTTATATTTAGATAAAAATATATCAATGCACCTTTGTACAGGAAAGCCATTTTAATTCAATTGTAGGACATTTAGCCCCTCAGAGGCAGAGATTTTACACGTACAGAGCAGTAAAGGGGCTTGGGCAGCACCCCCACTCTGAAGAGCACGTTGGCAATGTTAAAGCATTTAAAATTCTCTCTGACTTTCTACTGGCTTCACAATGGATGGCAGTGAAATTTGAAGTTTTGAATGGGACAAGGCGGAGATTGGCAAGATAGGTCGGGAGGTGGAGAAAACAGAGCAAGTAAACCTACAATTTGATTTTATCATTACTGTTTCCTTCCCTGTTTCAGAAATAACTTGCTGATAAATCAATGTTATGGAAACCCTCATCCTATGCAAGAAATTGATGTGCAGACACACACTATTACCTATAGAACACATAAACAACAAAGACCTACTGTACAGCACAGGGAACTATATTCAGTTTCGTGTAATGAGCTACAATGGAAAAGAATCTGAAATATACATGTGTATGTATATGTATAACTGAATCACATTGCTGTACACCTGAAACTTACATTGTAAATCAATTATACTTCAATAAAAATAAAATTAAAAAAAGAAATTTAAGTCTATTTTTTTTTTTTTATTAATTTGGTTTTTACTAGTGAATTCCACCACATGCCTGTAACAGTCACTGGCACCTAGCAAGTGCACACAGTGAATGGCTGCTCACCCAGGCTGTGATAATAATAGTTCGTACTTCAATATCACTGGCTATTTGCTAAGCACTGTGGTAATTATCTTCCATATATTCTTTTGTTTAATTATGAAGTAGGTACTGTTGTTATCTCCATTTCCTAGTTGAGAAACTGTGGAACTGAGGCATGGGGCTGTAGCTGGCCTGAGATCACATATCTCACTAGGGGTAGAAATGGATTTCTAGCCCAGGCAATTGGACTGCAGAGTGATCCAACACCGCAGTGCCTCTGAAAGATGTGAGAGGTGGCTGTTTATTTACACATTCCTTTAGGAGACTCTGAGCCATAGATCTGAGGATCAGATTAGGGAGCGTTTAGGTGGTTCTGCAGAGGAGTGAGTGGCACTCGAGAAACAAGAAGCCATGTTGTTTTGAATAATTATTTTCCTCACTTGGGTCACAAAAGTTCTGCAGAAAAGCCTTCTGCATCCGATTGAGTGAAAGATGTAGTTGTCATGATTGCTGAGTAGGCTGAAGTGACAGCATAAATGACCTCACTGGAAAGGGGGCTGCTCTTCCAGGAGCCCGACGAGCAGAAAACCAGGGGAATTTTCAGGTAATTTGAACAATATTTGCAGTGGTGGCAGCTCAAGGCTCTTTCTTCACAGCAGGCAGCAGTCCCAGGGAGTCTTTTACAGGATTCTGTTCTTATCACCTAAAACTTGCAGAGCTTAACTGACTGCCAGGATAATTAACCCCCTCTGCATCCTGGAGGTTCTTTGAGATCCACTTCCGATACATTAAGGAAAAGAAAGAAAATAATCATTTTCAGGTTGAACAGCCTGGCCCTCGGATGCTGATAGATGGCAAATTGCAGCCCAATAGGAAACAAAACCACATTTCTTAAGGCCAATTTTGCAAGAAACCTATTATTTTTTCCCATATTTTTGAGTGCATAAAATTGTAATATACTTTATAGAGTTTATTAATTACTATGCCTCAAAGTGGGGGGCTGAGATTAGAATCATGGGTCCGTTGGACCGAAAGAGATCCATTGCAGCTAAACTAACCCTCTCATTTTGTATTAATCATAACTACCATACAAACCTATGATGTATAACATCTGAATGAAACACCAAGAAAACTGCTCTGTACTTTCAGATCACCTACTGATCTCAATGCTTGCTCAAGCCTTCAATCTGGGGTAAGTAATTCAAATCCTTTTCACTTAAATGAAAATGCTCAAGGAGCTTTGTGGATTTCAAATTCAGGGTATGGTTTTCACTGAACAGTTACAAGAAATAACAAGCTACTTCTGTATCAATGAAAAGGCGATAGTGCTTTGGCTTATCAACATAGATCCACATCCGTCACGGAAAAAAAAAAAAACTGTTGGCATTTGGTATTTTAAACAATAAAACTAAGCCACATGGCATGGAGAGCGTTATTCCTGAAAGATATTGAAGTCTTCCAATATATTACTTCATTAATCCAGATTGCATACCAGCTGTGCAAATTATGGTCCAGGTTCAATATGAGATATTACTCAGTCTCTTAAAAAGAGTGAATGAAATAATCCATTAGCTTTCCATGTGAGAAAAGCAGGTAACAGAGATGTTTTTAAAATGTGATCCCACGTATAAATCATTTGAATCTGATGAAATGAACAGGAAGAAAATTATGGAAGGCTATATCCCAAGTAGTTAAGGTAACTTGCCTGGTTGAGGGTGTAAGTGGGGATGGGGGATGGAAATAGATGCGGGGGGAAAGGGCAGCCAAGCAAAGGGGAAAGGAGAAAAACACTTCACCTTAGAGCATATAAAATACACACTTCAAATTGCACATGCATGTAGAAGAGACATGTTAAAAAAGCACGTCACCCATCTTCCATCCCCCAAAGAGCATAACTGTAAACAGGAATTTAACTTCCTATCTGAGAGAGTCTGAGCACGTCCCTCAGAGTTCCAATGGAGGAGCAGAAGGAGCTACGGCTTTCAGTTTAAACACTAACTTTGCAATTTCCTAGCTGTGTGACATTGAGTACTTTTCACATTGAAACATGAGGATAAAACTGCATATGTTACTGTAAGAATTAAAAGAGATCCTGCAATTTAACAATGAAATCGGTATTAACTCTCAGGAAGAGATCCTTTTTTTTTTTTCTTTTAAATGCCATCTCCAAGTTATTTCTCTCACCTCCGTAGTCTAAAATCTAAAAGTTTCAACACTGCATGATAAGTTAACAACCCCTGTTAAGTGTTATGTTATTTCATACACTTTATAACTGCTATAGTTTTAGTGACTGGGGTAATTAGTAAGAACCAAATTGATCTGAGAGGCTTCATACCAGGGATTTTGAATGATGGGTAGAACTTGCATGGAAGAAGACATTCTCAGTAAAAGAAAAATCTGAACAACAGATACTTTTTCTAGATCCACACTTAATCAATAATTCATACTTTCCTCAAAGATTTCATGTTGGAAAAATTAGAGAATAATCTTGACACAGAAAAGAGTCATATTTTCTAACTCATTGAAGATGGGTACAATAACTTTAAAAATATGGAAAATTAAGAAATGCAGGGTCACTTTGGGGGGACAGTGAATTTAATAAGACTGAAGAAATGACACCATCTTCAACTAAGAATGTATAGTTTGTTAGTTTATCTAGCATGCAGATTGTGGAGTATTTGTTAATAGACTTTCTTATGTATTTTCTATATTGTGTTACATTGTGTATAAATATTTTTCCTAACCACAGTGCAATCAATCAACCAAAAGATATTTTTTAATAGAGGATCATAATATCTCTAGTTAATAGCAATGTTTTTACACAGTCAGGGTAATTATCTTGTATGTTGATGTCCTTTCATCTCATTGTTCAAGGCCATCCTTCAAGTAGTGAGTTCTTTGATTAAATCTCTTGAAATTCTGTAACCCTTCTCCCATCCTTATTTGTTTACAAAGAAGAGTTTGTAAAGTAATATTTATTAATGAATTTGTGATACATTTTAGGAATTGAGGAGATTGCATCTCAAATCCTGGTATCACTATCAAATGAGGAAGTGACATGTGAGGAATACCAGCCCGATGGAAAATGAAGCACTACTTTATCAGTAGTTTGGCAAGCTCCTTAGAAATCCCCAAAGAAGATTTTCATTGGAAAACTTGAGTTGAAGCTATATTATGAGCTCAAGGTGTACACTAGTAGCCTAATTCCTCTGCCTGCTCCATGCCACCAATTTGACATTTTTGGCTGTCTCTTCCGCCTAACTGTGTGGCAGTTTGAGAGAAGCATGGAGGGCTTTACCTGGGAAGCTGGCTCACCCAAGGGGCCTCCAGTATGGAATACCTAAAGCAAAAGAGCAAAAGCCAGACTGTTCAGAGGATCCAGACTCTCTTATCACATCAACTGTGTGGTCACAAAACAGAAGGCAGTAACATTGATTCAGGAAGCAAAAAAGAGAAGGTACTTGCCTTTAAGGAAGAACAAATCTTGGTACAATAAATATCTCAAGCTTGGGCTAAATAATTGCAATACAACGTGATAAATGTTAAAACAGATAAGCACTAGGCGGAGGGATGACACAGCAGCGGGAGGGACTAATTCCTTGTGTGAACCAAGAAAGGCTTCACAGAGAAAAATACCTTAGGGAAAAGTAGATGTTTGTCAGAGTAACGACGATCACAAGGAGAAAATTACAGAAATAGGGGATTTGGTAAACCATAGTGAGTTCTGGGAAAGAGAAATGGTTTAGTATAACTGAAGAGGCTCTTAGGGCAAAAGTGAAAATCGGGGAGGTAAGCAGATACGAGAAGGCCTGAAATCTCATCCAGTGATATCTAGGGGAGGGTTGGTGAAAACAAAGTGCATGAGCTAAGGTTTGCCCTAATGTTATGAGTACTTGTTTGTCTCTGAAGATGTTAACACTGCATATCTCCACAGTATCAGTTCCCTATAGTTGCTGTGACAAATCATCAAACAATTATCAATAAATTTGTGACAAATTATCAACAAACTTGGTGTCTTAGTACAATATACACTTCTTATTTTACAATTCCAGAGATTAGGAGTCGGAATTGGGTCTCCCTGGGCTAAAACAAAGGTACGGCAAGCAGGGCTGACTTCTTTCTAGAAGCTCTGGGGGAGAATCCAGTTCCTTGCTTTTTTCAGCTTCTAGAAGCTGCCTGCACACCTTGGTTTGCGAGCTGTTTCCAGCTTCAACGCCAGCAAGGCATGGTTGAGGATGCCTCATGGTGCATCACTTTGACAGGCTCCCTCTTCTGCCGCCGCCATCTTTCATTTATAAGAAATCTTCTGATTGCATTGGGCCCCCCTGGATTATCCAGGATAATTTCCTCCTGTCAAGGTTAGCTGAGTAGCTGTTAGCTGGTTAATTCTCCTCTCCATGCAACCTAACATAGTCATATGTTCCGAGGATTAGGGTGTGGGCATTCTGGCGGGGGGGCACTGTTTTGCTCATCACACGTGATTTGTACACATTGACTTACCAGGTTACTTTTCCAATCTCAGTTCTAGTAGACCTATAACACTGTCCTATGATGACAATGCTAATAATAGGTCATAGGTTTCTCTTATAAGAGATCAGAAGATCTAATCAAAAGTTATTATCACAAATCCTCTAAAAATGTTTAAGACGTTGGCAGGTAGCTCATCTTGAGAAAATGACTCAGCCAAGCAACAGAAAGGTTCATTTAGATCATGTTTTATTTGTTAGAGCAAGATTTGACAGACTTCATTTTAACGGCTGGAGAAATTAAGTTAAAATCACAACATTTCGTATCTTGGCATACTTTTACAGGTAAGTGCAGAACAATTACATATTTTTGAAATAAAATTACTACTTCTGCATTTGAATGAGAAGATTTGAAGACAGAAGCCTTACATTTTAGCAGATATACATTAATAGTGGGAAAGTGTCAGGAAAGAGCTACCATGAAAGTTTCCACAGTTCTTAGTGATTTCTTTGCTATAAATAACATTTTAAAATGTGTTTTTTTCTGAACAGAAAAAAAAATAGCAATTCACTTTATGAATACTTTCATATTTACAATGCCATTTTACAAATAGTAAGTTAAAAGGGAGTATTGCCATGTGATCTACATTTCTAAAATTAAAAAAAAAAAGAACTCAAATTTCCTAGTCTAATGAGATACAGTATTTTTCACTACACTGAAAGGTTATAGCACACAGTGCTTCAGGCTTATATACACCATTTTTACATTTACAGGCATGAACAATATTATATTTTAACACATTTCTGTACTACTGAATAAGCATTTGAAGTCACCATCTGTGAAATAAGTATAGAAACAGCATATACCTCACTCTAACGTGAACCTAAAAACAGAACAGAAATGTTTAGTTTTTCCTTTTGTAAAGTTTTGTGTCCTTTTTAGACTATTCGAATAGAAAATGGACATAAATACAGGTCAGAGTCATTTCAGTAGAAATTTAAGTTCAGAACAATTCACAAGATGGTAAGATGTGTTTGTTCAGTACTTGATTTTATCCCTTTAATTTCTCATCTAGTTTACAAAACAAGTGTGCTCGAAATACATCTCATTGTTATAACAGCTATTCCTTTTTTACTGTTTTATATTCCACTCCTTCGTTCTCTTACGCTCCACTTTCTGTAACAGAGCTCATTACCAAGATGATAGGGGACTGGTTTCAAAGGCAACATGAGTCACAAAAATATCAAGCCAGGGGTTTCCTTCAGGACATGTATATATTTTTTGTGTTAGAAAGAAAATCTTCCCTTGGGCGCAGTGATATCACTCTGAGAAACCAATTACTTTCCAAATATCTGCAATACTACTTTTGACATAACTAAGTCATGTAGGAAAGCTTACTATACCTATATGGTACATAATTTTATCTCTTATTATCTACAGTTTCTACACAGTAAACAGAAAAACTGATTTAAAAGATTTGATTATCTAGTAATTAATAATTGGGTCATTTTTACACATCGGCCGTCCATAGCTTGACTTTTTTATCCATAGTTCTCTCTGTTTACCTCAAACATCCGAAACAACAAGGGACATTTTTGAACAATCTATAATATTCTTCTTGGATCTAAAAAGAAAAAAGAAAGAAATATTAAACATAATTGCAGCAATCACAACAAATTACTTTCGAATCACATTAAACTGTTATATTTGGTTTTCTAAATCATTATTGTCTTCTGACTACCTGTCAGAATACGCTCCAGTGAGTATAAGCTATATTTATATCCTTACTAACAGGTTTTTTAAAAGCATATTGTGCTATGAACAACTAGATGTTCCGCTTATTTTGATATTAAATGTACTGCATTTAGGCAATAAAGGTACATACAATAAATCTATGAGAATGGTTATCAATTTGGTAGCTGATGCTACAAAAATATTCTATGAGGTCGACAAAAATAACAAATTGCTTACCTTTCTAGATAAAACACACAGGAACAAGAAGATGAACATCCCCTGGAAGGCATTGCTGACGGTGAAGAGGTAAGCGGTCACCACGGACGCATGCACAACGTGGAGAACGCCAAAGATCCAGGTGGTGCCGAGGAGGAACAGAAGAGCAAGGGCTCCTCTGGCACAAGACCTGGAACCAATGTGAAATGTTCCAGCTGAAAGATCTACGTGGACATCCCCAAATTCCTCCAGTCATGTGGGGAGTCAGTTTTTGCATAATCGAGGAATCTTTGGTAAAGACCAGTCATGGTTTTGAAACTGACAAATTGTGCTCAAGTTACAGGGGACAGACTGGGGTATCCTGCTTGCTGCACTGTGGCTGGATGTGCTTCCAAATTCAAGGCATCATTACTAAAATACGGTCTTTTGCAAGGAATTTCCCTAATCTTAAAATATTTTCATCTGGTGTACTGCAGGGTGTATGCTTTGATTTCCAATCTAATGTTGTGGTAACTCCCGAAGGTTAAGACAGTTATCTGTTAGAAATTATTCTCCCTAAGAAACCTTGAAAAGGCTACCTTGTGCCGGACATCAAAGGAAGCTTCTGTTTCCTTTCAGTCTTGGTGGAGAAGAATGTTGAAGATATGAAACAAGAATTTTTTGTTTTGTTTTGTTTTTGCAATACAGTTACCTCAAAATAAATTCATGATAGAAAACTGATTTCTTAAAAATTAAAAAAAAATACATGCACATAGTCTCTTTTATACAGTTTCAACTTATAGCCTATGAGTTTCAGTAAAATAATCTTCAATCCTGCTTACTGAGGACACTGCCTTGAAAATAATGATTATTTTCTCATTCATTCTTAGTGCAATCATTCTTTACTGCCGAAGATGTTTTAGCAGTGTACCTTAGAAAAAGCGTCATTCTTAACCTTATTTAAACTGGCAAACTATATGTAACTATGAATGGTGAAGAGTAAAAGAAAGTAATAGATCAAACATTTGCTAAATCCCAACTGTAAATCTTGTGCAAGGTATCCAAGCTCCAGGAGTGTTCCCAAGCCACCTGAAATCAGTTGTTTCTAACATTCCCTACAGCTCACTTCAATTTTTCCTGAACAAACAATTTTCAAGGTCTCAATAAATCAGTTTTAAAGGGAGGAGGTGATGGAAAAATCACGGCAGTATGCAAACTAGTAATCACAAGAAAGAAACACAGTTACCAAGCTCTGAGAAATGTTGTGCAAAATAAAATCACTAAGGCCTTCTTTTGTCTTCAAATGCAATCATCATTTGTTTTTTATTTTGAAGGGGAGTATATTTAAAAAGATTGCTTTACTTACCGTTTAATCTTTGATGATTATAGGCTTATTGAACATATTAAATGCTATTTTGCAATAAGTATTTAAAATATGATGGGGGAAAAACGTGAAAAAATCATGTAAAAATTGTCCTTCCAAAAATGATTTGTACTTTAAGTTACAGAAGCTTTTAATTACTAAAGAAAGTACAGTTGAAAAAACACTTACCTTATGTTCTCATAGCAACTAACTTCTGGTTTCAACCCTGCAGTGTGACGGAAAACTTTGTATATGATAACACCAAATGCCAAGAGGTTAACCTGAGGAAATAAATTAATTTCAAAAAAGAGATAATTTTCATAGTACATTAGATATATATAAAGGAAATAAACAAGTAGCAAAGACATCAAATAAATAGAAACCAGCAAATCATGGCATTTTTATGTATATTAAGAAGCACAAACCCTCTGGTAGACTTATGCAAACAAATCTGTGGTTGATCTTTACAATATCATTGAAAATTGCTGGTACAAATGGTAATTAGTACAGTTTGCCAGATTGTATCAAGCACCTGTTCAAGAACTTCTTCAGATGTTACGATCACTTCTACAGATTGATGAATATCGTCTACTGCCAATAATACGGTTAATATACATAGTAAGATAAATTTTGGTTTGAAAAACTTTATGAACACTTGAGAAGTCAAATTTTTGTTCATTAAATTGTGTGCTGTTTCTTTGAAAAGGAGTTGCAGTGATAATTCTGTCAACCCTTTGAAAATTTAAACTAGAGAAGAGAAACTGAAAGGAAATAAGAAAACTCACCAGAACACACTCAATCTCTATTGCTAGAAAATGTCTGAATATACCTTCTTTGGTTCAACTGGCTATTCCTTCTAATATTCATGTTGTTGTTTTCTTTCCCTAGATTTAACCTCATGAACTTTCAAAATATTAGCCAATGAAATACATGTTTGTGTGAAGGCATATACATTTTTACTGGAAAACACATTCTATTATTTATATTTCCTCACATGAGCTACATAGGGTACGCAGGATTTTTACCCCTTCTAAAGTGACTGCATTATGTAAAATTTCCTCTTTTCTTTCCTTTCTTGTATTTTTGGAGACCTGTAAGTCACGTTTGCAGTGTCAGAGGATTAATTGAGGGATATATTTTAAATGTATATCTATTTTAATATAAGCATACTAGTAATTTAAAATATTAAATTATAGCAATAATTTGCAGGTTAATCTTTTACCGAATATATTTTATTAATCCAAATAGATTTTTCAAAAGCCATTTTGTAATAACAGCAGCAAAGTGCAGTATTTTAATTTTCAGCTAATTCTTACACTAGGATTTCAGAAACTTATAGAAAAGTTCTGTTTTTTTTCTTCTATACTCTAAGGAGTTTTATATAGTTCCTGAAAATGAAATTTATAAATTACTACTATAAAAAACAGTATAAAATAAAGGGTCAGGTAATTTCATGTTACTGGGTCTCCATGGAGAGGTCCTTGAGAGAAAATCTTAGAGGAATATGGATGTAGTTCCTTCTTCTTGCTTCCAAATGTCTATTACTTCTAATTATATGATTAATTAATTTTAATTACAGTAAGACCCCCCCACAAAGAAAAAATTTCAGCAAATGCAGAGAGGAGATAAAATATATTTAAATTGATTCAGTTGACAGTTTCACCCTGTTGTATTATGCTCAAATAACTAATTGAAATGACAATTCAATAATATTTAATTTTATAAGTAGCCTTTGCTACTTATAAAGGAGAGGTGCATAGTATTTATGAGATTTCTATATTTATAGCTTCTTTAAATAAATTTAGAAACAACAATGGTATTTAATTTTATAAATATATATATATACACTTAGGCTTTTTGAAGTTGAAGTATAGTTGATTTACAATGTGTATTAGTTTATTCTAGTGTACAGCACAGTGATTCAGTTATGCACATATATTTAATAGTCTTTTTCATATTCTTTTTCATTACAGGTTACTACAGGCCATTGAATATAGTTCCCTGTGCTATATGGTAGGACCTTGTTGTTTATCTATTCTGTACATAGTAGTTTGTATCTGCCATATGTATATTTTAAAAAATAATCAAAGTATTAGCATTTGGTTAGTATAAATAGTATACTCAAACATTATTGGTTTGATAATCTTCAAAAAATTTTTAATAAGGTGTTTATACTGAACTTGTCATCTAAACAAAGGAAGTGTTATAAGATAAAATAACTTTAAATGATTACAAAATTGTTCTCTAATGAATAATTTTTCCACATTAGTGATTTGTAATATTAAAGTTTCTTAAACTTCTGTTTTTGATAAAACAAATTAGAAAAATAGTCACCCATGTTGCTAGGGTTTCTCAGAAGTGCACACACATTTTAGAAATGCTCTTTTACATTATATCCTAAAACAGTGAAAAGTGGAAATGGAACATTCTCCATGGGTGATCTAGTTCTGGAAAGTACACCTTCTCTGCATTAAAAAGGAAAATGTTTACCTATTATGAAAACCAGGTGCACTGGACGAACAGGAGACTAATTCTTTGTCCATAAATTTCTATTTTCCCAATTGTAAGATAAAACAGATTAAAGCGTTTTTATCAAAAGGTGTTATGGTTTTGTATAATAAAAATACTCACAAATACATTGATTGTATTATCTGCATTCATTGACAATAATACAGATATATGGAATTTTTTACTTGCATGTGTTCCAAACATTTTATAAAGGGTCTATTAAGTGGCTGATAGAGTGGTGAGGGCTGGGTACCTATTAAGGAACAAAATACTGTCTTTTGTTCTCATAAACTTATTAAGAAAATAGTAAAAAAAAAATCATACAAATACTTATAATTCTACAAACTGTGAAAAATGCTCTTAAGTCACAAGTTTAGACTGTTAGGAGAAATTATATGAAGGTGGATTAGGATGAAGGTTTTGGAAGTCTATCTCTTAAGATTTAGCATTTAAACCAGGACCTGATGAATGATAATGCCTGAGCAGAACGAGAATGAGGGAGAAATGCTTTCTGTGAAGGAAAATGACATAGAAAAAGCCTTGATGCTTGAGAGCGTCAGGAATGCGACGTGCCTTTAAGGCATTAACCACAGTGGTGGCTGAGACGTAGCAAACACAGGGAAGAGGATCAGGAGGTGAGGTAGACAGAGATGAATAGTACTTAGCTTTTCTCTGAACGGCAAAGGTTTTTTATTTATTCTTTCACTTAAGAATCACTTATGCGCTAGAGTCCTTTTCCTCAAGGAACTTACAGTATAAGGACGGAGGTGAGCAGGCAAGAGTCAAGAGCAGCACTATTCAGGACGTGCCATGCAGCTGTTTGCACAGCAGCAGTAGAACCCAGGCGATGATGCCCTAACGTATGATTTCTAAGCCCATCTTCAGTGACCAGCAGAGCCCAAGGAGGGCAGCACAGAGAAAAGAAGTGATTTGTCTGCATCTCAGTCCTTGGACCCATCTATGTACACTCACTTCCTGGGTGGTCAGACCCCGTGGCTCCAAATAGTATCCTTAGATCTTATCTGACTTCACCACTTGGAAGTCTAATTGGCCTCCTGAGTTAAAAATGTCAGAAATTAAACTGCGGTCTTCCCTGAAAGAACCTACTTTCGCTGTAAACTTTCCCACTTCACACATAAAAGTTATCTCATTTTCCAGCAAGCAGATCAAGCTTACTCATCAGCAAACCCTTCATCTCTACTTTCAAACCATATTTGGGATATGACCACCACTTGCCGCCTTCACAGAGCCTTTCCTGGAAGAGGCCACCACCACCACCACCTCCTGGGCAATCGCAAAAGCCCCCTAAGTGGTCTCCTGCTTGTATTCTCGCCTTCCTACAATCTACTCTCATTACAACAGTCAGACCAATCCCTTTAAAATGTAACTCAGACCGTTTCTCTAGTCAGAACCCTCCGGTGGCTGCCCATCTCAGGTTGAACCTGAAGATCTCACAACAGTCTCTCAGGCCTGGAATGATACACCTCTTCCTGCAAGTCCTGCTTCTCTAAGCTTTGATCACTTCACTCCACTCACACTGGCTCTTCCGGTCTCCCCCCAGCACACAAAGCCTGCCTTCTGGCCACTGGATGTGCAGGGCCCATGGGTATCCCCATGGCTCTCTCCATCACCACCTCTGTTTAAACGCCCCTAACCTACACACTGCCTCCCAGTGGACTTCGATGAAAAACTGAAACCCGAGTGATAAAATCAGACCTGTGCGTTCAACCCCATGGCAATGTAGAGAGTGATGCTATTCTTTACTGCTTTGAATGATGCAAATTCTTACATCAACGTGCTCTCCCCTTGCCTTAGTTGCTAGGAAACTGACAAAAACGTTCCTCGACTAAACTGTGGTCGGGTTCCTGTGAGCCCTCTTCTCATCTAGGCCTCGACCTTGGGTGTCAGTGCCATCCTTGCGGTGTCCAGTTTTAGCAAGAATCCTGCTAAGTCAGCTGCGAGAGGATTTCCCACTCTTCATATCTGATCACTTTCAATATCTAATCAAACTCCGCATCTCACATCCTTGATTTCTGATCACCCCAGCCTGCCGTTCAGGAAGAAAGCTGTTAAAGAAAGTTTAGCAAGAATTCTCCCTACCCTTGATGTCTCCTCTTAGTGATTTTCCATCCACCAGCCCCACCCTCTCTCCCACACATTGCCTGTTCCTTTGCCAGAAATCCCCAGCTGCCTTTATTATATTCAGAGTTGAGCTGCATCTCCCCTATTTCAATAGTTTTGATATCTATCAAAATAGTCCTAAATAAAAGCATTCTTTACCATTTTAAGAAGTGGCAGAATAATTTTTTTCCCTAACAAATCTCAGAGCCAAATCCAAAGCATATTATAATATTCAGCAAATTTCAGATAACTAGAAAAACCTACATTTACTCCTTTTAAACTGCCTGCATTTTCTCTATATCCAGAGATGTATGTGACTTAAATTCTTCTTCCAATAGAGTAAGAAAAACCCTAAACAAAGAATCAATATCACCTAAAAGCACATGACTTTATTTACTTAGAAGTAGAAATTAAGTTGAAATGCTATGCATTTTACATGGTATAGAAAAATATATTTTGGGAAAGAATATTTTATGAAATAAGTATGAACAGCTTGAGATGCGATAAAAACAAAAGCTCAAAACAAGAGTTAAAAAGTATTTCTGATACTAAGAAATAATTTGCAATTATTCTAGAAGTAATGACTTTGAGAACTGATAGAGAAATATTTATATTTTAGGTTAAATAGTTGCAAAGGTACTATAAACACTGTGCTTACAAGCAATGGCTACATCAATGAGAACATATTTTAATTCTTCAGTAAGTCTTTAAAATATAATGAAAATTTTTATATTAACCTTAATTAGGAAAATGATGCCTTTAAATTGATTCACACTTTCACTAATTTGTGTCTATCTATATGTGCTGATTCTCTTATTATTTATCTCTAATGTTAGTGTCGCAAAACACAGGGGCTAATTAATGACTCACAAATGAGTAAAGTCATTCATTATCATTTTTGTCTCAATTTTTAAAAAATAATTTTATTTATTTAGATAGAGGTACTGGGGATTGAACCCAGGACCTCCTACATGCTAAGCATGCCTTCTAACACTAAGCTATACCCACCTCCTCCAAAAAACCAATTTTAACTTATTAAACCTTTTCTAGGAATAAACAAGACAAGGACATTAGATGGCAAACATAAGAACTCTGAAATTCATCGCTGCACGTTAGAATACTGAAGAGAGTGAAAATAGCTGTGAAGAATCATTCAGTCGTGAAAATTTAACCCTTGAGAAACAGTAATATTTTAAATTTAAAATCAGTTCCCTCGCTTTATCTTGAGATACCAGAAATCGACACATTGTAACTGACTATACCTAAAAAAGAAAAAAAAAGAGAGAGAGAGATACTTATCTATACAGAAAACTGTTTCTTCACTTCATTGGTACATGCACTTACTTTGAAGTTTGGCAGACATGTTCTGATGTTTTACAGAGTGCATTAAAATTTTTAAGTGCCTATTTTTTTAAATGAGAAATTTAAATAGATGATCTGGTGAGAGGGTGGGAGCTAATTCTGAAAGATTTAGACCTACAGGTACATTCAACCCAAGGGCTTCAAATTCAGACTTCAAAATAAAGCATCCTGATCAGTCATTTTTCCTTTCTTTGTCTTTTTCTCAATAATTGATGAAGCCATCTATATGCTGATGTCAAATCTCACCAGAAAGAATGAGAAAATTTCTCTTATAGCACTTTTAGACTCACACTTTAATTTTTCATATATATCAAGCAGGATCTGGTTCATATAAGAATGTGTCATAATCACAACTACTATATCCTTTCAAATAGTTTTATTACTTCTAAATTAACTGGCCCAGGACAAACCTGCTTCTGCCACGGACAAAAGCTGGGTTTCTACTGGCCTACCAAGAGACCATTTAAAAAAAAAAACAAAACTCATTTTCAATCCCTAGCCACTGCAGAGATGGCTAAGTGCTTTTCAATTTAAGCTTTAAAATGAAAAGAGATGACCTATTAATTAAAAAAAAAACTGTCTACTAGCTAGATTGGAATTAAGTACTTAGAGTTTTCTCTTCAGTCTGAGTTTTTCCTTTTTTTCTTTTTTAAAAAATTATTTTCTAATTGGAATCACCTCTTTGCATGCCTCTGTGACAGTGATATGGACATAGTATAGGGGTGTGTGGTAAGTGGAATAATGCCCCCTCCAAAAAAAATGTCTACACCCTGACGTCTGGAACTTGTGCATACAGCACAAGGGAGTTCACAGATAGAATTAAGGTTATGGACTTTAGGACAAGGAAGTTATCCTGGATAAGGGCTCAATGCAAACATGTGTGCCCTTAAAAACCAGAGGGGAAGGCAGAAGGGATTCAGCAGAGAGAAGAGAGATGCAGCCAGAGGTAGGAGAGAGCAGGCAGAAGTGGAGGTCAGAGGGAACTGAAGACAGAGCCAAATGGCCATGAGTCGGGAAGTGTGGGCGGTCTCCGCAAACTGAGACTCACCTCTGTCCAACGGTCAGCAAGGAAACCGATCGCACGAAACCGAATTTGGCCAATGATCTGAATAAGCACGGAAACAAATTCTCTCCCACAGCCTCCAGAATGGCTGATGCCTTCAGTGAGACCCTGAGCAGAGGGACCAGCTGAGGCACGCAGTACCCAGACCTCTGACCTACTGCACTAAACTAATAGATCTGTGGTGTTGAAAGTTGAAAGTTTGCAGTATTTTGTTCCAACTGCATCAGAGAGCTAATCCAGGGTGAAAGCCGCTCTGGATTAGCTTCCTCTTGCTGACTAGATAGATTTCACTGTGAAACACCCTGTCATTGTAGTGTTTCTTATTTTTTAAATAAAATTTTAAAATCCAGTTTAAAATAAATACTAATTTATCACTAATTTGTATTTATTATTGACATTCTAGGTATTTGGTGAGTAGCCAATTATATAAAAACGTTCATTATCTGTGGATTCTGCTTCTGTTTCTAAAATAAAAAGATCAAGACAAAGACGAGTTATACCTTGTAAATGACTTCCTTTCCAGCAAGTCATACATGCAGTTTGTACTTTCAAGTACCTGTCACATTTTTTTTTGTTATAATACCTGCCTTTATAGGCCCTTCTAATAGCGTTGCTAGCTTGGTAAATAAAAATACAAGATGCCAGTTAAAGTTGAATTTCAAATAAATGACAAATTATTTTTTAGTGTAAGTCTGTCCCATACAATATTGGGGACATATTTATACTTAGAAATAATTTGTTGTTTATTTGAAATTCAAATTAACTACTTTCTTGTGGTTTGTATGACAACTGTGACTTCATAGCTGATTCTTTTTACAATCTAAGGACACTGACTTCTTAGTAGAGAACCCCAGGGACATTTCCCTCTCGACATAGGCTGATACATAACTGTTTCAAAAGACATCTCAAAGGAAGAGGGGGTACATTTTCAGATATTGCAATCATTGTGGAACCTAAACCTATGTGTATGTGCTGAGACCAAGAAAATATCCTGAAAGTATACAGTGGCTGAAAACATACATAAAAGTTGGAGCCTAATACAGATCATGCCCAGGCCTGCCAGACCCCACCCCCCACCCCGGAAAGCCCTCTATCTTCATGGTGAAGCTGGGTCAGGAAGCAACGGATCAGGCTGGCAACCTGTTAAAAATCTTTTACTAAAAAAGTAACAGTTAAAAATAAAATTTCCAAAGTTTGGATGTGAAATTGCATTAGTATAAATTTAAGGAAAACTCACAAATTATGATACCACCATGCTTGTGGACCTTTTGTCAGAACTGTGGAGTGGAATAGCTTTTCCCTCTTCAGACACCTACGTGACCCCCTTAGGAAGCATTTTTCTCCTAACGTCACAAGCCTATCGTGTTTAACATTCCGTAGACTCAGGATTTAGCATCCTTGGGAATGTCGATAGAGCTGAGAGATAATCCTCTGCTGCAGGTACGAACACCCGGCTGAGGAGGCAGTAGAACACAGAGAAATGGGAGTGCAGTCTATCCTTACACGAAAAAAATACTGAGTAATCTGAAACATATCGAAATATTTGAAACAATCTGAAAACATAGTGAATATATTTAAGTAGGTTCTAAATACCGTAAGAGAAGAGTGTTATTCATAGATTTCTCTGGAATGTTAACAGCATTCCTGATACTCCACTAATGTTTTGAGGTTTATACTTTAGAAGACTACAGTGTTCTTCTACCAGGCACTGGATGAACGGTTGTTCTGGAATAAAAGCGTTTTTCACATACTCAACACCGTCTATAAAATCGAGCCTCATGTCAATAACAAAAATAAAACTAACTAATATTTACTGAGTGTTTTCTACATGCCAGACACGATTCCAGCTCTTCTTTATTTATTCATTTATTTAACCTTCACACGAACTTTATGGGGGAGGCATTCTTATTCCTCTTAATATTATCGTTTACAGATGATCCCTGACTTACGATACTTTTACGATATTTTTCAACATGATGATGATGTGAAAGTGATATGCATTCAGTAGGAATGGTACTTCCAATTCTGAGTTTTGATCTTTTCCCGAGCTAGCAGTGTGCGTGCGCATCACTCTTGTGATGCCGGGCAGGGTCGCAGCCGCAGCTCACAGGCAGCTACACAGTCATGAGGGTGAACATCCAACACAGTGACAACTGTCTGTACCCAAATGTCCACTGTTTTTCACTTTCAGTACAGTTTTCAATGAACTACATGAGCTCTTCCACACTTTATTATGAAACAGGCTTTGTGTGAGGTGATTTTACGCAACTGCAGGTAACATCAGTGTTCTGAGCCTGTTTAAGGCAGGCTAGGCTAAGATATGATGTTCGGTAGGTTAGGTGTGTTAAATGCATTTCAACTTAGGATGGGTTTATCGAGCTGTGACCCCATTGGAAGATCTGTATCATTACATTTATTTCACATTTATGGCAACAGAGGCATATGGAAGCTAAATAACTGGCCCAAAGTGATACATTTAGGATGGAGAGCCAGGAGGCATCCTTAGGAGACCCGTTTTAACGTTTATGCTCCTAAAAGCGTTGCAAAGCTGGCAAACCACACAGACGAAGGATCAGTAAAAAGAAATTCAATTGACACCTGACAGTTCAGGGATTTAATTCTGTAGACTTTTAAAATTTTAACGGTTAATAGTAACTTTATGTTAGAAATGGTAGAAGCAGAAGAGTGAAACACTCATGAGCAATGATGTGGTGAGCTATCTGGCATTAGAGTTCACTGAACTTAGTCAAGATGCCTGTGGGCGAAGGCCTTGTTTACACTGAACAGGATTTAGTGTTCAATGCCAGTGATTCCCTAATGCAGACACGTGTTTTCTGTTTGCTGTGGTCAGAGATTTAAGAAAATGATAGTTTTTCCTTTGCTGGTGAAGAGCAGAGCTTTCTATCCTATCCTTTAGAGTTCTAATATGGTTATTGGGTTCACGTTGGTGGCCATAAGTGGAACGCAAAAAAAATCTGTGGTTGCATAGGAAGAACATATTGGAATTCTCACTGATATTTTCCAAGGACACCGGTGCCCTCATTTTTGCCCACGTCACACAAACACACCTCTGATGGAAGCCATTCAGAGGGACAAGTGATTCCTACTGAAGGTAGAGAGGGTCACCCCTTTGTTATCTTTCGGCTACTGCAGTGTATCCTATGTGCGCCTGCTGGGTGGATTTCCAAGGCACATTAGGTACTTCTAATAAAGTGACCCCAATAAAATGAAGAGGTAAGATGTAATGTCTGTAAGTGTGCTGTGGGTTAAAGTCAATGCTGAAAAGGAACACACAAAGGAGAAAATAACACAGACGACACTCTTCCTACTCTTAGGGTGAGTTACGTGCCAGACAAGTTGCAAGACGGTGTAAGTAAGTCAAGTTAAAATTCATGAAGATCTATTCAAATTTGATAACACGTTGTTCAAAAATTCAAAATATTAAGAGGACTATTTGAAGTATATACATTTAGAGCCACAGTTTTCAATTGTATGTAAAGTCATGTGTACTCAATTCAACACATAATTTCTCTAAAGTCAAGAATACACGTTTAGAAGTCTTCTTAAAGTTTTCTACTTATCAGTGAGAGTTTTAAAAAGTCATGTGCCATTGGAGAAAAGCTTTGTTCTTTCATGATGAAGTATGTTAACTGAAATAATGCATGAAAAATAATATGGCACAAACTTAAATGTATTCCCTTTATACATTTAAATGTACATTCTTTTCAGTAATGCTAATGGAAAGTACAATTTGAAAACATTACTGAAGATCTGAAGAAGTGAGTTTTAGAACAGAGTACTTAGCGTGGTGTACTTCCAATGTAGTGGCCCTAACGGACAGCTTTAATGTATCTTTGTGACAGTTTAGCTCTGATAACCATTAAAACCAAATATTGAACTGAAGTTAGATCTATAACTTTGGATTGCTGTATTAAAATAATAATCAATATTTCACTTTTTAAAAAGAAAATACTAATGATATTTTAGTGAGAATCACATTGAATGCATTTAAATATTGTTAGTTCATCTTTAATCTTTTAAATCTGTATTTTCAAGCATGCTTTTAATGTACACTATATATATGATGTATAACGTAAAGTGCATAAGATATTAATAAACTAGTAAATGTATACAGATTTTCAAGATGAAAACATACATTTGTTGAAGTACATATTTTTTAACTGATGGGCTCTTTAGTCAAAAAAGTTTGGAGATCATTGCCTCGTATGATTTGACAGTTTCAAAAAGGCAATGGATAGATCTTTAAAATAAGTAGAATAAGTAGACTTTAGAGCCACACTTCAGGGATTCAAATTTCAGCTCTGACACTTATTTGATTCTTTGCATTTCATTTTCCTTGTCTGTAAATTATGGATATTTTCGTGCTTATCTCATAGGGCTGTTGTGTGCATTAAATTATATGCATAATTAATGTAAAGTACTTAGAAGAGTGCTCAATATATAAGTTCATAACAAACCTCATTATCACTGAGTTATTAATTCATTTGGAAGTATGTTCTGTCTGGAAAATTTGAAGTGTCTAGAAATAAATCCAACATATATTTTTTCAACAATTGGACAAGCATCATTTTGTGTTATAGTCTCATGGGACCTGTAAATAGCACCTAAAAATATCAGAACTTATATCTGTCAGTCTTTATTTTAGGCAATATGTCTTCAACAGAAAACATAAGATTTTTTTCCACTTTCAGGGCTTTAAAATAATGTCAGCAAAAATAAATACTTAAATAGATGTAATTCAATAATATGTCAATTATTTATTGCTCATGTAAACAATTTCCTATTATTGTTAAAAAAAAAACTCAAGGGTAGAACTGAAATTTCCAGGTAAAAATTCTTGCTATCTTTAAGAATTTAATAGAAAAAGGAGGAGTAACTAGGTTTCAAAGGATAATCCATATATAAAATTACCAGATACCTTAAATATATAAGCATATCCTTAATGAATCCAGTCTGATAGTCTGGGACAGCATATGGGAGAGGATAGTTATATTTTCTTATGTCACTCTAATATAGAACAGGGGTCTGCAGACTTTTTCTGTGAAGGGCCAGATAAGTAGATAATTTGGATTTTGAGGGCCATATGGTCTCTATCACAATTACTCAATTCTGCCCACCATGGACACTTAAATGGCCTTAAGCAATATGCAAACAAATGAATGTGACTGTCATTGGAATCAATGAAACTTTATTTATAAAAAAAGACTATGGCCATTGCAGACTTTTGGTCTAGAATCCAAGATCCATGAAGGATAAGGACTTTTTCCTATTTTATTCACTGATGTATTCTCAAGGCATAGCACAAAGTCTGACTTATAAAAGATGATCCATAGACATTTGTTGAATGAATAAGAGAATGAAGGGTGGTACACCCTAAACCCAGGTATCCTCAATGGTTTATGCAAAGGAGCATTCAACCATGAATTTGATTAAACATTTTAAAAATTGTATTTTATTTCATCTTGTGTCTTGCAGATTTTGACAAAATGATATTTTGTTAGAAATCTATTATTTGTGTACAGATATACCAATTGAAACTGAGAGACATAATTACCAAAAAGTAATGACCATCTAGGAACAAGTTTAAAAAAAAAAAAGGAGAAGAACAAAGTTACACTCCTTTGTTTTAGGAGTGGATACCTTGAGATGCATGCAACATTTTGCATCTAACAGAAATCACAGACCCATGGCTTTTATGACGTATACTTGTTAATCAGACTTGGGCACACAGGTAGGTCACAACCAAAGTCGTAATCAAAAATGGGCAAAATGCTGCTTCATTAGGAAAATATCTTCCCACAACCCCTGAGGTAATAGTTAAATTATTGCTCTATTTTATTATGGTAAAACCCCACAGCAATATATAACCATCTTAAAAATATTTTAAAAAAATCACACTTCATATTTTTAACATGTTTCTATTAGGAATATTTTAATAGCTGAATTTTTTCCAGTGTTTAAAAGAATAATTTACTAGTCTCCAAGCAGAATTAAAAAGTGAGGAGAACTAGAAATTTATAAACAAGAAGGAGGAAGTGACCTCGGTGGGTGTAAGCGAACTTCGTGAGCGTATTTTTATGGCTGGTTTTAACTGTAGATGGTTATAAGCCATAGAAAGACAGTAGAAAAGGAACAAAGGTGAAGGAGAAAAGTTATATGTGAAGAGTATTTACAGCAATTGTTCGATTTAATGTGACAATGAAAACTGAGTGAGGAAATTTCTTTTGTTAAGCTATAAGCAAGGAAAAATGTTCCTTGTATATACTTGCTGTATAAAATGAAGGTAGAGGTTATTAACAATTAAAAAATGTATACAAACTTATAGAAATCATTTGACTGTTACTTAGCATCTCATACAAGGCTTACACAATTAAATTCAAAGATGTATCTAAAGCTATGGCCAATTTAAAAGGTAAAAATAGAAGAGGGACTTAAGATTGTCCCCCACTTTTAAAAGATGTTTTTATCCTTTTAATTTTTTTTCTTTCTTTCTTTCTTATTTTTTTTTTCCTAACGGTAACTCTGTATATAGTTTGGCAACATTAGCCTCATGTACATATCAGAAACCCAGGGCACAGAAAGGACCCTGTGATACATACTTTTCACCAATCCTATATGGCTTTTGAAAAACTCTAATAATATTTGGCTGGGACCTCATTTTATTCAATGCCAATGTTGAAATTGCTAGTGAAAGCATGCTATAGAAGGTAGATCTAGGTAGATAGACATAGCAATCATTTCTAAGGTTTAAAGAAATAAAGTAAAAGTGATACGTTATAAGGAATGCTTTACTTGCTATGCCTTCTGAGAAGTCCTCTCAAAAGAATCCCATTTTCATGGTGATGATGATTTCTTTAAATTTCCTTTTTAACAGGGAAGAACAAATCTGACTCCACGGTAGATCTGTTCCTTTGGCTCTAACCCTGTGCTCTGTTCCCGGTGCTTAGTCATGCTGGTTCTGTACCCTTTGTAAAAGAATGTCGCCTCCAGCTGAAAATATACAGGAGAGCCCATTCTCAAGGCTCTGACCTATAAGGGTGTAACACTTTTCCATTCATATAAAGACACAAAGTTGCAGAACAGAGAATAGCATTTGTCTTATTGGAGGTTTACAGGAACATCACAACCTGACCTACGTGGACGGCTGCAAGAGCTAAGGATTAAGGATTCTGACACCAAGAAGTTTGCAACAACCAACCACACTCCCTCCTCTTTTTAGTATAAAAGGAGACTAAATTCTGACTTGGGTAAGATGGTTCTCTAGGACTTTAGTCCCCCATCTTCTTGGTCTGTTGGCTTTTTGAATAAAGTCACTATTCCTTGTTCCAACAACTCATCTCTTGATTTTTGTCCTATCATTTGGTGAGCAGTATGAACTGGGACTTGGTAACATCTTTGGGGATAATAATTAACATTTTTAACTAACTGCTGTACTTGGTACATCATTTATTTATTCATCCAACAGTATTACTTGAATGATTACTACCTGGAAAACCTCAATGATAACAGACGGAGAGAAAATCCATAAGGTTTTACTCTCAAAGAGTTTACCGTCTCCTGGGTAAGATAAGACAGATATGGATCAGTTATTAATCAGTCATTTAAACTAATAGTCATGTAATTATAAATGGAGAAAGGTCTTCAAAAAGAGAAAAAAATGTAGAAAAAAATTACTTTTGAAAATAGATTTCTGAATAGAGCTGTTTTATAGATTCATCCGTACCATGAAACCAATTTGAAGTATTTTTATTACCTACTTTTCACTTGCAGAAATATTCTAATTTTGATGATAAACTGATGGGCCACCCTTATCATTGGCTTTGATACAGGTTTTAGACTTGACCCCAAGAGCAATGTAAAGCCAAGAAAGATGTAAAGAGGGGGTGAAGAGATGTTCAGATTTGCTTTTCCAAAATGTTACCTCAAGCTTACTGATGTGTTGTCTTAGAGTTGTTTGTTACACATGTTAGCTTGATACACTAATTGAGAACAAGGTCTCTACCACTGAGCTGTATACTCTTTCCCATCTCAGCTTTTTCTTGATGAGAGAAAATGAAAAAAGAATTTGAGTAATTAGATAGTATACAGAACATTGAAAATTACTTATTGATGCATAACAATTAAAGGAACAATCAGCATCCAGACTGTCTGTATTCCATAATCCAATGTAGTCAGAATTTTAGGAAGGATATTTTGGTTAGTGGTTAGATATGCTTGACAAATATCCAGATACAGCAATACAAAATGGAGGAAGAGACTTTTATAGTAGGCAAGATTTCCCTCATTTCTAACAAGATGGAAAGTAATTTATCTTGACATCTACACTAAGTAAAGAATTGAAAGTTTATGAATAATTTTTAGGAGGTATACGGTTGCTGGGTCTCTCACAACTCCCCCCGAAACCATTTGTGGAATCTGGGAGATGGGAACAAGTTTTTCATGGACCCAACAAAGATCTACTCCCTTCAATCATGTGCAAGGAAAGATGAAAGGCTATGCCGTGCTGAAACAGCGCAGGATTTGAATTCGGAAAGCATGAGCTTGCCTCTACCACTCAGTAGCTGGGTGATCCAGAGTAAACTGCTTAAGCTCTCCACACCTTAAGATACATTTCCACTTATTTAAACTGCAGAAAAAATGATGGCTCTGAATGAGTGTGAATTAATCTCTAATGAATAAAGGCTGTGCTCTAACACTGAACAACTTGGGCTCTCTTTTTGAACAGATACCATCAGGAGGCATGCTTTTTACATCAGAAGGAATTTTAAATGTTCCTTTCTTGGGAAGCGTTGAAACTAGACACACCATTTTTTTATGAGAAACAGAAATCAATACAGTCCCACACAGATAGCCCATTCTCTCAGAACGAGCATTTTATGTTTTGTAGAGAACATTGAAGAGGACAGAGGGACATGATAAATACTTATGGGGAAGAGTAAATATTTTCAGATGTGTAAAACAAGAGCTCAGCAAATGCTTAGAAAGACTGATTCAGAGAAAGGCTCACTGTTGTTGCAGGTTAGCTTGGGTAAGGATGCTGTGTTACACACAGAGGATGATCAAAGCAGAAGAATGATCAGAATATGTAGTGTGCTGTTGGCCAGATGTAAGGATTTTTATGTATTCTTAGTGAGTAGAGGCTTGAAGATTTCGTCTGTTAGCTACATAAGAATGTACACAATTTGCTTTAGTGTAACCAGTTCTTCTCAAGGAATTAGTACACGTCTTTAGAAAGTTATAAATTACAGAACCCCCACAGGTATTTACAGATAAGTCAAGATTATAGTTACTAGATCTAGTGAAAATTTAGTAAAACATTATCTCTTACTAAATGCCATTACTATCTTTATTTTGATGTATTACTGAAGCTTTTGCGAGGATTAACTAAGATGCTAAAAGGGTTTTGTAAAGATTAAAAGACTAAACGGATGTAAAGTGAATAATAATTCTAATGACCATCTTGCTCTAATAACATCCCTAGTGCTTCCCTCTCACCATATCATTATGTAACATCCTTCACTGTAAAGCTGCATTTATAAGAAAATACCAGTGGTAAACTTCACCTTGGCTGGTTATTTCTAATTGGGCTTGAGAGACCCAAGGGTTTTTTTTTTTTTTCCAGTAACTTTTTGATCTCTAATTTCTATGAAGTTATTCAATTTTTATGAAATTTTCTAGTACGAGTCCCAAGGAGATTATCTGTGAAGGTATTTCCGGTAAGAATATAGCTCCCACGTATGGGGATACCTTGAAAACTACAAACGTATTATTTATGATAAGTATTTTTTAACTCCATTTTTTCTTTTCTTTTCTTTTTTTTAATTTCAGCTACCTGTTTCAAGAAGGTCAAAATAATATGAAAAAAAAAGCAGCTAAATGTTATAGGCCCTGAAATTCTTTTTAATACATAATCTCAAGAAAAGGTTAAACTATTAAAGTGACCTGAACCACAGAGGTCACTAAAAGATGCATCTAACAAATTAAAGCACGTAGTTAAAATGTTGATGCTGTTATACACAACATTTAAAATTTACAATAAACAGTGTTTCTAATACAGCTTCAATGGGGTCATCTAAAGGACATGCCCAAACCATGATTTTAATTATTTTTAAAAAATATTTATGCTATTTAAAGAAAGCTGCAAAAGCACTCCTATAAAGGATGTTTAATTCCGAGTCTACAGTATACTGTTGCTCCCAAGCAAGAGAGCTGGGAGTATCACCCCCACGGCACATTTGGTTGCGTCTGGAGACATTTTTGGTTGTCACACCGAGGTGGTGAGGATGGTGGTGGTGCTGCTGGCATCTGGTGAGTAGAAGCCAGAGATGCTGCTAAACTTCCACGCAGCACAGGCTGCACAACAAGGATTTGGTCCCAAGTGTCAGTGGTGCCACTGTGGCAGACCTTGGTCTGTCATAATTCTTCCTGTTGGTTCATAGATTTCAATTTAACCATTAGACACCATAGTAGATAAAAATGTCTACTGTTGGCAAAAATGTCAGGAAATGGACATTCTCATATGTTATTGATGGAAGTATCAAGTGAAGTAAATATTTTGAAGGCAATTTGTAAATTTGCAAATCTTCCTTTACTTGCATTTGTACTCTTAAAAATTGAAGTCTGGTTGGCCGACTTACAATATTACATCAGTTTCAGGCGTACAATGCAGTGATTTGATATTTTTATATATTAGGCACCATCCAAAGTTATTAGTTATTGACTGTATTCCCTGTGCTGTACATTATACTTCCAAGAAACACTTCCTAACAGTTTTATATAGTGGATATGCGTAACTGTACTGAAACAAAGATTCTCTGTGCAGTATTATTTGTAATAAGAAAATACTGCAAACAAATGTTCATCAGTAAGGAAGTGGTTAAATACATTAGAGCATACTCATAATATGGCATGATGAAAAAGGGCAGAATTAACAAGGAAGGATCAATGTGATATATTGCAGGTTGTAAATAATCCAGGTTATTTGAATTTATAATCAAATTCCTTGCTTACATTTATAGATATATTTGCATGTGTATGTGTGTATGTGCGTGTGTGTGCAGGCAAACAGAGGTCTAGAATGATACAAAGTAAATATGAAGAAAAAGCGTAGTCAATCATGGAGACTATGAGTATGTTTTGAAACATTCACGTTTTACTTTACATAGCCTTGTAATATTTGTATTTCAAGCTTGGGAAATTTGTGAAATTAAAAATGTAATAACAATAACAGTAATAAATATACTTAGACAGATATTGTCTGTCTTGTAAGGGTTATGTGAGAAATTCATTTTTGAGAAGGTTTTGATAAGGATTTCCCAGTGAAAGGAAGTTAAGAGATTGTAGTCATAGAACCATTAGAGGAGACCACTGCAAAACACTGGGTGGAATTCTGGGCAACGGAAAAAGAAGGGAGCAACGTAGCATTATAGAAGCACTCAATTATAAGAATTGTGATTCAAATCCAAATGAAAATTCTCACTTTTTTTTTTTTAAAGAAGATGCCTTGTTTGGACACAGCTTGATCAGTATTTGCCTCAATCAAGCAAATTTCATTCTTCAGCACATGTCTATGGGAAACTTCAATTTCTATTCAAAAGTTAAGTTATTTTCACAAACTCTTCTTTATATTTGTGTACTTGAATCTAATCATTTGCACAGTTTTAGTTGAAAGAATTCAGCACTAAAGATGAAAAATATTGGAGAAAGAAATAAATTATGAAAATTATCTGCAGTCAGCAGCTTGCTTTTACAAAGATTTAGAAATCTCTTTCTTGTCCAGCTCAATCTTTCAAAAGCATGGCTAGGCCCTTTCATGTACAGTTATAATCTCAACATTCTAAATGTAGTGCTTCATAGATGCCATCAGTGGGGTCACTGGTTCACATTTCAGAATTCTAAGAGAGCCTTCATGCTAATGAGTCAACACCTGAGGAAGTGTCTCATTTGATCAATACAGAGTATGTTGCTGCTCAAATACCTAAGCAGTTAACACTTATCAGAGTAGGTTGAAAGCTGGAATCTTCCTTTGAAACAACATACCTAGGGGTAGAAAAAAGCCACCAGGGCTGAACTAATTCAGTTTGTACTCATTTACATATTGTCTTAAAGGCATTATTATAACCCCAAGCCAGACGTGCCCCCTAGGGCTCCATTCATAACAACAAGCAAATACCATTTACTGAGAACTAGTTCTCACTTTATAGAAGAAATACGAAGACTCAGAATTAAAGCCATTGCCAGTTGTTCTATAAAAAAAGTCTTTTCGGAGGACAAGTCTGTCCAGATTTGTTCAGAGAAAGCTGTGAAAGCAATCTTACTACTCGTATAAAGCCAGACATCACAAAGTCTCCACTAATTATCTATTTAAATTTGAAGGCTCACTTACAATTTTTCTTCATTCTGGAAAATAAATACTATTTATTCTATTAAATTTCGAGTGCTTTTCTTTAAGCTATTTCACACTTAGTTTCATTTCAGTTAACTTTTTCCACCAGAGTGTACTAGAGACTTTTAACAAATTCCACAAAGTAACAAGCACATATAATCATGTCTTGCTATAATTAACCAAATGCTGTCGTATCTTCACCAATATTTAAAAAACTAGGACCTGCGCTCATATGTATATATATGTTTATGTATATACACACACTGTATTAGCCAAACATATATTGTCTTGCATATAAATTTTTGGTGTGCCAATTACGGTTTTAAAATTAGTGTTTTAATTTAATTTTCAATACAACAGGTAAAACTGAGAAAGCCCAAGATTGCCCTCCAAATAATTTTGTATTTTCCTGTTTTAATTTTTAAAGAATAGATGCTCTTTCTAAAAAAAAAAATTCTTTTTGTTTTTACCATATTCTTTGTTGTGTTGCGCTGGCATCATTACCTTCATTTTCCATGTTGGGGATCCAGAACACAGGACAGTCATAGAGCTTAAGAAAGATCACAGGGTATTTCTTCCTGCCTCATTTATTACCACGGTTTCTATTAATGGATCAACTGAAAAACTATTAAAGGCTTACTGTCTTCTGTGTTCTGGAGTGACCAGAAAGAGGGCTGTGTAGTTTTGGAGTCTAGGGTTCACTCAAGCTCGGAGAATACAGTGTAAATGTCGCTCTGTGGAGAATCCTTTTGCAATTATTGGGCTGTGGCCCCTAAGTTCATGTAGCACACGGGCATTGATTATTAAACAAGCTATGGTCAGTGCATCAAGAAACTCATAGCTCTATGTTTGGGTGTTTGGATGTGGAGGATGCGTAGTGTAATACACACAGAAAATCGTCATGTGAAAAAAACTAAGCGTGAAAAGTATGATACAAAGGTTTGAATCAAAATTCTTTAGGAGCATGAAGACAGAGATTAGTTACAAATCAGGAAAGGTTTTCCTGAAGTTGTGCATCAATTAAGGAAAAGATTTCAGGTAGTAGAATTTCACACAAGATGGTAGGACTATTGAGTGCAAAGAACCAAGAAAATATCCAAGGGACAACAAGTATCCTGCAGAGGATAAAGTTCTTAAAGGAGAACATGCAGTGTGATAAAAGGCTGAAAATAGATAGGGTTCAACTCGATACCGAGAACATTATAAACCAGCCGATGGCATTTGGACTATAGACAAAGGGAAACTGTCAGCACTGGGATTAAGAAGGTTGGCCGTGGATTCAACTTCATGGACATGGGTTCCAGCTCAGGTACTTACTAGCTGTTGGGCAAACTGTGTAATCACTCTATGCCCCGATTTTTCCAACTTCAAAATAAAATAAATCACACACACACACACACACACACACTCACAGCCATTTTTGAGTTATTAAAAGATTAGATTCAGTGTGTTAACACATGGAGAGTGTTTAGTGCCAGGAGTATACCAGAGCTTAATATTAATGTTCTTATTTTTCTTATTAATAGTTCCCATTATGTGAGCTGAGTTTGGGGCAGTTTATTATGGGTAGATTAAAATGAAATGGGGCAGAATGGCAGCAGAAAGATAGATTAGAAGGCAGTTGCAGAAGAGGCAAGGTAAAATGAAAAGGCGAGCTTTAGATTAAGACAGAGATAGTTTCAAGTTCTATCTTCATTACTTATTTGTAGATTCAGTGCCTTGGCTCGATCACTTAATATTTTGAATCAAATTCTATTTTTCATTAACTATAAAATGATATCATAACACTATGGCTGCTTTAAGGAGATTGAGTATTAAAGTATTAGCTGTGTGTTTCAAAATTAGTAGCTGCTCAATAAAACTGTAAATTTAAATAACTCCTATTACTGTTAATAATACTAGAATCTTAGTAAGGGGTAACAATGACTAAAAAAGGTAGCAAAGGCTTGACTATGAAAGGAGAGGAGAAATGGAATTAAAAATTTGATAAATAGTTAATGGCATCTCGACCAGTGAGTGATGAATCTATGAAAGGATGATTCCTGAATTTTCTGAGTAACAGACAGATGATGATAATTTTGTGATTTCCGGTATTGCCTTATTTTCAATGGCGACTATTTTGTCTGTGCCCATTGTGTTTCTTCAAATGGCCCCCGGCAAGCTTACAGGGCAAACTCACACTAAGAATCCGATGCATGTAGAGCCGACTCTGCTTCTTCCCCTCTCCCCACCTCCAAATGAGACCTCATCACAGCGATGACTCTGAGCTCATGTTGGTCTCTCCTACAGCTCACTGGCATCACTTATATTATTATATGATGTTCTTTGCCATTTGTTTTGTCTTGCTTTCTCCTTATTGATACGACAGTGGGCAGGGGATGACTCTTACATACCCTTTGTTCTCCCATCATGCCCAGACCGCCCAGTTAACATGGTGAACTTAAGGATGTGGCTTGGCACCTTTACCTCCCAGAATATCCCCAAACATAGGATGATGATTTTCAATTCAGTGAATCTATGTAGTTGACTGTAAGGGTGGTTGTAGGATATGTTCCTCCATTGACAAAGCTCAGCTTCTCTGCTGCTGGGGGCTACAAGGGTCTGATCACCTCGTGGATGGAGAGAGCTCAGGACATCACTTTGGTTTAGTCTGGTTCTTATTACTGCTGGTAATCTTAGCTTATGTGACGGCCTCCACTTTGGTGGTATATGTGATTTTCTTAGTGTTTATAGTATTTCACTTCCATCGTGGCCCCTTCTATTTTCCAGAGAAGGCTAGCCATGCCACCGTTCAGCATCACCTCTGTTCGACCCATTCTCTTGTTATGTATAACTTCACTTGACCTGACAACTTTCCGGGCAGCCCCACAACTATTTTCCACTTCTCTCACTTTTCTGTTCTTATAGGATAGCTAAAGCCTTTGTGTATCCCCTTGCCCCCCATTATTTTATTCCTAGGCACATTCCATAGTAATCCTTTCACCTGCATGCTGTCAGGAAATGCAGCCTGCAGGAAACTCTAACCAAAAGCAAGTCTAGTCTCTATGTTCATATTTGACCCAAAGTCAGGGATCATGTCAAGCTGTCATAAAAACCTGCTCCCACTCTGCTCTTGTACATCAAGGAGACATGATAATCCCACAGCCACACTGGCATTCAGTCTGGGATCAGAATGAGAGTTTTTCACTCTTACTGTTTCTGGTTCCATTCTCTACAAACCCTTTGGAGTACTCCTCCACAGCTCGTCTTCAGGGAAATGGGGGCGCACTGACGTTTCTTTCTCACTGGCAGGATAAAGAAAAGCTTTTCATAGAGAACAATGCACTCCCTCAAAGGCCACGGACTCCTCACTCTGAGCCACTAACCTCTCAGCGCCCCCATCCCTAGTCCTCTTACTGAGTTACTGCTGGTCCTACTGTCTCTTTGTAAGACCCACGGGGAGTGTCAGGCACAAACTGTTGGTGGCTCTTTTTCAAATGTCTGGTGCTCAGTATTTCTTTTATTTTACCTTTGAACTCGATACTATTCTGGGACAACAGGAAAAGTTTTACTTAAAGTTGTGTCATACAGCTGAATAATAACAGTAGTAGTAATAATAATAATAACAGCCAGCATTGGCACAGAACACCAGAGATAACCACAGCAAAGGAATTCACTTCCATTCAATAGTTATTCAGAGAATTTCTGCAGTTTTTAAAAATACAGAAAAAGATAAACAGCATTCAGCTTTAGAGTCAAATCAAGGAGCCTTATCCATTTCTTAAGTAGCCTGACCCTCTAGTTAAGTGGAATGATTCTCATACTGAAACGGTATGAAAAATATATTGGTTCGTTAATTCCAGACTAGGACATTGTTTATTTCTAGGAAAGGTCATGGGACTCATTTTTTAGATAAGCCCATCTGAAATCTATTGACCTTACTATAAGATAATTCAAAATTATCTTTCCTCATATAGAAGCAACAGTAAAAAAAATGTTTTCAGGGAACAGTTTCCATTTGTTACTTTAGAGAAATGCTCCTGTTTTTCTTGTTTTCGGGATATTCCTAGCCTACAACTTTCATCTAAACTGTAAGAACCACTGATCCACTGATCTTTCACTTGTACAAAACAGTATCAGAGATGGCCCGCTCTGTAGAGAGGGAATCAGTAAAATCAGAATGTGAAGGCAGTGCCATCACACAGAATACTCATATCAGGGCAACACATGAAAATATATGAATGGGCCACCACTCAGTCTGGATTCTCATGGGAGCTGAAGTTTTAGGAATTATAAATAAACTAACATTGAAACTGTTTTAGCTAAAACCTTGCCAAGAGTTTCTTTTTTTATTACTAGATTCCTTGTGAGAGTTATAAACAATTTTCTGTGATGATTAGGGAATATAGCCTCTAAATGCACTTTATTTCACCCACACCATTAAAAATATAAACCTTGATAAAAATTCTCTCCTTTGCATTACAAGTCTTTCTCCATTTAGCATCTTCCTCACAGCCATAAAAAATGCATGGGGGAAACGTAAGAGAAAAAAAAAAAGCAAAAAGATAGCTAGCTTACGATCAAAACATATGGGGCAAAGTTGTCCAAAATATTGTCACAACTCCTCCACTGACAATTCATTCTATTGTAGAATCTTGTCAGACCTCCCAGATTCATTGACAGACTATTATATTCAGAATGGCTTTGAAAACTTACAGCACTTAGAAATGCTCTGGAGACATATAAAAATGTCTTTATTTAGAACAGAACACATAACACCTGCCAAATTTGTAGGTTTGAAACTACTTCCAATAAGAATTAAAAGGCCCTCTTCCCAGCTGAAATAGGGCTATCAATGTATAACTTGTCTGCTCATGGGAAATAGTGGGTTCTGGTCTCTGATGTCGCAATTTAGTTTAAAATCACTTTCATGATGACAGGGTACATAAGGATGATAAAACTAGAAAGATGACAGTCTAATCTTCAAAGATCCCTGATCATCGATAAAAGATTAAATAACGTAAACATCTGAAATGCCAGATTATTAGCTGGTTGGCACACTCTCAGGACTGGAGTATGAAGAGACACTACTGAGACGTGAGAGATGCTTTTCCTACATGTAATGCAAAAATATATCCTCCCAAGAGGGGCAAATGAATTGTAATAGTTTTGAATTCAAAATATGTATGTTTTTTCTCAAAAGTGATGCAATGTATATAAAATGTTAATACATGATATACTGTAAAATGTTCAAAATTATTTTTCCCTTCCAAGTAAATGACTGATGGCTGAGAGTTTTAAGCACCCTGAAATCATAACATTTTTGAATTCTCACCGCAATTTTAAATATACGTACAAGAATGATTAGACAGGCTGGTCCTATAAAACTCCAAATAAAGTTGTTTTCTGTGCTAAGCCAACATCTGAAAAGTAAATAAGAGGTAAAAATCTATAAATATGTACTATGTACTTCAACAAAGCAAAATTGTCGATGATGCACAAAGCATATTCAAAATTGCATTTCTAATTTTTATGAGATTGTCTTAACTTACACTTTGGTGGTGCCGTAATATCTGTATCCTAATGATGCTGAAAATCCAACTACCACAGCTGGGCTGAGATAGCCAAAGATATAGAAATTCTTGTGCAAAAACCCTTTGTTGTAGATGACTCCTACGACAATGAGATAGAGGTGGATGCCTTCGATGCACATCCACGCAAAGGCAGCTAAAAAGAAGTAGTGCAGCAGCCCGGCTATGACTGAACAGAAGAGCTGGAAATGAAAGAAAGAAAGAAGCCGTAAGCAATGTTTGCTTTAACATTATCGTAACATAAAATACTGACGTTCTCCACCAATTATACCATTTTATATAATGCTTGATCCCATTAAACTAGCCTTGGCAAGGGTCAGTCTTTTAAGATGTACCTCTTGAATCTGATTTAAAATAACTGTGCTTCATCGATGTGAAACGTTCATCTGTGTTCACATTAGTTCTGTGATAGAACTAGTTTCTGTTCTTGTCCAGAGGTTTATACTTTTTATACATTTATATTATGTAATAAAGTGTGGATTAGTCACATGTAAGCCACGATATTTTAGTGCCTGTTAGTAATTTGAATTGATTACTGTTTTGGACATTCTTTCACTCTTCTTTATTTTATTCACGCAAAAAGAATGAAACTTATTGTTAATATTATGCCTAAAAAAATAATAAATAGCTCGATTAAGTGAAAACACTGAATTTACAAAACAGACAAATGATGATGTATTTTACCAAAATATCCATTTTAGAGTCATTTTAAGTGATATGATTATCAGGTAAATTCGAGATGGACTGCAGTTAAATGTTATTTATTAGTATTGACTTCACACCTAGAACTGTAGTTAGCACCTGGAGATCATCAGACTAAGTGAAGTAAGCTAGAAAGAGAAAGAAAAATACCATAGGATGTCACTTATATGTGGATTCTAAAAAAAATGACTCAAATAAAGTTTTTTACAAAACAGAGACAGACTCACAGACATAGAAAACAAACTTCTGGTTACCAGAGGGGAAAGGGGGTAGGGAGAGATAAGTTGGGAGCTTGGGATCTGCAGATGCTAACTACTATACATAAAACAGATAAACAAGGTCCAACTGTATAGCACAGAGAACTATATTAAATACCTTGTAATAGCCTATAATGAAAAAGGAATTACATATATATATAAAATGAATATATATATAAAAAATGAATCACTACGCTGTATGCCAGAAATGAACACAACATTGTAAATCAACTACACTACAATTAAAAAAAAGAGAAACAACAGAAAACAAGTAGTTACATACTTCTGCATTCATAGAACTAACACAATCTATTACTGGTGAGGTAACATAATAACACTTACATACCTATTGCATTTAACAAAACATAGTATAATCCAACATAATGAGATTACATACTAAAATACATTGGAGAACATTATATGAGGTTGGGAATAATGATTAAAATTTGGGGACCACTTTAGTGAGGAAGTGAGATTTGAAATATGGTTTCAAAATGGGAAGAATTTGATAGGTAACAGAATTGAAAATAAACACTCTAAGGAATAGTTTTGTGGTGAGGATGATGGTGGAATAAGGCTGAAGGAATTAGGCGCTGATGGAGGGTAGTGGGAAGTACATAAAATTGAAAGATGGTATGAATACCACTGCAAAACAAATCAAAAAAAATAAAAATAAACCAGATATGAAGTTTACAGTCTAGTGTATACCATTTACAGTAAGTGCTTTATGGCATCTGCTTGAGAAGAAAACCTTGATAGCTGATGGTTAGTTTCAATACTTGAAGGATTTCTAGTAAGAGGCAATTTAATGGAGAGGACAGGATGTTTTGCCGCCACGAGGATGCGTTCTCCATCTCCGCCTGCAGGGGGAGCTGCAGCTGCTGCGCTAGGAAAGCCAGTGATGTGTTCCTGTTTCTCCAGCGCTGCTGCCAGCCATTGCCTGAGCGCTGCGAGATCACTAAGACACTCCTGGTTTCCTGTTTGTTTTGCTTTGTTTTTTAATTGAAGTGTAGTCAGTTTATAATGCTGTGTCAGTTTCTGGTGTGGAGTATAATGTTTCAGTCATACATACACATACTGTATTCCTTTTCATATTCTTTTTCATTATAAGTTATTGCAAGATATTGAATATAGTTCCCTGTGCTATACAGTGGGACCCTGCTGTTTACCTATTTTTTGTATAGTAGTTAGTCTCTATAAATCCTGAACTCCCCATTTGTCCCTTCCCACCTCCATTCCCCTCCCCTGGTAACCATAAGTTTGTTTGCTCTGTCTGTGAGCCTGTTTCTGTTGCCTGTGGCTCTGGGTCTTCTCAAAGGGCTCCTGGCCAACCACGCTGCGCTTTGCCTAGGACTGCACTGCTGCGCACAGTCTCCCGCACTCGTCCTTTCTCCTTCCTTCCCTTCACTCACGGTCAGCTCTGCGTCTTGCTCTGATGGCTCTCCAAAACTCTCCTTCCTATTTTCTCTCACAGACATTTTGCCTAATAAATCTATTGCATGTTTTATCCCGCTTTAGCGTCTGCTTCTAGGAAGACCCAGACCAGCACGATATGGGAACTATTTATTCAGTAAGGCTCTAGATCAATACTGGTGGAAAATGGTTAGAAAAGTGCAGTGACTAGTGGTTAGAAAAGTGCAAATTTCAATCAATGAACTCTGGCTGTTGTGTTAAGATAAATTTTACTTCCAATTCTCTCTCTTCCCTCTGTTTTTGTTTAATGCCCATGTTCAAACAAAACAAAACAAAACAGGTTATTTCTTTAGTTTTCTGCCAGGCTTTCATAGTTCATCATTATGAAGGACATCGTAGCTCAGGGAATCGATAAGCAAGTGGCTTAGATATGGTAGCATTATCAAACTGAGAAAAGGCTTAAGAACAAAGTATATTGTGTGTTTGCCCCATATAAGCCTTTAATAATTCAGGTTTCTATGACATATATATTTAGGACAGTAAAATTTAGAGAATAAAAATAGAGAGTAAGGGAGATCTACATACCTTATTAGTGTTTGTATTGATTCCGATGAGAAAAACAAGTTCAGCAAGGAACAGGCTACAGCAGAGATTTTTGTGGATTGTTGTCCTGGTGCTTTGAATTTCACTGAAGAACCAGAAGGTGAAAATGCACATGGCGAGGCAAATCAGTGAAATAATTATTCCTAGTTGAGTGATCCTTGTAAGAATATTATAATCTTTAATACCCTAAGGGAAAATAATAATACAGCTGTTAACAGAATAACTTAGTAGCTTGTCAAAGGAACTATAACATATAATGAACTTCCTTTTTTGGTGAAACATTAATCAAAATGTTCATAAAATGTAAAAATACAAATGTGCATTTAGAAGAGAAAAATTTTGTGCTTTTGAAAATGCTCAATATTCAGAGAAATCTGATATCAATCATACAGCACTTTAACAGTTCTGTAATTAGTGATTCTTTTCTAGCCATAGTATATATTAGTATATGGTTTAACAACGTTATCATCAACAGTTTTGATATTAGAAAGGAAATTCATTATTGTAATGTGAACGTGGTTAATTAAAACAGATCTATCGGGGGTAAGAACAAGTCTTATTTCTATGCAGCAATTCATTTAAACACATTAAGCAAAGGTATCAGAAATGCTGCATATATAGAAATGCTGCATACATAGAATAACAAAACAGTCTAGATGAGAGACTTGAAATGAGAAAGGTTGGTTGCATTTTAACTAAATGGTTTTATATACAGAATAGAAGCATCTTTGTTTACTTAACATTCAGAAAAAAAAATAGCACCTTTATCACTGACATTGTGGTGAAGCAGATTTATTTGACTACTTTATATATTTGATGGAGTCTAAGCCTGTATGGAAATAAACCTGTAATCTAATCAAGATTATGATGCAGAGATATAAAGTAAAAAAGTTATATAATGTAAAAGCAAGATGTTACTGATGTAAAATACATATTATGAAGCTATTTACGTTAAAGAGATTTTTCACGTTTAAAAATCTTGTATTATTAAAAGATGACATTAATTATAAATGTGCTAATACTTATTGGCTAGGTATCAAATATTCTAAAGAATTTTGATACAAAAGCAAAAACCCTTTAAGTCCATGATACATTAAAATGTATAAATGGTCATTAAAAGCAGCATTAAAATCTAAGAGTCAATGGATAGATATTTAGCACACAATCTACTAGAAATTATAGACTAGCTAAGTCTTACACTAAAAATAACCAAAAATCCAGACTAGATGTCATAGAAGTTAGGTAGAAAAACAGACTAAAAAAAGATACTGTTGGGGTTTTATCAATTAATTAAATATACTATTTATACCCAAAGGAAACATAAAAATTAATTATTCTTATGAATGACATACAAAACACAGACAGATTTATAAATATGAAGTGGAAAACTGCCTTACAATGGAAGAACTAGCAGACATCAAAATTGCAAAATGTGTCAGGTGATTACAGCGGCACGAGGTGTGGGTCTCATTCGAATATGTCAGCTCACAGCCCTCGGAGGACCAGCTGCCGTTCATGGTGTCAGGCAAGTAGTTCCAAAACGCACACTGACTCCTATGCTTCTCTGTGGTCTGAAAAAGAGACATTTTACTGATGGAAGAAAGATAAGAAGTTATCCATATGGTATCATTTTTGTTATATTTAAAATACCATTTTTGCATATCAATATAATTAAAGCTCTGCCTAAAAAGTGAAGCATAAAATCAATGCTAATAAATGAATTTTGCTGTTGTGTGAAAGAACTGAAATTATACTGCGATGGTGCTATAGCTTATCAACCCTGCATCACAGACTTGTGAGAATTGTTATCAGCTGAGATCATGCATGTCATTTAGAATGGTGCATGACATATCATATTATCTTCAATAAATGTTTGTTTATGGAGTATACACTAGACATTAGTCATTGATCCAGTTGCTAAAAATATAACACTGAACAAAACAGAGAAACTGTTTGCACTGTTGACCTTACATTCTATTGAAGAGACAAGAAATTATTAAACAAAAAAGATAAACTTGGGAAAGGAGAATAAAAGTAATCTGAGGAGGCTTTTTCTAGATGACGTTAAAGTAAATACTTTGATGAAGTGAGAAAGTGAGCCCCGGAGAATTGGGAACAGAGTGTTCCAGACAGTTGGAATGGAAAATGGAAACTCTCTTAAGTGAGATTCAATGGGGATCTTCCAGAAACATTGAGAAACCAGTGTAGTTCAAGCAAGGGGTGAGGTAAAGAGGAGTGAGGATAAGAGCAGGCAGCACGGGGCTGATCGTGTAGACCACAGGATGGGTGTTCAGTAACAGCAGAGTCCTCCTAGTCATATATTTATATTAACTAATCATAACAATGCCTAATGCACTGTAAGTTTTCATAATGATTTATTCATAAAGTATGGTGCACATTATACTTGTTTCTTGTAGAAATAAAAACTATTCACAATTTTATAACAATTTGTAGTTAACTAGGTCCTTTCTCACCTATTTCATTTAATTTGACCCTGAAAAGAGCCCTATGAGGTACGTATTGTGTTGAGTGTTAAGAGATCACGAGATATCTAAAAATATACTCAAGCATAACCACTGGCGAGTGGAGTAACACAGAATCAAACCCAAATCTTCAGACAACTACTCATTAAAGAAAATATTAGTGGAGTATCAAATATGAGACAGGCACTGTGCTTGGAGCCAGAGGTCCTCAGTTGAAAAGATAAAGCATCTTCCCTCAGGGATAATAGAAACCCAGATGGTTTTAAATCAGGCAGTTGCTTTAACGGCATGTATACAAATCCCAGCACTTGGATCAACAGTTGGCGCTCTGGAGAATCTGACTGGAGTGAGTCTGGGAAGACAGTGGTTAAGCTAAAATTGGAGAGATGTCAAGAAATTTTTCAAATAGGTCAAGCTATGTGAAGAAAATGGAAACTCTACATCTAGTTCCCCCTAAACAGCCAAGAAAATGCCCAATCCCACACGTGTTAAAAAAAAAACAAAAACAAAAACCCCACATAAACTAGAGGAGCCAGAGGGACTCTAGAAATGGGGAACTTGAGTCACTTGAGAGTGTGTCATGCAAAAAACAGAGGGTTAAGTGAGGGTCTGTCTACACGCGGAGCTCTCAGTATCACCTACCACATTCTCTTCATTCTCCTAATCCAAGCTCTGTCTACAGGCATGAGGTTAAAAGGTTTCTGGGAAACTGAAAGGCCCCAGAAAAGTGACTTTTAGGTGGTGGATCTTCCAATGCAACGGTCAGAAACCAGCCTGACGTAACTCTCTAAGGAAGCACACCATTGCCACAAGCCACTTGAATATGCACGTCTTTCAAATGCCTCCTTATTAGGTATGAATACCTACCAGGAACCACCAGACCTCCGGGGCACACACTCTAACATGAAAGACAAAGAATAAAGGCCAACAAGCCAAACAGAGAAAAAAATCAGGAGCAACACAATGTTGGGAGCAGAAAAGAGTTTTTTCTTTGTTTTTTTAAATACAAATGATACCGCAGAGAGATACTGCACCCATAAAACAAAGGCAGAGTTTAAAAAATAAGAGTTTTCAATTATAATTAAGTATAAAGTAGAAATAAAAAAATGTTAGAAAAGAAATTAAAAATGGAGAAGAAAATTTAAAAAGAAAAAAACCTCAGAGTTTCAGCTGAGAAGTCTAATATTTAAATAGCAGGAGCAACAGAAGAGACCAGAGACACTAGAGCGGAAGAAATTAACACACAAGTTATATTTAAAAAATTCCCTGAAACTGAAGGCCGTACATTTTCATACTGAAGAGACTCAGATTATGCCTAGCACAGTTAATGAAGAAAGATCCACACCAACGTTCATCTTAGATTAGAATCTTGAGAACAAAGGTAAGATCTCAAAAGTTCTAGACAGAAAGAGACAGATCACATGCAAAAGAATGCAGATTCTAAGGAAAATATCAATTTGTGTTCAACTTCTCCAGGTAAACCTTGGAAGCTAGAAAACAATGAGCAAGGTCTAGAAAATTCTGAAGAAATAATTATTCTCAATTTATAACTCTATACCCATGGAATTTATCTAGTAAGGATAAGATAGAAATATAGATACTTATCTCACAAGATAATGTGAGAGTTCAAAAAGTTGACTTTCTGGGCATCTTTTCTCAAGAGCCAGTGGAGAATATGCCACCAAAACACAGGGATAAGCCACGAAAGAAGAAAACAGTAGCTCAAGGAAATGTTGAAGCTGACACAGGAGAGAGATGAGTTGCATGTCCAGGATGAGGTGGCAGGAATGTCCAGGCTGATAGCTGTACAGCAGGCAAAGAGCAGACCATCCAGACAGGATCAAGTTCACAGAAGCCAAAAAAGGATGTCTGTAGAAATCATCTGATAATCTTATGTATTTAAATGTTTGCTGAGGAGATTTATAGTACTGTCAGAAAGTTTGGGGACAAATTAGTAATGGATAAACAGAAATCTAAACAAATAAATTTGAGGAATTTACTAACAGCAGGAGAATGGTTCGGCTTGCTGATTCAGGTGTGAATTACACACTGAAAATTGATTTAATCAGAAACTTGATGAAACACGGGAGAATAGATTGCTGGGGGAGCGGGAGGGTGTGTCTCCCAGGGAAAGAGATGTATAGGAAAACTAAATCCAAATTTTCTGCAGATGGAAGTCAACAGATAATTCCTATTTTTTAGACTCTTAAAATTAGAGGAGTTACTGGGTTTTGGGTAATTTGATTCCTCAGAGTCTCACTATCCTTATCTGTAAAATGGAGATAACAGTACATACCTCATGGGGCTATTGTGAGAATTAAGTGAATTTTTTAAAAGTAAATAATTTAGAACAAAGTCTGGTCCCATATAAGCATTATTCAAGTCCTGGTTGCTATCATTATTATCATTATCAATATTATTATAAAAGCTATGATTAATATTATTCTGAGGTAATGAAACAGTATATACTAGTTGGTAAAATTGCAAATAAATTGTCAGGGGATCAGGAAACTGAAGGTGTGATAAATGAGACAGCTTCTATTTTCCTAGAGAAAAAAAATGGGATCAAATTTTATTCTTAGAGAAGGAAGGTGTGTTAGAGAAAAGCGGTGAAATTTCAGAGTGGTCATTACTTTGAATGGGAAAAGGATTTGAACAGAGAAGATTAAGGACAATCAAGCTTTCTATTAACCAAGGAGAAGGCTGTGTGTGTGTTTTGTTTTGTTGTTGTGTCAGAGACTGACCAAGTGGGCTGCCTTTGGCATCTCTTCAGCTGCCAAAACGTTCAGCTAATAAAAACTGCAGAAAAACCATGAGACCATGTGAAAGAACAGCGTTTGTTTTCTAGTGTCAAAAGGACATTTGCATTTAGCATCTGAAAATATCTAAATTTAGGGTCCATTCTTAAAACAGTTCACACTTTCTTTCCCCCTCAGCAGAATGCCTACCAATGCTTAGGTCTGAACTACTATTTATGTGCATTTTCTATGCATTTAGTTTCTCTCTACTTCAGATGCCTTTCTTTACAGCGACACATTTGGACCGTGCGTAAGCATACAGAGTGGCCCCTCGGTATCCACAAGGGGTTGGATCCAGGATCCCTGCTCATTCCAAAATCCACAGATGCTTAAGTCTCTTACGTAAAATGGAGTAGTATTTGCATATAACCTACGCACATCCTCCTGTATACTTTACACCATCTCTAGATTGCTTATAACAATTAATACAATGTTAATGCTAAGTAAAGGGCCTGCAGCAAATTCGAGTTTTGAGTTTTGGAACTTTTTGGCATTTTTTTTCCCTCCAATATTTTCGATCTGTGTCAGGTTGCATTCACGGATGCAGAACCTGTGGCTACAGAGGGCTGACTGTATGTTCTTTTAGTCCTCTGCTCCCCATAAACATGCACATACAATTACCCAGCTCCAGGGTTCTCTAAACGGAGCTTCTGAGGCACTTTGCATCATGTACTAGGACTGAAATTTGATTGAAAGCCCAAGAAACTATCAAATGTAAAAATGCAGCAAACAATATAATTTAAACTTTCCCCACTCATTTTTAGGTCTATAAAAACCCCCAATACTTGGTTATTTCTAATCATGTTTTTTTTAATCATACAGTTTTATTATACACGGTTTTAAAAAAAGATTTAGACTAACATTAAGAGTAAAATAGTCTCAGATGATTTCTTTATGAAATATTGTAAATTTCTCTATGATTTTATTTTAATCAGCACCCAAATCTCTGCAAATATTATTTTAAATGACAATTATTAACCAAACGTCTCCGTCATTACATAGGTAACATTTATCTCTTTGATACTTTTTAATTACTTCTTCCTTAAAGGTATGAACATCTTCCAAAAATGAGCAATATACTTAAAAATAAAACTAAAATACAGCTTAATTTCAGGGAATCAAATAGGTGACATCCTTTGGCTTATTAGAAAGTTTGAAGGTCACTGGAAGTACAAAATTATTTTATTGAAAAATTAGTTTAAACCACTTTACTCTTCTTTTATTTTAATTTTGAATCTGTTCTTAAACTCAAGAACTCACATGCCATTAAAGTGAAGTCACAAAAAAATGTTCATTTCTTTGAATGTTTCATAGCCATAACCAACAGTCACCAGAAACGCAACTTACCTTTATGTGACTTAATGTAAATGTTATTTTTTCAAGTTCATACAATGTGGGTGGGTTCGAGTTAATTGAGACTGAAATTACTGAAGAGATGACTCTTCCTTCTTCTTCGGCTTTCTCAGGACTCTGAGGTTCCAATAAGAAGTTGTCCGATGATGAAAACAGAGAGCCAATGCTCTTATAATATAAAAATGCAACCGCAACATTGCCTATCAATTAAATAAGTGTATTCAGTGAAATTCTTATAAAACAAAAATGTATTTAAGCTTTTAAAATAAACATAAAAATTGACCAGACAAAATTTTTACTCTAAGGGAGTCATACAAATCCGCAGACACTGAAATGTGGGTCATAATATACTTACGCTTACACTGTCAAACCACGGTAAGCCTATTCTCTGACCCCTGTGATTCTAAAACTGATCGTGGACTAACATCTTCTTGGCACAAACTGTATTTAGGATAAAAGTAGTCCTAGATAAATTTACATCCAAGTACTGACTAAGAACCAAGGTGCAAAGTGTATTCACTTGAAAAATAAGATTTTGACTTACTACTTAGCTGTGCAAATATATGAATTAGAAAGATATTGGGGGGAAATAAAACAGATTTACAGCATTAAGTTTAGAATTGAAAGAGTTGTGAGATGCCACTGAGTTTAAACTCATGCCCAATGAAATGTCTGCTATTTAAATCGATGACATACAGTTACGTGAACTCGGTAGGAAATTTACAGCCTTTTAAGGCAGCCATTTGTTCACACGCCTGACACTCCCCAAACACAGCATGTTGGCACATAACTCCAAGGTGGAAATCTTCCCTGATCAGTCTGGATTATCATGTGACCATTTTCCCCTTCACCTGGACACTAAGCCTGTATTAATGGACCTCAAACTGCCTTGGTTTTTGTAACAACTCATTATCACTGATATCAAGTGTGTGAACAACTCAACATGGAAAACAATTATTTTTTAAAATTCCTGTTGCCACTTAGGTCTTATTCCTTCTCTGTCTGCCGTAGAGAATCATGGACAGTAAATTGAGGAATTTATATTTGGAATTTACTCTTGGAATTGAAAGTTGTGGTTTTAGTCATTGCTCCTACTTGGGTGTCCCTGCATAGACTTGAGCTTTCTTACCTTTAACATAACCTAGCTCTTTACTAGGATAAGGTGGAGACCAAATGAAATAGTACATAGTCTTCTGTAAACTTTAAGGTGCTATCTTAATATGATTATCATCATACTTATTAACAGAAACGTGTTTGCTTTAGAGACTTGGAGAACTTAGGAAGAACTCTATCATATTCAGTTGTTCCTTCAAATTTGTGACTACAGCAATTTGAAAAGCATAAATGAATCAAAATCTTCAATACAAATGTTGACAATCATCAAAAGCAAGGGACTGTGATACAAAGCTGCAACCCTTCACATCACAATATCACACTAATAAATAGTATTCTTTGGATATGATTATGTGAGCTGGAAGTTGCAGAAGTACATCACCATTCATGTTCTCTACCTTAATCTAAAAAAGCCCCACAAGACACTGCTAAGAGCCTTGCTGAAATTCAGGCACATTGAATATTTTCCTAAACTTTCAACCCAGAAAGCTTACATCAAAGAAATAATGTTAGTATAACATGGCTGGGCTAGTGAATTCTGTTAATTCCCGGAGGTGACAACCAGCCCAGCATTTGCTGTAACAGACCAGGGCCTGAAGCAGAACCTGGAAACCTCTTGAGTGAACTTGACCTAGTCCAGTCGATGAACCAGTTCGTGCAACAGCCACTTTTCAGGGGGTAATAGTGGGGAACTGTCCAAAATCAAATGAAGCACCAAAAAGATAAAATGGATTTTAAAAATCTATTCATCACTCCTACCCCTTCTAAAGGAAAATATTTATTTAACATCAATTTTTGACATTTGGTAAAAGGAGATTCATGTCACATAGAAAGGTTCAAAACCCCCTTTTAATATCTTTATGAATACTGTTTCAAATATTTGTCCATTATCATCTTTTTTGGGGAAGCCTCTTTTAATTCCCATGATTTCTCACTAATTTCAGGCCTGAAATTTCATTTAGCTCTCGTATCAAATCTGTACCTACTTTCAGTAAACTAGGGTTTCATTCCCTAATGACAGGGACTATAAAAAGATTAAAAACCCATCTGTGCCTCCTTTATTTTCCTACTAATGCCTCTATGCTGCTTTTAACTAATGTATGTTTTTATTAATAGGTTTTGCCAATAAGTGAATAATCACACGTAGACATCATTAAGTGGTTTTGATCAGTTTCTTAGCTTTGCCCTTTAAGATTCAACCTTGAGGAAAACAAATTTTCTCCCTCTGCTTTCCTGAGAGCTGATATTACTGTCCCTTTCAAATGACAGAGTTTGCCTGCATGATTATGAAATGAAACAAAACTACCATACACTCAGACAGGATCTCTTTGAGATATTAATTTCATGACAATTTCATCATCTGTCACTATGATAAGTATTTTCAATGTCTTTATTCTCAACTTCTAAACACTACTCAAGATTGTCTTTGAAAATACAACAGTTTAACACATTCTTTGGATTTGCTCCTAAATATTATATGTGCGCTTGGTTAATTAGAATATGATGTAATAGGGTAAGAACCATGGGTTCAATGGCAGTATGGCTTAGTTATTTTTGCTTTTTATGGCCATCTGTTTCCTACTTTTGAATAAAAAATGGCAAGAAAGAATGGAGAGGATAATATCAACGGATTAGAAAAAATTCCTACAGTAGCACCGTAAAAAGTTTTTTAAAAGATGGTCTGAGAATAAGCGTCAACATGCTTTTTAACAATAAAGACTACATCTGTTTTATAAAATGATGTCTGTAAGAGACATATGTGTGTTGTTATATATAGTTTTCATTCATTTGTATGACCACTTACTCATGCTTTGGGAAAATATTATAATTCACATTTTCCTTAAGTCATATATTTTGACCTGTATGGGAACAACAATTGTATTATTAGCAGAGTTTTTTTTTTCCCTAAGTGCATTGAACTAAGAGAGCAGATAAAGGGATAAATTAAAATAGCAGCTGCTCCTTTGCCTGTGTTTAGGTTGCAAGGAAAAGCTGTTCGGGGCTGATTTCTTTGTTAATTCCTCCCCTTTAAGTCTTAGTCCTGTACCATTTGCTGACTTCTTGCTCCTTAGTTTCAGTACCAAAGAAATGAGGAAATTACGCTAGATAATCATAAAGTTACCTGTGAGTACTAGCATTCCTGAATCCCATTTCTCGAGAAAGCCTGCCGGTAGATTAGTTGAGTTTACTGTACAAAGACTAAGAAAATGACAAGTGGACGAGAAATCCAAGCCTAAACATAATTTTCTATCTTTTTGAACACTATCACTATTCACCTTCCTCATACAAGCACAAATTCAGTCTCACAGTGAGGACTATGAAGGATTACTGGAGAGGAGATATTAAAAGAACTCCTTGAAAATTACAGCATCTATGTACCGCTGCAAGGTGAGGAATGAAATACAGTTGCTTTGTGTTTTTCCACTGGGATCTTAACAATATTCGACAGTTACAGAGTTGGAGGTGAAACAAGAGGATCTTAATATCATCAGCTAAAATTCTCCCCAGGTATTTAAATCATAATGAAAATCTCAAGTACAAATATGGAAATTCTGTACACAAACATAAAACATTTTTCCTATAGAAAACCACACATGTTCTATGTACATATGATGCAATCAAATGTATGATAAGTATTTACTGGAAAATGTCAAAATACTATATATAAGATTGTCAAAGTCCTACCATTTGAATCATACGCAGCTTTTCTCTTTGGAAATATCTTTATGTAATCTCCGTCCACGTTCATATGGGGATGAGTATGTTTCATGTGATAGGAATCAAAATAGAAAGCTTTGAGAGCTGAAACAGAACCACGAAAATCAAATTCTCCGCAATTAGTTTCCTCAGGGTATTTATTGAGTTAGAGACAATTTCACCTATCATTCTATTTCAACTTCTTAATTACAGCAGGTAGAATGAACATATGCTAAACATGTCTGGACATTATAATTTGTATTTAAAAATCTTATTCAAGATTTTTTTTTTTGATTTCACTATAGCATTCATGGTTTAATTCTATATTTATTGAATTAAATAAAAGAAAACATGTATGTATACAAAGAAGCTTTAAATCATAATTATCAAGGCAGACAAGCAACTACAATCTAATGAGAGGATGTTATGTACAATATAATTTATTATATACAGAGCGATTGAATTAAATTCTTGAGTGATAATTTCCTTACCTCATGTATTTTCACCTTTGTCATTCAGGAACATCATCGAAATTTAGGCTCCTATGTGTTGGTCACAATGCTTTCTACCTTAATTTTGAGTAAGTGGTGAATCTTGAAGAGATAATGATTTTTGTATATCTACTGCTGCATAGCAGGGTGACATCCAGAAAATACAATACAGGTGTGTGCAATGATTATTTCTGAAAGTGTACCTTGTTTCCTCAAGAAACTTCCTCCTCAGTCTGATCTAGATTCTTAATGTTTTAAGTATGAGATTTCATACAGCAAGAAACATTCTAATTGACTATGTTAATTTCTTTATATTATCTAAAGGTAAAGGAGTCCTAAGGAGAAATTTAGATATACCACTTCCAGGACGAAGATATATGCCCAAATGATCTCAAAGGTAAAAGTAAAAAAAAATCTTCAAGGTCCAACATTAGAAAGGCAGGAAATGAGTACGTAAAATAGTGGTCTCTCTGCAGACCACTGCAGAGACGCTAAAACTGGTGCTCACGCTGCAGTGTTAGAAGTCAGGGTGGCATTACCTTTAGGGTGCAGGGCGTGGCTGGCAGGAGGCAGGAGGGGGCTTCTGAGGTCCTGATTGTACAAGCGTGTTCACTTCGTGAAAATTCGTCAAGTTATACTCTTTTGATAGTGCACTTTTCTGTATGTGTGTGCTTCAATAAAAATTTAACTTAAAAATTAACATCCTATATCTAGGAAATCTGTCTGCACTATCATTAGTCCAGGCAGATCCTACCGAGTCATGAGATGACAAGGGAGTAATCTCTGAGCATTTAAATGCTAAACAGTTGAGAAATAGGAAAAGGTAGAGGGTACCGGAAAGAGGCAAATTGTATGAAGTCATCCTTTTTATTTATACCACCCTTGTGAAATGCATTACCATTCATTTCTGCATTGATTAAAAAAAAAAAAACAGCCAATTTAATTAACAGTATTTGAAATAGTTTCCTTCCCTTCTGAGAAGAGCTTGTTTGGAAAACACTGTTGCTTTGACATTGACCTTGACTTCTTACCTACGTCACTTGAATTCGTATCAAACTGAGTGTTCTTTTGGAAGTTCTGAGAGATCCTTAAGGCAGCTTGTTCAGCAGCATGGATCAGTTTTGTAAGTTGAGTTCTTCTATGATTCATAGATAACTTGTCCCAAACTATAAATGTATCCTTTTGAACAAAATTATTCACAGTTTTTACAAACTCCTGTTGAAAAAAAAATAAGTATATCTCTTAATCTTACTTTAATCACAGATGTAAAGAAAAATTTAAAGCTTAATTATAATTGAGTTAAAACTCAGCATACTTACAGTAAGAGTTGAATTAGAAAGGATGTCCTTGGCTGCATTAGTGCTGTTCGTGTAACCCAGTAATGAGGATGATTCAGCTAATACTTCTATATACGTAATTATATCCACTGGTGAAAGATCTTTCACGGAATTTCTATAGACCTCTTGTAGCAAAGCCATGGGTTCTTTGATGTGTCTGATCTGAACAAAAATGAGTTCAGAAAAAGGAAACCAGTTTAAAGTACCACTGGATCTTTTCAAGAATAAACATTGTATACTAAATATATTCTGAGTTTTTCTTTTTGTCCTATACATTAGTAAGTTATCAGACTAAACCTAAACTATAATATGAAACACTGAAACCTGAAGATTAGCCAATGACCTAAAAAGTATACAAGTTACTTCAGGGAGTAAATAGCATGTTTGAATGGATCATTTTTAAAATGAGCTTTTAAAAGTTATAATAAATTACAACTTAATTTGAACTAGATTTTAATCAACCAGAGAAAATTCTTTACATGATAAAATGGAAATTTGCTTTAGTGGATTGTTAATGAGTCATATTGAGACTCACACTTTCAATCACAGGACAATAATTTTATGAATGTTCTACTTATTTACTCCTTGAAATAGTATTTACTTTGAGGTACAAAATCTAGTTGCATTCATCTATGTCTTCTTAGAATGTGGGAACGGCTTGGGGTCAAAGTATGTTTTTACTACTTTATTCATCAATGTTCTTTGCATGTTGAAACTAACTTTCAGTATATTGAACAGTAAAAAAGTAACATAAGTTAAATATGTAAAAGTCTTCTTCAGTACTTTGGGGATTTTCCAATTAATCCTGTCTCTGACTGAAACAAAATACTTAGATCTCTAAACGAACATAGTTTCAACTCTATATGAAGATCCACTGCTTGTTGCTCTTTTTAAAACGTGCCATTAGAGATTTTAATGGAAACCAAAGTGTCAAAAGAGAACAGATTTTTAATTCAACTTCTTTACTCACTTTTGCTAAAGTTTTACCAATATTCTCAGCAATACAGGCATTATCTAAGTGGCAGTCTGCATTCACAATTTCTGCAGGAAAAAAAAAAACACATTATATGGTAGGTTTCTAAAAATAGCTTTCCTAAGATAATTATATTGATTCCAATAATTCTGCTCACTTACTTAAACATTGAAAACATTCTTAACACTTGAATTTCATTTTCTTTTTTTTATGAAAATTCATTTACTTAAAATTGTTTTCATTATTCATTACCCTAAAACTTTAGTCATAATAAAAATTCACTTAATTTTCTTCATTAAAATGCACGGTATTTTATGGAATCTAGAAAATTTGTAGCTACCCTAAAGAATAGGTCATGTTAATTACATAAAACATGTGCATGTGGTCTACAGCTTCCATTAAATAAAACAATACCTTTTCTTACTTCATTTTATAGATGATAAAGGCTCCTGGTACATTTCTTGGAAGGTGTAGCTCTTTGATATTTCACTAGATAGTACATATTTTATAATACATAAAGTTTCAGCAAACATAAAATTTAACAATATAATTTACCTTGGCAGTAAGCGCCATCATTAGGTGTGAACTGGGAGTTTCCTGTGGATGTCTGATAACCTTCTTTGCAGGAGCAGTTATACCCACCATCCACATTTTCACACACGGCATGATCACCACAGGCTGCTGACTCACTGCACTCGTCTATATCTGGAAATAGGTGAAAAAGTAAATTTTTAATTTAGTGCTTATATTACCCTGTTGATAACAGTATTACATAGAGATTTGATTTCATGGCAAATTTTAAAAGAAAGCAAGGAAAATCTCATCATTAGGAAGATGACAGAGCAAACTTAGGTGCAGATATATTTTTAACTTTGATTTGGCCAATCCACGTTGACAGTATCCTAAAAATGTTAACAACAGGCCAACTCTTGAGTTGTTTTCTGAAGAGCCTGATTCATCGACAAAGTCATTAGAGTAATTTCTATCATTGATGATGTAATATTTTTTCCTAATTTAGTAAGAATCCAATTTACAAAATACATTTGGAATTCTTTGTCTCCTAGTATTACATCAAAATTGATTGTAACAACTCAGTTTAGAGTAACCTAGAGGGCAAAAAAGAGTGGCCCATTTTCTTTCCAAAGCCTCACTTTTCCATGTAAGTTAAACTAAAATTTAAGATGTAGCAGAACGTGTGATTCAACTCCCTTAAAATTTTACCACAAGTTATTGCTTTTGTTCAGGTTATATTTTACTATGATTCTTAATACACAGCCATCGTAGATAAAGTAACAAAGTGTACAGGATTAAGTCTCAGATTTTCAGTAGCTATATATCAAAGCTACAATAAATGTGGTAGGTCATAAACTATATAATTTATACTTTTAATTTAAAATTTTATATACTACAGTGAAACATGTCTTAAAGTTACAAATAAAGTATAAATGCTCTGCCAGTAGGCAGAGTTCCAGAAGGGAATGATTCCAAGGAAATGAAGAGTCCAGATCATTACCTTCAACCGATGCAAAGATTTTTGTGCTCCTGGCCTCACTCTAACATCTTGCTCTGACATCTTCCAGCTAATTTATGTTAGATTAATGAACAAACCTGTAATCTTACATACATAATTTTATTTTTTAAAAACTAACAGAGTGGTACAATACCATTTGCCATAAAAAAGGAGGAGTAATCAAAGTCCAATTAAAATGTCTTTGAGATAGTTATCTGAAATGTAGCTGATCCTAATTTCTCATTGTACAAATGCAATAAGGGCACACACACACACACACACACACAAACCATTAAAACCCATAGGGCCAGAAAATGGAACTGACAGTAAGCGTTTTGCCATTTCTTGGAGAAATTTCCATTAACTAAGAAGGTGATGGTACTGGATAGAAGAAGAAATTAACAGGCCTGAAAAAGAGGTCCAACACCCCTTGTTCTTCTGCCAAATCTATTTATTCATGATCTGTACTACCCAATCCAATACCTTACTTCTACAGGAACAAATGCTGCCCTACGCCCTCACGCTTGTCCTCCTATTTTATGTATGTATATGCTCAGAAACTGCCACTCAAAAAAAGAAAAAAAAAAAAAAAAAAAAAAAAGAACAGAATTAAAGGAGGGAGTGGCAGTGGGCTGACTGTATGTTCTCCTAACCCACATCTCATGTTTTTAGATGCCTTCTATGGCTAACTGGAAATGAAGTGTTGGTTTCTCACAATTTCAAACTCATTTGAGGGTGTCATGTTTCTTCCGGACTTTGTCTCTAACCCAGTCTCTGAGCATCATACAAATCTTGGTTCGACAAACTCAATTTTCATCCTCCCTCCTGCACTTTGAACACAGGTGAACACAGTCGTGGTGCTCATACCTGACTCTTACGGCTTTCCCCTGTGCATCTTCCACACCCTGTGGTGCTTATTTTGGGTCTCTGCCCTAGTTTAAGCAACCCCCCCAGCACCCACTCAGCTGTTTGCTTTCCCAGCATGTCAGCCTTGGACCCACTAGGGTACTTCAGCCTCTGAACTTGTCACCAAGTGACAAATGTTGATCTGTGAAATAATGAGGGCATACCCTGGGAAACTGGCATTCAAGGTTAGGATTCCATAAATTTTTACATCCTGCCTCCAAATACTCATCGTCCTACCAAAGAAATGATTTTCAAACCTTAATCATCCCATCAAAGTAATGTTTTCTAAATTGTTTATAATTTTCTTGTTTATATTTTTGTTCCTTTAACTTGTTACCAAAATGTCGAAGTGAGGTGCGCTGAATTTGACATTCCTCTCACTCTGGGCCCCTTTAGTATAGCTTACTGTGTTTAACTAGTAGTGGTGTGTGTGACCCCCCACAACTGGCTACGTCAGGGTGTCAAAGAGCTTCCACTACCCTCAGCACATCACTCGATGCCCTTTGCTACCTAGTAGTATAAAGAGATTCATAAAATATTGAAAGAGTGTCCCATATCCAAATGGGATGAAACTGGCTTGGCCAAAATGAATGTGGCTACCAGTTTACATCAAGATCCACCCTAACATCTCTTGCAATCACTTGCTGGGCCTAACTGGGTCTAAAAAGACCAGTATGAATCCTTCTTCCTATGGGTAAATGCCCTGCAGGGACCTTAATTCAAATCATGCCTCTAATACTCATTAGCTTTGTGACCTTGGGTAATACTATAAAAAAAAAAAACCTTTTAATTCAAAAGAGTTCTTTTCCATAGGAAAGAACTTAAAGGAAATGTACTTAAAGGTGTTTGGCGTGGTGACTAAGATATCCCTGGTACTTGATACTGGAACTGGAAATCAGGTCCCCTGATTCTACTCACACTGTGAGGAACCCTGTGAGTATGTAGGTCTGGAGAAAACAGATGGATAATGAGTGTCTCATTACATTGCCATGTTCTGATGCTCCCCAGAGTTGTACAGAGAAAAGGAACCCCCTCCCCCATCTCAATGAAAGCTAAATTGCTGCTTTGTAATTATTTCAGTCAGGCTAGACTTGATGTACTATATTTAATAACTGATCCGCTTTTTCCACTACCAACCTAACACTCCGCTTAATACTAAGAACCTGATTTTGCTAAATGCAGGTGCATAATAACACGCATTCGCTTGTTTTGCACATCAAAAAATTCATTTGCTACTTTTTCATTAATCAGGTTATGCTTGTTTTTCATGTCTAAAATGAGCCAACCCAGCGGTGTTTTATCATAATCTTCTTTCAAAACATGATCACATGATTGTTTTGATTTTTATAATTTTCATCAATAACTGAATTTTCTAATGTTGTTTAACTCACAGACTGCAAAGAAAAGATAAAATGTTCAATTACTGGAAGTAATTGGCAAGACAAAATTGCATGTTAATATTATTCAAAGCCAGGAAAAAAATAGGTACTTATCAGAGTACCTAAGGCAACAGGACATAAAAAGTTACAGGTAGTAAATACTGCTCTCAAGCACACACAGAAATTGAGAAGAAGCTCTTGGGTTCTACTCATTTGCTTTAGGGGAGAGTCACTTTACTCTTGGATGCCTCAGTTTCCCCACTTGTGAAATGAGAATCTAGAATAAGGTCTCTCGGGAATGGGGCGTCTGAAGTTCTGTCTTATCCTGATTTCAAGGGGAAGAAAAATAGGCATGAAGCCAAATCTCACCCAAAGCTTCTGCAACAAAATTACCTCCTCTGTGGAAAATAGTATTTGAATACTGACTAAAGATAAAGAATTTTGCTTGGGTCATTTCTTGCCCTGGATTGGAGTTTTTCATAATGTATTTATAGAGATTCCTATGACTATAATTAACAGACCTGTCAAATTTCAGGATCAGCTAAACTTTCAAAGCAGAAGCAACACACTACAAGGTGATACGCTAATGTAAAAAGGGAGCAGAATTGTGGTTCTCTGTTCAGATTCACCGAGGATTAGCATAGTGCACAACGAAAATTACTACAGGACTGGGGAAAAAAAGAAAAGAAATAGCTGCTCTGCTTCTCTAAAAAGCTTAATCTTAAGGACAACACAATTGGTGAAAAATAACGGTTTTCCAGAAAATGACTTTTTTCACTGAATAATCCATCAAACAAAACAGGTAGGAACTGAAGGACTCAATATTGGGTATTGGCTTTAATTTAAGTTATTGTGTGGACTGATTACTTAAATAGTGAAGAAGGGAATTAGCAAAAACATAGGGCTGTTCCACAGTATCTCAACAGTAAATGAGTACTGGGAGAAAGGGTCTTGCATTACAAATGTATTGCGATCGCATACAATGTTGGCTTTCACTCATCTGTGTGTGTGTGTGTGTGTGTGTTTGCTCTGTGCCTGTGATTCATTTTTTTTCTAATACAGGAATTCTCTACTTTTAGGGAGCACAAACAGAGAAATACAGCCCTTTGTGAATTGAGGCATATTAAAGAAACCAGGATCAGATGAAAAGACAGATGTCTTCTAGAGCCAAGAGGGAATGGAGATCAGAGTTAAAATTGTATTAAATTCCAGTGATTAAGATGTTATAGGTTAGATTTCTTCATTAACTGGAACTTTTCTAGTAAAGCGCATAGAGCTATACAGTCAGAACTCAGCTAGTAAAGGTAAAATATACACACATTTATAACATTTAAAACTGGCGACAAGCGTATAGACTTGAGAAGAAGGAATCGTGAGGTACTATAAGTTTTCTGGGCAGGATTTCATAGATTCTTATTTCTTGAATATATTGTAATGCTCTATTCCAATAAAATTTTTTTTTTTTGCTGTGAACACTTAATGATAATATTCTCATTCAACAGAAATAGCATTATTTTCTCCTATTTTAGATCATCTATGCCCTTGCAAAGCTTGATCCACTGCATTTACATGATCCAGGTCCAGGTATGAGAGTTAAGTGGCCACGCACTTAAGCCTCCTGTGGAAATAACAGTGGCTTTCTAGATTCAAGACTGTGACTGTGGTCCCCACTTCATCCTAAATGTGTGCCTCTGGGGCAGCCCTCCCCTCCCCTTGGCTATAATATAAGAATAAAGTCTACCTTGTTTACATAGCAGAGAAAATGCTGTGAACCGTAAGTACACAAGGCAGGGTAATTTCTTTGATAGAAACATTTCAAATATTTTATTTGAACATTATCTCTGAACTTACCATGTGTGTTAACAATAACATTGCCAAATTTCTCCTTAGCTTATTGATCAGAATCTCTCTAGGAGCTCATCCAAGGCTTTAGTGTGATGTAGATTCTTTGAGGCATCTCTGGTTTATCTAATTACAGAAAGCAGAAGCAGTATCTTGCTTCTGTCCAAGCCTATACAGTCCTGAGTTCTGGTCTCATATCTATCCCTGACTATGTAATTAAACTCTCAGGGCCTCAGTTCACCTATGAATTTCATAGATTATTACCAATCATAATTAATTATACCAGTTGTTCATAAATTAGACAGTTTTTAGAAACCATGATTAAGATAATTTATAATTTATTTTCAGTGTTAAAGTCTTTGTCTAGAGAATGTGCCTCTGAAGATCGTTCATCTTTTGAAATTTCTAAACAATCTTTTTTGCTCAGACTGTAATCCAAATTCTGTAGGCTCTGATAAATCGAATGCATGACCAAAATACAATAGACGGACATTTAAAAAACTATAGATATTCCCTTCAGAATCACAATAATAGTTCACTTAGGGACTGAACTGAAATTATTATCCCTTTAGAGGACATTTTAATGAACCTGAGATGAAGTTTTAAATAGGACCCAGTGTTCACAAGAACTTCATGCAGATTTTAACTGTGACTAATTTTCAGCAAAGCACTAGGACGATTCTTTCACAAGTAATGCCTGTCTGAACATTCTCTAGGAAAGCACAAGGCTCACCTAAGAGTGCATATTTATAAAAGTACCAATATCTTGTGATACAAATGACAATTTTCTTGAGTGAACGTATTATTTTAAAGTGTAAATATTTATTCTGTTGCTTGCCACCATGCTAGATTTCATAACTTACTGATTTTTGGGGGGTAAACTTTTGATATTATCAAAAAAATTCTCTTCTTTTTACATTCTTGGATAAATATACCATAGTAACTGATACAGCATTAAAGAACTAAAGGGATTAATTTCTGGAAGTATCTAAAAACTGCGGTACAATCAAGAATTGACAGGATTTGATTTGCATATTATTTAATCTCTGGAGGTAATAAGCAAGAAGAGGTAGGTACAGATTTTAAAGTAGATGGTTGAACTTACCTACGCAGACGGTTCCATCATTTGTGATAAACTTGTCTTGTTTACTGCTGGATCTGAAACCGGGTGCACACATACAATAGTAACTTCCCTCCGTGTTAGTGCAGTTGGCATTTTCACCACAGGACTGGGTTAAGTTTCCACACTCATTATCATCTGTGGACACACCAATTTACAACATTATTTTTATATAATTGAGATGAATTCCTAATGTTTTCCATCAATATTTGGTAACTTTGCCTGTTAAATAGTTTGATGTAATGTGATGCTTAGTTCTAAGAAAAATTAATACTAAAGAATCCACATTCCTTACTTGCTTTATTCTTGTTTAAACGTGAAATCTTTGTTGTTGCAAAGAAAAACAGAATCTCCTACTTCAAAAACACTAAACATAGCTGTTGCACCTATATTATTTTTCAAATTTCACATATAATTTAATTATTATAATGTCAATGAATATATACTCATTTGTGAACCTACAATACTATTTATAATCAGTCAAAAGTATACCGTAAGTTAAAAATGAAACATCAGAGATTACAAATTGATGTGCTCTAATCACGTCCCGTTTATTTTAATCACTTATTCTCCGGAAGAATTTTGTGTTACTAGGTCTGCATCCTTTTATTTATTCTTTAATGGATTTATTCATTACCATAGGCATCGTATTGCTCTGCAAAAGAGCACACAAATACAAAAAATTAGATCATGATCAATGGTCCTTACCCTTATACTCATAACATAATTTATTAGAAAAGATATAGGTTCAAAAATCTTTTTTTAAAAAATCAGAAAGCAGATTTATATTATCTGTTAAATAAATGAAATGGAAAGTAAGTGTTTCTTAGAAGTGATCGTGATGGGCTGGAGGAGACATTAGATCCTGTTGTAGGTTGAACTGTGTCTCCCAAAAAGGTACATTCAAGTCCTAATACTCAGTGTCTGTGAATGTGAACTTATTGGGAAATAGAACCTTTGCAGATACAGCCCAGTTGAGATGAGGTCATACAGAATTAGGTGGGGCCCATGATGGATGTCCTTATAATATGTACGAAATTCAGACATAGAGTCACAGAGGAGAAGGCTATGTGGAGAGAGAGGCAGAAACTGAAGTGATGCAGCTGTGAGTCAAGGAAAGCCAAGGACAGCTAACACTCACCAGAAGCCAGAAAAACAGAGGCAAAGATTCTTCCCTAGACCCTTCGGAGGGAGCATGGGCCTTCCAACCCCTGGATTTCAGAGTTTTCGCCTCCAAAACTGTGAGAGAATAAATCTGTGTTGTTTCGAGCCCCCGAGTTAGTGCTAGTATTTTAGGACAGCCTTAAGAAACCAACAGACCCAAACTGGCTAATCTAGGATAGACACCATTGACTAGACAGAGAGAAGGAAAGTCACTACAAGGAAGGCAAAATACTGGCACACATGCAAGCATGGGGTTGTGGAGACATTTCTGAAGGTTGTTAGGCAGTTAGATAAGTGGGTGCACTGGGCAGATAGTTGGAGGAGAGGGAGGATGGTCTGGAAGGCGGTGTTATGCCCGCCTCCACCATAAAGGGGCTTTACTTCCTCTAAATGAGTGCCAGCAAGAAGCCGGTTAGAACCCAAGAGCTGCACCTGCCCAGGAGCAGACAAGGACCGCACCAGCCATGGCCCAATGCTCACTGTAATATAATTAGCACTGTGGTTTAGGCTCCGCATGAGTTTTTCTGCATGCATCATGGGGAAGGACATGCACAAAAGGCACCAAACAAGACTAGGCATTCCAGGGGCAAGAGCTGTCAATCAAGCAAAAGACCCCCTCTGTGCAAGGGTGTAAGAGAAAGGGCAAGCGACGACCACGGCTTTTCCTCCCTGGGGTCAGTCCGTCTCCCATCTTGGAGGTGTACCTTCCCTTTGCTAATAAATCTTCTAAAATCTTTTGCTGCACAGCACTCCATCTCCGGTCTGAATTCTTATATTTTGGTAAGACAAGAACTGGGGTCATTTCCTTTCCCCTTTTTGAGTACAAAGGTAGAGGGAAGACTAATTGGGGAGCACAGGGGAGAAATCATAGGGGGTAGTTGTGAAAATAAGTCAGGTTTGGAAAATGTCTTGAATTTTCATTCTCCACTGCAATCAAGCCAAGGTTAATCTATTTCTAAAGGATGAGTTGTGTACCATTAAATTTATACACAGGTTATTGCACACATACAGTGATAACTAAGAGTTGGGGATTTTTCCCAAATGCTTTATAAATATTAATTCACTTAATCCTTACATAAATTCTAGGAAGCAGGTACCCTTTTTATCCTCTGTGACTGGAGAGGAAAGTCAACTATAGAGAGGAGAAGTAACTTGTCAAGATCACACAGGCACTGAGTTACAGAGCCGGGTAGTCTGGTCCCAAAGCCTGTTCTCTTAACATCTCTTAACTTCACCAGGTGCCAGACAACATCCAGCTGCCTCTGTGAGGATCATTTGAAAAAGTAAAAATATAAGATCATACTGATATCTAATGAATGAATGGGTTTATTTTGAGGGAAGGAAAGAAAGGTACTGAGGTAGAGATTTCAGAAGGAAAAATAGAAACTTTATCTATTTTTAACTTAAAATTTACTTCCACTTAGCCATTTTCAAGCATTACAGATACAAGTTAACATATGACAGACAACTAGAGGTGAATTCCTCTTTTTTCTCAAAAATGACTACTGTGGATGGGTCAGGCTGATTTGAAAATCCTATCCTTTCAAGATATTCAATCTATGTATTCTGTTCCATAATTTTATTTTAAAATTAATGTTTTATCACTTTGACTTATTATATTAATTATGATAGGCCAACTGCTACAAATATATCCAAACATGTAATGGGGTCAATTTAATAAAAGATTATTTACTGCTCTAGTCAGAGGCCAGGGTTAGGTTGATGGTTTGACCTCTTCCATGATGGTTTGGGAACCCAGGCTTGCTTCATCTAATGGCTCCATCACCCCATAGGGCCCCCAAACTGTCTGTATTCATCCAGGCAAAGATTTGGGGGTCAAACAGAGCACAAGAGAGTTATGAGCTATGGCTACAAATGACACGGATAGCTTGTATCCACATTCTGTTTACTAGCATTCATTCAAATATCCACACCTATCTACAAGGGAGGTTGGAGGCTGTAGGGTAGCTGGGTGCCCAGGAAGTAGACGAGATTTTGAACAGTCAGAGCTCTCTGCCATACTTACTCTCCCACAAGTATAATGTTACTTACAGAATAAAACCGTATATATGAAGAATTTACCAAATATAAGAAAATAATTTTGATTAATAGTAAGCCTACATAAATTGACTGGAACTCAAAAGGGAAGATAACATTATACTTTTTAAGTTATTGTAATTTCTTAAGTCAATAAATATCATTTGGATTAGGCACATTCATTGCATTGATAGCTTTTATTCTTCCCTTGGCCAATCATTTATTTTATACATTTTAAAATTTGTTTTGGCATTTTAGTATTGTGTCTCTGATGGAGGTTACAAGAAAAACCATGACGCTGATTCTGCCTTCCTGAACCTGAGCATCCTGAAGGGAGGATGGAGATGTAAGCAAAGAAGAGCAGTGAAGTGTGGGTGTCGTGAAAGAAGACGGCAAGGGTGAATGGTGGACTCACTCATTTTACTTCAGTTGGGAAAGAGGTCAGGAAAGATGTCATTGAGCCCTGAAAGATGAGGTGTAACTGCATCACATTTTTATATGGTCATTTTTAGGTGTAATTTTACATATTATGGAACCGTTAAAAGATGTCGTGGACAGAGGAGGAAATAATGTAATTGATGTCTTTTCCCCTCCCACCTGACGGGGGAGTTTCCCACCTTGTAGTGTCTGGGGGACACCTGACTGACATGGTTGTCTGATCAATATGATGACCACCATTCACTGAAGGCTCCCGATGAACCAGGCACTAAGCACTTCATCTCCATGATCTGACTTGCATTTTTAATCCTCATATAAACCCTATGAGGCAGGCATTATTTCCATTTTACAAATAAGAAAACTGAAATATATAAAGTTGGATAACCTTGCCCAAAGGCACACAGTTAATAAGTGGCAAAGTCCGATTCAAGTCTTGGGTATTCTGAACGTCAAAGTGATCTCATTTTTCTTAAATACTGTGTTATAAAAAGAATTCATAATAGCTATTATTTATTGAGGGTTTATTATGTGCTGTTCACTGTGATAGGAAGATTACTGTAAAATGGAAAATACATATGACAACCGTAAAATGTTGTTAAGAAGATTAAAAGAAGTTGATGCCAAGATAATGCTTAGTGTGGTGACTTGCATGTAATAAGCTTTATATACAGGGGTGCTAATCTTATTATTTAAAAACATGATTATTATTTACATCACTAGAAATCTGATCCAGTTAAACTCTGCTTAAAATTCTTAACAGCTACCTGGCTTTTAACGTGTAATGTAAGGCCCTTTATAACTGACAAGAGTTTTATCTCCTCTCTGTGTAGAGGTGAGCTTCCAAAGTCTGGGAACCAGTTTAAATTGCTCATCCTTACACATGTAAAATAATCAATATATTTGTAAAGAATCTATAATGTAAGATCATAAAAAGTCCAGAGATTCCATTAGTAAAGATAGAATATATCCATTCTAAATACAAAAAAAAGAGCCACATTAGTTTCCCCAAAATTCATTTTTAAAAATTCTAATAATTTAATGCTATATAATTATATATAATAATAATAATTATAATATAAATTAATTATAATTTATTGAAAGGGCACTGAAAAAAAGAAAGAAAACTTATTTGCAATGTTATTACACAAAGATAATCTCTCATCCTTTGAGGCACCTCCATTTGAAAGATAATTTGGAGCACGCAGAATCTCCACTTTTGTACATGGCTTATATTATACCATACCATTATAGTAAGCTTTATTTTACTAAGAATTATTCCATGTTATTAAAAGTTACCCAATACTTCAGTACAATGGCATTATTCCACTTTATAATGCGGAAAAAAAAATACAATTTACTTACGATAGGTCTCTGGAAACAGACTGTCAGATATTTGAGACCTGGCCTTGACTGTTCCCATGAGGTCCCAAGCTCAACACATGCGAGCTCCTCATTACTACTACGTGGATGCCTTTCAATTCAGGCCTATCTCATAGTAAGACTGGTAGGACCCTGTGTCAGAGGCAGGCCGGTCCCTAAAACAAAGGAAGCAAGCAGCACCTATGGTGCCTTTCACTCTGAGCACATACCCAAATCTCTACTTTTGGGTTTGCTTGGAAAAAACAGTTCATGAGAAAACCCAGTTAGTCCGTGAGAAGCAAGATCATTTTCTCTAATGTCTCGAGCAAAGCTCGGCCAGGCCTCACACCTAATATTTTTTCATGTTATGTCATCAGACCTCTTTGCACTTTACCATAAGCACCTCTCTGACATTTTGAGTTCTAATCCCTTGTCCCCCTTGTAAATTCTCATTCCCAGCATGTGATTTATTCTCGGATGAGGAGAAAAGCAGAACAGCAAGAAAAGAGTTTTGAGCTCCCCCTAGAGGCCAACAACTTGGAGACACGTACGTGCAAAGGCTGAGCTCTCAAAAGCTTGTTTGGGTCAGGCAGGTGGGTAAGTAGAAGTTTGACTTCACCAGGTGCCAGACAACAGAAGGTGGCGTGGCTATGATATAGGGAAGTACTCACTTCATCTAGAGTATTTAAATTTTTTAAATTTAAAAAAGCATATTTAAAATACCTTTCAGATTTAGCATTTGGCTAGGCACTTGTCACCCCTAACTAAAGCATATGGGTATTTGAGGAAATTTTGTGGAAGTATGAGAATAAAGTAGGAGAAATTATGAATGGCTATTCTATAAAATGCTGAAGAATTAATACTTTATTAACATGTGTATATTTAATTATTAATTTATCTATTCTGTATTCAGAGGTATTACACAATTCTAGATGACTACATGTACATATATACCCAGAAAGTAAACATATATGTCTACGTCTGCATCCAAACTCAATTATACTAGTTTATCAAAATTACCCGAGGACAGCTCACAAATTGAACACAAGCATCTAAATCAAGTTAAAGAAAACGACTTCACTCATATTGAGTTTGATTCAATCATTCAGTTACTCAAATATTTATGAAGTTTCCCAGTTCCCAAATGTGAAGATATCTATACTGGGAAATAAGTAGAAATTAATCAAAAAGTCAGGATCTGTGCCCCGCTGTCAGAGTTCACATTCTAAAGCAAGTTAACATACGAGCATATAATTGAGTTCTTATTAAAATAAAAGTTTCAATTTTTACCTCAAAATTTGACTCCCTCCACAGCATACTGGGAGAAGTTTATATTAACTTTAAAAGGAATTGTGCTCTCAGATCAGTTATTGGTAATATAGAGAATGATGAAGATTGAATCCCTTGTGGTCTATAGCTGCAAAAAAAAGGATATGCAAAAATACAGAGAAAAAGAATTCTCTGGGTCTGAGGGATTGGTCAGAGTCCAAGAAAATGAGCCACTTCATGTCACCTGACTGTGTTTCAAAAAATAAATTAATATACCAATATGTCATTTGACTACAGTATATTCTATGTCTAGGATAACTCATTAATAGGTAGAAAAATACTAAGACCGACATGGTTTTTGTGTCTCTTCCTGTTGCATGGTTTTGAGCACTTGACCTCTTAGCTTCCTTATGAAGAATTTGGAAATAAAACCATTTCCTTATCTATCTCCCAATCTTCTGTACTAGATATACAATACGGATGAATTCCCTAAATGGTCACACTCAAATCTTATTCCATGAAATACCACTTACCTGAAAGTAACCTCTTCTCTTCCCCCAAGATAGCGGAGGTGGGCAAGAAATTATCTTTGTGAAGTAATATAGAAATGTGACTTATTTCAATCGCCTTAAACTTTCCAGTGTCCAGCCTCATAATTATTAATTTTCAAGGAGAAAGTTTCTTTGAGTGAGTATAATGCAGGAGAACAGAAGCCTGTTCTTCTGTACCCTGATTTCCACTGTTTAAATCAATGATCAGTATTGTATACCCACACTCTGTGACTCTGTATTTAGAGTCTTGTGGGATTATAAAATAAATATTTAGATTAGGATGTCACTGGAAAAATTCATTATAATACAGTTAAATAGAAGAGAAATTTAAAAAAAATGATCAAAAACTGTTAGTAGAGAGGAAGATTTAGCATTCTTGCAGCAAAAATTCTTCCTGGCTCACGTCTAATGCAGAGACTTGAGCACTGCAAGAACAAAGGCATACACACAGCCTGTAATACACAGGATCTACGGCTGCTGGGGGGAACCAGACAAACCCCAAATGATTAGAACGGAGTGTGTGTAATAAATACATGAGGTATTTAACAGGACAGAAGTAACTCAGAGAAGAGACGGTTTCCTCTGCAAGTTTTCCAGATAAAAGGGTGAAGGTTATTTGCAGAAAAGGTTTAAAAGGGAAGTGGGTGCATTAGCCAGACGCTAAGAATTTCAGACTAAATTCAGTGGGTAGAAGATGGTCATCATCAGATTTTATATAGTGGAAAAAAAACTGATCAGATTTGATTTTCAAAACAAGTTTTTGAAATACAAGGAAAATTAGCTAAGATCCAGGTAGACTTGCCACACCCTGTAAGAGATGAATAACTAACCCAAGAGCCCAGGAGAAAGGAGGGGGGTGGGCTATATTTTAGAAATGATGAGGTATTAAAAGTCAGGGATCTGGGGCGAGAAAGGAAAGCAGATAGAGTTAAACTACACTAGGCATGAACTGAAAATTGTGTCATCTGGATAATGACCACATGCATATCTTTATATGAGTATCTTTACTTTTGTGTCTTTGGAATTTTTCATAATAAAATCATGTTTAAAATATTACTATGACTTGGAGAGTGACTAGATGTGAGTTGGCTGGAGAGAGAGGAAGCAAAGATGACTGCCAGGTTCTGTCTGGAGGGATCTGGTGGACAAATCGACTCGCTTATGAAGACAGAGAGAAGCAGAAGGGGGGCTTCCTTTGGGGCTAAGAGAGTGAGCTCACACTGGGACATGGAGAGACTGAGGTGCCTTTAGAGCGTTCGGATGGGAGTAACCACCACTGAATAGTCAAGTGTGAAGCCACAAATTGTTTAATCACAAGATGGAGCTCAAGACTCCCTTATTCTCTTCCAGAAGATGAATCAGAAGCAAGATACATGCAATGTTCACAGCAGCACTATTTGCAGGAACCAAGACATGGGTGTAACCTGAATGTCCAACAGCAGACGCCTGGATAAAAAAGATGTGCTATATATATATATACGATGGAATACTACTCAGCCATAAAAAATGGAATATGGATGAAGCTGGAGATTGTCATTCTAAGTGAAGTAAGCCAGAAAGAGAAAGAAAATACCATATGATATAACTTATCTGTGGAATCTAAAAAAAGTGACACAAATGAACTTATTTATAAAACAGAAACAGACTCATAGACATAGAAAACAAATTTATGGTTGCCAGAGGGGAAAGAAGGGGTGGAGGGATAAACTGGGAATTCTGGATTTGCAGATACTAACTATTATATATAAAATAGATTAACAACAAAGTCCTTCTGTTTAGCACAGGGAACTATATTCAATATCTTGTAACAGCCTATAATGAAAAAGGATGTGAAAAGGAATATATATATATATATATATATATATATATATATACATATCCTACATATATATATACACACACATATATGCAGATAAATGAATCACCATACTGTACACCAGAAATTAACACACCTTTTTAAACCAACTATACTTCAATTAAAAATAGACAGACAGATAGATAGATAGATAAATAAATAAATAAAATAAAATAAAATAAAATAAAATAAAATAAAATAAAACAAAATAAAAGAAGCAAGAGCCTGGCACTTACTAGGCTCCAGTGCAGGGAGCAAACCCACTGCCTTCCTTTGCACTTATCTCTACATGGACCTTTTCTCTGACTCCTCCTGCTTTGATCCCAGTAGTTCACATGAACTTTGCCTTGGGCATCATTACACTATCTTTTTCTTCCTTCCTTTCTCCCTTCCTTCCTTCCTTCCTTCCTTTTCCTTTCTCTCCGTCTCTCTCTCTCTCTTTGTTCTTGGTATGTGTCTACCTGAGTTTGCCTCTGCCTACCAACTGAGTGATAAAGTCCAGAGGTTATGATGTGAGAGAATAGAAAAGGACTAAGGAAGCCCCTTACCCTGTCTTTGTTCTCAGTGTTGACCAGAAAATTCCATGGGTGTTTCCACATGGTTCAGTCCAGTCTGCCAGGAAACTACACAGGGCTTTAAGATAATAAACAGATACACATGCCAGAAATATCTTCTCTCAATACATTTCTGGGCAGCTTGTTCCTATGGTTGGATGGTTAGTTACTCATTTAGTTATTGTGAGCTTAAATTAAAAACCAGATCAGCATGATTTATACCTAATAATCTGAAAGACAAGGGGAAACATTTTTCAGACATTCTGCTAGATGGCTCATTTTATTTTATTTAATCTTTGCAGTAACACAATGATTGATACTGTTCGCATTTTACTTACTAGGGAACTAAAGCTCAGATGGGTTAAATTATGCTAGTTTAGAGAAAGAATCTGTTGGATATGGTTTTTATATTTAACACTGCCTGGCTCCACAAGACCAAATTATATCTCTGCATTGCAGAGTGAGGTGTATTTTGCAAAGTGTGCTTCTAAACAAGGCACAAATAGTGAGCATCTAATTCTTCAAATTCAAGAGTGATACTGAATTCCCTAGTAATGACACATCTTTGGCAACAAACCATGTAATTGTATTACATCTTGTATAATAAAGTAGAATTTTACTGCCATATAAGTTACTGGCATTCCAGAGTCTGAAACAGATTTTAGTCAGTGTTCGACTTTTTCAATCTATTGACCACAGATAGAGAAAAATAATTACAAAAGAGAAAATATCCCCCTTTCTTTTTCCAGCACTTGAAATATTACCGCCTGGGTTCAAATTGATTATAACAACTTGAAAGCCACGGAACTTTACCAGCAGCATTGCTCTAACACACATTTTCCCTCTGGACATGATTGCCAGCATTGCTCCGTAAATGTGAACACTAAAATGACTTAACCATTATGTGATTTCTTGTGAAACAGGCCCTCAAAGTCAAAGGTGGAGCAATGCAGACGCTTGCTTTTTTTTTTTTTTTTTTCTATTTCTCCCCCAGGCACCCTGCTGGGCTGATTTGTTTTCAGTAACATTGGTGATTGTCTACTCTTATCCAGTACTGTCTAATGAACTTAGAAAAACCATCCTTATGAGCCTCCTCAATTGTGAACTTCCTGTGGTTTGTATTTTTCGGGGGCATATGAAGGTAAACACATAGTCATGGAGGTAAAGGGGAGGAAAAGGTCAGCAGAAGGGAAAGAAAAAAGAGGAGCTGCAATGAAACTAGAATGGGTGCAGTCAGTCAAGAAGAGTAATGGAGTTATTGCTTCCATGCTGAAACTGTCATTACCAACCGCCATCTAAGACGAGGGAGGGTACCAAAGGAGAGACGCAAAAGCACGTCCTTCTTCCCTTCTGGGGATTTCTTCTGCACCTGAACCTTTAAGTGCGGGCCAGAATATGAGTATGATACAGACATAACCCACATAAACGGATGGACATAGGCAGAATCATTAAAAATACAGATAAAAATACAAATCCAGTCCTGAAGACACACTTCCTACTTTACCATTCTTGATTATGAAACACATAGTGTCAACATATGTTTCCCATGACCATATAATTAATAAGCCCAATTTAGTAAAGAAAATTCAGACACATCAAATGCAAAAAGTTAGAACTTACCTTGAAATACTAGGTAAAGGAAGTAGGATTACACAAGAATACAGTGTTCATAGCAGGGTATTCATTATTTGAAAAAACATATTTAGTGGAAATGTGTTTTTTTTAAATAATTTGAAGTAACAAGTATCATTTGAAAGTCTTCTGAAAGGAAAAGTGTGCCTTGACTATGGATCAGATTATGGAAAGGGTATATAAACCAAGGAAAAAAAAAAAACGTGTGAACGGTCTCTGTTGCTGTTTTGACATTTACTTATTTTCCCAGGGAAATGTAGCACTTAGGAAAATATTCTCATTTTATACTGCTGTCATTTTTTTCATCCTTTGTCAGAATTATTAAAACACACATTTTAGAGCAAACAGGCAAAACCAAGTGTGAGAAGGCGAATAGAAAAATATGCCATCTTATTTCTCTAGACACTGGAAGCCACTTCTCCTGTTCATTTGATACAAGTGGAAGGATAAAAATCCTCATATATTTATTTCAAATTATAAACCAATTATTCTGAAGCTTTTTTTTTCATTTCATTGTATCTATCAACTGTAATAGTAAAAATGAATAATACTGATATACAGGCTTTCTGGTACTTGAGTGATGGTTATGAAATAGTTTTTGAGAAACTAGTTTTAATGCTTTTTGTTTCTAGTCATTAAAGTAATACATATTCAATCACATCCATAATAGAAAAATCTTACAAGGTTGAAACCGAGCTCCCCTAAAACTGAGTTCCCATGCAGAGTTTACAGTTAACATCTCTATCCCCTTCTTGTCCTGCCCTCGTTCCTCAGGATAGATGAGCATCAAAGAAAGGGGGGACTGAAATCAATCAGGACCCTGTGGGGCCTTTCCAGTCGTAAAAGCCTCTCCATGTCCCCATTTCTTGTTTGTAGAAAAAAGGCTTTAGTCTCCAAGCCTTCCCTGAATTTCCAAAGAGCTGACTCCAACGTTAATGATCAGAACAAGTGAGTCACAGGACTCCCAGTTCCTCCAGAAGGGGTATAGATGATGATCTGAAGCGTATCACTGAGTGGGTCTCCAGAAACTAAGACCCCCTCCTGGTGGAAGATGGTGGCTTCAGGCTGATCACAAGCATGTAGACCCCAGACTGGTTAGAACCAGAAGGCTGATGATTGAGATTCTCAAAACGTCACCCTGTCACCTCGTCACCAACCAAACAGAAGAAGGTCCACAAGTGGATCATGCATCCTATGACCTTCTCCCTTAACTTTGTGTTTAAAATGCCTAAAAGCCATTCGAGAGTTCAGGTCTTTTGAGCATGAGCCACCCATTCTCCTTGCTTGGTGCCCTGCAGTAAATGCTATACCTCCCTTCACCACAACCACCTGGTCAGGAGATTGGCTTTGCCGCACATCGGGCAAGCAGACCCAAGCTTGGTTTGCTAACAAGCTCTCAGCTGCAAAAAAATTTGCCAACTTTCATAGGAAAAATGATCCAAATAGTATAAATTTCTTGCTAACATAACTGAGAGATGGGGTTGGGTAGCATGTGTAAGTCACTGAGATAAAATTGGCATCGTAATTCTCTAATCAGCCAGAGAAAATTTTCACTCATCTGGCAGAAAAACTGGTAGAAATACATGGATCCAGAGTCTAGGTCACCCATGCACTCTGTGTGAAGGACACATTTAAGATAGTTTTCAAATCAAATAATAATGGATTTAGAAGACATCTCAACATGGGAAAATGAGATGAAGGTGTAACAATGGTAGACAATGAACCCTGCAATATGTAAATTCAAATGGAAGATGACTGTATGATTATGAATGTGCAATATAAAAGATAGTTAGGATTTTAATAATATATTTACTGAAATAAAGGACTAATAAATAGTCTGGACATAATAGGGTCCACAGGGCTCACATTACTTTGGCCAGGGTGAGGAGAAAGTACAGAGGCAGGTAAAGCACACTGCAGAAGGAAGTGCTCTCACCTAATTTTGATAAAGTTCAAAAATATGAATTTGATTGTGAGTATCAAGAATGGGAAGTAGACTGAAAATTTACAGTTTAGTTTTCAAAACAATAGAATAGATAACATGAAATAATTTTAGTGGAATAAAAACATCAGTTAAATAGATGAACTGTAAAAGACTCATACTTCCTCATTATAAGACATGGCTTATTAAGTTACATTACAGATGAAATCCAGCTATGTTTTGTTAATAATAAACACACAATGTTTAAATGGAAGCAACCTTGAAAGTAAATCAATGGACAAAGGAAATATAGATGGTACATTTAATATCAAAGTAAATACCCACATCACTGCCTGCTTGATTTAATTATTAATGAAATCATGTTTCCTTGATTTTAGGATGTCATACATTTTGACACTTCCTTGATGTAATAAAATATTTTGTGAAAAAAATATATCCAACCTACACTTACTGAAAGTTTAAACATTTATCCATACAACTACATAGCACCTTCTTTACTGTGTCATACAATTGACTCTAACCCTTTTTCACATTATATTCTAATGTAAATTTGGAATTACCTTTGGTATCCAACAGTATGTATGTTATGATAATCTGCTGCCTTCCCTAACTTGTGATCTTAATCTCTATATTTACTACTTTTAGGCGTGGCAGATGTCACTGAAATGCAAAAACTATCAGAATTTTGTTTGTGTTTTCTTTTTAGCTAAACTAGGATTTCACTTGCTTTTGTTGCACTGTGTATGCACCGAAAATTCACTTAACTTTCTGAACACTCAGTTTTAAGCTCCAAAGGACAGAGTTCCAAGCCTGAGTGATATTCCTTCCTGATGCCCACATTGGTTACACCAACTTCCCTCAGCCGTGCATATTTTATTATCCATTCCTAAAGATACAATTGTGTTAGTATCTGAGCAAGAAATGGCACTAAACTTGCAACTTACTATTTTGAGGAAAGCAAGAGTTTTAAAACTCATTTTTCAAATTCCTCACTCTAATTTCCTTTCTCCCTATTTTTCAATTCTTTCATGCTGAATTAGGTTTCTCCACTTTTTATAATATATAATGTAAAATAGTATTGCTGACAACAGTGAATTAAATTAGTTATCAACAGCATAAAGAGTTAACACATTTTTAAATTAAAATTACACAAAGTTTTAGAAAACAACAGCAAGAAACCAAAAACGTCTAAATAATGCATAGAACAGAAGAAATCAGAAATTATAATGGAAATTTTGTAGCCTTCTGACATTAGAAATGAGTCTATAATTCACAAAAGAATTAAAAATATATAACTGCCCTGCAAATAAATATTTATCCTTACTAATAAACAAAGACATTCTACTTAAAATAGCAAGGCAAAGCCAATCATCATCTATAAAATTGGCAAGGTATATTTAAAAATGATCATTTTTATTAAAGCTACAGATGTTTTCTTTTGTGATTACCAGTCCACTGTCGCCGGTATGACACTATCAGACACTGTATTCCCTATTTGCTACTGCACAAGTTTTTAAACCAGACTGGGGCATATGGCAGAAAGAGCAAAGACACATGAACTTCTTCCCTAATGTCTTTCAGGCCTGCCTCCACTCTGACCTTTGGATTCTTTTCTTTCTCCGAGGGAAAGTGTCAGAACTGTGTTCGGACTGTTTTTATTTTTAATAGCAATTTGCAGAAGTAATAGCATTCAACTTGTATTTCATTTGATTTTATTCTTTTAAACTCTTTTTTCATTACTTTAACACTTCAACATTTTAATTTCCCTTAACTATAAAGGAGAAAATATAGTGACTTAAGAGAATATGGAACCAGAGTTAGTATAATCAGAGCCCTCACATATCCTGCTAAAGGTGGTCTATATACACTGTTAAATCAAGAGCCCTAACAATGGCCACATTTTTTCCCCCAGAAATTTCCCTTCCAGGTAATAATTCTGAGCGTCAAAGATAGGGCAAAAGTTAATTCAAGAATTTTCACAAAGTACTATGGTGGCAAGAATAAGCCAAAGGCTCAATTCCCATTACAAATATTTTGGATTATCTGCTAATCTACAGCCATTCAAAATAATATTTTGAAGAATATTGGCTAACTTTATTAGATGGCATCTGTAGTTTAATAAGGGAAATATCTTGAAAAACACAACGATGAGTCCCACCCCCCCACTGCTTACTACCTGGTTGAAATCTCTCTGGCACCTTTTAAGAGACATGCTTGTTTGGAGGCGTATCTTCCTATGAACTACTTCACTAACATAAAAATGTGGCTTTTTTTAAAAAAGCATCAGCCTGAACCATGATTTTACTAAAACAATTAAGTTTTACAAAAGTTATCCAGGTGTTTTCTGAACTATATCTGTATCCATGGCAGTTTATGATTTTACATATTGCATATTATAAAAAATATCTAGCATTTAAAATGATCACAAAAATGCCATAATCAGGTTTAATTTAAATCAGGTTTCTGGCAACCATAAGCCTTCAGAACAGACCATACATCTGACAATGATCTCTTGCTCTTGAAACAATAATTATAGCTCTGACACCCTTACTGAGTGGCCTAACATAACCATCCTCGCTCCCGGACCACACAGATAGATTGCACAGCCAGCTGTGATCAGGATGTGGAGTTAGAAAATTTGAGATATTGTCGTAACTCTTCTACTTTACTGTGTATTTCTTAGGTTAAGATTTGCCAACTTTTTTTTTTTTATATATAGTCACCTATGGTAGGAAGTGCATATATCCCCATGTATGGGTATATTCATAAATACATTGAAACAACTTTTTCATAAAATAATTTACCCTTCTGTCATTTATTGTGCTTTGATATTGTCAATTCTATATTACCTCAGTATGTTTTAAAAAGCTGGTCATGGTCCACTCCATTGACTTTGGCCTTTTAACTAATGAACTACAGTTTGAACAAGAACAGATGGCTCAAGTCACTTGATTCCATTTAGTGTAAGTGTATGTGTGTCTTTGAGATGACACCATTGTATGTATTAGAAAAACATGTCTCCTCTGGGTGGACACAGCTTGGTGGGCAGGAAAGTAGGGGAACATATGGAGCCTTTGCATCAATCTGTAAAAAGCATCCCCTCCTCCGTGGGAAAGCAGTCCTGCATCCTCGAACAGGGCTTGAAGGGCAGAGCAAGCCGAGAATTCAGTTTACGCTGCGATCGACATTTAACGCATCCCTAAAGTACCTTAGTTAGTGCCTTTGTCCTTCCTCTTAGAGATCACATTCACTCTCTGTGTTCAACTATTACCGGGGGGACATAGCTACACTTTTTTCTCCATCTTTGATCTCTCTCTACACTTTAATTCAATAGCTACCAGATAGTCCCACTTAATCTCTCTCAGCATTTCTCCCTACTAAATACGGAACGTTTTCATTTATTACCTTCTTCTAAGAGGACAGCCATTTTGCCTCCTTCAAGTTTATTTTTTCCCTTTTTTAAAAAAAATTGAAGTATAGTCAGTTTACAATGTTGTGTCAATTTCTGGTGTCCAGCATAAAATTTCAGTCATACATATACATACACATATTTGTTTTTATATTCTTTTCATCTTAGGTTACTACAAGATATTGAATAAAGTTCCATGCACTATACTGTATAAACTTATTGCTTATCTAATTTATATGTAGTAGTTACTATCAGCAAATCTCATACTCCCAATTTATCCCTTCCTTCCCCCTTCCCCACCTGGTGACCATAAGTTTGTTTTTCATTTCTGTGAGTCTGTTTCTCTTTTATAAACAAATTCATTTGTGTCTTTTTTTTTTTAGATTCCACATATAAGTGACATCATATGTTATTTTTCCTTTCTCTTTCTGGCTTCACTTAGAATGACGATCTCCAGGGCTAGCATGTTGCAGCAAATGGCATTATTTTATTCTTTTTATGGTTGAGCAGTATTCCATTATACATATGTATATATACTCTACTTCTTTATCCAGTCATCTATTAACGGACCTTTAGGTTGCTTCCATGTCTTGGCTGTTGTAAATAGTGCTGCTGTGAACATTGGGGTGCAGGTGTCTTTTCCAGTTAGAGTTTTCTCTAGATAGATGCCTTGGAGCGGGATTGCTGGAGCATAAGGTAAGTCTATTTTTAGCTTTTTACTAAAAAGTGAAAAAAAACTTCAAGTTCTTTTTATCCACACTATCATTTCATGAGTCCTCCTGCAGACCCATATTGAAGACATCTTTGATTCCTTTCTCTCCCCTGTCTTCTCCATCCAAGCATAAACTTTATCCTGAAAATGTCACTATGACCTCTTTTTCTTTAACTATTTCCCCAAAGTCATATCAAACATTCTTCAGAAAATGTCATTTGTGTATTTTGCATAACTAATATATATACATATATGTATATATGTTTATATATATATTTATATGTAATATACATTGCTTTTTTTTAAAGAAAAGAATATAGAAATTTAATTTCAATGATTTTTTTCCATCTTTCTGATAACGTATCCTTTCAAATCTGACCGATATCTCACCATATACAAAATAAAGAACAACAATGGTGAGGACATATTTAAAACCTGTGGCTAATAAAATTAATCAAATAATACATTTTAAGTAATCCCAAAATATGGTGCCAGTCTACTTAAGAAAAATGGTCACAGAAGATTACCTTTTCTTAAAAAAATGATGTGTGAAACTATGGTGTGCATAAAAGCTTGTTTTCATATTTTATTATTGTTAAAATATGGCTTCCATATTTTATTATGATGTTGATGAACTATCGATAAATATGTCCTGTATTTTAAACTGTGAGATTCTCAAGGAAAAAGACCATAAGTGATTGACATTTGAATTTTCAGACATGTCTGTCTATCTGGCACATAGCAGATGCACAATAAATGCTTGTTCAATGAGGAGACCACAATCCTGGGTCTTCCTGCTTGCACCCAGATCTGAGCATGTCATACAATTTTTATGGACAAACTGCTGAAAACTTAGTAGGGGATTTGTATAAATCACACCAGTGTGCACACTGCAATGCGGAGGCTGGAATTCATTACGGAATTCATGTTCCATGTTTCATTTGCTCCAACCCCTCTTTGCTCCTTTGTGTACCTTTCTGTCTTTCCTACTTGACCCCAAACTCCTCTGAGTCCAGAAAAAAAGCTAAAGGCACCCCGCCCAGTTAGGAGTATTCAAAATCCCAGGGTGCTACCAAGATTGTATTTCTCTGCCTTTTGAAGTCTCTTTAGTGAAACGGCAAACTCTAATTGGATCTGCATCTTTGAGGCCCACTTTGGGGACTGCGGAAAATAAACCTTGTACTCCTAGTTTTCATTCTAGCAGGATTAAATATGACATTTGTTTATATTTTAAGATAAATCTGCCTTTATCCTAAAGCATGCCACAAAATTATTATTTTATCATTTACGTCTGGCTGGTCTCGGATCATCAGTCTCTTGACTGTTTTACAGGATTTCCTGGTAAAAAGGATAAAAATAAAGTGACATGTAATAAAATCAAGGCCTCAAGAAATAATTAAAGCATGTAAAGAAACACTTTTTTATGGTGCATATAATAAACATGGATGTTTTTTCAATTCTTAGAAGTGTTCATTGATTTAAAAAAATTGTGGCTATTCAAAAAAGAAGTTGTGAGTAATTTATAGCTATTTAAATTGAAAATGATACTGGATGTAATCAAACATCATGCTTCCAGCCCTAACACAACTGCCTTAAGGGTCAGTTAGGAATTGCTTCCCACCATCAGTTCTGCAGCCTTACACCACTGCTGAGGTACACTGAGCTGTGGGAAGATGATTTAGCTAACAGTACAGACCCTGGGAAAAGACATGATGCCTTATTTTCTGGACCAGTGATCTGACCCAATATGGGATAGTAAAACTGATTATATAACCTGAGATGTGAATACCTAAGAGCAAAGGAGACTGATTCCCAAACTTTGTTCAACTTGAAAATGAACGTTCAAGAAGAGAGTGATCCGGATATCACTGCATAATGTACATTTAAATCTTTATCACTCTCGTGGCTTTTTAGCTCAGAGTATGCAGCTACTGCATTTTTTTTTATGTTTAATAACATCCTTTTATGACAAACCACTGAAGTCTTGGAGGTATCTCATTTTTATTTCAGACACTATTTCTGATCAAAGTACAAAGCAGAAAAGGTTGCAACAATAACCTGAGAATTAAGTGGTTTACATCCCCACATATGATGCAAAAGGAAGTGAAAACAGCAAGGACATTCTAGGCTGCTGGGATTCAGTCGTGTTCCTACTGTCTACTTAAAATGTCTTCATGTTTACTTTTCCCCCAGGACTATTGTTAGCAATGCCATTTCAAAGCCTAATAAAATTCTTCTATTAAGCCCCTTTTCCCCCCTCTTACGTGTTTCATCAATCACTGTAAAACTGTTCTCTGTCATGGGGTAATTGCAAAGTGGCATGTGGCATGCCAAAGAAAGCATCTGCATGTCCTCGTCCCCCTTATCTCCACGCGGGGCAAAGACGACAAGCTAATCTATTCGTTGAGATATTGTTAAACTCATCAAATAAGTGACTGTTTTCGGCTTCTGTGGTGTATTCTGTTACAGTATCAAAGTTGTGGCTTTCGAAGCCATTTAAAGAGGGCCGTGGCCGCAGTTAGCTGAGCCTAACGCCTTTGTGGTACAGACTTCCTGAAAATGGGACCTTTGGTTCTGGCTAAATGACTCATACCAGATATTTTGGAAGAGAAAAGACATGTAATTAGCACACAAATCTGCCTGTTGGTGTGTTAAAAAGTAGGACGACTTTAAATCGGGAGGATAAACCTTTAGTTTCAACGGGGCGCTTTATTTCAGGCCAGCCGCTTAGTTCTATTTTGTGTCTCTTTGTTTTCTCACCTAAAGTGGTGATGTTAATATTGCTCCTTTGAAAATTTCTGTAGAATTGCTTTCAGCAATAAAGGAGATAGTGGCCATACATGGACTTGAATAAGCTAAGCTGTGAAGCTACTTTTATCCTAGTATTTTAATCTTTAAAAACAGAAATTTACCTAAGTCATAATATAGAAGCCTAATTGATGCTTATAACTGTTTCAGTACAGAACCTCGATAAAAATGCAAATACCTATTTTTGGAGATTCTTTTTTTAATGTAAAAGCTAAAAGTGCACATTTTTAAAATTTTAAAATAATCACACTTGAATATGACACAAAAGCCTATAATCTGTATAATACTTGGTTATAAGAAAAAATTTAAGTGAAATGTTAACTGACAATTCAATTTTAATTGTGCTAACAAAGTAGATATTTGGAGCACTAACTCCTTGTACTTTGTTGTTTATAGCAGGCAAAACTTGCAGGCCAACCTAAAAATAAATAATGTGGGGCCACATGCTAATATTTCAGTTTTTATAGTATTCCTGCAGACACGCACAGAATAAAGTGTTAACTGAAGAAACAAGTGGAGCACGTCCTTATCTTACAACTCAACAGTTTTGTAGCAAACAACAAAATGATTTACCAAGAACAGGTATAACCAGAATCCCCCTTTAAATAATCCACTCTAAAAATCAACAGCTAGAAAGAACAAGAGATTGTAAGCATTAAAACTACTGTACCCCTTTCCACCTCTCTCTTCTAATAACGATTATATAATGAAATATATAATGATAATGGTATAATCATGATGGAGCACTTAACGACGTACTAGGCAGTTAAATTGACTGTGTCATTTAAATATTAAACAAACCTTTGAAAAACATTGCCCCCATTCTGTAGAATAAACTACTGAAGGCCCAGAGATGTCAGGTGGCAGGCTGAAAGGCACAGCACTGGAGTGTCAGAGCTGGGTTTTAAATCTAACAGCTGAGCTGATGCTCTAAAATATTAAGCCAGATTTATATTATCTCCACTGAGCATGGTGCCAAAAGAACTCTTCTTATGAGAAAGTTTATTTCAGTTTAACAGTGATGACGGCACAGACTCCCTGCTCCCCCAACCAAAAAAAAAAAAAAAAAAAAAAAATGAAGCTGTTATTTGGAATCCTGTTTGAAAAGAGCCACCATGAGATTGAGAAAAAAACATAGACTGAAGAGGCATGCAGAAAACAACATCTGAATCTTATGTGACTTGTTCACAGTTTAATTCCCCCATCAGCAAAACAGAATTAATGATGTCCACTGTAGCATTGTTGTAAAGATGGAAAATCCACTAAAGAGGGGAGGGAGGGATGACTAGGCAGAGCATGGAGGGTTTTTAAGGCCATGAAAATGGTCTGTATGATCATAGAACGCACAACCCTAATATAACCCTAATATAAGCGATGGACAGTTGGTGATAATGATGTGTCAATGCAGGTTCCTCAATTGTAACAAATGTCTCCCTCTGGTGGGGATGTTGACGATGGAGGAGGCTGTGCCATTACTGGTGCAGGGGGTGTACAGGCCATCTCTGTATCTTCCTTTCAATTTGCTATGAGCCTAAAACTGCTTTCAAAATCAAGACTTCAAAAACAAAACATCAAATGTCCTCAGGGAGAACTTGGTACATTGAAGGTGCTAACATTCAAGTACTGTGAATAATAAAGCATACTAGCTTTTGAGTAAATAGGTAAGAAAGTAAAGAATTATTTTTAGCCCACTACAGAGGCTATGGAATCCTACCTCCGTTATGTAAAGCATGTATTTATCACCATACTATATCATTAGGATGAAAAGTCTGACTGGATTTTACATCAGGAGGAATGCTAAGGTCTAACATTTATGGTCAAATCTTCATTAAGAAAGTAAACAGAAACACGTTACTGTGGAATTCTGAGACTAAAATAAGTTAGGCTTCATTGTAAATCTTCTTTACTCATAAATTGCCAAATGGAGCATATGCATAACAAATGGAAATTATAAATATGTTAAAAAGAATAAAATCCAAAGCATGAGGAACTTACATAAAAAAAGTCATTTCATTCCTATAGCAAACCTTTATCATGTAAGGACTGTACGCATTTCCAACTAGCACACTGAGAGGAGTTTGTTGAATTAGAAAAGGAACATGTTGGGAAATAAAATTTATGATTTGAAAGATGGAGGGGATGGTATTGCCTATTCGGTTTCACAAATGTAATCTTCTCATTGCCAAATTTTTCTCAAATTCTACACAACGGTTCTGTTTTCTGATTAATTTCTTAGATTGTAAGACCTTTCGCATAGTTTCTCGGCCAACATACATCTGCACGTTTCCCCTCAAATGTCTTTTGTTCCACAACGACACTCCATCTGTTGTTACTGCCTCACTCATTCTGCACCAGCAGTGCGGGAAGTCTGGGCGAGCAGCAAGATTGCCAGCGGACCCTGCTCCCGCCGGGTGGGAGCCTCTCAGCTTTGAATGTCAGACTGAATTCATTTGCAAAGCACATATTTCTGTGGTTTTAAAGGAAGCCAGACAGGTCGCATCCTTAGATTGTCAGCATTTGCATTTTTAGATGTCTGTTCTTCTCCACTTTATTCCTTTGATTTCCTTCCAGATTTAGTCTTTCGTTATGAGCTGGTTTCAAAGCATTTTTAAAAACAGGTTCTTTAATTTTGGTTCAGATCTTAGAGTTAAACCAAGAACTCTTTTTTACCACCTAATTTATATGCCTTTTTAAAATGAGTTTATTTTTGCTCCATGGAACAAAGCAAATATCAAGTAACTCTTTCATATATGTGTAAGTATTATATATTAGCTGTATACAGTGAGAGACTGCCTTCATTTCTAAAAGAATGAAAGATTCCGAGTGACTGTTCTGCTTATTGTTAAAAATAATATTTTAAAATGTATTAAATAAACATAGATGGATTTAAAAGCTATTTATGTGACTATACTTAAAGTTTAAAATAAGGGATATTTTATGAGCAAGTACAATATATTGAAAATGCAATTTGAATAAATGTAACAAGTATCAGTTTCTCCTAAGTGATGTGAGGTCTGTCGTAAGTGAAAATAGTTACGTGTCAACAGAAACAAGTAAAGAAGGAAATGTATTTACATAATGTTAACATAAGACACACTTTAAAAAACTTTTGCCATCTGAAATGTTTATGATAAATTCACCTGCTTGTTATCCTTCCCAACTTGTAAAACGTGCTAACATACCTATGACTGCTGAAGGGTTTTTGTTTTATGTTGTTTTTCTCATATGCATTCATATTCCATAATTCTCCTTTTCAACAACTCCAAGAAGAATTTTGACTAACTGAACAAAAAAATTAAGGTTAGGGCAACTGAAAAAATCTTTGAGTAGTTATCCATGAACTTTTAACCTTGATTTAATTATTGAAATATAGTGATAATAATTTTTAGAGACAAATACACTCTTTTCTTTGCTTACACAGTATATTGAACATACACACACACACACACACACACACACACACTTGGGGTAAGTACCCTGATCTTAAATAACTATTTAATAATTACCTACAAAGTCGGGGCTAAAAATCACAATCCTGTGTTGTGTCTCCCTGTGGATACAGGTCAATTTGAGCACCATGATCTGTTTTCCTCTATTTTTCCAGGTATTTCTTGGCAACTCAATTGTGTCATTTGGTTTAAAAAAAAATGTATAGTGTCTCTTTTAGAAATATGACTCTAAAATCTTTTTTAAAAAGAGTGAAAATTCATCCAGCTATGCTTCTCACTTTATACAATATACTCAAGGAAACATCCTCAATTGCTGTGTTAATATCCTATTGCTGCTGTAACAAATTACCACGTACTTGGTGACTATGAACGACACAGATTTATTGCCTTATCATTTCAGAGACTGGAGTCTAAAATGGGTCTCACTGGGCTAAAATGTGTGGGTGGCGCTGAGTTCCCTTCAGAAAGATCTAATGGAGAATCTCTTTTCTTGCCTTTTCTGACTCCACGAGGCCACCAGCGTTCTTGGGCTCATGGCCCACCTCCACTGTCAAAGCCAGAAATGGCCAGCTGAGTGTTTCTTCTATCTCTTCATTCTGACACCGACACTTCCGCCTTCCTCTTCCGCATTTCAGGACTCCTGTGAGATAATATCGGGCCCACTGAGATTGCCCAGGAATTACCCAACTTCAGGCTCACATGATTAGCAACTTAATTTCACCTGCAACCTTAATTTTTTCTTGCCATGCACTATAACTTATTTACAAGTTTCAAGGATAAGGGTATGGCTATCTTTGTGGGCCATTATTCTGCCTACCACAGTTAACCTATTTAATATGGTGACGAAACACTAATTAAATTCCCAAACAGACTGCAGTGGGCAGGTGAAAACCTTTGTCTTTCATGCGAGGCATGCGCTCTACCACTGAGCTACACCGCCCCCTTGTCTTTCAGATCCTATTATACATATACAATTACACAGAGAGAAAGAAGAATAAATAAATTAACTTTTCTCTCTAGCACAAAGTTAAAACTGGTGGTTTTCTTTTTGTGATTATAAAGCAATCCTAACTCTTGCCTACTATGTTTCTGGATTTGCCTGATAAATAGGACCAAAATGGTTTCTGAGTTGTAACTATGATAGAGGAAACATTAATGATTGCTTAGAATCAATATCCCGTGATAAATTAACAATATGACAGTTACAGTATGGAAACGATGATGGTGAAAATGATTCCATTGTTCGGATACTCCTCAGTTGAGTTATACATTTTACTGATGATGGTCAGTTGGATTGTTTGCAGGTTTAAATATTAGAAATCTTGCAGCCATAAACATTTTTGTGTCTTTTGGTGCATGGGCAGCAGAATTACTGGGTTATCAGATATCCTTATCTTTAAATGTAAAGATTATGCCAAACTGTTTTCCAAGGTGGTTTTAGGAATTTACATTCATACTAGCAGTGATGAGAATTTCCATTGTCCAAAAATTTCACTAACATTTGATATTGACAATCTTTTAAAGTTTTACCCATCCTGGTGGGTATGTGGTATTGACTTGTTTACTTTTAATCTCTGTGATTATTAATGCAGGGGCATCTTTTCTTTTTCTCACAGAGCACTTGGATGTCTTCTTTCATTGATGTATTTTCAGGTCTGTTGCTCATTCTTATTATTTTGCAGGTGTTCTTAACATATCCGATGTAAACGTCATTGATAAATTATATGTGTTGCATGTATTTTCTCCCACTATATGAGTTGCCTTTTTATTAATGATGTCATTTAAATAAAAATATATATTTAATTTTAATCTAATTCCATTTTATATTTACTTTTATGGTTACTACTATTTTGTCCTGTTGAAGAACTCATTTCTTAACCTGCTCTTAATCTTCTACAAGCTGTTTTCTGATTTTCATTTCATAAAAGTTTACAATTCAGCTGAAATTAACTGTTATACATGATGTAAATTGAGGGTGTGATTTTCATTTTTCCATATGGATATCTAATTGTTTCACCACCATTTACTGAAAAGATCATCCTTTCTCCTTGTCTACAGTACCTCTGTTATTGTAAATCAAAATAAGCATGGAAAAGAAATATAAAATTAACTATTAAAGAAATTAAATCTGTAATTAAAGATAAACAAAACACCAGGCCTGTATGGTGCACCATCTGGATGATATGATGAGATAATGCTATTTAAAATTCTTTCAGAGAACAAAAAAAGATGGAATACTATCCAACTAATTCAAAGAAGCCAGAAAAATCTAAAAATCTGAAAGACTGATAAGGATATTATGAGAAAGTAAAATTACACATCAACCTCATTAATAAACAATAATGCCAAAACGCTAAACAAAATAGCAGCAAATCTATTCCAGTAAAATACAAAAATGGATAATACGTGACTGCTAACTTTGACTTATTCCAAGAATACAGAGATGGTTTAACATTTGAAAATTAATGTAATTTGCCAAAATAGTAGTATAAAGAAAATACAGCAGAGTCATCTTAATAGATAAAGGACAAGGATTTTATCAAATTCAACACCTATTCCTGATGAAAATTTCCATAAGTGAGGAATATAAGGGATAAAATAAACACAAAGTTTAATGATGAAAAGAAAGTTTTCCTTTGAGAACAGAAATGAGATAAGGATGGCTGCTTTTACCACATCTATTAATCATTTTACTAGAGATACAGTGAGGCAATACAAAGTAACAAAAGGTTTAATTATTAGAAGAAAAAGATAAAATAGTAGATGACTTGATGAATTATCAGAATTATAAAGAAATGTAGCAAACTTGTTAGACAAAAAGTCAAGATAAAAAAATATTTGCATTTATTTTTTACAGAAATAGGCCATAAAATTAAAATATCACTTAAAATACAAAAAAGTAACACAAGTCTAGAAAGCAATCTAAAAAATTCTGCAAGCTCACTACAAATATCATTAACCACTATTGAGAATTATTGTAAAGCAGGCATATATCAGGTTCATAGATTGGTTACCTCAATATTACCAAAATAATCATTTCAAAGGATATATTTCAATTCATTCATCTTGAAACAAAATCCCAGCCAAAAAATATCAAGCTTTTGTGGAGCTAGTTATGCTGTTTTTTTTCAATTGACACTAAAACACAAAGGGCTAGAAATGAATAACGGAGATGAGATTACTGTCCTGCCAGAAATAACCAACATTAACAACAGCAAAACAAGAAAAATATATGAAAAAATGGTTTTCAGCACTGGACAACAGATATCAAAAGGCAGTAATCGCTGTGAGATGAGTAAAAAAGCTCTGCCTTGAGAGCTTCTTGACCATGATTCAGATGCAGCTTGATAAATTCCCTGAGCAGAGCAGATGGAGCCAATAGTGCCAGAAGACCAAGGTGACTAGAGTTTGCAGGACAGAAAAAAAAAAAAAAAAAAAAAAAAAGCTGCTGAGAGAGAGAATCCTAAAGAACTGCAAAGTTCCTGTTGAGGATTCAGCAGAATACTGAATAGTGCTGCATGTGAAGACAGAGCCATGTGAAAGGAGAGAACAGTGCCCTTTGCTCACACAGCAACACTTTCATTCCCAAAAGCCAAATGGAAAAAAGGACACTGGGCAGAAGGTTCAATAGTGTTGGGCTTCAGCAGTTTCTCCCATATATTCAAAAACTACATACAGATATAGAATATTTTTAAAATTCTTGAAAAAATCTTCAATATCTGAGATGAAAAATATACTTCATGTCTGTTTTCATTTTAATTTAGTTTAGTTTTGTGTGTATGGCCCATGAGTTAAGGATGGTTTTTATAATCTAAAGTGAATACTCAATAGCACTTATATATATATTTATATTATGTTAAATAATTATATAAGTACTATTCATATATAAACACTTTGATTTTGTCTTTCGTAGTTTAAAATATTTACTTTCTGATCTTTATGGAAAAATCTGCCAATTCTTGACTGAGATAAAATGGAAAAATTCCTTAAAGAACACAAACTATCAAAGCTCACTAAAGAAGAAATAGATAATCTGAATATTGGTGAAATCAAATTTGTAATCAAAAGTCTTCCCAGAAAGAAAACTGCAGGCCTAAATGGCTTCAATGACAAGTTATTCCAAACATTTAAGAGATAATACTAATTCTATACAAACTTTGTCAAAAAAATCCAAGAAAAGAAAATCCTTTCCAATTAATTCTATGAGGCCACCATCACCCAGATACCAAAATCAGATAAAGGCATTTCAAGAAATATCATGACCAGCTGGGTTTTTTCTAGAAGTGTAAACATGGTTTAACTTTCGAAAGACAATTGATATAATTCACTGTATTAATCAACTAAAAAAGAAAAAGAAATCTGATTATCTCTGTTAATGCAGATAAAGTATTTGACAAAAGTCTATTCCTGATAAACTAAGCTTCAGCAAACTGGAAATTGAAGGAGACTTCTTCAGTCTTATAAAGGACATCACAAAAAAAATCTACAATTATATTTAATGGTGAAAGACTAGACGCTTTTCTTTAATGTAAATAACAAAATGAGACTATGTGCTTTCATTACTTTTACTCAACGTTGAACTAGAGGTTTTAGCTAGTGCAATAAGCAAGGAAAAAGAAAAAAAAATGGCATTTAGGTTAAAAAAAAAAAGAAGTAAAAGGAAGTAAAAGAGATAAGTAAAACTATTTGCTGAATAGTCTTCTTGAAAAGGATAGTCTTTTTAGAAAATGAGGACAGAATAGTTTGTATGTAAAAACACATAGAACTTTAATCCCTACCTCGCACCATATATAAAAAATATAACTCCAAATAGACCACAATGTAAAACTTAGGGTGAATTTTTATAGCTCGAATTATAAAAATAGTTTTTGGATAACAGCACAAAAAGTAAAATCAAGAAATGATTAAATTGATAAACTAAGGTTCACCAAAAATTTAAATGTCTGCTTTCTGAAAGACACTGTTAAGATCATGTAAAGTTATAGATTGAAAGAAAATATTTGCAAAGAATATATCTCAGAAAAGACTTCAATCCATAATATATTTCAAAAACTCTCAAAATTCAAAGAGGAAAAAAATCAATAACATTGGGCAAAAGGTTTGAATAGACACTTAAAAGCTAGGGATTGCAAGAAAGCATGCAAAAGGATGCTCACCATCATTGGTAACTTGGGAAAAGTAAATTAAAACCACAATGAGCTACCATTATACATCTAATAGAAAAGCTAAAATTAAAGTGATGGACTGTAGAAAATGTTGATGAGAATATGGAAAAACTAGATCTATCATACATTATCTATGGGAGAGGAAAATGGTTCAGTCATTTTGCAAAACATTTTATCAGGTTCTTATAAACATACACTTACCAAATAAACCAGTAATTCAATTTCTAGGCATTTACTCATGAAAAATGTAAACAAATGTCCACACTAAGACTAGTGTATGAATTTTTATAGTAGTTTTATTCATAATAGTTCCAAACTATAATAACCCAACTGTCCATCAAGTGAATGATTAATAAATTATAAATAGTACTCAGAAAGAAAAAGAAATAACCTACTGATACTTGAGTGAATCTCAAAATCATTATACTGAGAAAAAGCAGGCATATTCAAAAAAATAACGTATTTATGATTGCATGTATTTGAGATAGATCAGATCTGTTGTTATAGAAAGTCACTCAGTGTTTGCCTCAGGCCTGGTTTGTGGGTGGGGACAAGACTGACTATGATGGATTATATGGGAACTTGTTGGAGCGATGGAAATATTCTATACACTAATTGTGGCATTGGGTATGTGGCTTTATAAATTTATTAAAATCATCAAATATAAATTTAAAAGGGTGAATTATTGTATGCAAATTAAAGATCAACAAAGTTGATTTCTAAAAATGCAAAAGGCTCAATATTTCTAAGATACCCTTGAAGAGAAGAAAATAAGGTAGGATGACTTTATCAGTAGAGACAATATAAAGTTACAGTAGTGCTGATGTAAGGACAGACAGAGAGACCAGTGAAACAGAACAGAAAACCCAGAAACAGACCCATGTGCAAATGTGTGTGTGTGTGTGTGTGTGTGTGTGTGTGTAGTAGGAGTAGTAATGTAACAGTAGTAGTACCATGCGCGTGGGTTGATGAATAGTTTGGAGAATAAGTGTAATTCTTCATGTGGCACTCCCAGAATTTAACTATAGACTGTTTATGGTAGTGATTACATTTGTAATATACGTATAACCTCTACTTGGAATTAATTAGCAGAGATTAACACAATCAAAATAGTAGACAGTCACCCCTATAATGTATTTGTGGTAGAAAATACTAGCAAAGAAATATAAGCTACTACACCAGGAAAGCAATTCATTAAATAAATAAGAAATTAAAAAATAAGAAACACTTCTAATCTAATTCTCCCCACCAAATTTGGCAACCATATAAATTTCCATAACCATTCCCCACCACGCTCTATATCCTCTGTTACACTGGCCATGTGATAAAGGTTTGGTATCAGCTTCTTTGGCATCCAAAATAGTAAGACTTTCGCTTAGCTCTTAGACCCTAAATCACATATCAGATCAGCATTCCAGTTCTCTCCAAGTTTAAAAGTACCCATTCTGATGTCTAATCCTGACTCGAATCTCTATGCCTTTTATCAGGTCCTAGATTTCTGCAGCTTGGGGTACTCCTGGGGAATTTTCTTGCCTTCTACAAAGGATCAGCACAGACTATCCATTGGCATAACAGGTTCTTTTACCTAAACAACTATTTTTGGACTAAAAATGTATTGCCTAACATACAGCTGACACTGTAAAAGTGAAAGGCACTATCTTTGCCCACAGGAACATGGAAGATGAAAAGCTACAATTTCCAAGTAGAAAATTGCCTGCAATAACCAATGCTTCAATCCCTCTCCTGGGTAAACCCTCAGACCATTGTTGTCAGATATTTCTGCTTTTATTATCAGCTTTTTTTCATAGCCTTACTCTTCAACATATGATATATACTTCCTTTTGATTGTGTTAATCTTTGCCAATTAATTCCTTAGTGTATTTTACAAATATGCACAAGAGCAGACGAACATTTATCTAGTACTTTCCAGGTGCTGAAATCTGTAAGTGCTTTACATGTATTGTTTCAATAGATTCTCCCCCAAATTCCTGTGGGTTAGATTTTAGTAATTCTATTTCACCTGTTAGAAAATTAGAATCAAAGAGGTTGACTTTTCAAGGTTTACGAAGCTGGAAAGCTTGGAGTCAGGAAGAAAACATGCAATCTATTGCCAAAGACCTTCTTCTATTTTTCCTCTCTATCCTAACTTTTCCATTCCATTCCATATACTAGATTGATAATCTAAGGTCAATGTTCTACATTTTAATATTTTGGGACTGTCAATACTTTTCATTTACCACGAGCAACAGCAGCAATTTTTAGAATCAGGTATGGGAAAAATGTAATGAAAAACATCTTCAAATACGTAATGAAGAAAACACCACAAGCTTCTCTAGGGCCTGCACAATTATCTCCCAAATGTGGCTGGCCTTCCTAAGGAAGTAGAAACAAACTTTTATGACAATTTATATATGGTTAACCTAACCTGCAAAAATAAATACTGTTCACACAGTCGTGAAAGCTTTGGGCCCAAAACATAAATGTCATCGTGTCCTTTCACTACTTAAAAAGACTTTGTTTTCAAAACTGATTTCAAATTCCATAGCTTGATATTTAAGTCCATTCCCACAGCTTGATACTGAAGTTCCTCGAGGATCCAGTCCTTGGCTGTATCTCTCTTTTCATCCCACCCCTGCCGCCAACATTCCAGATCTATGAAGTACTTGAAGATGTTCAAACAACTCATGTCTCTCATTTTCAGAACCATTAAACATGGCTTCTGATAAATTATTATTTCTTAACTATTTTAACAAAGAATACTAATATTTTAGGACAAAATTCAGATTTCATCTTTTTCCAGCAACCTTGCTAATTTCTCATCTGCGTATGCGCTGATGCCCCTGCACGTGCCCCCGAGATGGAAGGCATTCCCGTCTTTCTTCCTGCTGTGCTTGAGTTTCCATTCCTTTATTTACTGTATGACTTTTTCACTTGGCCTTTCTTTTGAAGAGTAAGGACATTTTGTTCCCGCCTTTTCCAGATAAGAATAGACACAATAAATATTTATTTTAAAAAGCACTGCTTCTTACAATATAGCATTGTTTCCAGGAGACGCCTACAAATCAAGTCCATTTAAGTGTTCCACTGAAAAAGAGTGATTTCTAAAATTAAGAATTTTACTTAATATTTTTAAAACAGAAAACTTTATAGCCACCCAAGAATTAAAGCTTTATTGATGCAGTAAAGCCAGAAAATTTAGATGAAATCTTCGGGAACTTGCTTACCACTGAGAGTACTAGCTGCAGCCTAATGGAATTTACGAGCGGTTCTGAAGAACTGCTTCACGGAATTACAAGGCTAGAAATGAACCAGAGGTGGTCACTTGGTCCATCTCTCACGTTTAAATCATCCAGAGAGATGAAGAGTTACACTATTTGTAAAAAAAAAAAAACTCCAGAAAAGTAGATACGGCAACTTTGTACTCCAGTACATAACACTTTTCATGCTAAAAATCTCTCCCTAAATGTAACCTAAATTTCTATTGCTCGAATTTAAACCCTTTCCTCTTGTACCGTCAGTATTTAAGTCTGAGAAGAGCAGGTTAATCTCCACATAAGCAGCTCGTACACTGCAGCCTATTACTGGAGCCCGAGTGCTTCTTTTGTCTCAGGCTGAATAGTCATTTTCCAAAACTGTCCTAATCTTTGTGACACCTCTCTGGATTTTTGCTGAAAGCATCATCCTCTCGCTACAACAGCCTTCTAACTTTCACTCCTGCTCCTCAACAAGCCCTCCCTTCGAAAGCAGTCACACTATCATGCAAGCTTCAAAGAGGAGAGAATAAAAAAAATCTGTTGACAGTAAAACGGATTAATATGAAGTGACTAATATAGACCAAGATTGGTTACAAGGAAGCCATGATTATGTCATGCCCATTGCCTTGTAATATTTCAAATTAATTTGTGTCAATTTATCCCTCTACTGATTCAGGTATAAAAGTTAAGTTATAACTATTTCTTTTTATCCACAAAACGGTTACAATAATAACACCTACCTCATAGGATTGATAAGGATACTATGAATGAATTTAAGGTTCTTGAATTAAGCAGGTGCTCCGTAAATGTTACTTGTTACTATCAGCAGTTTTTGTAGTAGTACAAGTGACCTTTTACTATCTTTAAACATATGAACCGTGTAATATCATTTTAACTCTCAAAAAAGCCCTGAAATGAGTAGGAACACTGTCTCAGAGGAAGAAATAAATCCTAGTTTTCCTTGGTTTTATAAAAGTGGCTGCTAAAAATTATTAAAATATCTCTTTCTTGTGTTATGAATTTTGTTTAAATAATAATTAACATAAAACAAAAATTAGTAAGAGTTGAATTTTTATATTATTACATGACTGCTCTACGTCACTTCATGTCCTTAATACAATTACAAATTTTACTATTTTCACTTAATATTCCATTTGTATTATAATTCATTTTTGGTTTTCACTTTTTACCTCTGTTTTCAGTCTTTGCAATCTGCCTCACCTGTCTATTTTGCTTTCTCCTGAGTTCAGGATCTTCTAAGAAAATGATGGCATAATTTCCTTCTTTCAATTTTATGTATTTTTTGCATTGATATATTTTAATTAAATATTTTTGAATATGTTCTGATTCGTTTTGCAATCCTAAACCTAAGCTTGAGAGCTGTTTACCTTGAAAATCTCATTTATAGTTCCCATATTTGCAAGCACCATTCCAAAATATGCATGTCATTTTTTGTTAGAGCTGACAGCCCCTCGCTTTAATGTTCTTGTGTAGAAACGTAAGCCAACAGCTCACACCAACGTGGCCTTACAATCAAAACACAGGTCAGGAGAGTTGAGAAATCAAAGTAAACAAATTGATTATAGGTCATGTAAGGTGCTTCCGACTATAAAAGAAAACCCATTTCGAAGTGGTTTAAATCATAAGGCAATTGATTATCTCACAAGAGGAAAAGTGTAGCCTTAGAGTGACACAGGGCTGATGAATTTAGCAGCACAACCGTACCACCAAGGTTATTTCCTCTTTCTGCTCTGTTACCCACAGTACTGATGCTTTTTGCCTCGGGCTAGCTTTCTTCATAGTCATAAGACGACTTACGAAGTTTTGAATTTATAGTCTAACTATATTAAGACTAGATAATCTTAATATCTTTCTCCAACAAGACACTAGAAATACCAGATAAAATACGACAAGTAAAACAATCATACTCTTAAAGGCAAAACTGAGCATATTAGAAAGTATGAGAAATCCTCAGAGACAAAAATGAAGAGGAAGATTAAAAACTAGGATGTAAAACTAAGCCTCAAAGGACTTTTTGGGGGTGATGATTTTCAGTGGGTTCTCTGGGAGAAGAGACAAGGACTGAACTTACGCAAGATGAAGCCAAGAGTAAAACCACTGCTTAAAGTCACTGCTTAGACATCAAAGGACTTTGCACTTAGTAAAAGGATGGACTTTACATGGTCTTCACCAGGGAAAAAAGGGAACATAAACAATGATCTGTCTTGGCCTAGGCAGTATGTGGGGGACATTTCAGAATCCGTAATAACATGCCTGTCACTACGGAAACCCCAAGCTGACAAACTAGTTGAAAGGGACTCTGAGATGGTGGTGATGAGGGCATGGTAGCTGCAAGAAGCCAATGAATATTCTTCCTTCGTAGAAAGATCCTTGACACAGGGATCACAGGGACCCGAAACAGAAAGACTGGCTATAGTAAATTCTACAACTAAAACAACACACACACATTCACAACCTCACCATTTCTGAGGATCAGCAGGAACAATCAGTAAGAAGTTTAGGATCTTTTATACATGGAATTATTGAAATACATAAAATAACTATGTTTAAAATGTGAAAGTGATAAGTGATGAAATTTAAAATATGTAAAAGGAACAAAAATGTTTCTATTAAGGGCTCAAAAGAATTTAAAAGAATCAAGTAGAAATTCTCGAATTTAAAAAATGGTTGCAGTTAATAATTTAGCAGATTGCAACACAACAGATTAGCTATAATTGTAAAAAAGTGTTGATGTACAGTTAGATCTGACAAAGTTACTTAAATGTGTATCATATATCAACAAAGAGATGGGTAGTGCAACAGAGGTCTGAGACATGAAGAATGAAAGAGAACATTTGGCTGGAATTCCAATGAGATTAAATGATTATTTTAACAGTTAGTAAATGAAAAAGTTATAGAATTGAAGAAAAGAATGTTTAAATACAGGAAATAAAATTCCAAGCCTTGAGAAATAAAAAGAAATCTAAACCTGGACACATCACTGTGAAACACAAGAGACGATCTTATAAATAGTGTTATAAACAATGTTTGTGTCCCCCCAAATCCACATGTTGAGGCCTTGACCCCTAATGTGATGATATTTGGAGACAGGGTTTTAGCAGGTAATTAGGGTTGGATGAGGCCATGGCAGTGGGACCTTGGTCCAATGGGATTAGTCCCCTGCAAGAAGAGACATCAGCGTTCTCTCCCTCTATCTCTCTCTTTCTGTCTCTCTGTATCCCTCTCCCTCTGTCTCTTTCTACCATGTGAGTCTGAGGACAAAGCAAGAGGTTGACAATCTGCTAGCCAGGAACAGACCTGCTGGCACCCTGATCTCAGACTTCCAGCCTCCAGAACTGTGAGAAAATAAATTTCTGTTGTTTAAGCCGCCTAGTCTGTGGTGGTGTGTTGTAGCAGTCTGAGATGATTAATATGTACAACTACAGAGAAAAGATAGATGACCTGCAAAGATAAATGACCACTGACTTTTTTGAACAGTGATGACTAGAAAATAATGTACCATATACCTTCAAAATTCTTAGGGAAATTTATCTGTTAACTCAAAATGTTACATTCAAATAAATTCAATAAAAAATTACGAGCATCTTTAAATAAACAAACTCTGTATATTTGCTACCAATGATGAACTTCAGGGCAAAGAATGTGGAGCCCAGAAAGAAGGAATGGTAAACACGACAGGAAGGTGAGAAAGAAATGGATAAGTAACCAGGTAGATCGAAAATAACATCACTCCATCAGCAGTGCACTCAGAGAGACAGCGGAGAAGCGGTTTAGCACATATTTTCTGGAGCTGGCCTGCTTGTGTTTCAAATCTCATTCAGTCATTAGTCAGCTGTGTGATCGTTGGCGCTATATTAGTTTTCACATCTGAAAGACAGATATTTGAGGCTTATACGAGTTAATAGAAGCTAAGATCCTAGAACAGTTCCAGGCACAAAGTGAGCAACTTATATCTCTTATTATTTTTATTATTATACTATTATTTCAAAATAATAATGCCTAATTTAAGGGATCAAAAAATACCAAACTAAAATATTGGACTATAATGACAAGTCAGATAAAAATGAGCGACAGGTGTTGAAACAGTTAAGGCATTATATTTTGAAATCTATGTAGAGATAATGATTATCTTTGGCTTGTTTAGTTAATTATGCAAACTAAAAATGATGGGTACTACTAAAGGAAAACGAATAGAAAAGGAAAATGTCTCTCAGCACACAGTCTGACTAAATTTTGATTGTAGCTATGTAAACAGAAAAGACACATCGACTGTGAGAGGTAAAATTTAGGCTAGCCGGCATCTTTGGCATGACAGCAGTGAGCTGCAGGAGGTACAAAAAACGGTGTACCAAGTTCTAATGAAAAGACAGTGTGACTTAAAAATAGTATGTCTAGGCAAGATTTTCAAGTACAAAAGGAGCTGTTAGACATTTTCATATACAGAGGAACAGAGAATATAGTGGTCAGAAATTCTTCTTGAAAAAAACATTCTCAGTGATGAAATTCAGCTAATTAGAGGAGGTGTGTTTTTAATCCCAGAAATGGAGCCTCAATAGTGACAATTACTCAAGGGAAGCACTAAAAGCGTTTAAACGTAAAAGCAAGATTAAACTTCTGTAGAAATTGTGGGAGAACAGAGAATCAGTAGTGTAAGCCTCGATAAAGCAAAAATAGGAGAAGCAACAAAAACCAGGTAAAAACGGAAGGGAAGGGAAAAGTGTTACTATGATAATCAGTTCATCTTTTACAGCAACAGGCAACCTGGTACTGTTTGAAACTAAAATGAGTGGTTAAAAAATTTATCTCAGCACTCTGATTCTATTTACATTTTTTCTTTTATTTCCACAGTTACTTAAAAATTTATTTCTCTGGTGGTCAAAAATAGAAATCTACAATCAGCAATTCTTTCAGTTTCATTTCAGTTTCTTCTGTTAATTTCTAGTAAAACAAGCGTCAGCATTTTTCAGTATACAGTGTATTATATACTTTCAGTTGTAATTGTATATTCGTTTTCTTTTGTTAAATCTAGTGAAATAAGAGTGGCAACTTTCGGTAAAATAATAGCCTATCTATCTATCTATCTATCTTTTATCAATCATTTCCCTTGTCTATAATGTCCTTTAAGAGGTGTCTAGAGAAAGATCTCCAGAATAGTGTTCATTAAATACATAACAGCTGGCTTGGGGGGTTTGGGGATTTTAGTGATTTTTTGTTTTATACTTTTTAAAGGCTTGAAATTTTTATAACAAGTATATACATATCTCACTCTTATAAAAACAAAGAATAATGTTTATAAACAAAAGATTAGAGTTGGTTCTTTACTTGATAAATCTAACAACAGTATCTTAATTTTGACCTTCTAGTTGTTTTGCACAACTAACATACTATCATAATATGCTTCCTCCAATGGCAATTCCAGATTGGTGACAGGCATATTATCTCTCATTTCCCATGCAAAAGAAGATGAAAAACAAAAATTATATATAAGACCATCCTCGTAGTTGGTGGAAGACATGAGTGGCAAAACTTAAGCAATATGTGAAAAAACATGATTCATATTTGTTTCGATATAGCAGAAATATGACTGTCTTTTTCGGTAATGAAATCTGCAACAAAGATGTCAATTTTTTAAAAAGCAGTACGCGTTATTTTTTCTTCTTGTATTCAGACTTTCAAAAGATGTGATATGGAATAATATTTTGCAACTAATCAAAGACAATTGAAATCCAAATACAAACTATATTTCTACTCAAATTCAAATATTTTCCAAGTTGTTGACTCATCACAACTAAAAGCAGCTGGTGTCCTATTCAAAATGACTGTAAACAATTTATGTTCATGCCTCAAAAGATTATCAAAAACAGGAAAAAAATGTATTTTGCAAAAGAGATTGCATAGAAAGTCTAAAAAAATGAATTTGACCATAAGGGAGGTGTTCTGTAGCATTAGGATGCTTTGAAGGCACTTTAATCTTAATACATGTGTCATGAAACAAAAATAGATAAATCATGGCATGATTTAAAATATCATTTAAAAAGGATATTTTGGAAGGAGCTGTCAGTGCTATTTTTAATAGTAAATTTTCAATCTCAGATGATTTTTTTTCACTACCAAGAACATTTGTTAAAAAGAGCTTTAAATCTCAATATATAAATCAATACCTAACAGAAAACACATGAATTACAATTTCCATGCATCATTTAAGACAGGCTACCAGGGGACACTTGTCAAAGAGGACCTCGCCAGTACTAGTTGTCTCCAAATTACAGTGGGGGAAATTCACCCCAAAGCATGTGCAAAATAATCTACTGAGACACAGGAAAATGTTAGCATTTCTTCATTTACTGATATCTTTTCCTTTTCCCATTTCAGTTTTGGGGTGTTACATAATGTTGAGTGCTGCAAATATCATTTATAAATAAATGACATAGATGTGTAGTCTAAAAATTCTAATTTATAGCACGAACATAGGATAAAAAAAAATCACCATCATTAGTTAGAATAGGCTTGATTTCCATGTCAATTCTAATTATTTGGTAGTTATTGATCAATAGACTACTCTTGAGAAAATTCCAAGGCACTATTCAGTCAATGTTGGTAAAGGGTACTGCTATGGATTGAATATCTGTGCCCCCTCAAAATTCAAATATTGAATCCCTAATCCGCCAGTGTGATGGTGTTTGGATGTGGGGCCTTTGGGAGGTAATTAGGTCATGAAGGTAGAACTCTCATGATGGGATTAGTGCCCCTTTAAGGGGATGCAGTTACTAGAGCGCTCCCTCTGCACCACGTGAAGGTACAAAAGGAAAATGGCCATCTGTAGACCTGGAAGGGTGTTCTCTCCAGACATCCACTCTGCTGACACATTGATCCTGAACTTCCCAGCCTTCAGAACTTTGACATAAATGCTTACTGTTTAAGCCACCCAGTCATTACGGTATATATATATATTTTTAATAGCAGCCAGAACTAAGACAGAAATCATGATGCTCATCTGTGGGAGAAGACAGGAAGCATGACATCATTGGAACGATCATCTAGCATCCCGCTCTGGACACTTCTTGGTTATTTTATGTGGATAATTTTTTTGTTGCTATCCTTTCCTTTTCAATATCTCAAGACTCCTGTCATTTTCCTAGACGAGACACATTTCCTCCCTCTTTTGTCCCCCATCCCTCAAGGCTTCAAAATAGCACGTGAGGACGCTCTGGATGCCAAACCTGCATCTGTGCCCACATGGAAGCCAGAATCTCCCTCTGTTCTACACTCCCACTTAGCTTGGCTTTTCCTGTGCTTGAGATCCCCTCCGTTTTTGTCTTCATTGAAGCTACTCTTTCTTTTCTCTCATCTTCTACTCTTTGTCTACTCAATTCTTTCCAACAACCTTCACATTTGGTCAATTTCCATATGGGCTGTTTCTTTTACTTTCATAGCCATACAACTTAAAATGATTTCTTTGCTTCTCAGCCATGACTCAACCCATTCTAGATTGGATTCAGTCACCAAAATTTCACCCAAGTAATCCTTGCTAATGTCACTATTCGAACACTTTGTTAAAATAGTTACTAAACTTTTTTCAATTTTCACTGGGTCTTTCAATAGCATTTGAAACTGAACTCTTCCTCTTTCTTGAAATACCCATTTCCTTATCTTTAATGATAACACACAAGTTCTCCCTACCTTTGAGGCCACATTTCTGAACCTCCTATGTCAATTTTCCTTTCTCTGCTGATTAAAGATTTTAGTCTCTTAGGACCTGAGCTTAACTCCTCTTTGTTTTCATTCTATGATCTCTCTTATGTAGTCTCTCTAGGCAATCATATTTGCTTCCACGGCTTCCATTAATTAACATCAGTATTCTGCTAATGACTCCAAAAATTTCCTGTCTATTCAAGACTTTTCTGTGTTCCAGACTATTATTGTCTCCACCTAGATATAAGAATAGCATGACAGTCATACTATGTCCAAAACAGAACTCATCATTTCCCTCTATGTAGATTTCTCTTATCAAACGCATCAACATCCCCCCAATGGTTCAGACTGTAAATCTAAGAGGTGTACTTCACATCTCATCAAAATATGGTCACTGACCACAGCGTGTTAGATACATCTTCTATAATTACAGCACTGGACCAGCTACACTTCAACTTATTTTTGTTCTTAGAATTTGCATTTATTCATCATTCATTCTGCGCTTCCACTGTGATATACTGATCGTTCCTGCCTGCCATATCTATCCTCGGGTACATGCTTCATCAGGCTACCTCCCAACTCAGCCCTCAGCTCAAACGTTGTCTCCTTATGAGTCTTCATGACCACCCAGACCACTCAGACGATTAAGTAATCATTTGTGTAATTGTGTTTTTGATGTTTTCAGTCCTTCTAAAATCCACAAGAGCCACATATGCTTGCTCATGGCATTATATTTAACCCTAAAAAGTACCTGTTACATCACAGGTGCTCAACAAGTATTTTTTGAGTGAGTGAATGCATGAACTAATGAATGGTAAATTATACAAAAAAGCATCGGATCTGATTCAACCTTATTGCTCTGTTGTTAAAAAAGTAATCTATGCTAATTACAGACTAGACTTTTATGCTTATGATAAGGTATTATTTATCATACTACTTAAAGTATTTTTTAAATAGCTGCAGCATTTTTGTGTGTCTGTAATTTAGGAATATTGACAAATTAAAATAAAAGTTGAAAAATACATTAGAAATTTTAAAAAAGTAAAGAAATGTAAGATATAACCTAGTACTTTCTTGCCAAATTACAAAATGAAAGTAATAAAAACCAAACAAATGTTATTATATTCAGGATTTAAACACTTTATTTGCAGAAATTTTTAAAAAGTTCAAATGGCCATTAACTCCTTGAAAATAATTTTGAAATGACATGTTAAAAAAAAACGTAGGGAGGAGGAAATTTAAACTTAGGAGAGACTCATAGGAATTTTCACCACTCGCCAAGTGCTAAGAAGTTTTTAGAATATATTTAGTTGAAATTTAGTTTCAGAAGGATGCCTTTTCATTTGAATTTGTATTTAGCCTAGTTTTTTTCCTTATTCAATGACAAATTAATCTTATTATTATATACATGGATCTTATTATAAATACGGTAATCTTATTATACATAGCAACTTTATTATTTATATACACACAATGTACATATGTATCTTTTTCTTCTAATAAACTTTATACTAAAGTATCCTGGAAGTCTCTTTTTAAATTGCATAATAATAATGACAAAAATAAAACCTCATATGTAGAAATATCCATTACTTATCTATTTTTCCGTGTATTTATCAATCTTCATATATGTTTAAATAGCTAATTTCAGTAGGTGATTTGTTATGTCAAACAAAAATATTTAGAGTGTCATAATATATAGATTTGTTCAAGTTTTCATGTAAGCCCTATGTTTCTGAGCAATAAAAAATATGAATATTTATATGTTTGTTAATCAGTTATGAAAAATATTTATAGTGACTAGAACAAGCTGTTTTCTGATAGTTTATACTTTTAAAATCTGTTTCCTACTGTACTTTATATCCTCCATTAAGTATCATGTCTTCAATGTTAAACATTAAAAAAAAATAACTTATTGGTGTATACATATATACAATTTGGGAGACGTTAGTTCCTAAATATTCTTTTTAAACAGGCTTCTATGTTAAATTCAGTCTCCCACCATGCTGACCCAGATGACTGGTACAAAGGAAATTTAACAAAAATCACTCTTTAAAGAAAGCTTACTAATAAGTAAGTCATAATTTTTTTTTCCTTCAGACACAGCAAGCCTAAAATATAAGTTGAGAATTAATAAACCACTAACAAGTTAGACATCATATACCCTTATGTTAGGTGTGTGGTTAAGTGCTCACAGGTGCTGGCTGTTCACAGAGTCTGGGAAAAGCAGAGGAGTACTTTGTTATTATATGTGTAACCTTATTGACAGAGCCTAGCTGCCTAGATGATCTTAATCTGACTTTCTGGATGGTTTGGAAAAGTAGAAAAAAATAAGCCTACCAAAAACAATTTGGCAGGAAGTGACCGAATATTAATATTTACATTAATAACAGTTCACTTACTGAGGTCTTTCTATATGGCCAGTAACATGGCTAAGTGCTATATTCGTATTCTCTTCTTTAATCTTTAAAAAATATTTTGAAGTTGATTACGTGTACACCATATAGGAATTGGTTCAACTATGACAGCTAATAAATGACAGAACCAGGATTCCACCCGAGGGCCGGCTTCCTCAGAGGCTCTGCTACAGCCATAGCCATGCCCCTTCCAATAAACTGTAATTCTACTTTTGATCAGTCTCAGTTAAAACTGTCAGCAGTAGCTGAATCTAAAAAGTTGAGGCACAGATTTCCCAAGTGGGTCTCCATTGTAACGCTTCATTTGCTGAAATCTACTTTGAAATAAACAATAGTCATTTCTTCTCCCCTATATTCATTATTTGTACTTGATATTCTAGTTTTGAATATTTATCATAGGTCAAAATTTTATTTTAAATTCTCCTCCCTAAATGTACCATATTTCTAAGTGTATCGTTCAGTTTTAATTATTGTTATAAGGATAATTTCTTTCCTATTAATGAAGGAATTGATCTTCAAATATTAAGGCATTATTGATTGGTACTAAGTCCTTGGATCATAATTTATGAATCGCTGGAATCTTTTTATAAAACTGTATTGCCAATGAATATGAAAAAAGTATGTGTGTACAAATGAATCACTATGCTGTACACCAGAAATTAACACAACATTGTAAATCTATTATACTTCAATTTAAAAAATTAAAAAAAAGTATCACCAATAATTGATAAGACAGGTCTTCTTTTCTCAACGTAATAATGAAAGTGTATTATGGGTTATAATCTAAAACCTCAGATTAACTTCATTCTTCTTTATTCTTAAAGCAGCCATCTGATTTCTTAAAAGATAACTGTAAAGACATTATGGACTGTAAAACAACAGCTAATTCCTCTATTGAAAATTTTCAGACATATTTATCTACTAATCAACTGAAATTCAAAGTCCAAAACACATTTAAAAAACCGTTGTTCTCCACATGGTGTTGCGTTATGAAACTGCTGCAGTGAACATCACACTCGTTGAACAAACATAACACTGTAATCGAGCATCTGCTTGCCTTCCTGCATTGCATACACAGCAGAGATTTGCTGTACTTTTTTTAGTATTCTCAAACGGTTTCTGTGTTTATAAAGGTCCAGAAATTATCTTCAGAACTTATCCACCATATGGCACCAGGAAACCTGGCATAAGAACCTTTCTGACACAAAGGATACAGAACTCTCTTATTTCAAAATATCAACATTTTTCCACAAACGCAGAACTACCAAGCAAGTGTTAAACCACCTCAACTTCTGTTCAATCTTGTCAACATTGATTTTGTTGTCTGTACATCTCAACTTTAATTATCAAAAATGCACAAATACAGCACATTCCTTCCCTTCCCACTTTGAGTTCTCAATGTTAAACATGACTTCAATTCTATTTTTAATTATAAATTTGTTAAGACTTAGGATGTGTTCTTGATCAGCAGAGGGCCAACAGCATGACGTCTCTAAATAAGTATGACCAAAATTTTAGTTCTGAGGTTACACTCACAAAAGAGAAGTAAAATGGAGGTGTCCACTTTTCTGGATAATTACTGCATAGATACCTGATCTAGTTAGTAAACCCAAAGAATCGCAAGGAAAACATACATATATTTTGGTGTTCTCTGGGAAGATTTTTACAGATTTCACAATTTGTTTTAACTCTTCTCTGCAATTCATTTTTTCCCTCTGTAAATACAACCTGAGTTACCATCAATAAAATAAGCTAACATTTAAGACGTAGAGAATGCTGACAACTTAGCTACTTTCATTCTATTATAAAAATGCATTCTAAAATTTATTGAATAGCTTACATAACTAATAATATTTATGTCTATCTGGGCCCATGTGCACACACTTTTCAATTTTTAATTTGATAAATAGAACCTTTAAAATATTAGAAAATATAAAACACCATATTAATCTATAAATGATATACTCTTAAAGGCTCCACTTTCAATGTGAAACAACTAAACATAATGTCAATTACGTAAAATCTACTTGCTATGTCATGGGAGGAGATTATGCAGACCCCACAGTAGCGAAAAGTAGTTTCCTTCCCTATCATGGTGACAAAGTGATTAACTAGCGAGTTCAGCAGGAAGGAATGACATGCTTCCAAGTGTGTGTGGTTCCTTAAACTTCGTCAAGACACATTGCCAGATCTTTCAATTAATGTGTAGCAAGGTCACGAAATCAATTTCTTATCAGCCAAAAACACTCATACAGTAAATTTTATTTTCAAACCATAATCTCTAAATTAAATCTGCGTGCCTAAAAAATATAGCACAGAAACTCAGCCATTGGGTGTTCTGCCTGAGAGCGTTTTCACAAATGGCACAAGGCTTTGTATGCTATATATAGCCTACAATGTTTGGTTAGATTCTAATCTTCTAGAGAACGTCATTATCTTTTTCCATGGCAAATAAAGGACCAAAGTGTTAATTTCCTCCTTAAAATACGTACAAGGTTTGAACAGTTCTGGCATTCTACCTTCCAGCAATTTATTTGGGAACTTTTAAACAATTCTAACCCATGAAACTGTTTATGAATGAGGATTTCTTGATAATATAAATTAAGTACCTGAACAGAAATTGTGGGAGAAATCATGCTAATATGGAAAATAGCATTCTTTTGCAGTAAGTTCCATGTAAAGGGACCTTGTAGGAATTGAGCTTGTCTGACCAAAGACACTCAAGATAACCAAGTTTTTAATGGAAACTCTTTGACCTGAATATAAAATACATTACTTATTCCATTCAGGTACTGGAGTTGTTTCTCTATATTCCAATTTCTTTAAACAAGAGTATTTTTTCCCCTAATATCCTTATTATCATCCTACTCACAACTACCCATGAGACTACAGTAATTTAAGCCCTGGTGCCTTTTTTTCTCAATGGCAGTGAACCAAAAAGGTTAAAGGAACTGAAATATTTCAATTAATATAGCCTTAAGGTTTTAATATTCAGAAAATCACAATTTTCATGCCAGACAAATATGATTTGTTTTATGGTTTTTATGGTTCAAAATATTTGAAACATTTATACAAATGTTGCATACTAAACACTACACAGTGGTATTATCTCATACAGCTGACTAACAAATTCTACAAAATCTATTGTAAATTCAGATTCTTGGGACCAGTTTGAAAGTTGGTAAAATATAGGATATAAAATCATATTTCAAGAAAACAGGAAGAAGAAATCATCTGAGGTAATATACTAGAGTTTTTCAAAGCATTTTTCACACATCCTCCTAAACATGTAATCTTTTGGTTGATTTCAGCACTGCTAAACAGAATGGAAAGAATCTTTTCTAAAGCAAGGATGTGAATAACTCTTGGGAAGGGTTAAAACACATTTTTTTAAGGATTAAACAAAACATGTTTGTGGATGGAGACAGTATTTTCTTCATAATCTTCATAATTTTCTTCATAATCAATATATTGGAAGCATTAAAATTCTAATGAAGTAAAGTCACAGAGAGTAAGAATATTTTATTTCTTCCCAATTCATTCATGTGATCACTTATTCTACTTTAAATGAATTTAGAGCCTGATTTAAATAAACACAATGCAATCTGTTTTATTAACAGTCCTTCACTTTGCACGCATTAATGAAAAAAAAAATAAAACTTTACCTTAAGTAGGCAACTGAAGAATAAATATAGCTCTATGTAATGGTGTATTTAAAAATGATTAGCTCACTGCAAAGAATGATAAATGTGGGACAGGTATTTTCAATTGCACATAGACTTGAATTCTTTTTTGCAATTAAAGAAAGAACAAAGTACAAATATGATTAGAAGTAAGAATATTATTTTGTTACATACCAATAATGTCACACTTCCTAAGATTGTGAAAATGGCATATTTCTTACACAAAATGCAGAAGAAAATAACATAGTCACTGTGACTCCTGGGACTCTGAAGATGAATGAGAGTGTGGGTGCTTCAAAAATAGGAGGTCATCACAAGACATTAGTGCCCATATTGCAAATGACCCTGCCTTAGGACATACCACTTCCTAGTCCACAAAAATGTTCAAAAGAGCAGTAGATAAGTTAATGCAAAGTCAGTCTTGCACAGTGGATTATTCAAAATGAAGAAGGAAGATGAAGATAGTTTGGAGAAAACCAACATGAAGGTTATGGTGCTAACTGATCATTCACACAAATTTTTCCATCTGGCTATGATGGATAGTCTTGGATCCATTCAAGCAGGAATACTGTCCACAGTGTCTTAATAAATTCAGCACAGGCAAGAAATGATAAGAATGGGGTACCAATCAATCAGAATAAGTACTCAAAAACAATCCATTGTATTTTACAGATTCAATCCAAGGAATTTCAGGAGTGTCCAAGGATACAGTCAAAAAGAATTAGTCATTGTCCCCAAATAGCAGTCATTTGGGGGAGTCCCCAGGTGGTATTAAATGCAGACAGACTCCATCAAAACTTTTTCCAATATTACATATTAATACAAAAATAAAAAGGAAATATGACAACATGAAAAAACAAACAATTGTCCTTAACATATAGAAATGAGAAAGGCCTTGCTGAGAAAGTGACATGAGTACTGGGTCTCAGACAATGAGTCTCAGATTATAGTATTTCCAACATTGAAAGTGTCCAGTTTCTCCCCTGAGCACACACACAATTGATGATCCTGTCCCATTTATTGAATCTGACACAAAGTATTTTGATGCCTGGAAAAATATGAAATCCTCAGAATGGAGAAATTTGGGCACAGGTTTCCAGCAGAGAAGACCGCCCCTCTAATCAAGTCCACTCACACCATCCCTGGCTCATCTCACAGTCATCAGTGTTCTTTGGAAACTGCAACACAAGGGCAAGAACCATTTCAAAGCGTTTTGTTCAGATTGTTTGTTAAATGGCGCTTATAAAATTACATGACTTACAACCCTCCTCCCTACAAAATGAATACGTGTACCATTTTATTCAAAGGGAGTACACTCAGTCACCTACGACAGTGCTAAACCTCTCCCACAGGGGAGCAAATATAAAAATCAAGGTTTTATAGGTTTCTTGTGGGTTTTTAGTGATTTAGGTGACTCTGGTATTGTACTTCTTTGCTGATTGTATTATATTTAATACCTTACTTTTAGGACTGTAATACGGGGGGGGGGGTTCACTGAATTCGGGTCCAGAAATTCCTTCCAAACAAAGAAGACACCAGAGAAAACAAGTTTTCTTGTTGGAAATAGTGGAAAATACGTTTTATTTATGTTCCAACCTCTACTGATTTGTAACATCCACCTGGGGAACTTTGGGGTCACAACCTGGTTCAGCAGAAAAGACTATCATGGCGGCGTTACGGTTAGGAGTAGGGACGAGGGAGCACATGCAAGCAGATGAAAGCATCACCCGCACTGGTCATGCCAGCTCCAGAGATCAGTCAAGCAGGATAGCACAGTGGAAAGTGCACTGAGTTTAGAGGCAAGAGACCAAAATCCAGATCAGTTTCACGTTCATGTTTCCAACTGAGCCAAAAATCTGTTAGCTATCCAAAAAAGTAGATGAGCTGGAAATTGGCTACAGTTCAAATAAATGTCTCACAATAATAGAATCAAATAATTTTAAAACTGTAAGAGACATTAATAATGCTCCTAGTCCAATGCCGTGAGAATCCCACTTGAACAGGACTAGAATATACATAACAAGCTTGGAGACTTTGACACAATAATATTAAAATTTATTCCTGAGAATCTAGTTACTAGGGCTTGGCACACCCGGAGGGTTCCAAGTCATCGGGCTGGGATAAAAGGATATAAAAGAGGGATCCAATAATGGAAACCTGGAAGATAAGATTTTGGTGTAGAAATTTTCTTTTTAAGATGATGAGATAATATCACAGGATTTCTAAAATATACCTCCCCGCTTCTTTAAGCCAGAATTAGTCTCAGAGACTTTATATCTTTTGTTATTTTCTCTGCTACATTTTGTCAGATCCTTCTTCTATTAGATGGATATTCGGTTCTCCATGTTTAGTCCCCATTTCTTGGTTTTCTTCTCATATTTTCCACCTTTGCCTTTTAGTTCTGCAGTCTTTGGGTATTATTTTTCTGTCATTCCATTGCACATTATTGCCTCAATTTGGGAATAATATAGATTAGAAGATAAATAGATTTTACTGGAAGAGAAAAACAGGTTTGTTTTGCAGGAACAAGAAAGACTATTAACTAGTGGATTAAGGAAATCACTTGGGGGGAACAAACAACATAGGTTGGAAACTGCAGGTAATTACAATATTATAACCACAGATGTTATAAGTGAGTCAAAAGCAAAGTCTGAGTTGAATCAAATGGGGCAGAGGTTCTTAAAACAACACACTTTTTCCTGGGTACCAAGCAAGGGCTTCATCCTCAAATTATAATGTGAAAAATCAAGGGCAAATTATACAATTATGGTTAGAAAACACATCACCTTTGAGATAAAGTAGGGGAGGAATTTGGGAGAGGTCTGGGCATGGATAATGGAAAAGATCATGGTGGGGGGTGAAATTGGATTATTATAAATGGAGGGTGATATTGAACTGATGAACTGAAGTGTGTCTGGACTTATTCAGGTGTATCGTCCACTGATGTGTAAATAAATTTGAAATTTGTAGCTCCCCTGTTGTATGTGTGATCATTTTTGTAGGAAAGGAAACTCAGGACCAGAGACTTTAGTCTCCATCTTCTGGTGATTTTTAAGCCCTGGCTTGCATTACTGACAATTTTACCAGCTTATTGTCTTGATTCCTACTGCTATTAAAGGAGATGAGGACAAGGAGAAAGACGGTACAAGGAGCTGAATAGCACAAAGTTTATGGGATCTACCGAAGAAGAAAGTATTTTTTTGTGGTATGATAGCTCTTTCGTCCAGAGAAGCCTATTTGCTTTGTTTGTTTGGATACAAAATTTTTGAGAATCATTTTGGGGGTATGAACTGGAGTTTTTCCTTCAAGCTCTCTTCTCTCCCTAAAAAGTGTCTTTTTTTTTTTTTTTTTCAGGCCAGTTGTTCTATTTATTCATCGTTGTGTCTGTATTTTTGGCTTTTCTCCAGTGACTGGTTATCCTTAAATGACCCTCATGTTTATAACTAGAGAACAATGTTGATTACCACAGGTAGCGTGGCCCTGATTTTGCCTGCCAGACAATTACGACCTCTTCAGTGCAATAAAGCTTCAAGTTTCCTGTGTGGGTGGGGCACAGCAATGTTCAGGCAATATTCCAGGTAGCATAGGTGAGGAGCGGGCAGAAAGGTGGCATTAATTTTCAGGGATGACAGGCAAATGACAAGGTTTCCTTTGATAGTGTTTTCTTGGCTTCATTTGGGAGTAAACACCAATGGGAAATTTATGTAGCCTTAGGAAAATAATGTCTCAACCAGTCACCAAGATTTCCACTCCCTTTCCAGGAAGGGGAAAGAATATCTCCACCCCAGGGAAAAGACATTGTCTTCACTGAAGCCCTGTTTGTATATTCTGAACTGCCCTGTTTGTAGCACTGGATTTTGCTTTGAGAAGTTCATTCTTAATTTATAGACTTCTCATGGCCCTTCTCTGACTTTACAGATTTAGGAGGTAGATGAACAGGAGCTAAACAATTGCTCCTGGTCTAAGAATGTCATCAAGATATTAAAGTTTATAAATAGTTTTAATTTGCATGCACTTATTCCTAAGGTATCATAAATATAGACACTACACATTTTTTTTTCTTTTTATCAGTTATTTTGATAACGTAGTGCCAAAAAAGCGAAATAGAGGTAGGAGGGGTTAAACCACAATTCATTTTTATTTTAATGAGATTCAATTTCATTATTTGTAGACGTACCTCACATAGTAGTTTGAGGACCATATGAGGCAATTGTCTGAATGTGTTTTCTCTGGGAAAATTCTTTAATCTATTAATTGAGGATAATATTAGCCCTTACTTCAAAATTGTTATGAGGATTAAATTTATAAACTCATGTAAAGTGCTTAGAATAGTCTAGCTCACAGAAAGCACGAAAATTAACATCAATATTACTCTTTTCTTGTGAGTAAGCTGTAAATCTGAAGTCACTTACTTAAGCATTAAAGAGATTGCATAAGAAAGAAGAGAAATATTGGGAAAACGGATAATCAGAAGACTGGTTAATTTGCTTCCGAAATAACTGGAAGTTGGCTATGAAGTATGTGATGCCCATTAAAACTGGGACTATAGAGCACTGACAGTCCCAGAACAGAGGAAAGGCCATCAATTTGGCCAAATGAGGTTAGAAATCTTAACGTACTGACAAAACAGTAGAGCTATAATAAACGAAGCAGAAAAATTGAGACTCAGTCAGTCACTTCGTTGTGTTAAAGGTTCTATTCCTCAAATTCCTCTGTTCTTCTTTATATCATTATTCTCTTAAAAAGCAACAGAGGGCTAAAATGTAGGAAAATTCCACAGCTAGAGTGCAATCTTCATTTAATTTAAATTTCCTAGCAGCTCCTAAAGATGTGACTGGACAGAAAATATAAGCTGGGGGAAACTCCATGCTCACTTTGCATGCAAAATGAAAAATAATCCTAGAAAAAATGATACCAAATTTTTATTGTTATTGATGCTTTATCAGCAGCATATATCTGTGTATGTATATGATGAATTAATGTTTTAGCCTGAAGTAAAAACAAAAAAAGATAGTCTTCACTTGGGAAAAAAAAAAAACAAGACTCTAATAATGTCAAATCAGATGGTAAGTTTTATCTAGACTGATTTAACACAGAATTTTGAATAAGTCTTTTTGATGACTGAAATTGGAACTCAGAAGTTCCATGTTTATTTTTACTATTTTGGTTTAATTCTGTGTCATTAGTTATCTGATACTACTTTTCTGATCCTAAATATGCAAGTAATCCACCTAGAAAATACTGATTAAAAATAATTAAAAATAAATGAGACTTCTACATGAATAAATATTTTCATGTTTCATTATAGACTATTTGGGAAAATCTGTAATCTTATGTTCATCTTAAACCTTTCTTTAAAATCTCAAGGTATTTCTTAGTTTGTACTTCATTAATTCTCATAGTTGCCCTATGAGATAAACACGAAGGATGATTTAGAAAAATGATCCCTGAAACTCAGTCTGTAAAAATGGCATTGTCAAGTCAGATCAAGTTTTTAGTTTTAAAACTGTGAAGCGGATCACTGAAACTCAGGTGACACAAGCAAGCCCTGTGTCTTTTTTTTTTTTTAAACTAAAACATGAGCTTAAAGAAAGTTTTTATAATGGTTTATTCTTTTATTTTTCTCTTTCTGTATGTTAAAGGAATCTGTAATCTTAAGGAGTGAATATTCTGAGGACGTTCCATCTAATTATTGTGGTTGAGTTTATCCTCTGTATTGTCACCTTTCTTGTCAACAGATGAAAGAGGTCGTATTTCCAGTACAAGGAAAAGGACTTCTGAAATTGGCAAAGGTTATTTTATTTATTTGGATGAAGTTCACAGAAATCATGCATCCTGGAATGTAAGCCTTGAGTTAATTTAGACTCTCATTCCTTAAATTGGTTACATTTTCCATTCAGTACAAGAAGTCCCAGGGAAACCTGTACCTCACTTTAAAAAAAAAAATTGGAGTTCACTCTGATGTGTTTCTAGATAGCTGTGTATCAATTTTTTTTTGTATTAGTATTCATTTACCTAAGAAATTCCTCTGGAATATGTAAAAATATGTTTGTTTTACAAAAACATTTGCTTCCTTAAGAATTTTAGTAACAAATTACATATGAAGGAAGATGTGTGTGCAATGTTATTGAAACATATATTTCCAAATCTTTCAATATTCTTTAAATATTACTTAAAAACCAAAAGGCATTTCTTTCCAAGGATTGGAATAAGGAGAAAAGAGAGAAGGAGAAAAAGAAGGAGAGAGAGAGAGACGGAGGGAGAGAGAGAGAAAGAAATCAAAGAAAATGTTTGTCCCGACTGCTGCTCAATTTTCTACTCCTAAGTTCCAGTAACATAAAATTTAATAAATGTAAAAGGACAAGAGAGGTTGCAGATGAACTACCAGGAAAGCTGATGATGCCTGATAAGAAATGAAAAAAAAATATTCAGAAGATACCATTTGAAGATTTAAGTCAAAAAGACAAGATTTAGAAGTTTCTGTGAACAACGGCTTTCTTAGAGGCAGTTTTGAGCCACTCCACCTTCAGGGTTTGTAACTGCACAGAAGTTATACATGGGTACAATTTAAAAGTAATTTATAAACTTTAACTTTCCTTGTTTTTGTTCCAAACTGTCTCACCTAATAAATAGACTAACTTGGGTCAAGAGAGTATTTAATTTGCCAGGATATGCAAAGCTAAACTGATGGACCACCTTTTTTCAGTAACAGAAACACCATGTTGGTATGCTAAGTTATTAAGGGTACCATTTTCTAAATTCTCAAAGCTATAATAAATTTTGAAACTGACAGAGACAAAATATATACACCCATTGTTAAAATAAGTAAATGATCTTGCCTCTTTCTCAATCATTTCTAAAGGTAATTATGGTGTTTGATCACACAAGAAAATGCTTGGTCTGTTCCCCAAAATGCACTGATACATTTTATGACATATTTGTCCTACATTGTAATGTTTATTTTATAAAATATTTTCATTAATAACTGCAAAATAAATATATTTCTGAATAAGCTGGCATACACTTAGAATCTAGTTCAACAATGTATTAGGTCTCTTTGTTACTTTTAGAGCTAGAGATACTAACAATATTTTTGGAATGGCATTCATGAAGAATAGGTAATGTTTGAGATGAACACATGAAAATAACACACCTATCTTTAAATAAATCACAGAACATAAGCATCTGAATGAGAATTAACAATATGCAAGTCAGTACATTTATTCCACTGATCTCGCTATTATATATAATATCAAAGCATTTCAAAATTTTTTGAATTGTCTTTGTTCCAGGCTATGCATGCAAAATATTTCACTTCATATTACTTTTTAACCATACACTATTTTCTTAAAACAATTTTGGCAAGTAATCTTCCAGTTTACCCATGAAATTTGGCTGAAAGTTTCTCTTAGCTGTTTCTGAAAATTAAATCCACTCTCAAAATCTCACTGCCATTGAGGACAGGGAAATATACACATACAGTTAAATAATTTAATTTATTATATTATATATAAAGTGAGAGTTCTAATAAAATATTGAGTACTGGCGGCATCATTTTCATAATTGAATTATCTCATAATTACATTTATTTGAGTGAGAAGTGGGTGATATCCACTAGTTTATGTTATTCTGACATGCTTGTTTTTAAAAATCATTGACATACGTAACATGACCTCATAAAAGTCAAAAGGTATATAAACACACACACACATATCATATAAATGTGACTACATGATTAAATATGAAATATCGTGGAGATGTGATGCAAAGAATACTTAACAGCAACCTTTCTGTTCACATTTCTATCACAGACATTACCAGTTCATTAAATATTTAAAACGGCAGCTATTATTAGGACATAGTTTAGATAGTAAATCTTACTGCGTTAACGTCTGTGTATATGTACGACACACACACACATTTTGTATGCTTTGCATCTGTTCTGATGATTCTTGGTTCACCCATTTTAATGCGCATCCTCTTTATTACTGAAGAACAACTATTGTGGAAGCAATCACGTGTCCTCAGCACGTCAGTTTCAGCCTGGGCAGATTCATGCTAGTGGACTATTTTAATTAATATTTTTCTCACATTATAAACCCCTGGACGACTCCTTCTTTCTGACTCTTGGAAAGCCATCGTGACGCAGTTCTCTCTGCCTTTACCACCATCACGCTGCTCTCTAGTTTATGATGGTGTTCTTCCCGTTGAGTTTTACAAGCATACGTACGGTTATTAGATAATAATGAAAAACTGCTTTTCAATCATACAGTATGTCCCCCTGAGTGCAGGCATGCTTCCCTGTGAAGTGCTTGTGACGCTGTTCGTAGCAGGCATGTTCTGCGCTATGGAAAGACTTCCGCGCATGTGTACAGGTAGTCCGTTGCATCCTTCCTGAGCCTTCGTGACCTTAACCGGGGCAATTGTTTCCCTCCTCCCCGTTCAGATTCCACGACACGTCCAAGAACACAGCCCCACTTAATGAGTTTGTACGAGAGCTGGGAGACCACTTTCTCGCACCCGTCCATCCTCGTACCCAACACGCACTGCACAGCCTCCTTCCCCCGTCCCTGCTTCTCCTTCTCACAGCTCAGCTGATTCCAACTCAGCCAGCACTGTGTTCCAGGTGTGCACAAAGATTCTTCCAGCCCTTTCAACTTTCCTTCCCTTTTTTTAACACCTTCCTTATTACCTGGAGGAGGAGGAATCTTTCACTTCCTATATTTGTAATTATTATGCACCAGAAGGTAACCAAAAATATACTGAGAACCATAAGGAATAGCAATAGCAGTGTACGTCTAAAGAATTAAAATAACTTAAATTTTATGGTTAAATATCTTCAACAATTTCAAAAGCCTTTGACTGTACCCCCAAATTTCTACACAAACTTTTCCATTTTTTATCTTAAAATATACTTATCAGCATAGAGATGAGTGTGTAAATAAACTCCATTAATGCCTCAATACAGTGGTAAAAAATAAATTCCTATTCACATGATACTGTTCTACCCATCTGGTTTAAAAACATGTACTACACTAAATATATCAGGTGACTAGTAATATGCTGACAGTTTTGGTAATCTGCAGAAGGCTGAGGTCCCAGGGCTTGAGTCCTAGCTTTTCCAGGTTAGCCTTGGGACGCTGGGAAAATCGCTTAAGCTTCCAAAGTCCTGCTTCTCTATGTTCAAAAGGCGACAGCATGGAGCCCAGCAAAAGCTGGTTATAACCAGTCATGATGGTGTTTGTGAGTAAAAGACAGCAACTGTAGATTTTATTTCAAAAGCTTGTTATGAAAATTAAAACTATATTGGGTAGAAGCAGCATAAACTATAATGAACTGTACAAATGGGAAGTGCTATTTGTTTTATAGATTGGGAAGGTAGCCTTTTGTGGGCTGCCAGCTAATCCTTTCTTACTCGACCTAACGGGGCCATCTTTGTAACACACACTATGTATCGTGTAACTCAGCTACTTAATACCTGCCAATAGCTTTTTTTTTTTTTTTTTTTTTTTTATTGTTAACAGAATAAAGTCCATGCCCTGGACACCTTGACTGAATTCCCACTGATCCCTCAGCTAGTGGACCCTGTGATACATTTCCAGCATGAAATACTTAGGAGTGCCTTAAAAATACACACGTGTTCAACTTCTAGGTCTTTGTCACTGCTGATTCCTTTTGCCTGACTTCTCTTTGTCACTTTGGCAATCTTGATAAGACCTATTTATTCTCAATTCTAAGCTTAAATGTCACCTCCAATTGGAAAGCTTCCCTGCAGTTGATTGCACATCTCAAATTTACCTCTTTTTATACTTTTTATAACATTGTATCAAATCATTAAAATAGTTCTGTAACTGTCCTCAGACATACTAGAAATCAAGGCCAATTTCTTATTTATGATGTTAATCCAAGCGCATAGCAGTGTTTGTTAAGCAGAGGCCTTATGGGTCAAACAGAACGAGTAATAATGCAGGCACTGGAATTAGACAGACTTGGGCTTAAATCTTGGCTCCATCACTTATTTGCTGTGTCAGCTGAGAATTTCACCTAACCTTCTTAAAACTCTATTTCCTTGTAGATAAAATGGGAGTAATAACGGATGAAGGCATTATGCTAATTAGTATCTTCGATTCAGTGCTGACGACAATGACGATGATGAAAGTACTCAATAAATACGGTTCAATAAAAAGATAATTAAATGAAATAAATTCACTGCTATTGAAACTTGTTTCTAGGGGACCATGCAATCCCAATTCTGAGTAACTTGTTCAAAACTAGCTCTTGGAACAGAATACATTTAGCAATGTTGGGTTACTACATAATATTTATTTGGCACGCCTTTGAGGGAGCCAGATTTTTTGAAGATTATAAAGATGATGAAGATGATGTTAATGATGCCAAAAAAAAAATCAACTTTCCTTCCTCAAGAAGTAGGCATCCTCTGTAACAGAACTTCTGTCCAGTGATTTCTTAATAGCCTACCAACAGTCTTAGAGAAATATAAAGAAAGGTGGGGGATCTCTTTAGAGATCTTCAAACTCTTCAAACCCAAAATACAACCTCGACTATCCAGCATTTGAAAATACAGTGCTTTAATTCCAAAACAATATTAAATATATTTCTGGAAAAAAGTGTCAAAAATCTGTCAGTGAATTAGTAAAAGGTGAAAAAGATAAAAACCATGGTTTGAACACTGTTAAGAGGACATTGGAAACCTCAGACAGTGAATATTAAAACAAGTGAATATATAACATTCTTTAAATAAGGAGAGAATTTAAGTTCAGAAGAAAATTCCCATTCAAATTATGTTCTGTGCAAAAAGAAACTGCAGGGCCAAAGGTCTTGAAATATTTTTATTTTCCACGGAAAATATTATCTGCCCTTCAGCTGGCTATTGACTTAACAGCATGGGGGAAAAACAACTGCATCGGATAATGGAAGATGTGTTTTTAGAAGAAATCATTAAAAACATGATTAGAAGCTGGTTGGCTGCGGAAGGTCCAAATTGTCAAAAATTATTGATGTTTACGATGGTAATCATGACAGCTGAAAAGTATCTAAATAACAAAAAGGCAACGCTGCTTATGAAGTGCTGGGGTGCAATTTGTAATGATTAGTGGAAAAGCACACTAATATGTTTGATGCAGTATTTTGAAGGTCACTCAACTATCAACTTGCTGTAATGCCGTTCAATTAAGTACACAATAAAGACCTAAGATTATTTATGGAAGGAATTTTCTAGTGCTTGTAGAATAGTAAATGACAAATCCCGGCTGTATGTACAAGCAGAAACGCCTGATCTAATGCACCATTAAGCAACTGCAGCTTTGCTCCACATTTTTTAAACATTAAACTAATTATGATGAGGTCTGGTCTTACTATATACTGCGTATTTAATCTTTTTTAAGAGCCTATCAAATTGAATCACCAGACACAACTTGTTTATGCTATAAGCAAACACATGCAATATTAACAATGTACAATATCCTGGCTTAATTAGAAAAAGTCCATGTTATCTTAAATACATTTAGGAGTGTAATACTACACAGTTCTAATGTGAACTTGCCATTTAATTATATTTTAAAACTAATTTATGTTACTTGGAATTTTTCTTTCTCTCTCTCTCCTGCATAGAATGCTGCTCTGTTGACCTACTTCAAACTAGATTCTACTAAAAATGAAAGCAAGAATAAAGAAAGATTGAGCGAGCCTTTAGGAAAGAAGAGGAGTGGTGGTGATGAAAACCACAGACAAAAATGACGCAAATTTGATTACTGGATGGTGATCTGTTCATCAAGCCGATGGGCTAAATTGTACCTGAGGAGGGATTTTCTGGGCATTTTTGCTCTGGGCTCTAGCCTAAAGTTCCATAAACGGGATCTTCTTTTTCAGACAAGAATATATTTCAAATTTTTCTTTCTGTCTCTCTCTCTCTCGCTCCAGGGCATATATGCTGGGTATGCAGGAGAAAACTTTGAATCTCTTAATAATTGTCTCAAATTTAGACACTCAATACCTGAAGAAGATATCTGTGGGCAACACCTATCAGTATAGCCTGGACTTCATGAATTCTCTGTTCTTTTGTCTCTAAAGATACTGACCTTGCTCTCTACAACCTCGTTTTTCAGCTTAGGTTCAAAGGCAATCTTTACCAAAAATAAGATACATGTAGAGTCAACAGAAATCAATAGTCAAGCATAAATTCTGACCTAGGGAGCTCAGACTTATTGTTTAGTAATTAAGCTTTTTTATCAATGGCATGAAATCAAACAGTGTACAGGAAAACAACTTCATTTCTTGGGCAAGAAAAAGAGCCATCACATCAGAATTTAGTCTTACAATATAATCCAAAAGAGGTGCTAAAGATTGTTTACCTTCACAGATTGTGACACCGTTTCCTGAAAATCCAATGTTGCAGTAACAGCCTTCAGCTCCATTCCGTATTTCACATTTTGCATTTGGGACACAGGGTGTCTTGGTACAGTTTTGAGTGTAGGAACGATTCAGCAAAGTGGAAAAACCCACTAAAGAAAATAGAGAAGCACACCCTTTAAAAAGAAAAAGAAAAACCTTCCCCCATTGTTGAGTAGTAGACTACGTATACATTAATATCCTTCTTTCTTTCCATTTGGATAAACGCATCATGAGAATTTTCCCCCAGGGAGCATTTAGGTGAATAACAGGACAAGAGCAAGTAAGTAAAAAAATTAACTTTTCTTCAGCCTCATCGTTTACCAAGTAAATCTCAACTGAGCTAAAAGTAATACACAATCTGGGCTTTATAAAGAAAACCGCATTCTTGGATAACTGGCCCCTTCACTCTGAGACGAAATACTTTAAATGGTCACTGCATGATTATAAAGGAATATTCATCCTCTGGGGCACGATTCTGTGCTGAAATCAAGGTCAGCTGAGTATCGGAGTCTTTCCAGAGTTAAATCTCTATTATTTCATGATGAAGAGCAACAGATCATACTATCCAGGAAGATAAATGCAATTATGTTTTTTTTCCCCTGTATTCTAATGATCTTCTAAAATTCTGCCTTTTCCATAGTGAAGTTTCTTTCACATGTTCTCCCATTAGGGGGAAAAACAATCAATTCAACATATGGGTCAAAGATTGATCTTTCAGAAACAGAACACCAAACACCACCAACCATATGCAGCGTTAAAAGAGAACAAGCCTTTATTTCAGAGTTATTGAAATCAAAGTTGGCAGTGGTATTTTGTGGGCTGGTAGGAAAAGATAAGGGAAAGCATAGGACGTTCCTCTATTTTTTTTTTTTTTTTATTGTTGTCCTAGGACTTCTCAAGACAAGCCCACTTGGGATGGACAGTTATAAATCATGCCAGTTATTATTCTGCAAATAGCCATCTGAGATAAATTACCCTTATCTGGTAACAAAAGATTCTTAAACATTCAATTCTAAATCCCAGCCTCACATAGGGCTGTACACACTGTGTAAACCAGAATTAATTCAGCCTCAAAGGCGTGATTTATTCTCTCCGTACAGTATCATCGAAATAGTACTTGAAGTGAACCCCAAATCTGGGCTGAGCGGCAGTCCCCTTCAAAGGCCAGAAAACCTCCCAGAAGTGTTAATGGTTTGGATTTCCCCAGTTTCTCGGGGGAGGATCAGAAGACTTGTCAAAGGCTGAGACTTCGGGGACTTTGTCAGGAGGAGTGAAGAGGGGCCTCAGTCCCTGGGCCCTGAAGAGCGAACTCCAGAGTTGAAAGGCCAGGGAGAAAAACATCCTGAGAAGGGCTGTGCCGCTTGGAGTCTTGGCCAAATCCACCTGGCACGTGAGTGCCACCCTGGAAACCTCTGACTCCCTGCGAGTGCACCCGGGGCCCGGGGCGCGCGGACTCACCTAGGAGCGGGAGGAGTCTCATTGGCGGCGCCGCGGTGCAGGCGGTGGCGGTGGCGGTGGCGGAGCAGCGGGGCGAGCGGGCCGGTACCCGGGGTGCGACGGGGCGGGCGCGCCAGGCTCCGGCTCCGTCCCCTGTGACGCACCCGCTTCCTCCGGACACTTTCCGGCCTCTTTTGTGTGAGCGTGTGAGGAGCGCGGAGTCCGCCGGCCACGTCCGGCCCCGGCCCCCGCGCCCCCGCTGACCTCATGGGCCGCTGGTCCCCAGCGCTCCGCGCACCCCGACGCGGGGATGGTGCCCCCTCCCCAGGCGCAGCGTCGGGGCACGACCCTCAGGGCCGGTGCCCAGCAGTCAGCGCGCCAGAGACCCACGGAGCGTGCCCCCTGAGTTCTAGAACTGCCTAGGCCTTAGGGGTCCTTCCTCCAGCCTCAGTTCCAGGACACAGATTTCTCTTACTCACTAATACGTTTCCCTGAAGGTCTATGGGCCCAGAAGTAGACTGGAGCTTGGCGCCAACCGGGGCCTTCGTTTCCAGCGTTCAGTCCTCATCTTGCTGGGATCCAGGGTTCCAGACTGTAGAAGAAGGATCTGCACTATCTTGCTACAGGTCAGGATTGTGCCTAAAACGGCTGAGTGGCAACCCAGCAAACCAAAAAGCCAAGTGTCAAGAACTACGTGACTGTGAAGTACAAAATGCTGATTTCCACTTTCAACTAAAATTTACGCTCCCCTCACCACCCCCTCCCCGGAACACCCGTTGCAATGCACGTAGGTTTCCTTTTTCATGTTACACTATATGAGTTGATTACAGAGACACAGCTCATTCAGGTTGAAACACAGAAATAAGTCTAGTGTAAAAATTTTGAAATAACTGGCAGGCAAGGCTGATCCATAAGGACCGAAAGCGGATCAGTGGTTGTCTGAGGTTGGGGAGGGGGCCGACTGCAGAGAGGCACTAAGGGAAATGGGGGGTCATGGGAATAGTCACCATCTTGATGGGGGTGGTGGTTCCCTAAATGATGCATTTGTCAGACCTCATCTCTTAAAGTAGTGCATTTTGTTGCATGTAAATTATACCTCAGTAAAGTTGATTTAAAGAAAAGAAATGACTGATGTTTTTGTCACTGACACAAGTCATGTCACCTTTAAACAGTTGGGCATGCCTTTGCTATATTTCATATGCATTCTGTTTAATTTAGTAAACGTCTGCTAAGAATCTACTCTGTACAGACAGTACCCTCACAGAGATGGACAAGCTGTGGCCCTTGGACGCCAAAATGATTGTAAACTAGCAGGGCAATAACTAAAACTGGTCACAGTGACATAAGTCACAATGATATATGTGCTCATGTATAGACATGGCTCCTTGCCTCTCCACTGCGTCTTCCTAGACACTTTCTAGCTTAACTTAATTCCCACAAAAAGCATCTGAGTGTGGTCCTACAATACATGAGGGGAATGAGGAACAGAGCTGTTGTGTGACTTGCCCAGAGTCACAGAGTTAGTCTAAGTGACTGGTTCTGTTAGACCCAGTGTATTTTGCTTCCATGTTGGTTGGTGCTGTCAGTCTCCCAGCTCTATTCCATCTACAGTGGTACCACCCTCAGAAGGATGCTGCAAAAATGAGTAATCAGTGACTGCTATTCAGGGAGTCTGGAAAGGCAATTTAGATGTCCTAAATGCCAAGAAAAATAAGTTTTGGTCTTTGTTGCTAATTGCTTTTCTTTTGAGAGTCCTTTTCCTTTTTTTTTTTAAAGCTAGACAGTGATTCAGTGAATAAAACTCTGGCAGCAGTCTGTATGAGGGATGTTATGGAGACATCAAAGACAAGGATGCCAGAATAGTCCAGGAAATGGACCACAGGTGCCTGAACAAGGATTGGAATACTGGCATGGGGAAAGGATTAGATAAAGAAAATTGACATCTGGTTGACTTGCTAAGGTTGAGGGATGCATTTAAGACAAAGAGAATGTGAAGATTTTCTAGTTGTGTGAGCAGAAGAAGGTTGGAACCATTCACAAAAACAGGAAAGAAAGGATGAAGAGTGGCTTTTAGAACATGAAAATGAATATATGTATACATATGCATGACCAGGACATTATGCTGTGTATCAGAAATTGATACATTGTAACTGACTATGTGTCAATTTATAAAAGTGGCTTTCAAGGAAAGAAAGTTAAAAGCACAGTTTTATATTATAAAATTCAAGGTGTTCCAATGACCTGACTCCATTAACAGGAAGCTAGTTTCTCCAGAGTCGTCATATACACTCATCATATGAAGTCACTGAGTACACTCATCATTTGAAAGACATAAATATGGAAATATATTGTTTTCTGAGACAAGTTATAAACTGAAACACAGCACCTATGTTTAAAACCACTATCATGAAATAGTTTACTCCATATATCAACCACTCATGCTTACTTTATATTTTTGTACTACAGATAATAGAAGACAGCCAATTAAAAACTTTTTTCTCTATGAATTGCTTAAAAATTAACAAAAATGAGCTGAAGTACAATTTTAAAGTATTTTTCAAACTTTCCTTTTCTTGTGTGTTCTTACTAAAAAGTAAGAATTTATTTGTGTATATTTTATCAAGGAATTACTGGAGAGCCAAAAGAAAGCATGAAGTGCTTTATGATGCTTATAGCTTTAAAATTGTTCTTTGTAAAAATCAAAATCACTTAAAAATTTAGTACTTGAAGTCTGTTGCCTTAAGGAATAAATATAGTAACTGAATAATTTTAGATCTGTTGTCTTTACTGAAAAAGGAACATTTAGAATTTTCAATCCAAATATTTTAATTGTGGGGGAAAAGTATATTTTAAAGAAGTATTCTCAAAGACAGGTAGAACTTTAAACTTTTATCAACAATCTTCATTTGGGTACCACTGAGACATGTCTAATTGTTTAAAGCTAGAACAGTCACTTACAGCTTGATTTTGGCCTGAGTATAACACATGGAAGTTAAATCATTTTAAGCTGCCTACCTGATTGTGGTTTTAATACACTAGTATACACATTCATCCTGCGATGTGAGATCTTATCAAATCTATGATTAGTTCTATCTTGGGTCTGTCTGTAATGTGCCAAATTAAACAGGATTTCCTTGAAAGGTTCTTGGTCAGGTTGAAGCTTGCTATGGAAAGAATTCACCATGGGACCTGGGTTTAGCTCCAGTTTTTATCCTGAATAGATTCCTTAACCTTGCTGGGGGCCAGTTTATCCATGGTAACATGGTAATAACAGTGCCTACCTTAATAGGTCATAGTGGGTTGGTAAGTTCATTAACAGACATGTCAAAACGACTGGGGATTTGATATCTTCATATTCAGCACATCAAATATAGGAAATTAGTACAGTTGAAATGGAAGCCTTCTGCACTGATGTATCTGTGCCCACAGAGACTGGCAGCTTCTGGTCCACCATCACGAGGCCTCTTATTCCTCACCTGAGTGTCGGTAGTGTGATCAATTTGTAAGTGGCCAGTTCTGTGACTGTCTCCAAGTAACATCGTTACTCACACAGCACTTGATTTTTCACAACTATGGAAACTTTGTCACCAATTTGTTCATTTAGGTAGTTCCTCATTCTTTCTTATTATCTTTATTCCCATCGGACCCTCAGTAGGATTACAATTTACCAGATAACATGTTTCCACCGTAAGTCAATTTTAGTGAAACCTAGAATTAACAATGTACAATTGGCAAAAAGATAAAAAAAAAAAAAAAGGAAAATTGAGTCATGTGTAAGTTTGGGAAGAGTAATCAGATGGCAACATACTCAATGTTTAAACCAAGGAAAGCATAATCTAAGTGGGACAGCAGTTCCTCAATGCAAAGGAAGTTCCACAGACAGACAAAGATTGAGGTTCCACTGGGTGAACTTGTCTGTTAATGGTCCTTAACCTGGTCTTGCTTTTAGAACTTGAAGGTAAGAAACCTAAATATTTTTTCCTCCACGACACTTCACACAGTGTCTTGAGGATAATAGATAATCAAGCGTTGAGTGAGTGAATAAGTAAGTCAATAAATATCTAGAACAGTGTATAGTAAAGTTTATCAGAAATGAAAATCTTTAATTTTGGAGATTAGTTGTTTGTCTTTTAGGTCTCCAGTTTCCTTTCATAATATTGGGATATAGTCAATCACAATCTTTTACATTTAAATTTAGGGGGAAAGCCAGAAAAACTCTTAGTTAACTGGAGAATAATTTATAGTTCCCAAATTATAAGAAACATTTTTTTTTCATCTTCATTTAAACTGATGATCTTAAATAATCAGTATAGAGATGCTATAAAGTTCAAACCTAGTTATCTGGAAATCTGTGACTCTACATTGAGTCTACTTAATGTCTGGTAACAGTTTGCATCAAATATAAATTTTGATGTGTTAATATATATTTCCACTGAGGCATTTTTAATAACTTAATTTTCTAATTATAAAACTCAAGTTAATATATAAAAGAACATTTTAGAAAATTGAGTTTCCAAAACTACAAACAGAAACACTTGACTGGCGTTTAAGCTACTAATTTTTTTTTAGTGAAAGGGGGTGCAAAAAGCGTCTGGTAATTTTCAACACTGACTGGAAGGAAGGAGATCTGAGTTCCTTCCCAGTCTGGTCATTCAATTGTTTTGTGGCCTTCGGAAAACTCACTACATCTTTCCATTATTCTGTTTAACATTTGCAAATGTCCTTGTTTTGTCTGCTTTTTCTCTCCTTTAGTTCCTGTTCATAAAGTTTTATAAATTAGCATCCACGTTTAGGAACTGATATTTTTAAGCCAGGCATTGACAACAACAACAAAAAAAAAAAAAAGAGAGAAAGAGAAGAAGAAGGATGTGCATTATGCTAATTGTTTGCATTATAACTGCCTTCTAAATTATTTTATTAATGTATTTTCCTTTGAACCTTTTCCATGTTACAAAAATATTAAACTGACCTCACTTTTTTAAAAGGGCAATGCCTCTAAGATAGAAACCATGCTAAAATCACCATCTATTTAATATTGTTATACTTTTTAGTCATGCTTTTAACATGTTATAGCATTGATTTATTCATAGTTGATTGCTCTTCTTCATTGAGCTGCCCAAAATAGCACCCTGAGAGGTTACAGAATCCATCAGGAGGTACAAGTAATTTAAATTATTTCTTTAGGTATATAATATGTTGTGCCTTACATTACATTTCATCTACCTTTGTGTTACTCAATCACTAGTCTATTATACGTTCTTATAATTCCTCACAATGGCTCAAATTTTTTAGGAAAATTAAATATAGTAATTACATACTGTCAGCCTATTCCAGGTGCTTGTTACTCACTATCACCATTATTGTTAACATGCAGATTGAGGACATAAGTCTCTGGTTCAGATCTCCAGGGAACATTATTATTAACTTCCTATCACTTTGAGAATTATCTTTTTATTCTTACTCTTTACTTTCTAGTTTGTCACAAATCTTTAATCTCAGAAAAGATTTAATTTTCTTTTTGTGATCTGTTTTATTAATATCCTCTGTAAGAAGGGATTGGTTGAAAAAGTAGAAAGCTATTTAGAAGTCTCAGTTAAACACATTAGCTTATAATCATTTGTAACTGATCTCATTAAAAAATTATTAAAGGTAGACATCAGACTGTGAGTTTTCCCCTTATTTCCATCTATAATGATAAATATGAGTACTGTCTCTAGCCAAATGTTAATATAATTTTGCCTACACAGAAATGATTAGACAAGTTTAAAGGTAACCATTTACTCTTCTAAAAGTCATGGTTTATTCAAATATCTTGTAATAACCTTTAATGAAAAAGAATATGAAAACAGATATATGTATGTATATGCATGACTGGGACTTTGTGCTATACAGCAGAAACTGACACATTGTAACTGACTGTACTTCAATAAAAAATAAAATTAAAAAATGTGATGGTAACATAAAGCATCATTGACACATACTTGTAAATTAACATTGTTAAATAAAGGCTAAGATAATACACTTTAGTTCTCATATATGTCAAAAAGCTTATTCATAAACCAGTTATACTAGTTTCTCTTCCAAAATTCTAAAAGTTATTGATTTTCCAAATTGTAATTTTGCCTAATACTCTTTTCCTACTTACATAATGCAATGATTATTCAAAATCTATGAATAAAAATAGTTTTTTGTGTCATATGAAATTATATAAACATCTTTGTTTCGTTCAATAACTTACAATAAAGTGATAGAAAACTAGAATGATGATCAGTTTTAATGATAATTCTAAGATTTCTTTTCTATAAATCGACTTACACAAAGGGAAAACTTATTTAAATGTTGCCTTTTGGAAGTGAATCTTGTTTGTGAGATGTAGAAAAAATTATGGTGCAACGAATAATTATATGAAAAAATTCTCACGTTATTTTATTTTTGTGACAAATGTAATTGCTGAGTCCAGAACATTGAATGATCAAGAGATTTTTTTTTCCTCTTTTCATTAGTAGATATTCGGGTATTTATAGGTACTTTCCAAATATAAATACATATGTTTAAAATGAAAAGAATTCTAAACAATAACTGTAATGACATTACTTAGGTTTGAAATTGTCTAGCTGTGAATGATAGAAGTTGCAGTTAAATTACCGTCAACATAATTGACCCTTTAATCCTAAAAGTTGAGTTTCTATTTCAAGGTGTTTTCTCATTTTGCCTATTTAAATCAGAAAGTATAAATAAGATTCCAATGTAAGTAGTTAACATTTTTGTTAATCTAGGTATATCCTTTCCTTAAAAAGAAAAAGGAGCTACATATTAAATATTCTCTTAAGTAGTTTTTATTTGATTTCTAGTATAATATTTTATAGTATCGGCCAGACTTCTTTTTAATGATTATTCTGTATCTTATTTTTAATAATTTCAATGTTCCATTATTAGCCATGTATCTTGTAACTATGTCCCTCATTGCCCCATATTTGTGAGAATAAAAAAAGTTTTATTTATACTTGCAAAAAACTATCTTAAAACTTTTAAACAATACATATGACTTTGAAATGATGAATCTTTGTTGACTGTCTTTTTGTCTTTGAAGGCTGAAATTAATATTATGTATTGTTTATATTTTCAGTGCTAAGATTGCTAAGGTTGATGTGTACAATTTTTAACTGATGTGTCTTGTTTACAATGTCCTGTGGTCCATTACCATAGCATTTGAGAGGAACCACATAATTATGGTCTTAGAGGTTGTTCTGTAAATATACTAATTTTGTTCCATTTCCCTACTATCCTTGTCAATAGAATGGCTAAATCTCATCCTTTTCTTTCTTTTTTTTTTTTTTTTTAATATATTTCTTTCTAAAGGACTTATAGGGCTGTCAACAAAAATGGATTAATTTCATACTTCTGTCATGATAAAATGTTTGATCGGAACAAAGACTTATCCTTGAATTGTACCTCATACTTTCACTATGCAAAAAATTTACTGAAAGATAAGGTGCCAACGAATTAATATATTCTTATCAGAATCTTTAGATGTAAACTTCTTGGTTTGTGTTGAATGCTCCATAGCACTGAAGAAGTATGTATGTGGTAAAATGATTTGCCCAGATGCAATTTGTAATGTATATTATCTAACTCTCAACTTAATGATATGCTGTTAGAGTATAAAATCACTCCAGCACTGAATCATCTCCAAATATGATTATTCAAGAAAAACAATAGCCTGTATGATGTAGCTAATAATTAGCTAAGACACTGGGAAAATAGCATCTAAAATAGATCTGAAGTGTCCTGCTTTATCTAGAGAACTGTGCTCCAGTTTATATCACTGCTCCGATCAGCATTCTCACGGGTTCCCATATGCCCAAGGGATGTCAAACTTCTCTGTCCTTTGAAGCCAAAGGCATCATTCCATCCACCTGGCCTGATGCCTCTGTCAGAGCAGGAGGCTCAGCGTGGCCCACGTCTGGCCTTCTGGCTCTTCCATGTGTCTTCAGACCCACTGCAGTGGCCTATTTATCCCTCTAGTCCTCAGTGGCAAGTTGTTTTTACAATACATACTTTTTTCTTTTCTGATTAAAAAAACTATTCTAATTAGGTGACTGGAATCAGATTGAAAGAAATACAGCAGGTTAAACAGTTCATTCTGAAGAGCTGTTCCCAAGACAAAGCCTCTTAACATTACTCCAGTGGAACTCACCCCACATTTCCCTTGGTAGAGTCATAGAAAGGTTTGATCGTTCATGAGAAAATACACACTGATAGGTGAGCAATTCTACAGGAAGGTGAATTTATTTAATTATTTTCATTTAAAGAAAGGAACAGATAATCAGGGACTAGTGTACTTCTCAAAGTTGCTTGCAGATATCCTGTGGTCATTCATTAATCCTCCAGTCAACATGACCGAGTGTCTATGTTATGACAAATTCTGTGTGACAGTTTGGAGATTCAAAATTGTAGTGTAACAATAAAAAAAACCTCCCAAAATGTTCCTCGGGGCTACTTCTGGGCTTCCTGCACAACGAACCAGCTGGGACTGGAGATGCCACTCTTATGCCAGACCTGACTTCCCGTGAGGCCCCAAGGTGCCCAGGTCCTCTCCCAGATAGCTCTTGTCAACAGTGGACATTAAAATTCAGACTTCTTGGCACCCAAATTGACTGATAATTCCTTCCTGTACAACTGACAAGACCCATCACCTACTCACCCCACCAAGAGGGAAAGCAGGGCCCTCTCCACTAGGAGGCACGTCTGTACTTCACGTTCAGGAGACAGACCTCAAGCAGCAGCCTCCCCGGGGGGGATGGGAAGACTGCAGGTCCTGTGCTCTCTCTTCTATTGCTGACCTTGGCTTGTAAACTTACCTGTATAGGCGCTTTCCTGGATACACCCTGGGCATTTGGAGTCCAGTGAAGGGGACTTTGCCATCTGATCTTTCTTATTTGCCCAAGCCTAAGAAAAATGGCTTTTTCAGAGGGTAGCAGACTCCTGGGAACCAAGAAATCTGGCTTTATGAACCAACAGCCTACCATCGGGGGTTGTAACTCCTCCTGTGAGTGGTTGGGGTGGGAAAGAAAACCGACTCCTGACGGAAGAGGAACCCTTCATCCAGCCTGTCTTGCTGGGCAGCCCAGGATGACTCCTCAGGGTAACGTGCAGTCAGTCCTGCACCGCAAACGTACAAGTTGATGCGACATGCTCCTGACATCAGTAATGGTGGAGCCAAGCAAGGGAAAACCAAAGAAATCATACTAAGAAATAACTGTCAGTGATGCCACAAAGAGCATAGCCTGTCCTGAGGGTGTGACAGGGATTTCTCGTGGCTTCTCAACGAATATTTTGTCTGTCCTTCCTAATAATAGTAGCCTGTGTTCTAAGCTGTGAACCTGGCCTGCTATTTTCTAGCCTGCCCTGCAGCTGGGAGTGCCGAGATGAAGTACTGGCCATCGAGGTGTAAGCACGAGCTTTGGGTTTGACTTCTAGAAACCTCCTTTAAATAGACTGATTCTTCCATCCTGCTGCTCACGATACAGTGGTAAAAGTCACAACCTAGAATGCCAGCAGTCGTCCGGGGCTGGGAGAAAGAGCTGCAGCCTCTCTGGTGGAGCCATAAAGCAGAATCACCCCCTGAGGACTGTCGATCGAGTGCCGCCTCCCAGCACTGGCAGAATTGACCGCCTCTCGCCTTTAATGTAAGAAAAATGACCTGCTGTCTTGTTTGAGCCATTGCTATTTTGGGATTTACTCTTAAGCATAGATAAACCTAAACTCAACTGACAATGTGTTTGACTAGCAATGATTTAGATTTCAGAAAGCTAGAGACGTGGACAGAGTTGTGATTGATACACCCGGATAAAGGCACGGCTGCCATGGCTGTTGGCAAGTGGATTTTTGGTACCGAAACAATGCCAGGCTTCCACCTAATTTATTCTTGACTCCCAGGAGGTAATGGTCAGAGAATGTCAGCTAAGGAAAACTGAGGCTCAGGAATGAAGTGAGAACATTAGGATAAATCAGGACTACCACATGGCCCTGAACTGCAGTTTAGGGAATTACACCCAGGTATACACACATGAATACATACATATGTGTACATGTATATATGTGTACATGTATCTATGTGCATATATATTTCTACATAGACACAGATAAAGTAAGTTTTTGAAAGTATGATTGCCTTTCATACCTGAGTATCACAAAAATATCCAAAATTAGAATCTTTATTTTGAGATTATATTTTCCCTTGAGTCCAGGGAGTAAAACAAAATTAGGGCAAACTAAATGATTTCTTGATATTTATTATGAGATAATATCTTTAATGTTAGATCTCTCTTCATCTCAAGTCTCTGAGCATTATTAGCTTATTATGAGAGATCCATAAGTTGTAAATTAAATTAAAGAGATCGTTCCTGAGTAAAACACGAATGCCACGTGAGAGTTCCTCAGTGTGGCAATGCCTAGATCCAAGTAGTTTAACTGCTCATGTCTCCATCCTCCATGCGTTTTGCTTAGTCTATTAAAAATAATGACAAAACTTCAAGATTTCAAAGAAATCCATGAGGATTTTGCTCAATCAAAGGGTTACTGAAACATTTCTAGAGAGTCGGTATAGTGACTTTAATAGATTATGAAGACAGTCATTAAATATAAGGCAATATTTATCACAGTAACGTGATAACAGCATCCCAGGGTGCTGTAAGTGAAAATGGGATTTTTTTTTATTAATTTATAACTATCACGCAGTGCTTCTGTAACACAATCCTGGGCTTTGAGAATGAAGCAAATGTGGCTTATTGATAAAGTCTTTTGGTTTCTAAGTGGTTGACATCTTAAATGAAATATTTAGACCTAATAGCTTAATAAAGTTGTCAGTTCTGGTTTTCCTCTCAAATGAAATTGTTAGATAATACTCACTTGCATATATTGGTGGATTTTGATACAAGAGTCAAAAAAGAAAACATTTTTATCTTTCTAAGAAGTCTTTTTTTATAGTTTATGTCAAGCATCCGAAATCTTTTGCTATGTATCAAATTTGATTTTGCATGATTATAAATACACTTTTTTCTTTTAAAAATTCATATTATCTTAGAAATGTGTTGATATTGATAAGATTCAAGGAGAAATAAATTTTGGGAGAAAACATGAAGAAAAATTTAAAGTACATTTTTCATTTATAAATAAAATAGAGATTCAATGGAACTGTCCATTAAAGAACAGAAGATTAGTCTAAAGTCTTTTCCTATTATAAACACACACTAATGATGAGGGACACCCCTTGCTTTGTGATTTGTGATTGTTTATGAAATTTAATTTCACCATTCTCGGTGTCACATAACTTTATTTTCCTTAGTTTGACTCCTACCTTGGTCTGCCTCAATGCTGCTACCTACATGTAAGTAGAGTGCCCAGTCAGACCATAAGTTCTCTCAGGGACAAATGTGCAGCTATAAGTATGTAATTTTGAGTTACATACTCTTCTTACTCATTGCTGCCCACTGTGAAAATCTGTCGTGTAAAATCTGTCATGTTGATATTATTACAGCAACACTGGCTAGGAATGCCTTGACACATGTGGCCTCCTACTGCAGATTCTCTGCAGTTGTGAATTAATTAGTTAAACAAACAGACAATCAAAACAAAAACAAACACCCAAACTGATTTGGAGAGCGATTTCTCAGTGTTTATCAACAGCCTTAAAAATATTCTTACCTTTTGACCCAGGAGTTCCAGTTCTTTACTTACAGTCTAAAAATATAAAAACGAACACGCCTTGATTTTGACAAGTTTTATGCACCAGAATATTTACAGCCACTTTAATGGTAGCATTCAAATATTGGAAACAATTTAAAAACTCAACCAAAAGGAAATAATTAGGGAAACTATGCCAGAACTAATCCGTGATATATTATATATATATGTTTTCTGTTGTTGTTATGAAGAACAGTTTCCTGGTTTGTCCTTTTCTTTAACTTTATCATGGATAAATGGAAGTGATGACGTAGACTTACCAGATAACAGTTACAATACTGCTGCATTCCAATTTCACTTATTTGGAATGTCTTTGTAGTAAGAATTGTTCTTGAAAAAGAAGATTTGCAATATCACAATGCATTTGCCTACTTAGACTCACTGGCACAGAACTGGCTAGAGTTGTATATTAGTAATGGATTTGTCTTTTCTCATAAGTTGCATAATAGTGATCATCATTTGGACAAAATAATAATACCGATTTCAGATTTTGAAAATGCCAACATGAAGACATAATGTTAATGAAAAATACCAGTGTATTGAGTCTTAAAAATAGTCATGAATACTGGAATAACTAAACACAATAAATATGACACATGCAATTTTAAATGTTATTTATAGAAACTAGTCAATACATGGAAGATTAGTATGGTATGAGTATGGTATAATAAGTTCTAAGTGAAGCACAGAAAGATACAAAACTGCATATACAATAGTACTAACAGAAATGACTAATAACTACTGTGTCATAAATGTTTGTTATGTACCAGCCACTTTAAAGCGTTTAGTGGGTAAAAAATTCATGTACATTGAAGACGACTCCATGAGCTAAATGTGCATCACCATTTTAGAAATTAAGATCTCAGGCTTAGCAAGAGTGAAATGTGTCCAACTCATCTCCTGGTGAGTAGCAGTGTCTGGACTCCATCTCATAACCCAAGGTTTCACTTGTCACATCAGTGTTTTAAAACTGGTTTGCCTGTAATTCATAATGAGAGATACGTTCGTAGCATTGCAAACTCAATACATGGACACACACACGCAAACGCACACATGACTTTGTATATGTAGACAGATAACTTTAAAGAGCACCATATACTAACTTGCTCATCTTTTTTTCGCTTGTGTCCTAACAACTTGGTTCTGCATTTTTGATGAAGTAGATCCACCTCTTCCTGTCAGAACAACAGGAAAACAAACTTCCCCTTTCCAAGAGTGGCTACAAGAAGTAGCCTAATATCTTGGCCAATTATTGTCAGAAAAACACCTGAATATCAATTATGGAAAAATCAGGGTTATTGTTTTACACAAAATAACGTGGTTTCTACTAGAAGAAACTACACAGTGTTCAGCTTAACTCGTTTACTTATCTGGAGGGCTATTTTCTGACTAATATCCTAGCTGACTCACGAAGATATCACTGTTCAGAATCAGACATGTTACAGGAACCAAGCTGCTGAAAGGATAGAGGTCAGAAACAAATAGATCTGGCTTTGTATTCAGTGGAAACCCCTGGCCCAATCCTCAAGTTCTCCTATGGCACAGCTCCCATAGAGGCAAACTCAGGTGGGATTTGAGATGTTCATAATAAAGCATTTGTTCCTTCATGACCTGAATATTTATTAATACTACACTTAAAAGCAATGCAAGGTAATGGGGGCATAACAATGAACAAAATGAAGCCTGATGAGGCTTATGTCTTTGTGGTTTATACTTGTCGTGTTTAAACTCTATTCCTACCACCTAGAACTACTTACTTGGATTTGTCACTTAAATGCCTAAAACATTTTCCAAAACTAAACGTCCCCTCTTCTCCTTGGCTTCTCCAAACAGAATATCTGAAACTGTGCTCACGTCCACACTGAAGCTAAGGACAATGCCATCCTCACTGTTACTCGATACACTGTCCTTGGAATCACTCTTGATTCCACTCTCACACACCCCAAATTTAACCCAGCAGCAAATTCTGTGAGTGCTACCTTCAGAATCTGTTTAGAATGACTTCATTTTTCCCTTGACCCTGGTCCAAGCCACCATTATCTCTCTCCTGGGTTTCTCCATTAATATCTTAACTGGAGTTTCTATTGTCACTTTTGACCGTAAAACAATCTGTATTTAATACAGCTGTCAAAGTGAACTTAAAATACATATTATGTCATTCCTCTGCTTAAAACCATCTAATGACAATCTATGATCATTCAGAACTGAAGCCAAAGTTCTTCCACTGACCACAGGGCTTTACATAATCTCTGCTCACTCCTACCTCCCTCACTTCACCTCCTGTAATTCTGATCTCACCCTCTCCCATTCAACTCTGTTGGTACTGGCCTCTTTGGGGAATTTATTCTTACAAGTCCCCCATTTAAAATGGTTTCCTCCTAGTTTTTATAGTCTTTGTCTGTCTGTCACCTGCTCAGCATTGTTACGTTGCTTTGGTGCTTCAAGAATTTGTTGAAATGCTATCTTATGAATGAGGCCCTTCCTTATTACTCAAAACCACACCCCTAAATTTCTCACTGCTTTTCCCACACAGTATTTATCACTATCTGAAAAACTATGTATTTTCATTATTTATTCTGACTGTGTATATATATACACACTCAAAAATACATATATATACACACATATATATACATATACATATATTTACATATACAAATATTTACATATACAAATATGTATATTTCTGATAGATTGTAAGATCCATGAGAGTAGAGACTTTAGTTTAATTTAAAGTCTGTACTGTTGGACCCATAGCATGAAGGGCAGTACCTGGCATATAACAAATGGTAAGTATTCACTGAGTGATCAAATCAGTTAAACAATAAATCCATCAACTCTGGATAGTAAATGAATAAAGACCCTGTGAATGAACAAAACAGACAAGATTATTGCCTTCTGGAGTTCATGGTTTGGAGGGAAGATCATTAAACAAGCAATTTTATTTTTTATACTATGTATGTATATAATGCATGGAGATACACATATTCAGAGGAATGAATTAGATCCGCTATGGAAAACTGGGCATGTGAGAACAGGGCATCAGGCACAAATTTGTGTAATTCCCAAAGTTACGAAACAGTCCATAAGTCTACTCTTATTTCTGAAACCCCATGTCGAGTTCAGGGGTTTCCAAGATAATTCAGTAAAAGGATTCATGGAACTCACTGGAAAATTTAAACTCATCACTATAGTTTATTACAATGAAAGGTTACAGATTAAAATCAGCCAAGAGAAGAGAGCGATGAGGCTGAGTTTAGGAGAGTCTCAAACACAGATCTAGTTGTCTTTTTCCACTGGAACCATGGATAGTGTTAGCTCTTCCCAGCAGTGGTATGAACATATGCAGGGAGCATTACCTAACAGGGAGACTCACAGGAGCCTTAGTGTCCACAGACTTTATTGTGGTTTGGTCACACAGAGATGGTTGGCCCCCTATGTGCCTAAATTTACTCCCCAGTCTGTTTGGTGGTCGAGCTGATACTGCATGGCCTGAAGTCCCCAGTGTAAGTCACATTGTTAGCATAGTCTATTTGATGTGGCCCAAGGCGTCCACGTTAAGAAAAGACACTTTCTACTGGCAAGACATTCCAAGCACTTCGGAATTACCACCCTGAATCCAAGGGTAGATGCCAGACCATTTTAGGGGCAAGGCAAAATTCTTTACTGCACACAAAGCCCCACTTGTAATTCTGAGTATGGCATGGCTCCTGTCATTAGGATATTTTTGCTAGTCCAGCTCCTCTGTCTAGCCAGAATCTTGACGATTCTTTATAAGTAGAGCTCTATTTTGGAAGTTCTTTTGATTCTATTTCAGCCGCATGGGGAGAATAGGGGCGGCCGTGCTTCTGTGGACCCTGACGTCCTGACCATAGTTGAGTAGGGGGTAACCTGATCCAGCTGAAGACTTTTCTCAGTATTTTTAAATTGGAGAAAGGGAAAGCCAGAACCTTTCTGAGGCAAGGCAAAAGATACAAAACAAAGGACTACACAGGCAGGCAGTTCTGGTAGGCACAGGCCCTGGAATAAAACCGTCTGATGTGACTTACACCTCTGCCACTTATGAGCTGAACAGTCTTTTCTGGGTCTCAGTTTCTTCATCTTTAAGTTGGGGATAATGATAATATATTCCCTCTGAGACTGTTACAAGAATTATATAAGTTATATGTGGAGCAAATACAGCTTAGAGTAAGCCCTTTGTGTTAGCTCTTGCTATTATTGCCAAGAGAGATGTTTTTACAGTAGAAAAATGTAAATATAGTATTATAAATAATTTCATTCCAATTGATTGGTAATATTTGCCCCCCAAAACATACTTCATAACAGAAATAATTTTCATAGTACTTAGAAGTCTTTCCACAGAGAAAACTTCAAATTCAGATAATTCTATAGATGAATTTTTTCAAGGAACATATAATTTTAATTATCTTATACAAATAAAGAGAAAAAAGTAAAGTAGGTAGTAAGTACAGAATAGAGATAAGAGGCAAACCAGTTTGTAATGCCTGTATTACCTCAAAGCCAAAAGTAAGCAAGGGCAGTACTAAAAAGAACAGTAACAGTCAAATACACAGGTGTGTAAGAAAATACCAGTTTAAGTTTATCCCAAATTTATCCCAACACAACTTTAGAAAATCTTTAAGTGAATTTATCACATTAGCTTGGTAACAGAGAATGAAGTAACACAATGGCCCCAACAGGTACAGAAAAGAATCATTAGATAAAACCCAATACTCATTCTTGATTTTAAAAAAAATGCATATTAGAATAAAATATGTTTAGATTATAGCAAATATCACTCCTAATGGGAAACATTAGTAATACTTGCATTAACATTTAAGGAAGATAAGAAAAAACTCACTTCTATTGTTACTTCTTTGAGACATTGTACTGAAAAACTGGCCAACAGAGTAAGAAAGAGAAATGTAATATATTAGGGCTGAAAAAAGCAAAGCTTCTATATACATATTATTTTATAACATATGATTAAAAATAAGAAAGATGATTGACAGATTGGTTAGATAGAGGATCAATGTATATAAAGAATTGCCTTTTGCTACAACTAAAAATACCATCATAAACAAAACCCACAGAGTATGTGGTAATATATACTATGGTTTGGAAGACCCGTAGAGTAAATATTATAAACATTTTAATGGAAATCTTTATAGAAAATTTAAGTGACTAAAGAGAGGTAAGCCTGTCATCTCTCCATAAACTGTTCAATAGATTCAATTAAATTAGAAACAAAATTTTAATAGAGTTTTAAAAACCAAATTATATAGTCCCACCTTTACTGGGACAAGGATAGGTTGGCAATAAGGAAGCAGCCTGACAATAGCAGGTGTCAGCGTGGATGTAGACCAAGCGGAATTTTACATCTTAGTTTATCCATTCAGGAAAACAAAACAAAACAAATCTGATATCTACCCCTGAGCAATTCTACTCCTAGATATATAACCTGAGAAACTGTTGCACATGAGTCCTGGGAGACAGATATAAAAATATTCAGAGTATCTCTGTTTGAAATACCAAAAACAAACAAACAGGAAGAAAAAAATCTGGAAAGAACCTATCTGAGCATAGGGAAGAGAACTGGTAAATAACTAAAGTATATTCACATGGTGGAATGTTTTTCAGTAATGAAATTTAATAGAATAAAAAAATGAAAACTAATGGATATGTCTTAGAAACATAACAGAGAGAGAAAAAAACAAGTCCCCAAAGCTGATGTAATGGATGATGTCATTTTTATAAATCTCAAAAACAAGTAAGCTAACTTATTGTTCAGGGGTAGATACATGTGTGCCAAAGCCATTAAAAGCAAGGGAATCATATTTCAAAACTTCAAGGTAGTGTTTACTACCGGATGACATTTGATTGACTTTTAATTGTGCTGATGGTGAGGTAACTAGGATATGCATCTGTATTCCTACACCTATGTTTGCCTCTTTTGGCCACACTTGACCACTTAGCAAAGCTGTCTAAGTCTTTTTGCTTGCAGATGCAAAATGTAACTGAATAAGCCTCGGACAGTGTTTAGCTTAAGTGACCTCCTCCAGGTTTGCTTTTATTTCTCCTTGGAGTGGTAACAAAACTGCGGCAGCTCTTAGCATCATTCTGTCTCACAGTAATGTACAAAGGCTGAAAGAGGAAATGTCTGTCTTTGTGTGCCCATTTTTAGGTTTCTCCCAAACTTCTCTAGAACCCTACTGCATACAGGTTCTTTCTCATGCAGTCTAGTGTCACTTTGTGTAGTCATTCCTAAAGCGATGACTGCTCGGAAGCATGGAAGTACCCTGACTGGCTAGACGCCTCTCTCCGGATGGACAGAGGCAGAGCTGGTTTCCACGACGGGAGACCTTCTATGCCCTGACTTTCTTGTCTCTAGATCACCTGCTCTGGGCAGCATTTTCTGAGGATTTCTCTTAGATTAAAGTACTCTGTTTATGTTTCTTCCATAGGATATTAAACATACTTTTATGACATCATCTCTATAGTGTATTCAAATTGAATCTTAACTGTCTTGTCCATACGGTGTGAACTCCTTTGAGCTTGGGTTGTGTCTTTCGTATTTCTGCATGCCCAGAGCCTGGCGGAGGATGTCATCTTGTCTAATGAAATGAGTGAGAAACTGAGGGATGTTTTTCCCTGACCAAAGCATGTTTCCATTCCAGAATCTTGTCATTTTTTAAAATTATGTGTATTTATCTATAGAGGTATTTTTTTGGACACACATGGCCTTCAAACAACTCTTCCTGAATACCAGCAGATACTAATAAGAATAATGAAATGCAACCAAATAGAAATAATAAAAAAAAATTCCCTACTGTTTAAGCAGTTGGACTTAGAACTTAGAAGTTTTAGTTATTTCTAAAATGTTTGAGTAGGAATGATGGAAATTTTAACCAGTGACTCAGGCAGTGGGAAGAATCAGTACTTCCCACAAAATCAGTCAAGTGATCCCCCAAAATGTAGGGGTACAAATGTAGAGTGAAAAATGCAAGCAATTAGTGACTAAATCAGCATTAAACGTCCTTCCTTTCTAACTCTTACCTGAAATATTCCGATAACTGTGTGTTTTTTAATTCCTTCACCTTCAAAAAGATGCAGCTTAATTTCAAAATGTTAAAATAAGTAATGAAAATGCTTACCAGTTTTATAGTCATAATTTGAAATTTGCTAACTTCCTTTGCAATATATACTGTATTTCAAATATTTCTTCCTAAATCACTATGTGGTTCATGATAAATTGCTGTGATAAAAGTGCTTCATCTGGTGGGAGTAAGTGACTATTCATTTTGCTAATGTTCCTCACATCTGTCACTTTCACTCCCAAAATACTTTGTTACCGCACAGAATATAAACCTTACAGCACAGGTCTGTGAAGTATGTTTTCATTTTAAGAGTCACTATCGATGATGTAATTTGGAATACTGGAATGATTAGATCAGTCTTTTTTTTTTTTTTTTGCCTTTTTTTATCGCCACTAAAGAATAAGCATGCTAACTATAGAAATGTCAGCTTTCATATTCCCTGATAAAACTATTTCCAGGATTTATTCTAAGCCCAGATCTCAAGGGCGGGGACTGCTTCTTATGTGACCATTTATGCACAGTTAAGTGATTCTCTGTGGATGATAAGCACAGCCTATTTTTTTTACAGCTAGGAAATGTGCATTTGCAGTAGAAAAAAAGAACTGTCAGAGGAAATTTGGGTGGTGCCCTGTTAATTCAATTAATTTAAGACTAAAAGTTATTATATAAAGGAAGGAAGCAGATATCAATTGTTGAAAAAGGAATCTACCTTACCTACCATAGCACTGTATGAATTAATAATATAATATGCATTCAAATGTATTTATAATGAGCAAATTTGAGAAATGGCTGACATGAAATACTTTTTTCTTTCTTTTTTTAAACAAAAGGTAACCTTTCTCTTCACAGTAAAAATATTTGGCAGAAAGAAATCCATAAGAGAATATATTTGTTAATACAATGCAACCTCTTTTATTCTTACTATTGAATGAGACAGCCAAAGAAAAAGATCTAAATAAGATGTCATGTGAGTGTAGAAATAGGGGTCAAAATAAATCATCATAAATATTTCCAATAAAGTGCACATTTAGAGTGCTTAATAGGGAATATTTAAGTTAGGATGGAAGCATTAAAAATTAAAGTTGATTATAACCAAAGACATTCAAATATATGTATATTGAAATATACATATAAGAATATTATTATTTTCAGTATCCCACAAAGAAATTCCTGCTTAGGCAGGATTCTACCCATTCAGAAGTTCAGCTGGTTGCTGAGCCAACTTCATGAGGTACATGACAATAATCCAGTATGTATGTATACACCTATGTGTGCATTTACATATATAATCAATACATAGAGAGACAAATGTTGTAATATGTAGACTGCTGATATTGAAAGTGGGGTATTGATACTTTTAACTATGAGTCATTTTAGGCAGTAGAAACAGTGACATATAGAATCATGTCTGACAAAAATTTAGCCAAAAAGCAAAAAATTCAATAACCCTTTTTGAAAATTTTACATAATGTTTTATCATTAATTATGAATCACACCCAAGATGCAGGTACTAATTCTCTGAAGCCATATTCATAAGGAGGCAGTAAAATATTATTCATTGCATCTCTATTTCATCTTTTAAAAATCTACCTTTGTGTATGTTAGTACATGTATACACATAAAGGGAATACTAAAAATGTAATGGATAGGTGAGTCTAAGGATAAAATTTTAGAGGCAACTGATAGAGCTTCAGAACCTGGGAGGGGTTTGTGACAAGATAACAGGAAGCCGCAAAAGTTTCTGAAATTGTATGCAAATCTAAGTGCATGTGCTGACCTATATGTTTCTAAAGAGAGCCTGCAGAGCTGTCATGACATTATCATGGAAACAGTGACTCATTTTAACTTAAAACCAGCCACATGTTATCAATCCCTTACGGATCCAGACTAAGTAATCTTAAAATACATTGGAAACAAATATTTGGTATGTATTAAGATGTTTGAATACATTTTTAATAAATTGGATTTATTGCAAAATAAATATGTCTTCATAGAATATGAAGATATGGGTTGCAAAAATATATAATTATTTCAATTGACTGAAATGCATCAAATGGCAGGTGTGACAACTGATAGCTAAAATGACATTTAAAAGAAATTCATATGGTAGAATTTGATTTTTTCTTTTCCATTTAGTCTTCAAAAACACATGATAGGCAGTATAAAATGGAAACAGATGAAATGAATTTCCACACGGGTTCTGCCAAGTTTCGTCCTCTCTGTGAGTTCTTAGGAAGTCCAGAATCCATTCCCACGAGTATAACTGGAATCTGCAGAATCTGTGAATTGCTTCATTTCTACCACTGACAAACTGCTCAATGTGATGGATTATGAGGCGATGGAAGGCAAGTTTGTTTATTACGGCGTCAGGATTTTTTCTCCTCACCTCTCCCTTCTCCCCTCCTCTCATGTTTTCTTTCCCCTCCCTGTTTCTTCCAGGACCCTGTCCTTCCTTCCCTTCCCTTCAAAACTTACAACACTCTCAAAAGCTATTATTATGACATTTTATTTTCATGAAGTTTGTAAAAAGTAGATATTAAAATGCAATAGATATGTTCACTATGTTCTGAGTTAAAAGACAATTTCTGTTTACTAAAATAAGGAATAGAGTCTGCCCAGAAATAAATTTTAAAGTGGGACTAAAAATTGTATTTATTTTTTAGCAAATCAAAAATAATTTCTAAATGCTAATAACCTATTGGCAGTGATATACCGTTACTTACTGTCACTCAACTGAAAAAAGAAGAATTATAAGTTGTCAAGAACTTTCTGTCCAAATGAGCTTACTGAGGGAGCTGAATAGGTTTCACTGTGTCTTAATTCGTCATATTCATTCTAATATATTATTTTTCACCAGGAAATAGTACTAGAAAGGAAAGAAAATTTTCTAGAGTTAATATTCAAATGTCTTTGACATATAAATGATACACAGTTTCTATCACTGTATTTCAGATTTTATGAGCTACATTAAAACTGATGACATATTATAGCACACGGAAATTCAGGAACCGAGCTGTACATCATGTTTCTAAAATATTTATTTACATGGTATCTTAAAGCAACCTCAAGAAATGATTATTCTTTGAATCAAAGAAATCTTAATGTAAGGTACCTAAAAGCAATTGGTATTAATAGTCTGTGTATATTTCCATTTAGTGAATTAATTGGTTTTGAAATTAATATGATGAAGCTTGATTCTAATCAGCTCTAGAGGTTTTAAATGTCATTTATTTACTCATATTTAAATCCAGAGGGAAAAAGAGTACTTTTAAACAGCGTAGTAATGTTTTGTATTTTCTCAGGTCTGATATAGTGTTTGAAATTCCAGTACAACTTACTAAGGTGAAGTACCTAATACCTAAAAATTTAAATGATCATTTCCCCCATTATTTCCTAAAAATATTTAATAAATGGTAAACACATAGAGTTAGTCTTTTTGCTTTTACATATTCATGTGTAGAATAGAACGTTTCAATCTTTGTATATTTTGATGTATCCCTTAACCCTTGGGAAATTTAATTTTTAATAGAAATCAAAATGCTTTGGGATCTATGAATTTTAAACAATTTTTGAGACAATATTTCATAAGAATCTCTCATTTTCTTAGGATGAAAAGAATCTGGACTCTGTCCTTGGTTGACTGTCTTATGTTTCTATCTGGGACACATTACACAATCTCATTTAGAGTTAGTCTGTAAAATGGGGATAGTAATGACAGTAACGTCTGCCTTGGCTCCCAATTAGCATTATTTTTCAGAGGTGGAGTGAAGATCATTTGATGTAATGGATATGAAATAATGTTTAACTCAAAAAAGTACAATTTATCATCAGTCTTGTTATGTTATTAATGATTTGTACAGCACCTTTGATTTCTGATTCAGATCATTAATATGGAACTTGATTCCTGGATAGACATGTGAGGACCTATAATCCATTCCATGTATTTTACAGACCAAAAGAAACTGAGTTCATGATTTGTTTTGACTAGATCTCAAAATTCCTGACTTCAGTGTACCCCTATTCTATTAGAACATGCAGACTTCTATAAAATTCATTGCTCTATTATTGTTAACAAATTTTCATTAAGATTCAATTCTCTGATATAGATATTGTATCTGGTTTGTGCAAGCTGGTTTGACTACTCAAAACTCATTAAGTTTGGATGAAAATGAATCTGGTTAAATTGGCCAAAAATATTAATCATCACCACCAGCACAATAATCCATTATGTTAGTACAGAGCTCTATACACTTTACATGTATAAACTTCAGTCAATGATAGAAAAAATTGGGGGGAAGTTATAGCTCAGTGGTAGAGCACATGCTTAGCATGCACGAGGTCCTGGATTCAATCCCCAGCATCCCCAACAAAAAGCTAACTAAATAAGCCTAATTACCTCCCCATCCACAATAAATAAATAAATAAATGAAAAAGATTTTTTTAAATGATAGCAAAAATAGTACAAGATAGAAATTTCACTGCATTTTGATAGTGTCAGTCTTTTGACCAAAATTCTTCATCCAGCAGAGTGTTTTCTGATGCTAAATTTAGTGATTTACAACAATATGATAAATTAGAAGCTTTGCAGGTTCAAAGTAAATTAATTTAAAATGTTTTAAAATATTGGAACATTATTTGACAAGAGCACTGTAATCTAATGAAAATATGAGTTACTCCTGACCAAAATCCAGTAGTGTCTTGTCTACCTTAATTTCCTAGAAGTTATTCTTAATTCCTAGCCTGTTCTCAGTTCCGGCATGCCATGTTGGACCCTTAAGTCAAGACTACGATTAGTTCCTAAGGAAAATGACAATATAGAAACAAAGGCACTGTTTGGAACCCACAGAGATGATTTTTGAAAGAGCCTGGAAATCTGACTCTGTTTTTATTCTTTTATTAAATCAATAATATCTAATAAGTCTCCTGGATAGATTTCTCTAATGCGGCATTGAGTCATGTTTTATAAAGTGTTGGCTTTAGAACAAGTGGAATGGTATTAGAATTCTATTGGTTCTCCTTGTGATTTATTGGACAACTGTAACAATCTGCTACCCATGTTAAGGTATACACCGTTTGTGGTTTTTTTGCTATCAGGACTCGTTTTGGCTGTGTAATAAGAGATACACAATTGTTCTTCTCTATCCGTGGGGAAAAAAGCCAAACAAATGACAGGTGTGACACTAAATAAATATTCACAGCATTTGACTCATAAATTATTTATTTTAGAGTAGCAACTGAGTTACATTGTCAAAAGAAATGTCATTCTGCACTGATGAATTCTTAATCTTTGATTCCCTTCTAAATCCCTCCTCTTTCAACCTGAATCTTAGAGTGATTTTTGAATGTGAATAAAAATGTCTTCAAATTTCTTATCAGGGCACTGTGTTTCACACATGATTTTCTGAGCATAAGTTGTTATTAGAGTTTGAAATGATAGGGGAAAATAATTTTCTCTTTTCTATTACATAGTGAAGTGAAAATAAGATTATTTGTTATGACAAGATCCCAGCAGTGTAACCAATAACCTAGCATTATATTTAATTGTTTTGTTCTCCTGTGAATAAGGTTTGGAATTGTAGATAAGATTATTTCTGAATTAACTCTTAAAAATAATAAAAACAAAACCCCAAACAATTATTTTTTATAAAATTTCTCTTTTTATGTTTTTTACATTAGTTTGATACTACTTTAATAATTTCATAAAACTGATTTGAAATAAAAGACACTTTGAAAACTGGATATAATAACTTTACAAGAACTTATTTCATATATATTCATTGAAGAACCAGATATATGTATAATAATAATTAAGCAGCTTTCTTTAATCAAGTTCTATAGTGTGTACAGTAAAAATGAAGTCTATTTTTACCATTTGCCTAGGTTATAGATTGTAATTAGGTTTTGTTTGTTTTTTTACAGAACTCAGCTTACTAGCAGCTATTGAAGGACAGCAAAGAAAACATTATTAAAAAATGTAAAATGTAGGTATTCTTTATTAAAAGACACTACTTTGCTCAAGGTTTCAGTACTTCCAAAAGAAAACAACACAATATATTTTTGTGGAGATAAAATAGTCTTTGAGTGAGCAGGAAGATGCTGCATATGGTGGTGTCTTAAATAGGAAACTCTCTTGTTGTCGAGAGAAATTTCTAAAAAGGAGCCACGGCTTACATTTAAAAGTCTTTTCAGACACAGCTGTGAATGTTTTCAGAAATATCTCATTCTTACAGTTCTGAGAAAGCGTTGTTGCTAGTTCTTTGGGAGAGCTACCCTCCCAACTCTACATGGATTTAAAGTTGTCAAATTACTCTTGTAGATCACACACACAATTTCAAAAAACTTTCCATGCTGATTATCATCAAATCTTGCTTGGATTATACAAAACCTCATGATCTTTTCACTGGAATACAGCCTAAAAGATAAGCACAATCTGAGGCTTTAAAAACATTTTTGAGAAACAGCAAGGGTGGACTGTTACTTTTTTTTTTTTACACTTTATAGTAAGAACAAGGGAGAGATGGTATAATTTACTGTATAATTATAATAACTTATGTTTGTTTATTCTATTATTGTTTCCTTACTTTGTTTCCCAATTCGGGGTCTCCCAATAGCGTGGTAAGACAAAGCAAGCCATCTTTTGCTTCTTTCAGATGAGGATAAAGTTCAAAAATTAGCCTAAGGATTAAGCTAAAACTTAAGCCCAAATCAGAGATGAGTGTTTTTACTTTTTTTTTTCTTCTTATAATAAACTCATTCGCACACATGATTCAGTTCCTATTTGCAACCAAGATCTTTTCAATAAGAATAAGGATGTGGAGTGGTGCCAGGTCCACCTGGACCTCTGTGCACTGAGTACACTGTGCTTGATCTCAGGGCCCTCATCTGCAAAAGAGAAGACTGAAGTCCATGTTCCTTAGCCACTCCCCATTCTATGACATAATATGTGAAAATGATTTTCACACTGAAAGGGGTGGAACATATATGATCAGGGGGAATTGTACATACAGGTCAGGAAGGAGACTTTAAAATCTCCTCAAGGGCTCCAAGTGAGTTAGGGAATCACAGTCTTGAAGAATCACATTGCCCAAGACTAAGAAATTAATAGAAGTGTGAAATCATGACTGCTGCTAATTCTTTGAGAACTCTTGGAGAACGAGAGTTGTATTTTGCAACAAGTATCCTCATGGTCAGAAAGGAAATGTAGAGAACTCTAAGTTGGTTGATTCTGAGAAAAAAAATACTGTTGGAGAGAAGTTAATGTTTAGTGAGCATTTAGGGAAAAAAAGGCAATGACAATGGGGCAAGCGTGCATCCCTCACCAGTAAGGTATGTTAACTTTTTATTATGATATTACACTGGCATTACTTTATGTGTGTGTGTCACCATAGAATGAGTTCTTGATATTCTTTGAGGTCTAGATGAAGAAATCAACGCAGGCTAGATAACAATCATATTAGATGGATTTTTAAACAACCTGCAAGAGTTTGACTGATAGTTCAAATTAGCCTGGCAAGTGGTCTCTAAGGATTGGCCATATGCTACCATTATTAACCACTTTCTTAGTATGTATTTTTATCTATTTCTTAGAGATTTGTATCTGCTTTAATATTGCCATATGTCTTCCAAAAATTCAGACTTCTGTTAGACTTTCTGTTTAATGAAAAAATAATTTTCTAAAATGTTGGCCTAAACTTCCTGAACACCCTGAGCAGATCAGTAGCTTGTGTTACCAAATCTCTTTAAAACAACCAAAAAATTACACTACTTCATCTTTGCCTCCATCATGGCTCTGTGTCACAACACAAAGTTAGAACCCTGAGAGACCTTTGGTTAATGTTGCTCAATACTTCTACGGTATAAATGTGTTGTCACCAACCATGCCTTTAATTTGGTAGGGAATTTACTGCCCTCCCTCCAAAACTGAACAAATAAAATGTGCCATTTATTTGAGTATAATTCCCCTTTCCTTCTCACAAAATATTTTTCTAATTTTTTTCCCCAATACATGATGTTATTCTATTTTAGCAACGTTTCCAAATGAAGTTGTGTTTTTCAAATCTGCGTTGTATGTAGGACTGAAGACTTAAAACTGAGACATGAACTTCCAGAAGAGAGGTGGTATGCGCAGACAACTTGTAGTTTTTCAGTAGAGTAATAGAAGATGTGTCCAAAAAAAAGGGAAAAGGAACTTTCCAGCAGACCGAGAATTTCACCTTTGCAATACTATATACCTGGCATTGGAAATTTTACTTCTCGCAAGGCCAGTGTATGTTCCTCTTCATGCTGTTTGTGTGACTGTTTTACTGACTTATGGGGAATGATTCATAGCTATACTGATGCTAAGCTCACATAAATGTCCCATTTCCTATGCTATTTGCCATCTGTAGCTTTGAATCCAGATAACAGGTAGTAAAGACAGACAATTAGAATATTTTGAAATACTCAAATTAAAAAATATTTTGGTTGCGATAAGTAACAGTTAAGGCAACTAATTAGAAAAGTAAAATGTGAAGTTTACTGATCTAGCAAAACGGGCAACCCACTGATTTAAATTTAACATCAACTTTGCCCCTGCTGATTAACCTTGAGTCCCTACCTAAAGTATATGTTGTCTCTGAGGCATTCTTAAAGTACAAACGTATAAAAGCACATTTGAGTATTCTTACTTTTTTAGATTAGATTTCAAATGTGCTCTATTTTGTGTAGTGCTGAGTTTTTTTCAAACATGAACTTAACCGTCTGCTATTTCAGCATCAGGGTATACCAACAAAGTCCCTCAATGTTAGGCTAGTCGCATATTACCATATCTTTTGTTGTATAAGCTTCTATTTTAAGTGGCTGATCAAAATTAATGTGGTTCTTCTACCCAATGGCATTTATTTTGGTTATAAGATTAGAAATGTAAATTTGCAATAAAAGAAGAAAATAGGAAGCTGGTTTTAATGAATATTTTACACATGACTAATTAACAGAATCCCCTACAGGAATTTGGAAGCAATAAGGAATTGACTGAAAATAAATTAAAAATTAATAAAGGAGTCTCCAAACAACTTTGTTTATGAACATTTAACAGTTTCTTTCTTAGTTATGAATATTTCAAGCCGTTTTGTTATTCAGCATGTATTATCCTTGTAGAGTTCATAATTTTAGAGGTGATTAGACAAAAAGAGAGTAACACACAAAACAAAATGTCTTAAAATGATAAAAACCCACCTTGGGAAAACTTGCTAATGTAAAAATAATAGCTTAGTATTCATGGCTTTTGTCTAACAATACCTGCAAAACAGAGCCTGGTTCCATGTAAGGATCAAAAACCCTTAAAATGAGATAAAGAATGAGACAAAACAACCAACCAACCCAGCAGCTTGATTTCCATGGACAATGTAAATTGTTTTAGAGAAGAACTTTTTGAGCTGAAAATAATGTTTTTGCCAAACATTTTGAAAGTGACTTTAAATGATATAGATTTATTTTTGCATGTAATTTGGTGAAAACATCTTCCTCAAAGGAATATTCTCACATCATCTTTTTTTCAAGTATATTTGGTCTTAATTTATTCAGGCAGCTGAATATTTATGGACACTTTCCTTCAATGTTTGCAAACTTGAGGCGTAAGTTGGAGGACCTTAGCCCTAATACGTCAAGAGACAAATTTTACAGCAACTTCAACTTTTCCCCCAAATTAAAATGGAATAATCAAACAGAATGAGTGACAATTACTCCTTTTACTTATCTACTACTCAGCATTGTTAACTTTGATTGTGGTCTGTACGTAAATGGTGAGATATGTTTGAAAAACATGCTACATAAAGAAAAAATTGAAATACAATGTTTAACTATGTAGAAAGTACCAGTCTGTTTCCCATGAACAGAAAACATTTAGAATAAATGAATTAACAGTTACAAATAAGAATAGCTTTGTACAGACTTTTGGTTACCGGGGGATGGAGGGTGGGAAGGGATAGCCTGGGATTTCAAAATTGTAGAACAAACAAGATTACACTGTATAGCACAGGGAAATATACACAAAATGTTATGATAACTCACAGAGAAAAAAATGTGACAATGAGTGTGTATATGTCCATGAATGACTGAAAAATTGTGCTGAACACTGGAATTTGACACATTATAAAATGATTATAAATCAATAAAAAATGTTAAAAAAAATAAAAAAAAAGAATAGCTTTGAATATTTAGTAACAAGAAGCGGCTCTAAAGTTACCTCAAGGATAGGTCATAATTACTTTGCAATATTAAATCTCTTAATATACTTAAAAATCTGCAGATCTATCAGAAATATTGTATAGGGAAATAATAGACATATCACAGTTTTATAGTCTTCAAAGCATTTCAAAAAAAAAAAGAAAAGTTAGCTTCCCAAAGTCAGGTTTATCAATATTCTTAAATTTTCTCCCAAACCTGAAATACAGTAATAATAAACTTTTCATGTTCTTAGAATACTACAAACCTTTTAATAGGAAAGGAGTGTTTCCCATATCACCTATAAATTCTAGGACCAAACTTGATTGTAAATGTTCTGATGTGAAGTGGTCTTACTACTCTCAGATCTCTTATCAATCTACTACAAGATGAACTTTTCACTTTAAAGAAAAAAAAAAGTCCATTACTTGGCATTGGTGATTGAAATTAGAATCTTTAATGTCTTGTGTATTTTACTGTCATTTGAGTTTTCAACTGTAGAATGCATCTTCTTTTTTTTTTCCTGAAAGATAAAGAAGCAGGAAGGCTTAAGTCGGTGTTGTGATATTGTGCTTCAGGTGACTAGATTGCATATGGTTAGGAAGGGAAGAAATAGACATGTTGAAGGAACAGAAACAAGGAAATTATGAAACCAAGAGACGCAAAGAAGGTGAAAGGCGAGAGGGAGGCAAGGAGGAAGGTCGGTGGGCTTCCCTAACAGTAGTTAGGTTTTCTTTGCGATATAAGAAGAGTTCCTTGTAAAGTACATTTCTTATAATGACATAACTATGGTTTGCTCAGTCTTCCTTCTTTCAGCCAGAACATGACACACAGGAGGCTGACACTGTGTTTTCCCTTGGGATCTTCTCTTCCCCTCCTCCCCCTCTTCCTCCCCTTCCTCCTCCTCCTCTACTTCCTCCTCCCTCATTCTTTTTCTCCCTCTCCCTCCCTCATTCCCACATTCTCCTTACCTTTCCTCTTGCGTATTCCTCAAACTCAGAGAAGTAAAATTGACAAATAAAACTCTTGGGAAAAAATGTTACATTTTGGATATCTGAGGCATGATTGGTCCTGTGTCCTTAGTAATATGACAATTATGAATTGCTTTTTTCTCAATCTTAAAAAAAAAAAAGCCAAGACATTTTACTGTATTTTTGATCTTTTCATATGCCAGAATTTAAAAAAAAATTGTATCAGAATATCAGCAACATGTGGACCAAATTTATATCAGCACTAAATAAAATGTGCTTCAAGAATCTAAATTATTGCAACTGTCATTTAAGTAACGGAACTAAAGTTGAGTTCAGATATTCATTCAGATGTCAAAAATAGTAACAATATAAAAAATGTATTTACCTGCTAACTTCTTAATAACTCTGCTACCAGGCATTCCAATTTTATTATTTATGGAGAAGTTTTGAATATTGAAAGGAATTTAGTCTCCATTAATAGATACATAAGGAAATCTAAAGGAAAAAAAAATCTTGAAACTCTGAACTTACAAGTTTATTTGTCATTGCTGTCACTTTCACATTATTTCTTCCTTGAAAATTCATATAAGTAAGCAAGAAAGTGTATGGAGCACTCAGGGTTACATTGCCTGGACTTCCAAGCAAGGACCAACAAACTTATATAAATTCAATTAAAATTCAATTTATTTTACAAGATATAAAGTTAAAGACAACTTCTGATTCTAGAAGGATCTAAGTTCTATAATATACGTAATTGGTGTAAACTCTTCATTCTTTTAACAAGTTCACAGAGTTGGTGTCACAGTTGGCAACTTATTTCTCCCTGAGTCTTTAAATGATACCCCGTGCCCTGAAAGAATTAATGATCCTTTTCGGTTACCAATATATTAGGCACCCTAGTGAAAGAATGGTCCAAACACAGCCTCAGGAGTCAGGAAATTCAGATTTTAGTCTGCACTATTTCTAAGGCAAATCTGTAATTCTGAGTAATTCAGTTAAGAGCTAGTGTCTCCGTCCCTCACTGCCCTCACTGCAAATGCAATTGCTTGGATAATTTAAAATAATATTTTCAATAATTTTTGTATAATAATGAGAGTCTAAAAAGGATTACATCAGTTTTTTTTTTTTAAATGATTTTTCTTTAAAGAAAATTTCTTTGGAGAAACCACCAGAGAATTCCCTGGGAACCAATAAAAACTGCTCTGTCTTTTGTATCTTGAAATTTCTGTTCCAAGTGGTAAAAATTGGGTAAATGTCTGTGACTGCTTCTACTAGTCTCAAATGGACTGAAAAAAAGTTGAACAACTAATGGCTTTCCTGTGCTTCCAACAATAGCGAAGGCCAGGGGATACAAAAGGTGCCATTTTACAGGCAGCCTTCCAGCACCTACTTAGGAAGCTTCTGATTGGTTCTCTACAGGCAGAAGCTTTCCCGTTCTGTCTATAGGTGTTTATATTCTGAAAGAGCTGCTAAATTACCAAGTTATACTTGTTTAAGGTAGAGTCTTTTTGTTTGTTTATTATTTTTTTTGCAGGGGGAAGTATTTAGGTTTATTTATTTTTAGAGGAGGTGCTGGGGATTGAACCCAGGACCTGGTGCGTGCTAAGGATGCGCGCTACCACTTGAGCTATACCCTCTGCCCCAAGATAGGGTCTTTTTAAAAGTACTACTTGAACACCTTCCATCTAAACTATTTGCATACTATATTTAGCAAGTATTTACAAGTTTATTTCATTTTAATGCTAAATAAGGAAGTAGCTAGTCTTAATTTATGTATAATGGATTGCCATTTATGAAATGCTGCATTTTTTAAATTAAATTAAGACATGATAAAGTCAAGAGTAATAGTAATCTATTGTTCATTTGTGGTATTACAGAAGTTGAATTAAAAAATAATTTTCTTCATTTCTGAAATACTTATATATGTGCTATCTAGTGGAGTTTCTAGCACATAGTGCTAGATCCAAATTATATTGTGCCTTGCATTTCTGTTACTGATGGGGGCTGGCAGGAGGAGGAGAAGGGTGGTGAAGTGACACGAATTACTGCCTCTACAGAAAAGAAAGTGCTGGATTTCAAGTATTAGAAATCTTCCAAATCAAAATAAAGGAATGACTGAGAAAATCCTCTGATTCCACATGGTAATTCTTTGGAACAAAAATGTCAATAATCATTGACACAATGAACTGAAAATACTGAAGACATTTTCTGTGGGAATTTAAGACAGAAATATTTGGTTAATAAGTTTGGTTTACATAAATCAAAGCTGCTATTTAATTGAACTTCAATTAACCCAATATCCTTTCACTGAGGAAATATGCCACATATTCTCCATAACTATGAGATCCATGGCCCCGTAAGAGCTTGGCGGAGACTGGGTTTGAGATGGAAGTGTGTACAGCAACGATATGGAGAGGAATGTTGGTTATATCTTTAGGGAAGTATCGCTTAGTGGGGGTAAGCAGACCACAGATCAGAGGCTGCTGAGCTTAGCCTACTACCCTGTTCCACCGGCCTGCGCAGTATACACCGTCACTCACTCTTCTGCTTCTGAATTGGTGATGTGCTCCTTTTACTGGAAGCAGGCAGAGGTATTTGACTTATTTCCTTCCTTCGAGCACAGAGTCAGATGTGTTATTTCCTATTTGAAAGTGGCCTATAGGCCAGAAATTTTATTTTAAAATTACATTATATTTCTGTTCATTTATGAGCCCAAGCAAATCCCATATCTGAAGTCTAAAAATGAATGTCAATATCTGAAATTTTAAAATCACACTAAAACCCGTGTGGCGTCTAGAGATCTGTTGACACTGCTTTCGTTCATGAGTGAGACATCAGATTAAAGCTATTACACTTTCCACTCATGTGATTATATTCTTATTAAACTGAATCTATATTCTTTAGAGCCAGTGGAACAATGACTCTTGGGGACTGGATAGAATACTCAGTTTGATGTTCAGAAAACGAGATCTGCTGATGTGGAAGAAACAGCGAGGTGCTGCTGAGAAGGTTCGTGGATTCCATCAGTTAACGTGATGTTGTTGACGATTTGGGGCCATAAAACAAAATATAATCATCCAAAATAACTGGATTCTAAAACAAACCATTTCATGTTTTTCATTTACATTTACAAACATTTGTGGAATTATTAAATCTTGTAATCATTCGTTGACCATAATTATTAGGTGATGTTTACATTAAAATCAATGTTCTTTTGCAAATGTAAACATTATATATTATTGTTTTGCTTGGAGTATGAAAGTTTCCTCCGTTCCCATTCCCTGAAGTACGCTGTTAAATGCCCTTTACCAAATGATTTATAAATGCAGTTTGTTTCCAAAGAAAAGTACACTGGTGCAATGATACAAATTACTGTCACTGAAGCTTTTAATTAAAACCTAAAATATGTGTGTCACCATTAAAGAAATTAAAATTTCCGGAGCCTTAATAAGAAAAGCTATTTGTAAAGGGGTCCTGAGGCAATTGTGCTTTTGAAGATAAGGCCTAAAACAACTTGAGTATAGCATTTGTTTTTATTCTCTGTAGCTTTCGAATCTTGCTTTCACGGACATTTTCTCTGTTCTTTGTGTGGGAAAGTGTCGAGGATATATCTGCCTAGAAGGGAGGACCTTCTGCAAAAACTTCGGTGACAAATAAGCGTTCAGATGAAAATGTGGAGAGCTGCCCCAGAAAATTTGGCAGTAATTCCAAAATGACAATTTTTTTTTAAAGGTTCTCAAGGGATTTATCTTGAGGGATCTCATGCATTAAACCATAGTATAAAAGGAATGATTTGGGATGGACTCATCGGGGGTGCTGGGAAACCAGCAGTATTAATAGGGACTTTATGCTACAAGAACCTGCAGGTAGTGGAGGAACAGCTGGGGAACAGTTTGACTCACAGATGCTTCCACGTTGGTAGAAAGCCTGTGGTGAAATTCATGGATGTTTTACAAATAACAAATCCATTGCCATTCCAGCTGTGCATTCTCAAGCTGCAGGTAATAGTGGCAGGTCCTTACGCCAAGTGCCCCCAGAACTAAAACAGAATTGCTTGTATAACACAGAGCCCTTCCTGGATCATAACTCTTCCTCAAGAGTCAGATCATTCATCTGTCAATATTGAAAACCAGGGTTCTTATTCAACATCACTGTGAACTGGTGAGCTACCTGGGAAGCAGATAGGAACCTCTCTTTCCCTTAAATTTCTCCTTTACCCTCCATATTTATCAAGTTTGGTTTCTGAATATTTAAATATGTCGAGCTCCCCAGTCATCTCTCGCCTCATCCCTTGGCAATTTGCTAAGGCTTAGGGTCTTAGTAGAGATTTTCTTCACTGAATAAAGCTGTGTGGAAACATGGACTCTGCCAGTTAAGTGAGTCCGACAAGAAATAACCAGGTCGTATGAAAAACATTATGATGTTAAGGTTCTGGCGGCAATTCTGAATTATTCATCACCCTTCTGCTCTCTACCTGTCCAACATATGGTGCTGTCTGGGTGTTACTTTTATTGAAACTGGGAAATTCTACTAAAATACAAGGCTTGCTTTTGTTTTTTTCATACTTTCCAAATATCTATGCTAGTTTTTAAAAATATGCTCTACTCATAATCAAAAGTATAAGGTATCTCATGGCTATGGCTATTTATCATTAAGAAATTTCTGATGATTTTTTAAATATGAATGCAAAAAAAAAAAAAAAACCAAGGGGTTGTGGATCTGGACAGGTTGGGTTGAGTCTGACTTATAAAGCAAAATTCTGCAAAATATTGTTAATTTTAAAAGGCTGTAAGCCATGCTAAAGTTTGTATGCATTCTCATAAAGGTTATTAACATTTTATAAAAATTATAAAGGTGATGATGGCTTTTCAATGTCACAAATAATCTTAAAAGCATATTCTATTGTTTCCTGCAATTGGACTTGCAAAAAATTTATTCCTTTTGGAAACGTGTATTACTTAGTTTTACCAAATATACTTGCAGGTGCATTAATCAATGAATGTTAGTACCTGTATCCAGGAAGGCAATTCAATCATTTGAGGGTGACTTATTTCACTCGGGGTTAATTTGCAGGCAGCTCTGGAGCTGTATGGCTTTAAGAAGTTACTGAAGGTGACAAAATGAAAACTAACAGCTTTAGCCCTGGATTACTATGTTACATGGCTGAAATTGAACAAAATAGTAATCAGAAGCCATTGCAATCCCCGAGATGGATTTGGCTTGAAGCACGTCAGTGTTTTAATGTCACCACTGGAGGCTGTTGATACACAGGCAGATCGCAGGAAGCCTGTGGACCTAAAACACATGAGTAAACTGATTTTCCTGGGAGCAATTGTCTATGATTGGCTGTGTCTAGCGAGGAATTACGCATTAGCATTTTAAAGTGCGAGTGCTTTCCTGATTCCGAGGTTATATATTGTGTGACTATTATATATATTTGTGTCTTACTGTTACTTGGTAATCATTCCCATTTTACAGTTGAAGACTTTGTGGTCCAGAGTTAAGTGGCTACCAAATGATGAGGTGAGTTAGTTCTAGCCAATTCACAAAGGAGCACCCATTTAAGTCAGTTTTCCTCCTCAGGCATAGAAGTAGGAAGATTAACGTGGGGGTCACTGCACTGATCCAAGCTAGACCTAATGGGAACTGCAGCAAAGAGTGTGTTGCCGAAGACAAAAACATTGCAGAGATGAAAATCAAGCTCTAGTGACTGACTGGTTGAGGGAGTGGGGTGAAAATGACTCTAACATTTCCAGTCATTGGCTATGATAATAAGAACATAGGAAAGTTTTTTTAAGTAACTATTTTAGTTTGAGAAGAATTTAGACTTACAGAGGAGTTGCAGAATTAGTACAGTTTCTTCCATCACCTGACCTCCCCTAATTAGCATCTTCCCTGACCGTAGTGCAATTATCAAAATTAAGAAATTTACATTGTTCCAGAATTACTAACTAAACCCAGAATGCCACTCACAAATGTACACAAGTGATAATTAATTTTACTTAATTATTTGAATTAGTATCTGTCTGCATTTCATTATTTTTGTTTGTATTTAAATAAGACCCTAAGAAATGCTTAAAGGACTCTAGAAATAGGTCATCAGTTTGCTATTGATTGGGTCATACTAGGTAACACTCCATTTTAAAAATCTGAAGTCATTATGGAGAGGATACGCGTATGACCTCACTTTGGATCTTGTAATTTGGTGTACTCAAGCTTGCTACATCTGATTGTGCATCAGTCATGTTGGATACTGTTTCCACTTTAGCTTCACTTAAAGCCATCTTTTCAAATAGTTTGATAATTACTTTAAAAGGTTTATTTCAGGCTTCTGTTTCCAGACAAGATGGAGTAACAGCGATCCAGGGTTACCTTTCTGCCTGAAATGACTAAAACCTAGAAAAAAATATATGAGACATTGGTTTTCAAGACATCATATTTCAGCAGAAGAGGTATTGTTCCACCTCACGTCCCTGAGCACAGAAGCCAGTTGCAGTACTGCTGGGCACAGCAGGGAGCTGAGCGGCCACCATCTGCCTGGCACACGCAGGTGATGCTCCCCTTCCCCCACCAGGAGAGCGTCAGTGGGGTTTAGCAGCCAGCTCACCTCCATGCCATGCCCAGAAGCAAAGAGACATAAAGAAGCAGTGTAGGAATAGCTGATTATCATTAGAATTTACATCGCTCTCCGCCATGCTGGTGGGGAGATGAGCCTCCACTCCAGCTTGCATCAATACAATAAAACAAGATGGTACAAGTAAATACTAGTAAGTGCTTCACTTTCTCCCCACTCCTGGTGTCACTGAAGCTCAATGGGGAGCTGAACTTCCATATCCACCAGGTAGCAGTGAGACTGGACAAGCAGTTTGAAGCAGGGCTAACCACACTCCTGTTGCTGCACACAGCTCCTCTGTCCCCAACACGGGTTGCGGATTTAGTGGGTGGCTGAGCATCCACCCTAGAAGGTGATGGAAACAGGGTGGGTTGACACTCTCCTTGCCCTACCTCCCTTCTCCTGGTATCTGAGGGACCCAGGGAAAAGCTGAGCTTCTACCTCCAATCAGCAGCTTGGGCTTGAGCCTTTCTCTTCCCACCTCCTTGGGGGCGGCTGAGGTCCGTGGAAAGCTGATCTGACCCATCCACTCAGACATAATGAGGTGGTGTGACTGTGCCTGCGTTTTAATGGGAGGGTATGAGCAGAGTCAAGGAAAAGCTGACTTTCCACCCCAGCTGTCTGCAGTGCAGCAGTGTGAGTCAGTGTCCCACACACAGTGTGTGGGAGCCGTGTCAGCGGGCACCGTGGGACGGCTAGTGAACACACCCAAGTGCCGAGCATTACCCCCACCCAGGCGACTGCCTCCTTTAAACAGATAAATAACATTGAGGGTCTCACAGTATAATGTCAGTGACATGTAAAAATGCACATATATGTGTATATATATATATGTACACATATTAAGAACCAGGAAAGTCACAACATGAGAAAACACAACCAACAGATGCCACCATCAAGATAGATCAGATGTTGATTTTATCTGACAAGATTTTTAAAGCAACCATCAAAAAAATGCTTCAACAAGCAATTACAAATTTTTTTGAGCAAATGAAAAAAAAATTGAAAACTCTCAGCAAAGAAATAGAAGTTATAAAAAAGGACCAAATAGAAAAATTATAGAACTGAATAGCCAACAACTGAAAAATGTCACTGAATAGTTTCAATACTAGAATGAAGATGACAGGGGGCAGAATCAAGGAATTGAGGACAGATCAATGGAATTTACCCAATTTGAACAACAGAAAGAAAATGGACTGGAAAAAAAAAAAAAAAGACCTGGAGGACAACAACAAAGGAGCTAATATCCATATCATTGTTGTCCCAGAGGAGCAGAAAGTACTTGAAGTATTTGAAAAGGTATTTGAGTGCAGTAATAGCTAAAAAACTTCTCAAATTTGAGGAAAGACATAAACATACAGTTTCCAAAAAGTAAGCAAAACCCCAAATGGATAAACTCAAGTAAATCCCGACACATAATCAAACTTCTGAAAACTAAGAACAACAGCAATAAATACACATACATATATGGAAACTGAAGCAGTCATAGAGAAATTGCACATTACTTATAGAGGAACACCAATTTAAATTAGAGTGTTTTCTCACGCCACGGAGGCCAGAAGGAATTAGCCCAACACTTTTCAAGTCCTGAAAGAAGGAAACTGCTAACCACAAATTTTATATCTGGCAAAAATATCCTTCAGGAACGAAGAGGAAATGAATATATTCTGAGCAAAGAGAAAGAAAGAAAGAAAGAAAGAAAGAAAGAAAGAAAGAAAGAAAGAAAGAAAGAAAGAAAGAAAGAAAGAAAGAAAGAAAGAAAGAAAGAAAGAAAGAAAGAAAGAAAGAAAGAAAGAAAGAAAGAAAGGAGGGAGGGAGGGAGGAAGGAAGGAAGGAAAGGAGGAGGGAGGGAGGGAGGAAGGAAGAAAGAAAAGAAAGAAAGAAAGAAAGAAAGAAAGAAAGAAAGAAAGAAAGAAAGAAAGAAAGAAAGAAAGAAAGAAAGAAAGAAAGAAAGAAAGAAAGAAAGAAAGAAATGAAGAAAGGAAGAAAGGAAGGAAGAAAGGAAGAAAGGAAGAAAGGAAGGAAGAAATTAAAAGAGTTTGTTACCAGCAAATCCATCCTTAAAGAATGGCTACAGGAAGCTCTCTAAACAGAAAGCAAATGATAGCAGAAGAAAGTTTGGAATTTTTGAAAGGAAAGAAGAACATCAAAGTGAAAAAAATAGGGCAATAATAGACTATCCTGCTTCTTGTGAGTTTCTTTAATCATAAGTTATGGTTGAAGCAAAAATTACAACACTGCTAATGTGGTACCCAATATGTAGAGAGGAAATACTTAAGATAATTATTTTTCAAGGGTGGGGAGGGTAAAGGGACCTAAATTCAAGTAAGAATTCTACACTTAAAATGGTAGAATGGTGATCCGTGTCTTCTGTAATGAAGCATGTATGTATATTGTAATATCTGGAATAACCACTCTGCCCACTTTGTCATCTAAAGTGATATATGTTGTAGACGCTAAAACTAGGGGATAAAAGCTTAATAAACAGTGGAATATTTACATAATCTCAAATTATCTTTCTGTAATATACTTATTAATTACAAAGGGGAAAATAATAAATTTACAGTGGAGAGATCTCTAAGATACAAAGTGATAGAAGTAACATTCACAGTAATGATGCAAAAGACAAAATGCATCTCCTGATGTGATCTGCCCTGAAGAACAAAGCATCACTTTTACGTTATTCTAACCAAAAATAAACTATATAAAATCATGAAGAACCATTAGAGAAGTGGAAACTGAAAAATTTTCTACAAATAAATAGCCTGAACTTTAAAAAAAAAAAATGAAAGCTATGGACAGTAACTGAAGAATGTATTCAGATTAAGGGAGACTGAAGACGCAGTAACTAAATGCAATGTGGGATCCTGGACTGGATTCTGGGCCAGATTTTTTTTTTCTTTCTGTGAAAAATTTTAATGGGCCAATTGACAAAATTTGAAAAAGGACCATAAATTAGATACTAATATTTTATAAATATTAATATCCTGAATTGGATTAAAAAACTGATGATTTCCCATTTTTAGGAAATATACAAACCCTATCCAAGGATGCAAAGCCCGTGGATAGGGAGGGCCAAATGCCGCACATTTTCTATAAGGGACTTGAGTATCTGCAGGTTTCCACATCCACCAGAGGTCCTGGAGCCAGTGCCCTGTGGATACTGAGAGGTGACTGACTGCACATTCAAGTACACAGGAGTAAAGGGGCACCAAGTATTCAGCTTACTCGCCAACGGTTCAGTAAAAGAATTAAAGAGAGAGAAATAATCTAAGACTTAGAATTAAAGAATCATAAAATGAATGTGGGAGTAAAGTATTAACAATGGAAAATCTGGTCACGTGTGTATGGGGTTCTTTGCATTATTTTTATATCTTTGTCTAAAATTATTTCAACTGAGAAAATATTTAAAAAGTAGATTCTTGAGGCACTTTGCAGACTTAGCAAATTAGATGCTTTTGGAACAAGGCCAAAGAAATTGCATTTTGACAAGTTTCCTTCCGGTTTGTTTTCATAAACAATAAAATATATGCACCATTGCTTTAAAAAAACAAAGACTGAAAAAAAAGGGACAAAAAAGATAAAAAAATGTGATAAATTATACACTATAAATAGATCAAGATGTAACCCTAAAAATGTTCAATTTACCCAAAGGAAGTTAAGGAAAGAGACATAAAGGAATAAAAAACAGAGAAAAAAATAAAAAACAATAAAATGGAGGTAGAAGTGGCTATAAAAGGGCCAGTAGGGACCCTCTGGTGATGGAAGTGTTCTCTCATTACAGTTCTGTCCTGACTCTATCAATGCCAGTATCCTGACTGGGACATTGTTCTCGTGTTTTCAAGATGTCACTATTGGGAAAAACTGGGTGACAGGTGTACTGCATGTCCTCATATTATTTCTCATAACTGCATATGAATGAGAAGTTATTTCAAAATCAAAAGTTTAACTAAAAGTACACAACCACAGTGAGATACCACTATATACCTACTAAAATATCGAAAATTTAAAAAGATTGCTCATACCAAGTTTTGGCCATGACTTGAGGCGACTGTAACTCTCATCCTGATGGTCAGTGTAAACTTGTGCAACCACTTTGGGAAACAGTGTTTACCTCCTGAAAACATTTAACCGTATGTCTTCCAAGTGACCTAGCCATTCCATACCTAGATATTTATTTACACAAGTATATATTGATGTATATCAATAGGACGGTTTGTTCAAAAACGTTCATAGCAGAACAACCCAGATGCCCTTTCATGGGTGAAAGGATACACAGATTTTGGAATAATAACATGATAGAATACTGCTCAGCAGTAAAAGAGAAGGAGCTATTAATGTACACAATAACATAGATGATTCAAAATGATGATTAAACTGAGTGAATGAAAAAGAAGAGTACATACTGTATGATTATATTTATATAAACTTTTTGAAAATGTAAAATTGTCTATCGTAACAAAAAGCAGATTAGTGGTCACATGTGGACTGGGAGGGACAGATTATAAGGCTGAGTGTCAGGGAGTGAATTTCAAAGGAGCACGAAGAATCCTTGGCAGTAAAGATATTCAGAAACACGTTCACCGCCTTGATTGTGGTGATGGTATCTCAGGGGTGTAGTATGTCAACACTTATTAAATTGTCACTTTAAATATGCTCATTAAATTATAAACTTAAGTACATTCAGTTTATTATTCACATTTACCTCAACAAATCTTTTAAACCAAAACCATTCCTGCAAACCCCTTGTTTTGGGTTACTTATGAGAAAAAAAAAACAAGAAAAGAGAAGGAAGGAGGGAAGGAAGGAAAGAAGGAAGAGAAAGAAAGAAAATTGAACAGATTATGTTATTATCCCCAGTGTTCAGGTTGGGAAATTAGGTGACTCAATTCTGCAGGGGAAAAAAAAAAATAAAAAAATAAAAGTTTCAAAGGCACAAGAAATACTCCTTCAATGGGAAACCAGAACACTTCCTCCTCTTTGTATGCCCACAAGTATCACACCCTGTGCCCAAGAGGGTATATGTATAACATTAAAAAAACAGACATTAATTTTAGACTATGTAACCATTTGCTATGCTGAATAGTAGGTAGACTGAATTAAAAGATTGCTTAGGACATCTAGAATGTTGTATCTCAACAAGTTCATGACTTCAGTTTAAGATCTACGTTTTCTTTTCTGGTAATTTAAAATATTCTCTGTCCACTACTGAAAACATAAAACAATGACTAAACTAGAACTTTTATGATTTCCAATGTCTGAAGGGAGAATACATACATTTACTGAGGGTTTTCCACATGCTAGGTTTGTGCTAGAAACTTTTTATTATTTTATTTGACCCACACAGAAACCTGAAGTAGATATTATTTGCTGCAAAAAGCTGAGAACAAGGCAGATTAAGAAATTCAGCCAGGTAATAAAGATAGATTTTTTTTTTAAATTTTCAAGGCAACACTTCTCAGAATTTATCTATCCCTCCAAGAGAGTTCTACCTTGTAGGTAGATTTCTGTGAATTATGCATATAAATAGGTATTTTACTATGTGTATATTCCACAGCCAATTTAAATATTTACTTATCTTGCAATACCTGTGCCTTTACTTAATTTAACCATATTCAATATGTACTCAACTTTAATAAATTCCTTTATATATAAAAAGTAAAATAATAGGTTTAATAGTAATTTTGACCACAATGTTCATGAAAACATTGAAAAGACACAAAGGCTGAGCTAAAAAAAAAAAATCCATGTCTTCCTTTTCCATTTCAAACATTTAACTTTACAAATCACAAAAATACAGAGGTTAAATAGAAAATCATGCAGCTGGAAAGAAGAATCAAACGTTCCCTCCCTCCCCACCTCCACCCGCATCCTCTCTAACATGAGGGAGTCAAAACCAGCTCCCTGAAATCAGCACAGAATTTCTGTGAAAGACAGTGGGGCCATGTGCTGTGCATCTCACGGACCACAGCCACGTCTGTGGAGAGATTCCTTGGAGGTTCTCTTAATGCGGGAAAGCGCTGCTCTGGTTGGAAATACTGTCTCTGTAGTTCTAGAAAAGCAGGAAGTACCCCCAAATCATTTTTGAAGCTTTTAAAGCTTTTATCTCAAAAACCAACAAATTAAAGCTACCAAAAAAAAAAAAAATAGCCCTGGGAGTGGAGTGTTTTTACAGTTCCTGTAGGCTTCATGATACCATTAGAGAGGTTTTATTACAAATGTTTCATTATGAAACCAAAACAAAACCACAACCCTCAGTGGGTTATGGCGGCGTCTGGATTCTGTCTCAAACTGAGATTGGAACAGGAATGAAATATTGAATACCAAACAAAACTGCAAATAATGGAAAAATTGTATTCTTCCTAATTATTTTGAATTTTGGAATTGTTCTAACCAAATCTGATTTTACCTGATTCCTGTAAAAACAACGGGAACACAATATGAGACATTTTTATTTGCCTATAGGGTGCTATGGAGGTATCAAACCCTGGAGAACAGAGGAAGGAGTCAGTGACAGACGTTTCCTAGAGGAACTGATAGATGATTCTTAATGATAAATACGAGTCAGCTACCTTCCCACAGAAGGCATAGTGGTCTAAGCCAGGGAGAAAAGGGCACAAAAATGCAAGGGATTTGTGGGAAATCTGAGGTATGTAGCACAGTTGGAAGGGAAGGTGAGCCACAGAAAAATATGGGACGATATTTTGAAGACAGTTAAATAGTTCATTGAAAGACTTAAAAAAAAAATTAACTTGACAGCTGTTCATTTTGGAAAAAGAATCTTTTTGAGGGGCAAAGTGTAGACAAAGAGGCCAGACAAATTCTGAAAATATTTCAAGATTGATCGAATGTTGGATTTTGCAAATGGAGAAGAGAGTTTAAGAAGCGGAATCCACACAACTTAATGACTGTGGCTGCACTGAGTGGAGGAGCGGAGCCGACAGTCGGGGATGACTCCCTGGGCCACTGAGTTTAAGTCAAGAGAGAGCAATCTGAGATGGTTTTGGGGAGAGATTAAGGAGCTGAGTCTCAACATTTTGGGTTTGATGTGCCTGCGTGAATATGAGAAAATGCCTTGCAGGTACGGGTGACAGTGTGTTGTATAATAGGAAATAGAATAAAATGGTGAAAATTAGAAAAACAAAACCAAAGCAGACATACTCTTGCTCTCATGGGATTTGTATCTATAGGAAAAACTGGAGCTAACACTTATAAAAATTAACTAGTGGCAGATTAGTGTTCTGCGGGGTGGTGGTGTATGTAACACAGGGTTCTAACAGGTGGATTTAACCTGGCCAGAGGCACAGGGTCTCCACATTACAGTTCCACTGCACTTGGTCCTGGAGACAAGGGAGGCTGGCGAGGTGATGAAGGATGTGGGGATGTCACGGTGTGCAGCAGACGAGGCACAGAGATAGAAGGAACTTTGACATGTTAACAACATGAAGATGGAGGGGCTAATAACTGGGGCCCAATAAGAAATGTACACCAAGTTCTGCGAGCTAGCAGAAAAGCCTGGGGGCGTGTAACAAGGGAGGGACACGATACAGGGGTCTAGAACTCAGAAGGATTCAGTCACACTCCAAAGTCACGGACTGTGATTTTTGTTTTCAAAATGGGAATGTTAAAAGGAGCTTTGTCAGGTGGTTGTATGAAGTTGAACACTGTATACTAATATACAAAAAGTCCTTAGGAAAGTGCCTGTTAACACAGGAAGTGGTCAGGATACATTCTCTGCTAGTATTATTTTTCATGTATACATATCCTTCAGAAAAGTTTACACATCAGACTGTCATTTAATGTCACCTTAATGTAAACTAATTTGTCAGATCACTTCCCATTTTTAAGACGGTTTCAGGATGGGAAGCGGGATCTTAGGTCAATCTGCTAAGAAGATGAAGAGGTATTCAGCGTTTACCTCCCGGGCTGCTCCACTCAGCACCTGGCACAGGGTACTTTTACTCAGTTCAGCAAAATCCACTCATGTTAGTGGAAGGAAACCACACTCAGTATCTTTTAGTAACTTATGGTGAAAAAGAATGTGAAAACAAATACATGTATGTTCCTGTATGACTGAAGCACTGTGCTGTACAGCAGAAATTGGCACAATGTTGTAAACTGACTACACTTCTGTCTGTATGTGTGTGTGTATGTTATAAATCCACACCACAGGTAGAGCGCGGAGGGTTTACTCCCAGAAGGAAGGAGTAGATTTAGCACGATGTCGAGGTCCCCACCTGGTTCTCTACAGCAGTGTCCTTAACTATTATTCCAGGAAATACCCTCATTAACACAGGAGACCGTCAAAGAGGAAAGGGTGCTGTTTTCACATGTATTCAACTCATAAAGGACAGAAAGGCATAAGGAGGCTGTAGCTCACTGAGAAAACCCACCTAGCCATCATCATTGGTCATGCATATCTTTTTTCATATTTAATCTAGAAAACAATCTCTCAAGGTGGAAATTGTCAGCATCCTCAACTACTCTGATGAATCAGGGTCTCAGAAAGGAAAAAGCACTTTCCCAAGATCACACCACTTCTAATTGAAAGATCCTAGATCTGAATCCAGTTTCTAAGGCCTCCTTGTGATGCACATATGGCTACCAGACCCTTTCAGTTCCGACTCCTGCTGGTCCCCACCCTCCCTTTCTAGTCTCTTTCCTTACCATATTATCACGCGCTCAGTGCTGTCTCAATTCTTAATCTCCCCCAGTAGTACCACTACCATCAGAGCGTGTGTGTATGTGTGTGGGTGGGTGAGGGGAGTGGTGGGAGAGGGTACAGGCTTTCCTAAAGTTCAAAGATTTGCAGGTGTTTCCATAAAGTCTGCTAGAATTACACGATTTTCCAAAGGCCCTCAGCCATTTCCCCAACCAGAAGCTCGTCACTAATGTGTCTTGACTCAAAACCTAACTGGGCTCCTGCCTCTTGTGTTTCAGTCTCACCTTTCAGCACCTCCCCTTGTCCCCAGTTCCCAACCTGTAACAACAGGGCAATTCAGCCTGATTTTCCTTTTTCCTTCTTTTTCTTTTTTTTCCAGAATATTGAAGCGATGCCCACCGTGGTTTAAAAAAAATTTGAATTCTGGAAGGAATTTGTCTTTTTCTTTCTGAAACATATATAAAACATTTAACTTAGTCCCTGGCACAGAAGAAGAGCCTGGTTCTCAGTAGCTTTAAAAACTGCAGGGAAGACGCTTAGGGATATTAACTATCCTCATAATCTATAAATCCATCCTTCTATCCATCCCTACCTCGACTCTTTTTTCTCCCACATAAGAACACATGTAAAGGTGATAATGACTTTGTTACAGGGACAAGTTTCAAGTAGCTCTGATTTACATTTTAAAAAATTAACTATGTGAAAAATTGAAGGTCATCTTTCGTGCACCTTTGTGGGAGATTGTAATACCTGCTATTGGAATAGCTCTTCGAAAGGTACAGACAATTTTCACATCTTTTGCCACGTGTGAACTTTGGCCATTATTATCTCCAGCTGAGGTGAATACCAACGCTGAAAGTCAGTGGAGTGAGGTGCCCGTGACTGAAGAGCTGGTGGGCAGTGGAGCAGAGTCAGGACCCACGGCTTCTGCTGTCTGGCTGGATGTCCGCTCTCCCACATAATGCAGACCCAGCTGAAACTGGAGGGAGCAGATTTTTGGAAATTTTCAGTGAGATCATTTATAAAAGTGTCTAGCAGTCTTTATTTTAGGAAGAGTTTAATACAGATGGTCTCCAAGTGACGATGGTTCAACTTGGGATTTTTCTACTTGACGATAGTGCAAAGGCCATATGCATTCAGTGAAAACCGTACTTCAAATTGCGAATTTTGTTCTTTTCCTGGGCTAGCAATATACCATATGACACTCTGGTGATGCCATGCTCCCAGTCAGTCCCACAATTGTGAGGATAAACAACTGATTCGCTGACAACCATTTGGTACCTATACAATTACTCTGTTTTTCACTTTCTGTACAGTATTCAGTAAATGATATGAGCCATTCAGCACTTTATTATAAAACAGGCTTTGTGTGAGATGATTTTGCCCCACTGCAGGCTAATAATGTAAGTGTTCTGAGCACACAGAAGGTAGGCTGGGCTGAACTACGATGTTCAGGAGATTTGATGCATTAAATGCATTTTCCACTTAATGATATTTTAAACTTACAGTGAGTTGATCAGGATGTAACACCATCTAAGTTGAGGAATATCTGTAGATGAGATTTTGGTCCCATTTCTGTGAGGCTCCTTATTTAAAGGGTAAGTTTAATGTTATGTTGAATGTATACATGGAGGTATCAGAAAATGTCTGCTGATTGATCGAAAGTTGGACTCCACATTCAAAATTTTCAAAGGGTGACCCAGAGGAAAGTGTGTTAAGAAAGAGTATGACCTCTAAAAACAGAACAGATTTATGACACACAATACAAGAAGGAAGATGGGGGGAAAGAAAAGTGGGAAAGCTGACAGGCAGGCAGGGAGACAGGGATGGGCTGGGAAAACCTTCTGAATGGGGAGGTGGGGAAGAGCGACCTTTCAGTTGAATCTTTGAATGATGGACAGATAGGGCTAGAACCTGCCAGCAGAGGAGAGGAATCAGATGGAAAATGTGAATACTGGAGTTAACATGGGTACCCAGGAGGCAAGTGGAGTCAGCCTGAAATAAATGTAATGTAAATGTCAATAAAATGAAGTGTAGAGACGCTGTAGAAATGCTTGATCCATATTTACCATGGAAGCTGTGTTTTACACTTTTATCTTTTTTCCTCCCATGACTCCATAGATAATGTGGCTTCTTTATCATGGATAATTCATTATCTATATTTCAGTACCTTCTGAAAGAGTTTTGAGAAGTGACCTTACAAATGAAATTAATTTTAATACCATGTAAATAAATCTACATTTCTCCTTTTCAGCAGTTATGAGCATTTGAGGTTTCATCTGTTAGTCTCTAAATAAATTCATTGCAGCCTAAGCTTTCCCTTCCAAGAGAGCTTCTGAACACTGACGCTGTGGGATGATGGCCATTTATGGAATTCTCATTGAGGGGTAAATTGCTGTCATAAGCACAGTTTCCGTTAACCAGACTCAGGATATTTAAAATGCTTTCATTTATGCTGTTTACCCAGCCAAATACGTTCACGTGGGTTCTAGAAAGATTTTCTGTAGCTGAAATAACACCCAGACAAGAGTTCTGCTATTAATAAAATACATAGGGACTATCCCAGAAAGACTAACATTAAAGAGGTATAAAATACAGGCTTTTCTATTACAATGACCTAATATGTTCCTATTACAAGTCTTCCTATTATTTAAACAGCTGAACTGGCAGCTCTAAGACTCTTTAAAAGTTAATACTGCAGTTTCAGTGAGACTCTTAAGTCCATATGTGTTTTAATGGATGTTTTAATTACAGTATTTTATACTTGCTCCTATATGTGCCTAGAATTCGGTGTTTTATAAGTATCCATATAAGTTACATTATTGGAAAGCCTTATATTTAGCTTTGGTGATTGAAATAGCATTGAATTTCACTTTTGTTATTTTTCAGGCTGTCCGTCATGTTTTCAGTTGTACAATATACAATATTTTCACAGCTTTCTGAGCTTATGTAAAGAGTCCCCCCCAACACCATGAGGAAAGTGACTTGCTTAATCATTTTAAATAAAATGGTCACTTCCCTCCTCTTTTTTTTTTTTTTTTTTTTTTATGGACTCATGCTTTTCTTCTCATGTATTTTGCCTTGAAAAAGAGAAAAAAAAAGAAATCTATTTTAGAGATGTCTTAGCCATTTTATCTGAGTTTCTTAACACTTTCAGTCTGTATCTGTTTCATGTAACATTATGTTTTCACATCTGATTGACTTTAACCAAAATTGTTTTAGATTAGGGATAGTTTCTGTACTATGTATTTTTTTTTTAATTTTGCTTTTTAGAGGTAGATTTAAATAGCATATATAATTCTGCTACCAAGGTCTATGGGACATCTACCAGCAATTTTTGTTTTATTTCTCCATCCCTCCTTTCCTTTTTTCCTCCCTTCCTTCTCCTTTTTCTTCTTTCCCCCCTTGTTTCCTTCTTCTATCTCCTTCTTTCTTGCTTCTTAATTTAAAATAACAGTTAAATTACCCTATATTCTTAAGGTTTATTTATCACGTATCTGGAAATCAAATCAGACATTTAAAGTCAACAGTCCTAATTCAGTCTTAAAAAAATTTGAACCCAACTATCACCATAAAGTAATACACAGAAGAATAGTTTTAGCATCAAGGCCTGTAAAATAACACACATATATATATGTTTCGTGTCTATATATAAAAAGATAGGCTCAGCCTACAGATTCTGATCATGATGCTCATTATCAAAGACATTTAATGCGTGATGATCCGATGTTAATACGATTAAGGGCATCATGCTTTGGACAAGCTGTGGTAAAAAAAGCCTTTTTAAGTATTTTAACTACATGTAAGTAAGTACTATACGTGCATTTTGTCAGTTGCTGTATTATGCTATCTTATGAAATACGTAACAAATGTGTAAAATATAAATATGTCCTTTTAATCATATAGGTCAAGGGCTAGAAGCAATCTCTCATATAGGGAGAAACCAAAAGCTGATGAGAAGATGGGTCATGTTCATTACATGTTGAAAGGAAGCACTTAACCTACTTCTGCAACATGATTTGTAGAATATGAAACAGTGAAAAATTAAGAATGTGTTCAAATTACCTTATGTAAACTTGGGATCTAGTAATTGAGATTTAAATCCTGACATGCTTGAAACCAAAGATGCATCCAACTGTATTCCTCATCCTCTAAAAGAAAATGTTTTTGAAAAGAACAACTCAGATTTCCAATAGCAAAAATTCAATGGAGAGCATGCGGCTCTGGGCTGCTTTTCCTGGGAAATGATGTCACCAGCACATATCAGCGTGCCAAGGAAGAAGAGTCAGTGGAGGGGCCTGGGAGATGTTGACGAGGAAGGTGCTGACTTAAACCTTATCAGCTTCAAAAGACTGCTTGGCCTGTTCTTCTAGTTCCTTCCTCAGGAAGCTGAGATGTGCATGGCTGCCTCTTGCATGAATTATCACCAGACTCTGCTGTGGAGCGGTGTGGAAGGAGGCCGCGTCAGGAACTCTGGGACACTTAATGACGCTTCTGCCTGTCTGTGGCTGGTGAGCACAGCTGATTCGGATGGACACATAATGGCGTCAGCGGTTTGATCCCTGTGGGGGCCAATTAGCTTTTTCTGTACATGATCCAGACTGTATACCTAAACCTGACCAGCCAGGTGTCTCTCAGATATGAACCACTCCTAAGAGAATGGACAAGTTACTATATATGTATACATGCACACAGACAGTATTTTGGTGCCATATATGAACAAAAGAATTCCTCTTAGTCAACAACTCAAGCATGTTGTCATCACTGTTTTAGCATCAATTTCATTTATTAGGTAAACCTGATCACATTCTGTAGAAAATTAAAGTCATTTTTTTCAGACAGAATTATTAGTTTTAATAAGATAAATATTTTAAAAATCATATTGTTAAACTTGTTCTCAAAATAGTGGCTTGTAGGTTTAATTTCAGGGAGAATGATGATCTCTCTAACTAATCTTTTCTTCATATAGACTGCTCCTTCAAATTAGATAAAATCGAAGTACTAAAAGTCTAAAACAGTGGCCTTCACAACCACAAGTGACTGTTAGAAATAGTTTAGATCTTTCTTGCAGAGCTGTGATGCTGGTGGAATTCCAGTACGGAAGTGTACTCTACAAAGTTGGATCTATCTCAGGTGAGATTGTGTAGTAGACTCATGTTGTGTAAATAACCTTGTGTTTCCTTTGGGGAATCACTCCTTCACTCTTAACCCACACCTTTAGTGTAAGATGATGTCACTTCTGAGGGCTAAGAGAAACCACAGGATTTATGCCTGGCCAATGAAATATAGCCAATGACTTTTTTTTTTTTTTCTTTTTTAAGAATTATTGGAAAAGAGAGATTTTCCTGTCTTGGTTACGTAGGTAGCAAGATGGAATTTGGGAGTGCCGGGACCCCTAGAAAGAAAGGTCCTACCTTAAAATCAGGCTAATATGGAGAAATGGTGGGGAGTGGGAGATGTGAGTGAAAAACAAAAACAAAAATAGAGTCCTGATGATTTCTTCCGTTCCTGGATATAAACATACTTGAAGGTAAAGTATGGGACCTCAGAGTTCTATTAAGTCAATAACTCCCACTCCCCTATTTGTGCTTGAATCTATTTGATTATATTTCTGTAACTTGTAAACTTAAAAAAGCTAGTTAATAGGGAGTAATCAGAACTTTTAGTTAATCTAACAAATATTTTTTGAACACTTACTTTGGGCCTTAGACTTAATCACTGAATTCTGGTTTTTACAGAATCTGATAGAATAACATTTTTGTATTACATATGATGTGACTTATAGTGGTGTATAAAAAAGAGTGTATGTTCAGAACAAATGACAAAACTTGCATTCATTTAAATAGTTACCAGTATTTATTGATTAGCTTATATATTCCTCCTATTCTCGCAATAATAGTTGTGCCATTTTGATTGTAAAGACCTAAAATGCTAGCATAGGCAATAAGGTGTTTTAAAATTGAAATGTAAAATGACACAGTGAATATTGAAACAATGAGGCTGGAGGGCTGGGTGCTTCTGAAAAAAAAAAAAATCTTCTTTTGTAACACTGAATCTGCCACGTCAGCCAAGCTTAAATGAAGCCGCAAACCTCAGTGCACTCAGCCGCACGGAATAGCCCATCTGTTGCAAACATATTACATATCATTACTGGTACTTCATAATCCACTGATTTTCACTGTGTTGCATGAATACATAGGTTAGTTCACAGAGACAGAGGTTACACTAGGAACATTTTTATTTAAGAAAAAAAATATGTAATATCTTTGGTGTTGTCCGATCATGCAATATCAACATTGTAAATTATAATGGGTTGTTAAAGACTGTCAGGATGAAATATCAAAAATCACCTCCAACTTAAGGGGAAACTTAATAAAGTATTTTCTTTATGAGGCATTAACATCCAAATAGCTGTTAAGAAAGAGTAAGCTTTATTCTAGTTTCTCTCTCCTTTTTACACCGCCTTTCTAAAATACATCAAATATGTTATGAAAACCACACACACAAAAACCTTAAAAGATAAGATATAGTGCAAAAGGGTGAATGGCTAGAATAAAGTCAGAATTGAGAACACTTTTGATGTTGCCTTTTTACATTGTTATTTTTTTCTTCAACCTCTCCTCCTATGAATGAGCACTCTTAATAGAGAATAAAGGGCCACCCTCTCTTTTTTGGTCTCTGCCTTCCATCTTTTACGTTATGGCATTATGTCACATTCCCTTTCAGATTTTTCCTGTCAGCTTGAATAGTTAGTGATGCAGAAGGTTCTTTCATGTGGTGGCTGGTTGCGGGGAGTGGGGTCATAATTCAGATGTTCTGTTTTCCTTTGGGTCAGGGCACAACTTTCTTTCCTATCTAACAAAAAGAAAAAAAAAATGACAACTCCAGATCAGAAGGATTAAGATCTAACCCAGACACCCTAAATGGATGGGTTTCCTTTTCCCTCTTACAGAAGAGGAAATACCACTTCCCTTGCCCTTCCTCTGAAAAGGCATGACCTGCTCCTCTCCTCCTGGGGTCTGGAGAGGAGCCGGAGGGCAGAACAGAGAGCTCACCCGTCTGGTCCTGGTGTTGTCTACACCTCGTTAACATGCTTCTTGACCTCACTGATAATCCTTAAAGGGAGATTTAAATCCATTTCCTCAGGTTTCAAATCAGGAGATTTTTAGCTAGTATAAACCCCAAAGTCCTAAGTGACAAGAAGAAAATTCTTCATCCACAAGCAAATAAAAATCAACCAGTGCAATCTTATAAGCAGAATGAACTTTTGTCCAATTATCAAAACAAAAGGAGTGTGTGAAAAAGAATATGAAAAGGAATATATGTGTGTATATATATGACTGAAACATTATGCTGTACACCAGAGATTAGCACAACATTGTAACTGACTATAGTTCAATAAAAAAAAGAGAATGTTCAAGTCCTAAAAAAAAAAAAAAATAGGGTGGGTGTGAGTTGATACATTTTTATCTCTTGACAGATGGATGATATTTGCCTAGTGCAACTAATGATAGTGATATTACAAAACTGTCTACTACAAATCTTGTATATGGCTAACTAGTTGGTTCACTTTGTTTAGATGGAGGAATAATTTAAACACAAATTCCAGTCACCATGTCATTTTTTTTTCTCGACAGGAACTTTATTTCATGTAAAAATGACAGCTCATTATTTCCTGTCAAATAAAGCCTTCTCATTTCTTTGAACAACCATCATCATCACAACAATAAAAAACTAAACTGCACTAAAAACAATCCAGTGAACACACAAGGCAGGCATCTCAGACACACGGTGTAGAAGATGGAAATCACTTTGGAATCAGGCAGGTCTGACATTGACTCCTAATTTCCCCACTTACTCAATGTCTGAATTTCTTCATCTCCAAAGAGGGGCAAAATAAGCTGAGAGAAGTCAATGAGGTAGAATTATTAAAACCTATGGCTCACACGGTTCACACAGAGAAAATGTTAGTTCTTTCCAATTTAATTTGAGAAGATTTTTTTGAAAAAGTCTCCTACGTGCCAGATGCAAAGCTTTGCAGAAGTGTTGGCTGGGTGAGGTGTTGAATGCAGTCCACTGAGTTGGCCTCAGCGGAAGCCTGGCCCAAGAGGACGTCACCAACTATGAGCCAGCTTTGGTAACTGTGCCCACTCCTTCCCTGAGGCGGCTGTCTCTTCTCAATGAAGGCTTTCCTCAAGACTCTGTTCTTTACCTTCTTCTCTTTCACCCTTTGCCCCTTCTAGGGTAATCTCATTTATTCCAGTCTCAACGCTATAAAGCTGATTTCCAGAACCACATTGGACTTTTCTCCACCTCTCTCCACCAGCTCCATGAGCATCACGTCAAATTCCGTCATGTGAAATACAGAAGTATGAGCTCATCTTCCCTGCCCAGAGAAGCTGCTCCTTCTGACATCTCCATTTTTGTTAGTGACACCAGCATTCACCCCACGGTCCCAGGGAGACAGTGGTGATAAGAAGTGAGGTGCAGTGTTTAAGAGTAAGCTTTACAGGGTGAGGCTGCCAACCCAGCTCTGCCACCGGAATAATAAAGTATCTTAACTCCTTAACCTCATGTTGCTCTTGTGTGGATCCAGTCTGATCGTATTTTCAACAATATTGCTTGATGTGTCTAAAAGTTGCTAAGAGAATAGATCTTAAAATTTCTCATCACAAGAAAAAAGTTCGTATGTCTGCATGGTGATGGATGTTAACTTGATTTATTATGATGATTATTTCACAGTTTATACATAGGTTGTGTCATTGTGTTGTAAACCTAAAAATTATATGAGTTTATATGTCAATTATATCTCAATAAAATAATAAATTTTGTCATAGATGTATGGTTCTTAGGATAGCACATAGCATAGAGCTGGCCCCATGGAAAATAGTTTCTATTTCAGCACACACATTTATGTGCTGTTTTATGGGTATACTAAGTATTTATACCAGGATAGAATTGGACTCTGGTCACCTGGATCCCTGCCTGTCTGTGCCAGCTGTAACCAACGTTTTAAAACATCTAACAACCACCCAGCTAGATGTAAGATTTTTCTCATTTTATGCCTATAATATTTAATACTTCCTTTCTGAAATGTATTTTCTGCCTCATATTAAAACTATTTGCACGCTAATGGTATCCCTCATTGAATTAGTATGATCTTAGGGTTAAGAAAATGTTTCTTACCCATTTTGAATCCTCAAAACAGAAACTTACCCGATTGTAAGGACTGGATTGTAAACTATTTTGAATTGAATTATAAATAATACTCGACAAAATATTAGAATTGTTAGTACTGTATAAAGTACTGGTCACATTTCTGGGTTTTGTTAAATCTTTGTGTCTTTCTTTTTCCAAGTTTCTGTTTCTCTATAGGTTTAAAGGAGGGAAAGAACACCTTGGGCTAATCATATGTTGCTAAGTTGTGTTGCCAACGTGCAAGTTGGATATCCGGTAATTTCCTTTAATCTTAGTTGCATGATTTATGTGAAAAAAAAAAAACTGTTCGGGATTTTACTGTGCTCTTGTAAGTGAATACCACTTATCTGAAAATGTGTAATAAATTGGCACAGTGAGTTATTGAGGTAGGGGTCCAGGCCATTCATGTAGAGGAGCTGATGAATTACTTAACCCAGCAGCTTTACAGTCCTCTTCCTCCAGAGTGAAAATACGTAATGACAACTGATAACTTGGACTTTTTGATTAAGGAATCTGAGTGCATGTTTAGGGAGGAGACCTGAAGATGACTGATGTCCGTTGCCTTGGTGTAACCTTTGCAATGTTGAGGTTTCTTTTAAGTTCGTACAAGATCCTTAGGGCAGAGGAACTTCGGAATATCGCAGCATACGCTCTGCGATCAGTGTGACATTAGGAAGATTGGGAGAGTGAGCAACAGGAAGAAGACGGAAGATACAAACCACGATCTGGCAAAGGTATAACTTTTCTGGGGTTGGAACAGAGGGAATGAGTTACACTTTCACTAACACCTTCACATGGGACTGTGTATCATCAAGACAGTATTAGACAAATTGGAAAAAAAAAACCAATTTATTTTGTAGTCTCCTCACCTTCCTTCTTAGTTTCTTACATGGCGTCTTATCTTATGTTGGAATCATGTGATGCTTTCTGCCTGTGGCTATTATCAAGTTATCCACTCATTATTTCACTAATTCCTTTTCCCTATATATTTTAAGCACCCACATCATTTATACATAACAGCAGATACTAGGGGTGGAATGATTAATGAGATGAGGTCCCTGCCCTCATAGACTCAGAGACAGGATTAATTTTAATTAATTAATTAAAGACAAGATTAATTTTAATACTCTGAGATAGCCTCCCTCTTATTTCTAAAGTAATTAGACTTTTTATTCATCCAGAAATGTGAAAACTAACGGCTTTGGTTTCTGATTCAGCTTCATGGTTCTGTCGATGTTGTGCTGGCCTTTAGCTCTAGACTTCACAAATATGGTTAGAGTCTTAGATTTTGGAGAGCATCTTACATCATCTCATTTTCCATTAACGGTTTTTACATCCAATAGCTTTTGAAAACCAACAATATTTTGTTTTCAGCATTCAAAAATCTTCTAAAAACATCTATTTAGTAACGAGAGCACTGAATGCTTTGTCCGCTTATTTGGGTGATAAGTGTGTTAGGGCACGAGGATGAGGTCTTGGTTCAGGCGTTGGTGTGTGGGCCTTGAAAGCAGCACATTCAGCCTCAGGTCTGCAGAGGTGCCCCCCCTTTGACAAGAGGCAGCTGTTCATGCACAGGGACTGAAGTGGCTCTTAATAGCATGCCGGTTATTTTGCTAAAAATTCTCCAAGGCTGTAAAAACTTAGCCTTTCTTGAAATTGGAGTGGAAGAAATGTTCCATAGTAGATTTCCTAAAAGCACCGTGGATGGTATCTTGAGGTTATAATTGGCACTTAGTGGCCGCAGATCTGGTCATATGAATCTGTTGTCCTCATGGTTCAATCAGTATCTTTGCTTACACAATGACATCTGTAATCCAGAAGATGAAACAGAGAAATGACACTTCAACCAAATGGAAGAAGCAAAAAAAAAAAAAAAAATATATATATATATATAATGGCTGAGCTACTTAAAGGGAAGCCGATAAGAATGCCTAACCTTATTCACCACACTTGTCAAACAACCAGTTGAAGAAAAGAAAAAAAAGGTAATTTACCCAAAGTAGTCGTGTCAGGCAGGACAGCTGCACAGTGCTTAAAATTTGGAGTGGAACAGAATTAGATTTAAATTTCCACTTTACCACTGCCTTAATTATAGTGGACATTGCCTACAGACTTTCAGTTTTCTTAACTGTAAAGTTAGGAAATATAATCACATTTCTTTGTAAGGAGCCCTAAACAAGAATATGTGTGTAGTATTCTTACCATAGCACTAAATGCACTTGTCCCCAGTAAATGAAAAAAATATATAAACAAACTAAAAGAAATTTATCTTTACCTTATATAATACTTTTTTTCTATTGAGATTAATAAAATTGTTGTTTGTGGGCAGATAGCTTTTAAAAACGTCACCAAATAATTAAACAAGGAAAAGAGTCTTTCTTCTTCATTTCCTACTCTGTTCAAGGCTGGACTTCTGAGCCGCAAGACAGCATTTATTCTATCCTTTTCTCCACCAGAGTAAGCACACCTTTCAATGTATCTGGGTGATCAGAAATTATGTCTTCACCTCCATGAGCAATAAAGATTGCTGTTTTTATGTATGCAAACAGCACAAAGAATTATGAAATACTTTCAGTTATTAGGCTAACTCCAAGAGCTCCCTGGTTTCTATTTTCAACTATTAGGCATCCCTGAAGGATGCAGAAGGAGCATCCAGGTTAAATATAGTTGTTTCTATAAAGAGCTCACCTGAAGAACTGCACACGTTGTGGTTAGTGGTGACCTTCCCTGCACTTTGCTATTGGGTGTGAATTTCAGTGAAACTTCATATCCAGCAAGACATCCCTGGGGAAATCAGCTCTGGACTTTGGAAGTCTGCCCTCAGCTGTTGGAGGCCATCCTTACAGACATACTCCATCAAGGCTTTCCCACTGATGACCCGTATTTGAAAAAGTTGAAGCGATATGTCTTCAGAATGTGCAGTCTGGAAAGCAAAAGAAGAAAATAATAGTATATATTTGTTACCTTGGGGAAGAGTGCACATACTTGCCTTGTGCCATGTAATTTTAACAAGCAGTCTTTTAAAAAGGGTTCATTAGATATGTAAATATCAATATACAGTCATATTTGTCATATTGAAATAGTTTCTGAAGTTGCATCATTCATTTCTGGATTGGAGTATCATTATCAGCAACTTCATGGCAGTAAATGTCTATGTAGCCCTTACTATATGCCAGATCTTGAATATACAAAGCACTTTACATATATTAATTCCTTTAATTCTCTCTCTAACCCTGTGAAATGGATGTTATCATTGTCATAATTTTTTTGAATGAAAAGTCAACTGAGGTACAGAGGAGTGGCCATTTCAAGGTCACTGAGCTCGTGTGGTTCCCAGTCCAAGTCTTTAATTACTTTTCTATTTCAAACCATACTCTCTAGAAGTTACTTGATTTTCAAGTTGAAAACAAAAAAAGCTAGATGAAACACTTCTCTAATTACCAGAAGAAAAAATGTTGTACCTGGGAAGTCCCTTCGGTATTCATGGAACTGATTTTGGAAGTGTTGACAGACCACATAGCTGCTATTTTGGCAGAAATGGACAAATCGAGAATTGTCACCTTTCTGGTTAGATGCAGTTTGCAGTTTGGCTACCAAAGTTTTAAATCCTCCCCCAGATTACTTAAAAATAGTTAAAGAAAGACCTATGTTGACACTGAAGCATAGTAGATACAGTACCTTCGTTCTATTCAGCACAGAGTAATTCAGTTTATTTTCCATACGTACATGAAAGAATGTATTGGATGGATAGGAATTGGAAAACCCAGAAGTGTTTTAAGAAAACAGACTGTCAAGGGGAGGGAAATAGCTCAGTGGTAGAGCACATGCTTAGCATGCATGAGGTCCTGGGTTTAATCCCCAGTACCTCCATTCAAAAAAAAAAAAAAAAAAAAAGACTGTCAGCTAATAGAAGATATGTCTGCAATCCTTAAGGGATGTGATGACAGACTAGACACATTAGACACATTTCTGTGGACACAGTATCTATCTACTTTATTCTAATAGCAGAGGGGGTTAGGAACAGGGTTTTCTGGCTTAGGGTGCACTTTAGGAGCTGAGGAGGGAAAATAAATTGGAAGGAGAGCAGATGCAAATGCTTTCAGAGAACACGAATGAAGGGAAAATGCCTTACAGCATGACAGAGGAGGTACAGGAGACTTTTAGACAGTGTCAACAAAAGGTTAACCTTCTCCCCAAGTCACCTTCCAGGACTCAGATCTAAACACATGTTTTCTGTTGTAATTTTGAATTTGACAACGGTGAGAGCTATGATGTAGCCCTGGTCGACAATGCTAAAGCAACATGTCTCTAATTCTTCTCCTTCTCTTGTTACTTTTAAAAAAATATTCTTGCAGATAGCTAAAAATCATACATATTAACTTTTTTTAAAATTTGTAAATACTGATTTCTCCCTAAGATTTTAAGCATTCTGATCTCCTGTTCCATATGCCATTCTGAGACTCCCTATACCAGAGCCAATTTTCAGTCCTACTTTATTTCCCCTGATGGGAATATTATTTTGCTTTTTTATGTTGGAAGTTGTAGTTCATTTTTCTCCCATTAACTATTTTCAGAGAATTAATTTAGGGTTTGTTTCTAATTGGGACTTTCAATTAGTCTTTGCAGTTGGTGTGAGTTCTTTCTTTTTCTTGTAAAATTTAGATTTCCCTTTAAAGACAAAGCATAGTAAAAATCATAGCAGGGGATAATTGTTTTGGGGCGTCACTGAAAGATGAACTCCATTTGTGCATTCTCTTCAGGACTGTATTTTAAACATTGCATTTCTAAGCTTGGTACATATTTTTTGAGGGGTTGTTCTTTCCAATAAGTATAAAGTTAATTCACTTCACTTTACTGTCATAGGTACGCCTTTTATATTCAAATTGTTTTGTTGTTTGGGATCTTTATATTTTCCAAGAAAATGCATGCCATGGAGTACGGTCACTTTTGCAGCTGCTGTAGACCATGTCATTCCATCAACAAGTCACTGCAGCGAAAGACATTTACAAATGCACGTTGATTTAATGACGATGTGAATGTTTGATACACCCTTAAATCTTTTCTGTTCTGGTTTTCATTTGGAAATTATATAATGAAAGAAATTGCTTTTGAATACTCTTCTAGCAATTTTAAACTTTATGTATAAAGATTAGCTTCCTTTTTTTTTCCCCCCTTTTCAATGCTTGGAGCATAACTTCTCCAAATGTAGACCTTTTATTGTTGTAGAAAATACAGGCTTAAAATACAATATGATTGATTCATATGATAAATATGTAGTAAATGGTAATTCAATGTAATGAAAAAAAAGATTTTTGAGATTTTTTTAAAGGTGATGTCCATACAAATTTGATGCTGATTTTAATTCAAGGAGCTATAAGCTATGATAAGTCGGATCATGTCTGACAGAGGACCGTAGAATGCTGACAGGTTTGGACAATCATAATGTTAAAGGGTGAAAAAACTTGATCTAGAAGAGAGAGTAGCCATAGCAAGTATCAAGATGAGTAAATTCAAATTAAGTTGTTTCCCCAAATCTTATATATAATTCATTGACTGATTGATTTCTTTAACAATCATCCTTGAACACCTGCTAGGCTTCAGGCACTGTGCTAGGAGACAGAGATAAAGTGCTAACTAGAAAAAACACATTATCCGGCCTCATGGAACTTATAACCTGGCCTCCTATAATTTCTGATGCATGGTATTTCTGGACTTCTATGTACCTATAAATTCACTGTGCTAGAGTGCATCCAAGGAATAAAAATGTTCATTGGACAGTTTAATTAAAGCTGGAAAAGTAGCGGGCCAAGATTTATGAGTAGAAACACAAGGTGCCCATGCATATTCTAGAAGACTGTTCATCTAAAATCAGAGCCATCACCAAGGCCAGCAAGCTGAGAGCAACTTGGGATCTAGGCATTAGGGGCCTCAGGTCTCTTAGAACAACAGTTGCCATTTGAGGAGGCAGCTGAGGGAAAAGAAGGGAGTAACTGTATCACATGACATTAAAAAAAAAAAAGAAAAGAACAATAATAAAACTAATGTTTTTAGACAAAGGACTAGTTCATAACTATCCTTTCACTCCTTTTATCCACGTGCATCAGAAAAAGGATCACCTAACACATGGACTCCACCAGACTGACAGATATGCGACCTTGCTCTGGCACTTTCCAGCTGTGTGGCTTTAGGCTGAGCCTCAGTTTCCTCATTTTCTTCATCTATGAAATGGAAATGATAACACCTTCCTTTGGAGGTTGTGAGCATTAAAGGCATCCGTATGTCTGACACAGCTTAGAGTAGCAGCCCTGCAAGTTTTAGCCTCTGTTGTTGATGTCGCACCGTTTAATGGGATACGTTTATCTTTAGGCTCGTGCTTTATGATCGCACATACACCCCTTCTACGGCTAATTGCCCTCTGAGAAAAAGAATAAAGTAAACGACGATGGTCCTAGGCAAGACATTTGGGCCCAGTGTTAGCAAGCACTCACCTCTCTGAAGTCAGAAAGTGTGGAACGTGAGGGCAGAAGCTGCTTCTCTCTGCTACACTCAAGGATCTTAGGCTACAAGCAAGAGAAAACAGGGTGGTACAGGGGTTCTGTCTCAGATTTAAATTTGCTGTTGTTGTAGTCATTTAGACCAATGCTTTGTCCTTATTAGCAAACAGATACAGTGTGGTTTATTTAGACCAGTGGTTCTTGACTGGATGCGCATTCCCCTAGAGGTGTTAGTGGGTGGAGGGACCCCCTAAATTAGGAAGCCCACCAAAGTGTGGGTCCTTGTCACTGGCTGTGAAAGAATTTGTGCAGCAGAGGCAGAGGGATGAAGTGAACAGCTGCTTTACTGAAGTGGAAGGAGAGTGCTTAGCAGGGAGAAGGGAGGAAAAGTACTCCAGTGGGAAAAGGAAGAGCTGGAGAGGGGCGCCATCAGCCAAGATGGCTGGTAGAGACAGCTCTGGCCCAGCTGGACTTTTATGAGAGGCTTCTGCCATCATAGCCTCTTTCCAGGTGTGATGGAGCCAACCAGTCCTTGTATGGGCTTTTCTGGTTGTTGTCATGGCAATCTTCAACCGCCATGGTGCGGGTGGGTGTGTCACTTAGCATGCTAATACATTCTAATGAGCATATGATGAGGCTCAAGTTCCACTGGAAGTCAGATCCTCCACCATCTTGGACTCCTTTGATTCTTGCCAGTTCTTATTTCTTCTCTGTAGCTGCTTCCTGAGACTTAGATAAAAGTAATTGGTTTCTATTTTAGGGAGGGGCAGGGGTATGATCCTGGGGTCAACAGCCTTGGTAACAAAAAAGGGAAAGTTAATTTTTACCAGAATGCCTGCAATCTGGTGGACCCAGTATCCCCCCCAAAAATTCATTTACAAAGATTCTGTTCAGTCATGAACGTTTTAAAGGGAAATGGGAGAGCAATCCCAGGTAATTGTTGAGATAGGAGGTCAGAGTCATTGCTTTTCCCCAGTGCCTTCAGGCTTGTCCTCATCAGCTGCTTGAGCCTGCTCTTCTAAGACTCATGGAGGTCTGGGAGACTTCAGCTTTTCTGTAAACAAGAGGCAGGGGTAGGGGCTGGGGGGTGCCCACAGGGTCCTGCTCCTTTTCAGAGGTGTTTTGGGAAATGTGTTGGGGGAACTTGGTTGTCATGACAAGTGGAGACACTGTTGTCACTTAGTAGGCAATTGCCAGGGATGCTGGATGCTCTGCATGTGCAGGGAAAGTCCTGTATGATGACTGATTGTGTGGCTCTGCATGGCTTTCTAAGGCTCTACTGAGTATCTTTGTAAGCGTAAGGTCTATAAATAACTAAGTTCTAGTAAAATCAAGTCTTTTTGTGAATAGTTTTATTACATGCAGATTTTTCCAGTAATGCAACTAATGTGTACATTGAGGAAAAATTGAATTTTGTTTTTGTTAAGAACTTTACCAAGAGTTACTCATCATTTCTCACAATCACTTTGTGATTTCTTTGTTTTTTGAGGCAACAATACAACAAAATAAGCCAATGTGCATTTTTATTTGTTTATTCACAGGGATGATACCTATAGGTGTGAGCATCTGTCTAACTCTTTATGGTTACAAGTATCGTTATGTCTATAATGTAAGAAGAGGGGAAGGTATAGCTCAAGTGGTAGAGCACCTACTTAGCATACAAAAGGTCCTGGGTTCAATCCCCAGTACCTCCTCCAAAAATAAATAAATATGTAAACCTAATTACTTGCCCTCCCCAAAAATTTTAAAAATAAAAAAATGTAAATATTAATGTACAATATTTTAAATTTTCTCCTTCATATAATAGTTAATGATTGATTTTTTAAAAAATTGTGTATTGATAGATGATATTACTTGTGAATTTCATTTTGACAGAATAAAAGTTACATTGTAAAAATATCTGTTATATAAAGGAGGTATTAAGTCTGATGAGATTGACAACCAATGGCCTGGAGTCTTGTACCCAAAAGGATAGTTCTGGATGCTGAAAGATTCTTGGAATAGTTCTGCCTGTGACACGTTTTGTATTTTTCATAATGTATTCCAGACATTTTTATCATTTATCAAGTTTCATTTCATTTGTTTGTGTGCATTTCCAGTGATGGAAAATCAATGAGCCAATTACTTAAAGATTTTGACAATTTAACTTACTGCATAAATTACTTGTTTTGCCTTTGTCTTGCTGTCTTTTGTCAAAAATAAACTAATAAAAATACCAAATGCTAGAGTAATTCATTGGCTGGAATCTCTTTAATTTTTTAGATAATTTAAGAATATCATTAGACACTCAGGTTTGTTGACGAGTTCCGGTAGGCAGTGATGGTACCAGGAGAGTCACAAACCTGCTTATTAACCAGTAATGCAGTCAGTCCGGTCACTCAGTATTCAGTTATAAGTTTGCTTTACAAAACAATACTCCATCAGAAAATCGCCATCCTTTAACTCTCTGATTATATTGTCATGTTTTCACAAACTGCCCTGCAAAAATGCTAAATTTAAATCTTTGCAGTGATATGGAAAACCCCACACATGCATTTATATTTTCAATTCCTATAATAGTTTTATAAATGAAAACAAAGGCAATAAAACCAGCCATAGAATGTTATGAAGCAATCATTACAGAACTATGGAAAATTGATTATATAGAACATCAAAACACTTTAGAATTGACTTTATAAGGAAAATCTTATTAAAAAAGCACTATTGGCAAAAGGAGGGATATGAAAACAATAGGCATATACATGACAGCTAGTGAAATAGAAAATGGAATATAAATGTCATATTAAAATGTGAACTAATAAAATGCAATATCACTTGTTTATATTACTATATGAGTATCTTAATGGAGAGAAAAATCTTGAAATGGCAAGGAGATGAACTGGAAGCCTCAGATTCATTTTCTGTGATTATTAATGAATAATTATATTTCATTTCAGAAGCGTATCTTTCCAAATACTCACATGTGATGTGCCCTTTCTCCAGTAAGGTATTCCCAGCAGCACTGCACTGTGTGTGTGTGTGTGTGTGTGTGTGTGTGTGGCGGGGCATGGAGGAAGGGGACTGCAGTCTTTGGGAATTAGAAGACAAAATAATGTATCACACCAGGCTGTACACTGTATAGTAAATAAGAACAGCACACATTAGCTTATTTCCAGAATTTGAGATAGAATGTGAAACAATTCTCCTTTTTTGTGTGTGTGAATGGTACTTTTACAGATTCAGATAGCGATAGGAAACAAACAAACAAACAGGCTTTGCTTGTTTTGTAAACTCCTAGCACACTTTGGAAAGCAACTTGGGTCTTGCAGGGCTCATGAAGACAGCGGGGAAGGACTGACCCATGATTGTCAAGACAAGGATGTTATTCAAAGTGGATATTTTTCCTCTTGGATGTCTTGGGTCTAGTTCTTGATTTTTCACTGGCTAAGGGATGCAGAGACCCCAAAATGAGTTTTTGATGTCCTGTCCTCTCTTTCCTTCTTGGGGATTTGGGCCTTTCTTCCAGCTATTCTCAACATTTCTATAGTTTCATTGTCTTTCTCCCTTCTTAATGGATTTTTGTAGTATTTTTTTGAGATATAGTTTATGTAGAATAAAATGCACAAATCTTAGGTACTGCATAGTGGTTTTTAACATATACAACCTTGTGAACACCCCAAGATGGAGGCACTAAATGTATCCATCACCAAGTTTCCTCATTTCCTTTCCCAGTCTTCACTTCTGCCTCCCGGTCCCGACCCACCCTGCAGCCACCATCCTTCCAATTCATTACTGATTAGTTTTATCTGTTCTTATGCCTCCTAAAAGTTATGTCACAGCACATGTGTTCCTTGTGTCTGGGTTCCTTTGCTTAATACACGCTTTTGAGATTCACCCATGCTGTTGTGCATCAGCAATTATTTGTGCATCAACAGAAGAATGGTTTAAACAACCTCCCATCCAACCCTGAATCCCCAAGATCCTATAGTGAGTAAGTGAACAAACTAGGTTTCAAGTTGATGCCTTCTGATTCGAAACTCAGTATGGATTTTTTGGACCATAGTGGCCTCCCTAGTGAGTATCCACTGGCACTGGGAGTCAAATGAAAATGCAGGGAAAGAAAAGTTCTAGAACTAGACTTTCAGTCAGCGAGTCTAATTTTGGCCTATTTTTACCATGAGATGTGTCAAGTCCCCAAAACAGCAGACTTCAAAACCATAGACATGGGGCTGGCAAACAACAGGATCTAACAGAAGTCCAAAGTGACTGTGGCACCAGTCCTGAAGTCAAGAGAGCATGCCCCTAGTTTGGGACAGCTTTAATCTTGGCCCCCACAGTATGTTCTTTATCTTTCTGTTAATCTTTGTGCAGTGTTTCTGACCATGTTTTAGCCAATAGTTGTTATCACTAGTGTTTCTCTATCATTGTTCCAACCTCTGTCAAGAATTCAGCCTGAAAAAAGAGAAGAAAACCCTGTGATAGGTGACAGCATGGATGAATCTTGAGGACATCATGCTAGGTGAGATAAGCCAGTCACAAAGGGCAAATACTGAATAAATCCACTTACATGAGCTATCTGCAGTCACCAAACTCACAGAAGGAAAGAACTGAAACGTGACTGCCAAAGGCTGAGGTAAGTGCTAAATGTGGAGTTATTAACTGATAGATCTAAAATTTCAGTTATGCAAGATGAATAAATTCTAGAGATTTGCTTTTCAGCATTGTGCTTATACATAAAAGTACCGTATTGTACACTTAAAAATCTGTTAAGAGGGTGGTTCTCATGTTAAGTGTTTTTATCATAATAAAATATAAAATTCCACAAACCACTTACGTTTCAATAGAAACTCATTAAAAATGTCAATTCAAGCATGCTTTTTTAAACTGAAGTAGAGTCAGTTTACAATGACTATAAATTGTGTCAATTTCTGATGTAAAACATAATGTTTCAGTCATACATATACACACATATATTCCTTTTCATATTTTTATTCATTATAGGTTACTACAAGATATTGAATTTAGTTCCCTGGCTATATAGTAGAAATCCGTTGTTTATCTATTTTATAGATAGTGGTTAGTATCTGCAAATCTTGAATTCTCAATTTATCCCTTCAAGCATTTTTTTTTTAGTCAAAGATTAAACCTCAGAGGAAAAAGTCAACCAAAAATCCTGTCAACAAACAATTTCTGTAATGCATAGTGAATTAAGTATCATCAATCAATAAAAAAAAAGAATATATAATAATGAGAAAATCAGGGCTCAGTCTTAGAATACTTCATAATCAAGTTGCTATTAATTGTACATGTGACTAAAGCAAAATGATTCCAGCAATAATTCAGATATTACATTTTGTGTTCTAATAAATAGTTTTGTTTTGTAATAGCATGTGATAAGGAAAAATCATATAGGCTTACTTTACTGACTTGGAAAATATTAAAAATGCTTTGGGGATTAAGAACATAACTTACTGGGATATGCTGTTGAAGTTTATCTATTGTATTGATTGTTGTAATTCTGGCTCATCTGAAAATATAGTCATGGAAAGTTATTTCTCATCTTCCCAGGTAATTTCGCACCTGGTCAAATACTCCTTCTCTTCCTCTTCTCAGCTTTGGCATCCCTACCTCCACCCTCACACACCTCGCTAGTCGTGTTTCTGAATTTAATCTTCATGGTAGAACTCATGAGAAATTTAAAAATGGTTGCAGAAATACTGAAGTAAAAGGGACACAAGTTTTCCCAAAGCAAGTCTCTCTTCCTAATACTCTGCTGCTCTGCTCGAATTCAAGGTCAGCATCCCAGTGGAAGTTAAAGGAACTCAAATGCTCCCAACTGTGTGTAGCAACCAAACAGCTGTTCATGTTTTCTCCTGTGCTGGGACCCTACTGCCCTCTCCTGAGGTCAGAAGGAGAGCTCTGACTGACCTCACTGGGAGTTTTGCCAGTGAAAGGACAATAGTATTAGGCTTTTGACATCAACACAATTTTTTCACAGGCTAGCCAAAAATCAGGTTGCATCTTCATCCACATCCTGGAGACTAGGGAAGAATGAAAGCAAGGTGGGTACTCATTTCAGAAGAGTGATTTTCCACGCAATTATTCAACTGCTGTAAAGAACTGATCTTCTTGTACATTACCACAAGGTAAATGTGTTAAGAAAATGAAAAGTTATGGAATCAAATAGTACTGTAAAAATTTTATGTTTAAAAAATCATTACATTTTTTGAGATAATTTTATCTAGAGAGTAAAGATGTATGTGTGGGTGCCTGTGGCCAAGACACAGTTAGATACTTCCATCTTTCACCTTTGTGCTATGGATTTATGAACATCTCCATTTTTCAACCATACTAAGAAAGTGTCCTCCACTCCGACTGCAGTTGGCTATTATCTGGTAGAGTTGGCTCCACCATAAAGTCTCTTTTTCACAGCACGTGGTGCATCACACTATGTTATTGTTCTTATGATGTGTTAAGAGAGTGATGACAAGGAAGGAAGCTGTTGGGACCCACAATGAGAATAATGCCTGGAATTCAGTTGCTTCTAATAAATATTTCATAACTATTAATGGCTGTCCAGACACTTAATTGTCCAGGAATTAACATGAAAGGAGTCTAGAAGTAACTTTGTGAACAACAAGTTTATACTGTATAGCACAGGGAGCTATATTCAATATCTTGTAGTAATCTATAATGGAAAAGAATATGAAAATAAATATATGTATGTACATGTATGACTGAAACATTATGCTGTACACCAGAAACTGATATAACATAAACTGACTATACTTCAATAAAAAATAAAGAAAAAGCAAAAGAAAAGAAGTAACTTTGTATTCTTTCAAGAATCAATGTTTTAGACTACATGATGTTTTTCAAATTTTGTCATTACATGTGCATGCTACATAATCTTATAGAAATACAGCATTTAAAATGAATAATATACATGCTTGTAACTTTTTTAAAAAGGAGTTTCTTTTTTGTCTTTTTAAAGTCTCTTCGTCTCTCTCCTCCCCTTTTCTATATCACATTTATTTTCCTCCAGGCTTATATAATTACAAAACTATCTGTCTATCCATCCATCCATCCATCCATCCATCTATCTATCTAGTAAATATTTATCTACAGCCACATAGAGGTTATTTTGTCATTATTTTACAAAAAATTGGGTCTCCTTACACACACTTTTCAGTGTCTCACTCTCTCTCGGTGCTGCTGTGAAAGTTCCCATTTCAAACACAGCATCTAACAGGAAGTGGGTGGGTGGAACAGCACAGTGGTCCTGCAGAGGAAAGCACTCATTTATTCTTTTTCACTGATGCAGGGTCATTTGAGATTATTCTAATTAGTAAATTTGGCTCCAAGGTATCTATCTACCACTCACAGTGCTTTATTGGGGCTGAGCTCGCTGTTTCATGTGCACATCTAGAAACCACTTAATCTTGTGAGTAAACTCTCCCCAAAACGCCTGGGGTCCTGGTGTTGGGGCTTCCCCTTGTCTCTTGGCAGAGCCCGCATCCTCTCTTCCTGGGCTTCTACACTATGCTGGACATTGGCAGCCCTCTTTTGTAATCACCACTTTGGAAGAAGAGGTTTAATTAACATCATGCAGCCTGGCAGTAGTCAATAGCATATGGAAAGCTGAAAATTCCCACAAAGCCCAGTCTGTTCCCAGCCTCACTCACGATCCATCAGTGCAGGGGCAGGAAGGAGTCCTTCTTTCTGAAGCTGCAGCGGGGGGGGGCCTGTCTCACGCCTGCACTCGGTGCGGTGAGATCCACACTTCTGGCAATCTGGCCTCTCCTGAGTTCTTCGTCCCTTCCCAGTAATGGGTTTTCTTCTCTTTGGTGCACTCTCAGCAGAATGATCCAATCCCTCAATTACCCTGAAGTTGGAAACAGACATCACTGCTTTTCTCTCCTCTCTCACTGTATCTTTCTCAAGTGGAAAAACTCCAATAATAACAAAAATCTTGAGTTCTTGTTGGAAGACACCAGGACATTCTTCTGCGGGTGTCAGTTACCAAATTTTTTACTCCCTCCTTGCGATAGATCCAATGGAGTCTCTACAGCAGTCATCATTTATGACAAAATACATCAATTTCCTTTCTACATCTACCCCCTCCATTATTTTAGACAACAGGAGAGGAAGACAATGCAAATCTAGAATCAGAGTGTAGAGAGGCTACAATAGACTGTCACTGAAGGATCAGAATTGATGGAGACAATTTGGGCCCATTGCTTTTAAAGGTAAGGTTGCATTTAAAGAGAAGTTAAAATCAGAAGATAGTATTAAAATACTGGCAAAAACATCCAGGTGTTCGTGGGAACATGAACTGAATCTGTCTACATTATAAAAGAGCCTTTCATTGCAAATCATAGCAGAGTGACCTTAGCACGGCTGCTCTAAGGACACAGGTGGCCCACAGTGAAAATGACAGCACCCCAGATTTTTCCCTTTTTTTCCTCGGATTTAAAGATTTTGGCTTATAAAGTCTTTTTTTTTTTTTTTTTTTTTTGTCCTCTTTAAAGAAAACTAGTTCCTTTTAACTACAGGTCAGAAATATGTGGTCACAGCCAGATCTATTTTGCACTCTTGGAGGTTAATTCTCATTTGAACTACACAGAACTTCAGTGCTTACCGGGGCTCACACTGCACCTGGAGATTATTACACAGCTCTACGTTGTTGAAATGGAACTGCTCCATCCACAGCAGATGCATTTGTTCACGGTGAATTATCTGGCAGATATCTCTACATAGTGGAATAAACAACCTGATGATCCTAGAAATTCCCTTTTTCCTTCCAAATACATTTCTCTCTCTCTCTATATATATATAATAGATTAAAAAAATCTATAGAGTTTTAATAATTTTTAAAATTTATATAAATTAATCTTAATTTTAATTCTAATTCATTTTCAACCTTCTCTCCTGGTTAAATTTTGGTGACATCTATGATGACAGACAGTAACTAGACTTACCATGGGGATCATTTTGTAATGTATAGAAATACTGACTTACTATATTGTGCACCAGGAACTAACACAATGTTGTAGGTCAATTGTATGTCAACAAACAAACAAACACACAGACAAACTCATAGAAAAAGAGATCAAATTTGTGGTTACCAGATGTAAAGGGTAGGGGAAGGGTGAACTAGACAAAGATGGTTAAAAGATGTACCAAAAAGTCAAATTCTGAAATTAAGTAAACAGAATGAGAAATAGCAGAGTGCATCCGAATTTATTAAATCATTTAATTAAAGTTTTTAAAGATCATCTTTTTTTGAAAGGGTGAGAATGCTGAGGGTGATTAGATGATATAAGAAGGGGCAGAATTAAAAAAAAAAAACCCTTATAATAGATCGAAAAATATGATCACAAATATTAGGATGAAAGATATGATCATAAACTCTTCCCATCCTGGTCTACTCCTTGGAATATGCACTGGCCTTGGACTTGAATTAACCCATAGGATCTGGCAGGTGTGGAGTTGTGTGACTTAAGATCCAGGATTCCAAGAAATTCTGTAGCTTCCACTGTTGCCCTTTTTCAGGGCTTCTGTGCATGCAGCTTCTGCAGTCTTACAGAGCCCCATACTCAGCAGGGCCTACTTTGGTGAAATATTCTGCTCTTAACATCACAAATTATGTAGCCAGCCTAGCCCTTTTGAAACCCTGAAATGACCAAAATCAGAAATCAATGGTGCCTCCTTCAAAACGAAAGGCCACATGGGGAGACTCAACTGTCTCAACCATCCTTGGCTGAGCTTAGCCACCGGTTGACCTGCAGTTGAATGCAACTGAGTGATTCCAGGTGATGCCAACAGAAAAACTGCTCAGGCAACCCACTGGACTGTGAGAAATAACAAATTGAGGTTGTGTTAAGCCAACATACTTTGGAGTAATTTTTTGCATAGCAATAAATAACAGAAAGCGTCTCAGATAACAGTAGAAATGTCTCAACTTTAGAAGAATAGATTTGAATTGAAATATAAAGCCTGTTGTTCACTACATTAAACCCTTAGATTTTGTTTTGCTAATGACCATTAATTCATTGATTCTGAAAGCAATTTGTTTGGTTTTTTGAATGGAAAATATTGCTTAAAAACATGTAAAGATTTCAATTTGAGGATTTATGGCCTGAATGAATGCTTAGTTATTTGTAATATGATTCAGAAACATTATTATATTGAAGTTTGTAGATGACACCTAGTCATATTATTGCTTATTCAGAATTTTTTAACAAAGTTTACATCAATAGTAATTCAAAATAACTAGAAAATATCTTTATAAAAGTATTTAGTACCTAGATGAGTGAAAGGAAATGGATTGCTCTAAAACTGTGACAATTTGAAAAGACAAAGTGTAGCAATTTGACACAGTTCAGCATTACTCAAGCAGTGTAAAATCTAAATGTTTACAAACCACTGTCTTCAAAAAGTGACTAGATCATTGTCATTTAAAAAATTTATTTCTAAGAAAAAAATTTGGTAATTATATAATGTAAACTCTTTACTCTGTTCTGTGGACTCTCAAGTGTTATAAACGATAGAAATAAGATAGACCAAGATAGATAAACCAAGCTAGAAATAGAAACTGTTGTTACTATTACAAGTAAGGACAGTTAAACTAGGTCAGTCTTTGTTCTGTTAAAAAATGATTATGAGTCTCAGTTCTTTCTAATAGTATTATCTTGAGACATAAGAAGTAATCGGTATGGTTCTTTAATATGCGTCTGTCTAGACATTTGGATTTTCTCATGTTTGAAAAAATCAAGCTCCACTTAACAGCAAGTGAAATGGAGCATGCAGATTTTCAACATAAGCATTTTCGTATTAAAATAAGGTTTACAGCACAGGCATCAACGAGAGTAGAGGTCACAAAGTTTCATTCGAATATACAGCTTTTAACGTTTCTGGGCCTATTGAAATAATGGCTTCTCTCAGTTACACATGCGCTGCTTTGTAAAAATAACATTTTGTGTCTACTTAGGCGAAGCAGGCCCCATGTAGAATCACTAAGAGACAGACTGAATAATAAAATAAATATTTAATTTTATTTTAGTTTAGTTCTTCATTACTATCTTTCTAAGAGGCCTTTACCACACACTTAAAACTCTCAATACTGCCTTCTCACTACAGAAGGTTAACCAATCACACACAAAGTCCTTTTCTGTATTCTAATTCACACTTAGCGCAGTGATCCCAGGCCAAGACTATAAAGTGAATTGCTAAGGAGTCTGTTTTGACTCTTCTGAACTGTGAGCGAATATTGCAACTTGTTTTCTAGGATTGATAGTGCATTGAATACATCTATCTAGAAGAGTAAATACATGTCATTATTTTTTTAATTTCTTGGTGCTCCTGGCGGTTGAAGCCGATCTATGTTTATGTGAACGTTGCTACTTGTGCAGGGTGGCACAGAATGACGTACGTCAATGGGAACAGTCTTAGAGCTGATGTTTGTTAGATGAACACATAAGACACATTCTGAACCATGAATAAAATACTTGCTGCGTTAAGACTTTTCATTGCTTTTAGTCACTCAGAACAGTAGGATATAAATTAAAAACTGAAGTCTTATATCTGGCCAATATACAAAATGGTGTCTGATGGCCTAACATGGTAACATAATGTCCATATAGAGGAAATTCTTTAGTGACTTGTGGCATGGCCATATAAAGTCATGCAATACAATAATGAAAAGGATTGAGCTGGAGTAATGTATTTTAAAATGGTAAAAACTAAAAATGGTAAAAACTAAAAGTGTTTAACACTGAGTATAAAAAGTCATTGCAGATGACAAAGAATATTACTACCAAATAAATTTTTTAAATGTAAAACAATGTCATATTTTGTTTACAGAGAAAAAATACCTACATAGTAGAATTATGAAAACGCTTGGGGATAATTAAAAATCATAAAAGATTGTTGTTATCTCTGGAGGATAAGAAAGAAAGGAAATCTGATTGTAAATTATATATGGAAGCTTTAAATATATTTAGACTGTTTATTTCTTATCCTGGTTAGATATACAGATCTTAATTTTAGGATTACCAATAGTTTTATGTTTGCCTGAAATATTTCATAAATAGTTTTAAAGGTAACAAATCAAATATCGATTGCCATGAAATACTAAAGAACAGCCCTGAATCATAATGGCTTAAAACAATAAGCATTAATTATGTGGACAAATGCAAGAGGTCATTTTCATTGGGCTCATCTTGGTAATTTTGAGAACTTGGCAGGGCTCATTCACATGTCTGGGGATAAACCTGATATGGTCCAAGTCTGGAAGATTGAGAGATTGGCTCAGCTATCCTCCGTGTAGCTCTGATGTAACTGGGCATGCCATTAGGGTGATGGCTGACTTCAACACAGAGAACATAGAATCTTGTAAATCCTCTGAGCTCACAATTCTGTTGGTCAAAACAGGTCACATGCATGGGCCAAATGTCGGAGATAAAGATTGCTACAAATTTACAAGTCAAAAAATGTGAATCCAGAGAGATGAAGAATTTGAGCAATTTTGCAAGACCCCAGTCTGCTCTTTTACAAACTATACTCATCTCTCATCCAATCACGCCTAAGCCCCAACTCTAGGGTCCTGTGGTCTACATGAATCTAAATGGAGTTTTTTTTTTTTTTTTAACATTTTTTATTGATTTATAATCATTTTACAATGTTGTGTCAAATTCCAGTGTTCAGCACAATTTTTCAGTCATACATGGACATATACACACTCATTGTCACATTTGTTTCTCTGTGAGCTACCATAAGATTTTGTGTATATTTTCCTGTGCTATACAGTGTAGTCTGTTCTACAATTTTGAAATCCCAGTCTATCCCTTCCCACCCTCCACCCCCCTGGCAACCACAAGTCTGTATTCTATGTCTATGAGTCTATTTCTGACCTGTATTTACGCTTTGTTTTGTTTGTTTGTTTGTTTTGGTTTTGGTTTTTTAGATTCCACATATGAGCGATATCATATGGTATTTTTCTTTATTTTTAATCTAAAGTCCTATGAGCCAAAGAAGGTAAGTTTTCTGTCCCACTCACACCCAGTGTGCAGTGCTGAAAAAGCAGCAGGTTGTAACGATCAGTACTACCGTTTGCAAAGACAAAGAATCTGAAGCTCTTTAGAGGTTCACTCACCTAGATGTTCTGAAATTGCACTGGGCAATTATAGCCAGGTCCTCTATTCTGGCGATGGAGAATGTTCTTAGTTAGGAGCAATTCTGACACCTAGGAAGTATTTCTCATTCTGTTATTCTCTGCAGCTTTTATTTAGCTCAGCTCTCTGGGACAGCTTTCCCTTTCCATGAGCGCCTCTGCCACTTCTAAAGACAGCACTGGACATTTTGCTCTGTAAAGATCACTCAAAGCTAGTTTCCTAACCATAGCAGTTGGGGATCCTAATGGTCTATCTACATTTTGAAAAGTCTCGATCCATTTTTGATCAGCTTGTTTGTTCTTTTGCCAATGCATCTCTTTCAAAAACGTTAAGTGTATTTTAAATATTTGATTCAGAAATCTTCAAGCTTCAAAGCAATACACACTATTCTTTTTGAGACTTGCATCTCCTCTTGACTTGGTTATGGTGCTTGGATTGTTCAGGCTGCTATTGGAACCATGACACTCAGTTCCTAGAAGTCCTTTTGTCCAAGTGAAAGGTACTGTTCATTGCTTAATCCTTTCTGAGATCATAATAAAGCCACGCCTTTAATTTTTCCTTACCCCTTCTGTCTTGTCTAGCATGAGAAGCTGCAGATGAGAAACAGTTTTAGTTTCCAACTTTGCAGGTTCTGGCCCCTTTATCTTCCGTTTGCGCACAGCCACTATTCTGAGCTCCTCTCTCGAGTGTGGCACATTTTCATATATACAGTTAATAAGAAACAACTGGTGTTTTCAACTTTTTGCCTGGAAATTTTTTATGTTCAAGATAAAATATTTGTTAGTTACATTTTTTATCTTCTAAGTTAAAGCGTCACTTATTCTCCAGCAAGCTGATCTCAGCATGTCGTGATGGCAATTGCAGAAGAACAAGCGTAGAAAGATTCACAAAACCCAGATTCAGACTGGACACACTGTCCTTTCTAAGTGTAGTGGCCAATAACAGAGTCAGGGGCGATTACAAAGTAATTATAAAGAAGCTATGAAGTTACCTGGTAAAGGCAGGGATTTGGGAAAGGTAAAATTTGGGCTGGTTTTGCAATGTATTTTATCACAAATAACATAGTATTCTCATCAAAGCTAATGTATAGATTTACTTATGCAAGGCCTAATATGGTGCTTATGTGAATTACTTTTGTAATGAGAAAAGCTTTCACAAGTTTACTTTTTTGTTATTTTTTAAATTATATTTTTAATCTTTTTTTTATGGAGGTGCTGGGGATTAAACCCAGGACCTTGTACATGCTGAGCATGAGCTCTACCACCAGGCTATACCCACTCCCCCAATTTAATTTTAAACAAAACCATTACATCACCCTAGGTAATATTTTATCTTCCCAAAGAAATATTTGTGCTTCAGAACAGAACCATAACTGCATACGCTTGTAACATTTAAATAGTTAGGATTTTAAACATGCATTTGTAGACTGTTACCTAAATCCAATTCAAAAGATTTCTGTATGAAAACAAATGATACATATCTTAAACATAGCAAAATTATTTATTGGAAAATAAACTGCCAGTTTCAAAACAACCTTCACATAGAAGATATTCAAAAGTCTATACCAAAATATGTTTTTATAAAAATGGTTCTGTGCAGTAGAAATATGCAGTGTATTAAAAATGCTGCAAGTTATTTGCCACTCTTCTCATTAAGAGGCAGATCATAATTTCTCCTCACCTTAAATCTAGGTTGCGTTGACTTGCTGGGCCAATTGAATGAAGTAGAATAACAATGTGGACTTTCCAAGGCCTGGTCACTAGATACTTCAATTTCCACCCAGATATTACAATATACTCTCTTTGGAGTCTTACGGCACTGTGTAAGAAGTCCTTTTACCCTAAGACTATTAAGCTACAGAAGTCACTTGTAGGTACTCTTGTGGGCAGTCCCAGAAGAGGTCAGCCCTGCAGACATCCCTGTGAGGCCAGATACATGAGTAGCCATATTTGACCATCCATACCAGCCTCAGCCAGCATACCACCAAAGAACTCCAGGCAACGTAACAGAAGAGTTCCCTGCATTGTGATCTTATTTCTGACCCACAAATGAATGAGATATAATGACATGATGATTGCTTTAATATGCCAGCTTTGAAGTTATTTGTTTTACAGTAATAGATAACCAGAACAGCATTTGGCAGCAGGAAGTGGGGACTTGCCTTTACCCAGACCTAAAACATGTGGCCCTGGCTTTGAGCACAGGTAACAGAACCTGGATGGAAATTTTTGAAAATTGTAAGGGCCTTGAAGAGACTGTCAGTGAGAGGTCAAAAGACTATAAGTAAAACATTTAGAGGTTACAGAAAAGGAGTCTTTTTATGTAGTGGCAAACATTTGGCAGCTCTTTTATCTGCGATAATAGGGAAGATGGAAAGGTCACCAAATGAACTCATCAGTCTCACGGGGGCGATTTCCAGGAAGGGTATGGAAAGTGCCAACTGACTTCTTATAGGCCCTTAAGATAAAATATGAAACAAGAAGTAATCTAAAGATAAAATGTTTTAGTCTTCCAGCAGAATTTAGAGGAAATATAAAGGAGCCAAGACATGCTAGACTGAAATTAAAACTGTCTTGCATTCTCCATTTCCCTTAGTCAAATATTCTCAAAGTAAGACATGGTCTCAGGGAAAAGACCAACTCTAAGACAGTAAAGTGTGGTTTTTGGGTAAAGAAGAAACCAAGAGTCTGGATGAAAGCCTCTTTTAAGTCCTTAAAAGACTTCAGATCATGACTCGTAGACTCTCCTTTCTAGATAAAAGGATCTCTAATAAACTTAGAGATGTAATTTCACAACAGTCTTCTGGGTGGTCAGTGATGGAGAGGGGCTTGTCTCGAGGCAGTCTGTAAATGTGTTTTCTATTTGAGTGAACTCCAACAAGTCTTACAGAGAACTCAAAAGTTTTTAAGAGAACTGTACCATCAGCTTAGTCTAACAGTGATAAGGAGAGTACAAACAAGGAAAGTGACTTTAGGACCCCAAGCTTCTACAAACAGGAAGCAGAATCAAAAGGTTGTATAGTGTCAAATACTGGCCATTTCTTATGGAAAAGGAAGGGTGAATTCAAGAGCATAGCTAAACCCCTGAGAACAGAGTCAAGGAGTCACTTCTGAGGATCAGAGGAGGCCCCTAACGGATGCGTTGTCCACATGTGTCCAGCTGAATTTCAGGATTTCTATGGACCTCAACGCCTGCGACTTGGGTCTTATTCTCCCCCCACCTCCATGAAAGGAGCGTCTGTTGTGGTTATCTTAAGGCCATCCCATCAGTGTTTGTTGGATGTGTCTGTGTGAGGGTCAGATAACTTGTTTCAAAGTTCACAGATCTTTTGACTGAATGAAAGTCCTAGGGAAGCTGCAACCAGAAGCCTCATCTACACCTGGAGCTCCTTTAGGCGACACAATCCAGAAATGGCGCCTGAGCACGAGATTACAACTGGGTAAGGCTTCGGGAAGTCTCCAGGGGGCATGAGTGCATTTTGGTTTTTGGAGAAATGTAAGTAATTTGTGGCTAGAGCTAAGACTGTGGCAAATCAGACATGGCTACAAATTGTTTCACATTTCTGTCATGGATGTAGGGTGTATGTTCGTTTATTGAATCTGGGCAGTTTCTGGGCGATAAATTATGGTGGGAGTGACACTGTGGCATTTTCAGTTCTGAGTCTTTAATGACTGGAACCTCCATCTCCCTGTCTCTTGGAACACTCACTCTAGGGGATGTCAGAGGTCCAGCTATTGTGCGATGAGATAACCCAACTAAGCCATTGTAAGAAGCTCCATGGGGGACTATGGGGGGCCATAGTCCAGTGTTTTTCAGAGCTTCCCAGCCCAGGTACCAGAGAGCAAGTCAAAAGTCTTTAGGTAATTCTAGTCACAGGTCCTGCCTGAAGGTAACAGCATGAGAGATAATGAGAACATACAATTAGGCCCACTAAATCCACAGAATTATGAGAACTAATAATAAATATATTTTAAGCCATTATATTTTGGGATAGTTTTATGCAGAAATATTTAGAAATATATTTTCTAAGCTGGACCTGATTTAGATGTCAGAAACCTGGAATTTGAATTTGAACTGTGTTGTAATGAGATGATGCTTCTGGGGGCTTTCAAGGGGTATTAAATGTATTTTTTCAAAGGAGAAAAGTGTAAATAATTGGTGGCCACACATCAGACCATGATGGACTAAAGACGGTTGCATTTCCTCTCTTCTCCTCCCTTAGAGAGGTGATGACTAATTCCCGAATAGAATGTGGCAGAAGTGACAATCTGCGACATCCAAGGCTACATTGTAAGACTTACGTTTCACCCATTTTTCATGGAATAGTTTTTTCTGGGGGGGAGGGCTAAGAGCTGTATAAGAAGTATGACTCCTCTGAGAATATGCAGGTGGGAAGTCCCAGCCAAACCCAGCCTCCCAGTCATCCCTGCGGAGGCTCCAGGTGTATAAGTGAAACTCTCTTGGAAAATCAAGATCTGTTCATCTGCTGGCTGAATAACACCAAGTAACTTCATTCAGTGCTTCTTGGAGTAGAAGAATCATGTAACTGAGCCTTGACCAAATTGCCAAACCACCAAAAGTATAATAAAATTGGTTATTTTTGTGAGCTTCTAAATCTGGGGCTGATTACTAGGTACGTAATAAATGACTGGTGCAAAATGAAGATTATGCAAAAGAGTGGGTCAATTTGTACCAGAATATATGTTTAAAGATGAAATAAGAAAACTAACTCCAGGAAGTTATAAAATCCTTCAACAGATTCTTGTGAATATCTCTGTGTTTTGGAAAGAATAGAGAAACACAGAATCATATACTAGAGAATAAAATTTCTTCCAGTTTTGAAAAAAAAATTGCATTATAATTCACAACCATTTTGGCCTGAAGCTCTCAATTCTACAAGTTTTCTTCAACATAACTCAGCTAAACTTAATTCTCTAGGCATATGCTCTCCACACGACCCTTGAATTATAAAAATTAGCACATTCAAAATCCTAATTCACATTCCATTATATTAAATCTTCATGTCCAGTGTGACCAAGAGCAAGAATGACCTACTAAGAGTCCATCAGAATTAAACTGTTCATACCGCTTCGAAATTAAAATAACCTTTTAAATTACTTGTACTCTTTGGGTTTTTCACTTTCTAACTCTTGTATTTTACAGATTAAAAAACGCCACACAGATAAGGAAACATACTTGCATTCAGGACGGTGTCACTTGCAAATTCCCCAGGAAGAATTACTTGCTCCCTTCTCTGTGCTCCCCTGGAGATACCAACATTTCCAATCCGCCAGCATAGCATTTACTACACAACACCACAACCATCGGCTTCTGTGCACCCCCCTGAAATACACGTTTCAGGAGTACATATGCTGATACTTGCCATAAAAGGGAAGATCGTTACGTAAATTTATATGTGAGTATATTTTCCTCTTCTCAGTATTAAAAAAAATCTTTAAAATTAGGAGAACATCTTCTTCATTTTTATATAGCCCAGAATGCTAGGATTTGGATACATAGAAAGCAAGAGAAATGGACTGGAAGCAGGAATTACTTAGTAGGCATTTAGAAGAAACAGAGGAAAATGAGAAAAATAGTAAGTAAAGATGTTGAGTTTCTTGAGTTACCTGAGATGGAGGGAAGGGGAATGAGAGGGTATAGACGGGGATAAGAGGGCATTCCTTTGAGTTCCTATGTAAACTGGCGGCTGGCTACCTCTGGAAGCCCTCCCCAGATCATAACTTTGGTTTGTCAGTAAGTCCTATAGGCTTTCGTCTTCTACCTTAATCACTAAGCGAAGTTTGAGTATGTTTTCTGAATGGCTATTTTCAAGTAGACTGGCTTGTTTTAACACTCCATTTACAAAAACACTTTTTTTTAAAGGAAAATTCATTCTATTGTTAAACAAACTGAAGATAAGAGCAACTTCAACACTCTGTTCCGACAAGAAGCGATGAAGGGCTACCCTTCTGCTAGTCGCGGATGTACCAACTAGATAGCTGCTCTGTGATATTACTGTGAAGCTCCTAATGTTGATTTGGGATGATGCTTTCCTCTAATAGAATGTGCAAAATTAAATACATAATAAATTTGAGACATTAAATATTCAATGGAGAATCAAGACGATGCTTAATATAATTTCAGTAGTCAAGTCTCCATTATGAGGAACAACTTCTGAAATATATATGAAGTGGAACTCAGGTCTCTGTCATCAGATTGCTGCTGTGCAGCTGAAATACTGCTGAGCTGAGTTAAATAGTTTGCATTAATTATCATTTCTTTTTAATACCTTCTGAACTTCAGTCCTAGATAAGAGCAATGTGATATTGTACAATTCTACAGGTTTTTTTTTTTTTTTTGGTTGAAAACGGAAAGCATGTAGATTCCAACACTGTATCTTCAAAGCCCACAGCACATGACGCTTCGTGCTAAAAAGCCTAACAGTGACTGGGAAGTCAAACGTAGTTCTGCTCTGCATTCTGTACAAGCTCGGCTTTTGAGTGGAAAGCCAGTGCAACCCCTTAACTACAGTGTCCTGTGGCAGCTAACTGAATAATCAGCATACATCTAATATATGACCCAGCAAGATCATGTTCACGGATGTTTAAGTGAACTCCAGAGAAATAGCTGTCCCTTTGAAGCAATCTGCTTGCAAAATCACAAAGGACCATTTGGGAAACCCTTTGTAAAACTGAAATTTCAAAAACCACTCTCTGGATACTGTTGGCAGCCATTTGGTGTTCCAAAAGTTCTGACCAGGGACACATTTGTCCTCATCTTTAATTCATCGAGGTGTAAACTTTTCAGGAAATCAGCATATAAATGTTTTTATTGACTGAATACATCTCATTGTCATAGCAATATGTTCAGTTTCTGTTATGAAAATAAGAAGGGGTTCCATAGAGAACACATTATTCCATGGAATTTGGTAGTTTTGATAGAAAGAGATAGTTTCTTCTGGTGATGGAAGCATTTGGGGTGGTTTTGCTTAACAAGAGATTTTGGTATTTAGAAGTTGTAGTTATCACTTAGCAGATTGTTTTCTCTATAGAAACTGGCTAACTCTGTCATCTCCCACCATCTTTTATTCTTTTTTGAGATTTCTTTTAGATGAACTCAAATTTTGAATTTTTATAAGTTAAAACATCATATTAACAGTACTGACAGTAACAAAGTATCTTGATATGTATATGCCTGAGTATATATTTGCAATGAAAATATTCTTGAGAAAGAGGAGGATATTAATATGTATCATAGAATAAAATTTGTTGTCATTTGGTTTCTGGAGTACTTAGAAGGAAAGGGTAACCTGAAAAGGGGCCAAGAGACCTTAAAGAATGAAGTATTGGTTTAAAATGATCATTTTACAAATTTAGTGAAATCAGATTGAACCGGGGACATTTCTCCTTCAATGAGTAGGAGTCCAGACTCCAGGCTACAGCTTTGAATTTAATTATTAGATATATCCTCTCCAATTATTTGTCATGTTTTGAATATTGAAATATTCCATCTTGGGAATTCACCTTAATTTAAGCAAAGCCAGTATAAAACTCTGGACAATTCTTTGGTAAGAGATTCAAAATTACCCTTAATAAAAAAGCATTGTTACATGATTTGATTAGTCAAATTCAATCTGCATATAACTTTCCAGGACACATCTATTGTATAAAAGGAAGGTAAATTTTATTTTATACATGAACATTTTCCTAATCTCCAATAATAATTTGATACGTGATTTGTGTTTCTATTCAGATTCCAATTATAGAGAACCTATGTATTCCAGAAATATAATCTGCTTTGATTTTGTTATTGCTTTGCTCTTTAATTAGGCAGTTAGGTACTTGACTCTTTTTATTTTTTTATGGCCTATTACTAGCTGGCAAACCTGAGCAGTCCATGAAGTCCAGTTATACCAAATGTAGATTATTTCATTTCACAAGAGATAAGGTGACATTCTGGTTTATTTATAATCATGGCCCAGACAATAGAAGACCAGGAGGCAAGGTTTTCTGTGAATTGCAAAGAAGACTAGAATGTGAACAGGAAATAGATATGCTTTAATTTAACCTTGAAATTATACATCATGGTTGTTTGTAAGACAACCATATGGGTGCACAGTAGTTCTCAAATATTTATTGGATAATTGAATAACCTGCAGTTTTCAAACCTATCCTGATCAAAATCCTGGTGCTTTATATTTTAACTGCCTCAAATGAGAGCCATTGTTTGTTGCACATTTGGGTTAGGAAGCAGACGCCAAAATGGAATGAGAAGTGAAAGAGATTTGAGGGAGAGAGCAGGAGGCTGTAGGGAATATAGGGGAGATGAAACACGAAAACCAGAATAAAAGCCAGAGGACAGGGGTGCGTGTTAGGGAGTGGTATTTTGATATACGTTTTCCAATAAGGGGAAAATGAGTGAAGCAAATGATTAAGCCACACAGTGTGGGAGTCGTCACCCAGGCACCAGCAGCAGGAAATGAAAACCCAGACTAAACACCTGTTTGACCTGGTCAGAAAAGAGCAAAGAAACTGCTGTGGCTGGTGTGGGTTGAGCAGAGGGAGACTGGTAAGAGGTGAGCTCGGTGGGGGAGCTGTAGTTAGGATAAGGGGGAGTAACATCTTCAGTTTTATTCTGGGTCAAAGGACTAATATTACAATTTTCAGTGGATTAGTAACATGCTCTCACTTATGTTTTAAAGGGTCACTCTGGCTGCTAGAGGTAAGTGAACCAGAGTGGGTATTATAAGGCACAGAGCATTGTAAGTGTCAGGGAGGGTCACTACATGAGAATATAATGTTCACTTCACCAAGAAGATATGGAAATTCTAAGCATATCTGCAGTTAATAAAATGGCCTTGGAATATATGAAGCATATATTCTTCTATTCTATTCTTTTCTATTTCTAGGAGAAATTAGAAAAATGACCATAACCAGAGGGAATTTCGACACAAAATAATTTCAAACACAAAAAACAGACCAAAAAATCAGTATAACAAAATTTATCTGATAGATTAAAAAAAAAAATCCTGCGTCCAACAAATAGAAAATTTTTCTCAGACTTACATGGAATATTTATAAATACTGATCACATGAAATGGCCAAAAATCACACTTTAAAACCTTTGAGGATGGATAGGTATGGAATAGGTATATATAGATCATAGTCCCTGATCACAGAATGATTTTTAGAGGTACATAGCAAAAATATATGAAAAGTCCTGATAATCAGAAATTAAATATTCATACACTGATAACTAAATCATAATTAAAGAAGATATTCTAATTGGAATTCAAAACTACCAAGAAATAAATAATAGAGAACATGCTACATATCAAAATTTAGAAATTGATGTAGGCAAAATTTTGAGAAATCAGACCAAAAATATCTAGCTGTGAAAGAAATGTTACATTTTACTCTGTTTAAATTATTTTTCCTTTTTGGAGTCAAAAATACTAAAGAAAGTAAAACTGGCAATTTAACACTAAGAAATACTTAATAATAACTATGAATTACAAAAGATTATGAATACCAGTTATGTATAAAAAAACCTCTTATGATTTGATTTAAAAAGCTCAAGAACTAATTAAACAATGGGTGAAAAGACATGAGCCAGCCTTTTATAAAACACACGACCAATAAGCATGAAGAAATTCTCAACTTTATTAGTGATAATGAAAAACATATCAAGATTGCAATGAGATGCTAGTTTATTCTATTAGAAAAATGTCTAAAAACCTTGACAATGCTAAGTGATGGAGATGTGAATCCAGAGATTCACTTGTGTATTACCAGTGGGAATGTAAATTAATACAATTCTTTGAAAAACAGACACTGTTTTGTAAAATCGCATTTTCCTATAACCTACAACTGTAGGTTTATTTTAGGTCAAATTCTGTAGAAGGGAGACAGGGATTCTTGAGCAATGATTTGTTGAGGCAGTGAATGCAGCAGAAACTTAAGAGGGAGCTGGGAAGCAGGGTAGGGAAAGTAGTGGAGCTAATCAAGGTTGTGATTTTAGGTGGTCCCTCCTTGAGGCAAGGGAGCAGAGCTTCTGCACACTTTTATTTACTCCCAGCTGCCTCAAGTGGGAAGGGTGGAGAGGAATGAATCAACAAGTAGGATTAGTAAAATTATATGCACCTATAATATAATATTAGAGAAATAAGATTTTTCTAGTTATAGGATAGAGGTTCTGCTTAAGAGATGAGTTAGAGATGGTTTTAAAATTTTGGTCAAAGCACTGGGAAGATGTGATTGTCCTTTACTTAGGTGGGAAGATTAGAAGGAAAGAAAATATGAAAGCAGGTGGGAGACAAGTTAGTTTTGGACAGATTAAGTCTGAAATATCTAGTCAATACCCAAGTAAAAACATCAGGGAGGCAGTTGGCTATTGAGATTGTAGTTAAAGGGATAGTTCTTGACTAGCAATGCTCTTGTAAGTTGCTACTATGTATCTAAAGCCACAGAACTGGGTAAGATCATCTGTCTTATCCAGTGAGTGTAGATGAAGAAGTGATGAGATCTGAGGACTGTTGCTTGAAGGGTTCCAACTATTAGAGGTCAAGAAAAAGAGGGTCAAGTAAAAGTGTATCGAGGTAGGAAGAGATTTAAGACAGAATGATCTTCTAGGAACCAGAAGAAGAAAGTGTTTCAAGAAAAAGTTGGTAATTTATGTGTCAAATGATGCTGAAAAGTGCAGAAAGATAAGGACAAACAACTGGCCATTGGGTTGTTAACATGGAAGTCACTGATGACCTAGAATATGCAGATTTAGTGGAGTCGTTCAAGAAAGAATAGTGCAAGTTGCAAGGGTAGGTACAAGAAAGAATAGAAGGAGAAGAGAGTGGGCAATAGCCATGGAAATATCTTAGTGTTTACTGTATGTCTAGTGGAAACAAATTCAAGAAACAGTGCTCTGGCCCATTTTCCCTCCCTGACAGAGTCAGTTTCAGTGTTAGCATTACAGATATACTGATTTTAAAATCTGAAAGCACCCTAAAGATGGCTTAATGCAACTTCATCATTTTACATGTGAAATACAGGAGGTCTAGAAAGGGTAACACTAGTTGCATGAGAACATAAAGCTTACAAGTTAATGAGAGAGCCAGGACCAAAATCAACATTTTCTAAATCTTAATTCAGGGTTATTTATGTACCACTGAAAAAGTCAGCTAGCTTATAGTTCTAATTTTTCATGGAAGCCCAAATAAAATGCATTTCATTTAGCCATCAACATAACAGAAAGCTTTGCTGTTGTGCATTACACGAGATTTATTGAACAACTTCATTTCCACTCGTACCATGTGCCACCACTTAAACCTGCCCAAGTCCTACTCATCATTTTGGTTGCAGCTTACATGTCAGGAAGGTAGAGTCCCTGCTCCCCAGATTGTGTAACTTAAAGCCAAATATAATACTGTTTGTTATTGTTTGTGCTTTTTACTTATGCATTAATTTACCTCTTCCATTTGCAAGAATAATTGAGATTTTATAAGTATCTGAGAGCAAAGGACTCCTAGCTTCTCTGAGAACCAAAAAGAGCCTTTTTCTACCACCAGTATTTTTTTCTTAGTTATAAAAATGCAAATATGGGTTGAAAAACTTAGAATTGTATTATTGATTACATATACACTTAACCTGACAACTGATTCAGGGCTTGTCAAGGGGCTTTTGCAATGAAAAATGTGATATTCCAAGCAAATTACAGATAAACTATATGTTTTAGGAAAATATTAAATTTTATATACATTTGAGTCAGGATACATATCCGCTTACGAAGAATTAAAGATAATTTCTCAGTCATGTCATTTGAAGCCAAAAGGTAAGCTTCTTTGAAGAAATAGCATGTCACGCTCTCTGGGTGCTTTCATTCAGGAGAAATCTAAGACTCCTAGCAATATGAAAATTCCCTAGAGTGTGTGATATGGCTAATGCCATCTTTTTTTTTTTCCCTTTCTCCCTCTATGACTCAGAAGTCATTCTGTGAGAAAAGTATAGATTTGTTCCTTTCAGAGCAAGAAAGACGACTAAAGCTTACCCATTATTACAATGGGAAGTTAATGTGGTGCTTCTCACTGATACGAAAGGCTGGAAATCAGTACAGGTCTTAGATTATTCTTCCCTTTGAAGAATGGATATACTGATTCCACTGGCAGAATGTTTCAAAGGGTGGCTATGTGCTAAATTTCTCCTGCTTTTTTTTTTTGGTGTCAGGTTGGACTTTAGCATGTATTTTGGAAATCTCCTTCGTCTTCAATATTTAATGTTAGCTTTAAACATTTGGTGTATTTCAAAGAAAATTTAAAATGTTCTCTTCTGATTCATTTATACTGATTTCTTAAAACTCTGAAGTTTTGATATTCAAAAGACTGAAGTTATCTTTCAAAGCTTTCGCTTAGTGAAAAAAAAAGGTATTGCATTTTACTGGAGAAAATATTTGCTAGAATCCTTAAAATGTAAGTGTTCTTAATATTAAAAAATAAATCCATAAATAAAGATGTGCATTGCATTCCAGAAATTTCAATCTTTTTTCAAGATGGTCTTGGAATCAAGAGGATAAAATGGAGAAAAATTAATATTTGGAGGGCAGCTATATGTATGTTGCTGCCAGGTGCTTTATGCATATTTTTCTGTTTAATTCTCACCTCAAAATCTTGACAATACTATTGAATCCATTTACTAGATGAGGAGACCATTGTTTAGAAGATTTACGTTAATTGCCCACCAAAGATCTTGACTCTGAAGCTCAGATTTGCTACCCTAGAACTATGCCAATTCATCAGTCTACTGGTGAATAAGAACATACTCCCTCACGCCCACCCCACCCAACTGTGACCAACTTAAATCTTGGTATTGGGCATCAGGAGTATCTGAAAAGCAGTAAAAAACAAAAACAAAAACAAAAACAAAAACAAGCAGGAAGTTATAGATTCATACAATCTATATTTACAGTACCTGAAATATCAAGACTATATCTGAAGAAACTGGGCAATTAAGCTAACGTGATCTAAAAATGGTAGTGCTTGGAGTTAACTGGCAAGAAAAAATATAAATCCCCTCTAGAGGAACTCAAGTTTACCCTCTGCATCACAGAAACTATGCAACTTGTAGTCAGAACTGAAAAAGCATGTGTGGAACCTGTGTTTTGTTCATTGATTTATTTAGTAAATTGTTATTGAGCATCTACTATGTATCAGCCATTCAGCGGTGGACAAAATAATAGAAAATTCTTGCCTTTATAAAGCTTACATTCAAGTGGAAAAGAGAAAAAAATAAACATCAAAATTAAAATATAAAATATGGTAGATTGTAGTAAGTGAGAAGGAGACTATGTATCAATGGTTTTGAAGATGAAGGATGGGGCCATGAGTCAAGGAATTCACCCAACCTCTATCTCTGTCTCTGACTTTATCTCTGTCTCTGTCTTTATATCTGTCTCTGTCTCTGTCTACATCTCTGTCTCTGTCTACTTCTATCCATATAAATGCACAATCAAACTACAACGCAATATCATTTTATGCCCAGTAAACTGGTCAAGATGGACAAATCAAAGTATTGGTGAGGATAAACTACACCAGAAATGCTTGCTCATTCTATTAGTTTTCTATTGTGGCTATAACAAATTATCACAAACTTAAAGTCACATAACTTTATTATTTTATAATTCTGTAGGTTAGAACTCCAAACTGGCTCCCATTGGCCTAAAATCTAGGTGTTGGTAGGGCTGCCTTCTCTTCTGGAGGTTCTAGGGCAGAATCTGTTTCCTTGCTTTTTCCAGCTTCTAGAGGCTGAATCCCTCATCTTATTGAATTCCTTGACCTCTCATCCATCTTCAAAACCAGCAAAAGTAACTTGAATCCTCATCATGTTGAATCACTCTGACTTACTCTTTTGCCTCCTTCTTCTAATGTTAAGAACACTTGTCTATTAAGTCCACCTAGATAGCCCAGACTAATCTTCCAATCTCAAGGTTCTTAATTTACTTACATTTGCAAGTTCTTTTTGTCATGTAAGGTAATTTATTGACAGGTTCCAGTAATTAGGACATGGTTATCTTTGGGAGGCCATTATTTTTTTTTTTTAAATTGAACTATAGTTGATTTACAATGTTGTGCTAGTTTCTGGTGTACAGCAGAGTGATTCAGATATACATACATATATATATATATTCCTTTTTCTTTTATTCATTTTAGGCTGTTACAAAATATTGAATATAGTTCCCTGTGCTATACAGTAGGACCTTGTTGTTTATTTTATATATAGTAGTTAGTATTTGCAAATCTTGAACTCTCAATTTATCCCTCACCACTCCTTTCCCCCTAGCCATAACCATAAGTTTGTCTTCTATGTCTGTGAGTCAATTTCTGTTTTTGTAAATAAGTTCATTTATGTCATTTTTTTTTAGATTTCACATGTAAGTGATATCATAAACCTACCATACATATATACCACTGAGGGGAACGTTAATTAAAACAATTAAACCAATTTGGCATTACCTAGAGGAGTTCAACACACACATACTCTAAGATCTAACCATTTAACTCCTAGGTGTATACCCTGAGAAACTCTTCCACATGTTCACAGGGAGACATGTGCAGAATGTTTATAGCAAAATTGCTTTTAATTACCCCCAAAGTGAGAAGATACAAATTGCCATCAATGGCAAAATGGATATATTGTAAAGTATCATAAACAGAATAGTATACAGCAGTCAAAATTAATGATTTAATAACTATAGGAGTAAACATTTATGAATCTCAAAAATGTGATACTGAAGTAGAGAAACAAATCATAGAAGAATACACAGCATGATACTATAAATATATATTTCAAAAACATTCAGAATTAAACAATATATTCTTTATGGATACAGAATTGTTATGAACTGCAAATAAAAATAGAATTATCAACCTGAGTGATGGGTCCACATACGTAAGTATCTTCTTAACTATTTTTTGTTTGCTGAATTTTTTCCTGTAAATTATGCTTTTTTATTCTCCTTAGATAGTAAGCTATATTTGACAATAGATTTGGAAACAGTTCCTTGAGACTATCTTAGCTTTATCACATGCAAGCTCTGTGGCTTTGAGCCAGTTACATCTCTAAGTTTCAAGGTGAATCATTTGCAAAATGAGGACAATTATTGTGAATGTGAAATAAATGTGAAAATAAAACTAAATAATGCATGTAAATATCTGATAAACAACCTGCAATATGAAATAATTCTTTCCCTTAGATTGATAAGGTCAGTTATCATAAAGGAAATTTTTAATTGTATATCACCCAATCAAGCAACTGAGATTATTAAAGAGTTAAGTTATAAAAAAAAAAAAAATGAGCTTCCATGATGGCAGGCAAGGGATACTTGATTTTGAACAAATCAATAGATGGCTAAATTATAAACATTTTTGAAAACTGACGAAGGTTCTTTGGCTTTTTCTTTCTGCTCTTGTCCTTAGTATCTGAAATTTTAAATGAGATGGAAAATGGTGGGAGGAGACCTGGATCACAAGAATGGACACTGTGCAATATTAAGATCAAAATTCAGTATGAGGCTCAAGGTAGAGGTTCGTTCTATAGGTAAAAAATTGGCAATTATCAGCATGCACATTACATTCAAAGCCAAGAGACTGGGTAATATCACCTATGAAGAGAGCATGTGTCTGTTCCCTAAAACCTGCAAGTCCTCACAAACACATCTGTTTTCTTGGTCCATGGCCATTAAAAAAAAAAAAAAAAAATCTCTTCTGTACTACATGCTTCCTACATTTCAGGGATATCAGATCTACAAACCCTATTTATAGTGACTAAGTGCCAGATTATTTCTATTTTTACTGATTCTTTGCTTTTTTCCCCTTAAGCAATTGTAAACAATTTTTTGCTTTCTTCTCTCATGCTTGCTTATCTAAGCTCTCGAATTTTATACTCGCCCTTGTATACTTTTCACCTTCTCTCGCTCTCTGTTACCATTAAAACTTTTCTTCTCTCAGTCGGCAAACATTCTAAGTGTTCTGCGTAAAACACGATGTTTCTGTGGCGACCTTTCTCACTGAATTCAGCCTTTGTACTTTGAAAATTTTTCCTTCTCTTTTTATGCTTTATCCTCTTAAGCTTTTGTTTTCTGAACAAATGGCTCATAATGGACAGGTTGGCTCTAGAATTCCCTTAATTAATTCTCTGCATAGAGGGAAGCAGTATTTATTTTCCTTCAAAAAACCCCCTTGTTAGGAGAGGATAATAATTATTTTTTAAAGAGGGCACTAACAGGAACACCAGACACTAAAAGCAAAACAAAACACTTTCACTAAGGTAGCTCCCATTTTTCTAATAATTACTCTCTATTCTATTTCATCTATGAGATAAGAAAAAAAATCATCAATTTGGGAGACTTCAGGTAATGGAACAATGTATTTGATTCTTTTCTGCCACTGACAAATGCGGGTTAGAGACTTCCTGGTAATTGTGGACCACCAGGGTGACCAGCTATCCCAGTTTGTCCAGACCCTTCCCAATTCTGACACTGCAAATTCTGTGTCCCATGAAATACTTTGGTCCCAGGACACAGTTAGTCACCCTACGATGTATCAGACTTTTCTGAATCATGTGAAAGCACGCAGATGTAATGCAGAGAGGTGGAACTTGCTTTTAGGGAACCGGAATGATTTTAAAGTAACAATTAAGCATGGAACTGGGATGTCTCTCATTTATGAAGATATAAATTCTTAGAAAAAAGCTACTTTTCAAAGCGAAAATAAATGGAGGCTTTTTATCATGTTTTAATTTTTATAAAGATGAATCTAATGTATCCTTGTCCTGGCCTAAGATGGGTGATTTATATATCTCCAAGGTTCATAGGGTTTGAGGTGTATAACAAAAAAGAAAACAAGACTGAGCTAAAGGTTATATAACTGATATTCTTGTAGTTTTATAAGAAAAATACCAGCATGGTGAGAAATCGCAAAAACAGAAACAAAAAAAAAAAGCTCATCCTTCTTGCCCTCTACATCAATGGCAAATTGTACTCAGTTTACCCAAGGCCTCTAGACCGCAGATTTCGAGTCCGTATCTCATGTCTTCGGCACCCTGTGTACCTTTTTTTTCACCTGTCTTTCTTTATTATTTTCCTTTCTGCAACTTTATCAGAATAAATTCTTTCCATGTTTTATACTGCATCATTCTCCTACCAGAAAGGAAAAGCCTCATTTTTACCTCTACACAGCTACTTCTCCTTTGTTTATGGTCTCTCTTCAAAATTCACTTCATTAAACAATGATGCATATTTTAAGATTCTGAGTGGAAATGACAAAGTTTGAGAAGATTAGCTTCTTTCTGCTACTCAATACAAACCAGAAAAAACTAAGTTCTCTTAAAAATGCACAAGGTATCCATTTTTCCTTATCCAAGTTTCACAGAGGAACGGGTAGGTCCTAACCTTTTCCCTGCTTATTATCCCCCTCCTCCGAACTCAAAGCAGAGAGAACATTTTATTTAGCAATGTGTCAGCATTTGCCCATGAAAACACACAAAAATGCATGACTCAGCAAAAGTTTTAGTGACCCTCCTGGTTGTTTTGCCTCCATTGTTCAAACAATCAGAATTCTGAGTCAGGAGAACTGAAGTTTAGCCTTAGTTTAATCACCATTAAAATAACACGGCTGTGCTAAATTCTAAATTCCTGTCTTCTCTTTCAAGTGATCCATTGGAACATTTTCCTGATTAATAACTACACTCAGAGAATGCCAGGTATTCAAAGACAAAAATATAGTCGTGAAGGCCAAGTTGTCCTTGAGGCCATTGGATTAAAAAAAACACACAAACAAAGCAAGCGACCTTTGTTTTCTTTTTAGCGCAGAACAGTGATGCCGTGCTGCATACCTACTGGAATCTGTATGCACTGTTTTCTTCTTTTTAAATTCTCTCTCCTACTCGCAAGTTAATTTACTGCTTGGCAAATAAACATATCATGTTTAAAGCCAACTTCCAGATTGAAATAACTGAAGAGAAAGCATGAGTTTATTGGCAAGGGACTGTATTTTGCCTACACGGCAGCTCTGGTGGTGGAAAGCTGTTTACCAGTGTTTGATGTATGGCCCGTTACATTTGCTGTGTTGTGAGGGAATGAAGATATGGTCAAATGAGACCCAAGAAAAGTGCAGGAATCCAAATCCTCGTGCATTTTCTTCCCACTTGGGTTTGATTTTTTTTTCCCCAGTCTTGTCAAAACTGGGAATTGATTTGTTCTGATAAATCAATTTCAGTATATAAAGACACTGCCATTATTTTACCTACATGATATTGAGATTCATTTCTGTTAACAGTTTCCTTCATGATATTCACATGAACAGTTCAAACAATTGATCACACTTCAACATCAAAGTAAAATTTCACATAATTGCACAGGTATTAAGGGTCTCTGTTGTAAGATATTTTGTTGTGCTCTGTAGCTTTGGAGGGCCTTTCTGTGAAGTAAGACAAGACAGATGTTAGCTTAATACGAGCCCATCTTCCTACAACAGGGAATTTTTTAATTCAGAAAACTGCCTTATGAAGTGCTATATTTCCTCTCAAGGTCAATATTGAGCAAATGCTAGAAAACCTTCTGACAGGAGTACCATTGAGGAAATTTCTATGTTGCTTCCAGGATGAAACCTGGTGTTCTCAGAAGTCCCTTCCAAAGCTAGCATGCTAACATTCTCAAATAAGGATTCCGTAACAGATATTTACTACAGTCGTGTATGACATATCAGAAACCTCATGCCAACATACTTTAAAATTTAAAGATGATTTTGGCTGTTTTTGTGGCGGCAGATGGAAGGATGTTAACCTCTTATAAAGGTGGTGAGTGCCATGTTTTCTTGTACATTGTCTTTTTCATTGTACTGTGTGGTTTTCATATATATATTTTAAAAAGAAAACCTGTCTGGAGCTATTAAATAATTCATGTTCTTTTTCATTACAAAACCAAAAAGTCAATTTAAAAAGTTAGTAAAATTTTTATGAAAGCTGGAGACTATAATAACTTTGACTTTTTAAGCAGTGAAGACAACAATACGGTTCCCTTATACACCTTTTTTTTCAATAAAAAGCAATTTAAAATTTTACATTTTTCAAGGAGGGATGATTCCTATAAACAAAACAAACATATGTGTCACCCTGTGCTGTAGTGGACTCCTGTCACTCAAGTCACTGTGATGCCTCAAGCTACCCTGATACGATCAGAAAGGAAAATAGAGTTAGTCAGATGGGTTTACAGAATGATGTCTGTGTGAGTGGCAGGTGTTTACTATAACCACAACATGCACACTCAATTTTTATTATAGTACAATTGCTTCTAATAAATTTTATGTTCATGATCATTGTGTCATAAATTCACCTGAATTTCAAAAACGACCTAAGAAATCTATGGAATGGCTCTTCAGTTGTTTTCTCCCAATATATTCAACGATAACAATGGAAAAAGAAGCAGCTGCTTTGAGCAAGTATTGAATTGTGGATTCTGACAATCAGTGAAATTTCAAATATGTGGCCTAAGTCTTCCTGACGCATAGAAGACCTGACATTGTGTCCAAGACGATTATCAGTCATCAGCTGCACACTGTGGTCTGCCGTAAGTGGGGAGTGTGATTGATAACGGCAACTAGAGCATGATCTGGAAAAGCTGTGATCTTTATTGACTACGTGAACTGGTGACTCTCGCTTTTCATGTTGCTTGTACTCAATTTGTGCTGTTTCCAGTTATTGATGGAGTCTATTACTATTTCGGTTAGGATATCATTCCACATTATATGAAATCAATAGTAAATGTCACGTGAAGCAAGAACCATGTTCACTTATCCTGTAGAAATACTGTCAGCTTATTTTTGTCGACTTCAGTTTCATTCAGCAGTACGTTACTCTGTGTTTGGTTATCAAATTCATTTACATATATGACAAGTTCTTACCATGATATTTAGAAATATTTCTTCAACTTCTTCCACCGGCTTTAGATTTTCTTTCCTCCCAAGTCCTTAATATTAATGCTTATTGTGATCACATTTTCAGCTGATTGAAAGCAGGAAATAGGCAAAATATTATTTTGAGAGTGTACATTGGTTGACTCTCCTGGAAATCAACTGCTACCTCATTTTTGCCCCAAGCATGCATCTATATAATCTTTGAATATGGTTTATATATTTACATATAAACACACATAGATATTGCATGGGCTTCAACCAGAAACACATCTGATTAAAATTAAGGATCTTCCTGTATTTAGTCTGAAATGCCAGCTGTTAATTAGCCAGAAGAAATAGAGTGTATTGGTAAAAGCATAGGCAGGTGGAGCCAGGCTGTTTAGGTTTAAATTTGGTTAAATCACTCATTATCTGTATAATGTTAGGAACTGAATTAAGTGCTCTTTGCTTTAACTTCATCATTTGTAAAATCAGTTTCTGGGAAATCAAATGTAGTAATTCATGTTCTAACTGTTCCTAGAGCCATTTCTGGCTCATGGAAAGTGCTCAGCATTTACTGTTAGCTATTATTATTCATTGTTATCCCAGTGAAGATATCAAAAATAGGCACCAGGCTATGTGGGTTTGGAGCTCATCATTATACACATGACATTTAGATACGGAGCTGGATAAGCTCACCTAGTGAAGAGAAATGGGTGAGAGTAGTAAGCTAAGGGTGTGGATAAATAACCATGCCAGTGTGCAGAGGCTCAGCCAGAAAGGGAAACTGAGAAGGAACTGTGGATGGGGTTGGAGGAGATAAGGACAGTATTCTGAACGTCCAAGGAAGAATCTGAAAAAGGAAAAAGTAATCAACTTTTTCTAATGCCAAGTTGAGTTGACAGTAGGATTAAGAATTGTCCATCAGTCTTGGCAGCAGTGTGGCCTTGATAATAGCAGTTTGATGATGTGATAGAGTGAACAAGAAGTGAGGAAGTGGGAAAGAGATGATAGTGAGTAGAGACAACAAATTCTAGGAGTTTTGTCCTAAAAGGGAGCAGAGAAATGTGTCAACAGATAAAGGGGCACTTGGAAGTGTAAGAACTGTTCTTAAGTTGGGATATATGATAGTTTATTTGCTATTAGAAATTTTACAGTTGCTACTGAGGTTGATAATGCAAGAGATGATGGGATTGGTTGCAAAAGCAAAATCCTTCGAAAGATGAAAATCACTGGAGTCATAATGTTCTAATATATCATCCAGGATAAAATTTGTTTGCTTATTGTCTTCTCAGCCCCTCAAATAAGACTCTATGAAGACAGATATATTTTTCACAGTTGTCCCAACTAGAGTTAGGTAACAGGCATCTAATAGATATACAATAACTCTTCATTAAACAAACATATACAGAAATAGTAAATACAAACATGAATAAATGAAGTAATGATGTTGCCCAAAGTGGGAACATAGACAATCTTTTCAGTATAACAGGAGGGAAGGGAATATATAGCAGGAGATGGATATGAGTTAGTGGGGCTCATGATCATAATGCATGGATGTTCCCATCAGACAATTTCTACCACTGAAACAAAATATACCAAATTTAATTCAAGGGAAAAAATGAAAGATAAAAATTAAGGAAATCTTGCAGGGAGTAACACAAAAAGACTGAGACATAGACAGCAGGAGAAAAGTATACTTTTTAAATGATTAGGAATTTGATTTAGGAGGTCAAATATCTAACTAGTAAATTTCAGAAAGAAAAATATTGAAGAAAATTATCAAATAAATATTACAATAGATGTGTAAAGCAATGATGATTAAAATGCACAATCATCATTAAATCTTCATAACCAAAGCAATTAAGAGCTCAAAGTCTGCAGAGAGTAGAAAAATAAGAGTTCTCATACAAAGTCAGGAGACTCCCCAAAGAAATACTGACAGTCAGAAGACAAGAAGGGTAATGATTTCAAATTCCGAGGGAAACTGAGTTTCATCGTAGAATTCAATACTAGGGGAAATTAACAAACCAGTGCGATGATACAAAAGACATTTACCAAAAAAGAAAAAAATGCCATCTTACACACTTAATCAGGAATTTACCAAATTGCAAAAATTAAACAAAAAGGGACAAGACAGGAGATCAAAGAAACTTGGGATCCAACACGAAAGCTAGGCAAAAGATGGCTGGGAACAGAAGTTCCAGGAAAAGAGCTGTGTGGTAGGCCAAAGGAGTAACCAATTCATATTGGAGCAGGAAGATGTAAGAATTCCAGAATGAGAGGTCTGCAAATAAGCTGAGATGATAAATTCTTTAAGATATCTGAATATATAAAAAATTATACTTAATGGCTACTGAAAATTATAGAGGAGTTGGTTAGTACAGAAATAAGTGTTCAAACAAAACAACAAGGCAATTCTAAATAACAGGAGAAACTACTAATCATATAGGAAAGAAAAATTAATGTCATTTGACCTGCCAGTATATTATTTTTATGTATTCAAAATAGTATGAACATTAAATAACTATTTAATCTAAAAGTTACATGAAAATGATAGGTGGAAAAATCTGGACGGAAATACTGGTGTAGGCAGATTACATCTGTATCTACCATAATAGCAAGTCATTAAGCAATATTCAAAATACAGAATCAATCCCCAGTAATGTGTGCATATTATTTACGAATTTTAAGGCAATACATTCCTTTGGTGAAAAGAGCTGGCAGATGAGGAAGAATGCAACAGAGCTGCTCTTTTACACTGAATCCTAGGCTGGGGTTATCTCAATAAAAATAACTTGAGTTTGAAGTTAATTTGAACATACACACACAGGTGTGACCACCCCACTGTGCATTGATGGAGATCCTCAAGAGAATTTTTTTCATATTTTCTCTGCAGACATACTTGAACTAATTTTCAACGTGCAGTTGATTACTAATGCAGACCTAGGCATGTCTCTGTGTATACAACAAGAGTACTCACCTAGACAGCACACACACACACACACACACACACATCACACTCAGTTAAATGCCAGGTAAGATTCAACTGGCTGTGCTCAAACCCGGTTATTCTAATGGTTAATTATCAGTTGGCAACTGTAAATGAGTAGAGAACTGTAGGTAATTTTGATGGCTTTTTTAAAATTTCAGGTGCTTATGTCTTTTGTATTTATAGTAAGAAGGAGGAACGGTATTCAAATAAAGTGATTTTCAAAATTAATGTGGAACTCACAGCTTTGAGCATACAGCTGGATGACTTTTGACAGAGCGTTCCAGTGACATGAAGCAAGCTTGGTTGTTGAACTGACTTTAGAAGTCCCTGAATATAATTTTCTCATTTGGAAGCCCAGAAAGTGGTCAGTGTAAACTAAAGAGTCTTGGTATCAGCTCTAAAGACAGATGCAACACAGGTTAATTTTTTTTTGTATTGTAGACCTGAGTGTTTTTGTTATGAAGACATAAGGAGAGAGAGGAAAACATATCTGATAGGATGAGTATGCTATTGAAATTCTTTTGTCAGAAATTGTATAGATCATGACAGCAATGAATTAAATCTAGTAGCAGAATTATTTTCATTATGGCCCTCTAAAATGATTTATGTTCAGTGTATTATATATTACAGAATTGACTATGGGATCTTGGTAGTGAATAATTTTTGGTCAGGAAATAGAATTCTGTGATTTGGAAGTGGTTGATTGATTATGAGATAAGAACAAGTCAAAAATTGTCTGTACAAGGATGTGAAATATCTTCCCTGTCCTCTAAGGTACAAAGAACTGGGCAATGTTTTACACCGGGAAGCTCCTTTTCCCCTGCATTTAGATAGCATCACCCTCCATCAAAGATTTCCTTTTCATGTCCTATATTCTTCATAGGGAAGACATTTTCTAGAGCAGGAATATAAAATCAGATATTTCTTGGAGCATACTCTTGGCAAACTAAAATGGCAGTCTTTGGAAGTGAAATATATAGTTTCTGTGAGTTCAATGAACTGTTTGAAGAAGCCCTTTGGTGAGTTCCTTGGAAGACACTAAATATTTCATTGAGAAAGTGAGTTCCTTTAGGGAATGATTATTAATTACACTCACCTCAGGTTCCCCTTTGAAATGTAAGATATAGAGGATACAAATTTGAATTTTTTTCAAACAAATACTGCAGATTTACTTTATTATCATTAACTTTCGATAATCAGCTATGTCTAAAACTATAAAATGTCTCTTCAGTTATTCACATTTGGGCAGTGTTTGCCTTTCAAATAGGAAGAAAAAGAGAATGACAAACACATATTTTAATGCTTTGTAATTGCTTTTCAATGGTCATATGGTTAATACTATAATGAAAGCTTTACATGTGATACAATTATGGAAAAAAATGAATATAAGAAAAATGTTCTTACATTTATTTGAGTAATGCTTTTGCATTTTAAGATGATCAAATAAAACATGCCCCTGACTTTTTCTGACGTTGAAAAGGTGTTAAACAAGAATAAAATAAAACCCCTCTTTTCCTTTGTCTCCACGTCCCCCGACCCTGACCCCAGGAACCAGCGCACTGGTCAGAGCCTTCTCAGTAGGTGCCGAGCAGATCATGAGGGAGCTGTGTATCATTGTTCCTTTTCAGTTCTCTGTTGCCACTTCTGCTATGTCGGCCTCTATTAGCTGTATTCAGTGAGCTTTGGTTACAAAAATGTAAATGAGAAAGGATTTCACTAGTTACAATGTGTAAATAAATACCTCAGTGTGGACGCTGCCTGTTTTCCCACACTTTCCTTAGATTGCTGCCTAAGTGGAAATCAAACAAGTTCTGAAGCTATTATTATGGATGCACTGATGTCGACATGAAGCTATTAACACAGGGAACTTTGACAGGGCAAACTGGTAATGACTTCCCTGAAGCCGTTATCTTGAACTGTCTCTGAATTTTCCATTCCTTTCTGTTGAACAGATCTGTTTAGGAAAATAGCATAACACGGAGAGAGTCAGAGAAATTTAGATTTTGCTCCTTTGTAGGTTCATAGCAGCCAAAATATTTCATTTAAAAAGTGTGAACCAAATGGTGCTTCTGGGCTAAGAATATATGCCAAGTTTACCCCGGCATCACGTTTTTTATGGCTGATTTACAAATCTCTCAAAAAGGATAGAAATGCTGACACGTTAATAACTCTAGCAAAATGAATTCTGCATACTTCGAGAAAAATACAGAAAATAAATAAAATGGGCAATGGCAGTTTAAAGAAAAGAAAATTTCTTAAAGGGAATAAGAAATATTTGCTGTCTTGCATAGAGATTTTTACCTTCTATGCTTGTTTTAGTACGAAATAAGTAATTATAGGTTATTTTATTTTAATAAGCACTCATTATCATTTTACTTTATTCATTCAAAATAATTTAATATGAGAAAGATATTCAAACAAATAAGTAGTATTTTTAATGCCATTATATATTTTTTGAAGTTATGTGTTTGTTAAATTTGAGTACTGTAAATCTTAAATTATAAAAAAGGAAGGCAAAAGCCTAAATATAAATATGGTAATTCCCCTCATTTTTTATTGAATCCAGTAAATTATCAAACATATTTTAAAATAATGATATCCAATATGCCTATTGGTGCAGAAAAAAAAAAATGTACTACCATACCACTTACTAGAAAGCAAGTTTGACAATATGTACTCAAAACACTAAAATTCATGCATGTAGACGCGGTCACTACACTTCCAAGGGCCTATCCTTAGCTTTTAGTTAGAGATATGTTTAAATATTTAAAAATTAAAATCATTTATATATGTAAAAAATGTGTAAACAACTTATATGAGCAACAATAGAGGGGACATTAAATTAATTACAGTACAAAGTAGATATAATAGTAAATAAATTAAAAGAGCAATTCTTGAAAGGTAATTAGTAAGCTGAGGAAACTGGCACGAAGTTAAAATAAAAAATATGCTATGTAAATACAGACAATGATATAGATTTAATTATAACAGGATATAAAAACTGAAATTTCTACCAGTCACTAACATAAAACCTGCTAAAGTGTTTGCCAAATCACCATATGCAGGTTTACAATGTAAATTCTTCAGAATCTGGTCTAAGAATTTTGTTTGTTTGTTCAGCCACTTTGAGACTTCATGTGAATGAGGCGTAATTCTTGTGAGGACACAGTATTTGTAAAGGCTGTTTTGAGTCCCTCCCTCTCCTTCATCCCAGTGGTGAGAGAAATGTTTGCGCTCCTTCATCAAACCAATTGATAGAAGTCTTCTAAGGAGGTCCAGAGGCAGGTTATGTGTGACCCTCCACCATCAGAAGGCGGGACAAACTAACTTTCCACCTATGAACCTCTAGGGTAGTGGTGGCCTGATTCACGGCCTTGGTAGCTGATCTGATCAAGTGCTGTTCTGCTGAGGAGGGCTTACAATAACCCTGAACTTCGGCGAAGCAAGGATGACCGAGAGATTGTCAACTTGGTGAGGACCATCAGGAGTAGACGGCGTGCATGCCTTTTTAGGGCTCATCTCATTGGGCTCCCTGGAGGAGAAGCTCTAGTAAGAAGAAACAGGAAGTTAGACACCGAGGGCTGAGGACTGAGTACCAGGTGGTCACACTGATGATGTTGCTGGAGCAAGGGAAAGCTGGAGGGGAAAAGTCAGTGAGTATCTTTCTTGGGGGTCCCTGAAAGTAAGTTCACCTAAGTCAAGCAGCGTGGGTTTACTACCTTTTTCAGGGTAACTTTTGAAGGCTAATACTCCACAACTACAATTAGTGAAAATTAAAGTGATCAGCTTGGGGACCAGCTGGCAAACTTTGCAATGCGAGGTCTTACACAGCTTTATTGTCAAGGAAGTCTGCCTTGAGTCTGGCTGTACCAATGATTAGGAGCAATCTCAGACAACTTAATTAACCTCCTCACACTACAGCTTCATCATCCGTTTTGCAGAGGGGATAATAATGCTACCTAACTCCTGGAGTCAGAGTGAGGATTAAGTGAGATAATGAATGTAAAACATTTAATCCAGTGTCTTGTAAGTAGTAAATGCTCAGTAAATCTTAATTACATCATTATCATTATATTCCTTGTCATGCAGAGCAAAACAGCCCGGACAATCAGTGTGGCAGTGAGAAGGCCCGGGAGCATAGCTGAGGGTCCTTCCCCATTTACATCCGGAGACACAGATGAACTCATCACACTTAAAGAAGCCTTGTCAGCCAAGGCCATTTAACCATTGAACTGCCAATGGTTTTAAAAAACTTTTAATGCACCTTTTTTTAAGTCACAACTCTCAAGCTTCCTGCACATTGCCAACTAGGAAAAACAAAACAAAACAAAGCCTGCCATTTTTTGGAATACTGGCAATAAATGGAAATTCCACAAAAAATATCTCCATCCCCACTGGGAACATGCCACCAAAAATAACATCCGTTATTTATTCTCAGGCCAATTTGTACCTTGCTAGAATCTGACACAGCAACTGCTTTGCTTTCTGCTGTATTATTTAACTAAGAGGGGTGCAAAGTTCATCACCTCTTCGCTTGAACTCTGTTCCTGCCAGTGTCACAAATGGTGTCAGCAGCAGGAAGCTCGCAAATGTTTGCAATTAAAAAAAAAAAAACACAAAAACGAACTTGTCTCCCAGGCACATACGCAATATGGATCTAGGAAGAAATGTTTTTCACCATGGAAACACTTAGGCTGTAGCCTATTTGAAAAAGGAAATTAAAATATGTGCATGGTTCTTGGGGAGGACAGTGGCTTACAGTGAGTCTGCATGATTGTGGTTGCAGACAGACGCACGGCTTTGAATCCTTGATCTATAATTTACGGAGCATTCATGCTCTTTTCATATATAAATATTCGGCTTGGCAAATCTGATTTCCTTTACCAGCAATCCCTGTGATTCATTTTCTACAGCTCTGTGGGGCGGGCCCCCTGCGGAAAGTCTGATGCCTCCCTCCTGCTGCTCTGTCCACCTGTTTAGAATTTACATCCAAGACTCATCTAAAACATACCATTTTCCCCCTGGAGAATAGTGAGTTAATATATTTACAAATTCCAGATGAACTAGATATGTTCTGAGGGCTTTGCAATTTCACATTTTGCAAACTACACTTTGATGGACCCAGTGATGTCTACTTTTCAGAGTAAAATCTAAACAGAGCCCCTTCCCCAAATTAAACCAAAACAAAACAACTCACAGAAAAAGAATTCCTCCTCTGCACACTTCATGAAAAATTTCCCTCCTTCTAACCGTGGCATTCAACATGCCAGAACCAGACACAAATGATTATATGCATGTTAGGTTAGATTTTTCTTAATAAAAACAGACAGAATTTATTTTTCATGGGAATTATGCGATTTTTCTGAAGTTGTGAGCTACCTGGCTCCTTAGGCAACTCTCCATACATCACAGCTCTGAGCTCAACTTCCGTCTTCCTGGTAAATTGCATTAGCATAGATTACTCTGGAGTACACATTGTATGGATTTATTTAATCAACATCAGGGCAGTCTTCATGCTTGTAAGCTTATTCATAAGTTTCTCTTTTCTGTTTCTTAAAATATTTTGGATTGAAGGACACAAAGTCAAGGGCGAGATGGTAGACCTGCTTTGATTTAATCAACTCCTGCAAGAAAACTCCGGCTTCTAGAGAGAATTCTGAAAAACAGATGTCTGCCTTCCAAAGTGAAAAACACGCGTCTTTGCTTAAATGTCATAACGATAATAGCAAAGTTACAGCACACACATGGAAAGGTTTGTGTGGGTGTTCTAAACCCATAGAGCAGGGCCTTATTTTTAGACAGCTGAGAAATCCAGCAAAAAGCACACACATTATCCTACCTGTGCACACATACAGTTCAGGGAGAAAGTAGGAAAAAAGAAACGGAGGAAGTCACATAGGCAGAGATTTACAATTTATGGAATAGGAATTTAATCACTGGCTTGGATTATGGAGATTTGTGATGCAATTATGACTCTCTCTTTCAATATTCCACGGGGTTTCTTTTCATTACTCCATGTTAGGTTTACCTGGATTCATTTAGCCACAGCTTTCTATCTCTCCATCAGTACAGAGTTTGGTTTCTGTTACCTGCATATCAGTTTGTTTTCTTCCAAATGCCTGTATTTACGGAATGTAGTCAGAAACTGATAGGATTCAGGATAAATGCGGTGGATTATTTCTTCCTGTAAGGTCCACAAGCCAGCGGGAAGGAAATCTCACCTTTTTTCCTCTTCAAAAATAATGTTTTACAGTTATATAAGAGGGAACAGATAAAAAGAAGGTTAGCGGGAATGTCGATATTTTTCTATGCAGAATGGTAAACATTTTAATGTAATTAAGTGTTAGGATTAATTTGTTAATCCTGATATTTCCCCTTGTTCATTCAAGAGATGTATCTCTAATTAAATTTCCCTTTGGCCACACTAATGAAAAGAATATCATCTCAAACTCAAGCCACAGTCAGCATGTGTGGGCAGTGCGATAAGGCTGGGTAATTGCAGGATTAATAATTGCCTTTTTATTGAGGCTGAAAGCTCCACACTGTATAGAAACCCACTGAATTACTTGAAATCACATCTACAGCCTCTTTGCTTTGTGCTATTTGCTTTGTATTGCTTCTTCTAATGATCTGTTTCCCTTTTTGTGTGTTCCTCTGATTTTTGCAAGCAGGGTAACAATCGTGCTATGGCTACACGATTGTTTCCAGGTCATTTTCTTATTATTGGTTTTCCATAATCCCCATAAGCAAGGGGTGCAACTTCTGCAACAGGAGTTCTGTGATTAAGAATACTGATTTTTAATATCTCCAGCTCAGTTTCCTTGTTTACAGTACGAACAACAGGGGTAACTGTTAATGTGGCAGGGGGACAGGCATCCTTCTCAAATCTTGCAGGATGAGAAATCATCTTATAACAGTGTTTGGAGCTTTTTTCTCCTTCTACTATATACAGTGGTATTGTTTTGTATGTTTTCCTCAACAGGACTGAGATGGGGTCTGGGAGAGGGTGGTGTCAGGAGGAACCCGAGCATCAATCTGGCATCCCAGCGAGGTCGCCACTGTCTACTCTCTTCCCGTTTTTCAGCATGGAAACACAACATTTATGGCGTGGTAAGAATTTTTCCTTAGAAAATCTCACTGACCCGGTCATCAGTCAGGCCACGTTATAGCAATATGGCAGCGTATTGGCAACAGCCCCGATGCACAGCAGTGGAAGGAATGCCCTCTTGAATTGAAGCTATTTGTTATGGGGTGGGCACGATATTCTTCAAATACCGGAACCAATGAAAAATGAATATAAGGCTGGCTCTACGATGCTGTCTTGCACAAGGGAATTAGGGAACTTGTTACTCATTTCATCTTTTGCTCTGTGAACCTATGGAAATATAAGGCACCCGTGGAATCTTTCTTGGTTGGCTTCACTTCTGCTCTGGGTGACAAAGACTTCCACATTCTTCTTAACACCAGTCCATTCTCTTTGCTCTGCTATTCTTTATTCAATTATTTGAAGACCCCCCAAAGTGTGTAATGTGGCTAGGGTAGAATCACATTCTCCAGAGACTCAAACTCTACAAAATATGTTTTTTTTCTTTTTTTAGAAGCAGACTAGAGTGTTTTTTGTTTTGTTTTGATTTGTTTTTTTAAGAAACAAATGGATTATTGAAAGATGGAAAAGTAGACCGTATCTATCAGAAATAATTACCAGCTCTAACCGAGTCCATTCTTCACCTGTTTAGCCATAGTTACCAGTCATTCCTCTTCTTATGACAATTGAAATCATAAAGCTTAGGACATACAGTTCTCTGAAGGCTCTGCTTCTGTTAATGTTTGTAGAGCCCGAAAATACTGAATGGTTGCCTTGAGAACTTTAGGTGTATGATTATTCTTATTTGGGGCAGCTTGATCATTTAATATTCCTTTGCTATCTTCACATATTAATATTTATTAGCATTATCTAGTTAGAGCTTTATTTCATACTTGGGGGATACATCGCCTAGCATCATTTACATAGTTAGTGCTCATGATTTCCAATGCACTTAGCAAAAGAGAAGATTAATCTCTGTAAGTAAAATGTAAACTAAGTACAGTTAAAAATGAGGTGCAGAAATTCAAGGGCAAGTGAAGTGCATGCGGTTCTTTCAAACCGCAGAGCAGCAAAGTATGCTTTTATGCATCACACTTTGACTAGAGATTTACTGTTTAAAGTCCTATTTGGCCCCTTCATTTATATTTGTTTTTATAATATTTTCTCATGGTTTACCCTGATGAAAGGAAATGGTCTTCAAAGATTATTTGCTACAAAAATCCATAAAGAATGTAATTTATCCTGCACGATACATCCATTAACTATTACTGTCTTCAATCTGTCAGCTCTTCAACAATCTTTTCCTTAAATTTATATTCAAAGCTTGTAAAAAAAAATCTTATTGACTCTTTTATTATTCAGCATGTTAATTTAATATTTTTTGAAAAACTAATAAAATCTAAATGCTGGAGGAAAATGGGACTGTTTATAATTCAGTGAGACTGAAATATATCAAATTTCAAAATTTTTCCAAGAGAAGATTGTAGGAGATTATATTTTAATATAAAAGTTTAAAGATGATCTGTATGGAGGGGAAGGAGAAGGTCATTGGGAAACCACAGTTCTCTTTGTGACAGCAGGAAGAAAACTTTGAAAAAACTAAGTTATTAAAGGAGAGAATTAAAAAAACCAAAGTAGACCTGCAGCATTATAGACCCCTAGGGGGGTTATATCCAGATCTGTGTGTTATCCCAAGGCAAGACTATGAAGTCTACTTTTCTGGAGACTTTAATTCTATGGGTAGAACTTTTAGATGGAGTTGTAGACTGTAGACTGTAGAGAAGGTTACAAGTATACACAGGCTCACACAGACACATACACACACAGATGTGTGTGATGGTGCAGCATCAGTGGGGTTGGTGTTCTTCACTGTTCTTACACTCATTACATGGCAAAAGCAACTGCCAAGACTGCTTTTATCCAAGGAGCTAGACGCAGGCTAGGCACAGCCATTTCTTTTTTAGGTGTGACACATATCTACAACTGAAACACACACATGCAAATACACACACACATTCACCCTCAGTGAACAAACAAACATAACCAAACAGCAACAGAAACAAATATAAACACAAGACAACTGCAATGGATCAACATATTTTAGCTGCCTAGAGTTCGGTTATTGGTGCTAGTATAAAAATTATGATGTCTGTTATTCTACTGGCCCTTTTTCTTGGCATGGAGAAAAGCTGTGTTTCATAAATGATGCCGTTTGACCAGTAGTTTCAATTATGCGTGGCTAGAGTTGGATAATCCACTGCCATTGCTGGAGAAGCAAATTCTAAGTCAAGGGCTGTCTATGATTCAGTGATGTAAACAGCACTGTTAAATGTATAATGTACTGAACAGAGAAGAGGGCTAATGAAACAATGGTGCCCAGAAAAGATTTTTATGAGCTGTCTTTCCAGAATCGATAAATCAAATATAAATTGGAAAGAGCAGAAAAGAGAGATTTCAGCAGGGTCTTAGATGAAGAGATTTGAAGGAAATGTTCAGTTAATTAGCTTAGAAGAATGTTGAGGCAGTAAGTTTTGGAGGGGTGGCCAATGACTAGAGATACTATTGAAGAGAGATGCAAATGAGTGGTTATCTCCAGAACAATCAATTCCAACCTTTAAAAAGTGGTTCGGTTTTACTTCGGGAGCGATGATCAACGCCCAGACCCCTGAAGAAGCAATATCAAAGCAAATGTAAGATAGGGTAATCATACTTCTGGGTAGCACGTGATAAGGAGGTATATTGTAAAACGTTCTACAGAGAGTAAAACATTAATGTCTGCTAAGTACTCTATAGCCATACTTTTTAGTGGAGAGAGAGATCACTGAACAATGAAGATTTTAAGGGGGTTATTGAGGAAATCCAGAGATGACATAATTAGAACATAAGTTGTGACTTCTGGCCAACCAGAAAACATACAGATTATTGCAAGAATCTGCTAACCTCTCTAGGTTTCTATTGCACTCTATTCTATTTGGTAAAATCATGAGACTAAAAAATAATTTTTAAGATTTTTTTAGATTTAAAATGTAATGACATATGATCAAGTAGTATTGCAAATTATGGATCTGTTTATATTTCTGCACATCAGGCTACTTTGACATGAAAGGTGAGAGAGCATAAGACTGTTTTCAATATTTTGAGACTCCTGAGGTTAACGAACTTGGTGGTTCCACTGATCATGGGGAAGATGTGGACTCCCTCAATTCAATTTAGTAGGCTTACTTTCCCCTTGTTTTTCTTTTTTCTTTTTCTTTTTGGTGTTTTTCTATTTTGTTTGTTGGCTTATTTGTTTTACTATCCACATTTCTTTTGAGACTAAAATGTCTGACCTCCAAACAATATGTTCATATCAGAGAAAGGACAAATACGTGGTGAAATCTGACAAAATTATAAACACCAACTCACTTTGCTTTTGATGTTCCTGTGGCATTACATTTTTATGATTGAGAATGAGAAGCAGTAGTAGATTTTGGCAATGCTATATCCAGACATTTAAAACAGATACCTTTGAATAATAGCAGACCTGATGGCAGCTAATTTGCATTCTTCCCATGGGTTCTGGAGGGAAATTGCAATGAGGCATTTGATCACAATGACCAAATAATTAGGAAGTCTAAAGGCAAAAGAAATCCATAGCCAACAGAAGTAGGGGAGTTCTTAAGTATAGAATTGTTGCAGAAATCACATTCCTTACAGAAGTTAGCTGATAATATTTTTTTAGAAGGATACTTTACTTCTTTAGTATTGATGACACAGTTTATCTTAATGACGTTGGTAGGCATTTTACTTCCCCTTGATAACACCTATGCTGACCTAACTGTTCTGTGTATCTGTAGCATCTCAAAGAAATAGGGACACTAAACTAACAGCCACCATTCTGGAAATTGGTTTAATGACCTGGCAAACGAGAATAAGTGTGTGTGTGTGTGTGTGTGTGTGGTATTATCTAGGCTGCTCCTCATTTTACCGTTGCTAAAATTGGCCACACTGATTCAGGATAATTGTTACCTGGAAGGCTCTACCCAGACATACATTATAAATACACAGAGAGAATATATTAACAATATGCACTCTCAGGAACGATATTCACTCTCAAGCCCTTTATGTGTTTTTTAGTGCCTGGCTTGTTTTTCTGCAATATTTCTTAGCATATAGGTCAAGTGTCAAATTCATGACAAACCTTCCTTCCAGGAGCATTCTTCAGTCTTTGTCTCTACCTTCTGTCCTGTCCCTAACACCTCTCATCTCTTCTCACTTAGTATGGAGCATACTGGGTGCTTTTTCTACCACTTGAGTACCTGCATTGTAATTATGGATTTAGTTTTCTGGATTTACACTAGACTGAATGTCCTTAGAGTACTTAATAGTCCTTTGATTGCAACTGACAGAAAGCAGTACAAGCTGGATTAAGGAAAAGGGAGGATTCTAGTAAAAGGATTTAGAAATATTTAATGGAAACTGGGGGCTAGGTTTTAGGAAGTTACCAGGAAAAAGAGGTGACTTTTTAGAGGTAACTCTAACAGAGGCCAACGGAAGTTTTTCTCCCCCTTATCTTTGTTTCTTTGTCTTAGTCTACTTTAGTAGGCTCCCTCCTAGTAGACCAGCCGTCTATGAGTCTATCCTCATGACAAAATGCAGAATGGCCACCCTGGAGCTCATGAGTTTACACATTATTGTTCCAGCTACATCAAGAATATCTCTGAACTGCCTTCCCAAATTTGCTGAGGAGCAAGTTTGATGATTCCAGCTTGGCTGAGAACTCACCATTGCTCTAAACAGCCAAAGTCAGGGAGCAGAGTCAAAATTTAAACATGACAGCTGAATAACCACTCTAAAGGATAGGCAGAATTGTTTTATTAGAGTCTAGAGTTTTATTAGAGTAATCTTTTATCTCTGAACCCCCAGCTGGCACCATCTTGGCATACATCTTTCAAAATGTTTGTGTATGAGTGAGTTAAGAGAAAATCCATGCCTTCTTACTGCACTCACTAATGTTTATATTCATTCCTTAATAAGAATTTCTCAGGTTTGGTTTTTTTTTTTTTTTTTTTTTGTCATCATTAGAAAAGGCAGTTGACTTTCAAGTACAGTGATGGTATTTTGATGAAATTGTTTACTGCTGGATTAAATGATTTGCTGGAATTCTATTAAAGTTATATGTATTTTTCAATAGGGGGAATATATGGTTGTTGTCATGTATTCACTTTAGAATAGGGATAAGTGTGTTATTATCTCTTTCTATCTAGGTGGAGAATGGCCCAGTTTTTCCTCTCGGACCTGCAGCCTCTTCTACATTCAGTTATGCATGTATGCTTACCTGGAAATGTGACATTCTGGTGTTTCCTACTCTAATGGTCCAGCAGTTGTCCCTGAGATGTCTACAACATTTGAGTGGTTTGGACATTTTTTTTTTTTTGGTTTATTTTTTTCCCAAAAGGGGCAACAACATTTTTGCCATAAAGGTTGATCCATCAATATTATCAACATTAACTTAGAAACTATATCCTCTGGTTTAGATATTTTAACATGCCCATTAAGTAGTCCTTGGAATTAATGTATGTATGTATCAAATTTACAGATTTAGAATGTAATGGTGAGATCTAACAATATGAGAGCTTCTAAGAACACTATTAAAAAGAATGGCAACTAAGTAAAGGTAAAGAACAATTAGAAATAATCTTGCAAAGAGTTGGACTACAAGCATGTTATATTAAATTTGAACACCAGTCTAATGAATAAATTTAATTACTTGAATAGTCTTTACAACTCTAAATGTTACAAGATTTGTGTAAATATATTCTGTGAATTTAATGTGATTCTCATTGCTAAGACTAACAAGTCTAAAATTTCTAAGCTTTGCTTTCTAATAGCAGTGAAGATCTGTATTTCTGATATTAAGAGACAGTCTATCTCTTCCAAAATAATTTTCATCTGAAGCTTAATGTCATAGGAATGTACTTAACGGTCACATGAGCTTGTATTCCTTTGGCTTCCGCCCTCCTGAATCATGTAGGAAATTAGGGCAGAGTTGATTTCCTGTAGCTTATGAACAGTCGAAAAACAGCCTGTGCAGATGGTGTTAGCTTGCTATTTACAGAACACGTTACTTACTTAGACTGAGTAATCAACTCAGGAATCACAGCTGGATCACAGCATCGACTGTAGAGAAACATATCCAAGGACATTAGCAATCCATCTATTGTTTTACAGAAGCATTTTTTAAAGTCCTAAGAGTAAAGCATCACAATTAACAAGGGCAGTGGAAAGTATGATCTCAGCATTAATCTCTCATGCACGAGGGAATTAAGATTCTTAATCCTCACTTCAAAAGGTTTCTCCCCTACGGATACCTGCATATAAAAAGAAAAAAGAAATAGAAATGCAAGGGAAGTATACGTTTTATGTATTCTCCAATTCCAAACTTTGCTTTAACCTCTGAGAAAATCAGGTATCAGTCTTTGTGTTTCAGTTCAATCTAAAATATTGGGAATTTTGAGTGATCTAGGCACTTCTTGGTGGAGTTCTAGAAATCCAGGTGGTTATACAGCTACACAAAGCAACAGTTTTACAAATCTTATATTATTTGATGGAAAATGAATTCTGATCTGCTCCTCCTTTGCGTGGATGTCCTTGTAACGTCTGTATGACAGAGTATCTAAAAAGGAAACAGAGAGAATAGAATGATAAGTACAAAATTTCTAGCGTAGGAGTCGGCAAGACCAGAGCATTAGAGACAAAGGCATGAAGGGTCTTGGTGGCCACCATGAGGCATTGGTTCTTTGTTAACAAGGGTTATTGAAGCAGGGGAGGGATATAATCTGATTTATGTGTTGAAATGATCTTTGGGTCCAGAATAAAGACTAGGAATTGGGAGTGGGGGGAACAGATAGAGCAGTCAGCAAGTAATTGATGTAATAAAGTTGAGAAAGGATGGATGATGGTTTAGACCAGGGTGGTAGCAATAGATAAAGAAAAGCAGATAGATTCAAATCATACTTTAAAGATAGAGTGCAAATGTCCTGTATTATTAAAGCAGACTGAAAACTAAGTGGCAATTACTCTTTATCTTCATGTAGTGAATAATTGATATTGACATACATTTTCTAAAAACTCTGCATTGGCTGATTACACTTAGGATAAAATACAGAAGTCTTAACAGATTTCACTAAGTCTCTGAACCTGTCAAGTTTCTTGGGCTCACCATCGAGCAGTATTTTTCCCTCTTTCTAATCTAGCTGTATTGGACTTTTCTTAGTGACCTGATCCTACTATTCTCTCTATTGCCTCAGCATCTTTGCAAATGATAACATTTCTGCTTAGAACATCTTCCCTTCTCTACAGCTAAGTAACTCATTCTTCTAATTATATTCCAAACACCTTAAATGTCTTTTCCTCCAAGACTTCTCTAAGATTGCTTTTTATGGGTTTAAATTAAACCTTGTATTTCTTCATGAATCTCACCACACATATTTTGACTAAATAAGAGTCAGTGCTATGTATGCCTCTGTCATTTGTGCATCCTTTGTTACTAGCCTAGCACCTAGAATGTAGTGGGAAGTCAATATTTTGACTAAAGAACTATTTAAGTCCTCATTTTGAAGAATCCAAATATACAGTGTCGATTAAAGACTAAAGTCTTCATAAGTACACACACATTAAATGTATATGCTATATAAATATAGATACTATATTATATGTGTATATATATGCTATGTGTATATATAAATATATAAATATGTGCTCTTTGACATTGATCTTAAAGCTTTTTTGAATATTTATCCTCAGGTAACGGAAACAAAAGCAAAAGTAAACAAATAGGACTACATCAAACTAAAAAAGCTTTTACACAGCAAAGGAAACTATCAACAACATGATGTGGGAGAAGATATTAGCAAACAACATACTTGATAAGAGGTTAATATCCAAAATATACAAAGAACTCATACAACTCAACATCAAAAAAACCCAAAAAACAAAAAAACAACTTGGTTAAAAATGGGCAGAGGACTTGAATAGACATTTTTCCAAAGTCTTCTTACAAAGTCTCTCATCCAGAAAGCCAACAGACACAGGAAAAGATTCTCAACATCACTTACCATCAGGGAAATGCAAATCAAAATCGCAGTGAGATATTACCTCACACCCTTCAGAATGGCTGTTATCAAAAAGACAACAAATAACAAGTATTTGCAAGGATGTGGAGAAAAGGGAATCCTTGTGCACTGTTGGTGGGAATGTAAACTGATGCAGCCACTATGGAAGACAGTATAGAGGCTTCTCACAAAATTAAAACTTGAGCTACCATTCAGTCCAGCAATTCCACTTCTGGGTATTTTTCCAAAGAAAACAAAGGCACTAATTCAAAAAGATAAAAGCACTTTATTCACAACAGTCAAGATATGAAAGCAACTGAAGTGCCCATCCATAGATAAATGGATGAAGATGATGTGATATATACATCTACATATATAGAAATATATAGATACAATTCTATTGTGTATGTTTACACATGGAATATTATTCATACACATACACAATGGGATATTACTTAGCCAATAAAAAATGAAATCTTGCCATTTGCAAAAACATGGATGGACCTAGACAGTATCATGCTAAGTGAAATAAGTCAGACAGAGAAAGACAGATACTGTATGATTTCACTTACATTTGGAATCTAAAATGCAAAATGAATGAACAAACGTAAGAATATAGAAATAGAGCCATAGATACAGAAAACAGGGGTTGCCCAAGGGGAGGTGGGAGGAGGGAGAGAAATAGATAAGGGAGATTAAGCGGTATAAACTTACAGTTACAGAATAAATGTCATGGGGATAGAATGTAAAGCATAGGAAATATAGTCAATAATAGCGTAATATCTTTGATGACAAAGGTAGTCAAAAAGGACAAATTTTTGGTTATAAGTTAAATAAGTACTAGGGGATTTAATGTACAACATAATTAATATAATTTACTTTTCTGCATGTTATATATGAGAGTTGTTCAGAGTAAATGTTAAGAGTTTTCATCACAAGGAAAAATATTTTTTCATTTTCTTTTATTTTGTATCTGTATAGGATGATAGACGTTCACAAAAATTATTGTCATTATTTCAGTATGTAAGTCAAATAATTATGCTGTACCCTTTACATTTATATAGTGCTGTATATCAATTATATTTCAGTAAATCTGGAAGGGAACTATAGATGCATAGCATATTATATATATGTACACATATACATACACACACATACCCCTGTATGTATACAACACACACACGCAGACATGACTGTCTTTGTTTAAGCCAGCATTGCTTGATGTATTGTGTTCATGGAATTCTTTCTCTTCCATTACCTAGTATTTTCTAATGGAAAAGTAGTACATATTTGGAAAAATGCCATGCTAGATTTGGTTTTGTGGAAAGTCTTTATTTTCTACACAGTTTTAACCAGCTACTATTAAGGAATGTTATTTCAATTTCCTCTAACTTTGGAGAGGTTATTTTAAACTCTCTATGCCACAGTTTCCTCTGGCAAAATGAGGATAGTATCAATAATTCTTCCATCGAGCTGTGAGCATAAGTGAGCTCATATATATGCATAGGGTTTAAAATGGTGCCCTGCACATAAGAAGTACTCATTAGATATGAAGTATTTTTACAAAAATAGTTTGCTACAATATAATTGTATCTTCAGGGGATGAGATCTTAAATTATAAATAAACCTGTAATCTCATTTTATTTGAAACATATTTTCTAAAAAGACATAATTTAATGATAAAATGTAGAAAACCTTGAATACTGTTTAAATTCCAATTGTTAATTTTTTTCCTTTTACTATATTTTCATCAAACAATCTTTGATGGGCTTTAATTTCTGTAGAATCTAGGATAAATATTTAATAATGTGCCAGAACACGTATTTTTGTTTACCTAGGTTATGGTTATATGAATTATGAGGCTATGACCATATTTAACATAGGAAAATATCAGAAAATTTATCTATTGAAAAAGAACCTACTGCTATAGATTTTAATAGCACAAAACTGCTGAGGTTTTTATAAAATGAACTTGGAAGTTTTACTTATTCATTTATTCTGGTAGCACTTTGCCTACTTTAATTAAGCATCACAATTACCATCTATTTTCTAAGATTGCAGTGATTTGTAAATTAATAACATTAATGATAGCAAGAGAGAAGTAATAATGAAAACATATTCACATTTATTCAATGCCTATGTTGTGCTGTGTAAAATAAAACCTCTCTTCTGCTTTGACCACTGTTTGTTCCAGCAACTTCCCAGAAGTTAGTTTTTATTTTTGGAAAACTTACTTTCTTGCAGTTTTACGTGTTTCTTTGCCATCCATTTTATCATTCCCTTGTCCTGCTAACTCTTCATTCTACATCAAAACTTTGCCATCCCAGTGGGATGCTGTTGAACATGGGGATCTAGCTCTTGTTAGAAAAGGGAAGGTAATTTAAAATCCTAAATCATTAAATGGTCTCTGGAAAACAAATAAACCAATTCTCTTCTCATTTTATACACAGTATTATGCAAAAAACATTGAAGGCTCTTCTTTTTATGCTCATTTATACAATGTTCAGGAAAGAGAACATGCCCCAGGGTTCTTGAAACTTACATACTCAGGTGCCTCAGGTGAAAATGTATTCAATCCTTCCCCAATAAGAGGCACTCCAGCCATTACAAGACATCCTCTGAGAATGAAATGATTTTCTTGCTTCTTTCTATACAAAATGAATGTTTTGCTCAGAGAAAAATTTGCTATGATTTGGTTGATCCATCCGTGGGAATGGTAGCGGTGATCTGACGTGTAAAGGAATCCACATATGTCTCTTGGGGCTGCCATAACAAAGTATCACAAACTGGGTCACCAAAAACAACAGAGATTTGCTCTCTCACAGTTCTGGAAGCCAGGGGTCTGAAATCAAGGTGTTGGCAGGACCACAGTCTCTCTGAAGTTTCTAGGGAAGAATCAGTTTCATGCCTCTTCCTTAGCTTCTGCTTGTTGCCAGCAATCGGCGCCCCTTGTCTGTAGGTGCATCACAATCTCCGCTCATTTCGCGTGGTGCTCTCTGTGTGTCTGTGTGTCTGTAAAGGAAGAACCCCCTCTGTGCGTCTCCTCTCCTCTTACGCTACTACCCTCACAACACGACTGGCCCCCAAGTGTGTACATGTTTGTAGGGGGAGGCTCCCAGACCAAGCAATTCTCAGATTCTGGAAACACCAGCGGGGTTTCCTACAGCTAACCGAATGCTGACCCTATCTGGACATAGCATCAGATTTCACAGACTAAGGGCTCAGTCCCACAGACCAGCCCATCCCCATGTTTCAGATGCCAGTTGCAAGTCTAAGCTGTCACTGTGCTTCTGACTGACTGGCTGTAAGTTAGGACACGGTATGTGGGGATGGGTGTGGAGCTCTCATGCCCTCACTGAGTGCCCCACTCTCCAGCCGCTCCACTTTTTCACCAACCCAGCAGCTCCCTGAACCCTGTCCTGTGGGGATTTTTTTAGGGAAAATTCATTTATTACTTTAGGCACAATTGATTAAATCAAGGTTCATTAGTGATTAAGTGCACCTCCAGCCCTCTCCCCAGCTGACCCTCTAATCACCTTGGTTCTCCTGGTAACTAGCCCCCATCCACTGAGACTTCCCAAAAGTCACCTCATTAACATAAACTCAGGTTCTGTGAAAAGGGACTTATATGAATAGATTGAAAAGATACTCCTTTCAGCTTTATTGCTCTGGAGCTATTTCAGAAACTGAGAACAAAACTCAGTATTGAAACAAAAGATGCCTCCATGGCTGGTATACAGGAAATTAGAAGGTTTTAGAAGATACAAGTCCAGAAACAGTGCAGGAAGACCAAATTAATGTTTCTTATTAAAAAATCACAATTTTATAATTTTTGTGTTCAAAATTTATTTCCTTCTGAAGATATTTTTCACATTGGATTTAGGGTCCTCTTATAAGATGGCCTCATCTTAACCAACTACTAGTTACATGTGACCTTAAGTAAGATCACATTCTGAGGTCCTGGGTAGACGTGATTTTGGAGGAGAACAATATTCAACTCAGTACACAAACAATTTCCAATTCAGAGTAATCTAAGGGTTCTAAGGAACTGTCCTACTGATGGCAAGTTTCTGCGTCCTTTAATTAATCAACCCAACACCAGATTTTCTGAACATTTTTGACACATAAGGGACTTAAAGTTGGTTTCTACTGCTAGAAAATCAAAAGCTTGGCAACTCGAGTAACCAGGTCTGTTCTGAAGGAAGGTATATGTTTCTTTAGTCTTCGCATTGTGGCTTTGTGATGTGACTACTAAACAATTAGTTGGCCATCTGGCTGACTGAAGAGGATGACCATAAGCTGAGAGGGTTTGTTGTTGAAAGATCGGCCCCATCCCTGATGAGACAGATAACCCAGAGACAGGTCTTGGCGAGTAGAAGAAAAGAGGCAGCTTTATTGCTTTGCCGGGCAAAGGGGACTCACAGCAGGCTAGTGCCTTCAAAACTGTGAACCCACCTTGGGGGTGGGGTGGGGTGGTTATACAGCCATAGCTCAAACAATAAAATATTCAACAGAATCATTTTCTCATCAGAAGACAGAATGGTGCCTCCAGGCAACCAATTCTATAGAGGCTAGCAGTTAGATCTCTTCACCTTGCAAGCACTCAAGGTGTGGTATTCTTGGTAATTCAGGCTATTTTGTAAGGTTGAAGTCCTGTGACCTTCTCCCTGGAGATCTACTCAGAGACCAAGCATGATTATAGCTTTTGATTACTGGAATAAAGTAGAAACAGTAAAATCAATAGCTTTAGTTTTAACAGTGGGCCTGGAACTGTGAGTAGCAACTGGTCAGTCAGGTCAGTTGACCGTTTTAAGGGCAAGCATAAAAATAAGCAACCTGTTAGCGTAAGTGTGGTCCTTTTATTAACCCTCCTTCAGGTTTGCCTGGGTACCTGATTGCTAGGAGCTTCTTTAATGAGAATGGGGTGGGGGGCGGCAAGGGTGTGTAAAAAGAATTTTATAAGTGATCACAACAAACACAGACATTTTCGAGCTTCAGACCTATTCTAAGAGGTCCAGTTTCCTATTCCCAAATCTCTTTGTCACTAATCCTCTAATCTTGCCCCTTTCAAGATTCTTACCATCTAATTGAGCGTGGTTATCTCACCTTTTAGGCAAAGTAGAGAACAAATGAACACACACTTATGGCCACTAGAATATCACTTGCCACAGAACTTAAAGCCATTCCCTAGTGAAATTGTGAGATCTAAGCAGTTTACTTCCAATTGTAGATGGCACCACTTTTGTAAATGAGGCAGTCATAGGCAACTCTTCACAGGACCAGAGTTGTGGGCTGTGGGATGGGTGGCAATACAAAAATAGAATACAAAAAAAAAAACCAAAAAAACAAACAAAAAAAAACCAACACAAAAATAGTAGCACATATTTAGAGTGAGCAACTTTCTCACTCACAGCCCCTGCAGGGATATTTGGGTCTACCCCATTCATTGTTGTCATCTGTTGAGTTCATCTGATAGTAACTAGTTTACGATGGGCATTTCCCGGGGTCTGTGATGGGATTCAGGGCACATTACCCCAAGATATGACATAGTAAATAGTTTAAACTGAAGGAATTTTAAAATGGCAGAAGCAAGAACTTCAGTCTAACTCAGTCCTCATCCTCAGCCTTTTCGCTGCTGCAGGTCAGGAAGGAACCCTCCTTGTACAGAAGGGAAGATATTCTTTTCACCTGAGACAGCAAATTTGAGGCCAAGAAATCTGTACAAACAGAACTTTGTTATACAAACCCTTATCTTGTTACTTCCTCACCAATCTTTATCTATTTACTTATTTATTTAATGGAGGGACTGGGGATTGAACCCAGGACCACATGCATGCTAAGCATGCACTCTACCACTGAGCTATACCCTCCCTCTGACTACTGCCTCTAGCCTAAACCCATTTGTCTTGTCAATTCTTTACAAATTTATTGTTTCTTTGCTCAAAAGGTACCAAAGCTTCCTCCTCTGGTCACTTCTTCTAGTCCTTTGTTCTCTTGTGAATGCTCCCATGTACGTGTAAAAATTCAGTAAAATTTGCATGGTTTTCTACTGTTAATCTTTGTCAGTTTAACTTTCAGACCCAGCCAGGTACCCAAAGAAGGCTGAAGAAAGCTTTTTCCTCCCCTACATCTTATTATCCAACATTCAGCCTCCAAAAATTCCTAACATCAAGCAAGAGGTACATAGCAAAAAGAATGATTACTGGGAAGATAGCATGCTGGTCCCTGGCCCTTCTTCAGTCTAACTAGTCAATGCCCAGCCCCTTAATTCTGTGAGTTATACTATTTCCTTCCAATTAATTGCAGCTTAAAATAATGTATCTCTGGTAATAGCAAATGAAGGATTCTAATCCAAAAACTGACACCAGGACCTTAATATTTAATATACGGCGTCAGGTGAACAAAGAAAGTAATAGGACATAAGCCAAAATTTCAGTCTTTTGGTTCATTTCAACCCAATAACCAATTCCAAATACTTCACTTTTCCAAGGTTATGTTGCCCATAATCTACTCTTGCTACTAATTTGATATCCATAACATTTATTTGGTTGCCATTGGAAACAAATTTAAATTTTAAGATAGCAAGCGAAAAGTGTAACTTATTAGAAGGAAATTGCACAACTCACAGAGTTGAAGGAGGAACTGATAAACTATACAAGTCTTTAAGCAAGACACCTAGGGACAGGATGAATTTAGCATTCAGCATGCACCTAGGCGAACTTGCAGAGGAGTGTCTTTGGTTATGAGTCTTCAGGGCCTGAATCAGTGATCATCTTATACAACACTCTCACGACATGTTTTCAAATTAAATCACAATCTCACTTCATAAACTCTGTGACAAATTTTACATTATCCAAGTATGATTAAAGCTCAGAAGGTTTTCGTGGAATGTACCTGAATGTTTTTCTCAATTATATTTGTATATTCAGCAGATGAATTTATGAACATCTCTAACTCCTATTTTTAGACTCTGTTGCCTACAAAAGTAAAGGTGACATTTAACCACAGCCAATGTCATTTTATGTAGTGTGTAGACATCTTACTTTATTAATATTATGCCAGATTTCTTTCCAATAATGATTATTTTGGAGATTTGTTGATTTGTAAAACGCTATATTTCTCCATTCTACCACTGAAAATAAAAAACAAGATGGACATTTAAATGAAATTGACACATTTAAATGTACCCAGAGAGAAAAACAGTCTTACACTCATATTAATTCAACAAGATTTAAGTAATCTACAAATTTGCATTTCTATATAAAAGCTATACTGTAGATAAATCTAAGCCCTAATTTAAAGTATATTCCTTATGGAAAGGCTCAAGTTCTTATCAGTCACCTGATTCACCTTTCAGAAAGATTTTTTTTTAAATGTAGTTAACGTTTCAGCAATAAAATTTATAAATCATTTCTTCATTTTGAATATTGAAAAGGAGATAATGAAAACCTTGCCCCTTATGATTTAATTCTTTAAAAACTTCTGATAAAAATTGTGCTGATTCTTCCATAGAAGGGATTAGCAATTCATAAACTGAAGATTTAACAATTTCCCCTTTCCTAACCCCCGCTAAATTAAATCTCTTTCAGTGGGTATTTGTAAAAAGCCTATCATTGTAAATGCAAAGTAAAATAGTCATCTACTTGCATACAGATTATGTGGATATTTGGGAATGTAGACAAATTATAGAGTGTAACTGCTTAACAGTATTTTTATTATTGTTGGGGCTCAGACAGAGGCACCCCAAAATATACCATAATAATATATTGATTATTTTGAATTAAAGTTACTTAAGAAAGAGTCAGTGCAAGAACACTGACCCTCTTCTGAAAGCAGGAAATAAATCTTTCACATGAAAGGTACCTTCCCAGCTCCAGGAGGCAGAGAGAGGGAATTCAGGGCCCATAAGTCTGTATAAGCAAACCTTGCTACTTCTTTACTAATTTACCACCCCAGGCCCAAACTCTGTTTAGATTCTTCATTAAGCACTCAAGCTTAAATTTCTTTGTCTTGTCTATTCCTCACAAATGTATTATTTTGTTGTCTAAAAAGTGTAAAAGCTGTCTCTTTAGTCATTTCTTAATGTCCCATGTCTATGAGACCTCTGTCCATATGAAATCAAATTTGCTTTTTCTCCTATTAATTTGTAATGTGTCAATTTAATTATTAGACCAGCCAAAAGAACTTAAGAAGGATAGGGGGAAATTTTCCCCTTCCCCAGCATCATCAATATTGTTACTGTGTTTATCTCACAGGAAAGGTGAAAAAGTAATTTGTGTAGATTAATAGGTTGACTCAGCATCCTTGCATTTTTGACAATGGAAGCTTATGCTCCATTGACTTTTTCAGGCAAGTAGGACTTTTTTTAAAAAGTTCTTCTCATTTCATGTTGTTCTAAGTTCTATAAAGCCAATATAACTACTGATAATGCTTAAATTACATCAGAGAATATTTTAGGCATTAGGGACTTCCAGTTAAAAAATTCTCTTTAATCATTCAATATTTCATTAGGCATTTATTGTGTCACTAAACATTTGTGTCAGGCACTTGGCGGTCAAAGATTTAAATGAAGAATAATTAAATGCAATTTTTAATTAAACAGAGATGAATAGTACCAAAACCTGGCATCATTCTGAGAAGTAAATCTAAATACTAGTTGGTGATACTCTTCTCAGGAACCACTATGGACTCAGAACAAAGAAATAGGAATCTTCCTCTGAGGTTTAAGATTAAGACATTATTTTAAAGATTATCAAAAGCCAGTATTGAACACTAAATGTCTTTTCATTCATTCTTAGACATAATTAATCATTCAGTTGGAATTTATACATGTATATTACCACCCATATATAGGAGTTATTCCTTCTAATGTGGATTTACAATCTGACCAATTTATCTATTTTGTTTCTATTAGAATGTAGGAATAAGTCCAAAAATAGCTTCTTTACAATGGTGGATAAATTGTTTAAAATTTTGTGTTAAAATCAATGTTTTTTGAGTTTAAATATTTTTATTATAGTTTAACATTCTTAAATTTTTTTCACCCTTTTAGTTTTAGACAGAATGTCTATTTGCATTTTGGCATATGTGTCAATATTATTAAGGACTTTGGAAGAATTTCAGAGGTTCGCATGTCCAAAATGGTTTATAAAAATAATTATTTCTGAAGCTCAATAGAAGACTTAAACCTATTCTTTCCTTAACATTTGAAAACTTGGGTCTTACTGTGAAATTCAGACAAGAATATACATTGATGCTTTAAAGTAAAATGTCTAATGTCTGCTAATGTTTGGTAACTAACAAGCAAAGTATATTTAGGACCATGGAGACACAGTTTTAATCAGATTGGGCCCAACATGTTTCTTTCCAATTCTAACATCCCGTAATTGTATGATTGGTAAAAATCAAATTCCTATGGTCTAACTGTAGTTTTACATGTGTGGACCAAACCATTACTTTTGCCTCAGACCTACAACACCCTGTTTTCTTTCTTTGGCACCTGGGAATTTCCATGGTTTACTATGTTGAATGTAGCTCTAATTTTATAACTTGGGAGAGGAAAGGGATATAGTTCTTATGAGTAAACACAATGTTACAGAGAGAAGGGTACATGGAATCCTATTTGCATAAAAATATCCTATAAACCCTCTTGGGAAAAATGATGAAGGCTATTTGGGGAGTTGCTGTTCAGTTCTCTGAACAGCCAGGATTAATAACACCTTAATAAAAACAAGACCCAAGGGGTGTGGGCATATGTCCAGAGCTTACTCTTAAGAAAAAAAAGCAAGGAAAGTCACACGTTAGTTCTGGAAGCACTATTTGGGAATGCCCTTTAAAAATGATACAATAGACTTAGATGGAAAATAAAGTTAAATGGATATGAAGTCTATTAAAAACAAACAAGTAATAACATAAATATGATTAACTGCTCCATTAAACATTCACTCCAATCTTTTTCTTCAGAGTAACATATATTTGACTTCTAATTATTGCAGTATAAATATTTATATACTCAATGCAAGCCCTTTTAGAGATATATATATGTTAAAAATATATTCCCCATTTTGTGGCTTGACTTCCATTTCCTTAAAAATATCTTTTAAAAGAAGTAAAAATTTTTTATCCCAAACTCCTGATTTTAACCAAATAAAAATAGGCATATGTTAGACAAACACTTCATAAGACAAAACATGTGAATGGTCAAGAAGCCCATGAAAAAATGTTCAACATCATTATTCATTAGGAAAATAAAATTACAGTGAGGTTACAACTTGTTAGAATAGCTAAAATTTGAGAGATTTGACATTTAGCAGATATACATTACCATATAGAAAACAGATAAACAACAAGGACCTACTGTATAGCTCAGGCAACTATATTCAATTTCTTATAATAAGCTATAATGGGAAAGAATATGAAAATACATATACATGTTGTATGTATAACTGAATTGCTCTGCTGTACACCTGGAAGTGACATTGTAAGTCAATTACACTACAAAAAAAAAAAATTAAAAAAACTTAACTTTCAGGAAATCCATTTAATCATTTTTATTATTTATGCTGTATCCTAAGAAATATCAATGTACACTAAGATTGCAAAATTTTTCTTTTAGAAGTTTTATAATTTTTGTTTTTATTGCTAGGTTTATGATGTATTTTGAGTTAATAATTGACCACACAAATGTAGATCTATTCCTGGACTCTATTCTATTCAATGAATTTCTTTGTCTATTCTATTTTTCTAATACCAGAGTCTAACATATGTAGACAGAGAGTAAATATTGAAATATGATAGCGTCTCTACCATTTTTCTTTCTTTTAAAAGTTGGTTTGGCTATTCTAGATTATTTGCATTTTGATATATATTTTAGATTCAGCTTATCAATTTGTATTCGAAAAAAATCATACTGCAATTTTGAAGAGGATTGTGTTGAATCTATAGCTCAAGTTGCAGAGAATTGACATTTAGCAATACTGAGTTTTCCAATTTATGAACACAATATAGCTCTTTCATTTTTAATGTGTGTCTATATTTTACATATTTTGCTGAATATTCGTAAGTAATTCCTATGTTTGAACTTATTATAAAGTAAATCTTATTTTTTACAAATAAAGCCTAGTATGGTACATGAAGTAAAATTCCATTACATGATTTTAATATGGGAAAATTCACATATTTTAATTTATAATGAATAAATGATAGATTTACTTTTAAATCATAGATGGAAATGATAGACATCATGTATGTTTTAAAAATAAACTACAGAATCAACTTTCTCAGACTGTACTAATCATTTCTTCCCCAATCGCAGGTCCATAAATCCTTCTTCTGTACTTTCTACTACTTTTAGTACAGCACTGAAAAGCCAGTTGCCAAGATGAGAATCAGAAATTTGCTTGGATTTTCCCCTCAGGTTTAGCAATTGCCAAGTCTTGACCAACTTTACCTCTGCAGCCTATCTTAACTCTTCCTCATTTTTCCATCTCTCATACTGTCGTTCTACCTCGTTCCCCTGTTATCTCTGACCTGAATAACTGCAATAACCTATTAACATCTTTCCTTCATTTCTTTCTTCAAGTCATCTTTCACAGGCCATCAAGATGTTGCGATACACTAAGAATACGAATATAATAATTTCCCTCAAAAATCTCTTCAATAGCTTTCCATTCACAATAGAATAATTTATTACTCTATACAATGGCATTCACTATCTGCAATATAATGTTACTGTACATTTTAACTGTTTCCCTTCTCAACCATCAACTCCAGCAAAGTGAGAAATTACTCATATTTCATGAGATGTTACATGTTGATACTGTTACAAGATAAACTGAGGCATGTTAACAATTTGAAGAGTTTACTTAAACAAAAATAGGTTCAAATCAAGCAGCGTCACATTAGAAGTGAATAGAAGCACTTTTCCATCAGGAACTCTTACAGAGAAGAAGCCGAAGCAGAGCAAGGAAGAGATTTGACTGGTTATTGCTTAAGATGTGGCATTACTGGGGAAACCCTAGTTGGCTGTTTGTGATTAGTTGACTTTAGATTGCAATTTCTTAGCTTTGAGGCATTTATTGGCTGAGGTTTTGGTTTGTTCAGTAGGCTGCTAGGGTATGATAATCACCTCGGCCTAAATGCTATTTTCTCCAAAGGAATCATCCAAACTGGGTAACTCAGGGTAACCCTATTCCCTTTGCTAATGACTCAGCGAAGAGGGGTATTTGACAAAACACAAATGAATGAGACAGGAGGGTAAGTCTTTTGGAGGGATTCTGGAAAGGTTTTCTTGCACTGAAGCCAGGGGAGCTGGAGAAGAAATGGTCTATCTTCTTTTCCCAGGTCTTGTTGGCCTTGGAGTTTACTCGTTAAACCACTGCAGACATTTTGCTTCCAGTCTGAGAACAAAGGCATGAATAGAACATGGCTCATTGGAAAACGGAGCAGGAGTCTGAAAAATGTTGCACCTATACCACACCTATTTCTGGATGTCTTATGTGAGAAAATTTAATTTCCTTTTTATTCAGTGAAGTTTAGGACAGAATAGTTATTAGCTGCACTCAGAAAGCATCCAAACTGATAATACTCACTCCAAAAGACTTTTGGCTTCCAAACCACTTCATTGTCTTTGTCTCTGTGTCATCATCAGATGTTCCGAGAGAGAAGACGTGATTTATTTGCTAGTCACTGTGTGGTAAAGGGCACATGTCACAGGCAGAATTTCTCTACTGGGCAAGATTCATCATAGGCCACCGCATCTTCATCCACTTTGACGTCAGAATTTGATCCCTGAAAGAGTTAGATGTAGCCAGATACACAGATTCTTATCACAATTCATGGTGACTTCTCTAAAGGACAAGCATGCAGCTGTTTGCACAGAGGTGAGCATTGGGACTGACAGCGTTGGGATATTATGGCCTTTCCAGAAAAGATGCTTCATAGCAGAAACCCCAAAACCAGTTTAACTTCTCATTTAGTTGGTTTGCTCTAGGTTAACGTCAAATGAGAAATCCCAAATAAGACAAATTTTAAAAAAATGGTTTTACTCCATTGAGGCTATTAAAACAGTCTTTAATGAAGAAGAGAAATCTCTTTAAAGTCTATTTTGCCTTTGAGCATAAGAATGCACCCTCAGATCAGCTACAGCAGCAGAGTAGAACCCTGGCGATGTCTCACGATACTTGCATCTTATTTAAATTAAAAGGGGAAAACTGCCAACCATTGTGAAATCAAATATCAAGCCTCTATTATTATTTTTCAATATTTTTCCTCAGATGTTTTGAGAAGACAGCTAAATTGCTGTGCAATTTTCACCAATTGGGCGGATATTTATGCAAACTTTATATATTGTCTTCAAAACTAAAACTTATTCAAGGTTTTCCTCTGGAAGTTTAAGGTCGTTAGCCCCGTCTGAAGATGGGGCTTTTCTGAATTATAAGAATAGAATAATACAGGAAGCTCGTTTTGTGAATCATACAACAGAGAAAGAAATTTATGAACAACCTGATCACCTGTGCATCCGAATGAAATGTTTCAGAGTGACATCTCTCTCTTTCTCTTTTCTTGTCCCCTTTCCATTCCTTTTTTTTTTTAGAATGAATATACCTGACAGAACAATAAGTTTATGAATACGAATGAATTTCCAGTTGACTGAAAGACAAAATCACTACAATGTTTATCTGATAAATGATCATTCAAAACCCAAGAGATATTTAATGTAATAATAGAGCTCTGGTAAATAAGTGCATGTTAAAAGAGGAGATAATTTCTACCAGAAAGTTACTCTTTCGAAACAATGCTTGCATTCCTCTCTGGCCAAATTAGTGACCACCTGAATAGAAAATAATAGCAATTTGGTCTGATATTTTCTGACAGTTTTATTTGAAAGAAAAACATTATGTAAACCCATGCATGTTCATGGGTGATGAGAAAAAATGATGCTTAGGGCAGTCTGACAGTATTTCTAATATATAATGCTGTTTGTGTCTCTTCTTTGATTATCTTTATGTCCCAATTATTAGCAGCCATTAGTGCCCTCAGGATAAAGGAGAGCAAAACAGCACAAAACAAAACAAAACAAAGACCTGTCAGTCTGCAACTGACAGATGGGTCTTTGAGGTTATAGAAGGATTTGTTGGTTCTCTGTTTCTAAATCTGTCAAAAAGACCTGAACAATTTTCTGCCTGAAAGAGGTTGAGGACTGAGCACCTGGAGGCCTTTAATAATGATGATAGTGGGAAAGCACGATGCTTTTGAAGTTAATTTTCCATGTGAATTATATTGAGTACTCTGGCTTCGCAAGAAACTCCTCTCATGAGAGAAAGGGAAATAGAACATTTCCAGAAGAGGTTATAAAATGTTTTGTTAGATTCTATTCTTAAATGGTATCAACAAGCCCAAGAAATAAAGCCTTATCTGGGCTCCATTGAACGCTATAAAATAATCATTGATGCCTATTTTTTTGTTTCAATTTTCATACTGAATTTTATAGTTTGAAGAATGTAAAGAATCAGATTTAGCTTTATATTTCTTTTGGGGGGTACACTATGACCCCCTTCTGGGCTAAAATATATCTGATTTTATGATGCTACTAAATGCAAATAGGGTGTGTCATTCATGATTTCTAACTAAAATAAATGACTTTTTCTGCCCACATATGAGTATTGTTTCATGGTAAGTATTGGAACTACTATTCCACTGTTTATTACTTTTTTTTTTTTCCGATAACATTTGTTGAACTTCTACTATGTGCCAAGCGGGATACTGGGAGCTGGTGATTCAAAAGTCATACATGTGATGTCTTTATGTGTACTGTTTTTGTGCTTAGAATGTTTTGAGTGGGACCAATAAATAAGAGCTAAACAGGCAATTATGACAGGGCACTGAGTGCTGTAACAGAAGTGCCTGTTTCTAGTTGAATGAACTGTGTAATTTCTTTCAAAGCACTTGAGCTCTCAGAAGCTCGACTTCTTCATCCATAAAGTGGTATTATGATTTATTACCTGTGCGAGAACAATCAGATGGAGCAGATGGTTTCTTCCGGACTCTCGCAACCCTAACATCTATGATGCAACAAAATAACAATTTCCTGGAAGTCGCTTAAAATATGAAACTTACCCTAAGCAAAGCCCCACCCCCTCAAAACAATCATGGAAACAATCAAGCACACAGATTCCAGCCTGTTCTCCTCTCAGGAGTTCCCAGAAAAGGTCTGTTTGGCATAGAAAGATTCACCGTAAGGAGGTGGCAGTCATACTGTCCATGACAATTTGCCATAGCGTTTTAGTTTTAGATGACTGTCATCACCCAGGTCCTGATTTCCAACTGAAACTTAAATTTCCTTTTTTATGGATAGGCAACTTTTTTTTTATGACAATACTTCTTGTAATTTTCTAATTTTTTTATTCTTCTGAGCAGATTCCATAAAACCGTATAAGAAATTACCAGGAAAAAAAATTAATAGATTTCTTTTGATGATGATTACCTTATGAAGCTTCCAACCTAGTATCCGGACAGAAACTGACATAAAAAAGAACAGACATCCAAAGACAGTCTCAGTAACTGACATTGTTAGATTTGATGTTTTGCACATGTCAAGCTTTTTATCTGAGTTTGCAGAATATAGTGCAAGTTCTGTGCAATTGCCATGAATTCAAATAGAAGATAATACCTGGGTGATGGCTGCCAATATGTTACTGCATCTTCATATTTTAATTTAATCCCATATTTAATTTAAACAATATTCTGAGAATATAATTTAAAAATCTACTCCCAAATAGGATAGGATATCATGTATCTAGAATGATTGACATGGATTGCAATATTACTGAGACAGAAGAACACTGGCTGGTCTAAGTCAATTTTAAAGTTAATTTTAAAAATATATTAATTTTCCTACAAAGGGATAAGATAACTCAAATCAGTAATGCTGTGTCATTATCACCATCATTATTATAGGAATAAAGAAATTGGAGTAGATGACAACTTAGGGCATTTCTAGTGATAATAGCTTTGGGTAGTTCTAACTTGATCATAACACTAAATTAAATGAAATAATGTATGTAACAGTGATTTGAAAATTATAGTGTTTTGTATAAGTGTGCAGTTCAGGTCATCTGATGGTTGGTTCTTAGTTGATCAGTTAATTCAAACAAATGGTCAATTCAATCTCTTAAAACAGTTTTACTTCTTATAAAAATGATTGAGTGTGTGGCTGTATTGACTGCTTTTTGACATTGCTAGGGCACTGCTGTAACACTTTTTTGGGAGTCAGAGCTGAGAGTCCCGTAGGCCAGTGTGTGGAGGAGCTAAGCAAGGTCACCTCTGAGTGTTCTCTAGGAGACAAACCTAACTACTGCAGAGTGATGTGAGGATTCTTTACCTGACACAGAATGTTCACGGAACCCATGCCTGGCCATCCTCTTAAATTTACATGGTTCTTTGGAATTTTGTGGAAAAGAATTTGAATATGTCCATTGCTACAGTTTTAATAAGTATGAACCTATATGAGGGAATGGATGTCACTAAAAGAAATGAGACTGGTGGGAGAAACAATGGATCCTTTGAAAAGAATATCCTGAGTGTGGGGGAACACGTGGCAGAGTGGCCCTAAGCTAGCAGCCGCTCTACGAGGGTGAAAGGGTGATGTTTCTAGGCACTGCATTTCTGGGAGGGTAAGGCTTGAATAAGGGGAGACCCCATTCCTCTGCTGAAAGATTTCCCTATGAAAGAGCTGCTGACCTAAGCAGAGCAGCATTTTCTGAATAACTGGGAAAAGAAAGAAGATGAAAGGACGGCAGTTCAGAGCAGAGAGAAAGTTGCTGCAAGGTTATTTTGGGGTTAGGTTTGGGAATCCAGTCCTACCACTCAAGGGATCAGTTAAAGGAAGCATCAGTAACTCTCAACTGAACATAAACTAGAAAGATTAAAAAAAAAAAAAAAACGAAAACTCATCCCTTAGGCATCTACTTTGTGTCAGACCTCTGTTTATCTGTTATATCGTTTAATCTACCAATTTATTTAATCGATGGTTGCCTATAATATGCTAGGCACTGTTCAATGCGTTGGAGACACAGCAATGACTGAGATAGATGAGGTTTTATTTTTGTGGGGTTACAATCTAGTAGAACTGAAATTAAAAAGAAAGAAGTAAATTAAGACAATTTCTGACGTCATAAGTTTTATTAGGAAATAATATTGCAATGCTGAAGAATAAGTGCACAGCTTTGATTAGAAGTGTCAAAAGTTACATTTAATACAGAGCTGTAGAATAGAAAAGAGATTGGAGCAGTATCATGAGAAAAATAAAGAAGAATCCAATTTATCAGATTCTGCTGAGAAGTTTACAAAAGACAAGAACAAAAAAGCATCATTAGATTTAGTAAAATAGAGGTCACAGCTAACCTTGAAAGGACACGATCAAATTGGAAATTTTGAGAATAAACATACAGAAGTAGAGACAGCTTATAGAACACTTTATTAGTGCTGCTAAAAAAGAAAACAGGGATAAGGTGGTAGGTGGAGAAAAACTATTGCCCAAGAAGTAAGTTTTTAATGTTGGGAGATTAGAATAAAATGATAGGCATAATCTTGGAGTAGTCGTGATACAGATAATAATGATGAAGAATCATGATGGTGGTTTATCATCTGCCAGATATTTTTCTAATGGATTTATCTGAATTATCTAAATTTATCCTCACAACATCCCTTCAAAGAAGGTTTTACAATGGATTCGGTTTTACATAGAAGAAAATTGAGACACAGTGATGAACTCCTTTCCCAGGTTATATACATAGTAAATGCAGAGTTATGATTTGAACCCAGATGGTTTGACTCCAGAACATAGGTTGTTAACCAGTTCTCTATAAGCTGAGAATGCAGGAGAAAAAGGAGAGAATTACTGAAGCTGGACACATTATGAAGATAAGTTACTTGTAAAGTCACTCAACTTCTCTATGAAGTTGGTCCAGTATTCACATTCCAATCACTCTGATTCAGAAACTTCCTCTCCTAAATCACTGTGAAGTCAACAAACCCTAATCTTTCTAAAGTTATTCAACATTGTGCATGTTTTTGGGTGAGGAAAGGAGAAGGTGACTAAAGGAATTAATTACATCAAAATCACCAACCCTAGTGTAAATATATACCATAGTCTTTTGAATGACTGTTCTTTATTTTTTTAGTTATGTGGCCACGCCCAAGTACCAAGATTTCCCAGCGTTGGTTTTCAGTTTGTAAAATGGAATTAATAATAATTCTTAGTGGATTTTGGTAGATAAATCAGGTCCTTAAAATGAATATTGTCATACTGAACACCTTAAAGTGATGACAAATTATCTTTCTACATACTGCTGAATCAGACTGCTAACGTTTCACTTAGGATTTTTGCATCTATACCCATGAGTGTAATTTTCTGTTCTCATTCTAACCTTGTGCTATTTGGTATCAAGTTTATGCTAGCCTCATAATTTGAGTTGGAGAATCTTTCTTGTCTCTCTGTTAGTTAAAAAACAAACCCCCAAATTTGTAGAAATTTGAGTTACTTCTTTTTGCATTTGGTAGACCTTATCAGGAGGATATTAAGGTGGATAATTTTAGAAAAAATTTAAAATTATTGATTTACTATCTTTGCTAGTTATACGGCTAATCACATGTTCTAATTATTCCTAAACTATTTTGGAAAAATAGTCCTAGGACTGCCTTCACTTTACATATGAATAAAGTAGGTCCATCACTTTCCCAAGAGTGCTCTGGTGGAAAACTGTGTCACGTGATTTGAACCCAGGAAGCTGATTCCAAAATCCAAATTTGTAAACTTTCATGTTGCACTGCCTATTACATACACATTTCTAGAAATTTGTCCATTTCACCTCAAATTTCAAGTTTTTAGAAAAAGATGTTTCTGTTTCATTTTCAAACACTAATGGTCTATAATTATAATTTCATTTTTATTCCTACATTTGCATATGTACCTCCTCTCTTTTTTTCTCACTCATCTAACTAGAAAGCTGTCATTTTTATCAGCTAGTTCAGAGAAACAATTTTTGAATTTGTTCTGCTTTATGTGTGTTATATTTTATTTTATTAGTTTCTGCTGCATCCTTTTATTCATTCCATCTTCTTATTTTTATTTTGCTATTTTTTCCCAATAAGCTTTAAGCTTAGTTCATTAATATTGAATATGTTTTCTAGCATTCTAGAAGTTTTCATACGAAGAATTATTATTTTACTTAGTCCTATTTTTTAAATTTCCATTTTGTTTTTTCTTTCACCAATTAATTATTCAAAACATTTAAAATTTCCCCCCAAATACAGAGTTTTCCAATTTTTCATTTTGTTATTATTATTGCTACTTATTTCTAATTTTATATCATGTATTTATTCATATTTTCAATAATTCTATATTTGCATTACAAGATCAAGTCAGGAGACAGAAGCCATCTATTATTTGAATAGGGAAACTTAAAAAGAATGATTTACTTAGTACAAAATGATTAAATACCAAAGGAATGAAATAAGAGCTTAAAGGGTCCTTTCACCAACCAAGTATTATGGCTTCTCCTGGATGTCACTTTTTCAGTGAATAGCATCATAATTTATCCCAAGGGCTAAGTTAAGAGCATCCTTTTTTTTTCTTTTTTTTTTAGTAAATTACCTTTTCCATCTCATCAAGTGACCATGTAGTGAAGAGTTCAGATCCATCCAATCCATTTTTACATTACCACCTGGGTGAGATGTAGAAATGCAGATTTGATCACTTCTCTCAATACTATTTCCCTGCCTCCTTCTCCCCTTGAGGACAGAAATATTTAATCTGCCTTAAGAAATCTTTAGTCTCCTGCTGATCCTGGTTTCTTACCCACTTTCTGCCTTTTTGACACTGAATTACTTGCAATTTACTGATTCACAACAGGCTTTGGCCTGTATTTTCCTTAAAATCTTGCACACGATTTTTAAATATATTAGTTTTTAGCACTTGGCACACTCAGCATGGAGCAGTTCTGCTCTTTCCCCTACTTTTCTTTCAGATGAATTTATACCTGACGTATAAAGCTCCTATGGCTATCATATCAGTTCAGAAATCTTTCTTCTCCTCCTTCTGGGATAGGGATTAAAAGTTCTCCCTTAGCATCATCATCGCATCCACACTGTAGAATTTATCATACTGCAATCTGTTATATCTCCAATTTACAGATGAATAAAGCTAAGAATCAGGTACATTGTTTACTCAAGGTCACATTTGAGAAAGGTACAGATTAAATTGCACTGCTTAGCTTTCCGGTCTTCTGCTAATATCTGAGGGACAGAAAAAATCCAAATCACTGCATGCATAAAGGTGACATCATTCTAAAAGAAATCGTTAGTTAGGAATTTCAAATGTTCTAGAAAGAACCCAGAGTCCTTTTTTTGAAAAAATATAAAACTGTCCTCAGAAACTCAATTCGTAACCTCCACTCCTCTCCCCAGCTTCCTGGGTATAACAGTCTGAAAAACAGCTCTGTTTGTTTTTCTTGTAGTATCAGAAACAATACAAACCTGCATGCGTAACAAATCATCTGTGAGATAATGGCAGGGGGGTAGACAGCTTAAGAAAAACAGGAAACAATCCCCATGGTACTTTAAATATTAATCAAAACAAGTTTTCCTTAGGAAGACTTATGGTGAAGCTAAGATCAACAGAGTGAGTCATATCCCCAGTCCAGAGCGAGCCGGGGGAGGGGAGAGGGAGGTGTCAGTTTAGGATTCATTCTACTACTGGGAGGAAGGTTATACAATTGTAACAAGTATAAATTATACGAAGCATAACTGAATCATATGACGTATCTTTATACAAACTGCTCTGAAGTTTCATGACTTTATTATTGAATTATATTTATTGCAGTTTTACAGGATTGTTTTTCTATATACCTGAAGCCAGTGAAAACAGGTGACAGTTCAGCTGTAAGGAGTTCTGATTTTTGAAATCACATTATTTTTGCCCCTTTTAAGGGAGCATTTTATTTTGTAATGTTTAAGAGGTTAAGATTTATAGTCAGGCAGAAATAGCTTCAAAACTCAGCTGTACTATTTACCAACTGGTGAGTTTGGGCAACTTGCTCAGCCTCAGTAAGACTGTTTCCTTGCTTCCATAAATGCAGATAACAATATCTACACCATATGGTTGTTGGAAGAATGAATAAAATTGAATGTCAATTATAAAGCGACAAAAGTGACAAAAACTAGGTTATGGAAAATAAAATTTATTTATTGGTTCTCATAACTCTCAAGGGTGGCAATAATCTATTTCAGGTGAAGTTTGATCCAGGATTCAATCAATGTTACTAGGCCCTGGGTATTCTCTCTATATATCCCAGCCGATTTTCTTTGAGCAGGTGTACTCACAGCCTCTTGCTTCATTTATCATGTTGAAATATCCTTGCTGACCCTCACATACTTTTCTATTCATCTTGTAGGAAATTTAGTATAAAAAATAGATCTTGGCTTTAAGTATATCTACACCAAAAGCTATGTTCACTTTGATTGGACCGTCTTAGATTACATGTTGCTCTTGGACCATTCATCGTGACTGCTAGGTTGTGACAATCTGATTGGCTTGGGCCTGACACACATCCTCCATTCTAGAGCAAAGGATTGATTGGTCTCCCCCTTAGATGTCATGAGCTGAGAAGGAATGAGTCTCTGAATAAAAGTTAGAGAGGTAGGGAGCGCAGTTCCAGAAGAAGAGTTAATAGGTACTTGAGAGGGGCTGGTGAGTAAAACAAATTCTACTCCTTTATATTAAGAGTTATCTCTCTAACTGCTTGACTGAAAGGTCTCAAAGTGTGACAATATCAAATAGCAAACAACCAAACAAAGAACACCCTAGTCTTTATGTGTAACACTTCCTTCTCTCTAAGCTTAGAAGTTTCAAGAATGATGATCAGACATACCAGAGTTCTTTCATTTTGACTAGATTTTCACTGAGGTTTTTCTTGCAGTTAGTAAGCTAGCATTTGATTCTTTTTCCCTAAATAGTGAAGATAAATAAAAAAGTAAATAAAAAGTTAAAGAAACTTCTAATATGTTAGAAATAATCTATTACTCTTCTCAGTTTGATTGGACTGAATGAGGACTGAAGGAAAGAATGGTTAGGATTCAACAGCAGTGTCATTTCCTAAATAATATTTGGATGACAGAAGAAGAATCCAGTCAATGACACCGAGGTAGGAGAAATCAAATGGGAGGAAGTGCCGTGTCTGTATGGTTCTCCTCCTAAACAAGTGAACATTGATGACGACGGCAAGCTGCCCTGGATCTGTCTGTGAAAATACGGTCATTGTGAAGCTGACTTCTCACTAAACACTCTTTCTATCATCATGCATTTCAACATGTTACGGTTTTAAAAAGAACTTTTTTAGTTCAGTTGGACTTCACACAGTTCTAGGTATTTTGACTTAATGCCGTAATTTGGCGCTCAAGTCACAAATGACTTGGTTTCTCCAATTCTGTCTCTTCAACACTTCTTACTCTAAAGATCCAATATCAGTTCCTGGCAAGCTTGCTATGAGGTGGCAGTAATGTTAGAATAATCTCTGTTAATCAGTATATTTAAATCTTCTTGTTTGTGACAGAACAGATATGGGATAAGTTTGTGCTCCCACTGCACAAAGGTTTTAGTGTGTTGACTCAAAAGACACTGTTATGTAAATAAATTGGCGTGAATTTACCTACTACTAGGTAACTGATATAGTTGGTTGGGCACTTAGCTCCTGGGATATTTTAGTTTTTAAGTACAATACTGTTCTAAATGGAATTAGCTGAGACCTTAACAGAATTAGTGTGCTTATGTGGATAACATAATTCTTGAGATTATTACTGTTTCTTACTTTGGGTATTAGGAAGGGTGGAAAATATTCTGTGAACTTACAAACAATTTGAAATGCTGGGTTCTGTTTGGGGACCACTTTGAGAAGTATAATTTATTTTATTCTGACTAAAATTTAACTTTGGTGGGAGAAAATATATGATAATTCAGGCTGAAGAGATAAATGCCAGGAACAAGGTTCTCACTTGTTATTTTCATAGAAGATCTAGCTTCTTCAAGGAAGAATATTTTCTTAGATTTTAAGATGTGCATATCAAACCACCATAGGATAAGCTATTTGATTGTACATGTTAGAGATGGTTGATCATTTAACCTTCAGGCTCTGCCCTGATTTCCTGGTTTCCTCAAAGAGAGTAAAGAACGTGACTTTGCTCAGCATATTCCTTTGTGGCCATTGGGCAAACAGTAGTCAATGCCTCTTTTCTTCAAAAGACTTGAACTATGACCAAGTCCTGTTCCAGACAGAAAACAGCAGTGACACTGCAAGGTCTCTTCAGAAATGTGAATGTTTCTTCAATGTCTATTTTGATTCGACCACAACTTCAAGTTTGAACTTTGGACGTTTAGATATGCTGCTGAAGATGGTAAGTTTACAGAAGCTCTACCCTGTCTACATGAAGATTTTACTTTTCTAATCCTGAGGAATATTTTTGGGGAATTTATAATACTTTTAGTATTTGAAGGGCCCTTAGAAGGACTTGGGGTAGGAAATTATTTCACAGGGTTGAATGTTATATGTTAAGGGAGTCATTTGCTCATTTTCGTCCCCTCTAGGATGAGCCCAAGTCTGAAAGGATATCTTATTGGTTTATCAGTTAGTGTTAGCAAAGGGCACTGAGGAAAATTGCAAAAATTAAATTAGAATTCTATCATTCCACCTGGCCAATTAAAACCCATTATCATATTACCTTGCATTTTACAAAGGCTTCTTTCTAAATATATTAAACTATCCTTTGAGCATTAAGTAAAGACACTCACAACTGGCTTGAGAGAGACTGTTTCTCGGGCCAAGGCTGTTAGGCCCACGTATGAAGCATTAAGCAAAGAGAACAGGGCAGTTGTCCACTGGTCACCGGTGAGTCAGAGGTTGGAGATAAACAGGACTCCTGACTGCAGTTTTGTTCTGTCTAAGTGATCACAGCTTCTTAACCGATCTCTTAAAGCCTGGTCTTGTTTCCTGCCATTGGGGGGAAAGAAAAAAGCAACAAGCAAACTCTTGAGTCATAATTAAAGTGTGAGCCATTAAAACCACCAGTCTTTCAAAGGATTATATGTGTTCTTGCTTTATCTTCATTTTTAAGAGTGATCGCTTTTAAATCAGTCTTCCGAACTAGCTGTGAGATTGACCATGTTTAGGTCAAGTGTGTCAAAGCAGGTTTAGAACGAAGAGCCTCTGCCTGGAGCACGCCGCCCTCCCTTCCTTTGTTGAGCCCACCATGTAGGGCAGGGGGCTGTCAGTGCTTCCTTCTCGTGACTCTGACCCCAGCTGGTGAGCAGTAACAGAACCACTGAAGAAAGATGAAAAGTGATTCTGATGTTTTACCCAGATGTTGATTAACAGTTAGAGACAACACAAATAAAGATGCTTAATCACAGTGTTCAAGGAGCCATATAAATATAACGCCATTCGGTCTTTGGAAAAAAGAGGAAAAAAGTTGACCTTTACAGCGTGCAGTTCTGACTTTTATCAAAACAGCGAAACCTCTTCAACATGTTGTATGTTGGTCTTAGCCCCACATAACTTTCCTCCAGCTTATCTCCATAAAACTATTAGTGTATAACTTTCGCAGCAACCTGTTCTAAGTACAAGAATGCGTCAAGTAACTCTAATTATTATGTTGTCTATTAAAAGACACATATACATATGCTGAGAAAAGTTTAAATTTTCTTCAGAAAATACATTCTGTATTATTTGTTCAATGTAAAAAAATATTTACAGGGGTTAATATTTGGACTTCTAAGATAGTCTGTTGTGGCAAAGCTTTATAATCAATGGCTTAAAAATAAATTTAATTATTCTTGAAAACCTGACAAACAAAACCAAACCTTTCACAGATCTTTAACTACCCCACCCACCATTCTTTATACCTACAATTAATGACTTCCTCAACCTTTCTGATGTCCTGGTCTCCTCCCAAAACCTCGTTAGTGAAAAAATAGGAGAAGCAACAGTGTATTGTTTTACATCTATGTATTTCTAAGATGCATTCTTGTCGAAATGCACATTAAAAATACTTCTTTGAATCTGTAGGGTTGGTTGAAATGTCTATATAACCATTTTAATGACCTGGCTCTCTCAATTTGTGCATTAAAACCTGAACAGAAACCACCCCAAACCCCAGCTCTGGACATAGTTTTTCATAATAGCTTTTTTTGTTTGTTTTTCAAAAAATAGCTTTAAGACGTGTAAAAGTGAAATGTGATGCATAGATTCTCCCTAAAGAAACACTCCGCAAAGTGAATCTTACAAAAAGCCCTTTGCAAGTGAACATGTCACTCTGAGTCTCAGCTAGCATTATTTTCCTAAGGTCTGGTCATACTAAACAACAGTCTAGTTAAACCTGCTTCATTAAATTGCTTAATCTTAGAAACAGGGATTCATTCCATAAACACCACTCTACAAACAGAATTCAGTTCCTTACCTAAAAAATACCTAGTGTGAACAATTCTATTAAAACAGTATTCATGATCAGATGCTGTTCCCACTCCAAACTGGTTTATCTAGTAAAAGAAAGTGTGATTTTATTCAAGGTCTCAGTTTTACAGTGGTCACTGCCTAGAAACGGAACCCACACAGAACTCTCTGGACATGAAAACGTTAGGGTTATTTACGTATGGGCTTTGCGTGGGAGGCTCATTTGCCTAACAGGTACTACCATGTCTCCACACGCCTTAACATTCCTGCGTTTCCTTTTCCTCTGGCTTGCTTCCTTCTTTTCACTCCCATCTGAGTCACTGCACAGTGGGGGGCCTGTCATGTGCATAATGAGATACAGTTATCTGCCACTAGCTCAAAGCTGTTTACACTTAGTGGCGCTGGCCATGTCCTTCTTCCCAGAGCAACCTGCTCTCCTCTTCCAACATGTGCATTTCACGTGTGTCATCACGGACGGACCATCTGAGCTACAAGGTTAAGTGAGCAGACAGATCTTGTAGCCAGAGTGTCTTTTGAAACACTGAAGATCAAGGACGAAAATGTAAGAAAATTTAGCGGTTATTTTACAGCAGCAATTTTTGAGGAACTAGGTAGGTGTGGAGGAAGGAAGGAAATGAAAGAAGACGCATATTGCCACCACTGTTTAAAGAGGAGTCTTTCTGTTCTTTTGCGTACATTACACTGAATACTGATTCTGGTCAGTGCTTTTATCACATCCGCTGTCACTTGTTCCAGTCCTTTAATCCAGAAACATTGCCCCCCTGTGCTACCTGTGCACTTTGCAGTTCTCTTACAGGGACTGCCCTTCTTTCTCTGTCACTCCGTTGCAAATGCATCTTCAGGAACAGAAGGGATTAATGGTGAGTGTCAACGTAGAACAAGTGATATGAAGCCATTGCTAGCAAAGTAGAAGGAGCAGGACCTGCCTTCTGGGGGAGGCCGACTTTCCTGGGAACTTGCAGTGTATAACATTGGAGAAAGTGTGCCGGGACTGGTGGGTTCGTGGACCCTCATCCCCAGATGGCGCTGATTTACCCTGAGCAGAAGCAGTGTGCGGTGGAGAGAGAGCCTGCTCATTTTCCACTTGGATGGAATCTGAAAGCACAGAAATCTCCCAAGAAACTTGGGTCTCTCAAGGTTTCAAACCAAATTTTGCAGATTCAGGAGTGAAGTCAACTGAACTTGATAAAACTGTGCTTTTTTTTTCCCCCTCCCATCTCTACAAATGAACCATCTGTGCTATTATATCAAGCACAGGGAGAGAATCGTGTCTTATTCAACCTATCCCAGATCCCTAGTTAGCAATAACCATAAGGAAAGCCGTTTAAATGCATTCTGTTGAGGTGGAGAAAGGACATTCACTTCCTTTCCTGTTCACTCTCACCTGCCTCTTGACCTCATGAGGCTGGTTATTCCTTAAGAAGTGTCCGCTTTCTCACTATTACCATCACTGTATCACACTGACATGGAACTTGTCAGTGTGTTGCCTCAGGAAAAGGTCCTGTGTACTTGTTGACATTGGACCTGTTACACGACATTTTGATAGGACCTGAGGCTCACTCGGTTGTGACTGGCAGGTGTTCCAGAGAAAAAGGGGCATAGCACAAAATGTGCGGTAGAGACAGTTGCTCTGTTCCATTGGTGGGGCACTGAAGACTACTTCTTTCGTCTCTAAACCCCATTAGGTTCCTCCCTCTCAATTTCTTAAATGTCTGATTACATATTTAAATTTTGAATTCATCTTGATATTATTCATGCATTCTGTCTCAGCCAAAACACTAGTTATTTGGAGTTAGACACTGTAATTACTGAAACATTTCTCTTCTTCTATTTGGAATTTGCTATGGTTTAAGCATTGTGCTTGGTAGATTAAAAAAGTTTAATAACGTTTAGTTATATTTAACGGATTATCATTTTCCCTCAGCTATGTCTTCATATTTTTTCTCATCCAGGGTACATATAGCACTATCTAAATGCTGCTAAATAAATAACACAGTGCTTGCCACGTACCATCATTGTTTTTAGCCCTTTAACGCGTATGCAGTCATTCAGTCCTCCTAACAATCCAATAAATCGGCACTATTGCCATCCTACACGTGGAAGGTAAGTAAGTTGACCAAGGACGGAAGCTAGTGACAGGCGTTCCATTCAAGCAGCTCAGCTGTAGACTCTGTGCCCTTAACCACCGTGCTGCGCTGCCTCTCCAGCCACACGGTTTCCTCCAGGGATAACATATTTTGGACCATTGTAGAGTGTTTTGTGAGGTTTCATATAGCACCTGTTATAGGGGTATCCCGTCCTCCTATGTTCTCTTACACTTACACTGGAACTACTTCTCTCTCAGTTAAGGAAATGTCTTAAAATTATCAAATGGTAAAGGAAAGGCTCTCGTCACAAACACAGTCCATTAAAAAATACATGTACCAACTCCACTTAACACATACAGTGCAATATAACTTAACTTTTCTCCAATCACTCCAGACAAGTATTAAACCCAGAAAGATAAGAGCTAAATCGACTGACTCAGAAATGGTTTGTCTTGCAAAGAAAGTGGAAAGTGAGTTTGTACTATATAGTCTTCATTCAGATGATTTCCGAGGACTCCGTTGTTGTTATTGAAGATATGTTGGGGAAGGAAAAATTTCAGGTTAGGGATGTTAAAATTCAGGTTGGTTTCTGACTGCCTTGGCCACTCTTTCTATGCTTTTTAGAAAAGATAGTAATTACTACTGGATGCATTGTGATTTCACGATGACACTTGTCTTTGATCTGTTGGTTGAGTCCCCCATCTGGTGGCAGAATTTTTCTTGAATGCTGCTGCAGGGAAGATTCTAGTTCTTCCATTAATCATAATAGGGTTTTCTAGACCTAAAGGTCTTCAGAATAAATTCTCATTTATTAGAAATTTCTCTTTAGAAATAGTCATTTTTTTTCATTATGACCTTAAGAAATAATTACTTCCTAAAAGACTGAACATTTATACATGTCATATCAGATTGTTGGGATCTCTCCAAAAATGTTTCTCAAATTGTGGTCTGGGACCAACTCTTCACATAAGTGGCTTGTAAAATGCACATTCCTGGACCTCATTCTAGACTTACTTATTAGAATTCTCTGAGCTGTGATTCAAGAACCTATATTTTAAGGGGCTATTTCAGTTGGGTTTTGCATATTAAACACTAGAGAATCTTCGGAAAGGGTCTTAACTTGGCCTCTTTTTTTTGCTATTACTAATATTACTTTGAGGGCTGGGAAAATTTTAAGTGCTAAATAAATGAAAATTATGACAGAGGCATCAGTGAAGTAGAGAGGTTCTGTCTTTTCGAAAGGATCCTGTAGACAAGAGCAACTTGTCTACACTTGTCCATAGCCATCAAATCTGATACAGTTTATTTTGTAGCCTCTTCAAACATTTTTGGAGGAAAGATATAAAATCACGCATGCGCGCGCGCGCGCACACACACACACACACACACACACACACACACACACTTCTCTTTAATTTTGACATGTCACATTCTTCTACGCCCTTCCTTGAAAAAAAAAATGCCAGAATGTTTGTGGATCTGCAGCCTTATAACAGAAAGTTTATCCTCAAAGAATACTATCTTTTAAAATTTTTTAACAATTGTGACCTTTTTCTTTGAATCATTACTTCCTACTTACCAGGACTGTCATCAGGTATGGTACTTTGTAGATGATTCAGTGACAGTGGCTGGTACTAACTTAGTGAACCCTGCACATAATCAAGGATGCAAATCTAACTATGAGAGGAATCTGCCAATCAAAACGTCTTTTGAGTCTATGAACAGATAGTCTTTCCCTCACTGAACAGAGGACCTGAGCTAAACTTGTTTCAGCTGGAAGTCTTTCTTTGTTTCTCTTGGATGATTCAGTTGTAAACAACAGATACTTTAAGGTGAGGAAAACACATTCACATCAATGTGAATTTTTTTTGAAAAAGGCTTTTCTATTTCAGTCCACCTGTTTCAGAAAATAATGCAAAGGAAAACACGAAGATGCTTTACCTTTAACAACAATAGCAAAATAATAGAAAACCATCTGCATATGGAGTTATACATTCCATTTTAAAACTTTAAAAACATTCCTTTAAGGCTTTAGTGAAAACGTTTCCAAGTAAATAATTTTCTTGGGCAATGCCTCTGCTCTGGTGATAGCTGATCCTATCTGGTCCCTGAACTATAGGCATAATCACATCACTGTATTTTCCCCCCATTTTCTATTTTTCTTCTTACAGACATGAAAGGAAGGGTACAACTGACTTCAGGAACAAGGTATTTGAGATGAAAATTCCCAAAGACATAAATATTCAGAGTAGATGTTATGGTCAAGGCTTAGAGAATGAATAAACTACAGAGCGATTTTGCAATTAATGTTTATTTAAATTGAAATTTAATGGTTAGACATTCTAAAAGAAATAAAATGATACATAAAGATAAAACTAAGATTACTGAGAATTTTTTAGACTGTGAGCTTCCTGAAAAATTGTTATTTATCTCTGCTTACCCATGTAGTAAGAGTGCAAAGTCTAAATGCAGATTACAGAAGCAGACAAGGTGAGGTTTTTAAACTAGTTTTGTTTCTACATGGATTTGACTAAGTTACTTAAATTTTGTTATGTGCATAATGGGAATAATAATGGTCCTTATCTCATTAGGGTCTGTAAGTGTTACATGATATAATGAATGTGGAACTCTTGGCATTCTTCTTGACAGATTCTAAACTTCAGTGTTAATTAGTGCTGTTTATCAGTACAGAGTGAAAGAGGTTAATATTTAAACGTAGAAGATTTGAAGACTGTTAGATACACCGCAATCTCCGGTGGGCCTGGGTTTTCTCCAGCTCTGAGTATTCTTTTTTCTCACCTTCATCGCTCTGATTGAAATGCTCTTTGTAACTATTTACTATCCTAGAATTCTTACTTATTGTTGAAATATGAAGGACAAGGATAAGAAAATTAAAAAAAAATAAAGGTCTTAGAGATGTGAAGTCTGAAGTCAACAAAATGGATGATAATAAAGAAAACCATACAAGTTTATCTTAACAGCATAGACCAATTCTCAGGTCAGCAATACTTGACCCTAAATTAGTGATTCCCAAAAGACAGCAATTTTGCCCTCAAAGGGTCACTGAGCAATGTCCTCAGACGTTTTTGTTTCTGACAACTTGGGGGAGAGTTACTCCAATGAAAGAGGCCAGAGATGTTCTATTTTTATTAATCTGTAAACCTGATGGGCAGACCCCTGAACAACAGTCAACTTGCCAAAATAAAGACTAAACTGTAGACTACATGGGAAGATGTTTAACTCCAAATTCAATTTCTCTAAGAGATACAGAGCTAGGCAGCCTATCTCTTTCTTTTCTAGTGAGCTTTGGTAGTTTGTGTCTTTCAAGGATAAGACAATTTCACATAAGATGTCAAAGCTATTGACATAAATTTGTTCAAAATATTTCCTTGTTTTCCTCTTAATATCTGAAGAATCTGTAGTTACATCACCTCACATTCCTTATATCCTAATATTTTTACTGATTTTTGTTTTTCCTTGATGAGTCTGGCTAGAGTTTATTAGTTTTATTGATCTTCTCAAAGAATCTGCTTTTGGTTCCACCGATGTTTCTCTATTATTTTTCTCTGTTTTTTAACAATTATTTAATTCACTTCATGATTATTTTTGTTTCCTTTCCTCTCCTTACTTTGAAGCTAATTTGCTCTTTTCTCTAGTTTCTTAAGGTAAAAGCTGAGGTCATTGATCTGAGGCTACTCTTCTCTTCTGTTATAAGACTTCAGTGACATGAAATTTCATTTAAGTTTCACTTCCATGGCATCCTACACATTTTGGTGTACTGTTTTCATTTTCCTTCAGCTAAAAATAATTTTTAATATCCCTTTCCCTTCCTTTTTGACCATGATTATTTACAGTATGCTATTTAAGTTGCAAATGTTTGGGAATTTATCACAGATATTTCTAATTTTGATTTCTAAATTTTTCCTTTGTAGCCACAGAACATACTCTTAGTGATATGAATATTTTCAAATGTGTTAAGGTATTTTAGTGGCCTGGAATATAGCCTATCTTGGTAAGGTTTCTGTGTGCACTGTAGAAGTATTTATATTCTCAATGGTTGTGTAATGCGTTCCAAAAAGTCATTTGAAAGAGATAGTAAATAGTTTTGTTCACTGGTCACTGGAAAATGGTGAACTTGTCAAGGTAAATGCTAAATTGTAGGCTCCTACCTAGGAAGCCACCTGGATTTCTCAGGCGATCTCTTCTTTCCCATTATTGAAATTTTGGGCAATTCTGGCCCTGTTTTCCCTTGGGATTCAACCAAACATTGCCTGTTTCAAGAAGCCTTCTTTGATTTATTGTTAAAAAAAAAACTCATAGTATTATTTATATTGATAGTGTATTTAATTGTGTGTATATTTATTTTTATTTTCTATTGTATTTTGAGAAAATAAATTAGCTCTTATCTATCTGCATTTTCCCAGCAGATGGTAGAGAACTTGCAACATGGCAGGTGTTCAAAAAATGTCATGGGGTAGAATTGTTATCCCTTAAAACCCTCATGTTTTAGTGTTAAATAGCATTTGCAGAGACAATGACCTCCTTTAGAGTAAATGGATTCCTTCTAAAATAGTCCAAGCCAGTGACCATCCACCATTACTTTGAAAACCACGAATCATTTGCAGTTTGCTATTCCTGAAATTAACCCATGCTTAAATAGTTCTATTAGAAATTCTTTTTTATATTAAAATCCACCTTGCTGTTATTTGTATCCATAAAAAAGATACACCTTCTTATTTTGTTTCTTCTGTCTCACTTCTCTTTAGCCATTACTTTGTCATGCTAAGAATTTCTAGTCCCTTTATCTTTTATATGGCATGATTTAGTGACCATCACCACTGTCGTTATTTTACACCACGTGTAGATGCGTACTCTAAGTTGTCAGTGTAGTACCCAGAAACGTAAGTGGTTATCCATGTCTGCTCTGATCATAAATCATCGTGTTCTGAACATTGTGCTTCTATATTATAGTCACGGAAAGAATGGATGTTGGGAGAGATGAAGAAATTAGAGGTTGTCTACTTCTCTAACTCTTATCCAGAGCTACCATACATATATGTGCAGGTGGTTCACTGCAGAAGAGTGTCCAACTAAAGCAGAAAGTGAAAGATAAAATCAAATTTCCAGTCTGTTGACCAAGCCTTTTACCCTGATCCAGGGCTGTGTCTGTGCGCCCAGCGTAAGAAGTGCCTTCTTCTAATTTGAACCAAGCTGTATTCTTAGGATTTGCGTCTATCCAGAGAGAGACATTTTTGTCTAATTATCACAGCAGTGCTGTATGTTCTCATCACAGCCTCTTCCCATTCACCCCTCACTTTACAGATGACAAGAAATGACACCTAACGTGGCAAAGCCACTTCACCCCAAGCCATACACACTGTACATGCTTTGCATAAAGACTACTATGGCAATCACATACTGGGTGAACTCTCTTATTTTGGTTTTTGCCTATATTTTCTCCCTATTTACAGTTAACAATATTTCCTCCAAATGCTTATATAAACAAGATTTTATGGGCTTAGATTTTGTTTCTTCTGACATGAGTCTAATGCTGTAAAATAACCTCCAATCCTAGTAACTTGAACGTGAAGTTATCAGATGGGAAAGTGCAGAACACAGATATTACAGGAATAAAGTGTACACGTGATGACTTCAGGCAGTTTGATTCACTGTTGTGGTTAAATCCATATTTCATTTCTGGACAGCTTCACCGTAGCTAGGTTAGTGAAGACAGACCACATACTGTAATAATTTTTACCACAAGGCTTATAGAAATATCAGAATAAAAGTGAACATCACATCATCCTCAACCAAGAAGTTACAAAGAGAAATGTATTAAAAATTAATTTTCTGAATTCTGTTGTATTTGCCTAATATGCTTTATGTATTATTTCATTTTCTGTCTGCTATAAAATTCATTAATTTTAATCCAGGATTAACACAACAAGAAGAGGAGAATTGGTTTTCTGTAGCATCTTCCACACTCAGAGTATCCTAATGTGCTTTATAAATAATGAATGAGATACTGTTAGAGTTGAGACTTTGTAGGCAAACAGAGTAGCCATTGTATAAACTGGCAATAACTCTCAAAAAAGATAAATACTAAAATGAAAGCCCTTTCATGCCCTGTCTTTTGTTCCTCTAAGTTTTGGTGAAACTTTTAAGTAAGTTGTTATCTGGAAGTAAATGTCATGATAAAGAGAAGGATCAGGGAGTGGCCCTTAGAAAATTCATTTATCAGGGTTGTATTTGTAGGTCATGATAATCATTTATTAGCCTAAGAAAGACTCCTGGGCTTTTTCACTTCTAAAACTTATCCTTCTATAAAAAATTCAGCTGAGGTTAAAACCCCCACCAAGCAATGCAAGAGAGTTTCTTATATAGCTCCCAGAGACCTGTGAAATTCAGGCATATTGTCCTTTACTACGGGCAATAACATATAAAGTAAACTAAAGTCAGTTTACCCCAAACAAATATTTTTTAGCTAAAAACAGAACTCAGAAAAACGAACCCAAAATGAATGACTCTATGAATAACAGTTTCCCACTTATAACCCTCAATATATTTCTCTGTAGTATAAAAACACAATGATTTGTGGAAATGTGGCTGTAGCTTGAGTACCATGAAGAATGAGGGAACCGCAGGTTAACGTGAAAAAAGACAGTTTCTTTTTAGCTAAAATTCCCTGACTACCTCTAGATTTACTCTTATTAGAGTGGCTTTACAAGTTACAGAAATTTAATTTGCTGTTTCTTCTTGAGAAAAGTAACTCAACTGCTTGAAGCCTGGCCATTATTTCAAAGCAGAAAAATGTCCTATGTTGAGGGCAGATTGGTCAGGGAAATATTTTCCTACATCTGTACATGTAAATTTAGTGACTTAGTGTATTAACCTTCAGTACATCAAATAAGGGGACTTATTTGAGAGAACAGGCGAATCCAAAAGGAGTAAGCTTTGTGGGTCGAAATGGAGGAGTGGAAGCCAGACCAGATCAGGCTGACTTTCAAATGGGGGGATCCTCGTCACCTCAGGGGTGCACAGGGCAGCTGGGGAGAAGAACTGTTGAGGAGCTGACTCAGAGGACAGGTCCAGGGATGGATGAGAAGTCAGGGGAGAAGACGGGCTAAGATTCCAAAGTTGAGACGGTCAGAGCCAGACCTTGAGGCAGACTGGGAGCACAAAATGAAATTAAAATTAGGGGAAGTGATCTGAGTGAGTCTAATACAGTTATGGTCTAGGGTAAAAAAAAAAAAAATCAATAAAGGACCGAATTGTAAATACTTTGCCTTTTGTGGGCTCTGTGTTCTCTATGGTGCCTATTTACTCTGCCATGGTAGTTAGAAAGAGACCATGGACAAAGCACACATGAACGGATGTGTCACTTCAGTGACACTTCACTTGCATAAAGAGATGGTCTAGATTCAGCCCACAGGTCATGGATGGTCACCCTCTGATACAGACAGCAGCACTGGTTGAAAGGAATCTGTGGTCGGACAGCAAGCATGTCATACAGGCAGGGGACACCCAGACCCCCATAACCCAGGCACTCATCAGAGAAGGCAGCGCTGTCAGAAGCTCACATTGGGAATGGTCTTTGGAAAATAAGAGACCTGGTGTAGGTTTTCAGTACTGGAGAGGGATTAAAAAGGGTACAGAATGCAAAGGAACGAACAGCGAAGGGAAAATTTACTTACATCAAAATTATGTTCCTCACTTGATGATCACTGTGTAGATGGGCACTGAGAATTCTTGTTTAATCCTTGGGAATGTGTACACACACCCACACACACACGTATATATAACACTAATGTATTTGCCATTTTGGTGGCTGGAATTGTTTTGTTCTTTCTATTTTACCTTTTGAGAGCTGCATGCATCCCCCTTCTGCTTCACACACAGGGCTACCAACATCGCTAGTATATGTATTTCATTATGACTAGAAAGGGTAACGGATGAAATTGTGATATATACCAGGGACTGTTTAAAGTTATGTATTGCCTGACTGAAAATATAATCAATGTGCAAGCATATGTGTGTTTATGGGATATGAAAATATGCAACAAAACTTCACCAGTCAAGGGGGAAAGAAAAGTCAGTGCTCAGAGAACATGGAGAAAACAAGGACCATTGGGGGTAAACTCTCCAGTCTATGTGTAAGCCTTAAAACAAACTCTAAGTGGGGGAATAGACAAATATACTTTTGAGGCCTAGAGGCAAAGCAGTTTTATGTTGGAGATCTTTTAAAAAATACCAACTTTGAGTTAAAATATTTTTGACCTTAAACATCTTTTAGATATTTGTGTATTTTGCTCATAAAACTGTGTGTGTGTGTGTGTGTGTGTATACACACCTACATATATTCTCTTTATTTTGTTTTTCTTTCAGTGGCAATAATCCTAAGTGAATTATTGCCTAAAAAATAAATCCTAAACTCAATCCTAAGTTTGAGTCACTTCATCTACTTCTACAGAAGCACAACATCAAGGAGTTAGAAGAAATGTAGGAATTCTTAAGGTCTTTCCCACAAATGAGGCTTCTACCTGGAAAGGCAGCTTTTCCTGGTATACTGGCATTTTAGTCTGTTCTGTTTTCATGACTTTTATTTGTGTGAATTGACAATAATCATAATCATCACTTTCCTTCCAGACACGAGTAAAGCACCTTGATGTACTGTGTCTCTTAGCATTTACAACAGTTCAGGGCGATGGATGAGGATACTCGGTTCAGAGACATGAGGCATCTTGCCCGTTGTCACCAGTCGGTACGTAGCAGAGCTAGGATTTTAAACCAAATCCAACTGACCCCCTTAATCATTACACATAGTAACATATAAATATGTACATACACAGCTGACCCTTGAATAATACAGGGTTCAGGGCCACCACTTTTTTTTTTTTTACAAAAGTTAAGGACAACTTTTATTGCTACCAGAGGCTTTTATCATCAGTACATGGTTGACTGCAATACGTTCTTCAGACTGCACTGCGGGGTGCAGCGTCCAGAAGTCATTAAGAAGTATAGGCAGGCTGGGGAGGCAGGGGGGTTAACTTTCATTGAGAAAATCCGAATAGCTTAACATAAAACTGGCATACTGAGTTCAGTTATCACATGTTACAGCCCCAAATCACAGAGACACCCCCAAATCTAGACAGTCTCTCTTACTGATTACAAATGAGGGAACAAATCAGCTATGGAAAAGAGATCTAATTTTAGTTGTTACCTATTTCTTTGGTGCCCACCTAGATACCTTAACTTAATCAGATTCTTTTATACAAATGTCAAACACGCTTTTGACAAATCTAAGAGTGAAGTTGAAAATCCATCTATAATTTATATAGCTGGCCCTCTGTATATATTGTTCCTCCATATACATGGTTCCTCCTATATCTGTGATTGGGCAGACGTGGATCCAGCCAACCTGGGATGGTGTAGTAGTATATACTATTTAAAAAAAATTTAATATATTTTTATCGAAGTATAGTCAGTTTACAATGTTGTGTCAATTTCTGGTGTACAGCACAGTGCTTCAGTCATCTAGGAGCATACATATATTTGTTTTCATATTGTTTTTCACCATAAGCTGTTACAAGATAGTGCATATAGTTCCCTGTGCTGCACTGAAGAGAAGTATTTACTATTGAAAAAAATCTGCTAATAAGTTGACCTGGGCAGTTCACACCTGTGTTGTTCAAGGGTCAAATGTGTATACGCTGTGTAACTAATAATAAAAATGTTAATGATAATAATGCTAAGGGCTGGCATTAACCGAGTACTTGCACATTAACGGAGACAGAACCTGGAGTCCGATGCTCTTCCTGCCACACAGCAAGCCTAGGGCATCAGCCCGTGGCAGAGAATGGCTCTACGGTCCTGCGTCCCATCCCCACGGCTGACCAGGAAGGTCAGTAACCACTGCATTGTTTAGTGCAATACAACATGCCTCTGACTTAATAACTCAGTCCTTGTTGCCCCACTTTATTTTGCTTCCCAGGCAGCAAATAAAGATTTGTTTTTAGTGAACACAGAACCACGTTTCTTGTGCCATTTAGTCTTCACTTACCATTTACATTTTCCGTGGAAAGATTATGTTTGGTGTTACCATCCCTCTAGCCCTATAAAAGGAAATCAACCAGCTTCTTTTGATGATAAATCTGTTTTCTCTGTGATGATTCACTCATCCATTGTGTCAGTATTTCCTGAGCCTATGGAATGTGCAAGGTGCTATTCTGGGGGCAAATTGAGCAGTACACAAACAAGCAAAGCCCTACTCTTACATGATTTTAATTTTGGTGCATAAATAAATGAATAAATGAATAAATGAATAAATCCATACTATTTCAAGTGCTAACAAGTACTATGAGGGAACAAAAGAAAAGGCAAGATATAGAAATTGACAAAGCAGGGTGAAGATGTGATATTTTGGCTATTTTGCTCCAATCTCCTCATTTACTTAAATAGACTCTTGCATACATGGGCTCTAAATAAATCTGAACTGTCTTATCTGTGATTCTCTAGGGGCTTTTAAATATGCATTTATTTCTTTGTAACCTTGAGAATCCCATGTGTTTCCAGCACATGGACTTTGAAATGTTGTGAATGGTAAAATTTAAGATGGCACAAAATACAGAGAAGCAGAACAGAAAATCTGCAATGTCCTATCACTGTCCAAAGAAACATACTTTTAATGGTTTTTCAATGCTCATAAGAAATAAGCAGTCAGGGTTTCAGGTTTCCCCACCTAGAAGGTACATGATCGAAATCCCATGTTCCCACACAAGGAGAAACTGTGGCTAGAAATTTTCATCTCTATGTGTATATTTGTGTGTGTGTATGTGGTGTGTGTGTTTTATGTGGCTGTTTGACTCCAGCTGGGATATAGATTCGGCCCTATGTTCAGAAGGGAGCAATAAGATTGTTTTAAGGTTATTGATTTTAAAGATGGCAAGGGAGAAATTCTGGGCCATTATGTTCTTGAGTCCTAAAGTGAGAAACCTGTCATAAGGAAACTGGACTCAGCAGTATCTGAACATGTTTGGAGTCTGAGGGAGGAGTGCCTAGAAAACAGTGAACAGAGGCACATGGAGATATTTTTCCAACTAGGGATGGCCTTTGAATGTGGCCATTAATATGCAATAATCTATGAGCAAGGGATCTAGAGCCAACCTTAACCACAATGAGTCACAGAAGTGAACATACACATGCCCAGGTGCAAAATCAACATTCCTTGCAAACCTGTTGAGTAACTCCAGATGTTTCTATTCAGGTTTCCTTATAATCAAAGTAACTTTTCCAGTTTTTAACAGTCCCAGACCTCATTCTAACTTGACTTTTTGAAAGCAATTTAGGTTTCCTTGTTTGTTCTGAAAAAGCATTGGATGCCTATTTCTGTGTTAATTCAGATTTAACTAATAAAGGTAAACATGGTTTATTGAGGTTTCTATTAACTTATAACTTTGGGCTTTTAGTTTAAACTAAAACCATGGAGTGTAAACTAATTTGTATTCAGAAAAAAAAAATTTCATAACATTTCATAGGAAATAGGGTTTCATAAGATAGAAGGGAATTTATAAAGATACCAGACCTCTAAGGATGTTAAATTGCCATTATATGAAAAATTAATAGTTAACTAAAGAACATGATTTTAGAATACTAAGGATGTTAATTTTTTAAAACTCATTCCTGAAGTATTTGGAGAAAAAAGTTTAATGCATAAAGCAACCAGGCGTACATTTGTTTCTATTTTGAATGTTCTCCCATGGAGATCTGGCCTATCTTTTATACATACAAATACAAGCTGCCAGAGATGCTTAGGCGTTAAAGAGGGTTCAGGTAAACTTCAACATGGAGGTGAAACTTATAAACGCAAGACGTTGGAAGTCCTGAAAATATATCACCAGTACGCCACGTGGAAAAAGAAAATCTATTACCCTCTAGCTTTAGGATTTTTCATGAAAACCTAAACTGGAGAGAATTATTTACAAAGTAATGAGGCATTCAAGCATTGTTCTGAAAACCCTAAACGGGGGACTAACAACCATTAAAACATGCGAGTGCAAACGCGCGCACACACACACACACACACACACACACACACAGCTCTACTGTCACGTTCTGAAAGGTGTGGAAACATAAAAGCTGTTCAGAACATAAAATTTGTGTCTGTTTAATGAACAATGTTAGAAATTCAAGTTTCACAAAGAGTTTTGTATTAAAGTTAAATTTGGGAAAAAAAAAAACCCTAAATCCGAAGATGTAATAAAAGATTATTGGAAAAGCTAATTTTACATTTATCCTCAGAAATTTGTTTTAAACAGCTTGTCACTGATTGACATGATAGATATGCAAGCTTTCACTCTTCTGATTTTTAACTAAATTCCTGTAAGAATTAAGGCATTTGTTTTTAAAGGATAGTTTTGCTAAGTAGCCAACTTTACGAAACTATTGAAACTGAAAGGGTGCATTTCACATTTAGAGTAAAATTATAATATGTGGAGTTTGAAAATGAAAACAAAAAAGAGAGGAAAAAGAATGTCTAGAATTTAATGGAAATTACAATCAGGGCATATCATCCCCTTCCCTTGATTTGACTCTTATTAAAAATCTATTTCTAACGTTAAAAAGTTTTTAAAATTCAGTTCCAAAATGAAAAAAGTTAACCGGCTGCACCCAGCAGATCTACAATCGTGGGCAAAAGAGGAGTACTATAAATTATTTTTATTTTGTTGGTGAATGCTAAAAGATTGATGATTAGGGAGTTACAGGGACATAAAGTTTGGCATGCTACCTGTGCCGTGTGGATATCAAGGAAGATTTTATGTGCAGGAGGTGACACTGAGTTGAATCTGAGGTATGGCTAGGGAGCTGGCCAACTGAAAGAGGGGCAGACGGGAATTCTAAGCAGAAAGAATAGAAATAAATCTAAGAGCAGCAAAACGTTTATTTTCTATATTGCCATGTTACCATATAATCACCTTGGTTCAAAACTTGAGTAAAATAAACTAATGCTTCCATTATTTACTGAGCATGTAGTATGCACCCAGCACTCTTCTGGATGCTGGGGAGATTACAGAGGGCCTGTAAATCCTGCTTCTATTAACAAGGAAGTTATTTACTGAATGGAAAGAACAGATCTGTTCAGGAAAAAAATGTTAGCATAATAAAAGAGAATTACAATTGAATCCAAGCAACCAGGGCTTTGTATCTTATTGTAGTGAAGCTTTCCCGGTTTACAGAAAGATGTTTCTCTTTATGCTTTAATAGGTAGGAGATATTTGTTTCCCAGGTTTGATGTTTTGGTATATACCCTGCTGATTTAGAATATGAGAAACACGCTCTGTGTTTAGAGAGCAGCTTGTAGTCTGGGGCTGGGGAGGGTGTTTCTCTCTCTCACTTGGTCGCTTTGCTGTTTACTTCCTGGCTTGCTGCTGAATTCTTCACAGTACCTTTATCAGATAGTCTTGCTCACAGGATGACTCTTGGGGTGGAGGCGGACCACGTGACAACTCCTGATCTTTCCTTGAGAGTCACTAGTAGAAAAACAAAGCTAAGCTACAAACACATGATGATGTGCATGAAACTGTTCTGCCATGTAGTTTGACAACAGAACCTATGATCTGGTTACCAGTTAAATCCATTAAAAAAAAATCAGTTAAATAAATTTATTTTCGGGGGCTAACAATAAAAAGAAGTTTCTGGGAGAGACAAATTAGGAGTATGGGCTTAACAGATACAAAGTACTATGTATAAAATAGATACACAACAAGGGCACACTATATAACACAGGGAGTTATAGCCATTACCTTGTGATAACCCACAATGGAGTATAATCTGCAAAAATCCTGAATCACTATGCTGCACACCAGAAATTAACACGATGCTGTAAATTAACTATACTTCAATAAAAAACTTCTCTTTATACTGAAAGTATGCCAAACCTAGACATATCTTCACTGGCTAATGGATTTATCTTATTATCAGACTTGTTTCTAGTTATAGACATAGTGAAAATGTGAATTGAATATGATCTAAGACATTAAATAATTATGTTACATACTTTAGATAAAAATATCAATCTGCTTTGTCAACCTTTTAACTGCTACGGCAACTCTCATTTGAGAGGCCTGAGAAAGTTAAATTATGAACATAAAAAGGCACAATTCACACCTCATAGTATTTTATAGTCCTTTGGGTTCTGGTAAGGTTGAGTGGTCAGTGGCTCTGGCTGGTAGGTATCAATGACCCCATTGGAAACTGTTAGATGATGAGCAAATAGGTAAGACTTATATCTTCTTCTGGATGTGATAATTGAGCTGAGGTGAATCCCTTGAGCAAGAAGATTAGATAGGTTAAAACTAATAGTGAAGAAAACTCCATTTTCCAGTTTATTCCAACTTAACTGTAGGGACATAAAACTTCAATTTACTGGCTGAGCAAAGGTCATGAGGTGATGTGCAAGCAATGTTACAGTCAGATTTCAAGGTGTCTGGAGTGGATATCACTTAGAATCCAGAAGCTTGGGGGTAGAGTGGAAGAATTTAAAGTGCCAACAGCCACATTGTAACTGTGCTCAAAATTCAACTTAGAAAAAGCTGGGTTTTTGGTAAGAGGTCTGTTAATATGAGATATACTTTGGGGACTGACAGACTATCATGCCAGTGATAACTAAAGTTGATATCTTTTTTTTTTTTTGCCTTATGGAAGCTAATCATTATTTTAAAAAACTTAATTGAAACTAATCACAAATATTCACACAGATTTCTTTACAAATTTCTTCCACTTGGTCATCATTTATTCATTCTTTCTTTCATTAAAAATATATTTCTTGAATTTCAACTATGTAAACCATAGCTGGAGATACAAGAATAAACATGACAGGTGCAGTCCTTGCCCTCCTGCAGCTCATGTTCAAGCAGAGCACACAGACAAAACAATTAATATATAAGTAGTTATGAAGGTACAATTTAGATAGCAGGTAACAAGAAAGTTGAAAGTGTTCTAGGAGAGTAACTGGGAGGATCTGTTATAGTCTGGGGTTAGGAAATGTTTCCTCCAGACACTAAATTCAACTGATCCCTAAAGGATGGATAGGTATGAATAAAAGAGAAGGTAGAAATTAGTGTAAATAGTGCTGTGGGTATAGAAAGCAGCATGTCCAAATGTCCTGATGTGGACGGCTTGAGGAAGACCAGAGTCTTGGGTTGGGGGGGGTTTGATAGAGATAATGGAGCATTGTGGGCTGGGGAGGTAGTCCTCACTCTGCTGAGCTTCCTGTTAGTATGCAAAGGCTATGATTTTATTTTAAGAACAATTAGATATAAAAGAGTTTTAAATTAAGAAGGACATAGCCATATTTTTATTTCAGAAAGATGGCTGGGGATGCGATGTGACGGTTGTTCTGGACTGAAAATGAGAATAGTGAGTAGAAAGGAGTAACTGGGAAACTACTGCTGTCATTCAGAGAGTTGACAATAGAAGTTGGAATTAGGGTAGTGGCAGTAAAACAAGAAATAACAGATGAGAGACATTTAAGAGGTAAAGTTGGTAGTACTGAGTGATTAGTTGAAAATGGAGATGGGCATGGATGGTTTGCAGGATGACTTCTATACCTGAGTAATTAGGCACAGTAGTGCCAATTATTGATTAAAAAACAAAGAACATTGGAATCGCAGCTACCATATGATCCAGCAATTCCACTTCTGAGTATATACTCAAAGAAAACAAAAACACTAATTTGAAAAGATACATGCACCCCAATATTTACAGCAGCATTACTTACACTAGTCAACATATGCAAGCAACATGTGTCCATCAACAGATGAAAGGCTAAAGAAGAAGTGGTGTGTATATACATATATATATATATATATATATATATATATATATATATATGTATATATATATGAAATACTACCCAGCCATAAAAAAGATCGAAATTTGTCATTTGCAACAACATGGATGGACCTGGAAGGTATCATGCTTAGTGAAATAAGTCAGCTAGAGAAAGACAAATACTGTATGTTATCACTTATATGTGGAATCTAAAAAATAACAAAAAAGGAATAGAATGAAACAAAACCAGACTTACAAACCTAGAGACCAAAATAATAGTTACCAATATGTAGAGGGAATGGGGGAGAAGCAGGGGATTGAGAGGGATAAACTACTTTGTATAAAATGAATAAGTTACAAGGATATACTATGTAGCATAATAGGAATACAGCCAATATTTTACAATAACTTTAAATTTAGTGAAAAAGAAGGGTGTGCAAGTCCAATCAAGTGAGGTAGGAATGTGAAATCACATGATAATTCAGAAAACATGATGCCTGTGTTTTTATAGTTGCACTAATGTTTAACCATCAATTCATTAGTTCTCATGCTTTGTTATAAAACTAATGCAAGGAAGTTTTATTACTTTGCTCATCTAAATGTTTTAAGTGTGTTTAATTTTGGATGATCTAAAGATTGTTTCCAAGATTACAAAAAAAAGGTCCCTTCTGTGAAGCGTTCTGTTTTCTTTATGTAAAAAAGGCATCAAGGTTGAATCAGAAGCATGGCAGAATGACACCCCTACCTAGGTGCTCGTTCAGGGGTGACAGAGAGACCTCACTCTTCAGGTGCATCCTCTGGAATGGCAGGCTGTGTGACTGAGAATTAAATTCCAAGCTTCAAAATAGTCTTCATTAAAATAAAACTGTTCTACTAATGCAAAAATTGGCAGCAGTATGGGGATCAGCCAGAGCTGGTGCTGAAGTGGCCAACTCTTACTGCTTTAGATGGATATGACAGCAGGAGGAGTAGCTGGCCCATGAAGGACTTGGGAATGGAATTGAATCGTGGTCAAGAGACACTTGTTTGAAACTGGGCTGAGAACCAGGTGTACAGTCAAAAAATGAGAGTGAGCCCATGTTAGCAGTGTGCAAATTGGTAGGTGGGCAGAAGAAGAAAAGCTGGCTGTCAAGGCTGAGAAGGGGCAGGCTGTCTCTTGAAGTTAACTCACTGAGCAGAACAACCAAGGGGTGATGAAACCTAAGTGGTAGCAATAAGAGTTCACCTATTGGAATACTCTCAAGGAGATCTGATACTAGTCACTTCTAGTCTTTAATTATATGGCCTCTTACTCCATTTCATGCTAAAGAGACTTTATTCCTCAATAAATACTAATCAGTGTTTACAGAGAGATGGAGGCTGATAAACAGGACTGAAGAATTTTGGGGGCAGTTATAAGGGAAGAAATGAAATAAGGGGATTTACTGAGAATAGTGATAATACTCCTATATTGAATTTATATAGATTTGGCAACTTATAAAACATTTTCACCAGTTACCCTCTACTTCTGAAATTAGGCTCTATATGTTATATATGCTATATATATGTATGTGTGTGCGTGTGTGTGTGTATGCACATATCTGTTTCTCTTCAGTTGACACATTAACTTATTGAAATGTCTTGTGCTTGTTGAAAACGGCTTGTGCAAATGTTAGTTTAATGTCTAAGCTCCAGGAGACCTGAGCTCATGGATGCCTTTCCTGCTGTACCTTCTTTGTTAGTTTAGAAGCATCAAGTAAACGCTGTCAATGTAGGAATTTTTTTATTGTTTTATAGATGGATAAGTTGAAATTCAGACAGGTAAAGTGGTCTGTTTAAGGCTTCAAATGTGAAAATGGTACATCCAAGTCTCTGCACTTCAAACTCAGGTAGGTAGGAGAATACACAGAGGAAGGCAGAAACCACACAGAGTGGGTTGTGGGAAGGTTCTGGAATTTCTTTGACCTTTCTCAGCCTTGTTGTCAAAGATGTGTTTATTCCTATAAATTTCTAATTAGGTGATTATACAGCTATCAAGGTAGATGAAGTAAGAGAAAACTAACATTTATTGAGCACCTGCTATGTGCCAGACATTCTCCTTTTTGAATTATGTCCTTTATTCCCTTTATTCATTAAGCTATCCTGGGAGAAGTCATTGTTACCATTCCCATTTTAAAGATGAAGAAACAGAGACTACCAGAGCTCATGTAAGCTTTTCAAGTTTCACAGAAGATGGCAGAGTTAGTCTTTATAATTCCATGTCTCTCCAACTCTAAACCACAAGCTTATTGAGTCAGCAAATTTCCATCAAGCCGGTAAGGAAGCAATTGCAATTAGTGAAAAGCGCGAGGACATTTCCAGATGCTAAGAGAACATTTGGAGAAGTAACACTGAATGCCATCATGGGGCGTGGGTATCAGTAAAGATTTTCTGTAAGAATTACCTTCAAATCTGAGAGCTGAGGAATACAGAAACTCTTAAAGTCTTTTCATTGTATCTAAAAATATTTTTAAAATGAAGGAAAGTGGAATCTCCAATTCAAATTATCTATGTAATTGTCTTAACTGTCCACCTCGCCTTACTTTCCATTTCGGTGCCCACTCATGCAAGTGTGACTTCAGAAATGGGAGTGTTGCATGATGACTGATCTTACCATATGATGGAGAACTAAATGTGAATTGATTTTATAATGATATAATTTACCAGCAAGTAATATCCAGCTCTATTGTGGAATCATCTACATGTATTGCTCTGTGACACTTTGATCAATGCTCTTATAGTTTCTCTCTTTATACAATATATGTGGCTTTTTCTACCTTCCTTCCTAAATATACTGACTTTTATTTTCTATTTTACTTTTCTGTGTAACACAATTTCATATTCTTTTGTCTTTATTATATCCGTGAATCACACAGACATAAAGTGTATAAATTTGGCTTTGTAGTTTTCCTTTTCCTAATTTGGAGTATGTGAAGATCATTAGCAAGCCATCTACATCTCTTCCACCCACACACTTATTTTGAAGACCATGTAATAAATGAGGAACACAAAATTCCACTAAGCATCTAACCACATTTCTGGTCTTACTTAGCTATCTTTTGCTAGCTTTTAATCTCCATGAATGTTAAATGACTTTCAGCTTTTAGAGTGAAGTATTATGGTACATTGCCAGATACATGACAGTTAAAACACCCACAGACTTTTGGCAGGGAATAAATCAGTGAGTGTTCATATGAACTGTGTCTTAACAAGGGAACCATATGTGTTCCAATGAAAGGTTTTATAAGATCAGTTTGATAAAGGTATTTCCATTAGCTAAGTAAAGAAAAACTTCATCAAAAACTATCAAGAAAACAGTATTGCCCTTCATGCTTTTTACATGTCACTTGCAATTAGCGAAGCTCCTTGAGGAGCTGTTTTGTAACAACAGCTGTCTTCAGCTTAAGACCAACATGTGACAGTCACATTGTCAGAAAAAATCCTCCCATGTCCTCTGCTTGAAAAAGTATTGTTTCATTTTATTTTTTCTCTTCAAGAACTACCTAGGCATATGTGAAGAAGACAAAAATATAGGTTATAGTCAAAGACAAGACAGGAGTATAGAAAAGGCAAGAATTCTGTTTCTATTTATAAGTTGCTCCATATGTTGTCATGTTGTGTCAAATATATATACATATATATATGTACAAATATATAGACACATACATAATTGAAAAGGAGATATATACAAATAAAATCTGTCACCTGAAGCTTGAATTTCTAGAAGATAAACACTACAGAACTTGTTTGATTAGTGAAAAAAAAACTTCTCCTTCCTCTCTGTTGGTTATCTTGGGAGAGGCCTTATGTCCACACAAAACTTGCACAAGTATAGCAGCTTTTCCATGACTGCCCAAAACTGAAAGTAAAAAAGATGTCTTTTAATAGCTGAGAGCAAGAATAAACTATGGTATATCCATACAATGGAATATTATTCAATGATGATAAAGAAATGGACTGTCAAACCATGAAAAAGCATAATTGTATGTTGCTAAGTGAAAGAAGCTAGTCCGAAAAGGCTTCATATTGCATGATTATAATTATGATATTTTTGAAAAGTAAAACTATAGGGACAGGAACTATATCAGTGGTTGCCTGGAGTTTGGTCTCAGGAAAGTTTCAATAGGTGAAGCACGGGAGATATTTAAGGGTGGTAAACTATTCTACACGACACTGTAATCATAGACACATGCTGCTATGCACTTGTCAAAATTCATAGAACTTCAGAACTCAAAGAGTGAATCTTTATGCATGCAAATTTACAAAAATCATTAAGAAGGTCACAGTATCTGTGGATGGAATGCAGAATGTGATGAAACAATATTATCATATTATAAATATGAGAAATACTCTCACTGAAAATTGTAGGAGAAAAAGGTATTGATGTGACTAATTCTAGAAACGTGGTGTCAGTGAGACTAAAGACAAAAGAATGAACAAAAGTTGTAAATACGAACTGTGCTCTAGTGAATACAATTATTTCCCACAGGGTTACAAGAGAAGAATTCTGATACCATGATATATGCAAAGTGGAACTGAACAGCTCATCAGATCAACAGTGGCTGTTGGGAAAGCATGTATCAGCAAGGAGATAGGGATAGAGTGACTCACGCAGTGATGGATTGGAGTTGGAGACATCAGCATGAACTTCATATAGACAACACGGATAAAATGCTTACACAGAGAAATACTTACAGACGTGGCAGGTGCATGGGTTAGTATACACACACAAATTTCCTCGTTCTGTCAGCACGGAAGGCCTAGAGGCAACAATACCCAAGTAACAACGAGCACGGGTATGCCCAGATCTTGATTTCTGTGCCACTCTACAATCAAAGGAGCCAGGGGTCCTTGGAGAAATGACTGACTCTAGGAATGGGGTAAGAAATACATAAAACAAGCTAAGACTGGAGCATTTTACAGTGACAGAGAGTAAGGGAGTAATATAAAATAAAATCCTTAATTCTGGGAATATGTCAAACGGACACAGGAGGCAACTAAAGGGTTCCCAGTGGCCAAAGTTGAAACAATTTGAGTAATAAAATAAAGTACTCTTGAATTACAACCCAAAGTATAAAATAAATCTCTATTAGCCTATACTGACATTAATAAATAATTAAGTAAGTAAATAAATCGGGGATAAGAGACAAATCTCCATGCAGAAGAAGTACAAATAATTTATGTAGATAATTTGCCATCAAAAGATGAAGAAAGACTCTCCACTCCTGAGATGTGAGCTGCACATAGTGAATTCCTTCCAGAAAGTACAGTTTGGAAAGTGGGGAAAAGAGAACTTTACCATGGGGAAACCCGACAAACACTACCTGAATCAGATGATTATGGTCAGTAGCAACAGCGGTAAGTCGTGTTGATGATACATACCCTTGATACGGTGCAATGAACTGGCACTTCCCTGCAGTCTTCCTCCCCCAAACTCAGCCTAATCTAATCATGAAGAAAACACAAAACAAACCCTTATTGAAGAACACTCTACAGAACACCTGACCAGTACTTCTCAAAGCCCTCAAGCTCATCAGAATGCAGGAAAGTCTGAGAAACGGTTGCAGACCAGAAGTGCTTTAGGAGACATGACTACTAAATGTAATGTAGTCTCCTGGATGAGATCCTGAAATAGAAACAGAACCCTAGGTAAAAATGGAGGAAATCTGAAAAATACAGACAATAGTTACTGATAATGTATCAATATTAGTTCATTAATTGGGACAAATGGACCTTTCTAATGTAAGGTGTTAATAATAGGGGAAATTGGACGTGGGGTCTAGGGGAACTCTATGTACTAGCTTTGCATCTTTTCTGTAAGTCTAAAACTGCTCAAAAATAAAAATTTTGTTTTAAAAATAAGCAATATTTGTCATCTGAAAGCTTGGCCTTAGAATGTGAAAGCTACAGAGATTGAGAAGTAAAGGAGGACTTTCTTTTCTGGGGTCTATCTTGAGAGATCTGAAAAGAAGAGAAGTAATGATAATGATAATTTCTGTGTGTTTCATATACACATAGATCTGTGTGAGTGTATGCAAATAAAAGACAAAAAACAATCATGTGATTAATACTACCTAGGTAGCTCCAGTCTAATTCCCTGACTCAGTAAATGCATTCCCATTGCATTCATTCATTTATCCATTCATTTTTTTTCACTAAGCAAACATTGATTTAATGTCAATTATATGATTTTCATTGTTCTATTCTAGAACCTGTGTGGAAGATCCTTGCCTTCATGGAACTTAAAGTATGATGAACAAAAAGGGGGAAATCTACAAGTAACTATTACTTTAGATTGTATATTTGCAATGAAGGATCGTATAGGATGTTAGAATATTTTGGTAGTCTGCGAAGACCTTTTTGAGGAAGTGCTATTTCAACTGAGACTTGAAAGTTCAAAAAGTAGGGTGTAAGAAATGATTGGAAGAAGGGCGTTTGATACAGAAGAAACAGCTCAGAAAAGTCTTGGTAGTGGGAACAGGACTACTGTATTGAAAGAACAGCTTATACAAGCGAGAGTAGATTCTGTCCTCCACACTTAACATAAACACCTCTTTTCTGTTCTTTCAATAGATCAGTAATATATACATTCATATAATATATGTCTATCTATCTATCATCTACCTACCTCTCTAGAGAGAAAGACAAAGAAAGAGAGAAAAGTGGAAAAGACTGATGATTTCAAGGACAGAAAACCTTTTTATAAAGAGCATTAAGAATTGTTTGAAGGACTGAAGAAATGGTTCTAAGTTTGAAATTTCAGAAATGAATCTCAAGATACAACATGTAACCAGGCCACCATGGGAACTGTTGCCTTTTCTAAGATCAGTGAACAGTGACTACAGAATTCCATGACTAGTGGCATGCTCAGTGCCGCTGCCAGACCCAAAACTAGACCTCCCTGCCATAATCTACAAAAACAAAATGGATACCTAACTCTTGAAACGCATTCTATAATGATTGGCCGTTGGAAAATCTATCAGTGATTCATTAGAAAAAGCAAACTCCATGCAGACCATGCCTGCCTGGCAGAAGCAGCAAATAGAATAGGGGTTCTGCCCTTATCTCAGTTTTGCCTCCCAATTCATGGCAGAAGATGTTGATTGGTTAAACCTAAATCCTGCTTTTACTTTCAGGTTCCGGGAAGTCTGTGAAACATAATTTTTGGCTTTACACTCTTTCGTTTGTGGAAAGCATATTAGAAGGCGGAAGGACGGATGGTTTCAAGGATACAAAGTTACTGCGTCAAATGCTGCTGAGTATTCAGGAAGAAAATGAAGTTTCAATTGGATTTGAAAATACCGATCACTGGTGCCCTTGACAAATGCAGTTTCCATCAGAATCAAGGAACAAAAACCATACACACTTGGCAAGACTTGCAAAGGAATATACATGAATTAAACTCCAAGCTCAAAGCATTATGAGATTTAAATCAATTATTAGGTCCTGACACCCAGCTCCAAGCATCTCAGCAGACATTTAATATGAGGACCATGGAGAGAGCGGTTCAAAGATCACAAAGTCAAGTTGATGTGTTAGAAGTGGTTTGGGTATCAGTACTTCCTCAAAGTCTGGATGTCAGTATTTTATTAAGCTAAACAAATCCAGAGATACAGTAAAAACAGAATGTTCTTTATTTCCACAGTTGGCCAGATTGAAAGTAAAAATGTGGATAAGCATCAAGTCTGGACAATAAAAATAAGATCTAAAGTAGATAAACAGTTCATTTAGGCCTTTTGGAACCAAATGCAACTTGTTTCAAGCTAACGTGTAGAAAAGCTTCCATGAGGAAGGCCATGAGCGGATGGTTTGTGTATGAGGGCTTCCGTCCTCACCCCGTGAATGGCGCTTTATGCAGAAGGGAGCACGATTGTAGCCAAAGGAACCTCAATTTTGGCAAAGAGATTAGCTGTATGATCAGTGTAAAGCATTTTGCACCCACGCCCCCTCTCCAGTGGGCTAAGTGGGTCAACAAAGGTCCTTAGTTCAGCTTTGATGTAATAAGCCGTTATTTATTTCACAGGCCTCTACTTCCCCAAATTAATATTTCACCCGATTGAAAGGGATATTTCAAGATGCAGTTTACGTTTTCTTCCGAGCCCCAAGGTTACTACACACACACCTGTGTTCTGTGGGCTCAATCTTTAAATTTGATCTTTCCTTTTCACTACATATCACACTTTCTGGTCACTTCTCTAACTCCACCCTTCAATAAATAATGCCCCTGAAAATCACTTTGACTGTAGGATTCCTGTTTGGGAGCCAGCTGAGGACCATCTTCATGTAAGAACTTTTCTTGGTTTCCCAAAATTTATATTACAAATGGCAAAAATACCATCATGCTTTCTACCTGTTAGACAATGCAAACAGTTTTTTTCTTTTATTTCCTTCCTTCCTCCTTCCCTCCCTCCCTCCCTCCCTCTTTTTCTTCTCGTTGTCCTCGGAAACTAGGCTTAACTTTCTGGGCTGATGTTCACTATAGGGAAGGAGGCTGATTGGTATTTTATTCAAGGGACACAATTGGCAGGCACTGGGCTTACCCTGACCTCTGGACATGCTTTGTTTTGCCCTCATTAAGGCCACAGAGCATTTTGGAGGCCATGTGGGTAGGCAGCCTTATGCTTGGTCACCGTGCAAGCAACTTACACTCTTGCCAGGCCTAGTGACACTCAGTCCTGTGACCGGACCCCCCTGCAGGCGGTTGAGCGCATGACTCGCTTTATTCATCAAATATTTATAGCGTCTATGGAGAGCCCCAGACATCCTGAGGGACTCAAGCACAGGAGCGTCAGACTTGATGTGCTCCTTTTTGGATCTACCTCATGCACTGCTGGGGAAGAAAAACGAAGTAGACAACAAACTGCAATATACGGCAGTGTTTGATCAATTCCATGTGTGCCGTTAAGAGAGTAGGGCTGTGGGAGCAATTGCACATCCAGCTGAGGTGATGAGGAACAACCATGTGGAGCAGAGGGTGTCTTCCACTTGAGGAGTGGGAGGGATTACATAACGTGGGAGAAATTCCATAATGTGGAGAGAAATTACCTAAAGGAAGGACACTGCAGACAGAGAGAACGCCAAAAGACTTGGAAGACTCTTAGGAGCAAATTGACTTTCTAATTTCCTGGATGCATGTGGGGTACCAGCAGACAATCTTTTTAACTTTGCATCACAAATCACAAATAAAACACCCTGCGGGATCCATTGGTATTAAACATAATTGCTGTAAATATAATACATCCTTAAATATTGAGTCATGTTATTACCATTCATGCTAGTATGATTAAATATGTATTTTAAATGACTGTGATTTAATCAGATTAGATTACTCAGGGTGGCAACAGTCACTTAGATGACTATCTATGGTGTTACGGGGAGACTTATGATATTCTCACCAGTCAATGAGCATGACAAGTCTATTAAAATGCTTTCAATTAAAATCTCATCTCGGCAACATCAAGGGTCTGGAAGCACGTGGCACTCTTTTCCCAGCCAGATTATGCCTGAACAGAGGATGACTCCTGGTCTGGTTAAGATCGGTAGTAAGGACTAGTCAAAAAAGCTCTGGGCAAAAAGCTAGACCTATATTTTGTTCTCAATCCTGCCCTTATCTAACCACACAGTTTTGATTCGTGATTCCTTGAGAACAATCTTGACTCCCTAGTGATCAAGTGAACAGAAAATTAATACAAACCTTGAAGTGCTATTCAAAGAAGGATAGGGTTGGAAATGGAACCAGACATTTCTGGAAAGTTTGAGATCATCTAGAAACTAGAAACTTACCAAGTCTACATTGTTTACTCTGAACTTTCTTTGCTCTCCAGTGATGCACAATTGAGCATTGGATCTGTTTACTGACTGTGCAGATCCGGCCTAAGGTGAAAGGAAGGCAATAGAAAAAGCAGACAAAGTGCCAGGCGAGAACCATGGACATGCTGCAGTCATTGGAGCCGGTGTCCCGAATTCTCTGGAAATTTGAAACTGGAAGTGGCATAAAAAATTGCAGGAAAGGGATAATTGACAATTGTATGGAGCAGGATTCCAAGGTACAACCTTGCTTCACTCTAGTCACACTTACAAGATAGGGCCACGCTGCTCGATGGCATCTTAGGTGATTTTGTGTGACAGCCAGCGTTCCTTATTGCAGGTGACAAAGCGCACTGCAGCTAGTGGAAGCTGGAATGGACTTAATAAGCAGAGCTGATAGTTTACAGAACATGAGGCGGTCAGAGAGGAAGATCTGTGTGTCAGTCAGGGGAAAATGCCCACATACAACATGGGACTCTTCTAGGGGAAACAGCAATGAAGTTGGTGCTCATTCTCAGGAACCTATGGCTGGCCTGGATGCCAGTATCCCACTGTGCTGTCCAGAACATCTGATTTCCTTTTGACCAGCTACCAAGTTTCGCAGGTGCATTGATTGGAAGAAACAGCTCAGTCCCGCAGCCTATCTGGAAGGGGGTCAATGAAACTGGTTTTTAGTTTTCTAGCCTGTATGGTAAGGAACAGAGAACTAGAAGGGTATTGGAATATATGCTGAGAAGGTCAAATATCAGTGTCTGCTATTGGTAATGTCAAATAATAATGAATAATAAATTAGAAGTTTAGGATTAGAAGATACAAACTCCTATATACAAAAAAGACACACAACAAAGTCCCACTGTGCAGCACAGGGAACGATATTCCATAGCTTGTAATAACCTGTGATGAAAAAGAATATGAAAGAGAATATATGTGGGGATAACTGCATCGCCATGCTGTACACCGGAAACTAGCACAACATTATAAAGCAACTACACTTCAGTAAAAAAACAAATCAATAAAGGGTCCTCATATATTATAGCACTCACTGTGTACAAAGCCCTGTCCCAAGCCATTTTAGTTGTTCTAGGCATTCAAGCCTTAAAAGCAACTTGTAGATGTAAATACTCATCCAAATTTTTCAGAAAATGAGACATAAGAGGTGTAGTCAGTTCCAGGCGATACAAATGCTGAATGGTAGAGCCAAGCAATGGACCGTGGCAGGCTGGATCCAGAAGCCGTGGCCTTCCCTACTACCCAACACTGCCTCTCATGCACAGAGGGAGGGGAGTCTGACAGTGAGGTGGGGGGGTGTGGCAAAAGTCCATTCACGAATAATCAAAATCAATTAGCCCAACGTTAGTGGCTTTGGTAAACAGATGGGCTCTGATCTAGAATTTGGCCCCAAGCTGGAATTGAAAGGAATTTGACTCTAGGACACAGAGCAAGTAAAGGGATTTTTTTTTCTTTTAGAACACAATAAAAGTTATGCAGCTTGGCTGTGTTTTGCAGAGGAGTGAGAAGCATCCTGGCTATTTCTATTCCTTCCAGCACTGCCTCTTCTTTACTGACTTCAGAAACCTTGACTGGTGACACAGCAGAGTAATGTGTTTAGGAAAGGTCAGAAGAGATTGTGTTCTGACTCTTGACATCATCACGGAAGTCTCTGGCCTCATTGTAATTACAGATCTTTATCAACAGCCAGGAGGAGGGGCAGTGAGAATGCAGTTTGAATTCCAAATCTGAGGCTGATCATGAGACATAAAAATTGAGGAAAATCATCCCTGACTTGTAAGCAGAAAATGTGAAATGGAAATCACTGAGAAAAAAACAAACATTGGCTCAGTATGACAGTTTATAACCATACTTCAAAAATGCATCAGGCCAGATTTGCTAGGACAATAGCTGCCCTTTCCTATTTGATGTTTTGTTGTCTGATTTTGATGTGAAGTTTTTGTCCTTTGATGTCTAGATCATCAGGACACATATGCCTGTTAATTACTTTGTTTGGAAATACCATTGTTCAGATGTTAACATGGCTCATGTTTGGACCTGCTGGGGACAATAAGTCTCTCTAGGGGGTACTTTGCCTGATGAAAACGTTGTTTCTGAATGATCATTCCTTTCTTACATAAGTGTGCTAATAAATACCACTAATGAGCGTATTAAACATGTTTCTTCCTTCATTATGTGCTAGGTCACCCCTGAACATACCACAGATTAATTTTACTTCCAAAATGGAGCAGTTTCTTTACTCTTTAAAGAAGAGATTTTCTGCTTAAAAGCCATTTTGTTATATTTTTCCCCTATGAGATGATTAAAGACATTGGAAAGCTGTAAACTTGAAGAAGAAAGAGGTTTAAAATATAGCCTAGGAAAAGATATGAACATTTGGTAAGGTCACAAATAATTTTTTCTCTGTTCAATAGGTAGGGGAGAAGATTTTATTAGGAGTGTATCCATGTAACAATTTTATAATCATAATGCGTTGACTTTAATAAATATATTTGAGCCAATTTCTGTATCTATTCAAAAACAAATTAATTTCTTATGGTTTGTTTTTTCCTAGAATTCCATGGATCTCCCACATCAATTGGGATTTTTAATGTGCGCATTATATTTCATTGTAAGGGAGCACCTAGAAGGTAGGTGGCTCTTTGTTGGATAGGAGATAATACTCATTAATGGTTCTCAAACTGTGTTCCAAAGGAGGGTAATTTGAGAATCATTTAATGTTAGGAAACTCACAAAGCATAGCATAGTGACAGCAATTTTTTTTTTTCATGCTGATAGATGTTAAAAGATAAACTGAAGCATATTAAAAATATTAAGAGTTTGAGCAAAAATGGATTTCATTTGGGTGGTACCAAACCAGAAGTAGGTAGGGAGATCCACCAATGGGAGCAAGAGGGAAGATTGTTATGGAGAAAAGGGGGAAGCAAAAAGTAAACAGATTATTTGGCTACAGCCTTATTTGGCTGCTTGTGATTGGTTGTCCTTAGGTTTTGATTTCTTAACCTTGAGGCATTGACAGATTTAGGTTTTATGTTGCTTACATAGGTTGTTAAGGTGTTAGAACCACCTCAGTCTAATGGCTTCCTTGTTTAATTTAACAGAGCAGCTGCATTGCAGAACATTGAGGAAGGAAAGACTGTCTTTGAGCAAGTAGATAAGAATATCCGATAGGCAGGTCAATTGTTTGGAAGGAGAGACTTTCCCATTATTCTATGCAATCTCATTTCCTGTATTCATTTTACTTTAAAACCAGATGACATTAATGGTGTGCACCATCTTTTAAAAAAGTTATAGCCTTTCTGATTGCGATGATCTCTGTCCTATTGTATCATGTGACATTAACACACACACAACTGAGAGTAATCAGGTTGCTTTGGTCAAACCTTTTTGCTTCATTTAGGTCTTTCAGTGCAAAGTGGAACATAATGTCTTCCTGTTTAGGCTCTATATCTCACGACTAAATAAATAATTCCACAGTCTCTTACTTATTGCCACCCAATAAATTGTACACATCAGAGGAAACTTGAGAATTTTGGTAAGATGTATCGCCAGGACAATTTAAGTCCCACAGCAAATGTAGGCACGTGAATTATAAGGAGAAATGAGAAATACTTTTTTCTGTTTTAATAAGCAACTATCCAGAGAGACCAAATATTCCCAATTAGAAACTAAGACTGTATTTTACTAGCATGGGAAATGTAAGAAGACAGGGGAAAGAGTGCCTTGGAGCGTTTTATCATTTAACTGACAGTCCCTTGAATGGAAGCCAATAAAAGCAGGCTAGCACTATTAGCACCACTCATTACATAGCTAGAAAATATTGATTACTTGGTTTTCAAGAAAATTACATAATAAATTCAGACTTGATTCACCATTTCCTTTCTCTATATTTGTTCTGATCTGCTGTTGAATCCATCTTTTACACATTCAAATCTGACTCTTTTCCCCATAGAGGAATGTGGGCTACACATAATGAACAGGATCGAATTTGTGTTCAGATTATTAATGGATTGGTAACAACTGTTACTGTGCCATGCTTCTCTCAACAGCTGTTTATATTTTATTTAAAATCTGTAAAAACATTTCCATGTAGTCTCTTGATCTGTATAATCATTTCCTTTTGTTCCAAGCCGTTGAAGGTGTCTTTGAACCCACGAGGCACTATTCATCTATTCCTTCAAGACAGGTCCACTTTCATCATTAAAAAATGAACATCGTGAAAAATGAACTCTGAAATCAAAGTAAGAAAACAAAGGTGGGTAAAATCTACAAGGCAGAAGAATGAACCTCGAGGTAGCTGCGGAAAACGATCAGTCACTATTGTTCTAAATCGCTCTTGATTTCCACCAGGAAGCTATCTTCACGCCCTACACCAAATCTTTTCCAGAGTTATCTTTTGTGTTCATTCTCTGCTTATAGCCTCTCAAAAAATTCTGCTCACTGTTTGTCACAGTCAGGAACAAGCCTGTTAAGCTCCCCCTAGTTGATACACAGGCGCTGTTACTTATGGATATCCTGTGGTGCTCGCCTCCCGTAGTCTTCAATTTTCTTATTGTTCGAGCCAGAGTGATCTCAGAAGAGCATTCTTTGTAAAATACAATATCTACTTAAAATATGTGTCAATGTGCTTCCCAAAATAACTTGGATGTGAGTCCAAATGACTGTCCTCTCCCCATGCCTCATTGTGATTAAAGTAAAACCAGAGAAAATAATCTTCAAAATGGGAAAGGGAGGCAGAGCAGCACCCTGTAAATTGCTATATCACCTGTGAGATGCCATAAAAGGGCCTTAATTTTTGAAGCAAAAGATGTATAAAGAAATGTGAGTCCATAATATGCAAGTAAAGAAAAAAAAATAAAAGGACAAAAGCTTTTACTGCTGTGTCAATAAAAGGTATGGATAGATTGGGTTGGATGGGGTGGAGGCAGACATAAGAAAGCAGAGAAAGGCTCAGAAGAGAAGATTAAAAATACTCGACTTCTGGGAGAACAGGGTGGTTTTAAGTTTGCAAATTTAGTTAATGGCTTTTCTCTAGTAAAATTCAAAGGTGTTGATTTTTAATCACTTTAGAGAGGAATCCTTGTTTTAGGGGGAACTCTAGAAAATGAGGAATTTGTTGAGTCATTTTATATCACTTCCCTGTAATGTTTTAGACGTGAATATTTGGGACGTTTATTAGACACAGAGCATGGGTCTGTGTAACTTTTAACATCTTAAGACTTTCTTTGTACACAAAGCAGTTCTGCCTTGCACTGGGAAAATGACAGTTCCATCAGTGACAGGGAAGTGATCAAGACTGGGTAGCTGAGGAGAGAAAGGCTTCGGGCTGCAAAAGGAGATGTATGACTCAACTATCTAAACAAAACACAGAAAAAAACCCAGCAAAATATGTGAGAAGAAGAGTATGTTTAATTATGGCCCCAGGAGAGGCAATTTCTGTGCCAACAAATTATGTGGGTTTTATGTGCTATTAGTTTCTTATTCAATTAAAAATTGTGTACTTACCATGGCAACACCCATCGCTCCTGATACACAGGCTAATTTTGAGTCATGCAGGGCACCTTCTCGAAACAACACACAGACAAGCCATCAGATTCCAATAGATGCAAATTTCTTTAAAGCATATCATTGAAACAGATGTGCTCCAAATGCTGTTTTTCTTTTAAAAATGCTTTTTGTGTTTCATGGTAATGATAACTCTGAGTTACAAAAGGGCTCTTTAAAAATCAAGTTGCAAAATACTAAGCACCACAAATTCACAAGTGATCTTTAAAAAAGAAGTGTTTCCTTTCATTAGTGTCAATTTTCTAAATTGCTTTATTGGTTATGAGGTAATTAGATTATCTTAGATTTTTTTCAAAATGTTTGCTTCTGTTTTTTTTTACTTTAGTGTAATCCAAATACATTAATGAGAAGAGATGGTAAAATAATATTTGCTCCTTTCATCTGTCTTTATTCTGAAGAACCAAAACCTAGTAGCTATGCTGGTTATTAAAGTGATTATTATACTGATATATTGGATGAAACCTATCTAAGGACTTTCAGGTGTCGTTGGTAAATTTAATTGATTTTCTATTTTAAATTCTTCAGATCACATATAAATTTTTGCATAATACAAATGCTTCCTGTTTCCATTCAGATGTTAAGACTAAGTTATTGTTGAAATAATTAAGTAGCTTAGTAGCTAAGACCAGGGTTCTCCATCCAAACTGTTTATGTTTGATTATAAATTTTAAGTTTAAAAGTGGAAGACTTTAAGCAAATTTGTCAGTTTCTTTTTAAGCCTCCTTTTGATTGGTTGTAAAAGTGAGGTAACTAAATTCATAAGGCTTTTGTGAGGATGACAGGAATTAGTATATATCTGTTATATAATATGCTTGTAATTAATGTTAGCTCTTCTTTGCAATAAAGCATAGGACCACAGTCTGATAATTTTAGCAGACTGCAAAATACTTCTTTAAATAACTGGATTATAAAGCTCAACTTATATACCACATAAAGCAAATATATAAAAAACCCTAGCTACAAATAACTTTGATGACAAAGGTGAGTTAATTTCCTACTTCTGAAATGTCATATGACACCCATTCAATAGATAAAGGTTTTCTTAACTCTTATGACACAATTTGGCAATATCAGGTACCTTCTAAAATGAAGAGTAAGTCAATATATCTAAATATTTTTAAAATATTGGCTGTTTTCTAAAGAGAAATTTAAATCTAAAATAAATAGAAGAAAAATATAAAAATAGCAGAAAAGCAATAAAACAGAAAACAGAATGTCAATAGAGAAAAATTGAAACCAGAAGATGATTATTTGAAATGATCAATAAATTGATAAGACTCTAGCTAGACTAGTTAATTAAAGATGGCAGAAGACACAAGTTAATAATATCAAAAATAAAAGAGAGGACATCACTACAGATCCTTTGGACTTTAAAACTACAATAAAGGAATAATAAGAATAGATCTGTGCCCACAAATTTGATAACCTAGATAAAATGGACCAATACGTTGAAAGACACAATCTGTTAAAACTCATACAAGAAAAAATAGGTAATTTGAATAGGCTAAATCTATTAAAACATTGAATCAACACTTGATAACCTTCCAAAACAGAAAGCACAAGGCCCAGGTAGGTTCACTGATGAATTCTACCAAACATTCAAGAAAGAAATTATACTAATTCTTTATAATCTCTTTCAGAAAATACAAGAAGGAGAAATATTTTGCATTTCATTCTATGAGGCCAGCACTAGCCTAATAGCAAAGCCACAAAAAGACTTTAAAACTGTAGACCAATATCTCTAGTAAACATAGATGCAAAATTCTCAGTAAAATATTAGCAAATTAAATCCATCAATGTATTAAAAGAGTGATACACCACAACCAATTGAGATTTAATGTATGTGTGTGCGTCTCATTCAACATTTAAAAATTAATTTATGTAATCCATTATACCACAGGCTAATGAAGAAAAGTCACACAGTCATAGAAATAAATACAGAAAGAATATTTGCTAAAACCAACATCCACTCAAAACTCTCAGCAAACTAGAAGTAGAGGGGAACTTCCTCAACTTGATAAAGAACACCTACAAAAAAACTACCTCTAACATCACATATAATGGTGTGAAACTAAAACTTTTCTGCTAAGACAAGGAACAAGGCAAGGATAACCCTCCAATCACTTCTTTCCAACATTGTACTGGAATTCCTACCAATGTAATAAGACAAGAAAAGGAAATAGATATACAGAATGGAAAGGAAGAAATTAAACTGTTTTTGTTCACAGATAAAATAATCATCTATGTAAAAATATCTGAAAGAATTAACCAAAAATCTCCTAGAACTAATTAGCAATTATAGCAAGGTTGCAGGATGCAAGAATAACATACAAAAGTCAATCTCTTGTCTATATCTCAGCAATGAACAATTGGAATTTGAAATTAAAAACATAATACCATTTACATTAGAATCTCATCCAAATTAAATACTTAGGTACACATCTAAAAAAATATGTCAAAGATCTATATGAGCAAAACTACAAAACCCTGGTGCAAGACATAAAGAAGAGCTAAATGAATGGAACAATATTCCACGTTTATGGATAGGAAGATTTAGTATTGTCATGTCAGTTCTTCCCATCTTGATCTATAGTATAGATCCAATGCAATTTCAATCAAAATCCAAAGAAGTTATTTTGTAGACATCAACAAACTGATTCTAAAGATTATATAGAGGGGCAAAAGACCTAGAATAGCCAGCATAATACTGAAGGAGAAGAAAAAATTTTAGGACTGACATTCCTCAACATCAATTTACTAGAAAGCTATTGTAATCAAGACAGTATGGCATTGCCAAAAGAATAATAAATAGATTAACGGAGCAGAATAGAGAGACCAGAAATAGGCCCATATGGTCAACTGATCTTTGACAAAGGGGGAAAGGTAATACAATGGAGAAAAGATAGTCTTTTCCACAAATAGTGCTAAAACAAGACATCCACATGCAAAAACCTGAATTGTACATGCAGACTTTACCTCCTTCCCCAAAATTTACTCAAAATGGACCACAAACTTCAATGTAAAATGTGAAACTGTAGAGCTCCTAGAAGATGATGTATGAGAAAACTTAGATGCCTTTAGATTTGGTAATGACTTTTTAGATACACCACTATAAGGAATGATCCATGAAAAAAATAATTGATAAACAGGAACTCATTAAAATTAAAAACTTCTGCTCTGCAAAAGACAATATCAAGAGAATGGGAAGACAAATCACAGACTGGGAAAAATATCTGCAAAAGTCATATCTGATAAAGGACTTTATCCAAAATAGACCAAGAACTTTTAGAATTGAGATTAAATGGTATAGTGAAATTTTGTTGCCTGGCTTTTTGAACATCAAATTTGTGATTATACAATTAATGTAATAATTTCACTATAGAAAACTGAGAAATAAAGAATCTTATAAATTATATTAATATATAACACTATATTAATATACTTTTAATATTCATTTCTTGTTTTGTTAATATTTTTCTTATTCATTGACAGACTTTAAATACATTTTTAAGAGTCTCATGAAATCATGACATAATGATTTTTAAACATCTTGAAACAAAACTTTACATATCATAGTAAGAAGATATAATGCTGGACTCATGATAGAAAATATCTTCAACTAAATGGTTAATGAACTTTTCACAATTAAAGAACTCAATGACTTAATTTGCATGAGTTTTAATGATGTAGAAAGTTTATTGTTCATGTTCTTTGAAAGTGAAAATGAACACTATGATTCTCAAATCTGCTTTAATTTTTTTTATTAGGATTTGAGAAAATGAGAAAAAACGTACTTGGAGGTAATTCCTTTCCCACAGTGGTCCAAGCAAGTAGATAGTTTAGTCATTGAAATAATTATTAGATTAGATATTGTTTGTTATTGTCTAAATGGGTATCAAAATTTACAATAGTCTATTTGATATATTATGTATAGTCAGTCTTGCTTGTGAGAGGAATATAAACAAACATTAATTCAAACATGCAAATACTATGAGAGGAGTATAAATCTGTACTTTGATATATTTGGAAATATTCTAACCAATAGACTCTCAGCATCATGAAAATATCTTGAAATGAATCTGTAAGTGTTTCAATTTTAATAGTTCAATGTGCAAGATATTAAATATATTTAAAATATTAATATGGTAATGCTGTGCCTATAGAAATGAAGTTTTTGTATTAAATAAGTATATACAAATACAGTTAAGAAAGAAAAGAATTCCTAGATATGAGGGTAGAAACATAGAAAAAAGTTCAGGCAGGGCCTTTGCAGACATTTTGCATTTTTTTTTTTCCACTAAGTGCAATAGGAAAGGATTGAAAAATTTTAATCAAGGGAATCACATGATTAGATGTATGATTAGATTTTTTTAAAGATTTCTTTACATGCTGCATGAAGAATAGTCAATAGCACGCATATAGCCATGGTGTCAAATATGGGAGAGCAAGGAGAGTTTAGGCTGTGTGGAGATTTAAAGCAAATTAGTATGAGAGAAAAGCCAGAGATGCAGAGAAAAGGGTAAAAACAAACAAGAAGCACGAGCATGATGAAATAATCATCAGAAACATTTTTTTAAAAAATGACTAATAGGGACATAAATTAAGAACATGGTCAGTAAACATGAAATGCTCCCTGACAATGCAGAGACAATGGCCAAGAGTGAATTTGACTAAGGAAAATATGAAAGCTATGGATGACAAAGAAATACAATTTAACTTGTATGTTGTAAGTCTATCTTAGAAGGAAACAAGATAATTAAAAGTCAAGTGAATAAAGAAAGATATAAACCATGAAAAATTTCTTTAGGGAGAGGGGGACGTATAAATACACAAAGTAAAAAACTCTCTGAGTTGCAAAATAAATCAGTAGAGTTCCACACATAGATACAATTTCATAAAATATTTTACTTTCCATGATAAAGGAAAAAAATCACATAGGCGCCTAAGAAAATAATGAGTATCCACAAAAGCTAAAAAAATTCCAACTCTAGTAAATGCTAGAATACCCACAGAGGTGTGAAATAGAGTCATAGGAACCAAATTACATTATATATAGCTAGGTACATGAAGGGAATAAAAAAAAACTCAATATATCAAAAAAAAATCAAAAAATAAACTACACATCCCAAATTTTATTTAAATAACTTAAGAATTACTCTTGCTGACCAAGAGATGATAAATAAAATCATATATTCATACATACAGACAAAAACTATGTGGAAACAACAGAAAATTAAAACTAGATATTTTTTGCTTGCATATTTTAGACCTCAAATAATTTATCATCTGTTAGCTAGGTTTAATAATCTGTGAATGAATCATCCTTTCCTTAGCATTTCTTTCTCATCTATTTCCTGAGTTCTAAGAAATTTGTTTATAAACTCCCAACTTGCCCCCATAATTTAGATAAACTTTGTTGCAAGTGTTAATATTTACTTAGACAATAATAAAAAAAAAATCTTAATCGAGTGATCATTTCAATGAGTAAACTATTTACTTGATTGGAGCACTATGGGAGAAGAATCACCCACAAATACATTTTTTTTTCTCATTCTCTCAAATCCTAGAAAAAAAAAGTAGATACAAGAACCGTGATTGTCATTTTCACTGTCAAGGAACATGAACAATGACTTTCTGCATCATTAAAACTCATAAAAATTGATTGAATCGTTTATTTTTTAATTGTGAAAAGTCCATAAACCACTCAGTTGAATATATTGTCTATCATGAGTCTAGCTTCATATTTTCTATAATATGTGATGTTTTGTTTCAAGATGTTTAGAAATCATTATGTCACACTCTCATAAAACTATAAAAATGCATTTAAAATCTGTCAATAAATACGGCAACATTTTAAAAGTAATAAGAATAAATATTTAAAAATGTTTATAGTCTTTATTCCTCAATTTTTATAATGAAATTATTACAAACTTGATGTTTGAAAAGCCAGGAAGCATAATTTCACTGTATCATTTAATCTCAATTCTAAAAATAAGCTGAAACAAAAGAACAAAGGGATCGTTCCACACAGTAAAGTTTGGTAATTCTGGGAGGTGTATTATGAGTAAAATTCCCATTTTCTACTTTTCTATATTTTTTTTCTATTTTTTCAATAAGGATGTATGATGTTATAATGAAAATTACCATTACCTAAAATATAAAAGCATGGATATGCAAAAGGCAAAATTTTGCCTAGATATTCCTGATGAAGAACAAATCTGCAGTACTTATAAGACAGACATCAGTGACTATTATGAAACTATGATGATTATAACAAGTTGGTATTAGCACAAGTATAGGCAAACTGAACAATTAGATGATAGAAATTCCACATATATGTAGTGACCTCATTTATAATGATGATAATACTAAAGTATAGTGAAAAACGAATGATCCTTTTGATAGTGCTGGGTCAACTCCATATCTGTATGTGATTAAAAAAAATCTTGATCTTTACTTCATATTACACCAAATCATCAATTCCAGGTCAGTAGTCAATAAAAACACGGATAGTATAACATACATTTAAAGAGAAAATATAGAATATTTTTGTAACTTGGGAAGAGGCAATGATTTTTCTTAAGTAGAACATTAAAAAAACACAAATCATTTTAAAAGTATAAATAATCAGTTAATTATAAATGGTATAAACCATCCTAATTAAAAAGCAGAGATTGTTATATTGGATAAAAAAGCAAGTTAACTATCTGTTGTCTACCACAAACACACATAATATATAATGAAATACAAATAGGTTAAAATTAAAAGGGTAGAGAGGTATGCCAGGCTAACACTAAAGAAAAGTAAGATGCAGTAGCTATGTGTGTATCAAACAAAGTGAGTATCAAAGCAAAGGATCTTAAATAAAAAAGGTCATTTCGAATGTAGAGGGTCAACTCAACAGGAGTACATAAATATCCTAAATATTTACGCTTCTAAGAATGTACCTTCAAAATATATGAAGTAAAACCAGCTATAACTGCAAAAGGGAAATGAAAAAATCCAGTTATGAGGGAATTGCAAAACAATTGGTAGACTCAATAATTTTGTTTAATTAGTCATTAATAATCTAGAAGAGCTGAACATAATAAACCATTTTCACCAAACTGACATTTATCAAACAATCCACCCAACCCCAGCAGAACACATATTCTTTTCAGTTCAGGTAGAATATATACCAAGATAGATCATATTCCAAACCATAATAAATTAATAAACTTAAATGGATTCAGGACACGCAGTATGTATTCTCAAACCGCAATGGAATTAATTGAGAAATGAAAGATTCTAATTTAAACCTAAAATTTCCAGAAAGAGTTCTGGAAAATCCCCCAGATTTTGAAAACTAAATAACATACTCCCAAATAATCCATGCTGAATGAATATAAAAATACAAATTATTAAATTATCATGTTTACAAATTATCAAATTTGTAAGGATGATATTAAGGCAATAATTAGGGGTAAAATTATTGCACTAAATGCTTATATATAAAAAAAATTAAATCCAAGAACTCATCTTCCACTTAAGAAACTGGAAAATGTGGAGAAAGAAAACTCAAAATCAGGTGAAGAAAGGAAATAATAAACAACATAGCTTAAAATTAATTAAATGAAAGACAAAAAAAGTGGTAGAAAAGCCAATTAAACCGAAGCCAATTCTTTGAGAAAATTAATAAAACTGATAAACTGCTAGCCAGGTGGATCAGGATAAAAAGAAATAAGACAGAAATTATCAACATTCAGAATAATAGGTGGCGTCATTATAGGCTAATACATATATTAATAAGGAATATTATGGACAACTTCATGTGGATACATTTAACAACTTAGATGAAATGATGATGTTGTTTGAAAAACACAAACTACCAAAAGTTCTTCAAGAAAATATAAATAACCTGAATAATCTTGAATATTAAAGCATTTCAACTGCTAATTTTTTAAAAGATTCCCACAAGGAGCACTCCAGGAACAAATATCTTTGATGGTGAATTCTACCGAAGATATAAGGAAGACGTAACACCAGTTCTACACAAACTCCTTCAGAAGATTAAAAAGAAGGCAATACTTCCCAACTTATTCTATGAGGTCAATATTCCTGTGTTGGTGGTTCCCAAAACCACCTTTATGTTTGGTGATTCACTGGAAGAACCCACAGAACTCAGAAGCTTCTATACTCACAGTTGCAGCTCATTACAATGAAAAGATGCAGGTTAAAGTCAGCGAAGGGGAAGGTGCAGGGAGGAAATTCCAGGAGGGCCAGGCGCAAGCTTCCAGGCTTCTCCTCACGTTTAAGTCTCACAGGGGTATACTTAATTCTCCCAGCAAGACTGTGTGACAATCAGGAAAGCTCCTCTGCATCTTTCTGTCAGGTTTTTTAAATGGTGGTCAGTCACATAGGCGTTCAACCCCTCTGTAACTGGCCTCAGCTACTCAGACCCCACCCCTGCACCGCCTCCCCACACATCGCCAGGCAAAACAGGCATTCACCTGAACTCATATCGTTGGCGTAAAGGATCTGGTCAAACGGATAATGCCTTCCATCAGGGATAACGCCTTATGCTGACGCATTACGCCAATGCGTTAGACACACCAAAACACTCTCATCAGGCAGAACATCAGGGTCAGGACTGTATATGTATAATGAAATAGGGCAAACCTGAATGGTGACTGGATCCTGACATATAACGGATCTACAGTAAGTGACTTTTTGTGGTCATTGTTATTTAGTTTTATTTGTATTTCTATCTTAAACTGACTTGAACACTGATGTTTTGTTCCTAGCGTCCCTCCACCAGATGTTCCCTGCCTCTGTTTCTCATCTGGTAAAATCTTCTCAGCGTCTAAGACTTCAGTGTTATCCATAAAGTTTCTACTACTCCAAATCGTGCTAAGACTAGCCACTCACTGTTATATTTCTATTGCTTTTGGTAAAAAAATATCTATGACAGCTTTTCACCCGTTATTAACATCATGCCTATTTCTTGTTTGAGTTTTTTGGAGGCAGCAGTTGTGTCTTCTATATCTAGCATATGATATATGCTCAGAAAATAAATGAGGCAATCAGACTTTTATGTTTGCATAAGCAGGGTCTACACATGAAATTAAGTCATTCAGTGATTCACACATTTCTTCATCCACTCAGAATGGCCATATGCAGAGAGTGCAGACTCTGAAGTCATTACTATGGCTGAGGTCCCTGGCCTTGCTACTTGTCCACTGAGTGACCTTGGGCAATTTACTTCATCTCCTTGTGTTTCAGTTTTCTCATCTGAAAATAGGGATAATAATAGTACCTAATTCCTAGAGTCGAATTGAGAAGGAAAAGAGTCATCCATGTAAGCTGCCTGACTGACCCACAGCATCTGACACAGGAAACACGCAGACATGTTAGCTGTGTTAACTTTTATTCAGAGGACTTGTGGTGGGTTTTTACTCTGTGCCAGACCCTGAGCTATCATACAGTGCATTTTATCCTCTAAAGGAACTCACGGTCTAACGTGGGAGATAGATAAACACAATAAATAATAAATAGTGTGAACAGAATCTGATGGGAGCCCAGAGGAAGAACAGTCAATATCCTGGCTAATTAGAAAAGGCATTATTGGAGCAGACATTTGACAGATACGTGGATGTGTGCTAGGCTGAGAATTAGTGCAAACAGAGAGCAGAATGTGCAAAAATGTGGCAAAGTGAGATCTGGGGTGTCAGGGAAGGTTGAGAAATGGAGAGGCAGACAAATGGAAATGAATCTAAGAAATCACAGGACAAAACAGTTGTCACATGCAATCTGGGTAGAAATACTTGCCGACTTGAAGTTTGGTGAGCCATTTGTGAGTGGCAGCCTTGTATATAACTGAATATAACATTCAAAAGCACAGACCTCTTTGTTATAAACCCATCGAACACTTCCACTTCCTTGAACATGCCCAAGCATAGGCTGGTGGAAGGTACCACGGGACCAAGTAAACTCTGGCATAGCTGCATAAAGAAAGGGCAAAAAACGGATACATTACATCAAAAATAAATCAGACTTCCATTAGAGCTGCTAATTTTCAGCCCCAGTCAAAAGATTCAGTTTAAAACTAATCAAGTAGTAGCAAAATGAGCTGATTTAAATTTCACCTTCTCTCCTCTCACTTTTTATCCAACCTCTGTTAGAAGTGCTAATATCCACAGGACCGTAAAATGGCCTGAAGACCTCTTGCTGGAGGGATAAAGTGCGGATAATAAGGATAAATTGGATAAATTGCATCTGGAAAATCAGGAGTTATTTGAGAACTCAATAGAACTTTGCAGATCTCCCATATTTGAACCACTTTTTATATGTAACCCATCATTTTAGTGTATGTTTTCCATGTAAAATAAATAAACTAGAAAATATTCCAAGTTGGGATGAGGTGTAAATGGTGAAGCAGATAGGTTTAGCCACAATGAAATCAATTTTCAGACACAGCTAAGTTCCAACACCCAAGTTTCACCATAGTTATTATTTTTATAGGAAGAAAATATAAATATGATTTGCCAGACACAAACTTTTTTAACACCATGACTGTAGGTAGAATTTTCATAGACTCTTTCAAATGTTTCTCCTTTGCTAGTTCAGTCAAGTTATAACTGAGCAAATGCCACATTTTTCATTCTAAAGAACGAGGTTGACGTGATAAAATTGAAATTTTAGGTAGCTGATATCTTTTTTCCTGTTGCTGAAGGCTATTACCCTCCCAGGCATCAGAACATTTTTTTAAACTAAATAGTGCCATGTTCCCTACCCACCATGGGACGTAGCTTTGAATTACAGAAACCCAAAACACCGTATGATTTATTGATTAAGAACATGAACTTGGGACTCTTTCCCAGCTTTGCCACTTACTGAGTGTTCCGTCTAAGGCAGTTTACATAATCTCTCTGCTCTGCCTTTTTTGCATCTGTAAAATGGGGATACCGACTTCCTCATGGGATTGTTACAAATATTTGATGTGACAGTGATAAAGCACTTGCAACAGTGCTTGGCTGAAGTTTGTGCTCAATATATATGCTTCCTTTTAGCTACATTTTTGTGCACCGCTCTTCAGACAGCAGGTTTACTAGCTGTCAAATGCAATATCTAAGATATCCGTGCTGTCATGTTAACTGGAGTCATCTACCCCAGGCTGCCCATGCCTACTCCAGATCCTTCAGGTTTTTAAAGGCCCATGTATGGCTTAAGGCCACTCTCTAATGAAGCGCTTCCTGGATTTCTTCCAACTCCTCCTGCACGCAAGGTATTTTACCTCCTAGCTCCTTTCTCTGTATCTGTAATAACAGTTACCTAATTGAGCATTTGACTCTGGATCATATACCTTTTTTTTTCTCTCCCAACTGCCTACAGAATCTTAGTATATACATGGACCTATGATAATAACAGTTAGCATGTACTGTGTCATCGATATCTGCCAGGGACAGCACTAAATGTTTGACGTGTTTCATCTTATTTGTCTTCCTGAGAGCCTTCAGTATAGGTTCTACCGCTGTCCTCATTTTATAGGCAAAGAAACTGAGGTTCAAAAGGCAAATAAATTATCTGGCCAAGGGTTGGATCTGTGGTATGTGTTTATATTTGCTCTCAGGCTCAGATATCCAGAGCCTGAAATACATGGCCTCTGCTTCTGCTGGTAATTTGAGCCTTGTGAAATGGATAATATTCAACTGCTTTGGACCTCAAAATGCTCTAAATTTCATATGTTATGAGTAACATTATTCTGCTATGCACAGAGTAGGTGCTCAACAAAGGCTTGGTATACCTTTAATGATATGTACAAAAATGTTCACATTTCCCCCAAATAGCTCCCCTTCTCCACCATTACTTGGTAATTTCCCCAGCTTATTCTTTCTCTGTTGTGACAGTTGAGCCAAATTACTGTGATATGAACTCATCTAATCAAATATAATTAAAACCAACTGAAAGTTGGTCATTTCATTTTCACCAACCAGTATTGTCTTGTTAACGAATAGAAACTTTTCATTGTCAAATCACATAAATTTCTATACTCAACAGTAAAACTCTTATGTAGTTAGATCATTGGGGATAGCAGACAGAAGGTGGAGGAGAGGGAGGGTGGTCCGGAAGATGGTGATATACTGGTCTTCAGCACAAAGGGGTTTACTTCCTCTAAATGAGTGCCTGCAAGAAACTGGTTAGAACTGGACAGCCACAACTGCAAGGTGACAACAAAGACTTAACCAGACAGGACTCAATGCTCATTGTAATATAATCAACATTGCGGTTTAGGCCCACCCCCCCCCCCATGGATTTTTCTGTGTCATTATGGGTAAGGAAATACACAAAAGGGGATGAGCATGACTAAGCAGGGCAAGAGCCTTCAATCAATCAAGAGACCACCTCTAAGCGAGGGTATAAGAGAACAGGCAATCAAAGACCATTGCTGTCCGTCCTTGGATCAGCCCGCCTCCCATTCTTGGAGGTGCACTTTTCCTTTGCTAATAAAACCTTTAAAAATCTTTCACTACACAATGCTTCCGTCTCCCATTTGAATTCTTATCTTTTGGAGAGAACAAGAACAGGGGGTTTTCCTTTCCCTTTTTGGGGTAACAAAACAAGTTTATGGTACAAAAATCAACATAAACTAATGTTTTTCCAAATTTTATTCTGTTTAAGCTTAATTTTTCTTTCCTTTTTTCCTGGTAACACAGAGACATTTGATGGTTTCCTTCGCCATTCAATTGCTGAGAAATCACAGCAAAATATCATTTGACCCTTCACTACTTTTCAGCACCCCTGTAAGAGACAATAAGATGGCAAATATGTCAATTACATGCTCAAAGGATTATATATCTTTGCAAAAAGTTGCTTTAACCACTTATGAACAATCCATGGAGAAACAATGGAGGAAGTCAGAAGAAGAGTAGCAATCCACATTCTACCATTAACTAGACATAGGATCTGGTGCAAGAAATTCATTCTTTTTGAACTTGAGTTTGTGTATGTGTAAAATGGAAACCATTGTACCTGGCTCAAAAAGAGTTTGTGTAAGATTGGATTATGAATTGCTTCATAAACTGTCAAAATCTATGCAATGTAATGTTTTTCCCCCAAGCTCTCAATTTATGTCCATCTATTTTAGTTTCTGACTTGTGCCAGTCTTGTGTTTGATCTAACAGTAAGAGCCAGAAATTATTACCACTAGGTGGTTATGGGGACCTCTCTAACCTCGAGCTGACATGTATTTGCATCACTATAATCCCAGGTCTATTGGTAGAGACTACCCTTGATGTTGTTATAGTGGAACTACTTAAAGGTATGAAGAATTGAATGAAACTTCCCTTCCAATTGATTACTGAGCACACTTGCATCTCTCTGAAGAAGTCAGCGCATCTTTAATCTAGTTAGCGTGAATAAAGTTTTAAGAATATTTTTATAACTTGGATTAAATTGATTGTAATTAGAGACTAATATTTCACGTGCTCTCTCAGCCTATACTGTATTTTCTTATAAGTCAAGGAAAACATCTCCTTTGGGGGAGTTGAGAGATGAATGATTTTATAAATAGCAAAAAGTATGCTTTTTAATAAACGACATTCCTGCATCAGTTTTAAAGCTGCTAGAGCAGACACAGATTGAGCGCGCCCTCCTGCTCTACCCAAGGAAGGAAGAGTTGGAAATCTCTTTGTCACATGATGGATGTGAGTGATTTTCCTGAGCAAGCACTACTTTTCTTTCTAGAAGAAGAACATAGTTAAGCATATCAACTTTGATACACCTCCTTTAACAATTTCAAATTGAACACTGTCACTTTAATAACCCACACCTGGCTGAGATCCCTGTTCCCGTTGAATTCACACTGCAGTAATGAGCCCTGAACATCAGGCACAGAACGTAATGAGAACAATGCAATTAATCACCAAATCGTGCTCAATTTCAATAACATGAAAATTTCCCTCTTTTTTTTCCCTCCCTAGAAATAATATTTTATGTAGCGGAAAAGGTAAGTAAGGTTTCAGTGATGAACAAAAATATGTCCTCACTTTAAAAAAAAAAAAAGCTAACAGTCAGCAGGCCACGTGAAGGTGAGTGCATAAATGAAATACTTGTACCATCTGCTATAGAAAACTAACAGGAATTAAGTGGCACACATTTCTAAAAATACATCTTTTTTTACAGCATGCTGAAGTACATTTTAAAAATTAAATTTCTGAGAATGAATATAAAATTTATAATCAATCAGGAAATCTATCTTGTTAAAAGCATAGAAAATCCTGTTTTTACTAAGAAAAACAAATTTGCAGCCAAACTTTTTCCTAGCTAAATCCACTGCTGTAACTATTATGAAATAAATGAACAAACCAACAACTACTGAGTTGGATGTCCAGAGAGCCAGGCACACTTGAGTCACTAATTATTTGTGTGATGTAGGAAGAATTACTCAGTTTCTCTAGATCTGTCTCCTCCGCTGTGAAGCATAAAACTGGATAGGATATAAAGCAGAATTTAGGACAGTTAAATTCTAAGGCTCACAGATTCTAAGTATCTGAAGGGTAGAAACTGCAATGGCTAGAAATTGATCTCATTCACCTGTTTCATGTAGAATTTTCATTGAGAGCAAGGGGGGTAAGATGCATTTGTAAATTTTTTTTTTTCACCTTTTTTAAGTGGGCTCCATTTCCTTGTTCTCATTAAACCCTGACGCATTACTTGGCTATACTAAAGACAGGTAAAGGAGACCTGACCCTTGTACTTTAATATTTAAGTAGGACAGGGCCAGTTGTCTCAAAATTGACACAAGGCCTACATGACTATGACTGCACATATTTCTGAAGAAGACAGTTCATTAAGGACTGTCATTTGAAAAGCAGGTGCAGTTAGTCAACCCACAAAATTAGTTTATATGCACATTTCTGGTAATAATAAAAACCAATTGGGCATTTAGACACTTGCTATACATTTTTTTGTAGAGATACTCCTCTTTTATAAGTAAAAAAACACACTTTCCATGAATAATATGTGGCTTACACCCTGTTCTTTCCACTCACTTTGGAAACAGTATGAAGGGCCACGATCCTTTACAGAGTGAACACCTTTCTAAGATCAAAAATGACAATGTGTTTCACACAATTTGCAGACCAGTTGACATGGTTGCAATCCTGATTTTAATTTAACAGTGTCGTGAACACTTACTTTTTCAATTTCAACTAAGGTAACTGGCAAGAAATCCAAATGAGTAAAAGTAGTGATTGATGCAAAGGACGGCTTTTGACACATTTAAAACACCCCTTCAAGCTTGGGTTTGATGCTCTAACCTAATTTCAGTCTACCTGGAATAGAATGTTTTATTTAAGCAAATAATATATGTAAGTACTTTTTAAATGTAAGGACTGAAAAATACACCAGCACTTGTTTGAGCACTAAGTATGATTTGCCAGATACTCCACTAAATAGTGATATTACAGTTCCTATAAAATGGGGATACAATTGTTTGAGCAGACATGATGACAAGATTCCCTGCAATAGTCATCACACCACCCCTGTGAGAAAGATCATGTTAGGACCATTTTACAAATGAGAAAATTGAAAATCAGAGAGGTGAAGTCATTTCCCTGAGGCTACACAGCTGAGAAACTTTAGCATTGAAATTGAAACCTAAGCAAGTGGTCGATGTCATCACTTTTTGATCCAAGTTAAAGGACTTGCAAATATTTTACAAATTATGTATATTTTTAAGAATTGCTTTTAAACATTTTCTAAACCCATTTTGCACATTTTTTTCTTTTATGAGGTAAGTCAGGGATTGGATGATCAAGATTGTTTCTGAACTCAGGTTTGGCTGCCGGCCTCTCAAGAATCCAATACTGAGAGACAAGTATTAGTTAAAGGAAGGATAGCTTTATTGAAAAAGCTGGAAATCTTGGGGAGAAGGTAGACTCATGTCCCAAAGAATGAACTCCCCTTTGCCTGTCGGGGGCAAGAGATTCTAAAGGGGAATTCCAAGGGTGCATAGGACTGGGCTGGGGGCAGCTATATGCTGAACAGCCCCATCAACTCCAACACGTCTCCTGAAATTGGTCATTTGGTGGCTTGGCCAGTATCATCTTGATTGCTTTAAGTATACTTACTCCTCAATTCCAGAGTTTTGTTTTCTTTTGTTTTGTTTTGTTTCCCACTTCCTTGAGGCCAGTTCTGAGAACTGGGCAAGATGAAGCTCCATATGTCATAGCTACTGCCTGGTCACCACGTACGTAACTTCCTCCGCCTGGTGGAGGTTTCGCTATCTGCAAAACGGCTCAAAGGAGACGGCTCAGAATCTTATCTAGAGCCCTTGAAGGGGACTAAAGGCCCCTGACTTTGTTTAATGGCTAAACTGTTATAATGTTGTCTTGCTTGACTGTTTTCCTTTCTTTCTGCATTTTCTCGTTTCTCTGATTAAATCTATTCTCTGGAACTTGGGGAAGGCCGAAGAGGCTAAAATTTTTCTACAAACGAAAGGCAGGTGGAGGACTGGTGTATCTTTTCTGGGAAGGCTGTGCAGGGTCCTGCTCAGTTACAATATGCTCTCAGATTATTTTTAGGTATTTCAATCTGTGTTTTGTGCATGGAGAGGGTAAGGGCCTCTACAGATAAGCATCAAGGCTCCTTCCAGTTGAGTAGCAGATCCATCCCCTGTTAAAGATGTTGGAGAAATGGGTTGTAGAGAAACCGGACATTGGTTTTGGAAGTGTGACAGGTTGAAATCATGTTTGAATTATGAATGTGTGTCACTTTATTTCAATCACTAATATATTTGAAAAAGAAGAAATTAACTGGAAGAAATGCAAGCTTTCTCATAGGCATAATAACAGTGTCATAGGAAAGACATCTCTGGCGGTCTAAGTCTAATTTTGAAATTACTCATGCCTTCCAGAATAACAATTCTAATTACAGTCACTTCAATTTTATTTCAAAAAGAAAGAAAAAACAATAATCTCTAAGCACTAACGTAACATCAATACTGTTCATTTCTTTTTCTCTGGAAATGATTCTAATATAAATATGATGATATAGAACTTTGAAGAAATCCAGAATATATCCTTTTTAAAATAATTTTACCAATACTGATGTGGGTTTGTTTAAATGCCCTTAATATGGTCCCATTTCTGTATTCTTACACTTGGCCTCATGGGACAAGACACAGGCAGATCATGATGCAATACGGTGCAACGAAAGTTATTAAAAGTGGTAAAATAAAATGCTACGTGTGAACCATGGTCATGGGCGCTTTCTGTGTTTTCACAGGTGTAAGTCTTTTTCAGGAATTTCCTTAAGTTTAGTTAATGTTTTTTTATGAATTCTTAATAAATGTTTCAATATTCATTAAAATTGTAATAAGGACTCTTTTAAAAGTCAGCTTTGTCACCTCTCTCCCCGAGGAAAGCAAGCACCGGGAATATCAGGTAACTGGGTCACTCAGCCTCAGTGATGGGGTCAGCCTTATAAACAGATCTTAAAGTGCTAAAATATTTCTTGTAATATCTAGTATTTGTCTGTCATTGCACTTCCAAGAAGCTTATAAACTTTATGGAAATGATCTCATTAACTGATCTACCATTGCTCAGAAATAGGTATGGGGTAAAGTATTTCAACTACTGCTTGAGTCCAACTTCTGGTATGTTTTCCTTCTGAACTCTGACTTGAGCCCTGGTTTATTTAAACAGCACAAGGTTGCGTTCCAGGTTGTGATGAGTATCTGCCAGGGCTTGGGTGAAATGTGAAGTGACTTGACTTTGGAAAGGGGTTCATTAGAACCTGTGAAGACTCTTGCGAAGGGAAAGATCATGGAGAGAGTTGGATATATTCCTCCATTGCTTTGCATCACTGCTCCTGAGTTATCCCAGAAACATGGCCAACTGTCTTAAAATAGAAACGTGTTAAGGTTAAGTTGACAATACATTGTAGGTTGCAAAATCTGTGAAGGAAAATGGTGCTGCTCTAGTTTACTTTGACTAGCACAGTGAGAGCTCTAGGAATGTTTGTCGAATAACGTGAATTAGTGCATAAACAATAACCACTAAGACGTACTGACCGTACACTGTGTTTCAAGCATTAGCCTATAAATAATATGCAAAGCTACCAATGGTATGTAAATATATTCATTTATCATCAGAGTCTAATAATAAAAAAGTAAAAATAATAATAATAATGCATTGAAGGGATGATACATAAATCAATTCTCTTCTATAATTCAAACAATGTACACTTTTGCTAGGAAACTTCTTTCTGCCTGAGCTAAACCTATGTTCTTTTTATTCTCTTACTCTTTCAAGAGCAGAAATTGAGAAATATTAGGGTAAGAATACTTTAAATATTTCATGAATATAAAAAAAAAGGAAGATAGGCACTTTGGGAACTTAATATAAGCACTATTTCTATAAAAAACATAAAGAACATTTAAAGATGGTGTGAAAATTATTTTTTTTACTTAAAAATACCTTGTACATATTATTATTTTACACAACAATACACAGTTTTAGATGCATCCTCCTCAAATCGTCTCACTTGTAAAAGACTGACAGTTTGGGGGCAGGTAGGGAATACTATCAGGTTATTGGGAAAAATAAGCTTTATATGCATAATAAAAAATGCAAATTCAAAAATTACATGAAAGGACCTACCACATAAATAACTGAGCAGAATAGTTCTAAATATTCTGATATTTTGCAGCTTATCCCAGCATCCAAAATCTTTCTTGTTTTCTATTTAAATATTATCATTTTCAAAATCACAAAACGATGGAGTATAAAGTCGTTCAACCTCACGGTAGCAGTACGACATTCGGACTTGTCTCTATGATGAGCAGTGCATTCGGTGGCTTGGAAATTGTTAATCATGGAGCTCTTTTTGAAAAGTCTGTGTGTCAAAGCACGTTATCTCCTCAGTCTCTATTTGCCTGTGAAAGGGAGCTAATAAAAAGGCAATTTAAAAAGTCTGTGTGGTCGGGGAGCAACAAACAATTTTTGGTTGAGAAAATGGTGACAGTCCTTTAACAAATCTCTAGTTTCTCATAAACTGCTGGTTTACCTGCTCACCCACTATTGACAACACTGGGGTTCTACCCCCGACCCCACTCCCATCTTTGTTGCTTCAACTTCTGGGGGTCTATTTAACGGTGATCTAAATTACAAGCAGAAGTGTACGTCTTGAATGTTTCCTGTCACTGTGTGTTTAAAGAACAATTTCGGTAATTATTCAGAGCCTATCACAGTCTCTTCAAGTTCAGTTGTTTGCCTTTACCTTCTCGGGTGGAATTTGTCTGACCAGCGTCTCAGTTTTCTTAGGGCAAGAATGGTTCTGGAAAGAACCCTCTGATCATAATAGTAACAAATGTAGGGATCCTAAAATTTAATTTTAAAGATGGAAATAATGTATACATACAGATGGCTATACACATATCAACACAGGCTTACATGGTGTTTGTTGTTGGAAAATGAATGTCAGTGTATTTATCAACAGAGACTACTTGTTTCAGAATTGGTTGTCAGTCTAGCATAATGGAAACCTGGTATCTATCGTTGTCATAAGCTCTTATTTTTCGAAGTATTTCATCATTAGTTGCATTTTTCTTTCGGCATCTTGCAGCACTGGAACAACATTCCTGTAAAACACTGCCTATGAGATCTTTAAAATGACAGTCATCTGATAGCAATGGTTCCAGACAGTTTGAGCAAAACAAAGCTCATGTCAGAAACAGTGCATGTACCTTCACTTTCTACTAAAACCGAAGGCACTCCAGACTGTCTTTGTCCCCAGAAATGTGTCATTTGAAAGGTAAAAGGCTAGAAGGAGCAACTGCCTTAGCCTTTTCTTGTTTGTAATAAGTCATTCACTGTAAGACAGGCTATCATTACAAGCCAGTGTGAAATGGGTGCAGCTCCGAAGTTAATTCATTAAAAAAAAAATAGACATTTGCCAAAAAGCATGTTAAAATCTCTCTCTCTCTCTCTCTGTCTGTTTGAAAAGTTGCTGCTCCTCTGTAGCAAGGGGGTCATGCTCTTTTGAGACTCCATGGCATCCATCCATTCACAAGGCCTCTGTGTATTTGCAGTATTGTCTGATTCTATTTCAAGGAGTTGTTTTTCGAGGCCAAAAGTATTGAGATCATGCTGAGCAATTTACAAAATTTGTATCCTGCTGTAAAAGTTCAACATCTGTTCAAAAATCACATTTCTATTAAAATGTTCAAGACAGTGTTGCCGTAGACGCATTTTACATGATGTTTTCAAATAATTTTAAAATGGTCTCCTTTACTTTCCATTACACTAGGGGAAAAAAATCCATCATGTATAATTCAGTTGATGAAACAATCGTTGAGACTTTCATAAATATATAGGCTTAATTTCTAAACGCAAAGATTAGGTTTTTAACAGAGCACGTTTTGCAGTTGCTGTATCTGTGCTATTGTTGGTGGGGTGATTGTTTTCTGGGTGTTATGACGAGCTCTTTCCAAGAGAGAGCAGTAGTGAATTGCATTATTTGTGCTGGCTCTGGAGCTTTGCTCAAAAGTACTGATTTTCATTTTCAACTTTATAACCTTTCAACCTATTGACCATGAAAAATGCTCTGACACAACGTGACACGTATAAATGTTTAAAGTCCAAAGGGTAATTATCTATATTCATAGTTAAAACTGTGCCTTGATTTCACAATAGAAACCATATGTTCACTCAAAACACTTTCAATAGGTTAAATAACACCCAGATTAACCCTGAGTTAGTTTACTGGTTAAAATAATAGCAGAATCTTCTTCCAACTCAGTAGTTCATTCATCATCTCTGATCAAGGCACTGGACATGAACTTTCAAGATTTAAAAGCTTAAGTTTAAAAAGGAAAAAAGACACAAAGCAAAAAGGCCTACAGATGTTTAAATATCCTCTTTCTTGGCCTTATCATGGTCTTATCTGTTCAGGTACTTAATACCAGCTTTGAGAGTCATTATTGAAAACTACATTCAACTTTGTCTTACATTTAAGAAAATAAAAGGGTTTTCTCTCTCGAGTCATGAAGACAAAAACTTGGCTTTTCCTTGGCACTGTACCTTATGGAGAGCAATATAGAACAATTATTGATTTTTTTTTTTTTTTAAATACAGATTGCTATAAGCCTAGAGCAAACCAGAGAGGTGGCCCAGGTTGAAGAAGGTGGAATGTTGTCCCGGCCAGATCAGAGCATCTTGCTTCACTGGTTTGTGGAGAGATTTTTGTGAGACTGAATTCTCTGATGTGAACCTTAACTTTCAAATAAGCCAGCACAAATATCTATCTATCTATCTTCTTATCATCCTTGCAATAATTGATTATTCTGAAACTTTGAAATCACTGCAGCGAAAATTACAAACAGAAAATAAAATTGTATATTGTGGAAGTCATTACAAGCCAAAGGAAAGAGATACTGAAAGAGAAAAGGAAAAAAAAAAGACAAACAGGCAAATGGCTGCTCAGCCCGTGCCAGCTCTGTGCACGTTGAGCTGGCTGCAAGATGCTCCTTTGGCCTGCGTTGTAATGTCACAGTTCCCTGTCAAACTGCAGAGGAGATCACCTCCAGTGAACAGATGATCTACAGGAGGCTTTATCAGAAAGGGCCTTTCTCCTTCTGAAGAGGAAACATTTTTTCCTAAATATTCTATTCAAGCCTCATTGGAAATAGCATAAAAGCACAGTACAGACAGAAGTCGGAGGCCTGCGGATGCTTGGCTGATGGACTTGCTCTATTCACAGTATTATTTTTATAATTGGAGTCATCATCATCCTGTAATAGAGAAGAACAAAGCTGCCTCCGTATTAAATCTGTTCCTTTGGCTCTAACCCTGTGCTCTGTTCCCGGTGCTTAGTCATGCTGGTTCTGCACCTTTTGTAAAAGAATGTCGCCTCTAGCTGGAAATACACAGGAGAGCCCAATCTCAAGGCTCTGACCTTTAAAGGTATAACACCCACTCATATAGAAATAAAAAGTCGCGTAACAGAGAATAACATTTGTCTTGTTGGAGGTTTGCAGGAACATCATGACCTAACCTATGTGGACAGCTGCAGGAACAAAGGATCCCAACACCAAGAAGTTTACAACAACTAACCACACCCCCTCCATTTTTTAGTATAAAAGGATCCTGAATTCTGACTTGGGGAAGGTGGTTCTCTAGGACATTAGTCTGTCATCTTCAAGGTCTTTTGGCTTTCCAAAAAGTAGTTATTCCTTGCCCCAACACCTCGCCTCCTGATTTATTGGTTTGTTGTGCGGCGAGCAGAACGAGTTTGGACTCCGTAACAACTCCTCTATACAAAAACATACAAAGACTGTGGGAACTGCGGAGGGGAGTTTTCCCTTTGGACCTAACCGAGTTCAATCTTCTTAAGCAAAAGCAAGAACTCCAGAGGGCGCTTTGACTGAAACAGAAAAAGGATATCCTTTGGTGTATGAAAACCAGAAGCTCTGTTGATTAGAGAACCAGTCTGTTTTTCTGCCTTGAAACAGCATTCTAAAATGTTGTAGTTTTACATCCACCACAGGTGGATATACTCTGAACAGAGGAGCAGAACCATTCACCCTTAGAAACCTGACTCTCGCCTAATTTATGCTCGATATGTGAGTTTTCCTATGTCCTCCTTACACACCTTTACCGTCCTTTATGCATTGCTTACCATAAAGATCTGACTTCCTAATCTCTTTTATAGAATGCTGAAAAGAAATCCTAGAGGTCTTTCATATTTAATATTTCAATGACTCTGCAGCCTTCATTTTGTCATAGTGTAGGTGATTTTGGGTAACATTTGCTGGAGCCCTGGTGTTATTCATCAACAAGACTCTGAGCGTGTGAATATAAAAGAAATTCCTTAGCATTTTCATTGGAGGGATATGCCAGGCTCTTCTCAGTTCCAGTTATTGAACGTTAACACCAAGTCCTCAAGGCTTTAGAACGACTTATACTCACAGTAAGTTTGCAGCAGTGGCTGCTAAAGCCCACGGATCCATAGGTGTTAAAATTAAAAAAAAGTTTATGTTGCATTATCGGCTCAAAGTGACAAACGGCAGGTAACAGTGCCAGGGTGAGTGTTTCATTAAGTTTTCCAGTCAGTGAGTTAGCACTGGGGAAAAAGAAATGATACATGGTTAATGTTACTGCACGAAAAGTTACACTCTGTAGATCTAACAGAACCCAAATTTAAGCAGTGCCTAAACTGACGGGGAGAAGGGATGGAAAGCTGGCGTCAGAGAAATTGTGTCTATTCATTTGTAAGTTAAAAGCAATTGAAATACCAATGGAACATGGACCAGAGTTGCTCTTTGACTAGGTTTACTGGTCTAATTTTGCTTTATGAAATAAAAATTATAGTAATAATAATTAGTATTATCTTACCAAGACAAGGAGAAATTGAGTGGTAGGGTACCAAAAAGAAAAAAAAATTAAGTTCAAGTTTTCAGTAGCCTTTAGCAGGTTTGATGTTCATTATGGATACCCACGATGGACAAAAATTCAGCTAATCGAAGGCAAATAGTAGCATTCTTGGACCTAATTCAGCATTCTGTAGGCAAGATTCTCTAAGGATACTACTCAGTTTGCTCTTTCTAGATAATCAGAGGCTTAAATATGATACTTCTGTAACGTTCTTATATCCTGTACTTGTTTCTCAGGGTCCGAGGGCTCTGGACTTAATACAACCTCTAAAGAGTTTTTTAAATGAGAATAGTACATTTTATTTATTTAAACATCATGGATGTAATAATTCTGAAAGCTATGTGGTGAAGTTCTGATGTTGACTTCTATTTTCTCCTCTCTGAGCATCTAGTGAGGACGGCTCATCCGCATAGCTGCAGCCTCTGTTCCCACTTCTCTTGAGCTGTTCTGCAGATTTTCTCTGCTTTTCCTGACCTCATTCTCACGTGCCATTTGGTTTGGAGGTCTTTGCAATGCAAATGCTCAAAGTGAACTTTAAATTCAGTCGGTAAGGAAGTCTTGGTCCTCTCCAAGATGCTCAGAAAAACGCTGGCTGCCTGCTCTACTTGTTAACAGAGAAGCCGGTTTTTATCTTGAAGTTGGCCCTGCAGGCTTTCTCTCCAGCCTGCTCTGTGTCTGTGTTCTTTCTCCCACACTGAAGTGAGAGGAAGAAGCGAGCTGATCTCCAGGGTGGAAGTGGCACTTCCTGGTTGGAGGCAACTAAAAACAGATCCCCCACGGAGGGTGCCTTGTCGTTTTCTATGTAAGGACCTTAAACACGCTTCTGAAGAAAGGGGCTTGGGACGTTGATGCTTAACCACTTCACAGCCCAAATCATCGGGGGCAGAGGGTCACCGTCTGGGGCACAGAGAGGAGGGAAAGATGTTGAAGTAAAAAGAAGCTGTGCAGGAACCTCAAAAGCTACTTGCTTTTTAAATTTACTTAATATTTACTGAGCAACAGCTGTACACATGCACTATGACAAGCACTTCGGGGGATTAAAAACGAACCAGACATAAAATCTGTCCTTAATGAACTAACAGTCTAAAATAGGAGGAAAAAATACTGGCTGTACTAATAACTTTGGCACTAAATAGAAAGAGGCAGGATCATTGCTGAGGGAACTGATTGGTGACAACTGTGTGCACTGGGGGGGTGGGGGTTGGCGGGGTAGTGGGTAATAATACAAGGCTTCCTGGAAGAGGTAGCCTTTGATTTGGTCTCTAAAGATAAGCATCCGAGTGTACCCATGGAAGAGTTTGAGGTTCAAGGTGGTTTTGTGTTAAAATGGTCCTTCACAAACAGTAATATGTAGTTCGGTTTGGTTAGTGCATCTTGTATGGAAAGGGGGATAATGGAAAATGTTTTAAAAGATAAGTTTGAGAGAGAGATTGCATAAGGGAAAGGAACTTTATTTTCTAGAGCAGGCTTTCTTCAGCTTTGGATCTCATCTATCAGAATCTCCAGGAATTTTTCTTAAACAGTCATATTCCCCACGCAGCATGTCCCAGTTATTAAACCAGTAACTTCCAGTTGGTATTTTGGGTTCTCAGTGTTTAACATAAAAAAAGCTTATTATTATGTCTACCAAGGACTGGTAACAAGGGATCTGAAGACTATGGAGCCAGTGAACATTTTCTTTCATTCAAAAGATATGATATCACTTATATGTGGAATCTAAAAGAGACAAATGAACTTATTTACAAAACAGAAACAGACCCACAGATATAGAAAACAACCTTATGGTTACCGGGGCGAGGAGAAAGGGTGGGAAGGGATAAATTGGGAGTTCGAGATTTGTAGGTACTATCTACTATATATAAAATAGGTAAACAACAAGTTTCTACTGTGTATCACAGGGAACTATATTCAGTATCTTACAGTAACTCACAATGAAAGAGAAGAAAAGGAATATATGTCTGTGTATGTATGACTGAAACATTATGCTGTACACCAGAAACTGACAAAACTTTATAAACTGACTATATTTCAACTAAAAAAAAAGAAAAAAAAAGATATTGAATGCCATACACCAACTCTGTGGGATGCCACGTGGAACAAGGCAAAGACCACGCTCACGAGAGAATCATGACCTGCAGATTCTTACAGATGATAAAACCGCAGGAATGATTTCAGTTCGCCAGAACTAGTTGTAACAATCAGTTAAGCTTTGCATTCTTTATTTGCTGTGCATAGACTAGCGGTTATTGTGCAAAAATGTATGCCCTTCACTAAGCACAATATTACAAGTGGCAGGTAATAGATGCTATAGAACTTCAAAGAAGGGGAGTGTTACTGAGATTAGGGCAGCAAAAAAAGGCCTCTGGGGTGCCAGAATTTATGCCAAGCCTTAAAAATATAGGTTGAATTTGGTCAGTGATAGAGGCACAGGGCAGGTAGGAGCAATAACGAGTGGTGGTAGGAAGCATTGTCAGATGAGTCTGTCTGAAGAAGGTGGCGTTCATTTTGGTGACTTCTGAACATTAGACTGAAGTTAGACAAATTGGGTGGGACGGTATTGACGACAAAGCAAAATGATCAGAAAAATGGTCAGAAAAACTAAAAGCATGGATTATTTCTAATGAGCAGCGTGCCAAAAGAAGCACTTAGAAGATATGCATATAAAGATGGAAGGGAGAGTCCGCTGGGGAAAGGTGGGGTGATGTTGGGGGAGGAGGAAGGAGAATGAGTTCAAGGAATTAAGACGCTCTTGGAATCATTTGGATCAATATGAGTAGCAAATCTGGGGGAGTAAGAGATTTCAGGTGCATTCCCACTGATTAGAATTATTATTAAAATTATAAAAGTGTAGTCAAGAGAGGCCCCCCTACTTTCAAACAGTCTCTGAATCTCTAAACATTCCTATGCTCTAGGTAAGAGGAGTTCATCACTGATATTTCACAACCGAGAAGAATCCCAAAGGAAAGTGATTCACTAACTACTTATTTACACAGATAATAAGTCATAAGTAACATTTGGCTCCTTCTAACCTTTTGGGAAGCATATTATGTAAACATTCGTATAAAACATTAAAGGTGAACGTTAGATTTAAAACTCAGAAATTCGAAACCTTCCAGAGGAAGGGGAGAAGTCAATTTCGTCAGGAAACTAGAAGCCTCATTACTCCATTTTAATCCTTTCCCTTTCAGGTGCCTAGCAAGAAGGATAGTATGGTCCCTATTTGCTCTTAATCGTAGAAGCACATAGGATCATTGTTAAGATTCTTTCTTTCCTAGTTAAACTCATGGAGGGATTTACCATGTGGATTTTCATTGTGACAATATTACATACAATGCAATCATAATTATATAATACATTGAACAATGTAGTAGACAATATATATGTTGAGCTTTTAATAGACAATGTTCCCAACAATGATTTGGCCAAAGGTCAGTGATTATTTTTTGTGTCATTATTCTTTATGTTATCTTTTGATGAAAATCAAGGCAAAACATTGAATCATAACACAATGAAGGTATCATGAAAGGAAGTCAAGCTGAGCAGTTTCAAGGAGGTTGGCCTCTGGTTACCTTATTTAGAGGACCTGAGGCTGAATTCCATGCTCAGTGATCAAATTATAGATCTTTGTGTTATTGTTTGCAGAAAGATCCATCCCCACGAGATAGTCAAACATCAGACAGCAACATTGCCCTTCCCTTGTGCATATTAGGACTCATGAAAGGCGAGTCATCTTACCTCTGTGTTGGAATCTACGATGCTTTCCCTGAGAAAGAGCTTTTAATACAGGAGCTTGGATGATAATTCAATTAGCACTGAGTTCTGTGTATAAAATAATTTATTTGGGCCCAAAATCCTTTTAAAGCATACATGTCTTTTCTATAAGAGAAATTCAGCGTTAGATGAGAATTGCTCCCGATTTTAAGTGGTGCTGGAAGCCGACTGGCCCACCAGGCAGTTGGCCACAAAGCTCTCCCCTGAGTAATAGGATGAATTGTGCTGTGGGATGGAGTTATTTCAGTATCCATTTTAACACCTGAGAACTCCTGCCAAAGACAACAACTTTAGATTCACCGGAGTTGACATTAAGCTGTTCTGTCTGACAGTAATTAGCCTAAAGGTTTTGCTTCTTGAGGTTACTCTTAGCTCATGATATAAAACCATGTCATCACTATAGAAGAGGATGCTTTTCTGCCTTTTGGTATGGCAGGTGGGCTTCTAGCCAACTCATCTAAAAACAGAATCAAGCTTTTAAATGTGAGTTAAAGAGAAAAGGGGCCACAACATAAGCCCTTTGTAAAACTGTTTAGAATTAGAATTTGATTAATTCAGAGGCTGTCTTTTCACCCTTCTTCTGGCATAATATTATAGTACAGGAATCAAATAAGCTTCAAGATTCAAGGTTCTATGCTGAGATTAGTATTTTAGCCTAAAGGCAGTTCCTGCTTGCTTCCTGCCTATTGCAGAAGAAGCTGATAGAAAAATGACAATCTTGTACGCAAGGATATTATTCCAAGTGTCTGTGATTATAATCCGAGAGCAATTGTCTATGTCTTTGACAAGCATCAATGGAGTCAAATGCTAACGAGACACCCCTGAAGGCTCCAAAGTGTCTTGTCTTCTTGTTAGCTTGGTGAGATAAAGAGTACAGAATGATCAGTAATGTGAAAATGTTTCCTATAATGCAATGGATCTAAGACCTAAGGTGGAGAGACATGGCCCAACTGAGGTAGCATTTTAACATCTGGAAAACTAGTGAATCTATATTTGAAGATAGAGCAAGATTCCCATGTTCCTGGTGGAGTAAGCTGCACTTTGAGTTTTTCCTGAAGGAAGAAGACAGAAGGACTTAGAATAAATAATCTGGGAAAGGCTAGACATTTCTGCTCACGAAAAGGTCTAATGTATTTGGCAGTTAACATTGTTCTCATGATGGTTATTTAGCCTAAACTGACTGACCAAATGTTTTACAGCAGGTAGAGTTTCTAAATCCAAGAAGAAAAATAAATCTGAATTCTACAAAACAAGGGTAAATGTTAAATAGAAAAAAAGATCAGTTTTCTTCCCTAGTTACCCAAATTAATTGGGATTTTCTCATTTCTCTCATAAAATCATGTCACGAATGGTCATACCAAATACACAATTATTGTTAGCCCTGATAGTCTCACACCTTCCCATTGAGATCAAAAACACTTTTAAGAAGTAATTTTGTTAGGCAGGCTGAATGTAATCAACATCTATGTGACTGTCTCTGCATTGTAATTGAAAGTTATTTCATTAGGTTTATAACGTCATTTAACTCCTGGGAAATTTTTTTGTTTTTGAGCTTAAAAATAGGCCGATCCATCTAGTACCCACAGATGTCAGAGTACTACCTTTCTCTACTTAATTGCTGTATGGTGAATGGAGAAAAGAACGTTCCTGCCAGAGTGGTAGTTTTTTAAAAGTTATATTGTTATTTGTGGAAACCCTGAAGACCTTTACTTCATTTTTGTTTTTGGATGAAGATATCAGTAGGAAGGAGTTTAAAGGACTTAATGTAGAAATCATCACTTTTTATTCTGCCTACATTGGAAGTAAGAAGTCAGACAATGATGCCTAGTTTTTAAAACTGATGCCTTAATAAGGGAGTTATAGAAATGCTCACTTCTTATTCCCTAGCTTTCCACTTGCTAAAAGACTGCCTTCTAATAAAACAACTTTGTAATTATAAATGGATTTGACTTAATTTTTTTTTCTCTTTTGTTAAGTCTATAGACCTATAGAATAACCCATACTGAGGTTCTATTTCAACCGCAAGTGTTTTATCAGTAAGAATTTGGTAGAATTGTTGCCAACCCTAGCTGGCATATAATTGGCAATAAAAGGCATATAATTTAGCCATCTATCAAGTTATCATTAAGCCTTGCAAGATTCTAAGTGGATCTTCCCTAGAAGAAAATTGTCATGATATTGGCCAGATCAGGAGTTAGATCATCCAAATAGCCAATAACTCTACCATAAGGCGTTCAAAAATGCAAATCACACAATAGTTTCCAACTCTATCCAAGAGTTAACAAATAAAATATCTGCTGACATCCAGTAGCAAGGTTGGGAAGAAATGCAAACTTGATAGAAGTTTAGCGGCCAATTTATTTGTATTAACTCCAGATATTTGCAGAGAATTTAATTTTTAGTCCCAGGGAGTTGTGTCCTCACATTGCCTAAAGTGTGAAAATGCTGGCTGGGGTTATCTTTTGTTCTTTGGAGCTTTGCATTATTTATCTCTTTGACAGTTTGCTGTATTTACCTAATGCTCCAATTAGCTGTAGAATAAATAGTTTTCCTGTGAAAGTCATTCAGAATGTTGGTTTATGGTTGGTCCAAGTCGGACTGAAGGAGTAAAGAGCTGGTAGGAAGGCCTCCAACATCAGTAAAAAGCACCTTTGGGAGACGTGAGGGTATGAGAAGTTCCCTTCAAGGTAAAGCTTGGTAAGAAGTTATGTCATGTTTTATATTTCCTGCACTGTGCCAGATATTAAGCTATTACCTCTCAGCTTCAAATCCACCCTTCCATATTCTGTGCTGTGACGCTGAAATGCTGAAAACCCGATTTCTGTTTGCCGGGAGGCTCCCCGTTATGCTTTACCAAGAAGGGGCGCTGAAAGGGAGACTGCCAAGCCCGAGGAGGAACGTGGTCCTCTTTGCCAGCTGCCTTTTGGTTGTTTCTAATTCCTCTTCTTGTGAGTGTCACTCCAGCAGAACTGTTTCATCCCAGTAACAGCCACTGATTTCAGTTTGCAATTTTTTTCCATCATGCGAAGAACCAGACCCTAGCAGCAGCTGGTATCGCCCCTTCCTCGGAATTCTGGGTCCTAGACCCCTGAGCCCCCAGTTCTAAACTCAGAGATATCAGCACCAGCTGAGCAGTACTCTCCTCCCCGAGATTATATTTCGGTGCTGTGGGTCTGCTCTTCTGCGCTGTACGTTTAATAATTTCAGTTGCTTTGTTTGTTACCCCAGCCCTATAAATAATGTCAACTTCCTAAAATTGGTACCTCAGGGATACCTTAGTTTTCCTTTTTTTGCATTTCCATTTTTAATACTTAACAATTTTTATACTGAATTACCTCTATTAAAATAAGGGACATTGTTTCCACTCTCTGTTTGGAAACTTGGAATATTGAAAAAAGGTATTTCACAGCACTGAGGGAATTATAGATAATTTATTCTCATGCCTTCATTTTATAGATAAAGAGATCATATACATAAGACATCCAGCCAGAGAGGGTTTTTATTTTTTAAACCATTCTTTGAAAAAAAGGAAAATCTTAAAATCCTCCCTGAGGCAAACTGATGAATTAATCTGTGTCCATCTACAAAAGGAAGTGGAAAGAATCCAAGAAGAGCCACTAAGGAAATAGATGTTTTGAATTTTGGACTAGATAATACTTATTTTTCAAGACATGTTATTAAACAAATATTTATTGTCTGGAATACATAAGACATCATGCCTCGTGCATTACCTGTACTACGTCATGTAAACCCCACTGCCATTTCGTGACGTATCGTTATTCTCATTCTGAACATAGAGAAACCAATGCTTAGCTAAGTAAGGTGCTTATGATCACACAGTTTGTAAATGTATCAACAAGGACTTGAACTCCATTGTATCCAGGTTCACAGTTCATGCTCTTAACTGTGACTACCAACATTACTCGGAACTGTTCTCAATTATTTTCTCCTGACAATATGGCTAGACAACAAGGGAGTCTGCGTGTGTCTCTGTGAGTCTGATGCAGCCAGTGAGGGAAAGGGAGGGAGGTGGGCAATCTGTGGTGAGGCACAAAATGGAGGGTGTGCATTTTCTTTTCCAGTAGGGTGAATGAATTTACTTTGATTCATCTTTAAATGTATTTCAGAGATATTTAGTTTTTATATGACTTGACAAATTTGGAACTCAGCCTTTGGGTGTGGAAAACGGTCCAGTCCTAGATGGGAATGACACAGTCATGATCTCATTAGCAATCTGAGTTCACCATCTAAACAGAGTGAGAAATATTCCTGAGAAGTAAACATAGTTTGGCTCAAGTTATTAAAAAATGAAATATTCAGAGAATATAAAATCATTTATTGGCATTATTAAATCTTCAACCATCAAGACGGAGAGTTTCTGAACACAGAACTAGACAAAAAGCAACACTGATTTCCTGCCAGTGTTCACAGGTTTACCATCAAAAATATGGCAAATATTATCAATACAACTATATGTACTTTAAAGTAAATAGGAATAGCTTTAAAAAAAAAAAATTCCAGGCTTGTCCTATGCATCTTGAATGCTGTTGGAACGTCCAACAATTTCAAGATCAATGTTACTTAGTTTAGGAAAAGGTATAAATGCATGGCTCATAGTCTCCTTTGTTGATCATACTCTATTAAGAAATCTGAAAAGCCTAGCTCTCCCAGAATTGCCCTGTGACTCCAGGGAATTAAAAAAGAAAACTCATTGGACAATTGGTTTGCACAAGAAGTACGTTTTCTTTAGGAACTTGCTTCTAATGGTTAAGCGGCTTTGGCAATTTTGACAGTAATCTCCTTAAGCCACGGTTTCCTCATCTGTAACATGAAGAGGTGGTATTAAACTAGTTTTATGACTCTGTCCAGGTCTGAGGCTTTAGAATAAATACCACGCAATAGCAATAGAATTGAAGCCTTAACTCATATAAGACTTCATGCCATGTCACTAGACTTTCCAGGTTTCGTTTGCGGTGATCATAAAAGTAGAAGGGAGCCTTGAGACACAGACTACTTTTCTGAATGAAAGACAAAGTGGATTTCCAAAACTTCCATCTCCCCATTCTCTGTTCTCCCCCAGGAAAATGGCTGAAGGTGAGCACAAGGGGTTTAATTAAGAAAGGAAAATTCCAGTGGTAGCCGTAGTGAAAATCCTGTAAAAAGACTGAACCTGTCTTCAATGATACTTCCCAACGTAGAATGGATAATTGAAGATGATATTACTTCTGGGCTGAACACAGACTGACTAACAATATGAACTTTTCATAATTTAAATCCTCAACCAAATCTAAATGTGCCCCTTTCATCATAAAAGTGGTCAAATGGTGCGCATTCCACCCCACCTGAACTACATCATCACTCAAAAGTTCCATATGACTCTTCCTTCTAGCTTCTTACTAGACTGAGCTTTATCTTTTTAGCCTGGAATACAGACTAAAAACAGTTATTCACAATTTGTGAGAACAATGTACGTATCAGTCGGAAGTCAGCCAGAGAAGCAGAAGCACTAATGCACACGAACACATGCACCTTGAGTGTCTTGGTTGTTTTGCACGCATACGCTATTGTGTGTATGTGTGTGTCTGTGCCTATGTGTATATACGCACACACGCACAGAGGACTTTGTTACAAGGATTTGACCTTGTACAACTGTGTGAGCTGGCTACGCAGTCTCCATTAGGCTGTTTTCTTTGCATCTGAAGTGGCTGAAGCTTAAAGTTCCCACTAGGCAGGAGACTGTAAAGTGTGGGACAGCAGGAGCCAGCAGGACCCACAAGCATGAGCTGGCTTGGGATGGACTAAAACCCACCCATGTCAGTGCTGTTGCCTCTGGCCTTGAGAGTATATGAGTCCTGCAGAAGCTGGGACCCTTCATCAGGGACCTAAGAACATGCACGTGGCCTTGAAACCCGAAAAGCTATAGGAAGATCTAAGAGGAGTCGGAGAAGATGGGGGCTGAATCTCTGGGTCACTATGCAGTGAGCCAGCTTATCAGCACACATGTGCACGTGCTGTCCAATGGCCGCTGTTCACTGCTACCCCCCACATCTCCCGCAGGAATCTCTCTTGTGGCCTGCCCTAACCAGAAACAGGAAAGGGATTTTTTGGAAAATGCAGTTCAGCCTAGCCACGTTGATATATTACAAAGCCACTACAGCGCACTACTGAGATCCTTCGTTGATGATAGCAATGTACTGCTAGAACGGAATTACGTCTCACTGAACACCTACTGCCGATCAGGCTGTGCTGGCCGGTTGCTGTACGTTATTTTATTTAGCCCTCATTTCACCAAATGAGCCAAGTATTCTTAACTCTTTTTAAAGATGAGGAAATTGAGAACCAGAGATAATAGGAATTATCTGAGATCACACATAAAATGGTTTCCTGTCTATCTCTTGTGAGATTTATGCCTAAACATTTGCTATTGCTACTCTAAATGGTATAGCTATACATAAACACGGACAAATGTAATTTTAAGTATTTTAAGTGACGTATTCTGATTATTGCCAATATATAAAAACTCAATATATCTTTGTAGTTTGACCGTTGTTTTATGTGAACTTGTTAACTTTTGTCATTGATGTTCATAATTTATCTGTAGATACGTTTGGCTTTCCACATACATAGTGGCATCATCTTCAACAAATACAATTTTATTTCTCTTTTTTTAATTCTTATATTTTTCACTTATTTTTCTATCATGCTAAGCTAATGTGTCTATCTCTGATTGGCTGACAATTTTTCATAAGTGAATATTAATTAGGCACTATTCTTACAACTAGTGAGATAGTTTGACCATTGTAATTTATTAGAATGATAAATTATATTTATTGTGTTTTACTATAAAATCATCTTTGATTCTGAAATAAATTTTTTCTATGGCTGAGTAGTATTCCATTGCATGTGGAATCTTCATACATTTATTGGCTGATGGACATTTAGGTTGCTTCCATGTTGTGGCTATTGTAAATAATGCTGCTCTGAACATTGGGGTACATGCATCTTTTTGAATTCATGTTTTCATTTTCTTAAGATATATACCCAGAGATGGAATTACTGCATCATATGGTAGTTCTATTTTTAGTTTTTTGAGGAACCTCCATGCTGTTTTCCACAGGGGCTGCACCAATTTACATTCCCACCAATGGTCTACAAATGTTCCCTTTTCTCCACATCCTCACCAACATATGTTGTTTGTGGTTTAGAGCTCATGTTTTATATTACAAGCTAGGTATTAGCCAAGTTTGAGTATTGCTAACTCTATTGAACAGAATAACTGTTCTCAGATAGTAGCCAAAGAAAGAGATAGTTGTTAAACAAATTGCAAATGTCCGTTACTTGGTGCCCTGCTGCAGACTGACATCACCTGAGAAGTTGTGCCAGTTTTTGCCATCAGTTGGTGTATGATCATGTTTGTGAGGTCTGTGGTGTCTGTACTGTCCTCACCTGGGTCCTTGTCTTCCCCTCCGACCTTTAGTGACTGTTCTCCTTGGCACTGAGCTGAAAGGACGATCCCATCTGCCACCAACAAAAATACTCAGCATTTCTTTTGTGCTTACAAGTTAGAAATAGAGTGAAGCCTCAGATGTTAACTTGTTATCTCGCTGGCTAATTTCTCATTAAGCTTTCCTCATTTTCAGAAAGTGACTGCATGTAATTCAGTAGGTGGACTCCTGACTATTATCATGGCTGGTAGTAGAGTGTGATATTAATGCTGTGGACACTTTCCTGATCCGAGATATGAGGGGACAAGAGAGGTCACTTGCTGGTCCAAGGCTATGGCAGGGACATCGCGGGCATGCTGCTCAATTTTATGCAGGGCATTTTTACTTTTGAGAAATCACTTAACCTCTGCTTTGGTTTTTGTAGTTGTAAAATGGGGTGTTGAAGAGGTTATCCAATTAATATTTCTAAAGTATTGTTAAAATGAAAACTGCTATGCAGGTGTTAATTATCTTGTCATGTTATTATTAACAGTAATTTAGGTCATACATTTTAGAAAACAGCATCGTGCCATTTCTGCAGCCCAGTGATCTGTTTTCCCTAAGCAGCACGTGTTTTAGTATAACATAGATTCCAACACTTGTAAAAGATCTCCTTTATAATCTCTAGAAGTTGTCATATCTAAACAAGTTTATATTATGCTAAAAGAAAAAAAATGCAAAACAGAAAAGATGCGCAGATCTATAAAGCAAAACACATTAGCTGAGTGTGCATGCACGCACGTGTGCTGTGCCCACCGAGAGAGACAAGGGCTGAGGAGCAGTATCTCAGCGAAGGAAACGGCTCAGCAGTCCTCAGTTTATTTTAACAAACTCTGCTTCCTTTGGTCAGTTCTCCTCCCCAGGGGCCTAACAGGAAGAGAACTTCAAACAGCTTTACTGGTTTGTGCAGGCAGTAAAGAAACTGTACGGGAAGGTAATACCGCTGGGTACTGACAGCTCATGGGTCAAGTTAAGAAACAGCTCCTATGCGTAACCGCTGGATTAGAGTTCTCCAGAGACACAGAGTCAACAGTGTACAGAGAGAGAAAGGGGGAGAGAGAGAGAGGAGATTTATAGGAATTGGCGCCTCACACAATTATGGAGGTCAAGAAGCCCAGCAATGGATCCCTTGGGCTTCCGCAAGCTGGAGAACTGGGAAAGCCAGCGGTGTAACTCAGTCCAAGTCCACAGGTTTGAGAACCCAGAGTGTGGACGTCAGAGAGCAAAAGAAGAGGTACATCCCAGCTCAAGCCAAAGAGCAAATCCCTTCTTCCTCTTCCCTTTTGTTCTATTCAGGCCCTCAAGGGATTGAATGACACCCACCCACATTGGTGAAGGTGATCTTTACTCAGTCTGTCGATTCACATGCTAATCTGGCCATTGTAACTTCTAGGTTAAATTCCGAAGCTTAATGATAGTTTTCTCTTAAGGGACCTGTTGCTCTGATCTGTCTCTAGATCTAGTTCAGGGTCATCCTGGGTCATCCCAATAGGTTTTAATAACTTGAAATTTGGTGAAAATTACGTGATCTTGCCCATTCTTGTTAGAATTTCCCTGGGATTCCAATGTCAGCTTTGCAAGTCCTGTTCCCAACAGTTTTACCTTTCAACATCTCTCCACGTAAACATCTTCCAACCACAAACCAATTAATAACTAAACATCCACAGGACTGCCCAGACAATGCTACAAAAGTAGAAGGGGCTAAGCTCAGAAGTGTTCGTGGGAAGGATAATTGTTCAAGAAGGAGATTATCTGAGACTGAGAGAATTAGGAAAGATTTTATTAAAATTGTTTTTTCATTTGTTTTTGACTTGGAGAATCTATAACATTTGTTATTAAGAGAAAGGGAAAAGGCATTCCTTAGATGGATGAAAGTGAAGCAAATATTCAATTATGGGAAGTTCAAGCTGTTTGGGCAGGAGAAAGTTCTGGAATACATTGGAATACAGAGTTCTTAAAGGGGAAGAAAACAGGTGATAATCACTGCAATACTGAATGGCAAAAGGTCTTGCAGTCCTGTGAATGGTGGGCTAAGACGTCTAACGTTTTAAAATACAAACTTGGAAATAGCTGCAGGAAGGCATTGGACAAAGGCTATGGATAATACGGAATTGAGTTTTGGAAAAGCTATCAAGATAATCCAAGCAAAAAGCTTTTCACCTCCCTTGTTTTATGGGAACAATAATGTCTCTTTTACTTACCTTGAGGGTTGAATAAAATATTTCACTTTTAGAATCTAACACTGTGCTTGGCACTTAAAAGAGGGGCTGTGATGGTAGGAAATTGTTACTTCAGACTTCAAATTACACTAAACAGGATGTATATCTTGTTTCCAATCAAAGTGATTATAAATTTCTTATAGGGAAAATCTTCCTAGGTCCTTAAAAAAGCTCTTTAGTTTATCTTTTGTATCTGACATAATTTTAAATTCTTAGAAAATACCTGCTGAATAAAAATGCACAGTCATGTATCCCACGGTTGTTTTTAAGCAAAAGTATCTATAATTTGACACAGATTCAGATTACTCAAATTAAGAGCATCATACACTTTAAATGTTTTAATTATATTGCCTTTCTGTGCTACTATATGTGTTTTTTAACTCTTTCTGTATTGTTGAAATTGCCTCACAAATAGAGAAGTAGATAGAGTCAGAGGGGACTTCTTAATGGCGTCATCCCGGTGCCAAACCGCAGTTCAGTTTCCAGTGCAGGCAGCTTCATCCCAGGCCTTCTGGTAGACTCAGCCTCCTTGCCCGAAATCAGCAAGAGGTCAAAATCTAGCCTCACTTCCTGCAGCCCACATCCAGGGCTCATCTAGCCGACTGCTTTACACTTGCTCTTTTTTTTTTTTTTAATTTAGGTAGAGTCAGTTTACAATGCTGTGTCAATTTCTGGTGTACAGTACAATGCTTCAATCATACATGGATTTACATATATTCATTTTCATATTCTTTTTTGCCATAAGCTATGATAAGATACTCAATATATTTCCCTGTGCTATACAGTATAAACTTGTTTATCTATTTTATATATACCAATCAGTATCTGCAAATCTCGAACTTCCACGTTATCCCTTCCCACCCCCCTCCCTCCTGGCAACCACAAGTCTATTCTATGCCTGTGTGTTTGTCTCTGTTTTATATATAAGTTCTTTTGTCTTGGGTTTTTTTTCAGTGATATCATATGATATTTTTCTTTCTCTTTCTGGCTTACTTCACTTAGAATGACGATCTCCAGGGCCATCTATGTTGCTGTAAATGGCATCATTATCATTTTTATGGCTGAGTAGTATTCCATTATATAAATATACCACAACTTCTTTATCCGGTCATCTGTTGATAGACATTTGGGTTACTTCCATGTCTTGGCTATTGTAAATAGTGCTGCTATGAACACTGGGGTGCAGGTGTCTTTTTGAATTAAGGTTCCCTCTGGATACATGCCCAGGAGTGGGACTGCTGGGTCATATGGTAAGTCTACTTTTAGTCTTTTGAGAAATCTCCACACTGTTTTCCACAGTGGCTGCACCAAACTGCATTCCCACCAGCAGTGTAGGAGGGTTCACTTTTCTCCACAGCCTCTCCAGTATTTATCATGCATTCTCCTATCCTACTTTTGAGACTCTCTTGACTCTTCTAACCCTCTTGCCTCTAGATCCTTGTTCAGGCAATCTTTTGTGACTTTGCCCATGTCATCTCATGTGGTTACTGTTTGTTATTTGCTCTCCTCTGTGTATCACACTGTTTCTCCCCACTTCCATCTGACACCAGAGAACCATGGGACCCTTACTGGCTGGGACAACCCTATTGACCTTCTAACTAAGGTAGAGGACTCAGAGATTCTTAAAGACTTGGTTCTGTGTTTGGACAAGTGATGTGGGAAGTGCTAGAATTGAGAGTTGAGGCCATGGGCCACTGCCAGTGCCAGTAGAACTTACAGGTGGCAACACACATTGACAGAAACAAGCCTGGCAGGCGGCATCCGGCCAAGGGTGCTGCTGATTGGTTTTGCATGCTCTGGGCTCTGGATCGTTGACTGTGATCATAATTCAGAGCCCATCCACTCCAAACATGGCCATCTTAGCTTTGTGAGTATGGTCCAAATATGTTTAGCATTTGACTACAGAGGCCATGCAGTTATCATTAATAAATTAAATGGTTATTGTGCCAGAGAAAAAATAGCAAGTGGAGAAGGCTAACATGAACCAAGGAGACAACGCCGTGGAAAGCTGCCAGCCACTACTCAGCTCTAGCTAATGGCTCCATGAGGAAACACAAGCCCAAATATATCTAAATTTTGAATTTTTCAAAAGAAGATAGAAATCTGAAGTTTTATATGGCTTAAGTATATTTAAGACAATGAGAGGCCAGCATTCCATAACCTTTCATTTATAATAATAGTGAAAGGGAGTAGAATTTTACAAAATGATACTCTGTTAAATTAGGGATATTAAAATTAAATTATTTAGAGTTTACTCAACAATGTAAGCTTGTACATATTTACCAAAGTTACAAATATTATGGTATAAAATTTGCTTTTTATTGCCAATTCTTCTATCCTATAATGGGATAATATTTGGAAAATATTAACTTGATTTATTTCGTTACTCCTTTTAAATAATTTTCCTTTGTGTTCTCTTAAGGACAAGCCAAAAGGCTTAACTATGGGAAAGACGGATATACCAATTAGAGCAATAAAATCATTACTAGGTCTTGACTGTCAAAGTAGTCATTAAGAATTTCTGAGTCTTTTATGAAACAATATTCTGGAAAGCTAGGGATTACTGAGCGAGAAGAGGATTTTCTAAATTCCTTAAACACCCATTAACATATCAAGAGCCAGTTCTGATAGAGTCAAGCTTGACTAGTCAGTCTTATTCTAAGTTACAAAGAGAGAACTCAGGATATGATGTCATAGAAATCCTACCTGCCAGAAAAGGGTGTGGAAAATTGTGAGAGCTCAAAGTGAGAGAAATTCTGGGAGAGAGGGTTTTAGTGAAAGAAAGTCAGTGCCAATTAATCATTTTTCTTTCTAAAGGAATCCTAAAGTGGTACATGAGAGAAATATCCAGTTGAAGATGGGGACCCTGGAAAAGGACAAAACCCCCCTTCAATAGTACCACTTTGTTTTGGCGCCATGTCCAACACAAATTTGCAGAGGCTTATGTCCTCCAGGTAAGTGATCAAAATGAGCAATTCTGTTTTCTCACAGCCTGCACGTGTCAGATTTCTATGTAGAGTATGTAGAAGGGTCAGGAAATTAACATCTTTTTGTGGTCCGGATAGACAGACTCATGGTGCACAAGAGCAAATGGCCATGAGCTTGACATTCTACAGAAGTCTGCATGACATCACTTTTTTTGCTGCTTCGCATCTTAGATACATTGGAGTAGGACAGGAAAAAGCCTGGAGGACTAAACTTTTACCCATGAAAGATGGAATCTACCCAGAGAGACTGGTGTGAATCTGAAGCATCAGACCCACTCTTGGGTCTATGGGAAGTATTTACTTCCTTCATCACTATCCAGCAGGTTATGTGCTTAAGAAGCAAATTGCATCAGTTAGAGATAAAATAGTGGTTCTCTCGCTCATCTTAAAATGATTTGTTAATTATTGACCTTACCCAGTCTTTGAAGAATTAGAGAACTTAAATAGGGTTATCGCAGTTGACTCTGGTGGGAAATTCAGTCTATTTCTTCTTTAACTGCTGGCCGCCTGGTACTCTGCTGTTGTGCCCAACACTGGGCTTAACCTCGCGTCTGCTCTAAGATGCCCCTTTCTGAAATCAAGGTACTTGACATCAGCTGGGGGCAACAAAACACCAGTCTTCAGGGGCTCACATTCCAGATTGTAATCTATGAGTCCTCATCAACATATTTTATGGTTCTAATTATTTGTGTTCTTTACTGCAATTAAGAATGTTTTATTTCTTTAAATATACACTCCTTGGCCAATTGTTATTTAATATCCCGAGTTTTCCACCTTCTTTTCCTCTAATTTATCTCTAGATAAGTGTATGAGAGGAAGGTCAGGGGAAAGTGAATTTTTTATTTGGAGCATGGAGAATAACTACATATAAGACTGACTTACAAGTCCCTGTTTAGCATTTGTCTTCACTTTGAATTCAACAACAAAAAAATGTTTGGTCCAGAAATAGGGACTGTATGGTACTTGTATAATGACAGTATGAAAAGGTTCTCTCTCTCTCTCTATTTTTTTTTTTTACTACTCTCTTTTTTTGCCATTCATTTTTTTTCTGTTCTTTTTTATTTTTTTGATGGAGGTACTGGGGATTGAACCTAGGACTTTATGCATGCTAAGCTAGCTATACCCAACCCCGTGAAAAGTTTCTCTTTATTAAAAAAATTTTTATAAATCATTTTTATGGGGGGAAGTGATTAGGTTTTAATTAATTTATTTATTTTAATAGAGGTACTGGGGATTGAACCCAGAACCTCGTGCATGCTAAGCACATGCTCTACCACTGAGCTATACCCTCCCTTCCCCTCAAAAAGTTTCTCTTAATAGTAATAGCAGATTAGGAAGTCTCCATGTTGTCATTTCCTGACCATGTTATGTAGTCTATGTTAACAAGGCATGTGATTGTGTTGAGTGTGGGCTTCGATGGGAAACAGTAGAATATTGGAAATGTTTGAGAAGTGCAGCCCTCCAGAACTAGGAAACTCTCATAGCAGAGAACATATCAGTGGGAAAATTGCAACAAGCCAATTGATAACATATATAAACAGGCAATTTATACAAAAGGAAATAAGAATGAACAAAGAAGGTGAAGAAAAGAAGCTCTTAAACACTGTTCAAACTACAGTTGGTATAACCAGTTGTAGAGTGATTTTGTGGAAAATCACAATTTTAATATCTGTATGCTTGTTGACTTAAAACAAATATACTGCCAGATATTTTTCCAGCACAGCAGAGAACTGAGATGAGCCTCTTGCAAGTTTCTTGGTAGCAAGGGAAGTAGAACACTTTTATGAAAGGGAAAAGGAAGTTGGGAGGGCTGTAGCAAACAAAGCTTTTCATTGGCTGAGTGCTTGCGTGAGCACTCCCCCTTCTGTTCTCTTGACTATTTAATTGAAGTTTCTATTTATTAATTTTTTGCATTCTCTGTGGCACTAAATTTCCCCTGCAACATACAGTACACATCCTAGAGACAGTCACATTTATCACAGGGAGACATATATGGCATCTGTTTGTAATTGTTTCTATTAATAAGGAATTGAGTAAAATTATACAATGGAAAAACTAAAATAAAAAATCATCTCGCTAGATAGAGAAATAGATTACTCTTTCCATATATATGCCTATATATGTACTTGTGCATGTGTGAACATGCTATATATATGTATATATATACATACACACACAAATTGGCAGTGGTAAAAATTTCCACTTTTGATTTTTTGGAACATGGGTGTTAGTAATATAATATTATTTAATATCTATATTTTTAAAATATCTAAAAATGATTTATGATTTCAGAAATTCCTCATGTTTTTCAACTTTGGGAAAAAAGAATAAATTTGGATTACATACTCAGCATCTACACACTCAGTAGTTTTTAAGGGAAATACATCTTATTTTTCAAGATGGGCCATAGTAATAAGAATTCTGCTCCATTGCCCTCTTTGCCAAAGAAATCTGTCCTGAGTTCCTTGAAAATCTTGAAGAAAATAAACATGGTGTCTGTATCTCCTCATCTCATTGCAGTCTGGAGTAGCTGCTGGCACTCTTAGCAGTCAGCAATTAGCTAAGACAGCTCCTGCAAAGAAAGGAAGGCATAGCCAAGTGATTGTGGCTCTGGGTAGACATATCCTGGTCAATTGCCACTGAATAGCTTGCATAAAATACGTCTCTCTATTGCTTTTTTTATTAACTATGTTCTCCTACATTCATGATCTCTGTAAACTCATGCAGAATTCACAACACAAAAAGAACAGATGTAAATGGCTTTTGGATAATACAAATTTGAGAATTGCAATCATGTGTCTGTGCATTTCTTTAAACACATCTCTTTAAAATACTTTGGAAATGCTCAATATCACTATTAGAGAAATGAAAATCAAAGCTACAATGAGGTATCATCTCACACAGGTCAGAATGACCATCATTAAAAAGTCCACAAACAATAAAGGCTGAAGAGGGGGTGGAAAAAGGGAACCCTCCTACCCTACTGATGGGAATGTAATTTGGTACAGCCACTATGGAAAACAGTACGGAGAGTCCTTAAAAGACTGAAAATAGGCTTACCCTATGTTCCAGCAATCCCACTCCTGGGAATATATTTGGAGGAAGATACATGCACCCCAATGTCCATAGCAGCAGCACTATTTACAATAGCCAAGACATGGAAGCAATCTAAATGTCCATCCAGAGATAAATGGATGAAAAAGATGTGGTATACACACACACACTCACACATACATAGTGGAACACTACTAGGCCATAAAAAGAATAAATAAATAAATACATATATATATATATATATATAAATAAATATATAAATATATATATATATATATAACTGACTCATTATGCTGTACACCAGAAATTAACATTGTAAACTGACTATACTTCACTTTAAAAAAATAAAATAAGAAATTCTTTGGGAATGAATGGAAGCAGGTGGGTTACTAAGCACCATGGGGTTGAGAACAGTGTATACCATCCTATAGGTAGTTAATGAATATTTGTGGAAAGAAAAGGGAAATAGGTAGGACATTTTTTGAATATATGTGGAGGCCAAAGTTAGATGTAGTTCAATCAGCTTCACATATGGAAAACTGAATTGCCTTGTCGTGTCAAATAGTAGCACTTAGCTCAGGCAACCATCTTGAGAACATGTCTTACGATGCTCTCAAGGCATGGACCCAGGAAAACTGGGGTGGGAGAGGGCTTTAAGGGGGGAGTAATTGGAAGAGATGCAGAGGAGAGAAAAGGTCACCTGGGGGCTCCCATAAGACCAGTTAATCTTCAGTTCTTGTTATAGTGTCTATGTTTGATGAGTGACCATCATTTTTTCTTTAATAGAAAAAGAAATGTTGGTTGCACTCCCTAATGTGCCCCCCCCCCCAACACACACACAGTGATGTGGAGTTTTGGGCATGGAGGATAGGGGAAATGCCATGCTTCTCTAGGGACTGCAGTTTTGATTCTCCTCATGTTATGATTCATTGTCTTTAGATAGAAATCTAGGAAAGACTAATGTGAAGCTGGACCCATGGGTCCAAGGAGCACATTTCTTTTGACAGTCTTGACAAAAGGACTTGGGGATTTACACAGTATTGGACTCAGTTCACAAGGACCAGGGCTTCCATATAGAGAATTGTGGATAAAAACATAAATGAGCCTGTTTTTGGCTTCTCTCCAAATATTTGTGGAGTGATAAACCCATAACTGCATTTCTTTAAGAGTGAGTTTGTGCATTTTCCTGTTGCGTTGCTGGGCCTGCGTGGTGTGAGATCAACTACATCAAGAGGCCGGAAAATTCACAAAGTCAAATGTCACTGCTCTGTTAATTTCTTCATTTTCACGTTTTAATCAACATAGGAGAATAAAAAGATGGTCACCGTGATCTGTAAGAATACCATTTCATTTTCTCTTTTATTATCATTTTTACTTAGTTCTTAGCCTGCCATTAAAATGAATTGGAATTATAGGTGGAAATAAAATAATAAGAAATCCAGTTGTGAAAAATTGGGAAAATAAACTTTCTTTTTTTTTTCTTTCTATATTGATGTTTTCCTGTGGCTTTTTTTTTCTTTATGCTTTTTTGCTCTATTAGTAGGCAGGCTTTTGAACAATGGGATTTCTCCTTCTAAAATGCAGGAATACCCTGAGGTTCCCCAGCCACTGAGGCTCACCAGCTACACTATGAGTTTTAAAGAATAACTTACCTTGATGGTGCTGTTCTATATTAAATTTTATGTATAATGATTAAATTCCCCTCTGAGCCATCTGGTTTATTGGTTGTTTGAATTTAACATTTTCAACTTGTCCTCCCAATTTACCCATAGTGGGACCAGATTTTCTCACTTAGCTTTTCATGTATGCTCTGCACATAGCCCATCCAGGAACCTCCCTGCTAATGTGTCTGTAATGTGGCTCATACTTTTAAAGTCATGTATCCATCCGTACACTAGACCTCATCAGGAAGCGTACATGTCTCTAGTTCTGTTCATGCAAAGAAACTGGGACCTGATAGAATTTTCAGAAAGGTGACCTTGCTGAAAATGAATTTGGCTTTGTGGTTAATCCCTTTTTTGGGGGATTGGGTATAGTTATAGTCTAGTAAGAATTCTCTCCTATATATGTTACAGAAGTCCTTCATTAAATCTTAAAATTGGAGATAGCTACTTCTCTTCTATTTATTCATCAAAAAAATCATCTTTAAATGGATGATAAGAAGAAAAATACCCACATTTACTTCAAGCTTTTATTTTAGAAGACTTTTTTAAGTCATTAAATGAGGGAACATATCCAAGTTCAAAAACCAAGTTACTTTCTAGTAAAATTTATATAATTTCCTGTTCTTTACACACTTAAGCTGCATAATACAACGTGTAGCATAAATAATATATAAATTCAATAAAATAGAAAACTAGCTGGACCTTCATGCTAGCAAAACAACTGGTTAAGAATCTAGTATTTCATTAATAATAATTCCAGGTTTTTGTTTTTGTAATTTAAGTGCCGAAAATAGAGAATCAATCCCATTTTACGTAATTTATAGTCTTCATTTGTGTTATATTTTAGTTAGTTCTCTTATCAACATTGAAAAAAATTTAGAATAAAGAAAAATAGTCATTCACATATAGACTATCTAGAATTAACCACTGTGAATTCTGTGTTATATTTTCTTTATGCTTTTGTAAAACATTATATATAACTTAAATAATACACTAATTGTATATATACATATACCCCTTCAAGAAGTAACTGCTAAGCACTGCTAGTGCTGGCCACTGTTTCGGTGCTGAGGGTACATTTATGTATGTTATAGACAAAGATCTTTTCCCTTTGGAACTTATTTCTAGTGGATGAAGACACAAAATAAGCAATAAGCTATAAGCTTAATAAATACATAAATGATATAGTATCTTAGAAGGGTGTAAGTCCTATCAGATAGAAACAGAAGAGGGATTGAGAATGCCAGGGTGGGGGTAGGTTTGCTATTCTAAACGGGATGAGCGTGTGGTGGTGGGCTCATGAAGCGAGGGAATGAGTCAGGGAAATAACTGGGAAAAACACTACGGGCAGAACAAAGAGCCAGTAAAAGAGCCAGAGGTGGGAGTATTCTGAGGCCAGGGAGGAGGACAGTGTGCCTAGAGGAGGGTTGGTCGGTAGAGAGAAAACTGGGGGCTCAGGTCCTGTAAGACTTTCTAAGTTTTCTTAAGGACTTTGGATCTTACTCAATGAAATGGAGTGATATGATCTTAGATTTTAACAGTATCCCTCATGCCCCGGCTTCTGTCCCTTCCTCTTCCCTGAGGCAATGACCATCATGATTTGTTAAATACATTCCTCATCCCCATTTTTATTCTTTTGCTATTTACATATCCTCAAACAGCATATAGAGCTGTTTGTGTGAAGCGACGTACTTACATACACAAAAACAATCCATACCATTAAGGCAGGCTCTTGACTTAAGACCTTTCTGCCTTAGAGGGAATAACAATAGTTCTTACAACATAAAAATGCTGTCAGGTATAGAAATTACTCGCACTAAAGTCTTAAAATTGTACTGTATGCACAGTAAAAGAGTTTGTATACGTGTAAAATGCTTAGAAAAGTAGCAGGCAAGAAAAATTCAAAGACTGTCAGCTTGCATGTTCAATGGCGTTACGTGATTGTCATTGTGATTGTATGAGAGTGCCTTTTCTAGGTCTTTCCTTGTCTTCTAGGTGAGTATGTGCACTTGCCTCTACTGTGCATTGCCTGCACATGTCCTTTGCCCATTTCCCATTGCAATGTGTGTTTTTTTCCTTATCTATTTGTAATCCTCCTGCATATCTTCTAGATGTGAATCTTTAGTCACAAATTTTGTCAAAATCTTCTTCTAGTCTCATCATTTAAATCAGTTTAAAACATCATTATTGTAATATCTTTATCTTTTTGTTATAGTAATCTCTTATGATGCTGCTAGAGTGAAGTTTAACAATTCTCCTCTTTAGTATACAATTTTTATATCTTATTTAAAATATTATTCTTATTTTGAGATAAAAAAGAAAAAAAAACTTGTCACGTTCCAAAAGTTTTGAATTTTCTTTCTCATTTACATTATTTATTCATAAGGAAATTTGTTTTTTCTCCCCAGGCAGGAATCTTGTTTCCGTAACCAGTTGTTGAAGATCCTTTCCCCAACGATTTGCAATGCCACCCCTCATTTACCCAGGTGGCTGCTTTGTGTCTGACTGACCATTTTTTGATGAAGTTTTTGTGGGCAGATAATATTATTTATTTATCTTTCTATCCATAGTAATTGCATAGACCAGCTAACAAAGAAGTATTTTAAAAAGAGATATCATTTGAACCAGGGCTTGAGAGAAAATTTATAATTTACCAAGAGCACATATCTGGGACATAGATTTTCACTAAACTAGATTCACAGCTGAAAGCAAATATAAAAAGTGTAAATTGTTTTCTTTTTGCCTATGCCACTCTAAATTTCTTAAGAGCTTAATTCTGCAGTTTTATGTTTGAGTAACTCTGAAACGCATGATCTTTAAGATTGTAGACCTCATGTTAAAAATGAGTTTTACTTATTCACTCATTTAAGAGAAAACAATTATTTGATACTAATCTGTGATGGGCTATAACTCAAGACATGGGATATAGAAACAGTCATATTCTCTGCTGTCACAAAGCTCGCGGTCTATTCAGGAGGTAGATGCAAGGAGAAATAGCTTTGATGTAACAGGGCTTGGAGGGACACATATGAAGGACAGTGGAATGCAGTGAACGAAGACTCGGTCTTGTGAGAGAGTCAAGGAAGTCTCACAGACGTGATCGTGTTTGAGTTGAATCTCAATAAGAAAACTGAAGTTTCACTAGGCAGAAGAAAGAAATGCATTTTCTTACCAGTGGGAGTGACAAGCTCGCAGGCACGAGACAAGATGGAGCATGGCGTGTTCAGGAAATAGCAGCCAACTTTTTATAACTAAAGCGAACACTTCAGGAGCCGGGAAAGGAGTTGAAGATTAATCTGGAAAACTAGATTGGGGTCAGATTGAGAAGAGATTTGTATGAAGAGGTTGGACAGAATTCTGAAGGCAAGGAGGAACCACTGAAATTTTGAAATAGGCAAGTCACGTGATCAGACCTGTAGTTCAGCAAATAACTGATGTCAGGCTGATGGATGGACTGAAAGACTTAGATGGACTGAAAGACTAAGACTTAACGAAAGTTTATTTTTATAGCTAAAACCAGAAAGGGAATTCTACATTTCTGGAATGATCTCTTAACTGGCCTTCTTGTTCTATCTTTGCCTCCCAAAATAGAATCACAACAGAGCAGCTAGAGATATGCTTTTAAAAACCAAATCCAGTCACATAACTTCTTTGTCCAACTCTTGTAATTGATTCTCCAAATCATTCAGAGTTAAAATCCTTGTAGTCAGTGGCTCATTGTTCCTGTCACCTGCCTGAGCTCTCTTGCAGCCCATCCCCTGCTCGCCCTGGCTCTCTCCATTCCAGCCCCACTGGCCTTGCTGGTCCTCAGACATGCCAGATATGCCTGCATCTTCCAAACTTTGATCCATCAATGCAGGGTTGATTCCCTCCTTGCCTTTCAATCTTGGCTCAAGTGTCATCTTATTGAAGATTTTCTTGATCCCCCCTATTTAAAATTGCAAACATCTACCTCCACCTAGCACTCATGATCTCCGATAGCCTGCTCACCTTTTATCCCCCAGAGCCTTTGTCACTCTCTAACGTGCAATATAATTTACTTTTTAAGTTGTACTTACTGTCCTTCTCCCTCGCTAGGACTTAAGGTAGCAATTTTCTGTTTTGTTCAACAGCGTACCCCAAAGTGCCTGGAAAATTGGTGTGTAGAAGGCTCAAAATATATATATATATTTTTTAATGTATGAAATGATTAGCCTTAAGACAGTAAGATACTGACAGAGGAAGAGTTGGAGTGAAGAGTTTTAAGATGAATTTCACTGGAGTTCTGGATGGGACAAGTTTAATATAGCCAGGAAGAGAGAGGATGAAAAAGAGTCTGACTTATTTCTCTAGCTTGGTGGAATTGCTGGATTAGATTGCTATCAGCTTACATTCTCCTTTTATATCTGGTATCACTTTTAAAACCACATAGAGACTGTTTAAAAATAAACTATGCACAAGTTAAAATTTTTTTAAAATTCTCCTACAATCTCTAGTTATATTTTATAGTTTTTCCTTGGAAGAGAGAGAGACAGAGAGAGGTTTTCAAATTTTCATCTGCCTCCTTCAACTATTTTAAGTCAAGTAAAGGGGAAAATAGATCATTTTCTAATTTATATCTAATTCAAATCATTGCTCTTGTTTTCTTTTCTTTACTGTGGGACTAGTGTCCACTTGATTCTGGCTACATTGAATCTCAGGTCTTATATAAGTGTAATTACTTGCTTTTGCAATAGTCTGGTGTCTATAAGGACACAGGATCGTGACTGCTGTACTCTGAACTGTGTGACCCTGAAGGGAGAAAAATAAATAAATAGATAAATAAATAAAAAACCTTGCTCAGGCTTGCATTCCATAGGATTGTTTTTAAATTCCAGCTTTGTTAATTTATTAGCAACGTCCCTTCGACAAATTATTTAAACTCATCGAGAATCAACTCCTTTGCTTGTCAAATGATACTGCCATCCAATATTGCTGTGAAGATGAAATGCAATGTTTTTGAAAATTTTGAAATGTAATAAAGATGTAAGAATATACTCACCATTCTGAAGAGCATGGTGGGGACATAGACAAGATATCCAGGAAAGAAACTTATGTTACTCTATCTTCAGAAAACTAGTTGGTGAAAGAAAAATTAGTTCTACAATTTTTGTTATGGTTGTTATTAAGCAAATTTGTTTTTCTAAAGGAGTTTGTTTGTTTGTTTGTTTGTTTTAACCTAACAGACAGTCACAGATAGTGTCATGTTTAGATTTTCATTCCACAAGTTGCCTGGAGTTTGATTACTCAGGGACTTCTCTAAACTTTATGTTAGCTCATACCAGGATATTTTCTGATTGGAAACACTGCCAAATTAGCATCTCTAACGGAGTTAAGTGTTTTAAAAATTAATCAGTGACTCTAATTTCACCTTCAGAGTTCTTGCCAGAATCTGATAATGTGTAGCCGCTAATATCGCTTCATGCTATTTCTTATTAAATCTAAGATTTGAGTTTTCCATCTTGATTGCATGCTTGGAAATTTCCATAATTGGTAATCCCCCTTATTTTTTCTTACAATCTTCATTGCTACAGTTCTTCTCACATTAGATCAGTCAAAATCAATGGTATTTTCTTCTTCTTTTTTTGTACTTAGAAAATTTAATAATTGAAAAGATAAAACCTTATAGGCAAGAAAGGATTAGTTCGACCCTCAAAGAACAAAGTTATGAATGTAAGACAGTTTAATGCACTAACTAGGGCACTGAACTAGTTTACCAAGATCTTGAATCTGGTCCTGAATCTGCCATTAGCTAGATCTTAGACTAATCACTTCACTTTTCTATGCCTCAGCTCCCTCATCTGAAAATCAAGAAAATAAATCACATCATTTGTCAGTATCTTTTAAGATACCAAATTCTATGAATGTTATCCGATGCCTTTCTGAGATTAGATGACAATTAGTGGAAAAAGGATTCTTTTAAAAAGTTGCTCATTGAAAGTTAGCCAAAGACACAGACATCCTGAGAACTCGTAGTCGGTGGAGAAGACACCTGATTGTAACAGAATTCAAAATATCAACTTAGAGAGACATTTCAATTATGTTTACAGAATTTTCCTCCCAGATAGTATATAACCCATTAGCCAGAGCTATCCAACAGCATTCATCTCCTTTCAATTCCCCGTGAAACTACTTTCGATGTGAGGGTCTGTCAGTTGAGATTCGTTGTGCTTTATATATTTTGCTTCTAATTATTTTGTCCATATCAACACCGCTGAACAACTCTTGATAAGTGAAAAACTACAATGAAAGTTTTGCGAAACTTTCAATATCTATACCTAAAAGCTCTTCTGTTAATTCTGAACCAAAGAAAGAATCTGATAGCCAACTCAAAGAAGACAATGCATGCTGTATTAATTATTTTTCTGAACATCAGAGAGTTTTGAATAAATAGGCATAAAAAAGCAATGTGCTAGAGGTTGATAAAGAAAGTGACAGTGATTTCATTTTGAACTAATTCTTCCAATATTTTTCTTTCTGAAAGTCTCCCTCACCAAAGAGTGCATACTAAGGCATGCAGACAGAGCCCAGGTAGAGTTGATGGCAGGTGCAGTAAAATATTCTTATGTTTATTTTTCTCTGGGAAATCAAAATGACCTCCACACTAATAGTTCTCAGTATGGCTTATGAAAAAAAAACACAAACAATAACTCAGAGTGATGGTGTGTAATCACTCACTTTTCTTTCATAGGGTCACTAATTTATTCAGGAAACATCTATTGATAACTTACTACTTGCCAGGCCGAGTACCCTAATTTGGATCTGTTCACATGGATACTCAGTACCTTTAACTAAAAAAAATTACTATACCTCTGGCTTCTTCACTTCAACTTGTGCCATCTATTGCATTTTTTTTTCCTTGATGCTCACTCCATACAAAGTCACCCTAAGTTGTGCTTCTCAAACTCCAAAATATTTATTGATTCCGTCTTGCTTCTTACTAACAACATAAGCCCTCAGTATATTTTGCTACCATATATTGTTTCTGCACTGTCCAGAGCTTTACTTTTGAGATGCAGAAAGCACAATGTCAAAGCTGATCAACAGTCACACTCCAAGAATTGATTGTAAATTACTCTACCTTGTCATATGGTACTAATTAGAACTTACAATTGGCATTGAAGCCATTGCTCAAGAATGTAAGTGCTCAATAGTACTTCTCTGGAAAAAAGATTTAGACTTATGGGTAACTTGACCTCAAAATTTACAATGCCGTGGAAAAACTCTCTTTCCCCTTGACTTTCTGCTTTGATAAATTTCAGACTAACAGCGAGGCTGAAAGAACAGTATAATATAAACACTCGTATTTCTGCAGCTACATCTACTAATTGTTAACATTTTACCACTTTCTTTACACCACCCCCTACGTATTTTTGCTGAACCATTTTTAAATAAGTGGCTTTAACCATGATTCTACATATTTCTGTGTATAGCTCTCAAAATTAGAAAAAGCATGAGGATATTTTCCCACATAATTATAATAATTACATAACTATAACTCTCAAAGATTTAAAAATTGATAAAACAGGCTTATTGTCTGTACAGTCCATTATTAAATGGCCTTAGTTGTCCCAATGATGATGTCCTTTGTAGCCATTTCATTGTTGTTGTGCTGAGCCAAGATTCAGTCAAGGATGACACGTTATAGTTAACTGTCATAACTATAACTCTTTAGTCCCTTTTCTTTTTTTTTTTAAACATTTTTTATTTATTTAGTCTCTTTTCATCTAAAATAGTGCTATTAAAATTTTTCTTACAATAATGAAACTTTCGGAGACTACAACTTAGCTGCTTTTGTGATACAATATTTATATTTGTCTAGTTGCTGTCTCATGACTTAAGCCAATTAAACATTTGTGGTAAGAATGCAACAAGGTTGGCATTGGATCCCGCTTGGTGTGTCTCATTAAGAGTTCATATAATGTCAGTTTGATTTATTATTGGTAACACTTGTTTTCTCTGTTGTAAAGGCTCTCTTAGCCCATTGTGATTATTTTTAAATCTCTATTTTATATAAAGTTTAAATAAAATGATCCTTTTTTTTTTTTTTAAGAGTTCACTATTGGTTTGGAGAAAAGAGGTAACTTTTTGCCATCTCAAGAATATAAACGCTGGAGATTTTCATTACTCCTCTTTCACTGGGGAGGATGATTACCACCGTGTTCTTATTCTCCAGTGATTTTTATCTAGACCTCATGGATTCTTGTCTTTGTGACTGTGGAATCACTTCTAACTTTCCATCAAATGTTGAGTTTTCATACAATGATTACCTCAAACTGCTAAAATAAAGCCCAGAATTAATTATTCATAATTTAGCAACATTGGCTAGGAAACAAGTGGTTACAATATTACTAATTCTACTTTTTTTTTTCTGTTTTTTGATAGTGATTTCCACTACTCTGTCTTCTAGCTCACTGATCTGTTCTTCTGTCTCATTTAGTCTACTCGTGGTTCCTTCTAGTGTGTTATTCATTTCAGTAATTGTGTTCTTCAGCTCTGTTTGGTTGTTCTTTATGTTTTCTAACTCTTTGCTAGAAACTTCTAACTTCTTGTTCTGTGCATCTACGCTCCTCCCAAGTTCTCTGATCATCTTCACAATCATTACTCTGAACCCTTTCTTGAGTACATACAAATTCTAAATACACCTGCCACATGATACAAAATTTTAGCATATTTCACAGTTCTTTTCTAAATCTTAGTGACTAGCAAACCCAGAACTGTTGTTGTTTCAAACACTTTAACAGAGGTAGGAAATAGGAAACACGATTATAGGCCTTTTTCTAAAGTAGTACTCTTTCTGACCTTCATTGCTATAATTTCTAAGTTCTTGAACTCACATATCATTTCAGCAAGAGATAATATAGTTGTTCAGTAGATTCTATACATCTCTTTTCCTGTGTCTTGAGGTCTTGAGGAGTACAGGAAATTTAAGTTATTTTATTTTTATTTTGGTTTTTTTGTTTGTTTGCTTGTTTGTTTTTTGTTTTCTATGTGAGGAGATGTGTTACACATTCTTCTTTTAGGTCTACTTTAAAAGCCAGATGAAGATGTCAATATGCCCAGGAGATTTACCACACTCTACACTCTGACCACAAGAACAGCATTTAGAAATAACATACAGTATTACAAATAAAATAATGCAAATGCAATATTATCTTTTCTGTGAACGTTATGTGCTTTGCCAAGACCTTTGTCAGTGGTAGGAGAAATTGTAATAAGAAGATTGCTGAAAATCTGAGTCCCTTGGGAGGGACTCTCTTTTTGTCCACAAAGATGATGAACTATTTTCATTTTCTAATTTGGGAAAGCAGCCAGATGACCTACTGGGTTTGATCTTCTCTATTCCAGAAAATTATCTGAACTCAACAGGCCAAATTGACCATAAGTATGTCTTCATTTGATTAGCAGAGTATAATGGTGGAGTATATAAACTTCAGCTTTAAGATTGGGAATCTATTTTATTTAAATAAGAATAGAAACACTCCCATCCTGCCTAGATTTAACCATGCTGTACAGTGGAACAATCTTCCTAGATGAGAAGGAATATTAATGAAAACAGTACAATGCCTATGAATGCCAGCAAGGTCCATGCTTTAATTTGATATCTTATCAATTGACATTTGTTGTTTATAAACTAATACTTATCAGGAATGACTAATTTGACCAAGTTTATGGTAATTCTCAAGTAAGTAAGGTCAACCAAAGTTGAATTTCTATACCAGTTCACTATCTTGAAACCAAATGAAAATTAAAGCATATTTCAAATGTATTTGAGTGATGTCTAGAGTTGACAGACCAGGAGTCTTATTTCTATTTTGTGCTTCTTCTGAATCAGTAATTTATAAGCTTGACCAGATGACCTGCAAGTCTTGGTTAAGACCCTCAATATATGAAACATAAAAAAAAAAAATGATACACTGTTTTCTGGTGGTTAATTAAACAGTAGGTAAATTTGTTTGAGGTTCATCATTTTTCTCCAAAAGTAGTATGGATAATAAAAAAAAAATCAGCTAAATAGAAGGCCTTAATAGAAAACTAACACAGTGATGAACAGAGCAGACTCTTTCAGAGTCTGCATGACCTGTGCTGCAGAAGGAAGAACACTTGTCTGTACCAGCAGAAGTGCCGACTTCTACCTGCTGTCGTATCATTCAGGTGCACACTGTAAAAGCAGTTCAAGACGAAGCACAGGTAAGTCTTATTACTCATGACCCCTTCTCATAAAATTATGTAGTGTAGACACATTAGGGCAGCTCTTTCCTTCATCCAACTATTTTTCTTTGGGAATCCTTTTCTTCTCTTTCCTGTGTTAGAGTCTTCACTTCTATTTATGGAAGCACATTGGTTTACATAATGAAAATAATTTGTAGGAAGGGGCATTATAGTGTTCAGTGAAATGAAAAATCCCTCTGGAAAATTATAAAGGTTAAAATTTAAAAATTCTCTATCCTGTATTTATATCCTTCAACTGAACAGTTAACATTACTACTATTTTCTGATTGTGCTATCAATGGGCTTTCTTTCTGTTATGTTCTTTCCTTCTTCCTTTTCTTTATTTATAAATACATCACAATGTCTCTAGCTGAAGGAAAGATAAATAAATTATAAGTGTGAAATATATTACCCAGCCATGAACTTTACATACAACAAATGTTCCCTACAGAGGCTGAAGTTTTTTTATATTTTGAGTGTTTTAAATTAATGACATTTGAGTCGTTCTGAATAATTTAAGCTAGTTTTTTCCTAATTATTTAATGTCCCATAAATGGACTACTGCTAAATATAATGCAATGTTCACTTCTAATTTTCAAATAATCTTTGCATGATGTTTGCTTTTAATTTCAATAGCATTATATAAATTAACCATCTGGGTTCTAAAACACCTTTCATCCTTTTATAACATCTCTGTTACAGACATTAGATAATTTTACCTTTTTTAGATCAGCCTTATATAGCAATAACAGAGTATTATTTTATTTTGCTTTAAAAAAGCATACTGATAGATTTACAATATAGTTTGTGACTGTGGTCCAAATACTAAGGGTATTTATTCTTTCCAAATGAAGTGATAGCAACTCTGTTCTGTTCTATAAGCCTTGTTAAGTTATTCAACATAGGGCCAAAATATTTTCTTAAGAAAATAAAAAGAATGCTCTGTTTATCAATTGTTCTGTCATTAGGAGTCCAAAGTGGTGTAGACTTTTCTTGGATCATTAAACAACCTTGTAATAAAGACAAAAAAAAAAATGTAAAAGTCTGGAACAACTTGTTCATGGCTCTAAATCTGCAACTATGGTATTTAAAACCCTCCAGTGACCAGGGTAGTTTCAGAATTCCCATGTGATATATACCAGTGCAGATAAGGTACTATGAAAATTTCTACAGATGGCTGCTTAATGTGTAAATTAATGTGACTCAGTCAGGATCATGCCAGTCACTGGCAGCTATAATTATAGATCAGAATAAAATCTTGGTCTACAGATTTGTTCAACTAGAGAACTGTAACATATACACAAGTTTATTTAAATACTTCAATTATTTACTGTCAAAATTTGTGACACGTGTGTGCTTCAACTTGCAAACACTAATAGGAGTGATATAGCACCAAGTTAGTAGCATAAAACAAGCAAGGTAATTAACAAATACCGGAAAGAAATACCACAAAGCAATAAAACCAAACATCCATCTCCAAATACAATGGATTTTCAAAGCAAATAGATCAAATAACAGACCAGTCAGCGTGGGCATTTTGAAGGATCCAATTAAATATGTAGCTGATACTGCTTTACATTTTTATAACCTTAAAATTAAAATCTAAGTTACCCCAATCAAGCCCTTATTAACTAGTTGAGCTCAGAGATCGATTCCAACTTCAAGGTAACAGCTGAAAGTTTGTTTAAGACAAGCATATTTACACTTAATGAGATTCATATGAATTTTCAGCTTTCATTTGAAGAGTTTAGGAAAGCAGTAACCTTGAAGAGCACATCTGTTCCTGTTACTAGTCCTCGAAAACAATTGCCTTCCTCCTATGAACTACAAGAAACAGATTTCTCTGCGAAAAAATACAGGGCAATTGACAAAGAGTCTTTTTCTTTCCAGGGTAAGCTTTAATCCTGTCCTGACTCAATTAAAGTAAATCCTAATTAAAATAAACTAATCTGAAGCTCTCATTAATTTACAATAAAGGACGAAGAGGTAGCGGAAGATGAGATCTCTTGTTATAATTTCAAAGCCCCCAGTTTTCCCTTGGACGGCAACACTTTTTGAAAGATGACACGCAAGGAACCAGTCTCTCTGACCAATATTGAGGAATGCAGCCTTCTCTCTTTACATAACACCAGTCTGTCAGCGGAGAGATGATTAAACTATGCGCATCTTTCTGCACATTCATTAAGGAGCGGTGTAGCATAATGCAAGGAACACGAGGCGGGAAGTCAGGACCTTGGTTTCTGCAAGAATAAGTGATTGTCAGCGAAGCACTTAACCTCTGTGAACCCCAGTTACCTCGTCTATAAAATTTGAGGCTTGGCCATAAGATACCCAAGGTGTCTCTTTCACTTCTAATAGTTCGGTCGTACTACAAAGCAGTGTATACACAGATGAAGGGAACGGACTCCTTTCTCCAGATAATTCTGGGCACTCAGATGCAACTTATCTCAATGATATGGATGTTTTAAGCAGAACATTTCCCCTCACTTTTCCATTTTAGTTTCCAGACACAAGAAACCCTGCTTCTAGATAGAAGAAGGATGAGCCTCCATCGTGTGCTTCGAGGCACCCAGGAAACTCTCTCAGTCACTAAAGGCTCAACAATTCTCAGCTTCAGAGTCACTCTGTCATGTTGAGAAGGCAGCATTTTCCTGCAGCTTTAAACCCGAAGCTGCTCTACTGTTGATTTTGTTAAGTGGAAAACATGAATGTTTATTGTGAAGGTCGTTACCAAAGTGTAAATGCGATTTGTGAATCATCTGACTGGGAACCCTATTCTGGGGTCCAGAACAGAAGGGTTTGGATGAAGAGGTAAGACCCATCAGGGACACTACAGGAGGAATAAATAGATATCAGGGGAAGTCAGGAAAGCAGGAGTGGGAACTCGGTGCCTCAAGGTGTTGGGAGTACACACAAAGCGGTGATACTGTATTGGGACATGTGTTTACAACGTACGCCGAAGAAAACTTCATTTTTTTCTGTCAATGGAGTCATAAGCTTCCAGCAAGATTCAATTGTACTACAGTATTTAGTCCTGTAATTAAAGCAGGGGTAGAAAACCGAAATGTAACCAATGTAAATGGTTTAACAGTAAGGATTTTTTTTTTTAAGAAAAGCAATAGAAAAAAAGGAAAAAGTAGTTTGAAGATTGCTACCTGAAGCTTGGGTTTGGTATTAGGAGGCAGCTAGAGATTGGAAGAGACAGTGGCCAATGACCCATCTAAATGGATCAGAGCCTCAGTTCCAGCTGATGTACCCATACGACTGCTGGCTCGGTGTTGCCACGTCTTTTGAGTTTTCACAAAAAGTCTTAAATCCAGACTCTTATAAGCAATTCTCTCCCATCTCCTTTTTGGGGCAGCTATTAAAAAAAAATGTTTAAAATACTGTGCAGGTCAAACAAAACACATTTGCAGGCTGGATTTGGCCCAAAGGCTGCCAGTTTTCAACTTTTGAACTAGACCTCCAGCACTCTTTAAGTGTTTTTTCCTAAGAAGCCAATATGCTTCATTTCATAGAAAATAAATCTAATGCCCAAGTCAAGAACTTGCCTGAAGACACATAGTAGTCTATCATAGGCTGATTTCCTGGGAGGTAGGCTGGTACTTAACCCACTGTGACAAGATTTCACTAGTTATGTTTTTTTTTTTTTCCAAATAATACGGAGGTGAAAGTATATACAACCTAAAGTTCACTCACTAATATAGGTAATTAGGAGCTATATCAGAGACAATGCCATACTCTTAAAAATTTAAACGTGGGTGTTTGAATATTTCAAAAAAGTATCATGCCATGTGCCTTGTCCATGTGTTCCCATGTGCTGAATTCTTAAATGTGTTTGGAGATCAATAAGTGATTTCTTCCCAAGACAGATAATAATGAAGTTTTAATTTTTGCTCATTTTTTTCCTCATCAGTTAAGTGGTAGGCAGTCAATGTGTTTTGTCTTTTGCAGATCAATGAGACAGATAACATCGAATCTGATGATATCATTGCTTTATAGCTCTCTGAAATCTAACCTTGAGAAGAAAGAAAATAGAACTTAATGAACTCTCAACCCATTAATAGCATCAATAACATGAAAAAAAAATTCAGTACTTTTAAAACACTCCTAAATGAAGTCTATTGATTGACTAGGGGACATGAGTCCTTGGCTTTTATTTCCTTTCACCTGTTTCATAGATCTATGTCTAGCTAAGCTATTACTAGAGGGCATTGGTGCCCGAATAGTTCCCCATAATTAAAAAATGCACAATTTTAAAAGTATATGTAATTATCTATCTATATGTATACTTAGGCCACAAGTATGTATAGCACATGTCAGACGATAAGGATACAGTGGCAAGTAAGATAGATACACTCTCTTCTATCATGGATTTTATAATCTGGTGGGTAATATAAATATTACACAAATAATTATTAAAAGAGTAGTTGAATTGTAGAAAGTGCTAATTAGGAAAGATAAAGAGACAATGTAAAGCAGAGTTGAACCGTGTCTTCATGAAGGTGGGGTTGGGAGCCAGGGTAACGGGAGGCTTTCCGGAGGAAGGGACTTCTATGTTGAACCTGGAAAAGAGGAACGCGAGCCAGACGGGAATCGCGGCACAGCATCCCCGCCAGCAATAAGCCAGAGGCGGGGCTCTGAGCGCTACTTCCCTAATGTGGCCCTGTTCAGACCCACTCAGGTCTAGCAATGGTATCCATTCCATTATTTCTCTGGGAAAGGACAGAACAAATGGCAAAGGCCTTTAGTCACAGAGACTGGGTTCAATTTTACTCATTGTGGAAACACACAGATTGTGGAAACACACAGATTGTGGAAACTTGCTGAATCCTAGTTTTCCTATCTGTCAAAGGAAGACATAAAACCTCATTCCTACTCCAAACTATTTTAGGACAAATTAAGTAAAGCATATTAAGGAAGTGGCTCAAATTTTATACACAACAGTTGTTAGTGTTTCATATTTTCTTTCCCTCTAAAAATGAAAAACCCTGGAAAGGAAGATACATGTTAATATTGCTGGTAGACAAAGTTAGTGAATTAGAGTCAGGAACTTTCAATAGAAGGGGATTTTAACCTTACATTAAGGCATTTGCCTATAACCTTTTCCTTTCTTACTTCCTCTTTAAGAAGCAAATAATCCTGCTTCTAGGAAAACAAAAGCTGCCATTTATTTAGTGTAAGACGTACGGGGTAACTTAAGATATTTCATTAGGTTTTTACAACCCTAGATATTAGGTCTACTCACTTCCTTTTCACAGATGCAGAAACTGAGATGACTGATGCTAAGTGATTTGCTCAGTATCAAATCCTCACCAAGAAGCAGACCAGGACTTCAACTTAGGTTGTATTTACCAAAGGCCATGGTGAAACTCTGGGCTCTACTTCATGGAGCAAATTTTTTAGATTATGTGTCCATGTGGGTGACTATAGCCTGATTAATTATTACACTTGAATTTTACATTCAAAATATGAAAAAAATGTTTATTCTTATGATATAAATATCAGAGAGTAAAATTCAAAAAATATTATCTCAACTCAGTGTCGGCATCTCCTTAAAGGGGAGGTGGGGAAGCTGGGTGTCAACTTTTTTGTTTGTTGTTTTAAAGAGGAAATGGATTTATTGGGGCTTTTTGGGGGGGAGGTAATTAGGTTTATTTATTTATTCATTTATTTTAACAGAGGTACTGGGGATTGAACCAGGACCTCATGCTAAGCACACACACTACCACTGAGCTATAGCCTCCACACCTAGAAATGTTTTTAAAAAGGAAATGAATTTGAGAAACACTGGCATGAAGGCTTTCCTCAAAAACACAGTAGGAATTAAAGCAACTATTATTTTTTATTTATTTATGATTGTACGATTCTTGCCTATTGGACTAGCAATTCTTTGAAGTCTAATGGTGTCTGCAACTGAATAAATTGAGGTAAAATGTATCTTGTAAGTAATGAGAATTTAAAAGAAATATTTCCAAAGAAGTATATCGTACTTTGATTCCTATTTCTGAAAGATTATTTTGGTTGTACAATAAAGTATTAGAAGAGAACAGAACTAGAAACAGAAAGAATGATGAGCCTGCTGCTGCAGTAATCGAGATAAGAAATGGTGAGAGGTTATATCTAAATAGGAGAGATTTAAATGGTGGTGAAAATTGTAAAGGTGGACGGAGACTCTCTCCAGTTTCTAAGTCGGTGGGCAGTTTCCCTGGGAGTTTACTGTTCTAGTCACTGACAGAAGGGAAGAAAGAAAGCAGGGGAGGAAGGGACTTGAAGGGGAAAGTAATGATGCACCTTTTGGACATTTTGAATTTAAGAAATAGACATAGTGGCCTAGGGTACAGTCAAAGATCTTAACGTGAAAAAGATTTAGTCTTTGGCCTCGCTCGTCCCAGGCTACTTGTGTTTCCTTTGCCTTCTGATCAATCACAAATAGCTCCTGAGTGCCTGTGAGGTATGAGGTGCTTTGCTCTGACTCATTTCCAGGCAAGTAAGTACAGCGACCTGACATTCATGTAGAGACCTCAACATTAGAGGATTAAAGGAGGCTACCCATGCCCCACAGAAGACAACATAAATAAGCACATAATAAAAATATTGGTAAGTTAAACACTGATGGTAGGCAGCAACATTTATTTATTCATTTATTCCATCTTCAAATGTATTTTTGAAAATATCATTTTCATTTCTAACACTATGTACATGTGTCCCAGGCCTGTATAACCTGATGATCTAAGATATGCAATACAATACTAATTAGTTAAGACTGGTATTTTGTCCATTTTTATAAATGTTTGGTGTGTCTGAGAAAATGTGTTTGATTTTATTCTTCAGTGCAAAATTCTGTGTGGACATCTGCTAAGTTGTGTTTATTAATTGTGTTGTTCAAATCTTGATTTTTATTAAATTTGGCTATTTGATCTACTAATTATGAAAATATGTTTTAAAATGTGCCCACTTTGCTGGTGTATTTGTCAAATTCTTTCTGTGCTTCTGTCTTTTTCCTGTGACATATTTGGACTCATTGTGCCATGGCCTTGCTTTTCTTTAGGCTTTTTTTTTTTTTTTTTTTGCCTTTAAGTCTAATGTGTCTGATACTGACAGAGCTGTCATCTTTCTCTTGCTGAGTGTTGCCCCAGTCTCATTTTCCTATTCACTTGGTGTTTCAGTTTTCCCGTGTGCTTATATTTTACCTGTATCTCTTGTAAAGATTATATAACAAGATTCTAAAAATGTATTCTGACTAGCCTTGTACAAGTGTGTTTAGTCTATTTATACTTTATCGTGATTACTAATTTACTTGCTTGGTCTACTGTCTAATTCGGTTTATTCTATTTGTTTCACATTTTCTATGCTTTCATCTTTCTCCTTTCATACTTTTGTTAATTCTGTGTTTCCCCTGATGCTTTGAAATGTACACACTTCATTTTTTGGTCAGTTCTTTCATTGGCTTCCCTTGCTATTCTGATGAGCATTTTTACCTTCATACATCTAAATTAATAAACATCTCTAAGTGGTCTTAGAAGAGAGATCTGATCATTCTTTTCTATCTTGTGCATATTATTGTTCAGCATTTTAATTTTAATGTTTTTGAAAAAATTATTTTCCAAACTAGATATTCTTATTATTGTTTATAGAATACATTTTAGTTTACTTTTACTAACCTGCTTAAAAACTCCTTTACTCATACTTTTTGCATTTGAAATTGTCCTTCTGGGTTGTCCTTCTTTCTAATGAACATCATTTAGATATTTCCTAATTGAAGGTCTGGAATGGTAAATGTTTCAGTTTGTTTAATTCTTAAAATTACTTATTTCACCTAAATTCTAATATGTTAACTTAATTGGATATTAAATTCCAGGTTAAGCTTTTTTTATCCTCAGCCCTTTAAAAATGGTCATTCAACACTATCCTGGCTTCCACTGTTAGTTTTGAGAAATTATGCTCTCGTTCTAATTTATTATTTTTTAGATATCTTATTTCTTCTTTCTTTTAAGATCAAGATCATCTTTTTGTCTTTGGTGTTCTTCAGACTGATGAATAACAATTCTTTTATCAGTTATCTGGGTTGGGATTTGTCAGGAATCTTGGGTATGCCTGTGGTCCTTCATTATCTCTGGTGTACCTTTGGTCATATTTCAGTTAGACATATACTGGACCTCATTATTCTATGCTTGTGTCTCTTAACTCCTTCCATAGTCTCCATCTATTTGTTTCTCTGTTTCAGCCTAGATATATTGTTTACTCCTCTTACGAACTTCACTAGTTCTCGCTTAAGGTATCTGAATTCAATCTGTGGTTCAATATGTCAGTGAGGCTTTCATTTTGATTGTTATCTGTTTATTTCTATAAATTCTGTTTAACTTTTAAATCTTATGCATTTTGATGTTTTCTATTTTTATTTTATAAGCAATTTAATAAAGTCTATTGTATACCATTTAACTGATATTTCAATGCCTCAAGTTTTTGTTGCTATTACATTGCTTTTTATTTCCTTCTGCTGACTCCCAGGCCTTTTTCTTGTTTTATTTTTATAAATTTGGATGATAAGCCCTAACTATGAGATTGCTCAAACAATGAGATTGCTTTAATTACTGTCAGATTCTGGTATAACTTTAAATTATGCTCTTTTGGTTGAGTTTTCTAGACCTCCTGGTTTCAGTCTTTCACGTGGATGTAGTGTTTTGAGTGGCCTACTATTATGTGTGTGATCTTATCTTCCAAGTAATTTGGATAGGTTTTTTTTTTTTTTTAGTATTATAGGTTGATAGAGACATGGGGTAGAGAAAATAGTTCGTTAGTCATATCATTCTAAAATTATCTAATAACTACAGGATTATTTTTACTTGAAGACAGTTGATTAAGTTGTGATTTTGTCAGGAAAACAGAAATCTTCCTAGGTGTTTCATGCTGGAAGGAATTAAATACAGGGGAATAGAAGTTAATGACACTATCAGAATGACTGGAAGAGCAAAGATGATGGAAAACACTTTTAAAGTTCAGAAAATCAGATAATACAATAAGGAAACTTCACCAATAATCTCAGCAACTTGCAGAACTGAAAAGGATGAAATAAATCAGAAAATTTCTTGTGACACGACAGGGAAGTCTTCTGCCACAACCTCTCTGCCTAACTGCGATTGTCAGGACAAATACGACTTTTCTTTCTTTTCTGCCCTCTTAACAGCACTCACTGCCTCTCACAGATGAACTGAAATGGAGCCAGATGGCAAAGGAGCCTGGGAAACACTGGTCTCCAGCCTCTAAGTTAGATGGAGGAACATAGGAAGGGGGACAAAAGATGTTGTGAGTCCAACAGAAGGCTCAGCATCCTGTTTCAGACTTACTAGATGACTCTCAATATACAAAGTATTAAAAAAAATGTATTGTGGAATTTGAGTGTTCACTGATTAGTTTAATCATTTTGATGTAGAAACAACTAAGCAAAGTTTTAGAAAATCATTCATATCTGAAAGCACCTCTTTTTTAAAAAATTTGAGAAGCACCAATGAAGAATAGTGAAAATGGGAAATAACTGGTTTCAAATGTCTATTTTTTGTTTCATTTATGAGCATGCATTATGGCTTAGACACAACATTACAGGTTACTAAAATGAAACATTCTGGAGATGAGGGTTTGTTAGATCACTCTAAATAATAATTCAGGCCCATCATGGTGGAACCTACCCTGACATTTCAAGTAAAATATATAGAAAGCGCAAGATTCACAGATCTGCGAGGGAATATTTACTCACTAACACACCAGAAAGCACACAGCTCAATCCTTACCTGCCTGATGGGCACAAAGAAAAGCCACCTAGATAGCAGTCTAAGAGCTCCTCAAAGAGCAAAATTATTAAATATTTGATTTTCGTAGCCAAGCTCATATTGTTTTTTTAAATTGATCTGCTCTCCATTTTCACTGTCTGCCTGTTATAGGGAGTCTCCTTTAAGATTATCTACTAAGAATCAATAGTACAGGAGATCTTGAGAAAAAAAAATGTAGTTTTGCTCAGTTTAGGATTTTGACCATCACGATTTATAACAGATACTAAAAGAAATACATTTCTAACTTGCATACAGAATTAACTCCATTTCTGTGCTAAATAATGTGTAATGACTTTCATTTTATACTACTACTTATTATATCCTTTTTAACATTGTAAACAGGACTCATTAACTAACAGCTATAGTTGGAAAAGAATTTGAATATTAACTGGATATCCATGAATGTTGAAATCAGAAAATATATTTTCTATTTGATCACATTTTCCAAATATCTGTTTAAATTTGATCATTACAGAACTGGATTATAAAATCAAGTGGCTACCCTACATCTGAATTGTAACACTTTTGACCCATCTCTTAATGTTTATGTATTTTATGTAGAGGAAATTGGACGTCAAATAATTGAAGGTAAGAAAAAGAAAAATAAATAACAAATCAATAGTAAGAAGCCTGAGTACCAGAAACCGTGTTTTTATAGCATCACTTGATTTCTCTTTCTCTCTTTTTATTTTCAGCAATTCTTACAATCTCAAGTAAATACAAAATGATAATATATGCTTCATTATCTGTCTGAGTACCTGACCCCAATGTATAACAGCATCCAAATTTGCCATTCATACAACTTTTTTAAAAGAGATGCCAGCCAGACATTTCTCTTTATAAGTTAATGCAGGTAGTTTATTTATATAAAGGGAGATTTACAAGTCCTCAATGAAACTCACTGAAGAGATTCAGGGATATAACACTTTGGCTTCCTTCAATCAATTACTGAATTTCCATTGATACTATTACTCTAACAATAGTTTTTAAAATGTCATATGCAGCCTCAGAGACCTTCCAACATACTTAATAAATGAGTTAAATAATGCATAGAATGTTTTAACTAAATAAATATCTGAGAGGTGCTCTTTATCCATTGGCAAGAATCTATGACTCCAGTAGCTGAGTGCAAAATAAAGCCAAATCTTCCATCAACCCCAACGCTACCTTGGCTTTTTCAGAGTTTTCATTAAAATGAACAGTCTCAACATTTAAACCTTGAAGCTCTCACCTCTAAGGTTTGCAGAAATTATTCTTTATTCATGGGAGATCAAGGGAGGTTGTACAATACACATCATGTTGTCACAAAGGCTTTTGAAGTTTAGCTGTATTTTTATACTCCTGGTTCTGTTCTGAAAAATACTAAGTTCCCAATAGCATGTAGAGAATATTGCAGAGTATATTTCTTATAGCTACATAAATTATTTCCCTTTCACAAGAGACAATGCCCTTATTATACCCGCTTTCTTTCATGTGGGGATACTGAAATTATGTAGTTTAAGAGCACACTTATGCTGAGAACAGAGATAAAACAGAGATTATTCTAGGTACTTAAAGTTTTCAGTGTTTCACTATTTCATCTTTCAAAGTTGATACAGTGATACTCAGCAAAAGTCATTCCTTATACTAGTGCGTGTGTGTAAAAGAAAAACAAAACTGAACAAAAATATGTATTATTTTAAATTTAGATCATATATAAAATATAGATAAATAAATATTATCTTCAGAAGGAACTCATCTAGTGTTTGTCAACCCAACTTAGGGAACGTAAGAGAAATAAATACGTTTGTTCATTAACTCTCGGGCAGAAATTCATGCACCTGGTATGTTTAATTGGTTAAAACTCTCCTTTCACACGCTGAACCTGTCACAGGCAGGCAGAGGTCAGTATTGACTCTGGCTGTGGGTTGTGCATCCTAGTTACAGTCCTGGGGGATGCCAGTTCTCTTTACAGGAAGGAGAATGATACCCTGGTATTATTTTGCCTTGCTCCTGTATAAATGACAGATGTCTTGCCAAGTTGTTATCAGTACCTGCAAGACCCTCCAGAGGCACAGGCAAAAGTTAATATCTATGGAAAATCAATCCAGTTCACTCTTCTGAATGCATAGAAGAAACAGGCTCATTGCTTGCCGAGGTTCAAAAGGCTGTAAACAGTGGTTAGAAGCCAGAGGCAAAAGTTCCAAGCCTTCTCCTTAGAATATTTTCAAAGACTTCACATTTCATTTTCTTGAAGGTCAAAAGCAGCTCTAAAAAAAAAAATCAGTTATTCTTTTTAAATACCAATTTTAATTGGTGTCTGCTTTCATCCGAAGAATCCAAGGAAAGAGAAGGCAGTATCAGAATCTCTTGCTTTCATTTCACACACCTTACCAGTGCCAGGGAGCGTTTGATAAGATTTGGGAATAGATGGCATAGCAGCAAAACAGCAAATCGACATAAAGATGAAACACATCTTTTTGCTTAAGGTACTGAACACAACTTTTAAAACAAACAAAAAAATTTCCAGTTTTAAAAACTTCTTGGAGAAATATCCAAGTATGTCAAAAATAGAGAGTGACATCCTTGTGGCTGACACAGAACTGTGGTCAAATCATAAAGACTTGTTTTAATATAATTATTTCACATTAGGTATCTCAACATGCAAAAGTAAAGTCGCACGTTTTAGGCAAATATACTGTGGCTTCATGTCTTCTATCCTATTTTTGCCTTGTCTTAGATACAGTTCCATGTGTCGGCAGTGTTGGTATTTCTATGTGTTTGAGTCTCAGTGCCTCCAATTTCTAAAACTCTTTCTTTGGGACATAAAACTCATACTACGTGAGCTACTAATATCTTGGATTATTGGCTGTCAACTCAAATGCCTACAGGAGTCCGAGAAGCAATTATGGTCAGAGTGTGTGCTTCGTGCCAGAACCAATTTATTGTCTCTGAGCTCTAAGTTCACACTTCTTTGCTCTGTCTAAGAATACAGAGGCTGGTAGCGGTCTTAACGTCTCTTTTGCCAACTGGCACGATGCTAAACCTTATTAGAGGGGGCCGTGAAGGGACATTGCAGGGGGGAAAGGCATCTCTTTCAGGTTCTAGTGTGTGATTGTCCTCCTTGCTTCTGCAGTGTGTGACAGCCAGCAGTATGCAGGAACTCAATAGAACTTATACTCCGGCAAGTTTTTTCTGGCTCCCCGGTGGGCGGCTTTCTAGTGAGTTTTGCCAGCAGTCCAGCAAGTGGTTTTCTGTTTCTAGCCCTTTTTCTGGCACTTCAGCAAACTTCTTCCCCACACAGTATGCCATGGTCACATCCTCCCCAACGAAAAATCAAGGGCGGGAGGAGCTAAGGGTGCTTTTTTCCAGATTTCTTTCTTCCCTGAGTAGTCTGCTTCAGCCCGAGGATAATGGTTGTTTCATATAGACGCTATTCCTGTATCCTTTAGGTTTCTCTTAGCAGTTTATCCTTTGTTAGCAGCTAGTATTTTTTGTATTAAATTTTCCTGTGCAACTAACTGGTGTGGTTCCTCTCTCCTGACTCACCCCTGATAATACATGTCCCATCTGCTCCAGTTGACTATTGTTTGGTAGAATACATGTTCTTAGATACTCAGATTTTTCATAGATGCTGGGATGTTTTCTGTAAAACCTTTTAATGGTATATATTAGAAACATTTAAAATCACCATGTGCATAAAATATTCTGTAAATGTGACAATTTTCTAATCCTACTGCAGACAAATGAGGGAGCAGATAGGTGACTGTGGTCATGGGACAGGTAAGGCTTCCATAGAAGAGAAGGGAAAGTTCAGAGAACTTAAATGACAGCCTGTAAGTATGACTGATTAAAGCAGAGAGGTTGGGAGGGTCAGGCTTTTTAAGATGATTTTAGGAGCAAGTCAGAGAGAAAAAAAGAGTTCTCTCATAAAAAAAATGACTGCCACTTAAAATACGGTTAGGAAGGAGTTCCACAAAATGTGCATAGGCACACACACAAAATTAAAACATAGAGAGAGTTGAAGTTGTGATTTGAGGTTGGATTTACCCATGGAAATGGAAATGATTTTCCATTTTGCTTTAACATAAGAAGAATCTTGAGGCTGCCTAGTTTTTAAAGGGCAAATTGGCACCTTTTATTGCAGCTAAGAGTTTTAAAGATTGGGAAGGTCTAGACGGGAAAAAGTGCACAAGTGATTTTAAAAATCTATTATTTTTGAATCACTTCAAATAAACGTGATATGATTTTGTCACTTTACAGTGATCTTATTGTATATTCAGGAACGCGAGCGAGTTGCAAGGGTTTGTTCTATTTTTAGAATCTCTTCCTTCCTATTAAAAACTGAGAACAAAGGGGACAGCTAGGTGAACACTGTCTGCTCATCTAGATACTGGCCACTCAACCTTGGCGTAATGGTTAACTAACGAAGACTGAATATTTGAACAGTGTAGCGTACAGAAGCAGAGGGTCAGTGCATCTTTATATTTCATCTAGGCAGCTGGGCAGAAAATTAGCCAATTTAACTCCATCTGTCTCTATCTTTTCTCATTAGGTTTTTGAGGAAACATAATATTTTTGCAACATATATATGCTCCTTTGGCTTTTTAAAAGTGTACGAATTATCCTAATGCAAAGGTATGATGGAAAATATTCCGTGTCATGTCAGAAGGTTGAGGTATTTTCTCCTAAGCCTTGATTTGTATTGATCTCTTCCATACATCACACAGATATGCTGCTAAGAAAAATGCTATTTTCATGATACAATATGAACAGCATCAATAGTAATTTGCAAAACAATTTGAAAAGGTTTAATAATAAATATGTAACTGGGACTTATTATGCCTTTATTATGAAAAGGCCATATAAAGCGTACAGCCATTAAAATGATAAGGTCCCTGCATTCAAAGAGCTCCCTACTTATGGGGAATTAACTAACACACGACTGACAAATTTTAACTCTTTTTCAGATTGTGGGAAGTATTATAAGAGAGGATAAGCAAACTGCTAGGCACCTGGGTGGCAAAAATGATTCATTCTTCCCAAGGACACAGAGGAGATGAATTGTGATGAAAAATGCTCCAGCCTTCCCAATGAGTGGAAGATAACAGTGGTTACCCATTCAGGGGAAATTATCTGAGAAATACATAGAAGATTTGGAGATAGTCAACAGTGTATTTGGGCTAGAATGTAAGGTGCTGGGGAAAAATAACCAATGGGGCAAAAATGTGAATGAATCGGTGACTTGCTCAGGAATTTCGATTTCATTGTCTGTAAAATGCTATTGCCAAAAATGTCTTCCAGCATCCACGTAGCTGTGTCTTCATATCTGAGTTTTCAAAGGATAATGTGGGCAGTGTATGGAGGATGTTCTGGAGACAGGACACACTCGTTCCTGGGAGCGTCGTAGGTAGGTCCTTGGAATAATTTAGAGCATTTGACAGTGAGGGCCTGAATCACAGAAGGAATGGTGAGGATGAAGCACAGAGGACAAATTCCAAAGACATTTCAAAGATAAATTTGAGAGGACTTGGTTGATTAGATTTAAAGGGTCGGGAGAGGTCAGAGCCAAAGATGACGGAAGTTTGCTCGCCTGTGTGACTGGGAGGAGAGTGGCCCCATTACGGGAGCAAGCGGACACGGAGGAGCAGTGGCGGGGGCGGGGGTGGAGAGATAATGAGTCCAATTTGGAACATCTTGGGTTTTGAGTGTCTGTGGGCCAGACAGGCTTTATATTTTCTAAAAATAAAGGGCTTCGGGGGCAATCATCTAAAATAATTGTAATATTAAAATATAATTTATAAATGTCACCCTGATGTAAAAATATTTAGCAGTGCACATCATTAGCTCACAAACCATGCTATTTCCCAGAGGCCTATGTATACACATTAGGTCTAAGGTGTAAAAGTCTATCCATTAGAGAGTGAGGCCCAGACAATTACGTTTGATTTGACCTACCTCCTTGTACATTTTAAAGACATAGATTAAAGAAAGAAAATATTTTCTCTCTTATTTTACTCACAAATATTTTGCATATCTCTTATCTATAAATTATTGGGTTTTTTGAAAATAAGATTGAGACAGTAAGTTATTGAATAGAGAATCAAGTGATTTATCTCATGGAAATAGGATGAAATAGATATTATTTTATTAAAGACAGCTTGTTTAAAAAATGTCTAAATTCAGATGAGTGCTCAGTAGTTCTTTTCCTTAAGTTACTCTATTAAAACTTCTAATTATGACTGCTAAATATTTAGATTGGGTTGTAGGACAAAAGAAACAATAGGATTAACATTAAATTCCAAATCCATTTTAAATGGTACTATCATGCTTGATTAAATCAGCACTTTAGCACTTAGTGGAAGGACATATAAGGTGTTATAGGCAACAGTCTGTTCGGCACACTAGCGGGCTCTTAAAACTTTGGGAGCTGAGCAGATAGTAGCTGGTAGTATTTTAAAGTCTTGTTTTCTCACATGTTCTTAACTTCGAGAACAAAACTCTCTAGGCTGTTCAGCCAATTTTATAGAAACATTAATCAGCTCATCATCCCAACTGATCAGTCCTTTCAACTCCCTTGATTAAAACTTTTTCTATTCAAGTAGAATGCTTGGAGAGTGCCATGCACCCTCCTTGCAGTTACATGCCCTCTGTTTTGACATTTATAATGCCCCAGTTCTGCTCAATACTGGCTTCTTGGAATTAACCCTCAGCTTTTAGAATAATCAACTTATCCCTGGTGATTATTTTGCTCATCCCAATGCATAAGGTTTATAATAATCTAAGACTTGAACCTAAATTGGTTATGCATAGCAATTTCCCCTTCCTTCACAAATCCAGGATTTCCTTCCTAGTACTCCATCACAATTTTTACACATATTTTGGGTGACAAATAGCAATGTGTATTTTTCATGTATCATCACAGTTCAGAGAGATTTTCACATAAACTTCTCATTTGATACCTTCCATGTCCCCAAAGGGTTATCTGACATGTATTATTTGACCACATTTTCAGAAAAGAAAATATTAGCAATGATTTGCTCAAGTTCACAAGGCTAACCAATGATAGAAATAGCACTGGAATTCAGAACCTCAAATTACTATTATTTTTTCATCTAAAATATACTTCATGGGCTTGGAGAATTCCTGGAGTCCCTGAGTGAGGAAACGAATAGCTTAGGACAAGAAAGCTTTGTCACTGGAAATTTGTTGTTTGCCCTTGATTCAGTATGCTGATCATCTCTCTCTCTCTCACCAGTAAATTTAGGGCAGAGGATTCCTAGTCCAATTGTTAAAAGATGCTTAGTTCCTGGAGAACACTAACAAAATATCATTTATAATAGTCTTCTTGTCTAAGTAAGCATAGCTTATCGGTGTAGAGTGAGTCTTGTTTACATTCAATGTTGCAACTCATTACAAAAGGGTCTTGAACTCTTTAAAAAACCATTTCCGTCAGCAGAGGAGTCTGTCTAGGTGTCAGCATGCAGGAGCAGAGGGGAATAAATACACCAGATGTGCGCGCTGGGGCGTCTCCAGGGGCACCGAAGGCCAAGGAGCAGACCCTTGAAAGATGCAGAGAGTCGGGCTCCTATGGACAAGCCAAGCCGTCACCATTTTGCATAAACTAGAGTCCTGAGCGTTGAAGTGGGCAGAAAACAGCCGCCTCTTTGTTTACTTCTTTTTGCTCTGTTTGCCAGCATGCTTTCAGTTTCCTTGAGAAACTAGTAGGGAAAAGAAACAGAGGAGACATTCTGCTGCATCAACAGTGTTCAGTGTAAATAGTCAAGGCATACTAGATACGATATTGCGGCTTAATTAAAAGTCCTTTATTGCACTCTGAAATTCCCCGTGGAAAGTAGTGACATTGGCTCTGGGCAAAGCCAGCTCTCTTAGAAAGCGTTTAACTGGAAGGAGATCTGCTTCTCTACAGTGAATAGAATGGTTGTCATCGCTCTTCCCTTGGTGGCAGGTTGGGGTGTCCCCTAGGTAAAAAGTGGACTAGACACTAAGTGTGCCACTTCTGTGGTAATTATTACCAAATCTCTGAGGCATTTCTCTACCTGTTTTCATGTTTTGTTTTTGTTTGTTATCAAAACATATGCGAAAACATATGAAATCATACAGCAGGTATTTCTGATCTGAATTCAAATTGTTTTTTTGTTTGTTTGGTTTCTTGTGGGGGGAGGTAATTAGGTTTATTTATTCATTTCTAATGGAGGTACTGGGGGTTGGATCCAGGACCCCGTGCATGCCAGGCATGCACTCTACCAGTGAGCTATACCCTCCTCCGAAAATTATGGGTTTTTTTTTTAATAAAGTAAAGTTGATTTACAATGTTGTGTTAGTTTCTGGTATACAGCATAGTGATTCAATTTTTCATATATATGTATATGTGTGTATATATAAATATACATACACACACGTATATATACATGACACATGTCATACGATATCACTTATATATGGAATCTATAAAAAATGACACAAATGAACTCATTTATGAAACAGAAAGAGACTCAGACATAGGAAACCAACTTCTGGTTACCAACGGGGAAAGTGGCAGGGGGACAAAGTAAGAGTTTGGAATTAGCAGATACACACTGCTGTGTATAGAATGAACAAGGTCCCTCTGTATACCACAGGCAGCTATATTCAATACCTTACAATAACCTATAATGGAAAAGAATTTGAATTCAAACCTTACTTCCTTTGCTCATCTCCTTTTCTTTTTAGTTGTAAAATCTGGGCTACTTACTTAACCGCTCAGCTTCAGTTTATTCATCTCTAAAATAGCGTAAGTATTCCTACCTCACAGAGCTGCGCTGAGTACTTCATGTGATAATGAATGTAGAGTATTTATCATGACTAGATATTTTTGTTATTGCTAATATTATGATTTATTTTATCAGTTCCAATGTCATTGTTATTCTGTGCGTTTGTGGGGATCCAGCATGGTCAATGATGACTCTTCACTTTTAGGGCAGCGGAGGACCGTTGCCATGACGCTGTGTGCTGGCATATGCTCCTATCATCATACCCCAAGTCCCAGAAGATGCAAACTATGACACACATTTCCAAGAGGCCAACAATAGTTCTTTACCTTTCAAGTCCACTGTTACAAACTGCTCCATGTGAAGGGCCGGGCCCTCGCACTTTGATCCATTCTTTCTGAATTCAGTTCAAGAATTCTAAGTACAAAGGCTGAAAAGAAAAACACTTAAATCTACTTTATTTATTTTTTATTACTGTTCCCTCCCACTCCACAACCCCACCCCCAAAGCCATCAAGCTGAAAGCAGAAAGGTAAGCTGTGTGCAAATCAGCATGACAGGCAGAGGTGTGGTTTTTCAGTTCTTGCTGTGGCCTGGACAACACAGTCCCTGCTCTCCCAGGCCAGTCCTGCCAAGGGAGAGGCAGAGAAAATGCCGCAGTCAGCACGAGATGGCACAGGGGGCTGCTTCTGAATCCTGACAAGTTGAATCACTGCTAGGAAAGAACTCTTACTGAAATTACAGAACTCTTGTCATTAGTTGCAAAGCTAAACTGGCAGCAGCAGCAAGCATTTCTCAGTCCTTACATGCTCCCGTCCCACCAGCTGTAGCTGGGATGAGTAACCTGGTCCTCATGTTGGTGCCTTTCCTAAGAGGTAAATATCCTAAGAAACAATATTAGCAGAAAAAAAATACAGATTTTTTGTAATAGCGCAACACTTTTCTGAACTGATTTGTAAAAATAACTTCACACACACATATTTCCTTCCTTCCTTTTAAATGCAGGAAAGCTGCAGCAACATGGATGGATCTAGAGATTATCATATTAAGTGAAGTCATACAGAGAAAGACAGATGTCATATGGTATCATTTATATGTGGAATCTAAAAAATAAAGACACAAATCTTATCTATAAATCAAACATAGATCCACAGACATAGCAAACAAACTATGGCTACCAATGGGGAAAGGGCAGAGAAGGGAAAAATTAGGAGTTTCGGATTAGCAGATACACACTACTGTATATAAAATAAATAAACAATAAGGACCTACTGTTTAGCACAGGCAACTATATTCAATGTCTTATAGTAACATATAATTGACAAGAATCTAAAAAGAAAAAAAATGTATATATATATAACTCGTTTTACTGTACACCTGAAAGTAACATTATAAATCAACTACAAACTTCAATTAAAAAAAATTAAAATGAATAAATAAATAAATAGAACAAATAATAAGAAGGAGAAAATAAAAGCAATTGTATGGGATCCAGGTAGAAACCTGAATTCAGGACCTAGGTTCATAACTGCCTCAGCACAGGACTAGGTTTCACCCACACACCTTCTCTTTGGCCAGCAGTTGCTGAGCGAGGCTGAACCTACACAGCTGGACGTGGGGCATGTCCTTCATGGAATTCTCCAAAGAAAGGGTTGAAGGTCTGGGACTGGAGGTACTGGAGAGAAGCAGAATCAAATGACTAATACTCAAGGAATATTTACGGTTAACTAGACTCTTCCCGGGGTGGTTTTACTAAGTCATCTTTCTATCACTTCAGCCCAGAGCAAGTGCAAGAGTGGCAGTGATAGAGATTCCGGTAGGTCGTGGAGGGGGCAGGGATGAGGATGGGAAGGGGGCTGGGCCCTCTCAGGAAGCTGTGCAGTGGAGACTGGGAAGTCCAGTGTGTGTGTGTCCAGTCCAGTAATGTGAGCTCACGTTTTCTCCAAATTCTTTGTACTGTGGACACTGATGAAAGCAAGCCAATCTTTTCTAAAATGCTTGCCGTTGGCAGCAGGGGAAATGAGAACACAGCTGATTCATCAAAAATCTTTCACAACTATTATATAATTCAATTAAGCAAGTATAGACTAACATAGACAATTTTTTTTAAAAACGTACATTTTAATCCCTGATCCCCGTGGTCATGCACTTAGAAGAACCCAGCATGTATGTTCTCTTGTGGTGTTTCAGTTCTGTACAGCAGACGTTCATGCAGTACAGTCACCTCGTGGTTAAATGGCTTGTGCTTTTCTAACTCACAAACCAAATGAGAACTGATCGTGGGTCAATGCCTGAGTTCATTTACACCTATTAATGGTTTCTGTAAACTGTTGTTTGCCTAGAGCCTAGGACAGTTCCTGACACATGTAGCAGACACTATAAATATTTCCATTTTTTTGGTTTGATGTTTTACTATTTTCTTATTTTCTCTTTTAAATTTTTTTTATTGAAGTATAGTCAGCTTACAATGTTGTGTTAATTTCTGATGTACAGCAAAGTGATTCAGTTATACATATATATATTCCTTTTCATATTCCTTTTCATTATAGCTATTACAAGGTATTGAATAGAGTTCCCTGTGCTGTACAGTAGGACCTTGTTATTTATCTATTTTATTTATAGTAGTTAGTATCTGCAAATCTCGAAGTCCCAATTCATCCCTCCACCCTCCCCACCCTTGCCCCCCGGTAGCCATAAGTTTGTTTTCTATGTCTGTGAGTCTATTTCTGTTGTGTAACCTATCAAATGTAAAGTTATATGGCTTGAAAACTTCACTAATAGGTCGTATTGGTACCATTTGCCTTAGGTATTGATCCTGAAAGCTGCCTCATTTAGGGGAAAGCAGGAAAAGGAAGAGGGGAGGAGGATGAGCATTTTCAATTCCTTCTTGGGTAGATTGTTAATTTGGGAGAACAGTTTGAAATAGGTGAAACTTTCCTTGCCATCTTCATACATTTCCTTTGTAGGAAGGCTCACAAAGCAAGCTTTTCAGGTTTGCAGCATGAATGTTCTCTAGAAGAATTCAGATTTTCCACAGTAATGCCATAACAGTAGTAGAAACATCAGGGAGTGATAAAATAGAGAATTTTTTTTTTTTTGGTTTATTCTTTGTTTCTATTTCTCTCCAACTTGGCTGTTGCTTTCATGGGGCAGATTTTTACACTGGAGAGTTCCCGTATATAAATTTATAAAGTTGTAGGCATGGTGTGTATTTGTGTATGTTCTTATATTTCAAAAGTGTTTCAAGGCTCTTGTAAAAAAGGTATCCTGAAGTCATTTTTATCAATATAAGTTATCATAAAACTGTCTCAAATATACTTACATGGTGAAAATATATTCACTTAGGTAGATGTTCAATTATTTTTATAAAAATTTCATGTGGAGTTTTTCCTCTATTAATCTGCTGGTGCACAAAGGAAGAAAGCATGTGACTTACAAATTAAGTGCAGAGAAGAATCCATGCAAATAAGAATAGAAAATGGAGACCTGCAGAGTAGCCTCCACATATGGAGTAAATGCTGCCCCGAAACATTGTCCAGAAAGTGAATTTCTCCATAGTGAACCTTTTGGCTTTCATTCTACTTACTGGACTGAACACATACTTTGCCAGGGGTAGAAAAAGAGCCATAAAGAAAACAGATGCTTGCTGAATTCATAATGTCAATTTCTTGTTCATTATCCACTCTGCTTCCTAATGTCCTTTGTCTTCTTCCCCACATGGAAACCCTGGGGGTAATGTGGAAGGAGACTGCAAATTATTCCCAGGGAAGCTCCTATAAGACTTTCCAGCTTAATTAAGATGGAGATTATTTCTTGTCTGGACCCTGTCTTCTTCTTTCTGACCCTCAACCCAGTCCCCATCTCCTGTCTTTCCCCTACTGGGTACATTCCTTTACTCCATATATTGCCAGGGGAGGGCTGGTTATAACACTCATCCAGCTGAACTGTACCTAGGAACTGCTCCTTTAGAAATAGAAAGACGAGCAAGACATATTCTGCAAGTGGGCTTCTAAGCTTGGAGCCCTTTGTTCCTTCTGAACACCATTCATTTGACCCTAGGAAATGTTCCACAAATGCAGGGTTAGGGTAACGCACGCCTGAAACTACACTCTTGACTTATAAATCTCATAACACAAAATGCTGTACACAAGGTCATGAAGCAGAAATCCTACATGGACACATAAAATACTCCAGCTTTATTTATTTAAAGAATTAACCTTTCTCTCGTAGACAGCTGGAATTTCTATCAGTTCCACTTAACTGAGGTATCTCGTGTATAATTGCCACGCTGCCCCTACTCAAATAAGAGACATTCTCAATTCACTCTGGAGCCTCCAGTAGTGTCTGTCACAAAAATAGGACCCTTGGCTGCTTTTGCCTCCTTTGAACAAGTGTTTGTTAATTTTTATAATTCGCCGAGTTTTAATGAACAGCAGTTCTGTTTGTGTAAATCACAAGATTTAATTAGAGAAGAGGAATCCAAATGATGCAAATAAAAGTCTGTGCATAATAAAATATTAATTGCCTTTAAAAATACAATAGTGCCCCAGTATTCTATTACACTCCAGCGGGAAATGCTGCAAGCAACAGCGTGCAGGGCCGCAGCTCGGCCGCCGGCACGGCCGCTATGGACATCTGCCCGTGACCCTGAAAGGCCGGAGGACCGGCTGCCCTGGTCATGTCACTGACGAGGGCGCCTTCTGGCTTGTTTCTGTCGGGGGTGGAGCACTTACCAGGACCTCATTGTCCAGTCTTTTCACTTTTGTACCTTTTTCTACAAACCTCTGAAACCCAGAGTACAGGGAAGAATGTCATCTCTCAGGATTTGGGGCTAGGTGAAAAATTACCTGGGGGAAAGTGAATGAAAGGGAAGGAACTGTGGACGAGGGCTTGACGTTTTGGTCCTGCCATTCAGGGGCTGCCTCCCTCCCAGGCCCTGTGACCTCGGGGACACAGCTTCACCTGGTGGGGTCTCTGAATCTTTGTCTGTAGACTGAAGGGAGGGATGAGTTCCAGATCTCTTTGATTTTTACTCATTTCCATATTCTAGTTAATATCTTTTTTTTTTTTTAAATCGAGTTTTAGGAGAAGGTCAGTGCAGAACAAAAATAAGTGATGTATTTTTGGTAATAAAATGTACTTTCTAAATAGAGTACATAAGAAATACGTGTAAGGTCTAAAGTAGTACCTTGTAATTTTGCATAGTGTTTTATAATTTCAAAGATCTGTTTTATATGTATTATTTATTTGATTATAACTATCGTTCTAAGGATCCCATAAGATCAAGTAATATTCTGTATGAAGGGAACTTGTAAAGTCTAATGCTGAACGAGTACTGGCAGTATTGTTATTAGAATATATAAAATTGATAAACAACAAGGTCCTACTGTATAGCACAAAGAACTATATTCAATACCTTGTAAAGGCCTATAATAAAAATAACATGAAAAGGAATATGTATGTATAAATGAATCACTATGCCACGCACCAGAAATTAACATAGCACTGTAAACTGATTATAGTTTAAAAAATTAAAAATAAATAAATAAATGAATAAATAAAAGACCTAAACGTGAAATGCTAAAAGAAGAAATAAACAGATTGAACTTTTGTAACCTATATGAGTCCAGAATCTTAAAAGTTGAAATTCATATTTGATTCCTATGTTATATCATCAGTTTATTTTAACTTCTACCATCTGCAGAAATATGACGCTTATAGGGTGACCAATAGTGTGTTGCAATAAATGCCTTCTCATTTTGGCAGGGGGTGTATGTATGTGTGTGTGTGTGTTGGGGGGCTGGGGATCCATTTGACCCCACTCTCGGCTTTGCTTTCTCCCCTCAAAGTGAAGCTGACCAATACATCCTCAGGCCCCCCGCCCCGCATCCAGCCACGTGGAGTGTCCAGGCAGACTGCCCCGCTCAGGGAGGAGACCTACCAGCGGTAACAGCAAAGGAAACCCTCACCAGCTACACGTCCTTCTGTTTTCAAGATGAACTGAAAACCAAAGGTTACCGGCCTATGAGGAGAACAAGCAACACGGAAGCAAAGTACTCAATAAACAGAAACACTTGTTCCAGAGGAAAAAGATCATTCACAGCCCCACATAGTTTTTAGAGATTCCTCACTTACCTTCTCAGAGACATTTGGGAAGTTTCAGGCTATCAAAAAAAGGACCAAAGAACATGAAAGAGCTCTTAAGAGATTAAAAATATGAAAGCTGAAATTAAAATAAACTAGGAAATATTAATAGGACATATTCACATGGCACTCGCCACATTCAGGTCCTGTTTTATGTTCTTCACATGTATTAGCTTACTCATCCTCACAGCAGCACTGAGACGGGTATGCCCTTTTATAGTGAGAAACCTGACACAGACAACGTGAAGTGACTGACACATGTTTTCCAGCGAGTGAGTGGCAGGACTGAGATACCAGCCCAAGGAGTCTGCGTCCGAAGACCTGGAAGTTATGCATTTAACTCTACTCCTTCCCAAGACAGGGAACGAAGAACAGGTGATTTTAATAAGATTCCAGAGAGAGAGAAACAGAAAGTCATCTATCTACAAGTTGGTAAAGAAGAGAGGTACCAGATTTCTTTTCAGCTACGCTATAGAGAGCCATAAGGCACTTATATTCCGAGACCAAATAATTTCCAATGCAGATTCTGTACCAAACCAAGCAATCAATCAACCACACATGAGGACAGAATAAAGGCCTTTTATGACATACAAGGACTGGATAATATGATCTCTTCGAAACCTCTCTCAGGAAGTATATGGAGGTGTGCAACATCAAACTGAAGAAGTAAAACAAACAAACAAAAAGAGTGATGCATAAGATCAAGGAAACATCTGACAACTTAGGAGGAAAAAAAAAAGAAAGAAAGAGAGGAGGGCAGGGATTCCCAGTATGCTACCTGGCAGCAGTCCATGAAGTAAATTAGTTCCAATGGGAGCAGGAAGTAAGAGTCTCCAGACAGTGATGTGAAGGAAAGAGAGAAAAAAGAAATTGAGAGAACAGAAAGTTGGAGCTGTTCTGGAAAAGTGAAAATATAATGAAGGTATAAAAAGCTATAAACTAAAAATCATTTTAGCAGCCATCAGAATAGCAGAAATGGATTCAATGTGTTTGAAGTACACACGGAACTGAAAAGTGGCATAATTCTGAGAAAGTGAAGGAGGGTAAGAAAAGAGAATCCATTTGATATTGACATTCAGAACATTCTCTTTAGAATATAGCTCAGCAGTGATTGAATCAGGCCCACTAGTCCCAGTACCCCTGCTTGGGCCAGCAGTGGACAGTAGATGCCCAGTCGTAGATATGTTTATACTGATCCTTAAATTTAGAGTCAGTCGGTGTTCACAGAAGGCTTCAATGTGGTTATAGTTTAGACTGTAAATCTGACCTGCATCGATAGTATGAATGTTATCAGGTAGCTCAGAGAAGGAGGAATGAAAGAGGATTAGGAAAAGTTGAGGGAAATGTAGACGTTCTAACACACTTATCTGACAAAAGGAAGAATCAAGACACACTTTTCAGTTATCAAAACTAGAAACTGGAGTTTAAAAGTTAACTAATAGAAGAATTTAAAATAGAACTGATAATCATCAATCATAAGGGGAAGACGGAGAGGAGAATGCATGTAAATGTTCCTGTATCATAAGGGCAAGGAAATAGATGCTGTCCTGTCTGGTATGTGGTTTACGGAGACGACACTGTAAGAGTCAAACCCAGTCCTTCAATGAGCAGAGGCAGTGGAACTAAAGTTGATAAGGGAAGTCATTTGGACCATTAAGTTTCACCATAAGTTTCTGTACTTTGTTACCCTGTCCATTTTGATTAAAGTAAAACTTTAAAATATGATAATATTTTTGAGATAAGATATGCTTATTCTAATTTTCTAGGTTTTTTTTCTTTTTTTATTGAAGTATATAGTCAGTTACAATGTGTCAGTTTCTGGTGTACAGCATAAGGCTCTAGTCATACACATACATACATATAGCTGTTTTCATATTATTTTTCATTAAAGGTTACTACACTAATTTTCTAGTTTTCTGAAGCTAAGGATATTTCAAAGTGTCAATTTGTTATCAAGGTTAAAAATAGGAGGGGGAGGGTATAGCTCAAGTGGCAGAGTGCATGCTTAGCACGCACGGGGTCTCAGGTTCAATCCTCAGTACCTCCTCTACAAAATAAATAATAAAACCTAATTATTTCCCCCTGCCAAAAAAAATACAATAATAAATTAATTTTAAAAAACAGAAGGGGAAATGTGCTGCATCAGTATAACCCCAAAGATCCTGTCCTTTTGAGAGTTGGTTCCCAGACCACATGGTTGAATTCCTAAGATGACACGTGGTAATGGGGCAAATGCCCTTCGTGGTTTGGGTCAATATGTAATCAGTATTGTAATATCTGAACAGTGAGGATATATATGACCCGTGCATAGTGGAATAAATAAAAAGGCAAGTCTTTATCTTCCAAACAGTCACCACATATAAAGAAAAGGCTAAAAGTTACAGTTGAAGGCATTCACTTCTTTCAGTTTTGAGTATGTGTTAACCTGAGATGCAAAGAGGTAAAGGGATTCTAGCAAAGATTTGGAAGATGTGAGCCTTGAGGAATTACACTGTGAGTTGGCCCAGGCACTCTACTATTCCTGTGATTCAATTTTCTCATCTACATACGAAAGTAGGAGGGGAAGAAAGAAGGTAGGGAAAGAAGGAGGGAGGGATGGAGAAAGGACAGAAAGAAGAAAGGAAAAGGGAAGAAGGAACTTGAATAGATTGGCTCTGAAGTTCTGTTCTGAGCGAGAAAGATGGTTTATATTGAACTGAAACGACAGTTGGTTTGTAGAGACAGGTGGCAAGATTAGAAAGCTTTGAGCCTGAGAGCAGAGATGTATATTTTAGTCATGAAGCTTCTGGGAACAGGGAGTCCCTGAAGGCTTAAGAGGTAGGTGGTAGGATTCAGTGTCACTGAGTACAGGCAAGAGAAATAAAACAGAAAATGCTTGAATGCGCTGGTAATTTATTAATGCGTCAAAACTATATTAAGTTATAGTCAAACGGCATTGCTAGAAGCTTTAGAGATTCTAAAAGACAGATAAGATACAAGCACTGATTTAAAGACATTTACACAGAGACAAGGAGATAAGGCACAATGCTTGCAAGTTTAAACATATACGAAATCAAATACACGTGCCAAGTCTATTGCAGACAATACGTGGTTTTGGATTTCAGAAGAAAGACCACTTTCGTCTGTTGTAATGAGGGAAGATTTTAATAGAACATAAGGAGCTAGAGATGGGGTTTTAGGAAATCCGAGAAAAATAAGCTCTGTGATGCAGTAAAAGAGAAATTAGTGAAGTGGAGGTAATGAAGATTCATCCCAACTTAGAATTTCTCCGGAGGTTGACTGAGACTCTGTTGAGACTTCATGGTAACTCAGCCTCTTTCTCTGTCTCTCAAAGAGGCTGCTTGAAACGCTAGACTTGGTGGGCGGGTAACAGCCTTCATATGATCTTTCAGGGAAACCTGAGTCACTTTAACTGAGAAGTAGTATTAGGTTTTGTCCCTGAAGATGTTTTTCAGGCTTGTGACTTACTGCATGGGATCCAGAAGCAGTTGTGTATCTGTAAGACTCTTGATCTCTGACCCTCCATTTTCATCTTCATTCATTCTTAAATACCTTGTGACAACTTGGCAAGAGTGGCTGTTGCCCATACTTCTCCTCAAGCAACTGGCTCAGCAGGTAAGGTCCGCTTTCAAGTTATCAGAGACAGCAATTCTACCAGATTTTTTTTAACTGAAGTATAAACTGATTTACAATGTTGTGCTAATTTCTGGTATAAAGCATACTGAATCATACACACACACACACACACATATATTCCTTTTCATATTCTTTTTTATTATAGGCCATTATAAGGTATTGAATATCCTTCCCTGTGCTATACAGTGGACCTTGTTGTTTATCTATTTTATATAGAGAAGTTAGTATCTACAAATCCTGAACTCCCAATTTATTCCCCCCACCTCATTTCCCTGCTGATAACCATATTTGTTTTCTGTGTCTGTGAGTCTGTCTCTGTTTTGTAAACAAGTTCATTTGTGTCTTATTATTATTTTTTTTTTAGATTCCACATATAAGGGATATCATATAGTATTTTTCTTTTTCTTTCTGGCTTACTTCACTTAGTATGATGGTCTCCAGGTCCATCTATGTTGCTGCAAATGGCATTGTTTTATTCTTTTTATGGCTGAGTAGTATTCCATTGTGTGTGTGTGTGTGTGTGTGTGTATGTAGACACACACACACACACACCTATATATACACACACACACACACACATATATACACACAACTTCTTTATCCAGTTGTCTGTCGATGGACGTTCAGGTTGCTTCCATGTCTTGGCTGTTGTCAATAGGGCTGCTGTGAATATTGGGATGCACGTATCTTTTCAAATTAGAGTTTTCTCTGGGTACATGCCCAGGAGTGGGATTGTTGGATCATAGAAAGTCTATTTTCAGTTTTTTAAGGAATTTTCATACTGTTTTCCATAATGGCTGCACCAAACTACATTCCCACCTCCAGTGTAGGACTGTCCAACTCGGATCTGTGGTTTTTCCAGTCTCAGAGATCAGTTTTAGCGCCATCTGCTGTCTGACTGATTTTTTGTTCTGGCGACTCTACCCTTCCAGTAACATTTTTTATAATAAGTTTGGCCACATTGGGAATATTTCCATTCCAACCAGCAGGAACAAACACATTAAGAGGTTCATTCTAAACATACCATACATCCTTTCTACTACCTTCTGATGACTAGAACTGTCACATGATCATTCCTAACTATGGGGAGTTTGGGAGGCAAAGTCTAGCTTTGTGCCCAGAAAGAAGGGAAAAATCCATGTAATGATCCAGCTAGCAGTGCCTGGCACAAATGGAGACGGTGCTGTGATAGACTGGAATACGTGCCATGGAGGAAGGTTTGGCATGGAAGTGTTCGTGTCGTGTACTTTCCACCTTTGCCACCATCAACAAAATTAGAGACAACTGTCAGCCAATATTCGTTAATGTTTATAAATGGCCCTTTGAAAAAAAAAGTAAGTTCCTCTCAATAGATTAGTCCCCATCTTTAAAAATAACTCTCTATTAATAACACTTTTCAGATAAAATTTGGATCAAAATGACAGCTCAAAATTCAAAACAGGCACTAGAGCATCTCTTACCAAAAGCCCAGTTTTAGAATATCCCTCATTTTAAAATCCTGCTGTCTGTTCTCTAATTCCACATTTCACAAATATTTCAGAGGCAATATAATCTTCAGTTTATTTCCAATTCCTAAGCTTTCCCTGGGGCGCTTGTCTCTCTGTAGGGCATGAGTAACTAGGAACTTTGGGCTGATGCTCTCCAAGTTCAGGTTCATGGTGGGGGTGAGAAATTGCCCACGAAGAAACTGCAGTTCTCATCCTTGTCACTGAGCATAAAATAATTCGGGCCTCCAGGGTTAATGGTAACATTAGAATCACTTGAGGCTCAGGTAAGAAAATTGTAATTAAAAAGGAAATAGAGTTTGAGATATAGCTGAACTTTATTATATAAAAGTACAGTCTAGCATTTCCTCCTTCACCTTGGAGCCAAGTCTCTGAAGGTGCTGGGGTTTCTGATACCCAGAAAATGCCCTGATGAGGGAAGGGGGGGCAGAGGGAGAATTAAGTAGACCACTGCCAGAGTTCTGCCCTGAATTTTATCAAATAATTAAAGCCTTCTTGCCACCTATTTCAAGTTTCTCTACTTTTTGTTTCATCTGAGCTCAATTTTCCTCCCATCGGCTCCTGAGCAAGGAGCTTTCGGCCTCAGTTCCTCCTGAGCAATCATTCTTTCCTGAACCCCTCCTGAGTTTTCCCCCAATCCCCTCATTAAGGAGGTTAGCCAAGTAGGCAGAATATCTCTAGTTTTTGTTTTTGTCCTGTTTTATTTTTATAATGACAATTGCATGGCCTGGCAGTGTTTTCTTCTTCCTTCTCTGTGATAGACGGAAATAAACAGACTGCCATCTGATAAAGGTCAGCTTTGAAACATAGCTGCCTGTTGTGTTTGTGGAGCAGGCCGCGGTACACCCCAACCCCTTCCTGACTACTGATAGAATTTAAAATCCAATTAAAACCCTTAGCCTCCTCTTTTAATCCTGAAGGGCTTAGGGACCCAGCCTCCTCAGAAATGGCCTCCGGAAGCCATCTCCCGCGTCCCACGTTCAGTCACCCCTGGCTCTCAGCAGTTGTTTATTTCTAGGATTAAATTGAAAAGACCGCAACGAAGTCATTTTAGACATGAAGACCCAAGAGCATAGACCCTCGCTTCCCGCGTATCCACCTGAGTCTTGCTGTAGTAATTCACGGCGCAGCACACAAAACTTCCTCCCTCAACAGGCTTGCTAGCTTGGCATCCTAAGTCTGCCAATGCCTGGTTTTTTTCCCCACTTGCATTCACATAGTTTAAATGGAGTAGAGCCTGGGAGAAATTGATTTCCCCCTGTTGCATTATACTCACATGCTTCCCTGATCACATAGCAATACCGAGCGCCTAGCAATAGGGCAATTTTAATCAACACCACACAGCTCTGTCTGGGAAGCGTGCGACTGGGAAAGGTGGGGACCTTCAATGCATCTGTTTATTTATTAGCCCCTTTGACAAGAGAGACCCGGGGCGTGGGGTATATCACACACCTGCCACAGGTGCTCGGGTTCCCAGCAGCGATGCGCCCTCACCTGGGAGCTCAATTGCAGCCGTGGTTTGCGTTTCTCTTTGTCGAACTTCTGCCCCCCTTGACACCTCAGCTCTGCCACGGACTCACTGGGCCAGAACCGCTCTTCTTTGTGTTTGTGCACGTGGGGTTAAGGGAGTAAAAACAGTTAGGGAGGAGTATTTACCCTTATGAAATCAAGTCCTGGAAGAGTAGGGGCTGAACAGCACGTGACTGCTGATGGGGCGTTTCCTTTCACTCAGACGTTCCAGGAGCTAGAGCATCACACGTGGGCTTCAAACCCTGGCCCCGGATCCAGTGTGGCATCTGTCCTCTCCATGCTACTGCGTGGTGGCTAAGCGGCAGAGCAATCCCTTTGCAGACAATTTACATGTAGGGAAATTTTGCAAAGCACTGAAAGGAGTTTCAAGTCCTCTCAGAAAGTCCACAGGGTTCAGTGAAAATAGAATCTAATCAACCTGTAAAAATTGAAATCCCACATCTATCGCATGGCTTGATTTGATTTGAGGGAACTTCTTTTCGATTCCCAAGCAACAAAATGAGTTGACTGTCTCTGTCTTCAGGAACTTTATCTGCACCTGTGTCTGCTTTTCTCAGCCTCCTCCTCTTCATTCTTTGCCTTCTTCTTTCGGGCTTCTGAAAACGTCCTAACTGCTCCTTGGCTCGGGTACAATTCATCTTTACCTTGGCCATCGGGGCTTTCCTGCTAACGCAAGCAGGAGGAAAGCCGTCCTATCGCTTCTCTCCTACTATGCTCGGCGCTTCGCTGCCCATCCTGTTCCGTGTTCTCCTTTCCCTGAGTTTCATGCTTGCCCCCTGATTCCCAGGGTTTTACAAGGACATGGCGAGGAACCATTTCTTAATGGTGAGGCGGATTAGGGAAATATTCAAAGCCACATGGACTTAATCTTGAGTGTTTTGAGGAACACAGTTCCATTACATAACCAGAGTACGGACGTCACATAAAGTAGCGGGTGTGGCATATATCATGATTCCGATGTGCAAGTAACTATTGAAGATGCTTGGGAGGAAATACGTGGTTTTTTTTTTTTTCCCCTCTATGATATTCACTTTATTTTTTGATGCAAAAATGAAATTTAATGCTTGCATACATTGCATTGACTGGATTTTGTGATAATCTGTAAAACCTGTTGTTCGTAATAGTTCCATCAGCTTCTGTGTCATTAGACAGGCCCTCCCAATACCTACTCCAGCCCCCAGAGTGTGTACCTAGTGTGATGTCTTACAGCCCATTCCTTTATGCAGTAACACGAACAGCCCTTTAGTCAGAGAAACTATAAGGTCATACATAATGCACTAGCTCATTACAGAGATAAAAAGAGAACTATTTTTTTTTAATCATTTAAGAATGTAGGAATACCACATAGAACTCATCAGAATTTTGCTAGAGTCCAGGCCTCTTTACTCGAAAAAACTTGCAGCGGGACGTTAGGGAGCATGGTTTATCGTCACGTTGCAGAGACAACCCCAGAGGCAAGGGTGCCTTCCAGCCCCACGCCAGCGCGCAGGTCAACTGTGACAGCGGAGAGCATCGGTGACGGCCCGCTCCTCCTCTGTCCACCCCCTGCTGCCGTCTCCCGTCTGTCCCCGTGTCCCCGGACAGAGCTCTCCCGGGTGGGTGCTGCTGGGCTGCTGAGCACTAACGAGGCCGCAGTCCGAGGGGGGGGGAACGGTGTTCCCGTCTCATCCTCCCGCTCAGCAGGAGCGGGGGGTGGGGGGTGGGGCGCTCCGCTGGGTTCCGGAAGCATTTCTGGAGGAGAAAAGTTGTTGCAGCCAGCCGACCCGACTCGTCTGACCCTCAGCTTCCATCTGCCTTGAAACTAAGCTTTGCTTTTATTCTTTTTCCTTTTCTTTTTGTTTTCTTTTTTCTCTTCTTCGTCTGCCTTCCTCCTTCCTTCCTCCCTTCCTCCCTTCCTTCCCTCCTTCCCTTCTCTCTCTCTCTCTCCCTCCCTCTAACTCTCTCTCTCCCTCTCTCTCTCTCTCCCTCTTTCTCTCTTATAACCAGGGGTGGTAACTATAAAAGTAATAGTTAATGCTGGCCTGTGTCCCTGTGTAGCAGTTGAGTACATCTGGGTGTCAGGGGACCAGTGTGTCTGGGGACCAGTGTGTCTGGGGACCAGTGTGTCTGGAATTACATTAACAAAGAGCTCCCATTTTAGGATTCTGAAGCCTAAGACTACACCTTGGAACATTTTTCCATTTTTTAAAAAAATTTTGTGCTCATATATCTTCACATACTTCCTCTCTCCTATAATATAAGGAGCGATAACAAGAGGCAATTTGCACACTGTTTATCTCTGCTTTAATTACAACATATTGCAGGAGGGGGCATTATTTTCAAACGATTTCCTTTTTTCTCAGTCCCAACTGCTTCTCATCCCACAGCAAATATTCGCTTACCTTTTTTTTAAGCCATCTGTAGTTTATAAAACACCTTTAAGCTATTGTTTTAAAGTTTCATACCTTTTAATGTTTTCCTATTTATTTCCTGCTGATATCAACATATACCCTGCCAAAAACCAATCTTTCGTGGATCCTAACATATTCATATCGAACATTTGATCCAGAGAGTTTACAGATAATAAGCAGAGTAAACATCTTTGAGGGCTAGATAATTTTTAATATTTATGGAGAGCTCATTTATGTGTTGCAATTCCTATGATGAGTTTAGTTATTCAAGACTGTCTACTGCGAGTCCTTGCAGTGGGCTCCATCATGGGAGAGTTTTGAGGATTGACTGCTAAACTGTTTGTTAATTGGGATTTCAACCATGAGGGAGACTTGCAAGAATTTGAGCACTGTGCAAGGTATCTGTGGAAAGGAGTTGATCTCATGCATGTTAAAATTGTCATATGCCAAATGTATTATAGAAAAATAATTTCCACCTTTGAGAGAAATATCCAAAAATAAAGCAAATGTATTTCTAGTATAAGGCAATTAAATGTTTTTACTATGAAAAGATGTCAATGCTTGGCTAAGCCTTTGGAAGACAAGAAAAATGTGATAACTGTGGAATTCAAACTGTCTCACTAGTGTATTCCACTCTTTAGAATGTGTTAGTGCCTGGAAACAATTAGTCACAGGTTCACGTTCGTATCTGTGCATTTTATGGCAGGAAACTGGTCCAAGGTTTTTTTAAAAATTCAGCACGCCTCTCCCAGTCAGTTCCCCCTTAAAGTCACATAAAGTGAACTGGCTGGGACAGAAAGAACATAAACTAATACATTTTGTTTTCCTGAACTGGTAAATAAATTAGCAATAAGTTTAAGGTTCAAAGATCCGACAAGCATTTTAGAGATCATGTAGCTTCACTGTTTCTTAAACTAAGTCCTGAATAAACTAAACAAACAAAATCCACCTGTTGATATAACCTAGTTTGTGGCAAAATCAGGATTAAAATCCAACTCTCATGTAGTACCTGGAGGAGTGTGAATCTGGAAATTAATCTTTTTTTTTTAAATTGAAGTATAGTTAAGTTATAATGTTATGCTAATTTCTGATGTACAGAATAATGATTTGTATCTATATGTGTTTTTTTTATTATAGGCTATTACAAGGTATTGAATATAGTTCCCTGTGCTATACAGTAGGACCTTGTTGTTTATCTGGTTTCGTGAAGATTTTCCTTGTAGTTCCAATTGTACAAGATCTTCTGCCAAAGCTCAGTAGGTATTCTGTGAGAATTATTACATATGTAGATGCATTTTTGATGTATTTGTGGGAAAGGGTGAGCTCTGCGTCCTTCTATTCTGCCATCTTGATGCCCAGAGTAGAAAGTAATCTTAATAAATGGCCCAAATAGGTGAAAATATGAATTTGCAATTACTATCCCTGCTTATGAACTACCACTCCATTTTTCTCTCCTGTCCTCTCAAGCACATTATTACTTTTGAGAGAGCCAGCATCCCCATTGGTAGGTAAGATCACTCTTTGCCCAAGAAAGGTAGTTGTAGGAAGAGAGGCTTCATGCTTTTTATCCTGTTATTCTCTTTTCCTTTTCGTTTTCTGCCTCACAAATTCCATTTAGATCCAGAAATCAATACTGAGGGTAATTATTTTACAGCAGAAGCAGCAACCTTCTTCCCTTACCTAGTAGCAGTTGGAAAATCATTGGAGAAGTAATTGGAAGTTGGTCATGGCACCATTATTTTGTTCTGTGTTCTTGTAAGCTTCATAAACATATACCTTTGATCAGCTATTAATTGGTCAGAATGATGCTATGGATTTCCATGCACATTTCACTTTGTGCCACATAAAAAAATTATAGTTTATTTCTTGTTGAGATTGTAGGTAATTATCCTGCAGAAAGTATCAATGAAGCATAGATAACAGAGTTCCTCGGCACAGAAGTGCTGTGTTATCCAGAAAATTCTCTAGAACAATGAAGCTGAAAAACAAAAATCTTTCCCCTTGGGACTATATGGTTTTCCCAACACCAGAAAGAAAAATAACTTGATCAGGCACAGATCTGAACAAGAAGATGCAAAGAATAGAGCTTAAGGGAAAAAGTAATTCAGATGAATAAAAATCCATAGGTTACAAACCTTAATGTGACCAAGTGTAAGGCTGTCTGTAGATCCAGGAAGCAGGGACCAATGTCTCTGTGTTGCCAACAGCCACCCAATGCCTGCCCCGTGCTCACTATTTAATAAACTGTTGTTGAAGTAATTAATTGATCAGCTAGCCAGTTAGTCAATAAAAGAAGGGGTTTTTTTTAACTCTGAATAATTCATATATATCACATGAAATGATTAAAAATGTATAGGTAAGTGATTTGGTGATAATACTCCTGGTAATTCGAACAAATGATTAAAAATGTATAGGTAAGTGATTTGGTGATAATACTCCTGGTAATTCGAACAAATCAGCAAAACTAGAGTATATAAAGTTGGGCTCTTGACTAGCTGAGGAAAGTGGAACGTGGAGTTGGACTTTCATGTGTGTAACACTTCCTCAAAACCTGCAGAGAAACAAGTAAAAGTCCTTTAACTGACTTGTGTAGATGATAGGTACCTTGTTTCCTACTTCACTTGACCCTGCAAAGCCAGTTTAATGACACTTTTGCACATTACTTCCTATCTATTCAGAAGACATAGGACAGGCTATCAGTTTTACATATAATGAAAATTTTCAAAGGTAAAATGCTAAATGTAGTTGGGTTAGGGACTCGAGCTTAATGCTTCTCTCAAACAAGGTGCCAGCATCCCTCAAGCCTTGCTGTGAGCTATTATCTGTCGGGGCACAGTGTTGGCAACCTCTGTTAACCTGGGCCATCAAGATATGAAAGAGTTTACGTAAAATTTTTCAGGAGTAGTGAAATTATTTTTCCTCTACTTGGAGCCTTTACAGTTCAGACTGAAGATCATTGAAAAATTCATTCTGCATTTCTGTGTTCATTTAACTTTAATCCAGGGAACATAATTTAGACTTTCTTGGTGACACATTATGGGGATACATGTCATCATATCAAAACTTTGACATGGGCATGGGGACAGATGACATGAGTTTGTCATCATCTCTCACCCAGCTGTGGCCTTCTGGGTCCTACCCCCCACAACACAGCTGAATTGTCCTGATAAGCATCTCTTCGTGGCCACATGGCTGCAGGATGGGAGGCTTTTTGAGATGGAGATGAGTGTTTACACACACACATAAATACACACACACTCATGGACACATGCGCTTTGAGATGAATGCAGGTGGCTTTCAAACGCGGGGAGGGACGTGATTCACATTTTTCTCCCCACCTCTCACTCTTTGTGGAGCTCCTCTAGGCTCATTCTGTCACCAGTTCTTCTTTCTATTTGTAAACATTAATTCAATACCTTTTTGATAAATGTCTTCTATGGGTCAAGCACTGGCTGAAGTGTTGAGGATGGATAATAAATGTTCCCGCCCTTGATGAATCTACTCTAATTTGTAAAACATTGAGTTAGCAGTTGCACCTTTTGTTTTTCTGACGCTGAGCCTTAATGCCTTGCTCCTTAGCGGCACCCTTGCGCTATTATTACACAGCTTTGAGAAAACTGAAATACTACTTTTGCCCATCTCTCTATCAAATGTGGGAAAAGAACAAGCAGAACAGACACAAAAAAATGAGACAGCTTGTTCATTTGCAGGAGGAAAGAATATTCTGTGGATTTAAGTTACAAACAAGTCTTTCGGGATCACAGCTTAAATCACCTTACCTTCCACCTTCATGTGTGTTATTTACATGCCCAGAGGCAGTGGAGTTTGTAGATTGTATTTCTGTTGTTTTCTTGTTACTTCTAACTTCTGCCAACAATTCTGCCACGGATTGTTTATAATCTTTGATATCTTCTTTCTTCATTTTTCCCTACTTTTCTTCTTTTTGTGTGTCTTCTGGTTTTTCTTTTAACTTTCTCAGTTTTATGTTGAAAGGGCTGAATTTTCAAAGATGCCATTAAGTGATATAAATACTTCTTTTCTTGGTAGACAAACTAAGGGCAGCATCTTTCCTGTAATCCCTTTGGTGTCTGTAATTGTCATTTATTCACAACACTTTTGGTCAATAGTGATTAGATAAATTGTTAAGCTAAATATTATTTTAAAAAATTCCTTTTGTCTTTGAGTTCTTCAAGAAATGATCATATCGTGAGGTGATATGGCCACCTTTTCTGTTCCATCCCATGATATAGTCACAGGTAGAATGATTCTGCATATGAAAACGAATATCTTTTATGAAATAGCTTGCATTTTGCTTTTGGCTTTCCTCTTTTATTTTTGTCCCAGTGTGTTTCAATTCTGTGACTTCTCAACAGCTCCATTCTAAATTTCCATATGATAAAGATCTCAAAACAGCTGTTGTATTAAAGCTTTATAAATGCAACCTGACCCCAAGAAACAGGAAAAAAGGGAGAGGACTGCTTATAGACACATTCAGAACATCTATTTAATCAGTGACAAGGAAACACACAATTAACTTTAAAGGGAGGCAGCTACATAACAGCGCACTTTAGAAGACAAAGCCCTCGTGACACCGTCTGTCCTCAGCTGAATGCAAAGTTAAACACCCACACTCACACAAAAATAGCTGTCTACAAAATGCCATCTGTGATGCTGAATGTCTGGGGTAGGGGGAGGTGGAGAGAAGTAACGTAAGGTAAGCCCACATGTGGTAGACGTCGGAAAAGCTGAGGCAGTCAGAAACGCCAGCCTTATCTGCAAGTCCTATGGCATAAACAGCAATAACATTAACAATTACCCAAACAGAGAAAACATAAAGGAATCTTTCCGGAGACGCAGAATGAAAATGTGTTCACCCAAATGTGGTTCTGTAGCGTCTGGAGAAGCAAGGCAGTTTAGCAGTGCTGCCATCAGCACAAGGACAGTTTTCCTGGGAGGGAGAAGGTTGGCTTTGTTTTCTTAGGTTATTGTAAAGTGCACATTAGTGAGTCAAGACAGTCCCCTTAGGTAAACACCAATCTCATCTTGTGTGTGTAAACATAGATTTAGGCATTTAAAAAGTTCATTTGTTATCCCGTTAAATAGGGTGTTTGCGGTTCCTGTTAGTACAGAGTGAAGAGAAGTACACATTCAGTATCCGGGAGGCTCTGGGAGAAGAACGAGAAGTGTGGAAATGCTCCATCTGTAGGCTCGATTCAGTGTGATCTGCTGAAAAATGGCCCCGGTCTGACTCAGACTAGCAGTGGCATGGTTGTCTCTTCAGTCTTCTAAAGAAACTGAGTTTGATCTCTGGCCTTAAGACTTTCATTTCTTACACATGAAAAAAATAGAAGCATTGCTGTTGCATCAGCCATGGGGCTCATCCTTGAGGAGGTGTAATGCTTAGAAGCAATTTATCTAACTTACTGATATTTAAAGGTAGGGAGTTACAGAATTTCATTCCCATCGTCTTGAATGCAAAAGGTCATGACCTGGATGGCTAGGGACAGTTCCTGTGGAAGATAGTTTCTGTTTATGCCAGAAAAATGGAATATGGACCCAAAAGGAAAAATGAAGAGAGGGAAATTGAGAGTGTTTTTTTCTTGTTTCAAAATATTCTCAAAGATTTTAGCAATGAGACTAGGGGCACAGACAAACTAAAACATGGCGCTAAAGTCACGAAAGACAAACTTTGAGATGAAAGGAATCCAGAGTTGAAAATAAAAATAAAATTCTCACTTTCTTTCCCTTTGCATGCCTTTGAAATTCAGAACACTGCTCTGGTGGACAAGAATATTAACAATTGGAATGCAAACTGAGTTGGTATAATAAGAAATATCAAAACTCTCATTTCAGTCATCAGAGTCTGAGTCACAGAGGACAGCCCTGCTTGAAGCCCATTATCACATCATAATAACAACCACCTGATGTAATGAAAACAAATGAGTTCCAAAGAAACGAAAATGCAAAATTGGGTCATTATCGCACAAGTTAATGAGGAGCAGATTTTACCTGTTTTCTTGGGTTCCAAGGAAATTTTTCAGTCCACGGAGGGCATTTTACACCAGGAAATATTTCATTCTGTTTTGGAATTTCTCCTTGGAACATGTTGTAGAACTATTTTCTTGCCTTCAGCCTTCTTGTTTTAGTTTAGCTCAGCTGAAATCTCTGTCTGTTTGCTCATTGCTTTATTTGTAAGTTTACAGAAAACAAGGATGTGAGGGAGCTGGGAAGAAAAGGGGGTGAGATTAAAATTTTAGTGTGCTAACTCTAAATGTCAAGCGATCTGGAGAATGGACTATTTTATTCCTATTTGTCACATTCTATCCTTTGTTTTAGAGTTGAGTCCTTGCTTCTGACAACCATTTCTCACACAATATATTGACAAGGGGTGAGCACAAGCTTTGGAATTTAGGTGACTTTTGGTAACTCAGAATTCTAACCCATAATACACAGTAAATAGTAGCAATTCATGCTGTAATTCCATGATTGTTATGAGAATAAAATTGTGTGTCTTCCTATATGTTTCTGCCTGGCTCCCAACACCATTGGTGGCTTAGATCAGTTCACACATGTACCATTTCAAAGACCCTTATCTTCTCTCGTTACTTTCCTCTTTTTCCACTCCATCCTCACCTACCTACTCTGATGGAGACGTCTTCCTCATACTGCAGTTTGGAGCTTGTCTTTCTTTCCTCCTCTGATCAATTACCCAACTATTTCTCAGCTGAGGGAAAATTCTCACATATATACTTATTCTCATTATTTTTGAGACTGAAATGTAGGTAAACTAGCTACAAATAATGCACACGTCTTCTCATCTAGTTGTGAATTCCCTTTTCTTGTAGAATTCTGTTTTAGTGTCCCCAGTGCCCAGATTAATGCATGAAAACTAATAGGTGCTTAAAAGTTTGGGTAATAAACAGATAAAAGAGACACAAACTCTAAAACACTCTATGAATGTTAGCTGTCTTCTTCAAACATCAGATCCCTTTTTGGTTCATTGGGGTTTTTATCCAAAGCTGACTCCCTGGAATGTAGCAAACACCCGCTTCTGACAGATATGGATTCAAATTCGAATTCTCCCACTTATGTTTATGTTCTTGGACAAGTTATGGAACTTCTTCAAATTTAGTTTTCTTGTCTACAAAATGGAGACAATACTCCCCATCTGACAAAGTGATAAAGCCCGCTGCATCAGGATGCTGTCAGGTGTCGCCTAGTGTGTAGGACCTAGTGTAGCATTTGGCTCACAGTGTGCACTCAGTCCCCCGTCCTTGTCCGGGAGACCGTGAAATCTTCTCACACAGCTTACTAAATATACACTACGCATCTTGTCGTGTGGTTGTATCCTAGACTTACCTTACCCGTAACAAAATCCTACTTAAAGACAATTGCACAATGGGATTTAAAGCTGCAAAACAAAGATGCCAGCCTGCTCAAAGCATCCCCCATTGGTTTACCACAACATCAAAAATATTCCCACAACTGACTGTTTGAAAATCCTTTGTTTTGCAAATATACCTAGGGATGTAAATGATAAGACTGCTATTTACATTTTAATGTTAAGAAATAATGTGAAATAATCTCAGAGGTAGAAGATACCCTAAGTATAGAAAGACGACATATCTTAACTTGGCTTGGATAGTTCCAGTTTATGCCTATTTTTTTGGCAAACAGGAAAAATACTTAACAATTGTTAATAGCATTCCTTTTTACACAGGTCCAGGCTTGGATGATAGAGTATATCCTCACCCTACCTACAGATACTTGTCAATCTCTAGCTCATGCTTGAGATCCTTGTGCAATGACACCACCACATGGTTAGCAGTTGGCTTGAACTATTTTTCTGACAGGGAACTTACTACCTCCAGAGGCACCCAAATATATCATGGCTTGTTTCTGACAGATCGTCCTTAAAACAAGCCAAATTAGGTCTGACTTTTGCTCTCACCCATGAGTTCACTATACCCTAGGGTTATACAGAACAAGTCTAATGCTTCTCCCTCATGACAGTCCTTCACATATTTGAAGGCAGCGATCACATCCTGCCTGAGGGTGCTTATTTCTTGGCTATGTGCCCCTATTTCTTAGTTCAGTTGTTGCTCATATAACTCGACATAAAATTTTCTCACCATTCTGATTGCTCTTTTCTGAATGGATTGCAGTCTCTATATATCCCTGTCTATGGGAATAGACAAGAACACAGCAATGTAATACAACTGTGGTTTGACTAATACCAAGAAAAACAACTGCTGTCTTTGGGCTCTGTGCTTCTAGTATCAAAACCAAATATTTAGTAGTTGTTCTGCTCAACACATTAGATGATGGTTTTGTTGGTTTTTTTTTTTTTTTCCCAGAACTATGGGTTTTTTCCAGAACTTATTTTCTAAACACAAAGCAAAGTTTCCCCCATTCCAGTATTTGTGCCATTGCATTTCAGTATTCAGAGTGCAGAGTGCAGAGTGATCATCAACGGATTGGTGCACTGAACAGACGAGACTATTTAGCAAAGAATTGTTGCCTGTTTTGGTTCTTGTCCAGGAAGGGAAGTTCTGGGTGGTTTCTTCAAAGATGAGATTGTAGTGGAAGAACCATAGTCAATGGAGGACAGGAAAATCTTGGTGTGGAAGACATTACTGATGCACACCAGTACTTCAGAGTCTTCCCTTTCCTGGGATAATAGAAGACTAAATTTTGCCATTGAGCTGGGTCACTTTACTAGTAGTGGCCAATGGGCTTTGACAAGTGGTGATATCAATTATATCAAATATCAATTATGAGTTGATGCACCAAAGAGGAGGTACATAAGTTTCCACGTTTCCTTCCACTGCCAAGAGAATTCTGAAGCTTTACGTTAAGTGGAAATGTTGTAATATTGATACAGCTTGAAACACTGAGCCACCACGTGGGAACAGCTGCCTTGGAGTGTCATCAGCTTTTACACTTGCTAAGACCTGCACTGACTGTGTCCTTGTTATCAATGGAAAGCCTGACTCTATAAACGTGGGGGAACTAGTTAACAAATGATTTATGGCTTCCATTGAATAACCATTTACTATGTGACTGAACACTATCCAGAGATTGTCTTGTTCTCTTTCCAGTGATCCCATGAGTTAGCACTGGCACTGATATGCAGATGAAGAATAGGGATAAAGTTACTTCTCAAGGTATTAGCTGGTTCATTTTCAAACATAGGTCTTTATGGGTCCAAGCTCTGGGTTCCTGCTACTTTATTATGCTTCTCTTACTACATACTCAGTATATAATTTTAGCGTCCTTGATGTCAAATGAAATATGATTGTAAGTTGAAAAGAACATGCATTAATAATTCATTCAATCATCCCTTTCTTTCAATAAGCTTTTATTAAGCGGTGATTTAAACAAAGCACAGCTATTAGACATTAAGAAGATTAAGACAGGGCCCAGGTCCTCCCACTTCTTTCTTTACTCCTTTCCTCTTCCATTTTATCGGGGGCATAATTCTTCTCCATTCTTAATATGTCCTTCCAGTGCAATGAGCTCAATTAGTGTAACTCTTGGTCCTTAACTTTTTACTTGCTATGTTTCTGGGGAGGTGAAATGATGCAACTGATGGGTCACTGTGGGAAAAATAACTAAAAATTTTAGACTAACTCCACCTTTCTTCTTTTAAGAGGGAACCAGACTTCTGTGAGCTCAGCTTCTCCTCTGCTCTTCTTATTGGCTGTTTTTTGGTGTAAATTACCTCCACCTTAAAAGCTTATTCCAGCCCGACGTTGCCCATGACTGGGTTACAAATCACTCTAATTTTGGAGATCAATGACCAGTCTCACTCGGCTCTCACATTAGCCAAACTTCTCCAATAGTATCAATGTTGATAGTAACTTCTATCCATAAGAAGCATGGTATTTCTGTCTCTGTGTTAGTTTTCTATTGATGAGTGAAAAATTACCACAAACTTAGAGATGTAAAATATCACACATTGATTTTCTCAGAGTTTCTGTGAGTGAGAAGCCTAGGTGTGCTGTGGCTAGACTTTTTGCTGAGGACCTCACCATGCTGAAAGCCAGATGTTGGTCTGGGTTGCAGTTCTCATCTGTGCTTGGAGTTCGCGTATGTGTTAGCTGGTTGTACGGTGAATTCCTTTCCCGCTGCTGGAGCACAGAGCTCCCTGTTTTTCCTTGTTGACTTTCAGCTGGGGACTGCTCTCAGCAGCTAAAGTTCACCCACCTTCCTTACCACAGGACCCCCTCCATCTCCATGTCAGCAACGGCATATCAAATGCTTCTTTTAAATTTTTTTTTTGACTGAAGTATAGTTGGTTTACAACATTGTGTTAATTTCTGCTGTACAGCATACTGTTTCAGTTATACATACACGTATAGTTCGTTTCATATACTTTTCGTTATAGTTTACTACAAGATGTTGATTATAGTTCCCTGTGCTGTATAGTAGGATCTTGTTGTTTATTTGATATATAATAGTTAGTATCTACAAATCCTGAACCCCCAGTTTATCTCTCTACCCTCCCACCCTTACCCTCCTGGTATATATACAATGGAATACTAGTCAGCCATAAAAAAGAATAAAATGCTATTTGCAGCAACATGGATGGAACTGGAGATCATCATACAAAGTGAAAGTAAGCCAGAAAGAGAAAAAAAAATACTATATGGTATCACTTTTATGTGGAATCTTAAAAAATGACTCAAATGATTGTTATACTTTGAATCTCTGACTTCTGTGACCAGCCAGAGCAAATTTTTGCTTATACAGGGTTCATTTGATTATGTGAGGCCCACCTAGATAATCTAGCTATTCATCTCTCTTGTCCCATATAACCAATCCTAATCACAGGAGTAAAATCCATCATCTTCACTGTCCCAAAGATTATGTAATATATGCACACAGGGGACAGGAAGGATGGGGAATCTGGAGGGTCATCTTAGAATTCCGCCTACTGCAGTCTCCGTCTTTATTTTTTACCTTTTTTTTTTTTCAAACTGTCTAAAAGCAATGTAAGAGACATAGGTTTTGTTTATTGGAAGCCCCTCAATATCTCCAATATTTTCTTCCTTGTCTTATCTCACTGTGTGTTTGTGTGTGTGTGTGTGTGTGTACTTAATAGATTCCTTACCACAAAGTTTACTCTTTCTTTACTTAGGGTCTGCCTTCAAGAAATTATTCCAAGAGTTTTCTGAGAATGAAATTCCTGGGATTTAAAGAACTTGGAAATGAGTCCCTTCACATTATCTCTGTATTTATTATATTGCAAGCCCCTGAATTAAAAAAAAAAATACACCAGGCTACATACAAGCTTATAATTTCAGTCCTGGCAAGTTAGTTAAGGAAAGGCCATGATTTATGTCACCAACAAGGTATATGATAGATCACTAGAGCTACTTAAGAACAATTCTCCTGGAGTCACAAGGATCTTTGTGGCACAGTCTCATTTTGCATGTAGAAACGTTGTCCAGAAAAACCTTGTGGTGAGTCAGAAATAAGAAAAGACTGTGATGAATAAAAATACATTTTGCTTTATAGTAATTTTCTCATTCACTGGAAGAAAGCAGCATTTTAATAACTGAATTGAATATGAGCACTAAGTTGTTGTATAAAATAAGAACAGAATCATCTTTGTTTGTGAGATGCAAGCTGTCCATTCATCTAAATGTGTTACAATCAATGAGGTACCATCTAAAATAGTCACATCTGTGTAAGGCAGGTATTGCTGGTTGGAGAGAGAATTTGATAGCCGGCATGATTCTTCTCTATCATTTAAACCCATGGTATAATAAATGACAACATTAAATGATCAAAATATATGCTTTTCTTTGTAAAAACACTTACATAAGAAAAATGGAATGTTACTGTGAAATCAACTGGAAATATACCAGTGAAGCTTATAGTAATTTCAGAAATCTCATGCTTCCGGGCTGGCGAAGCAGCACCCATGATGACTAAATTGCATCCATGTGCCAAATCGTGAGTTGGCAAGTCACCTTCCAAGCTGAGTGGCATATTTGATAACTGGAGAGTGTGCAGCCATAAAATCAAAGCAAACACTGAAGTTCCTTTTCACCCAGACTCGTTAAAAAGGATGGAGACTTGTTCTCAGGCTCATGTACTCTGGGTTGATGTTTAAGAAGGCAAAGATTTCAGCCAACAGAACCTTGTCAGCATTCCTGCCTTGATTCGCCATGGCTGCGACGCCGCGTGCTGGGTAACGCGGTCGCGCTGTGCCCTGCAGGACGCGTCGTGCTTCCCGCTGACGGCGGGGTCTTAGAGCACTGGCTTCGCTCCAGTATTAACACAGTCATTTCTGGTACCGCCGGGAAATCGTGTTACCTCTTTATGCTGGATGAATTGTCTCAGATAGGCATTTAATTTATTCATTGTAACGGTGGCTTTCGTTGAATAAATACCAGCTGCTTATTAAAAACCTATTTATTGAAGATGAGCAGCTATATCATAGACACATATCAAATTTATGGTTACTAAATCTCACTTAATATGCTTTGAATATTCCATTGGTTTTTAACATACTGTACTAAGATGCCTGTATTTATTCTAACCCTTCCAATAAAAATAGCTCCTATTGAATAAATATGGATTTTTTTTTTCCTCTCAGGCTTAGTTACACAATGTTAAAAACTTTATAAGAATTACCTACTCTGTCTTATTCTTAGTAGTTAAAACTTTTAGTAAATGTATTTTAATATTCAATTGATTTATAATCAACAGAGATTAAGTATCTTATTAAAACCAAATTAAAAGTGTGAGATATCTATGACATTCATTGTAATACATTACCTCAAATTCCTCTTAATCTTCTAGTCGCTCTCCTGGGAAGAAGCTGAAACTCTGTTACAAAAATAATAATAATAATTGTATTTGCTCCAGAACAAAGTCAGGTAAAAGAATTAAACTATTTGGTCAGTGATCCAATTGACAAAATTAGTAGCTAAAATTCTCACCCAAGAAACAATGTATGAGAAAGTTTTGTCTTTTTCAAATGTGCCATGCTTTCTTATTCAAGAAACTGGTAACAATTCTATGTGCCTCTACTCTATTGTTGAATAATTGAGTTGTTCCCAGGATGCAACACTGGTATTTTTTTATTATTATTATTATTATTATTATTATTATTATTATTATTATTATTATTATTATTATTATTATCAATATTATTATTTTGCACTGTTTGAGATGAGGCTAACCTCTCTATACTAAGGCTGATGAGTCCCTTCATATGGCAACTAACATTTCTAGGGCTTACATCATGAGAAGAGGTTACCTGAGATGTGACCTTTTCTATACCTACCTGTAGTTTATCCATTGAGACATCTGTAATTTGAATGATTTTTATTTACTTTTTTCTTTTTTACTGATTTCTTGCATTTGCTGATGGGGAAAAAATGCTAGAGATGTGTTTCTGGGTTTTGTTCTGTTTTGTTTTTTAGTCCATTTTGCTGGCTTCCTTTTTCGGATAAGAGTTGTAAGAACAAGCAACACAATTTATAAACACAGAATGTATGGATTCCAGCTGTTGGAATGTTCCATGTTTTCTGTTTTGAGACTGTTTTAAGATCTCAAGAAACTAACTTTCTACACAAGATTGGCATTTTAAAGTGGAAATTGGAGTTGAATTACTAACAGGAAACAAGAAATTTAGGGTAAGAATAATCAAGTTAGTATATAGTCCTCTCTGGCCGCCATAACTCCAGTGAGGGTAACCACGTCCCACTGGGCATTAGAATATTCTCATGAAGTCATTCGACAATAAAGAAACTATTATACATATTGCTCTAAATGCTTCCAATATGATTTATTTCGTTACTGAGAGATTTGATTGGAATCATCTTTTGTAAAAGTCATGAAAAGCTCATTATGATTTTTTTTTTTTACTATTTCCTTCTTGAGTCTCGTGATTATTATCTTCCCTAGACAACAGCCAGACGTATGGTAAGCACTGTCTGGGGACTTGAGTTTTTTCCTGGCAAACCATTTTATAGAGGTCAATAGAGCGAGGGATTATCCCCCAACGGCTGGGTAGAAGCGAACCTAGGCACTTCCAAAGAGCCTCTTGTCTCTTTGTGAATTCACTTACAATCAATGGGATGTAAAGATTACATTCCTGCTTCTAGTCACACCCTTTTTTCTTTGCATTAGTATTGATTTGGTCATGAGTCTATGTAACCATTAAAGGCATTATTGTATTCCCAAATCCTGCATTCAAAGGACTCTATAGAGTGTCCTTTTAAGAACTAAAAGAACTGATGGGTCTACCTCTCTTAAATTATAAAGGCTTGGGTTCCTGTTGGGAAAACCACCATTGGGTAGCTATTTATGCACATGGGGGACTTGTCTGACGGTGCTTTTGAACAAGCAGAATGGCTATTTCAATTTTAGAATAAAAATTCTAACAGAAATAATAATATAGTTATTAATTATATGGGCCAGGCCTTACAGTGAGCACTTTATATACATTATGCCATTTAATCCTCAGAACAGAGCAGTTGTATCTCATTTATTGATAAGGAAATTGACACTTAGACCAATTAAGTAACTTGCTCCAAGTCACACCACTATTCAGTGTTGACCTTGATATTAGGAACAAAATCTGTGTGAAGCCAAAGCCAGTACTTTTACCCATTGTGTTATGCTATTACGAACACTTTGAAACACTGTATTAGTGTTCTGAAAATCTGGTTGATTTCCCAAGGTAATAAAAGTTGTTGGAGACCACTTTTCTGGTTTGATACTCAAGTGTCCCGTGGTAATTTGGCCTTTGTCCAGCCACTTTGAAGCACTGTCCAGCTAGAATAAACTTGGTTGTTTTCACATCCAATGATTTTTAGCACAGCAGACATTCATGTGCAATAATATTTATAACATTGGGTAAAATAACAATTACTTGTTTCTCCAGTTTTTATATATATACACACACACACACACACATATATATAATGTCTGTGTTTGTTGGATTGTGATGTAAAATGTATTTTTTAGGTCAAAAAAGTTTGCAGGCCACTGTAGTTAAGTTACACTGAAAATAAAAGCACAAATTAACCTCAAAAAAATTACTCATTTCTCTTTCTGCTACTATGTCATTGTTGTCTGTTTCCCCAGTGCATAAACTTGTACCCAAAATAGCACAAAATTTCCTCAAATGTTTACAGTATAGAGGAAGCAAAGAAGGAAGGGAGGGAGGGCCGGAAAGGAGGGAGAGATGAAGGAAAGGATTGGAAGAGGAAAGAAGGGACAAGGAAAAGGGAAAAACAGAAGAATTTGGGGGACAGAGTTGCACTGTGGAGTGTGCTTTAGTCCTTGAGTGTTCTTCTTTGAGTATGTGACTTGATTGATTGTGTGTACTTGGCTTTATAAATGTATGTAAAAAAATTAGTAGAAACAGATTTTAAAATAAAAATGTTACTGCCTCATGCCAAATATGTCTTTGATACTGTCAGAGAAACACATTTAGAGCTAATTTCTTTTAATTGAATATTTATTCCCTCCTTGGCACAAATTCATCTGCTAATAGGTCCGATAATTGAATGAATGTATTTGTTAAATTTACATGAATAGCTCTATTGTTGGAAAAAAAAAAAAACTGACCAAGTACCCACCAAAGTCTGTCTCGTTTAATGCTTTACGGTAGTTTGGAAGAGATATCATAAGAGACATTGAAACAATGAAATAGTTAAATATGGACAGTAAGATTTTGTATCAAGTACATTTAAAATTCTGAGTAAACAAAGGGCATGAGTAAGACAAGTCCTTCTTATGTTTTGGGCAAAATGGAATTTCTGAAACAAAGAGATGGAAAACACAGAGGGCATGAATTTACTTGGGAAGTGCACGTGTGACTCCAAGTTTGACACGTCACGTAGTAGAATTGATCAAAGTGTATTTTTCTCTTTTCATCTGAGCCAGATGGCCCCTCCTTAATTACTATGAACACATGGTTCCAAAGAGTTCCTTGCAGTCTCCCCAGGGCCCAGCTGCACCACAAATGATTCTCACTTCTGGGAGAATCTATTGTCTTCCTGCTATAACCAGAACCTTCTGAACAACCTTCATTGCAACTCCGTCTCCTTTTTTTCTTATTCTAATTATCTTTCAAAAATAATCAGAATTGTAATTTAAATATTACAGTACATAATTAACCACACTGGTTGATGGAGAATGAGAAATCGTGGCTCTAGGCAAGCATCCAAATTAACACATACAATGGGGAATACACCTTGTAACGCAAGAGTGTCTCCTGGCTAGTGTGCAGAGAGGGGTGGAGCCAAGAGGCCGGGGCCTCCTCTGACCAGGTGCTGCCTTGGGTGAGGATTATGACATCCCAGGCACAGTAAGCCTGCCCTTGCTTATTTCTGATGTGTTGTTTTGCTGTTTCTCTAGGTAAAATCTAACTGCAGCTCCCCAGTGACCTCCTCTTTCATCCTCTTAGGAGCCTCTGGTTCCTTTTAAGAGTCAGCATTCAGAGGTGTTTATTGCTCTTGTTTCTGACTTAGCTTCACAGCCAGTTGTAAAGGGTTTGCAGTCTGGCTGTCTCCAAGGCATAGTCTGGCAGAGTGGCGGAGCTATGAACTCTGAGCCCAGATGCACTGGAGAGAAGAGGAAAAGGGGGAAATGGCAAGTAAGCTGTAATGAGGTCCCTGTGGGCTGCACAACCAAGAACCATCTTCAAACTGCTGAGTTGTAAGAAGAAGCCAAACCTTGTTGCCTGAGAGAGAAGAAGGGAACAGGGACTCCTGAGCACAGCAAGGAGGTTATCTCTGATTTTCACCCAAACCTTGATCTATCAAGATCTCCGTGGTAACGTTGGTTTTCGATACCATTTAGCTGAAAAGAATTTACCGGAGCTATGCCAAAATGCTGCCTCTCGATCAGTCATCACCACGGCTTGTGCCCTGAAATTAGTGCCAAAGGAAAAGCTTTCATTCCTTCATCTCTAGGAGAACAAAAGGCAACGTCAGGCTACAGCCTGGTTTTCCATAAGAAAAAAAAAAAAAAAAAAGGAATCCGCTGAAGTATATGTTGGAGAAAAGAGGAATATAAAACAAGGAAAGAAACAGAAAATTAGTGATGATTTGACAGTCAAGTGAAGCCTTTTGGTTGGCTTCATTGTTAACTCTGTGAACTTGGCAGTAACCTTTGGCCCACATTTGCAGCTTCCCTGCTGATACAGCGTGCTCACTCACGCTCTCCATCCTTTTTGGTGGTGGTTGTTATTTTGTTATTCTCTTGTGTTTCACTGTTGCTTTTTTTCTCTCATGAAAGGCATAACGTAATGGATCCACTCGCAGAATTTTTTAATTGGGTCCATTGCTTCTGCCATGAGAGGAGAGCTGAATGCTGGCATTTTTCATCAGATTCCTTGCACCTTTATTGAAAGTGAAAGAAAGATAATGGCTCTGGCAGCTAGGATCTAATAAGGTCTTCCCCTTAATGACCTTAGGAAGTAAATTAGAAAACATGGCTACAGTTGGTGTGTCTTGATTGGGTCCATTTCTCTTACCCAGAGGATGTGAAAGCTAGCATTTCAATTAGATGCCACCTTCTTCCTTAGCAAGTGAATACTCTTAATGAAGATTTTCCTTGAAACTGCATAAGAATGGGGATGGTTGCGTCTGACTGTACCCAAGACTGATAATAAGCCGAGCTGATAATGGAAACAACCATTTGTTACATTTGCCTTTGATTGTAAGTGGTACTAAATACCTCTTTCCTTCCAATATTTTCTCAGAATTAAGATTTATTTGTTTAGGACTCAGAAAACACTCATTTATCCTTGTTTTTTTTTAAATGTGAACAATTATAATAGATGACTTTTTTTTCCAGTATTTAGCAACCAATTTTACAGACAATTAAATTGGCACTAACAAGAAGATTAATCAACTTTTAATGTGAAGCTGTATTGTTGATTTCATTGTGTATGTATTTTATGCTACTATCAAATATGCCAACTAGAAGTTTATGTATATTAAAATACCTATACCCACTTGTACCCACGGCTATTAAACAATTAACCCACTTTTCATGGGTAATCAACCCACAATAATTTGGTTTGGGTGTTCATTACCCAGATTAATTCAAATAAAAAAGACACAGTGAGGCAGAAATTGGATAAGTGGATACTATCTAATCCCAACTGTCTAACTTTTCCATAGGGATGTCTGAATTGGATTTTGACAAAATACCTCTCTTCGTCACTACCCCCCAATCAAATACAATGTGATTTTTTCTCTATTTCTTAAAATAAATTATTCTTTCATGAATTGTGTGGCTTTAGTAGTCTTCAAAATTCTCAAGGACTAAAGTTATAAAAATCTTTGACTCCTTCCAAAAAACTTACACAATTAACTTTATTTTTATTTATGTATATACTTCTATATACATATATACAATGTACAAAGCAATAAATATAAAGCTTATATTAGAGGCTTCTTAAAGTTATAATTAATTGATTTTAGATTCTTAGCAAAATTACGAATTCCAGCAGCGATGCTAAGTTCTTCTGACTGTCTTCATAGTCCCCAGCTACTGCCAGTTAATCAATGGCCAAAAGAACTAAAAGAAAAAGGTACGTCATCTCAGAGTACCAGGTCCATTTTATAATTTAATTCCTCTCAAAAGGTCAACACATCTGCACCCTGTAATAATAATCCATCGCTAGGAAGACAGGATTTTTCCTTATATTTAGATCTATCCATATGTAAACAAACATAGTTGAAAGTCATCTAAATATCCAACATTATGAGTATGTTGGGTAAGTTTTTATATGTGTGTAATGCAAGCACCCAATTAAAACAATCTTTATGAAAACCATTTAATAATATGAACAATGCTTATACATTATATACATTATACACATTATACCAGTGGTTCTCAACCCTGGTTGCACAGTACCCTCAGGGAGGGAGCTCTTGAAAAAATAAATATGACTAATCTCAACCTCTATGGATTCTGATTTAATTGGGCTTGAGTGGGATACGAGTATGCGTGTACTTTGAAATGTCAGCAGTTGGTTATTTTCGACAATAACCAGGATGCTAAGTTGTAAATATAGTACAATTAAACTACATTAAAAAATCCCCCAAATCTTGGGAGTGAGAAGGAGATATAAAAGAAATGATTTCAAATAATACGTTTTTTGGGGTTTATGTGATGTAAGTTTGGATGATATTTATTTTTCATCTTGTTAAATTTAAATACTGTGTATATTTTAATGAGATTATAAACTGCTTAAAATGAAGTTAAAGGCAAGTAATGTTTAAAATATATATTTTAGAAAGCAAAATCTGAGATAGAGGCCCTTAGGGCAAATTCATGGTCAATATACTGAAATAAAGATTTATTAAATGATATATTTTTCCTTCCACATATGCACAAAATCCAACACAGTCTCTTGTATTTAGACCATGGAGTCACAGATGGAAATATGATGTCATGCTTTGAAGGACTGAGCTGTACCCATTTCATGTCTTCTGGTCATAATATAGGGACCCACATATAAGTGAACATTATTTGGATAAGTATAAAAACATTGGTGGGCCATCAACTAAATGATTTTCAATCCCAAGCTGCTTATCTGACACAGGAAACTGAGGCACAGGAAGCAATCCCAGAGGGGGGAAAAAAAAATGTGAGAAAGATGAGGACGGTCTCAGGCTAGCACTCAAGCTAAATCTTTTCTCTCCCATCTTAAAGTTGTTTACAAAGCCTTTTCTGTAACAGTAGTGTGGCGGAGGTGCATTAGAATCTGGTACAAGACACTAATATTATGTCCTATAACCACAGTGAACTCCTCTGGGTCTTGTTTAATACTTTAAAAAATGAGCCCTTTATGTTATCATGATGGTTAATTTTATGTGTCAACTTGACTAGGCAAAGGGGTGCCCAGAAATTTGGTCAAATATTATTCTGGGTGGTTCTGAGAGGGTGTTTCTGAACGAGAGTAACATTTGATTGGTAGATTGAGTAAAGTAGATTGCCCTTAGTAGTGGTGGGGTGACTTACCCAGTGCATTAAAGAACTGAAGAGAATAAAAAGGCTGAGGAAGAGGCCATGTCTTTTGTGCAGATGTTCTAAGCAGTGACATTGGTTTTTTCTGACCTTGAGACTCAAACTGAAACATCTACTTTTCTTGGGTATAGAGCCTGCCAGCTTTCTTGAACTTACACCATCACTTCTCCTGGTGCTCAGGCCTTCAGACTTCTTTTGGGAATCACTAAACTGTTTCCATAGAGACCACATCATTTTATAGTCCAACAAGCGTTGTATAAGGGTCCTGATTTATCCACATTTTTACCAACACTTGTTATTTTCTGACTTTTTTGGTTAGAACCTTTCTAGTAGATATAAATTGGTAACTCATTATGGTTTTGATTTGCATTTCATTAATGATTAAAGATGCTGGCCATCTCTTCGTATGCTTAATAACTATTTTTATGACTTCTTTGGAGAAATATCTATTCACCTCCTTTGATCATCTTTAAATTGAATTATTTATTATTCTCTAATGATGGGTTGTAGGATTTCCTCATGTATTCTGGATTTAAACTCTTATCAGGTATATGATTTATAAATAGTTTCCCCCTCTTTTTAGATTTCACTTTCTTGGTAACATTTTCTGATGTAAAAAAGGTTTTAGTTTTGGTAAAGCCTAGTTTATCTTTTTTCTTTTGTTGCTCATGCACTTGATGTCATATCTAAGAATCCATTGCCAAATCTAAGGTCATGAAGATTTAACCCATTTTTCTTCCAAGAGCTTTATAATTTCAGCTCATATATTTAGATTGTTGGCTCATTTTAAGTTAATTTTTATAAGTGATTTGAGGTAGGGCTCCATCCTCAGACTTTTGCAAATGGGCTTGATCCCCGTATCAAAAATCCATTGATTCATGAGTATTTTTTTTTTCTGGACTCTCAATTCAATTCCATTAGTCTGTATGTATGTCTATTCTTATGCCAATACCACCCTGTTTTGATTACTGTAGTTTTGTTGTAATGCTTAAGATCAAGAAGCGTAAGTCCTTCAACTTTGTTTTTCTCTTTCAAGATTATTTTGGCTATTTGGGGCCCCACACAAATCTGTGTGAATTTGAGGTTAAGCTTTTCTGTTTCTGAAGAAAAAAAAAAAAAAGGCTGTTGAAATTTTAACGGGAATTTCATTGAGTCTATAGTTGGCTTTGGGTATTATTGACATCTTCGTGATGTTAAGTCACATCCATGAGCATGGGATGTCTTTTCATACAGTTACTTTTCAATTTATTTAAGCGATGCTACGTGGTTTTCAGTGAGCAAGACTTTCGCTTACTCGGTCAGTTTATTCCTAGGCATTTTATTCATTTAGATACTACTGAATGTGAAATTGCTTTTTTAATTTCCTTTTGGTAGTTCATTGGGGTGTACAGAAACACAACTGATCTTTGTGTGTGCGTTGTGTACCCCACAATTTTCCTAAATTCATTTATTAGCTCTAGTAGCTTTCTTGTGAATTCTTCAGGATTTTCTCACCTTTCTAGACCACGCCATCTGTGTGCAGAAATAGTTTGACTTCTTTTCCAGTTTAGATACTACTTATTTATTTATGTATGTATTTATTTATTTTAAAATTTCCCTAGCTAGACCTTCCAGTACAATGTTGAACAGCAGTGGTGAAACACCTTTGTCTTGTTAAAATTTATGGATTCTTAATAACATATTAACCAACACAATTCTGTATCTTTCTCATTAGTAAGGAGTGTGTGTCTGTGTGTGTGTGTAAGATAGCTGTTACGAATGACAAAACATAAACACGCTGTGGCTTTCCATAAAAAAAAAAGTTTTATATTTTGTTTTGGTTTTGCTTTTGTTTTGGCCTATTATGTTACAGGTTGGAGAGGTGAAGCTCTGTCATTGTTGGCCTCCAAGGCCACATTGGCAGGGGAAGAGCAAACTGGAGAATTAGGAAAGACTGTTTTTACAGACCAGGACTACGTAGGTAACAGTTCCATCTGCAGAACTCAGTCACGTTTTCTCAGCCTACTTGCAAGGAGGTTGGAATATGAGGTGGTTCTGTACATAATAAACTTGGCATCACAAATACAACATTTTCTCTGTCACAATATATATTAAAACTATTCAGATGCACACAAGCACACAGATATATTTTTCCAGCATTCATACTTTATATACTATGCATTCTTTTTTTCTCTGTTTATCTCTTGGAGGCAACTTTGTTTCCTATTATCCCTTTTTCTTCGAGCAATCTACACTCTAACCACAGCAGACTTCTTACCTTTTTCAACATAAAATTCTGTCTCACATTTTACTTCTTTTTTCTATTTAAATTCCCTTTCTTTCATCTTCATTTACAAAACCCAACTTATCATGGTTTAACTTATGATTTTTCAACTTTATGATGATGTGAAAATGATATGCATTCAGTAGAAATCATATTTTGAGTTTTGAACTTTTCTTAGCTAGCAATACACTATGTAATACTCTCTCATGATAGATGTATTAGACAGATGGTAGATAAATACAAACACGTATACATGCGTGTGTGTATGCATACTAAATATATGCATAGTGAATTCTGATTTTGAGGTGGGTCTGATAAATTTTTAAAAATTATTTCTCAAAGTAATTAATAAACAAGGCTTAAAAATAATTTGTTCAAAACATTTAAAGTAAACAGCAAGTGTCCTCTGACCTATACCTCAAAACTAAGAATCTAGCTTCCCAATGTCAGTTTTAAGACACAATTTTATTAAAAAGTATGAATCTTTCATCAATTCAGTAATTTGTTCAATTTTGCTGTAAATACACTAAGTCAGTTATCTCTAACCAATTGAATTGCATTCAACAAGTCCATCTTGAGCCTTTAAAATTTTCTATTCTATATTTTAAGGAAGAAATGACTTTATTTTATTAATGAATTTCTTCGTGGCATATGCATACTCATCTTTGAGGAACTTGTTCTAGTTGTCTTCAAATAATTATAACAATAGTTTGAGACTAACTTCTACAATATAGACCTTTATAGCCTTACTGCACTTGTTCAAGGCTAGTAATTATACTATTATTAATATGCAGATGGTGTAATTTATATTTATATGTCATTATCTAGAATATCCATTTATAAATTATTTTTGAGCAAAGTTTTAAATTAGCAGTTATAATTTGACATATAGATACCATTTTAAAAAATAGCCCACTTAGTAATTTTGTGTTAATGTCTCAAACTATGAACTATTTCAGAACATTAGTTAAATCAGATATAAATTTTACATTAAAAAGTTAAGATAATATCAGAGATATAGAATACATCTATATATAAATACACATACATATATAGCAATATAAATTTTACTGGTTTTCTTTTTAAAAACATAAAATATATACTTTTATATAAAATGGAATGTTTCCTAAAATATATTTCAAATAAGGTTAAAACATTTTTTATGAAAAGAAAATAAATTTTGAATGTCATCATTTTGACTAAGTATTGGGATTTGAGATACCACATTAAGAATTTTGAGTTTAACTTGAAAATATTTTCATGGATAGATATAAGATAGCATAAATATTTTTGAAGATAATCATGATAAATAATTATTTCAATAATATTGTAAAATACCAGAATGCCATCTAATTCACAGATTCAGCTTTCATGTAATGGCCAATGGCTACAGTCAATGAAATGCAATTAAGTCAAAGGAAAAAGAAAAAGGCTGATTAATTTTCCTGAATACTTAATTTTTTTAAAGTAGTTTAAGGTTTGCAGCAGAACTGATAGGAAGGTAAAGAGACTTTCCGTATACCTTCCATCCACACACGTACATAACTTCCCCTATCATCAATGTCATTCACCAGATTGGTATATTTTTAACAAGGATGAGCATTTATTGACACATTGTAATCACCCAAAGTCCATAGTTTAACTTAGGATTCAATGTTGGTGATTTACATTCTAGAGTTTGGATAAATTTAGAATATATATCCATCATTATAATATCATACAGAATATTTTCACTGTACTAAAATCCTCTGTACTTTGCTTATTCATATTCCCCAAACCCCTGGTCCCTGTGGTAACCACTGATCTTTATTATTGTCTCCACAGTTTTGCTTTTTCCAGGATGTTATATAGTTGCAATCATATTGTATGTAGCCTTTTCAGATTGGCTTCTTTCACTTAGTAATATGCACTTAAGTTTCCTCCACTTCTTTTCATGTATTGTTGGCTCTTTGTAGCAGTGAATAATATCCCCTTTTCTGCAAGTACAGCATTTTATCCCTTCACTTACTGAAGAGCATCTTGGTTGATTCCAAATTTTGACAATTATGAATAAAGCTGCTATGAACGTCCATCAGCAGGTTTTTGTGTAGACCTGAGTTTCAACTCCTTTGAACAAATATCAAGGAATACAATTGTTGGATCATATAGTCAGAGTATGTTTAACTTTATAAGAAACTACCAAACTGTCTTCCATAGTGACTGCCATGTGTATTCTCACCAGCATCTGGTGATGTCAGTGCTCTGCATTTTGGTCATTTTAATAGGTGTGTAGTGGTATCTCATTGTTTTAATCTGTATTTCCCAGATGACAAATTATGTGAGCATCTTCTCATAAGCTTAATTGGCATCTGTATATTTTCTTTGGTGAGGTGTCTATTAAGGTCTTTTGCCCATTTTTTGATTAGGTTGTTTGCTTTCTTACTGTCAAATTTTTGGAGTACTTTTATATTTCCTTTATGTACATTGTTGCTATTATTTTGAACAAGCTATTATCTGTTAGATCAAGTAAGAATAAAAGAAAAGTTTTTAATTTACTTTCATTTATTCAGTCCTCAGTGCTCTTCATTTCCGTACGTAGGTCTGAGATTCTGACCTATCCTATCTTTCTTCTTTCTGAAAAACATCTTTTAACATTTCTTGAAAGGCTGATGAACCAGCAACAAATGCCCTCAATTTTTATTTGTCTGAGAAAGTCTCTATTTCTCCTTCAACTTTAAAGAAGAACTTTTCAGGGTGCAGAATTCTAGGTTGGTGGCTTTTTTCTCTCATTTTGAGATATATTTTATTCCACTCTCTTCTTGCTTGCAAGGTTTCTGAGGAAAAGTCAGATGTAATTCTTTTCTTTGTTCCTCTATACATAGTTCTTTTTTTCCCTCTTCTTTCAGGTTTTTCTTTATTTTTGATTTTCTGTAATTTGAAATGATACACCTAGGTTTTTGTCTGTTTGTTTTGGCTTGATGCACTCTGACCTTCTGGATGTGGTTTGGTTCAAATATTTCTTCTGTTTCTTTCTCTCTTTATTCTGCTTCTGGTATTCCAATGACACCTTTTAGTTGTTCCACAGTCTTTGGATGTTCTGATCTTTTTATTTATTTATTTTTATGTCTTTGTTTTCTTTGCTCTTGGTTTCTGAGAATTCTATTCAACACGCCCTCTGGCTCAGAGACTCTTTCCTCAGCTATTTCCAGTCTACTATTAAGCCCATCAAAGGTGTTGTTCACTTCTATATTTTTATTTCTAGCATCTCTGTTTGGTCCTTTCTTAGGATTCTGGTCTCTCTGCTTACATTGCTTATATAATCTTGCATGCTGTCCACTTTGTCAACACCCTTGGCATATTAATCATAGTTGTTTTAAATTCTTGGTCTAATAATTCCAACATCTTTCTCTCTGTGGTTCTGATGTTTTCTCTGCCTCTTCAAATCACGTCTTTTTACCTTTTGATATGCCTTGCAATTTTTTGATAGCTGTACATGGTGTGCTGGATAAAAGGATGCTATAAATAGGCCTTCAGTAACGTGGTGGTGAAGGTGGGGGAAGCATGTCATAGTCATATGCTTAGGTCTCAGGCTTTCAGTGAGTTTACATCTCTGGATTGTGAACTTCACAAGTGTTTCGTAGTTTTTTCTCCTCTTCGATGGAACAGGATTGCTAGAGCCAGCTGGAGAGGGCATTTTACTTCCCCAGTTCCGTTAGAAGGTTAGGCTCTGGTAAACCAGTTTCTTTTGAGGGCAGGTTTTGTTAAGAACAGAAGTGTATTTGTGTATTTCAATTGTGTCAAAATTGTGTATTTCAAAATGGTTCCTTTACCCCTTGCCCTGCCAAAAGCTTCAGGTGTTTTTCCTCCTATATGTACTGTGGGAACGAAGCCAAGCTGCTGGAGATAAATCTCAGGGTATTGTAGCCCCCCACCCCCACCCCCACCATGAATGAGTTATCTCTGGGGTTTTTAACTCTCAGAGTTCTTTTGCACTGAGCCGCCAACAATTTGTCAATTACAGTTCAGGTTTTACTACTGAGGCACGGGGTCCCATGGCAGCTTCTGTTCTTAAGTCTCTGCAGCTCCCTGTATTTGTCTATTTCTCCAGTTTTGGGAGCAGCAGTTTTCCTTGTGTCTTCCTCTCTCTCACTTACGGATCTTAAAAGAGTTGTTGATTTTTCAGCTTTTCTCTTATTGTTAGGATATAGTGGGGACATCCAAGCTCCTTAATGTGGAACTGGAAACTGGATTTTTAAAATTATATATTAAGAGACGCTAAATGTCTAAAACTCATTACACATGCTTGCAAAAATTATGCAGTCTTCTATGACTATATGCTAGTTTAGTAGTGTTTGTAAAGCTAACCTAAAATATTAATTTCATTAAAATTACTATTCTTGGAGGAAGGGTATAGCTTAGTGGTAGACCGCATGCCTAGCATGCACGAGGTCCTCGGTTCAATCCCCAGTACATCCATTAAAATAGATAAATAAATCTAATTACCTCCCCACCAAACAAACAAACAAAACCAACAAACATTTTTAAATTACTATTCTTTTTTCCTTTGGTAATGCATTTATTAACTTACTCCTTTATTCACCAGAGTATGTAATAAGTATATACAATCAATGAAAACTGATGATTTGCATTCTGAATGGATATACTATGTAGTTCAGAATATTAATAGGTAAATCAAAAGATTTTAAGTAGTGGTGAAAGAGGGACAAAGCACATTTACAGGTATTTTCCTGTTCTACAAAATATTGGTTCCTGAGGAGTTTTTGTCCATTTTTGTGGGAGAAATCATATTGGTGCTTTGAATTTATACTGATACCTTTTTTTATGCTCTTGTTTAATAGAGGCCAAGGTCTATAAAAGAGTGTTGTTGGAGTGTGTGTGTGTTTCTTATCTGATAATAGGTCTATAACCCTAGTTGAAGATTGGGGGAAAAAAGTGCATAGTCTTTGTTCAATATAAAGTTTAGTAAACTTATGAAAAGTTGGGATGAAAACTAAAAAAGAAAATTAAAGAAAATATTTTGATAGATTAAAAGATGCAGTTGTACAATTACAATCATCAACTAGTGTAATTTTCTATTCTTTTTTTTACTATGTGGTAGTCACATAATGTTTTTGATCACTTTTCAAAATATCCAGCTTCAATCAAAATGTCTAAAATTTTTTTTTAAAAAAAACTTGTCATTGCTATTAAAATTCTTTGCTTTTGGTTTCCTTTATGCATTTTTTTTTTTTTTACTCCTTTAGTTCTGAATGGGAAAAGGCCTCCATCATAGACTGGTTGGAAACAAAATTTTCCCTCATATGTACTATTATTTTTTCACTTTGATGGATGAAATGTGAGGAACAACCTTTTCTCAGTCGACATAATCACTGGCTACTCTTTAGAATTAGGCAAACTTAGCAACATGCAACAAATTTATGCGAAATACACATTTGCTGAATGTCAACAATTTGCCTAAGTGCCAGAAGTAAAAGCAGCCTTCTAAGAGGTCTGATCAATAAAAGAGGCAGTCCCTTCTCTCAGGTTAATCATAATGCAACTTGAAACAGCATCTAATGACCAATTCAAATGACTAAAATAACCAGTGAAACAAGTCAGTTTAGTAAAGTAATATTATTGAAGCAATATAATAAAAAGTGTTACCAAAGTCTTTCTGTCCTTTTGTGCCTGTATAAAGTTATTCTATTACAAAAAAAAAAAAAAAAAAAAACCTCTAGGAGTTACAATGTATAATACTTTAAACAAAAGATAAACAAAGCACCTTTTTCTTTTTCTTTTTTTTAATATAAAATTATCAAGGTCGAGATTGATACAAACTTATTTCCTAAGTGGTTAAAAAAGATTTATGCTTATACATGCATACACATGCATACTAACTATATGGTTTGGCCAGTTATAAAGTATTCTATTCTATTTTATACATGAGGCTGATCAGAGGAAGTGGAAATCATTAAAAAAACAAAGATAAATAAAGAGGTGATATAAGTAGTGAAAAATATGCATGCTCATTTCAGGTATATAAATACAACACAAATGAAAGCTCTTGCCAGTCCAGGCCACCCTTGGGTGTAAAACTGAATAGGAAGGAGAAAAGGAACGTTATGGTGGTTGAGAAGTGGGTGTTAGAGTAATAAATGAAAAAGTATATTCACAAAATAAATCAGAGATGATCCCTTTCTCTGGGCACCAAAAATAAGATAATCACGTATATTAATAGTTTAAGTAGGAAGAAGAAACATATTTTGTATCTTAGGTTGGATTTTCTAGAAGCTGAGCTTCCCTGAAACAGGGATTTGAGTCCCTGTATTTATTGAAATAGTCTTCTTTAAGAAAAACCTGTAGGGGAGTGAGGAAAGAAAAATAAGAGAGAGCAAACAGCTGACAAGAATGCGGTCTCTCGTCGATTTTGTCACTGGCTTGACTCAAGGAGTATTCTGTCCCGTAAGCTGCATTGTAGAGCTGTTCACCTTGTGGCTAGGGGAAGTAGCTTTTGCACCCGCATGTAGTAAGGTGTCAGCACTGCCACGGGGGTGGGGATGTAGCCTCCCAGGAGGAGAAGTTGGGGAGCAAGAATTGGCTCTGTCAGTCAAAGGCAAGACTTCACGGAGGGTTGTGTGTATAAGCCTTCCTCCCCAGCACTCACCGGGAGTTGAGAGCACCAGTCAGCAAAGGGGACTCGGGTGGGGCGCACACAATGTCTGCTCCATTGTGCTAAGTGAAAGCACAAAATAACTCGGGTGGAAGAGTGTAATTTCAGCCGGGAGATTTATCAAAGACTTTATGGGATGGAGCCTTGGCTTCCCTACGTAACTAGGGCTTGCAATTAATGTTCACCCATTTCTGTGACTCTGCAGAATTGTTTGTGAGGAATACAGGAATTCCTTTGGCAGTGATTTTTTAAGTTATATCCAGTAAAATAAATTTCAGTAACTCACTTCCGGTTTTTACAGGCATATTACCAGTGAAGTTTGCAGGTTATCGCAAAGAAATATGAAACACAAAACAAGGATATTTTATGTTCCAAACCATTATAGTTTCTGTCATTTTTTACTACTACACTTTCATGCAGCTTTGAGTTTATGTGTGGTTTGTTGTTGTGGGGAGATGTAATTTTCTATTTTGTGTTTATGGAACTAGTGTTTTAAAGATCTTATTTAGGAAAGTCTGTCTTTTTTTTTTTCTTCTATTTACATTGTGGTGTTGTGATTTAATGACAGTAGAGAGAGCTATATTGTGTTGGGAGTTTGTAAAACTTCTGTGTTTAAGGGAATTAACTATGTGGACATTGGGGGAGTCACAGGCCCCCTAACAATTATACCCAGGGACTAAAGTAGATGTGAAAGTTGAATCAACATGAGTCTGTAATGTATTTACAGTCTGATTGCAGAGTATGAATCTTTTGATCACAATACAACTTTACTTTCAATCTTATGTTCTTCTGCTTGCATTAAATTTAGACTTCTTGAATGTCTACATTCATCCTCATAGCCTGCATTAACAAATTCAAAATGAGGATCTAATGTATAACATGGCTTTCTACAGACTACTTGTTGAGGGTAGAACTTCAATTTTCTCACCAAAAAACAGAAAAAAAAAGTAAGTATCTGAGGAAATGGATGTGTTAATTAAATAATTCAATGGGTGAAATCCTATCAAACTGAAAAAAAAAAGTGAAAAATAATCATAGGCAAAGATCTGTAGTTCTGTTGTACTGAGAGAAAAGTAAGCCACACAAGTATTCATACTCAGGAATTTATTAAATGTTACCTAACCAGGGACTGTTCCCAGAACAGCTTATTGTTAACTCTATTATCTGTATTAGGGAGGATCCTTTTTTTTTTTTTTCCCAACAGAAACTATGAAATGTTTAGAAAGCTCTTTGGGAAATTGCCAAAGGTATTATTGCCTGAAGGAGGAAAATCAATTCCTAAAGACAGAAATTGGGTTTTTACATACAGGGACATTTGCTATGATGGTCATAAGTGAGGTTCTTAGGAGCAATGATCTCTCATCATACTGCTTCCGGATTCTTCTCACTGTTTCACAGCTTTCCCAACACCTTCCTCAGAGTGCAGTGAGAGAGAGCTGCTAGGCACTAAAGCAGAGACCTGATTTATTTTGCAAATCAGTCTGAAGTAGGTGGCTCCAATATGACTAAGACAATTCCACTGAATGGGCAGCATAAGGGCTGACTTGAGAAGAAGTGGACCATATGTTAAGCCGACCATTTCATGAAATCTCAGGACTTAGAAAAGGTCAGTTATGAAAATCATAGAAATTGGATTCGGACCCAGGGACTGAGACTGTCTCACCTTGACTGCTGAGAATCTCAAATTTAAGTCCCAGCACAAGTGCCATCTCCTTGAAGAAGTCTTTCCTGAAAATGTCTGTGCTCTGTCCAGTAGATTTGACCTTGTTTCTCTTTGTGCTTCCCAGAGCCTCCTGTAAAGATTTAATTCAGCTCATAAAGCATCACCATATCCAGCTAGACTGGCAGTCAAAGACTGGGAATCAAAACTAGAAGTCAAAACTCTGAGTAGATTCTCCTTTTCTGTCTTCCCAGTTGCAGGGGGCTTATTATCTTCTTTGAATCATGTCCTTCTTCTGTAAAATTATCAAATAGTACCTTACAATTACAACCGTTCCCCGCCAGGCACACCATTTAGCCTGGGAGTAAAAGGATTTGCTTTGGAAAATGACAGATTTCAAACTTAGTTTACCATCTAATAGCAATCTTAACTTGGGCAAGTCGCTTAATTGTTCTGTACCTTAGTTTCCAGTTAGTAATCAATTTGCCTCAAATTTGGGATGAGAAATGTCACTAAGCTTGATGTTTGTGTGTTGATTGCTGTAATCTTTACATTTATACATTGAATATAATTATAATGATATTTTGTATATGATGAATGATCTCTGATATGTCAACAACATTTACTAAGTAATCCATTTTTACTGAGAGGCAATGTTATTTGTAATACAGTGTTTCCTTATATACACAGATTTTATTTCTGGATGTTCTTTTATACAGATATTTTTATTCCTTTGACAATACCATACTCTTTTTATTATAGTGAGTTTATAGTAAGTTTTACTACTTGGTAAGGCAGATAGATCTGTTTCTCATCATAATGTTCTTATGTTTTTCCCCAGAATTTTTCTTTCAAATTAACTTTAAAATTAATTAAAATGAATGCATTAAGTTTCCAAAATATGCCCCGTTTAGGTAATAATTTGAAAATACATTAATACTATTGAACTTTTTCCTCTAAACACCAGACTTATGTATAAGCACCTACATTTCCATTTGAAAATTTAAAATAGGCATTTCACACTTAGCAGGTCTAACACCAAGCTTCCGCTGCAGTCTCTCCATCTCAGTTAATGGTAACATCTTAGGTGGACTCAAGCCACAAACCTTGATGTGAACCTTAACCTCACTCTTTCCCTCACATCGAAAATATAGTACCAGGGCTTTAGGTTTTAAATATGTTCAGGACACACTCACTTCTCACAAGTCCTGTGACTGCAACCTGGCTCAAGCCACCTTTCATTTCACACCAGAACAGCTCTAATGGCCTCACAACTGCTCTTCCCGCTCCTGCCCTGACACCTTTAGTGCAGATAATAGCTCTCATTGTTCTATTGTTAAAAACAAGACAATGAGCCCAAAATAGAGCCACTTATGCTAACTAATCACTGCATCACAAACAGGGCTTAATTGCAGTTTCGCTTCTCCCAGACAGGGAAGCTTAAACCGGTCACTCAGGAATCACCTAAGCAGCACTAGTCAGGTCATTTGCCTGGTAGACCCCCGTCATCCCTTGCAATTAATTACCAACCTGCTTTTTGCCTTCCCTGTTCCTGTTTCCTTCTACCTGTCACAGTGTTTCATTTTGTGAAGCTCCTTGGAGTTTCTTTCAATCTGCTAGACTGAATGCCGCCCAATTCAAATCCAATTTTGCTTAAAATTTTTAAATGTTTAATATGTCAGTTTATCTTTTCACACCTGTTGAAGAGTTAGTCACATAGGTCACTCCTCTGCTTAAAGCCCTCTCTGGTGACTTATGATGCTATTTGAAGTAAAAAAAACAAAACAAACAAACAAAAAAAACCAAAATACTTACAATAATACGATCAGGTCCTCCCTCACTGGGCTCATCTAGTGCCTTTGTTCACAACACTTCATTACCTTCTTACACATTCTCAACCCCAGGGCATTGTGCCCTTCCCCTCTGCCTGGGAGTTCTTCACTCAGATGCCGCATGACCAGCTCTCTTACCTCCTGTACGTGTGTTCAGATATTACCTTCTCACTGAAGCCTTTTCCTATCCTCTAGTGAGAAAGGGTTATCTCTCCAATAGTTTCTATTTATTTGACTCCCCTGTTTTATTTATCTGCATAGCATTTTGACCACTGTTTAACATATAATAGGTTTTGTTCATTTGTTTTTAATTGTCTGTATTCTGCCTCTATCATTACTTCACTTTCAACACACAAACTGGTAAAAATTAGTATTTCTTGAATAAATGAATGACAAAGCACATACCAAAATGGACAATTTCGATTTGAAGTCTTGCCATGCAGGACCACACGATCCTTCATTTACTCGGGGCCTGTTTCTTGCCCTTGGATACGTTTTGCAGTTCTTTTTAAATGAGCTCCACCTCTTTTCTTGAATGGTTTGCTCCAGTATTATTTCATAGTTTCATAATGATTGTAAATGAGTTACTTTCCATTTAAACTATTTGGAGCTATTCTAAGAAACTGTTAATAATATTTGATATTGACCCTGTATCTGGCTATTATATTATTTTATTAATTCTACTAGTTTGTGACCAGACTATACACAAGACTATGGAATTATGGCATTTTGCTCCGAAGTCTTTAGCTGTGAATTCCTGGCCTCCCGATGTTTTAGATGAGAGGTCTGGTTCTAATCTGATGGCCACATAACACGGATCTTCCTTCCCTACTACTATTCCTGTCTTCAACCTGGTTAGGTTTTCTCTTTTTCATGCAGAATCTGTAAACTTTTGTTAATCCTGACTCGAAGTTCATGGATCTTTTTCCATACATAGAATGAAACCTTTCAGCTCGGGAAATTTTTCTTTTATTCTTGTCTAATGATTAGTTTTATACCTGTTCCGTCCTTCCCCCTTGGCATTCCTATTTTTCGTATTTTAGATTTCCAAGTATCCGTCTCTTAGCTTTTCCCTCAAGGTTCCCATTTCTTTTCATTCTTGCTCTGTGTTAAGAAATTTCATTTTCTATCTGATCTTCAGGATCAGTTGATCTGTTCTTGGCAATGAGACTTCTAATTTCCAGTTCCTCTATTGGCTTTTTACATTTAAAAGTTACGTAATATGTGTTCCAGAATACATTCTGTGTGTGATTTAATTGCTTGTCCTTGTGTATTGGCAATTTTATAAGGTTTTTTCCTGACTCTCCATCAATTCTGTTTCAGTTGCTGCCAACTATTCCAAATCAACACCTGATTTCCTTCGGTCATTTAAAGTGATACATTACATTTTTTTCTTTATGTGTTCCATCAGCATTCATAGGCACCTACAAAGTAGCAGCTGAGTTTTAAAGGGAAGGCATGGAAATTTCTGTCCTTGCGGCTCAGTTGAGAACAAATCGGAGGGTATTTCCTTTCCTCAGAGGAATGGGGCGAAGGCCTGGTGTTGCCTGATTTCCTGTGTATAAATCACATCCCTGTCCCAGTCAGTGGGACTGCGATTAATCTTAATGTAGTCTAAGCTGAAATGATCTTGACAGTCAAAATGGGTCCTTCCAGAATCACAAGCAGCCTTTCTCCAGGGATTTTATTGGTTTTTGCTGCTTGATCTGCCCAGAGATCTGCTAAACCCATGCTTGATCTTAGCCTAGAGAAGGGCAGACCCTCTCCCCAGCTCCTCCTTGCTGACTGTCACTGACACGAGAAGAACGAGTGCCTTACCTGCCTTCTCCCAGACCCCAGATCCCAGGAGGAGCTGTGGCTGCGGGCGTGATCTCAGAGCTCACTGACTCGCTCCCCCGGATAGTTATGTGACTCTGGAAAGGGAGAAGGAGAGAAGTCTGGAGAACATCCTCTCAACTTGTGCCATTCTCAGGGGCTCACACTCTGAGAGCACCAGGTTTGAATCAAATACTAACAGTTCCCGTAGATTTTCATGTAAACAACCAGTAGTGACCACTATATCACTTGCTCACATTTACCACATTCAGCATGAGAGGACAGGAACCCTTTCCAAAGCCTCTTGGGGGAAAAGGGCAGCTTACACCCTTCTTCCTGCCAGCTATAAAACTTCATGGGAAGACACTACCTCCTTTATTGTTGTTTTCTTGTTTCTCTGAATCTTTACTTTTGATGAGTATGGAGTGAAAAACACACAGGGCAAAGAGCTGAATACAGGGCTTGCTGCACAGGAGACTGTAGAGGCAAGGAGGATAAAAATATTGTGGTAATTTCTTGAGAAATGACTTAAAGAAGGGAGGATGTCTTATCTTTGTGTCACACCACCTCTCACGTGGCTCTTGAATGTTGCTCACCATGGCTAGAAGCACAATTTCCAACAGGTAAACTATAATCTAGCCAATGACGTGGGAGTTGCACATGTCAACTGAGGGTCATATACGGCTTTACCTGTCAAATGCTGCGAAGTAAATGTACATTGTGACTTTACTGAAGTGCATATAATTTAAGTTTCTTGTTCTATTCTTTTCTGTGGCATTATCAAAACTTAAACCCACACCATTTCCCTACTGAGACATTTTCAAAGCTTAAGAATATGCTTTCAAGCTGTAACTACATCAATACCTGGGGTTGTACCTTCTACTGAGAATAAAAAATGCCTTTTTCTTTCCCTCCAGAGCTGTCGAAACTTCTGATGCTGAAGAGTTTATCTTGGAAAACGCAGGTTCAGTCCTGCCAGCAGTAGAAAGGCGAGAAAGCTCTTCCTTCCACAGTCAATGTCATCATAATGATGCCAGTGTTTCTTATAATTGTGCAGAAAACAAACTTCATTGACTTTTGCCTTCGTGTGTTTTGGAAGGTAAAATTAATCACCCATCTGATACATGATATGACAAGTTAGATATCATAGTCTGTTAAAAAAAAGTTATATTTGTGTATCAAATTCAGAAATCAATGGTGCTCTTTTTTTTTTTTCATATTGAGTGGCATTAAATTCTTCCTAGTTTCTCAAGAAATTTGACATTTTGTGTGAAGACTTACACAGCTCAGAGCCATAATTTTATTGTCCATTATTATTTGTCTGTAATCGACAAGTAAGAAAGTAAACACCTGTCTGGTCTGAGCTACTCAGCTTAATTCGATCGTGGGCCTATACCTTTGCTTTAATTTTGTACTGTCTTTTGGACCAGAAATACTTTCCATCAAGCCATTTTGTAAGCACCATTTAAAAACAAACCTTGCTGGTAAACCTTCTGCACGTCACAGTCAGATGCTGGGATCAGATGCATAGCCAAAAATTCAGTTTCTCACACTACACATGAATGTGTTTATTATAGTAATTTACCCTATATATATTTGGTTGTTGTCTAATGTCAGTGAATCCTTGTTAGCAGATTGGATGCTTTTTCTATATTAAATAAATTTGCAACAGTGCTTCTGCTAGGAAAATATACCATAGTCAATGCATTTATTTTATTAACAACAACAAAGCTATCACCCAGTTATTTTAAATTACCTGGTAACTAATGAATATTAGCCTAATTGAGTAAGTCTAATTTGCCATCATGATTTTCTTCCCCTGTAGTGAATGTGAGCATTGGAATTTGGTGAACAAGACTTCATTAGTTTGTATGCCTATTTTCCATCAGTTTTTGTCTTGTTCAAAAATACATGTAATTTTACTTAACAAAGAAACAAATACAGTTAATTTCCATTATTCACAGATTCCATATCTGTGAATTTGCTTATTCACTAAATTTTATTCATAACTACAAAATCAGTACTTGAAGGCTTTTCAGATCATTTGCAAACATAGGCTGAATAGTCAAAATTTTGGGTCATTTTACTGCACATGTCCCCCACTGAGACTGAACAGAGCAAGTCTCTGCCCTCTTTCTTCAGGTCTTATACTGGAAACAAGTCTTCATTTCCCAGTCTATTTAACGCCATCTTTTTTTTTTTTTTTTTTTTTTTGCATTTTTGTGCTTTTTTTTTTTTTTTTTGGATGGGGGAAACATGGAATTCGTTGTTTCAAATGGCCTCTAAGCATTGCACTAAGTGTTCTGTAGAGTTCCTAAACACAGGGAGTTGTGATGTGCCTTATGGGGGAGAATACATGTTTTAGATAAGCATCGTTCAGGCATGACTTAAAGTGCTGTTGACTGTGAGTTCAATGTTAATGAGTCAACAATATGGTACATCCCCCAAAAAAGGAAGAGAAAATTCACTAATCTGTACATCAGGCTGCTCCAGAAAGTGCTTACATGACATCTATGGTCTGCAACGGAGCTATGGAAAAGACGGAAAAATGGCTCAGTTTGTGGCTTTGGTTGATTAAAAACAAAACAAAACAAAACAAATCCAAAACAACGACAACCAAACATAGTGGGCAGTACTGTTGTGGGACTGAAAGCCAAAGAAATTGATGGTAATGTTAGCCTGGGTCAGGGGACTGGTAAGCCCTTTTTGGATTGTGCTGGCTGGCTCACATCTACCAGAAGGTGGTACGGTGTGAAACATGTGAAACTTGTAAGGCAGGTGCTAAGATCAGGAGGCTGTGGGAGAATTTAGAATATACTTATTAAGTGTAATGTAGGAAAAAGTTATGTGGGAGAACTGGTTTTCAATGCTGATGAGACAAGCTTGTTTCACAAAGATGTTGGCAAATGACCCATTTCACACAAATGGTGTTTTGGTTGATAAAATGTGACCAGAGACTAACAGACCCCTAACCCAGAATTTCCCCTTAAACTCATAGTTCAATATTCCACTATCTCAGTGTTTGTGGTACGTTTGAGACCATAACTACCCCCAAATAACGAGAATTGCTTGTAAATGAGAATGTCTCTTCCACTATGTTCAAATGTCCTTTAGAAATTTAGAACACAAAGCTGCTACTTCTCATATCACAAGGAACCATGTAACTAAAGCTAAAATCTCTTCTGTCTTAGATCACCACTCTTTGTATCATTTAGCTTATTTGGAAGAAGGCAAATTTTATGTAGATTCTATTGATATCTGGGTAGCAAGATTAAGGAGGCTACTAAAAAGTTTCCAGTGAGAGGAAGCATCACTGCAACAATACATACCTCTGTATCAGTCAGGTTCTCCTAGATTAGCTGCAGTAACAAAGAATCCATATGTCTAAATGACTTACCATAATATTGCCACATTGGTAAAGGGGAATAAAACACAGTATGCCACATGCCAATTCTTAAAACTATGTCACATGTCTAGAAGTACATGTGATTTCTTCTGATAATTTCTTTCTTTTTTTTTTTTTTTTTTGCTAAAGAAAATCACATATGAACAACATAGCAGGATATTTTACAAGGAGTAAAATAGTGTATCATGTTTCCTTAACAACCATGAATTAAAAAAAAAAGAAGAAAGAAAACTAGCAATATGAGAAGAATGGTGCTATGAATACAGCATGCCACCAGGTGTGTTGACTCAAATTTCTTCAATACCAATATTATTTACTGTGCATATCTAATTAATGTAGCTTTCCTACTTAAACCCATTCTTCTAAACTACATCATCACCAGGAGAATCCCCAATTCTCTACCTTGCCATCTATGACACTCCATAACTTTCACTTTACTACCTAAATCTCTATATATCTTGCCATTTTCTTCCTGAATATTATGCAGCTGCAATATTGATAAAAACCAAGTGTCTTATGCCTTTGTGCTTTTGGTCATGCTGTTTCTTCTGCCTGGAATGCATTTTCTATCATTCGCCCTTGCCCTGGTTCATATCTTCTAATCTTTTGATACTTCCCTGACTCCTGCCTCTATCCTATTTCAGGTGGGATTATTTCTCTCTCCTTCTGTGGTCTCCTAATAAACTATCTTTATCATGGGTTGTAACACGTTGGGTTAAACATATTATTATATCTATATCCACCAGACTGTGAACTTATTTATGGCACAGGAACTTTGTCTTAATTATATCTTTTTGCCAGTGTCTCATAGAGTAGTTGGAAAATTTTAACATATATAAAATAGATTAAAAACACGTTCCTACTGTATAGCACAGTGAACTGTATTCAATACCTTGTAATAGCCTGTAATGAAAAAGAATATGAAAATGAATATATATGTATGTATTACATTTAACTATGCTGTACACCAGAAATTCACACAATATTGTAAACTGACTATACTTCAATAAAAAATAACAATTTTTGGTTGAATAAATAAGTAAATGAATCAGTATTACTATCAGATCAGGTAACATTACATGCGTTTGTATGTATTACAAAAAATCTTAATAAGTCTTATACTCTATTATTGAACATTTCAGTTTTTCAAGATTTAGCCTTAGCTTTTTCTTCTTTCTCTTACGTTTTTTCATCTATGTCCACTTCTTTCTTCACCACTTATAAGAAAATGATTCTCAAATTTATATGTAATCTGTATCTCTCATTTGTTATGAGGGTTTTATACTCAATTACTAATGCAGCCTTTCGGGATATATTAAAGCATCTCAAACTTAACATTCCCAAACCTACCATCAGACTCTTTCTTTCCAAACTGGTCTTCTGGGTGACACTACTCGGTGCACAGCACCACCATGTAACTGGATGTGTACATCAGAAATCTGAGAGTCTTTGCTTTGTCCCTTTCATGCTTCCAATGTCCAATACATCACCATGTCCTGCATATTTTGCTTCTTAATTGGATTTTCAATCTACTCCTCTCAATTTCCAGCATCACTGAAGCAAGATACTATAAAAATCACATTGAGATGCTAGAATTGCCAACATCTATTGTAGAGAGAGAAAGAAATGAGAGACAGAGACAGAAACAGAGAGAGACATTTAAGGAATTGGTTCATGAGATTACAGAGGCTGGCAAGTCCAATATCTGCCTTGTGAACTGGAGACCCTTAGAGGAGCTCATGTCAAAGTTCAAGTCAAAAAGGCTATCTGCTGGCAGAATTCCTTTCTGCCTAGGGAAGGCTAGTCTTTTTGTTCTATTCAAGCATTCACCTGATTAGACGAGGCCCTCTCACTGATGGAGGACAATCTGCTTTACTCAAAGTCTACTGATTTAAATGTTAATCTCATCCAAAATATCCCCACAGAAACATTTAAAATAACATTTGACCAAATGACTAGGCACTGTGACCCAGCTAAATTGACACACAAAATGAATTATCACAATACTGCAGCCAGATTTATGCTTTTGTATCCCAAATCCAATCACATCACCCCCTTTCCTTAACAAGTCTCCTTATGTCCTAGCAGCTGCTTACTTCCTGGCTTCGTCCCATTGCCTTTCATGCCATCTCAGCTGAATCCCCTCTGATCTCCCTGAGTATGTCCAATCTCTCTAGTATATCTCTTTATAGCACTGTGTACATTTCATTTGTGACACTGACCACACTTGAAAATTTATATTATTTTGGTAGTGATTTGATGTCATATTCTAAGTTCTAGAGGACAAAGCCAATATCTACTTTTCTTTACATTTGTATTTTGCTCATCATTCTATTTTGAGCACAGAGCACATTGAAAGTAATAAGTATTGTTGAACAAATGAATGAGAATCAGAAAAATGACTAAATGACCAAGTGCCTTGCTTTGGTGAACTTCCATGTGCCAGCCACACCATAAAAAGTACATTACCTCTGATGAATAATCTTGTTAGATACATAGGTAGCTAGGTATGAGCAAAGAAAGGGGGACATGGGCCAAATGGCAGGAAACCATACATCTTATGAACAATGGGGGTCCTTGGGCAAACAAAGAAAATCAAGGACCTCTTGACTGATAAGAAACTACACATTTTGGGTTGACAAGTGTCCTGGAGGCAAACAAAAAAAGTGGGATAAGGCAGGAATCTCTGGAATCGGAATGTAAACTTTCACTCATTATGTCCCCATCTGAATTCCTGACCAAGGCTAAATGAGGATAAAAATCTCTCCTCCCCTCAGGAAGATGGAGCAGGGGTGAAATATGGTGCCAAACCCCAACTTCCCCAGTGAAGATTCTGCCCATTCATTTTTACACCCCATGTAAATAGCTTGCCAAAGGAACTCTGGACATCTACTCACCTGAGTCTGTCTACTCTTTCCCTTGAGAGTGTACTATCTCTTGATAAATCCTCACTTTGGTTTCTTAACCTCCGTGTCTCATTTCTGAATTATTTCTGTGCTGAGACAAAAACCTACTCTCCAATAACAATGTCAGTAATACTTAGCTAAATTATATTCATCATCTGAATTCTTCTCTGAGTTCTCTTTGGCATTGGCCCTCAATACATTGAATATCCTGATTGTTTCCCCTGAATATTTTTCACACCAGTACATTGATCAGGAGCCGATTACTATTCAAACCTGGGAAATTACTGGCATCCAGGTTGTCCCAACATCCCAGCTCTCCGTTCTTATCTACAGATTACCTACAAGTAGGGTTTTAATCCTTGCCATTTACTGAGTGTTCAGAGAGTACCCAAAGCCACAGGCTGGAAGACTTTAGTAAGAAACTTGCCTAGTAAATGCAGGAAAGGAAAATCATTCTGTAGAAATTAAGACTAAAGGAATCTGAGCAGCAGGAAGCGTTGCACTGAATTCCAGCGAAGGAAAATGTGAGCCAAGGAAACAACATGAAGAGGAATTTAACATTGGGGGGCTGTAAAGAGAAAACACAAATACTGTGGTCTAGGGGCCAAAATAGGGTAAGGAACAGAAGCCAGAATGGAGGAGGGTAATCCCAACAGCAAAGGTAAAGGGAAGCCAAGAATCCATGACAGAATAACAAGGAGGAATTAAGTACCTGCTGTCTTTCCACAGAAAACACAGGAGTCTGAAGGACGATGAGGCAGTCACAAAGCAGAGGCTAAAGAGAGGACACTAAGGAGGAAGGACTGACAACCTTTCATACAGGAATGCGGGATCCCCATCTTGGATTAGAGGAAAGATAAGGGTGGGCTTTCTCGTTACGAAATCATAAACGAGAGAAGAAGATAGGTAGTGCTGGCAGTGATACTATTATTAGAAGATTCTCTCTTAATGTTACAAGTTCTGATAAAGATTGCCTGCTTAAGTAAACTCTACTCAGGCTCTTTTGAACTCTCTTCTAGACTAGGCCTTGAGTTTTGGGTTTCCCTGTTTATCTTTACAGCGTCCAATTTTAGCAAGAATCTTGCCTAGTTAGTTTCACCAGAATTCCCCCTTGTCACTGCTGTTCCCTGTTCGTAAGTTTTCACTCACTGATCCCCACCCTGCTCCTTGGTTATAAAGTCCTACTTCCGTTTGCTGTATTCAGAGTTGACCCTGATCTCTATTCCCTACCACAAAAGCCCTCCCTGGGGAGTAGCACCCCTGCCACGGTCTCCCTTGAATAAAGACTGTCTTACTTATCACATCACATTATTACTTAGGGATAGCAAGAGGTAAGTACATCCAGCATGCAGATATAGGGCTGGGATTACCCAGAGAGGGAGAGAACTGTCTCAAATGCATAAATCCATTGTGACCAAAGGAGACTGCTTCGTGAAGCATTTCTTGGAATGAAGAATATATTTTTAATGCAAACACTATAGTAAATGGCAGTGAAGTTTCCAGAGGAAATGCTCAGCATATATTTGTCCTAAAATGCAAGTGAAATATTAACTTTGTCATGACTCCATTAAACTCTGAGTTATTCATTTATTATTATTATTATTATTATTATTATTATTATTATTATTATTATTATTATTATTATTATTATTATTATTATTATTATTCTCATCCAGATCACTTGAGTTTGAAGACACAAGGTTGAATTTGAAGACAAAGAGGAAGTAGATGAAAACATCTTTTGACAAGTGTAAACGGAGTTTGAGTTTGAAAAATTTTCAGAGGCTTTAAAACTTGGAAGCACTGAAGTTTAGTTTTTGCCTAACTTTAAAAGCTATCAGTGGAAAATATTTCTTAAGCAACAACCACTGTTGATGAGCAGATTCTTATCTTGTCACAGAAATAATTCAGAAATAAGACATGGAGGTCAAGAAAGCAAAGCAAGGATTTATTAAAGGATAGATGGAATGCTCTCCAGGAAAGAGCAGACAGACACAGGTGGGTAGCTGCCCCGTGTTTCCTTGGCAAGCTCATTGTATGGGTATAAAAATGAATGGGCAGAATATTCACTGGCAGGGAAGGGTTTGGTGTCCTTTTTTCTGATTTTCATTCGAGCTCCACTTTCTTAGCTGGGGAGGAGGGAATTTTTGTCCTTAGTTAGTCTTGTTCAGGAAGTTAGATGAGGTCAGAATGATCAAAAGTTTACATTTAAATGGTGGGGATTCCTGTCTTGTCCTACCCTTTTGCCTCCAGGACACTTGTCAATCCTGATATATATATTTGGTAAATCAGTCTGGAGGATCCTGTTTTTCTTGATCTATCCCAGGACCTCTGTTGTTCACAAGATGTATAGTTTTCTGCCATTCAGCCCGTGTCCCCCTTTCTCTGCTCGTATCTAGCTACCTGCCTGCTCTAACATAAGCACGCACCTGCATCTATGCTAGAAGGGGCCATCCCAAGAGGACAATACGCAGTCCCTGCCTTTAAGGAACCCAAGTCTAGTGATACTTGTCTTGTCCATAAAGATGTATCCTGAATGCCACTCTTTGGCTTGTGGCTCTGGTTGTTTTATGGCACGTATCGGTCTGAAGAGAGGACAAGGGAGAAAGACCGGGAGAGACAGAAAAAGTTTTTTTGTGTTAAATATGGGAGAATTGGGCTAGACAGGAAAAGAAGGAACAGGACTCTGTCAGTTACCTAGGGCTGCCGGTAACGAATTACCACAAACTTGGTGGTGGCTTAAAAATACAGAAATGTACTCTGTCACAGGTCTGGAGACCACGAGTCTGAAATAAAGTTGTCAGGAGGCCACACTCCCCCCGAAAGATCTAGGGAAGATTCCTTCATTGCCTCTTCCAGCTTCTGGTGTCTCCGGGTGACCTTGGCTTGTGACCACGCTTCTCCAATCTACATCATCGTCTTTGCACGGACATCCCTCTGTCTCTGTGTCATTTCTTCTTTTTTCTCATCAAGTCACTTGTCTTTGGATTTAGGGTCAATTCATATTTTCCAGAAGGATCTCTTCTCAAAGATCTTAACTGCATCTGCCAAGAGCCTTTTTCCAACTTAGGGGACATGCACAGGTTCTGGGAGTTAGGATAAAGACATAGCTTTTAGAGGAGCCACTATTCAACCCACTACAAGAGTTAGAATAGGAATCTTTTGCATATGAGGCGACAATTGTAGCGGATGAGGAGACAGTTGTAGGGGAGTGATAAACTAAGTTTAGGAAGAAAAAAATACCAAGGGAAAAAGTAAAACAAGGAAATAAGTAGGCTGTGGAAAGGATGAAGCAGACTCTTCTCTACAGCTTTTACTTAGTGACACAGTTGGGCAAAAACAATGGTTGGGTTTTAGAGAAACCAAGAGGAGGTTTGAAACGAGGTGTAGCATTTTGGGGAATAGGTATAAAAATGCAGCCATAGGTCTAGTAGTCTCTGCATCTATACTGGAGTGAAAATTTATAAGTCAGAGCTTTGCTTTTCATGGAGTATCCTTGAAGTAAAACAAAGGTTTTCCAAACTAGCTGACTATCGATCAGAATCACCCTGGGTTGCTTAAAAATAAGCATCCTGGAACATTCCACCAACTCCCACAGTTCAGCTGATTTGGGAGTGACTATCCTACTGTCCAGCAGGAAAATCCGAGAAATATCATGAAATACAGTTAAAACTGCCTTTGAAAGGCTTCAGCCCTGTTTATTGCTTAAGAGTAAATGAAAATGCAGTTGCATTTGCATAAGAGTGTTTGACGATTTTCAGTCTGGCCTTTCATGGGGGTAAGCACTAGCGCAATCCAGTGTTTTGAACAGAGGCCACTAAATGGCATTCCTCAACTGAAACAGCCCAGATACTTTCAGGGAAAGTGACCCTTTTTTGTGGGGAGGCCTTATATTATATGGAAATTTGGAATCTGTATCAGTTTTTAGAGGCATGCTATATTAAAGTTCCCTTAGGGGGAAAAAACATAAGCTGAAGAAACACTTACCTTTGCTCTTTGCCCTTTTCTTTCCTCTGCCGTTGACATTAGCAGCCTTTTCCTCAGCAGAAGCCCTTGCAACTTCCCAGCGGAGACCGCCTTCTGGGTACATTACCTTTGAATCAGTGCTGTACAAAACTCATGTGTTTTCAAATGTTTTTCCATATAATGGCCATCAACTTTCAAATACGTGCTGTCTGCAGGCGAATAACGCATGGTTGGTTTTAACTGAAACAGATTATATATTAGTTCCATAAAAATAAACACGTGCATATAATACTATATTGACGTTTGCCTCAATTCGTGCAATGAGATTTGAAGCCCTTACTTCTTTTGAAGCTGACAAAGCACCCTGGGCCACAGTGTGAAACTTCAAGGCAGTGCTAAGTCGAAGAACACTAGACCTCAGCAGGAGAACTATCGTCAAAAGGAAGGCTTGGAAGGGACGCAGATGAATAGGTTACTGAAAGCAGGTTGGAATGGAATTTTTCTTGTTAGAACACTTCTGTGGCCTCTTAAAAAGGCCTGGATTCTGTTTTTCTAATTACTACCCACTATGTATAGTTGCATATGTGATGTTGGAATTCCCCAAAAGTTTCTACTCTGAATTATAAATCATATTTCTTCTTCTTGCTTCAAACTCTCCAGGGTAGACTGAGGTGGACACAACTCTCGAACACTCTTGCTACTTGCCCGTCTTGCAGATGTTTGCACCAAAAGTAGCTGACCTAAAGTTGGGAGAAGAAATTTGAGGAAAAGTTTGGCAGCCAGCCCAACCATAGCTGCACTGAGGAGTCTCTGAGGACCAGAGACGGGAACAAGGTGGCAGCCACACTGTATCAAGGGCGCTGGGGAATGGCATTCCTTCCACTGAAATGCATTTGGAGGACACTGAAACTGAACATTCCTGGACTCTAATCCTTGCAGGGCTGGCATCTATGGAACATCACATACCAAAGGAGGTCAGACCACCTGTTAAGTTACTGCTTTAAGAGAACACTAAAAAGCGGTGCATTGCACATGTGTGGTCGCGCATGCAGACATATATGCACATGTGTAATTATAAGAAGCCAATGAAAGTGATTGATTAAAAAAAGTGACACTTAGCAAAAAAGACAGAAAACAGAACATAAGCCAAAAAAGAAGAAGAAAAGAAAAACCTGAATATTGGCCTATTTCTCACTGCTTGCCTCAAAAATTGAACCTAAATTTCAGTGTCTGATGTCCTCTTGATAACTGAATCCTGGAAGATGTACTTTGAAAGACTTGGATGTTAATCTGAAACTAATTCAAGCCTTTTGAGTTCAAAAATTGGATTGGAAATCTTTTAAGAGCTGGCTTTCTCATGAGATTTCCATTACTTCCATTCTTACTGATAAGCCACAGGTATCAGAGGAACATCCATTTTTGTGCTATCTTTGGCTCCTTCACTACAAGAGAAGAGGTACTGGAAAAAAATGGGGTTTGCTTTGATTCAAGTTTCAGAGAAAACTTTCAATCAATCCGAGTTTTGTCTGAAGCCACTCTACTGTAATAGCTTAAAGTCTTTATTAGATGCTCGTATGATGTTACCCTTGGTGTAATATGCCAACTGCAAGTGAGGACGTTGAACTGTTCCCGTGGATGGGGTCGAGTTCTGGCTCTGTTCCTGACCTCTGGGATTTGCTTTATTCCTCAGTTTCCTTACCTCTATAGTGAAGCTAGTTACTGAAAGGAGAAAACTCTGCAACGTAATTTGAGTTACTTGGTCAAAGTTGATGTTTACATACATGATCTTGTTATTGGTTCTTTAAAAGCGTTTTTATATATGCTGCTGTGAGGTCACATTGCACTTGTCAGGTGGAAAAGCTTGTCAGGAGAACCAGCTGTAGGACAAGGGAACACGTGTGGGCATTTCATTCTGCAGGGCTTATGGGACAAACGCATGAGCTTCTTTCTATGATCACGTATGTACATATTTCATGAAATGCTTGAGAAATGCATCTTCATTTTTCCTCTTGAACATACTAGTGATACTAATTTCTTATCAGCAGAGGAGTTTTATTTGGCAATATAAACACCTTAACACTAAATTATGTCAATGGCCTGTATTTTCCCCAGTCTGTGTCCCAATACCACACCTGCTCAGTAAAATTACAGTGGTATGGGAGTGGGGTTTCCCTTTTGTCTGCTGACAGAAAAATAGTCAGTGATGTAAGAACAAATGAACTGACAGTAGCTTTTATTTTAACCCTATTGAGTCCTCCTGGAGACCCCAATTAATTGGATTAGACCTCCTCCCTGAGAATTAGCAATACACTTTAAATATAAATTTACACTGCCAAGTCAACCCTAGAGGCGGAAACGGAAAATAATTGCTAAAGTTTCTAAGTCTGCAATTAGAAGGAACATTGCCCTCAATCAATTCCCATATTACAGTCGGTAAATAAAAATATCACTAAGGAAAAGTCTTTCCCGGAACGACGTGCTCCCTGCGGTGGGGTGCAATGAGCCTGTGTGTGCGACAGACACTGAATGACTCACAAGCTGATTAAAAATTCAGGCTTATTAGGCACGGATAGCAGGCAGTTTTTAGAGCACCTTTAACAAAAATAATGCCCAGTGACACAAGTTACTGTTCGGTGTGTTTTCTTTGTGAAAGCGAAAACTTGGAGGGTGGTCAGCTTTGGCGTCCAGTGTCTGCTTTATTTCAAAGACAACTTTGCTTCTCTAACCTGAAAATAGAGCACACAGTTTTATATTTTCCTTAAGGTCACTATCTAAGACATTGACATTCTACTACTATGCTTAAGAGGTGATGCATTCTTTTATAAAAGCTATGGCATATTTGTGCCTCTACACTACAAGGAAAGAGCTACAGTGATGTGGTAAGAGCAGAGAATGTATGTGCAAAGTGAGAGAGGCATTGGGGTTCCTTCACTACACGGTCCCCCATGCCTAAGAAGTAATATGCTGAAATAAAATAAAAAGCAATGCCATCTGTCCTTAATTGTTGTCATTCTGTATTTGCTGTTGTTTGCACTGTTTTGCTTAAATGTCACAGCTAAATTCATTTATTATTTCCAGGGCAGAAGTAAGCAGACAGAAAATGTGAGATGTCTGTTCTGGTCAACTGAATCCTACTGATTACATATTAAAATTACCATATGGTCTTTGCTCATCTTGCTCATGCCACTACTGGTTAAATATAAATATGCTACTGTCGTGCACACACATGCACACACATGCATTCACTGTTAGGGTACTTTGTATTGGGCCAGAAGATTGATAGATACCATCATTGGGAGAATAAAAATCACTGGATAGAGGGAAACAAAAAGTCTCATTCTTTAATTCCTGATTTTAAGCAAATATTCATTGAACACGTAATATGTGCCCTGATGTTCTAGGTACTACAATTAGGACGGCGACTAAGAACAGTTCCTAAGCCCCGTTTTTATAAAACTCAAATAGCAGTGGGAGAGATTGACAATATGCCAGATAACTAAATAAAAGCAATGGTCTGCTGCATAGCACGAGGCATATTTTATTAGGAAAAGAAGACAAATAAGTAAGCAGAAGAGGTAGCCATTAAAACTTCAGACAAGACGGTGAGAGGAAACTTCAGTGAGATGTCTGAGTTTCCTACTGCTGATGTAACAAAGGAGCACAAAATTAGTAGCTTAAAAAATACAAACTTATTCTTGCAGTTGTAGAGGTCAGTAGTCTAAAATCAAAATGTTGTCAAGGCTGTGTTCCTTTGCCGCCGTCATGGGGCAATCTGTTTCCTTATATTTTCCAGTTTCTAGTTTAACTGGCTCCCCCACCCCCCACCTTCTTCACACTACTCTACACCATTGTCTCATATCCTAGTACTTAGCTTGATCCTTAGGACTCTCTCTTATAAGGACCCTTGTGATTAGATTGGACCTACTTGGATAATTCAGAATAATCTCTCCATCTCAAGATCCTTAACTTAATTACATCTGTGAAACTGCTGTTGCCATATAAGGCAAAATATTCACAGGTTACAGGGATTGGGACATTGACATCCTGGTGGGGAGGCATCGTTCAACCTACCATAGAAGGTAAAATTTGAGTAAACATCTATGAAAATGAGAGACCTAGCCATGCAAGGTACTTAAGGAAAGACATTTCTAGGAAGAGTGAAAAATAAGCTTGAAGGCACTGAACAGGAATGTTTCTTATGTGTTCAAGGAGCAGGAAGAAAGCCATGGGGAAGAACAATGAGCACAGATTGGTGACGATGATGTAAGGAGGGGCACAGAACATCCAGGATGTGATTGTATGTCACATAACAAGAACTGTGCTTTTCATTCTGAATGATGCAGGGACATAGTGGTTTTGAGGAAATAATAACATTATCTGTATTGTCTTTAACAGGATCACTCTGGATGTAGGTTGAAAAAAGTCTGATAAAAGTCAACAGCAAAAACACAAGACTAATCAGAATGATACTGTAATAATACAGATGAGAAATTATGGTAGCCTAGACAGGAATGATGGCAGTGGGGGTAAGGAAGGGGAAGTGGCCATATTCTGAATGGATTTTGGGGGTAGGACTCGCAGAATTTGTTGAGAAGTTAGAAAATGAGAAATATCAAGGGTGACACCACACTTTGGGGTCTGAGCAACTAAAGAAACAGAACTGCCCTTAACTAAATCAAAGAAGGCTCAGGATGGAGCCAGGACTTAAGGAAGTTCAGGAGCTTAGTTTGGGACACATTGAGCTTGAAATTCTTATTGGCCATACGAGTGGAAATACAGTTTGGAGGTCCAGTATGGAGATATAAATTCAGAAATCCTCAAGACATAATGGGATTAAATCCAAGAGACAGGATGAGATCACGTAGGAAGAAAAGAGAAAACATCCCAAGCTTCAGACTCAGAGCCGTTAGGCCTCCTAACCTTTAGAGGCTGAAGAAGGACTGGCCTCATGGACTTGACATTTACATAGCTGCAAAGGGCCCCAGTCCATAAGGGCTCAGAGCTCAGAGCTTGTTTTAAACTTTCTTAGAAAGCCATGTTCTAAGGTTCTGTTCTTCCCTTGTCATTCTTAAGAATTTTGTCCAAAAAGTCTCACATTTTCATTTCTCACTGGGTTCCACAAATTATACTGTTGGTTCTAGTCAAAGAGATATAAAGGATCCCGAAAAGGAGATGAAGTGACCAGACAGGTAAAATAAAACTCAGGGAAATATGGGATCTTGAAAGCCAGAAAAATAATGAGTTTCTGGGAGTCGAGAATGAGAAATCTTGTGAAGACTCACTGACAGGTCAAGTAAGATAAAGGCTGAGAGTGACTGCTAAAGTTAGCAGTGAGCAAGTCTCTGGGGTCTTTGAGATGAACAGTTGGGTGGAGGATACAGGGAAATCCTGATTGCACTGGGCTTATTTTAAAAATGCTAAATCAATTTGGAAAGAGATGGAGAGCTCATGAATGAAAGTAAAAAAACACACTATCAAAATTCACATGATGAAGATAAGCAGGCATTAGAGGGAAACATAACTTTAATGATTATATTGATGTAAACAAAATTTATATCAATGATCTATATTTCCAATATAGGAATCTGGGAAAAAACAAATTAAATCAAGATAAGTAAAAAGAAGATATTAATAAAGATCAATGATCAGTGAAAAAGAAAATAAGTAAGAGAGAAAAGTAACAAAAAGCAAAAAGAGCTATGAATGAAGTGGACTTCATCAAAATTAAGCATTTTGGTTCTTCAACAAAAATCATTAAGAAACTGATAAGGAATTGCTTTCTTAGAATTTTTCACTACATATATCTGTAATCTTGTATCCAGATATAGAAAGTACTTTGCAAGTTCAAAAATTAGAAGACAAAAATATACATTAAGTAATAAGTCAAAGATTAAAAATATATTTTATAAAATAAAATATATGAATGATAAGTAAGCACATGCATTACCCTCAACATATTTAGTAAATTTAAACCACAATGAGATTCCACGTACACATCCATCAGATTTGTTAGATTAAAAATATGAACAGTATCAAGTGTTGGCATGGATGGGGAATTACTGGAACTCGGGCATTGCTGGAGAGAGTCTAAAATTCTATAAACACTTTGGAGAGCTGTTTCAGTGTAGTTTATAGAGTTAAACCTACAGGTACCATGTGACCAAGAAATTACATTCCTAGGTATTTGCCCAAGAGAATAAAAACATATATTCACAAAAAGATTTGTATACAAATGTTCACAGGCACTCGGAAAAAAAATGAAAGCATGTCAATCAACAATTGAATGGATAAACACACTACAATGTATTCATACAATGTAACATTACTTAGCTGTGAAAAAATATCAAATACCAATACAGGCAACAATATGGAACAATCACAACACATTCTGTGCAAAAGCAGTCAGGCACATACAGTACCTACTGCAAATCCCATTATATGATTTACAAAACAAAAACAATTAATTTATAATGAATAAATCAGATCAATGATTGCTTGGGGAGGGAAATGAGAGTCATGGATTGAAAAACGTGAGAGGGGACTTTGCAGGAGGGCAGAAACCCACTGATTGGGACAGTGGTTCCACAATAGATACATTTGTACAACCCATCAGTTATTCGTAACAATTATACTTTAATAAAGTTAAAGAACGAATTGCTTGATATCTGCTATTTTACTGTATGATCAAGGAAATTGGCAGGAATAAATACATATTTTAGTTTTAAGAAAACAAAAAAAAATCACCTTTTATTTTGTCTTTTACAATTCTTGTGTTCAGGTAATCTGAAACAAGGGCTAGCTGTGTTTAATATCTTATGGCATTTTTATAACCAATGCAGCGTAATTATTAAGAATATTTCTGTTAACTCGATAAAGCAGATTAGCTTTTAATGAAAATATGTCCTTTGGTTCTAAAGCATGGTCTGAAGGAAATTTTACTTTTTGGGAGATTTATTTCTTATTTGCTCTTGGTGGCTAATGAGCTTTAATTAAGTTTACAAAGTTTATCATAATGATTAAAAAAAGTATACTTATCTGCTCTCCATCTCCATGCCTCCTCTCACCTTCAGGAATTTTAAGTTTTTTAAAAAACTGATTTCTATTTTAAGGAGTAGACAGTGGAGGTAAACAAGATGATTCAGTAAAGCATCATGCTCTGTGTACTTCTCTTGGTATATGGCATATTCAAATTAAGTTAAAATAAAGAGCCTTCATTGTTCTTGGCCCAGTGACTCTGTGTAACCCTGAATAGTCTTTTTCTTCCAGAATCATTTCTGGTTTTTTTTAGGAGTATTTATTCATTTATTCTTAACAGAGGTACTGGACATCGAACCCAGGCCCTTGTGCATGCTAAGCATGTGCTCTGCCACTTGAGCTGTACCCTGTCCCCTCATTTCTTTTTTTTTTTTTTTAAGAATTATTTGCTCCATTAGTAGCCTGCTTTTGATTTTGATTCTTATTATTTTCTATTTGTTGGTTGCACAACATTGTCTACCATTTACAGTCTTCTCTCTCGTCTCATCACCTGCTAGTCCCACTTGGATGGTGGGTGTGATATTGGAAAAAGACCGCTTGATCTCTCTGGATCCACCAGGTGGTAAGATTCCTTTGCTTGAATCTCACAAACTATCTCCGTCTTCTTTATTGAGACTGATGTGTCCTTAAATAAATGAAATCATGTTTTATGTTGAAAAAAAAGGCTTATCTGACTTTCATAAATATGTACTATTTTATTTTTTGCTTTCTCCTTTTAAATCATTTTCTTTAGTCTCTAAAGATAGCTTACTCTGCAAAAAAAATTTTTTTTTCTTAATATCTTGGAAAATATACCAAATGAGAAGAGATTTATCTTTTTGCCTTCAAGATGTACATCTTTTAGGATTAGTGAGAAGACACTCTGCAGATATGTTGTATTGTATCAAATTCAGTGTAATTGTGCAATAAATATTAACAGGATTAAGAAAATGAATATTGGGAATTTTCTCAATAAGAGAACAACCATTCTATGTAAAACGAAATGAATTTCAATTTGTGGAGATGATAGGGTCTGGAATAAATGATCCTCTGAAAGAATATCAGGAAAATAACTTTTCAAACAGGAAACAAAATCATGAACGAATCTAGCAAGATTTGAAATAGGATGTCCCAAGGATGGAGAAATTGTACTTCTACCATGAACACAACTGAGAGTTTCATAAAATGCATAAATGGTATTTTTGCTTTTGATTGTATTATTTGCTAGGCTGAAGAACTAACAAAATTATCTGCTATTTACTACAGAGCTGAAGCAAAGGAAGACAGTAATCCCCATGCCTCAGTGGACCTGATTCCAGCATGACTTCAAAATCTGAATAACATTTTATTAAAAAGAAAAAAATAGAGGGGACTCTAACAACAAAACAGGTTACTTTGTTCCCTTTATGGTTGAATCACAAAAAAACTATTTTTGAAAGGTTACCTTTTTTCCTTCCCCTTTATTTTCATAGTAATATAAAAGTCTCCTTGTTGGATAAAAGCCCATTTTGTAGACTGGGCAGAGAATCTGGACCAACTGATTTCAATAGTTCTGGTCATTGGGGTACTAATTATAACAAGTTAAAAATAGGCGTATATATCTTCTTTTTTTCCTGCTGGATGTTACAGATGGATTGTGCCTCTGGCAGCTCATAGTTCTCTTTTAAGAAAATGATGTTCAGTATCATCTAGAGCAATCAGAACAGAAACTCTTTGGCAGAAAGGATGATCTGAATTTATGTTTGAATTATACAATGGCAACAGTTCTATATGTAGCAATTATTGCTCTTGGTCCACGATCTGATAAGGTGACCAAAAGAAGACCTTATTTGCCAGTTGGGACAGAAGACTGTCTCTCGGGACATCTGACTTCTGGCTGATTTTCACCACCTCTCTATGGAATACTGACATGTTTCTAGAGACATCCACATACCTCCTTGGCATGCACCCTATATATAAACTTCCATCTGTAAGAAATATACAAGGAAACCATAGAGTATAAGATATAACTATTACTAAATTAGGGCAAGGCTAAGATGTGGTGTCGCCCACACCAGCCTCACATCTTGAACCTGGCACACAGGAGTCAGACACATTGGAAAACTTGTGAAAAAATGTCCAGCATAAGGTTCTCTCTTGTGATATTTTTCATTACTGGTACCACTTGTAATTTTCACTACATTAACTAGCACTGTGTTCACTATGTGCCAAACACTGTACGACGCGCTTTGCATGAATTATTTTCGGCAATACTGGCAAGAGTCAAGTCTCAGCATTTTGTAAATCCTGAAGTAGTCACTTGTCCTCATCTGTGCCGGACTTCATCCTCCTTGAGGAAAACTCCCAGCCCAGGTGAGGTGTGAGAGGAATGTGTTCACTCCTGGACCACAGTCATGGCGATGACTGCCATGGCTCAGTGCTCATGTGGAGCTCTGCACTGTGCTCATTCACGCTTCTCATTCTGTTGAGAGAACTGGCTTAACACCAAACAAGTTGTGACTTAGGCCTCTTTCTTAACCTTTCTAAGCTTCTGTCTCCTCACCTAGAAAAGGAGATCCTCTTTAAATCCTATACACCTAAAGGTTAATGTGTTAGGATTTGAGGAATGCATGCTAGGGCCTTCTGTCTGAAACGTCTCTTCTATTACCTAAACTTAAACTGTAATAAATGCATGCACTTTGTTAATAGATGTTTTATCTGTCAAAATTTTTTACTAAAATGTATATTTCTATGTTGGTTTGACCCCAAATAATCATGAGACCTTCGTTAGCAGCTGTCCATGAGCACAGAGTTTCCTGGTGGTGATGGTAACACTGAGGCAGGTAGAAGAACCAAGAAAGAGGCAAGAAGTCCTGAAGGTGGAGAAGCCATATGAACATTTGATCTACGTAGGGACACCTTTGTGCATTGTCTGTAGCACACCCCTCTGGCTTATCTGATCTTAATTATATGGTAGCCACCTTACAACTCTGAAAGTCATGGATAACTGATGGTAGTGCAAAATAATTCTTGTCCGTAGGCAAATTAATCCTGAGAGAGGAGGAACTCTTCACCCCGGGAGATAACAGTTTTGCCTTCATTCGTATACTCATCTGAACGTTCCTATCTACAAGGGCATCTGTCCTTGGATTCCCCTTTGAGTTGGTTGTAACACCTCATCAGTTTCCTCATTAATGAGTGATATAAAATCTTTAATATGTGATTATTTTTATATCTGCATGAGAGTCATGACTTTACCCCCCACCTTTTTTTTTTTTGAAGGTTATCTTTTAATATCCAAGCCCGTTGTGCTTTCTTCTATCCTTGGATGTGTTCATCGCACACGTATTTACTGAGCAGAGCTTCTGTGCACAGCGCCATGACAAGAGCTATGGTAGACAACCAGGAACGGTAACCCCAGTGTCTCACCTGGAGAACAGACCCTGGCTAATTCAGAAATGTCACCCCTTTTCCCTATAAGCTCCTCATCCTCCTTTTTCTTTCTCCTCTGATTTATTTCCTTCTCCCTTGTAGAGTAAAATAAATGAGATGATTATTTCATTATGATGAATGATGCCAGCATAGGTAGATTGCCTCTCATTTATAATAAAATTGATAAAGTATTTGAACTAAAAAGATTATTTTTCAATGCTATAAAGATTAAATACCTCTCCTTATCAAAAGGGGAGAAATGTGACATACCACTTTGTTCTGATCAAGATTTTCACTCTAAAAATCTCAAAAAGAATGCCACAGAGACAGAGAAGAAGTGATTTGGAGACTTGTTCTACGCAGACAGGAAGGGAGTAAGTCACTGTGGTACAGGACTGCCAGTAATGGGTTCAGCCACCGTTGCCTGGGCTGACAGGTGAATTAAACTGAAAGATATTCCCACCAGGTACTGGAAGAATTCCCTCTTCTCGCCCCATTATATGCTCTGAGCTTTTTGTTGTGTCCTGATGAAACGAGGAATCACAGAGTAAAAAGCTAGCCTTTAGCTCGACAATTTAAGCCATTTTCTACTCCATTGAAACACTCTATGTATTTTCTAACTACAAAGAGGGATAAAAACCACTACAGAACGGACACATTCAATAATTTCTATTAAAAGTGGACGTGACCCATTGCTTTGACTGTGGCCTCCATTTTTCTTCAGATTAATTTTATGAGAATTGTAAAATGACAATTGTGCCATCACACTTAGAAAATCAGAAGCACCAGAGCTGTTTCTATCCAAGCAAAGAGCCAATACTGTTGTCTGGATTTTTTTTTTTAACCCCTTTATTTATTCCTTCTTACTCTATAATTGATAAAATTCAATAAATTTTGAAATCTCTGGCCCTGGGGATATAGCAGTGAATAAAAAGAAAAGGCACAGTCTTCATCCTCGTGGATCTTCATTTGTAACTGAGAATTTAAAAGCAAATTTAAATATAAATTTAAGTTAACAATAAATTTTAAATCAATAGAATTCTTACATATGCCAACATACACAAAAAATAAAAATCTGACAGTGGTCCGTGCTATTTAGATAATTGAAGTAAGATAATATTATAAACAGCAAATGGTTAACTAGCCCATAATTAGGCTGGGGAAATGCCTCTCAGGATGGCCTTTCATTTACGGTTTGATGGAAATGGACAAAGGATACACTCTTGGGAAGATGATGGAAGTTGAGCTCATATGAAAATACAGGGTAATAATACTCTGTGATCCAGCAATTCCAATTCTGGGTATATGCCCAAATAAATTGAAAGAAGGATCTCAAAGAGACGTTTGAAACACACATTCTCAGCAGCATTATTCACAGTAGCCCAAAGGTAGGAGCAACCCCAGTGTCCACACACAGATGAATGAGTAAATAAAAGGTGTTGTATACACACAATGTAATGCCATTCAGCCTAAAGAAGGAAGGAAATTCTGATGCATAATACAACATGAATGAGCTTGAGGACCTTATGCCAAGTGAAATAAACTAGTCACAAAGAGGTACCCGAATCCATGTCTACGAAATACCCAGAGTAGCCAAACTCAGAGAGGTAGAAAACAGTTGCCAGGGCTGGGGTAAAGAGGAAATGGGGAGTTTCTGTTCAACGGGTTTTTGTTCAATGCTATTGAATTGTATACTTAAAAATGATTAAGATGGTAAATAAAGAATTTTGTATTTTTCAGTATGAGTGGTTGTTAGCGTTTACAAGGATAGACATCTAGGAAACATGTATTGGATACAGATCTCAGGCTCCTTCTCCATACAGTCTCGCCTTGAATTATTATTATTATTTTTTCAGTTTGTAGACTATTAGGCTTTATTACTGTTTAAAGTATTTTATCATTTTTTCCAGTCTTATGGAGATTTAAGTGACACAGAGCACTGCATAAGTTTCAGGTGTAGAACATAACGTTTTGACTTATACAACGTAAAATGATTATTGCAGTAAGTTTAGTGAACATCTATCATCTCAGATGGATACAAAAAAAAAAAAAAAAACAAAGAGAAAAAGAATTTCTTGGATGACAACCTTTAGGATTTAGTCTCTTAACAACTTTCAACTATACCGTACTGCAGTGTTAACTGTAGTCATCGTGCTGGACATTATCTTTCTAGTATTTGTTTACCCTAGAACTAAAATTTTGTACTTTTTGACTACCTTTACTAATTTCCCTTCTCCTCATCCCCTGCCTCTGGTCTCTTTTTCTATGAGGTATTTTTTAAGATTTTTTTTTAAGAGTTAAGTTTACATATGCATATAAATGATTTCATACTGTATTTGTCTTTCTCTGTTAGACTTATTTCACTTCGTATAACATCCTCATGTACAGCATTCATCTGTGTTGTCACAAATGGCAGGGCTTCCTTCTTTGTTATGGAAATAGGTTTGTCTTCATGTCTTGGCTACTGTAACTAATGCTGCTGTGAACATGGGAGTGCACATATCTCTTTGACACAGTGTTTTTGTTTCTTTCTGATATATTCCCAGAGGTGGAATTGCTGGTCTGTATTTTTTGAGGAACCTCCATCCTGTTTTCCATAGTGACTGGACCAATTTACAGTCTCACCAGCAGTGCACAAGGGCCCCCTTTTTTCCACATACTTGCCAGCATTTGTTACCACTTGTCTCTTTGATCATCTCCATTCAAACAGGTGTGAGGTGATATCTCATTGTGGCTTCGATTTGCATTTTTCTTATGGTTAGTGATGCACACCTTTTCATGTTGTACCTGTTGGCCATTCATATATATGTTCTTTGGAAAAATGTTTATTCAGGTTCTTTGACATTTTTAATTGTTTTTTTTTTTTTTTTTTTTTTTGCTATTGAGCTGTATGAGTCTAGTGAGTCTATATATTTTGGATATTAACCCCTTATCAGATGTATAATTTGCAAATTTTTTTGTCCATTTTGCAGGTTGCCTTTCCATTTTGTTGGATGTTTCTTTTGCTGTGCAGAAGCATTTTAGTTTGATGCTGTCCCACTTGTTTATTTTTTCTTTTGTTGCTTGTGCTTTAGGTGTCATATCCACTGAATCAATTTTTAAAACAACTCTAAAAAATTGAAGGCAGGTAGTTCCATGACTTTAAAAACACTGCCAAAAATAGAATTTGTTAGGGGGATATTTTGATAGCTGCTGGATCTATCAATTGATGAATAGATAGATGATTGATTGATAGATGATAGATAGATAGATGATACTGACTTCTTAATAACCAATTTTGCTCTGACAAGAAGCAAAATTACATGTGGCATAGCTGTTATTGAAATGAACAGCAACTAGTTGCTTATGGAGAAACTTGGTTTCTTAGTTATATAATTAGGAAGCAGTTAACTTGAATTGGAGTTAAATGTACCAAAATGTTTCACTGCACACAGGCGAAAATGTCAGAGGCACTAAAAGTGATTTTTTAAGAAAACATCTCAATTTTTTTTAGTAATGCTTTCTGCAGTTTTATTTACTGTATCTTTATTTCAATGTCAAGAATTCAGAAGTCTATAGAATGTAAGTGAAGCTTCCTCCTGCACATCTTCCCCTCCTTCATCTTATTGTCTTTTCTAGAAGTTACTACCTTAGCATTTTGAGGACTTTCCCTCCACATTTACGAACCTGCAGTTTTTTTCTAAAATATATTTGAAAGATATAATAGCTTACATAAATGATATCACCTTCAACATTTATATTTTTCTATTACTTGTTATTTTCATTTACTATGTCCCCTATATCTCTGCATGTCAGCACACACAGAGGCATAGTGTGCAGTGAGGTAGCATGATAGTATGTTTTAATTCTGTTTGTGGACAATTCATTTATTTCTAAATTTTGCTTTAGCATAAAATGTTAGATTGGAAAAATTTTATAGCATTACTTATATATACAAAATACATTATATACATTATAAGTATTATATTAGATCATTATATAAATGATCATTATAAATAATATTTGTGAATATATGTTGTATGGCTACATATTATATATACATGTATGTGTATATATGTGTTTACATATTTATGTAGAGATATATTTATCTATATCTACCTCTACCTATATATTGCCAACAGACTTTTATTGCAAGCATATTACATGTTTTGGAAACAGGAGTGAATTGATAAACTGATACATATATCATTGACATTTTGGTCGTTTCCAAAGGCAATGAACGAATTTATGTCTAATTCATATGCCTGGTGATGATAAGTGTTATAAAAAAAAGTGCAGTAAGGCAAAGGGAAAATCGACGAGTGTGCTATACTTAGATGAAGTGGTCACATTTAAAGCTACTTGTAATTTAAATTTTGATAAAAGCTGTCAAGTTTTTCTTCATGAGGCTCTACCCAAATGCTTTCTTGTTCACTTTAGTCAGCAATGACTATGAGGTGGCCTGATGTAAATTTATTCCTTTCTTCCTTCCTTCCTTTTCCAATAATCAGCCCTCTTTTTATTATAGCTATTCTTTCCTTCTGTAAAATTAATGACATTTATTAGATATAAAATCAGATTGTAAATCCATGTTTTCCGGGCTTTCTCTGTGGGCATCTAGTAAGGACTGAGAAGAGATATAGTTTGCTTCTACCATAGGTCCCTGGGCACTGCCTACCAAGGACTGCTCTATGCTAATTTCTTAGCACAAGCTGGTGTGTATACCTTTGTATTGCATGTTTTCTGGAAAATTCAAATTGCAAACCCATGTGAGGAGAAGCTTGATATTATAGATTCACAAGGGGAACTTTTATTCCCCACTCAGAGCAAAAGCCAAAACAGGCGAGGTCCCTTGTTGTCTCCTTTTGCTGGGATGCTAATTTTTCTCAACAGCATTTCACTGCTGGTGGAGGACTTAGAGTAACTGAAATCCATGCTGTGTCTATTCGGACTCACCAAAATGAAGGAGCTCAAAATTTGTCTCATTTCTTTATGTTTAATGCAACCCTAGTTTCTTGGTTTCCAGGGTGAGTCCAGCGAAAGCATCTGTGACGCTTTTCAGCTCCCTATTTCTCCCCGCCCTCTATTTTCACATGCGCTCAGCTGCACACTGAAGAGAACATGGTGTTCCATCCAGTATCTCTAGGTACTTTGTATCAGGAGGGTTTTCAGGATATTTAGTTTAACAACACATGCCAGAATTGAAATGCTGGGCCCTTTTCTGTATATTATAAATTTTCAAAAATAGACATTCAGAGTTTGTAGCTATTCCCAACCCCTTTACCTATAAAATGTGATGCTGTGGAATGAAAGGCTAATTTGTACTGACAAGGTGTTCATACTGTCTGTTTTATTGACAGAAAACAAAAAAAAAGGGGTAAAACTGCTAATACTAGACAGCAAAATCCTACCAGCCGAGGAGCTCTTGTCCTATTTCTGTTCTTATTTACATCTTCTCAATTTTTAGGTACAAAAGCCAACTAATTTTTCACATTAACCCCATATTTTTAGACACATATGAGATTCCAGATATAGCTTTACTAATGGCTTACCCAGAAAAGTCAAAGTAAACATGAAATCCTTATTCTGCAGTCAAGGATCTACCTCTATAAGAAATACAGGAGATTTTTGGAGGACACCAGCTACCCAAATATTAGTGGGGACCACTGTGCCAGGAAAGGACACAGAGAAATGCAGCCTGACTCTATGTGGTTGTATTTCTGGGACAACAGTCATAACCTAATTAACTATTTCAAATTGTGATTCTGATCCTATTAATCACGTTTAAAATTGTTCAATGTCTTTTCATTGTAATTAGAGAAAGTCCCAAATTCCTCAGATGGTCTAGCCCCTTCTTTCTTCTTCAAGCTCACTTCTTAACATTCTGCCTTTGGTTTACTGGTCTCCAGCCACCCCGAGAGCACACCAAGGACTTCACCATTGAAGCCTTTTCTTCCTGGAATGGACTTTCTCCAGATCTTCATGTGACTACCTCCCTCCCGTCACTAAGTTTCAATTCACTTGTCTCCTTTTAAATAAACTCCTTCAAAGGCCGTGCTATCTAAAATACCCACTCTGCCTTCCCCGCTCCACTGGTGGGTTTTGGTAAGTTCATCTTATTTGTTTATATGCCTACAAACTTTATATATGACTCTCTTTAAGGGTTATAAGTTTGACAAGGACTTTTTCCTTTTATTCAGTTGTGTATTCTCAGTTCCTAGTATTCATCACCTTGCAGATGACCTTTGGATAAATAAGTTAGTGGGTGGCCCAGAGGAGCCATTACCCAAGTGGTCTTGACATCCTTTTAGTGTGAAGCCTGCTAAGGCCAGGAAGGAGGACTCTGGCACCTGAATAGCTCTGCTTTTACACCTTGTGGTTACAACCTTTAACTTGTAATGCGTATATTTTATCAACTCAGCCAGAGAATTTCAGGAAGTGCTCCTCCCAGAGAAAGTCATCTAAGATCTTTGCAGCCATCCTGGCCAAGGCAAAGGTAAATACAGTAGCGTGATTAGGGTAATATGCAAAGGTTTCTTCATGAAATTATACAAGTGTACCTGTCAGAGACCCAGCGCCTTCTGCAACAGCCTTGGAGGATACGGAGTGCCGGTTCCATGCAGGCTGTTCAACAGCTGTTTGTGTGCCTGCGGGTCTCTGTGGAAGTCATGATTCAATGAAATTTTTCCCAGTTTGATGATGAACAAGGTGGAAAACTTGAAGCAGAGGAGCATATAAAGCTGAGGGGAAAGCAGAGATTCAAAGTCTAAGAAGTTTCAAGGAGGTTCTAGGGTCTCTCCATTTTGAAGGGCCTAGAAACATATCCAGAAAGAAGGCAGCCAGCACAGCCAGAGGGATGGAGAGCCCGTGACTGCGGTGCTGGTGAATTTCATGACTTTGAATGAGCCCAGGAAGGGATCTTCAATTTTGTGACATAATGAATTGAAGGAAAAAATGCCAGGAGGTGATCCCGAGGGAATCTCTGATGGTTACTGTTAGTTGGCATTAGGCTTATCCTATAGGTCAGTGGTTCTCAACCAGAGACAATTTTTGCTTTCTTCTGGTAGGTAGGGGGTCTGCCCATATCTGGGGGCTTTTGGTTGTCACAACTCTGGGTGCTTGTAGCACACGGATGGTATAGGTCAGAGGTTATGCTAAACAGCCTGCAGCACACAGACCAGCTCCCACAATAGTTATCCAGCCCAAGGCGCCAAGTGCGCTGAGGCTGAGAAACCCTGCTGTAAGCACCGGTCACCTATGAGAAGTTTCAATAATGAGGTGACATACGGAAAGTCTGATTTTAGTCAAGGTTCCTTGAAGGTCCATAATGAAACCACCTTAAGCAGAAAGGGTGGTTTTATTATTAGAACAGAGGAATATCTCATGGACCTCAAAAGCAGGAACTCAGAGAAGACTTATGAAACTGAAACCCCAAAATAGAAAGCTATCAGAGAAATCTCCTTCTGTTTTCCTCTCTGTCAGGCAGTCTTCATGTCTGTCACTTTCTATAAACTGTCTTTTATGAAAGCTGCTCCATGCAGGTGTCAGGATATAGCTGCCTCACACCTCTCAGGATTTCATGTTACTTTGCAGCCCACTGATAATTGTCCCACGCCATCACCATCATCACCACTGCTCCTCCTCCTACTGTATCCTGAGCTTAATGTTATTAACAATCAAGATTTTCAAACACTGTCTGGGTCTAGACCACAAGTCTAACTCCACTGGTCTTTTCTCTTATTATGCAGACAGGAATTGAGAGCCCATGTTCTCTCTTTCTAGCAGGGCAAGGAACTTGGAAATGAATCCTAAGAAATCATCTTTAATGATATGCAAATTTCCCAATCAAAAACCTTCCAGGTGTAGCCTGTTTACTCACTTGTATGAATTTGATCAACACTTTCTGCTATAAGCTACTAGAGGGCCACTGTAAACTAGAGGGTTATGCCCTTTGCTTAACCTAACTTGAGCAGGCTGTGGGGTAATTATGCACCAGCAGGGAGAGTTAAATTGAATTACTTTGATAGGTTTTTATAAAAGTTTATAAATACTTACTCTTTTACGATATGATCCAGCAATCCCACTCCTGGGCAGATATCCAGAAACTCTAATTCAAAAAGATACACACACACCCCAGTGTTCACAGCAGCACTATTTACAGTAGCCAAGACATGGAAGCAACCTAAATGTCTGTTGACAGATGACTGGATAAAGAAGTTGTGGTGTATATATATATATATATATATATATATATATATATATATATATATATCTCAGTCATAAAAAAAGAATGGAATAATGCCATTTGCAGCAACATGGATGGACCTGGAGATGGTCATACTAAGTGAAGTAAGTCAGAAAGAGAAAGACAAATATCAAATGATATCACTTGTATGTGGACTCTAAGATATGACACAAATGAACTTATTTACAAAAGAGAAACAGACTCACAGAAAACAAACTTACGGTTACTGGAGAGGAAAGGAAGAGGTGGGGAGATAAATTAGGAGATTGGGATTAGCAGGTACATGGAACAGATAAACAACAAGGTCCTATGCATAGCACAGGGAACTATATTCAATAGCTTATAATAACCTATAATGAAAAAGAATATATATATAACTGAATCACTGTGCTGTACCAGAAACTAACACAACATTGTAAATCAACTATACTTCAATTAAAAAAAAAACTTACTCCCAATTTGTGAATTGATCTCAGTGTGAATTGATTGGTAAAATACTTCAAAAACAGACACGAATTTGTGGACCATACTTTGGAAAACACTGATCTAGCTAGTCCAGCACTTTTAAAAGTGTAATTCACAGAATGTAGGTGTCTTCGGAAAAAAAAGATATTTTATGGTTAAAAATGTATCATGGGTTGAGTTGTATTCCCTCAAAAGATATATTGAAGTCCTAATCCCCAGCATCTGTGAATGTGACCTTATTTGGAAATAGAGTGTTTGCAGATGTAATCTAATTAAGATGAGGTCATTGGGGTGTGCCCTAATCAGATGTGCCTGGAGTACTTAACCTCCAGGACTGTGAGAGAATAAATTTCTTTTATTTTAAACACCCAGTGTGTGGTACTTTCACACAGCAGCCCTGGGAAACAATATGTTTGGAAAATCCTGCATGTTATTATATCCTGATCTCAGATTCCTCATCCTTTTGTAAACAAACAGTTTGGGAGTACAGAGGTGATATTGGTGGTTCAACCTCTCTTGGGTTAGAATTTTACCTAAGAGTAGATCCTAGGTTTTTTGCTATAGCATTGCAATTGCAGGGATTTAAAAAAGAACAAACAGAAACAATACAGTAACAAGGCCTTATTTACTTTAGAAACATAATTGAAGTCATATTATATCCTTCATAAAACTCTACCTCCTGTATATTTGGGGTAAAAACTTAGATACACATCCATAGATTGAAGTCTTAATTCTTATTATTTTCAAATACCCCTAAAATAGTTAAGAGACAATATAATATAAAATAAAATGAACATATAGAATAATTTCCAGATATTCTAGTTTATATATTACTACATGGATACAACTACAATTATGGAATTATCTACAATATCATAAATTAGTCATGTATTCAATACCACTATATAGTATCTCAAACAGTTAATGCTTTGAATCATTTTATAAGCTTGAATAATGGATAAATAAATACAAAATATTTATTTAAAAATCATAATGCTATGCATTCTTTTAAGAGCTAAAATAACATCTAGCACAGAATAAGAGCAATTATTGTATTGCTTCCTTAAATATGGAATAATTTAAGATATTAATAATCAGAAAATTAATGGTAATTCAGCACATTACACTAGCTGATTGTTAAGTACATAAGTGAAATTAAACTCTGAAAGCACTGTAATGTTGCTTTACCAAATGACATTATTTAAAACAGTATCATTATAGCCGAGGGAAAACAACTCTGTAAAATGTTACGCTCTATTGATTTTATTTCAAATGATCAATGTCTCTAATGATCAGAGGGTTTACGTTAATACCGAGCTTCACATTTTCTTCTTTAATTTTTATTCTTCAGCCAGAAGGCTTCCAACTTCCTTTTTAGCAAGTGATACTCCTTAGGGGAAATTTATACTGCCTGTGTTGGCAATCCAACAGAGAAAAACTACAGAGGCAATGACACTGGCACTGAGAACCACGAAGCAACTTGAATTAAAATAAAAATAAATTGAATCCGAGTCCTTTCTCATAATGAGCCCAATTCAGGTTTGAAGTTGGCAAAGCAACTTCGAGCTACTCATACACTTACAGTTAATTGGAAGAAATCGTGCCTTTCTGATCGATGTTTCATGTTCTCTGTTTAAGAGTCTAAGGGCTCGCGATGAGTTCCAACACCCTTCTGGAGCTACATTAAACTGAATGTTTTGTTTAACTTCTGGCTAATGAAGAAATGATTATTGATCTACAGATTCTCTTTTCTACATTGTTTAGCCTCTGCTTTGGAGATACAAGTAGAGATGCTTGCAATATAAAATTACTAGGAAGTAGATAGTAAACAATAAGCATTAGCATTCAATATGTATTTGCTGAATGAACACTTTGTTGAATGACATATTGATCTCACATTACAGGTGAAGAATCTGAGATCCAAAAAACTGTATGTAAAATGTTCAAAGTTCTTTGGGTCTCCTTACTCTATTCCAACATTCTTTCCACTATGCAATACTTCCTGAGATTAGATTATACTATTGGTTTATACATTGGATAGCCTTTGGGTCAGAGCTACCAAAACTTCTGGGTCTTTTAATATCAGTCTGTTTTTAGCTCTTTAGTAACTGAATGCCAGTTTTTACTGGGGCACTGTTTCACCCATCAGGAAGACTGACTTTCTTAGTTTCTCTTACAACTGGATGTGGCCATGTGGCTAAATTCTAGTGGAAGTGTTATGTGAGCTCCTGGGAAGTCTCCTTTGGTGAGATAGGGTACAGTCTTCTAATCTTTCTGTAGTGTAATATGCAAATGTGATGTTTGGTGTTCAAGTAGCCATTTTTGCCGTCTCAGGTAATACTCTGAGAGGGCAGCAATGTAAAAGAAATCTGGGTAAGTGATGAATGTGTGTTCTCCACACCAACCCAGACTACCCACCTCCAGACATCTTCTACATGCAACAAAAACGCATTCCTTACATGTTAAACCATTACTTTGTGCTTGTGTGTGTCAGAGTGAGTGGTGCCTTATATATGTAGCTGAGTCTAACTTACTTCATTCAGCAATGTGAATTTCTTCTAAAATTCTATGTTTTCAATTCAAAGGCTCAGTCTCTGTTATGAGGTTATGTTTTTTCTATTCTTTTTATTCTTTCTACAGATGTTAAAATATCTTTTCATTTTATAAAATTATTTTAAATCACAGGTATTAGCTTTTTATTTACATTGTTGAAAAATAAGTTGTCAAACCTATAAAATTCTACAAATTTATATTTTTATACGTTACTGAAATTTAAAAAAAAAAATCTGGCAACAATCAATTTAGGTTACTTTCCATTTGTCAACCTCACCAAAGCAAAGAGAAATTTGGAATGTGCAACTGAATTCATTGAGATTGTAAGGAGAACAGTAGAAATCATTTGAAACAATGGCTTTATGTTTATGTGTTTTTGCATATCTTTGATATTGATATGATCTCAGTAATGCAGGGAATTCAATATATTTTATTTTATGCAAGATCTAAATGTCTGGACTTTCATTATTATTTATGTTGATAATATTGATTATGTTTAAAAGCCATTCCATAAGCTGTAAGTCAAAGGCATACAAGCAGTGGCAAGTTGAAATGGAACAGTAAGCAATGGTGATGGTGGTTTAGGTATTTGTTATCAGGCAATAACATCCTTCAAATGTCATTAGGCAAAGCAATTTAATTTGCTTTTGGAGCCAATTTAGTAGCCTATGTGAAAATATAAGCCCTGAGAATATTTGAACGGAAGAGTAATGAGTTTTGTGCCTTACTCCTAACCCTAACATTCTGGGACCTGTTTTCTTTACTTTGACCACTGTTCATTGTGTATTTATTTTATTTGCTGAAGAAAGAAAGCATATACTATATAAATGCAACTTTTAAAAAGTCATCTTCATGGCCAAACTGCTTTGACTTCATTTATGATATAGTTTTGGCTTCCAGAGAAACACTTATAATTGCAGATTTAAAACATGATGCTAAACAGGCCTGTGCATTGATCTACTTAGATAAGGTGTCATTAATGAAGTTTGTGTTTAGATTTCATCCTATGAAAAATGAGGAAACTGACTAAAATGAATTCAAAATCGAGATTTTGACCTCTTTCAGATAGGATCTTCTAATAGCAACTTATTTTTTCCTTTATTTATGAAAATCTAAAAGTATTCCATAAACACTGGATAAGTTGTATAAATATATGATCAAGCTTTTTTTAATCCTCAGGATTGTGAATATTTTAATTGACAATTATGACTATATTACACATAACAGATTATGCTGCTCTGCTTAAAATTTATCCGTTTATTTATTATTGGCTTATATTCATTCATTATATACTTGAAATGTTTACCAAACTTAACTTCCTATTGGATTACTCACTGAATTTGTATGCACATTATACAATTCATGCCAAATACAAGAGTTCTGAAATTAAACAATATACCTTGGGGTTCTGGTAGCTCAGATTTTAACTACATGCAAAATTATAATGTTTTGTGAACTTTATGCTGTTTCAACACTCCATGATATTTAATTTTATGCTTTTTAATCTGGTGCATTTGCTTATTTAGCTACTGACATTTCATATAAAGAATGTCTTCTCATGTGGCTATAAAGATCTTTTATATACTTAATGCATAGCTAGCTAAGTTTTAGCAATATGTATTTTAGTATCTTTTATGTTTACACCTGAAAAATCTCTTATAGATGTAATTACGTAGGTCTCTCTTGTAACTGTTATTTTAGAAAGAGTATCCTACTATACTTAGTAGATACCATAATGACTTCAATATAATTTTTCTATTATTCTTATGATCAGCTCAACTCACTTTTCAGACACCTGCTTAGTGTTTTTCAGTCTTCGAATGACCATTGTACTTTTCTGGGGCCAAGGGAGCAGAGTATTTCTAAACGACTGCAATTTCCATTATACCCAAAGAATATCCTCTCAGGGGATTATAAAAGCTATAATTTCATCTAAGGGTTCCTATGACTAAACTGCTTGAGTTTGCTCCTACAATTTATGACATTACATGCCCCTTCAAAGGAATTATAGACTTATAATATCCCTTGAGATATATTATTATTCTTTATGTTATCCGTGTTTATGTCTAAAAAAGGTTCTGCAACCAGCACTTGATGGAAGAGCGATTTGTAGTTATCTCTTCGATGATTTTTAGCAATTTCCAAGACAACTGTGTCTTAACAAAAATGCCTTTCTACAGTAGTTCACTCAGACCCAAGTCTACAACATTTGCGAAGTTCTAACTTCCAATATACATCTCAGAACCCTTGACTCTGCCCTACAAATTAATGTTTCATAACTGGGCATAATTACTGCATAATAATTTTAATAAAAAGTATACAGTTTACAATAAAGTGTGTTCCTTTTTCAAACTATGATGATACATGCGTGTATATGTGCAGGTAGAAGAATGTAATACAATTTTTAGATTTTTTTTTCCCTTACTATGCTGCCACATTTTCTTCCTAATGAATTCTAAATCCATTAAGATTGACATTAGTTATGTTTACTCTCACTTTCACAGAAGCGTTGAGTAGTCATTTCAGAGTTTTAAAGTAGACTAATGCAATAAATCAGCGTTTCTTAATCTCAGCATTATTGGTATTTGGAACCAGGTAATTCTCTGCTGTAGGGGGCAGTCCTGTATACTGCAGGGTGTCTGGCAGCTTCTCTGGCCTCTGCCTACTAGATTATACTACTATACCCCAGTTGTGATGACCGAATGTGTCCCCAGATTTTCCCAGTCTATCCTGGGGAGCAAGATTGCCTCCGGTTGAGAAGCGCTGTAATAGTCCATTTACTTGATTGAACAGGTTGATGTCAATTATTGATTCTTTTAGGGGTTCTGCCTATTTAATTCATATCAAATTTGGTGGTGATTGTAGCATAAGACAATAAGAATCCTCTTACAACAATCATACAATGTCTCAAATATCAGTCACTGGTACATGGAGCATCGTATGAGGCAGTGGGGTAGAGCAGATGCTCCCACAGAGAGATGTAGAGAGATGTGCAACGGCTACTCAAGATTATCTAAATTATAGTAAAAATACAAGTGAAAAGTGGGTGGTTCTAGTTCTCTTTGTGAAACAAGTAAATATTTTGGTGTGCTTGGATCTTTGATATAGTTCAAAATACTAAATTTAAAATTTTTTTTCCTTTTATGTAAATATTTGAAAGTGTACTTGTATGTGCATTTATAAATCAGAAACTGTAGAGCTTCAAATGTGTTCATATGTACATTTGTTTTTATATAGTTATTATGTCATAGACACAGATACAAGTAGCTAAAATAATAATGATTTTTGAACAATGAATCAAAGGTGATTACAGACCTCACGTATTGTATTACGTTATAAAGATCTGAGAATTCCTCTCCTTTCTGATAATTTTTGGTTAATTAATAGTCCTTTCACACACACACTCACGTACACACGTACACATTTCAGAAGTATGAAACAAAGGTTATAAACTTGGGTGATAATAAGATGTAGTTTTTTATAATCCATATCTATCTATCTATCTATCTATCTATCTATCTATCTATCTATCTATCTATCTACCTATCTATCTACATACATATAAACACAGCGATGAGCATAACTTTGACACAAGAATAATTGAGAACAACTTATAAATTCTGCTATGGTTATTAGATGAAATATTCTCTCAAAGAGTATTAATGACAACAGTCAGTTTCTGCTTTGTACATTATTAATGACCTTAAAAACTACATCTCACCATATGAATAGGTATAATTCATATTTTTTACATTGCAAAGGGGTTCACTTAATCAGGAATCACCATCTTTGAATGAATCAATTTGTATTTTAGCCTCAGCATTTCAATGTAAATGTGTTATATTTGGAAAACTGCTTAATATTTCTGAAACCCAAAGTCTTTCTGTGTAAACTCAGAAGAAATGAATATATGCAGAGTTTATTGCCTATATATTAGATATTTTATTCATTTAATTCTAACAGAAAACTTTCATTCACCCATTTTTTGAATTAAATATATATTATGTGCCAATCTGTGTATTAGGTTATGAAATTGAACAAGACAGAAATAGTCTTTAGAAAAACCTTTTGAGGTAGTTAGGGGAAGTGAAAATTTGTAGATGTCATTGTGTTCAGTTTTTTTTTTTTTTTTTTTTTTTTTTTTTTTGCTTCTTTTGCCTTCCTAACAGCATCTAGACTTTCCCCTGGGGAACATTATCGCCAGAATTACGTTGTGGATTTTTTCACCCTGCTTGGTCCAATAAAGCTTGAGATTTTTCATCAATGGTTAATGAAAAGGTGTGTTCTCTCACTCACCTTCTCCCTCTTAATCTGGATTGGGAATCAGGTGTGGGCCTGAAAACTGTGGATGACCATCTTTTGACACATGAAAGACAGAAAAAAAAAAGGGATATAATTAAGCCAGCCCTCCATAACATTATTGGATCACTGGATCAGCCAAACTCTAAAGTTAGCCCTACTTCTGAAATTTCCTTGTACATAAACCAATACATTCCCTTATTTTTTAAGCCAGGTGAAGTTGATTTTCTCATAAATGCTACCTTAAGAGTCTAAATTGACAAGACAGCTTTATCTCGAATGCTTAGGTATAAATGAACAAAGAAAATAAAGCTTAACAGTAGCATAGTAAATGACTAGGCTGAGATTAGAACTCAGGTCTGTTTGACTCCAAAATTTGAGAATTAAGAATATAATCACAATAAAAGTGCAGAGCACCATAAAATTTGAAGTTAAAATAATCTCCAGTATTTATTTAATTTCTACTCTGACTTCAAGGAATGACTACCAGAGGTTTCCATGCTGCCTGATACAGAAGTGGTTAGTCAGTGCTACAGCAACGAAGACTGTGGGAACGGGACTGCCCTTTGAATTGGCGCTTTGTGAAGATATTTTTGCAGACGTTGCTACTTACACATAGCGGTGGATGTTCAATAAATTTTCTTTGTGCCAAACTTAGAGTTCTATCATTTTAACCTGCTCACAGTATACCTATGAGAAACAACTACTGGTGTTAAAAGTAAGTTTTTTTTAATTTCGTAACAATAAAATATGATCAAGCAAAAAAGAATGCAAATAAAAATATATAATGAATTTAGTAACCATTTTCCTTTCCTTTCCACCTCTTGTCTTCTTCCAACACCCGGGTACCTCCCATCGCAGACACACAGACAACAGCACACACAAACCCAAAGGGATGTGAAGAACCTGGTTGTAAGCCATGGTTACCCAGCAGCAGTTCAGAGGTCTTAAGTCTCTAAGATTTCCTTGAGATTTCTCTGAAATTTAACTCCTGGGCTGATGTGTTCCTCACTCAACAGCTTCATCTAAACTTTTTTGAAGTGTGGACTTCTACTCCGTTTTGAAAATCCATTTTCGCACCACTTCTGGGTTTTCATTACTGATTTTTCCCCTCATTGAATTATTTCCAACACTAAAAAGTCCCTTTTTCTCTGCCGCCTAACTCTTCACTATTCCACACTCTCGTGGGGATTATTATGCCTGCTCTTCAGTTTTATTAAGATCCTCATTATTTTACCCTTTTTCTGGAGTCTCTTTCTCTCTTAACTGCTCCAAATCAGCCACATAAACTCCAGTTTCTCCAGGATTCCAATAACTTGCCCTTTTGATATGTCACCATAATCGCTCGTTAAGTTAGACTTTTGGAATAAACTACGTGTCTGCTAAAGGAAACTCTCCCATTTCTCCTCTACTCACAAACACTATTAATACTAAATATTTGCAGCCATTCTGACAGACATTAACTACCTGGACTTAGCTCAGACCCCCAGGCTAAGGGCTCAGTCCCACAAGGCTGCTCCCCACCACTTCAGATACTGATTGCGAGTCCCAGGTTGTCACCTGTACTTCTGAAAAAATGACTATAAATCAGGGGTTCCCATGACCCCCTCCTTGGGTCTCATAATGACTCACTGAACTCAGAAAAACCATTAATTTATTAGATTACCAATTTATTATAAAATGATACAACTCGGAACAGCCAAATGGAAGAGAGGCAGAGGACAAGGTATGGGGAGAGGGGCACAGGGCTTCCACACCCTCTCCAGGCATGTCACCCTCCCAGCACATCAGTGTGTTCACCCACCCAGAAACTCTCCAAACCCTTTTAGCTGAGGTTTTTGTTTTGTTTTGTTTTGTTTTTTTAATGAAATCTTCATTTCATAGCCACTGGTGATTACATCATTCATTGACTATGAGTGATGAACAGAACCTCTGTGTTGATCTATGGAAGCCAGTCTGAGCTAAGATCTGGTAGATTTATCATCATGCCCAGCCTGCATGCCTGTCCCCTAAAATTGCACTTCTTCAGTATCAAGGTTGGAATAAATTTTTCCATAACCTATTGAAAATAGAGATTTGAGCTCCTGACCTCAAAATCATGCCCCCTTGTTCAGAACATTCAGCATGACACGTGTGGAGTTATCTTGACTAGCTCTGACAAACACGGCTGAATCTTTCCTTTCTTCTTCATTTTTTTCCAACAGAAAGATTTTTCAAAACTTCGAGTGACCTCTAAATCGCTGTTTACAACAGCTCGTTCATGTTCAAAACGCTTTCAAACCTATCAGGCTGACTGTTACAGAAAGCTACAGAGAAAAGCAAAGCACAGAGGACCTGAGACTTCAGTGTGCCCTTCTGATACATTAATTTTTATATTAATTTCTATAATTAGGTACTTTAACAAGTAAACATGCCATAGTTCCCAGGCTAAATTGTTACTCACCTGTCTCTCTCTTTAACTTACCTTCCAGGAAAGTTTGATGCTATAGATTGCTTGTATATTTTCTCCAGCCATTTAACAAAAATTGTATATATACTTCAGATAGGAAACATAATGAAAGCTTACACTTTTCCAAAAACATCTCCAAAAATCTTTGACTCTAGTAATAATATCTTGATTGTTTCTGAAACCATTTTCTGGCTCTATAATACATCCCTGCCACTGCTCTGTAGATTTTTGAAAATGGTATACTTGATCTAAACACTCTCCAAACAACTGAACAGTAAGTTTAGATTCAAAGTGGCAGAGCAACTATTTTTGTGTCCATCTGTACTGGTCATTTCACATCAAAGCAGAAATCTGTGAATATATTCTATTTTGTTTCCATTATTGTCACATGTAACATTGCCCAAAAGCTTTCCTCAAAGCTTTTTTTTTTTTTTTTTTTTTTTTTGGCTCATCCCTGGTTTCCTCAATACAATAACATATAAGAGACCCTGCAGTGTTTGTAACAATTTTTTTAAACCAGACTTAAATGTGAAAACTGAGAATTAAAAATCTGTTTAAAAAGTCCCTCTTGAGCCATGATCGCCTGTGCGGTTTTCTTAGTTCTGTTGACCCTGCTTGGTATCTCCTCTTTGTCCGTCCTTCTCTGCTCACAGGATCTACTACTTTCAGTCTCACCTCCCAGACCTCTGTATCCAGCCCAAACTCCACGGCCAGTCTTCCCAATCACAGTTGTCTTCTCAGCAGAGAGTCCCGCATCTGAAGCAATTCTTTTTAACCTTAACAAGACACGTATTTGGAAAACTCTACTATCATTCCTCCTACAGCTGCTGTGTCTGTGGGTGGATATCATAAAACTGCTTGTGAATTTCTAAACAGAGATTGCATTGTTCATTATTCATCTCTGGTCTCTAAATTAACGTCATGAACTGCATGTGTTCAATAAAGTGTTAGTGAATAAAACTAGATCATTTTATACTACTGTGTGTGCAATCATGTGCCCAACCCCAACTTCATTTGCTATTGTTCAATTCTTTTATTAACCTCTAGGTGATTACTTAGCATACTTTAAAGAACAGTGGTTAGTAACTGCTTCTGTGTATATATGTATGTATTTATGTATCTTTCAGTCTTATTGAGATAAAATTGACGTACAGCACTGTAGAAGTTTAAGGTGCACAACCTGATTTGACTTACGTACGCCATGAATTGAGGACCACAATAAGTTTAGTGAACAGCCCTTATCTCATAGAGATACAAAATAAAAGGAAAAACAACTTTTTCCTTGTGATAACTCTTAGGATTCATTGTCTTAACTTTCATATGTAACATACAGCAGTGTTAATTATATTTATCGTGTTGTAAGTTACATTCCTACTACTTATGCATCTTATAACTGGAAGTTTGTACCATTTAACCATCTTTATCCAATTCCCCCTTCTCTCCATCTCCTTCCTCTGGTAGCCACAAATCTCACCTCTTTTTTAGAAGTTTGTTTGCTTATTTGCTTGTTTTTAAGGTATAATTGACCTACAACTCTATGTTAGTTTCTGGTGCACAAAATAGTGATTTGATACTCCTGTTCATTACAAAATGATCACCACGATAGGTCTAGTTACCATCTGTCACCATACAAAGGTATTACATTATTATTGACTGTATTCTCCACTCTGACCATTTAATAGCTGAGACATCTATTTTGTAACTGAAAACCTATTCCTCTTAATCTCCCTCTCCTATTTCTTATCTTCCCACCCTCTGGCAGCCACCTGTTTTTTCTCTGTATCTATGACTCTGTTTCTGTTTAATTGTTCATTTGTTTTGTTTTACAGATTCCACATATGAGTAAAATCATATGGTATTTGTCTTTCTCAGCCTGACTTATTTCAGTCAGCATAAACCCTCCAGGTCTATCCTTGCTGCTTCTATTCCCTTTGAATACTCCACCTTTGCCCTGCCCTCCCATTTTCCACATCAAATCAAGTATTTTTTTCCTTCTTAACAGGAATAATCAGGTGGTTCAATCCTCGTGCAGTTGAATTCTCACTCTAGGCTAGGTCTGTGTGAGGTATGGGAGATACAGAGCTGAGTAAGTTGCAGTCTCTGCTGTGAGGTGTTCATAAGCAATTTATTAATAAATTAGAACACAATGCACCAAGTTCATCAACACAATTTTAAAGCTATCTAAACATATAGTTAAAGTGACTGCGTACTTATATCTGGGTGGAGATGAGGAGGGTGGGGTTGTGAAAAGCCTCTCATCTTAGGTTTTAAAGGGTAAATAAGAGTTGGTCATGTGGTTGGAGTGGGGGAGAATTATCCTCCAGAAAGAAAATTGTATTTCTGTGCTGTGTTCCCCATGTTTAGTCACCTTGGCCCACTTTATTCCCTTGGAACTGGGTCTCTCATCATCCCAGCGCTGCCTTCACTTTTATGTTTCTCCTTCTTATATCATAAACCCATCCTCGCACATGGGATTTAGTCATTCATTCATTCTTTGAACAAACATTTATTGAGGTACCTAGATTCCTGTTTCTGTGCCAGCTGCCTAAATAATGTAAACACAATCCCTGCCCGGATACGACTCACCATCTGTTAATAAGGATGGACAAGTAAAGGAAGAAAAAATGGTGGTCATTATAAGAGAAATGGAGAAATACACAGCATTTTGAGACACATGAAGGTAAAAGTCATACCCTGGTTTATGAGTCAGGAAATTACTGTCAAGGAGATGATGGAGATACTGAGATCTAGAGATTCTAAAAGTTTAGGGAGGTCCCATCAGCTACATTAATGTCTTTGGATTTAGTTCATGAGTAAGGGTGATAAGATGAATGACTTTATCAGATTTGAGCACTCTGAAGATCATTACTGGCTATACTTTAGAGAATTGATTAGGAATTAGCAAGAAGAGCTTCAGGGAGACTGGTCAAGAAGTTTTCATAGCTGCTCAGGAGAGACATGATGATATCTGACAAGGAAGCTCTCAGAATTCCTGTCACTTTACACACAAGCCTGCTGAATCCTATTAGTGCCTTTGCTTTCTTCTTCTAGTCTCTTAAACTAGAAATCCTTTTCCCCATCATCATCAGATTCCTTTTACAAACTCATTTATATTCATTTACTACCTGCTTTTTCTCCTCACCTACTTTTTAGAAACTTCCTGTACTCTTGGTTTCTTTACCAAAATTAATTTCATTATCACATAATCAAGTGTCACAAGGAGGGCTATGCATGGATGGCACAAGACGAACATAATTGTTTTTGCTTCTCTATCATACTTTCCCTGACATCAGATTTAAATATTCAACTCAGACTCAACAATCTTTTCTTCCCACAATGCTCCCCAAACAATCATTGTCAAAGCCAATCAATGTTTCATGTGTTTTCTTCCTCAGCGCCATCTCAGACTATTTTCTCCTCCTCTTCTATTAAACCTCAAAATCTTTGGTTTTATGCAAGGTTTTGGTCACAGAGCACCCTCTCTTCTCTATTTGTATTGCTGACTTTGTTAATATAAAATAGTCCCCTGGTTATGAGTGTATTTATAAATAGATGCCTGTCAAACTTACGTCTCTAGTCTCTATTGCTCCTTTGAGCCCCAGCCTTATAACTCTAACAACTAACTTGACATTGCCACTTCAATTTCTGAGATAAAACAAAATTATCCAAGCCCCCCAAATAATTCTCAAGTATTCCTCAAATCTGTCCTATCACCAGTGTCCTCAATCTTATCCACCCAGGTTGTTTAAGCAAAACTCCTTGATTCTTCCTCCTTCATCATCCCTCCAATTCAATGTCACATACATTTCTCCAAATTTCCGACTTCTCTACATCCCCGCTGCTTCCACTCAAGCCCAAACCACATTATTATGTCTTGCTTGGACTACTGTAGTTTCCTTCTAAACAAGCTCCAGGCTTTTACTCTTTCCCTCTCAGGTTGGTTCTCTATCAAGTATCCAGAGCAATCACTTAAGGACATGATCCTGTTACTTGATTATCTAACCCTCCAATGACTTTCATTTACACTTAGGAAAATAATCCAAACTTTCTAGCAAAGCCTGTGAGGTCTTACAAGAGCTGGCTCACTTCTTTGATCTTACATCAAAACCCCTCTACACCTCCATTCATGGGTCTAAACTAATTGGACCTTTGTCCTTCAAACACACCCAGCTTAGTCTACCTCTAGGCCTTTGTACTGGATGTGCTCTCTTCCTGCACACTTTTTCCCACTGATTCTAGCTATGGCTTGTTCTATTTTATCACTGAGGTCTTTGTGTCTCCTTCTAAATGCCTTCACAAATCATCTCACGGAAACCAGAATACCTACTCCACTCATGCACTCCAAATTTATATTATTACACGAATATCCATTGCTAAATGAGATTATCTTTTAAATTTACTTAGCTTAAAAAAGTTCTATATCAGCCACTACCAGACTGTAGCATTAATAAAATCTAAAATTTATTGGGTCAAGAATCTTATCTTTCCCACTTGTAGCTCTATGCCTAGTATCTAGCAGCATGGGCTCTGACTCACAGTAGGAACTCAACATACATTGTCCGTCAATGAATGAAATAGTCACTGTAATATTTTTATACTTACCCATCTTCTTCAGTAGACAAAAGCTACTTGAGAATGAGTACTATATTTGCAGTGGCACCTGGTATATGATAAATATGCAATAAATTAAAAAAATTCATTACAGAGAGTCAAAGGAGCCTTCCAAAGGAGAGAAATATTGGGGTTGTTTCTAAGAGGATGAGTAGGATTTCGTCAGAAGAGAAAATGGAAAATAAAAACATGTGAAGATTTGAAAGAACACAGCATTTGGGGGATAATTAAGGCATTTAGAGTGTTTGGGGATTTGTAATAAATAGCTGATATTTCTTTGAACCACCTCTCCGTTGTTAATTGTACTGCTCAAGTATAAGCATTCTTTCTTTATTGTCTACCCCGCCTGCCAAACACCCATTTAAAATCGTTCCTAGCCTCTAGTCTCTTTCTGCTCTAATCTGTCGAACTCGATACTGCCAGACACATAAGCCTAAAGTGAAATTCTGATCATGTGCTTTCCCGTCCCCAACTGAAAACCCTCTGAGGGCTCCCCAATGCTAGCTAAAACATGCCCAATTCCCTTAATCCACTGAAGGCTCTCCAATAGTTCTGCCAAGCTGTTTTTCCAGGCTTACCTCCCATTCTTCCTTTTCTTGTACTCTATACTAAAGCCAAAACTGAGTATTTGCATATCGCTGTATATTTCTAGCTATTTCCAAACTCAGTGTCTCTGCTAGACTTTTCCCTGTGTGCAATGCCCTTTCTACCATCTATGCAGGCTACAACAACTTCCAAGTTTCACATGCCAACATCAAGATGCTTGCTTTGAACTATCCAGGCAGAATTAGCTCTTTCCATGTAACTCTCCTAAGTGGGCAAGTGATTATTTCTAACTCATAATTTCAGTAAACCATTCTTAAGTTTTCCATTTTATATGGTTTATTACCCTATTGAATATAACTATTATTCTTTATAATGTAATTCTTGTCCTCCCCGTAAGTACTCAGTGGTTATTTCCTAATAAAGAATGAGTTGTATAAGGGTATGGAGTATACAGACACTTCTATATTGCTAAATCTAAAACAAAGCAATAACATTATACACGAATGCAAAGTCACAGACTTTGGTCAAAGACACTGTGGGGGAGAAGGAATAAGGAAAAGAAAGAGAAGAATTAAAGATTTTCTTCTCAAGCTCTGGCTGTGTGCTACCTGCTATGATCAATGCTTTCCCTGCAGTTCTCAGAAAAACTCACTCAAGCAAGCGCCTTTCTGGTCCCCATATTCCAAAAGAGGAAATAAGACTCCAAGTCGCTAAGTAGCACACAACAGGAAACTGTCATAGCCAAGAATTAAAACAGTTTCTATCTACCTTCAAAACTTTGAACAACCAGAACACTGAAGAACTTACGCAGATTCCCCAGACACCCCAAGACCTGAGAGCCAGATGTTTTAATGACATAGTGTATTCCATAGCATAGCATAGCATAGCATATCAGTAGCAGAATCTGGACTCGAGGCTGAGTCTTCAACGTGTCAGTATTGAGTGCGTTTCACCGTAGTGTACTGACTGCATTTTATAACTGTCATATGTTCTTAAACTACAATCAAATGAAAGTGTTATTCTTCATGATTCAGTGTACCATCCATTGACTAACTTACAAATTTTTTTTTAACCTGAGAAATATAATTGTATCTAAGAACAAGAACAACTGCCTAGAAAGTATATTTTTCCAATATTAGATTTTTTATTTAGACTAGATATTAAGTGTCCTGCCCCAATCCATGACATATCTGAGTATTATTGAACAAAGATCTGTTATGCTTTTGGCTTGAGTAATGACAGTTCATATTGGAAAATAATGTCAACTTTCTTAACATTACCATGGGCAGAATTCTTAATTAACCTGCTTGTGCTGTCAGTAACGTAGAATGATCTTCTTTGGGAATGAGAGTTATATAATGAACTCTGGATATTTCGTTGTTGATAAAATTGGGGGGAGCAGATATGTCACTGAGGGGAGGACAGTACTCTTAGGAAGGGAGTCATCAAAAATGAAGTGACTCCCTTGTGACAAAGGCAGTGCTGGGGCAGACAGCACACATTGCAGCCGTCTAGTTTCACTGTTTCTATTTCAGGCACTTAAGTGTCTCAGACGCTGTGACCCAAGCTTGCCCCTGAATCTGTCATATGCTCTGTTCTGCTCCTAAGAGTTCTCTAAAATAAAACTAATCTCAGTAATGATTTTAAGGAAGCCTGGCATTGAGGTTCAACAGAGGCGGCTAGCTAGCTTCTTGTTCAACATTTTCAATAAACAATGAAAGTACAGAGTAAAGGATCAAAATAATTAAAATTTCCCTACTATATTAGTGTATAAAATGATAGACTAAATTCTCCATCTCCCAACTCTCAGTCTCTTAGTTTCTTTTCACTTGTATCAAGGATTTGATGAGTGTGTATTCTATCTGCAGTTTTTAATGGTGTGTTTCATTGGCATGCTTTTAACTGCTATTTATTCTCCCATGTACTTAAAAAAAAAAGTCTTCCATTCATAACAATGTCAGGGAGATTCCTGCAAATGTTTCACCCAATGGTATTTTAACATTATTTTGTGTGCATTATTACATTTAATCCTCATGAAAGTACCAAGAGATTATTATCTCCATTTTTAGATGTAAAGAAATTGAAACTCAAAAAAAAAAAAAAAAAGTAACTTGTCCAAGGTCACACAAGTGGGACTGTGTTGGAGGAGCCAGAAATCAAATCTAAGCCAGTCTCTCAAGCTGAATGATGCTCAGATATACTGCACTATATCATATTGCCTTTATGCAGCCTCACGAACTTAAATTATAGTCATTCTTGGATTTCGACCAGAACTTCAACTTCATATCCATCAACTGAACTGTTTACCTACAAATTTACATACAAATGTGCTTTTAGCCCATTCTGCATACCAGATTAAACAAATAAGAGGCAGGATGCCCAGTTAAACTTTATTTGCAAATAAACAATGGATGTTTTTAAAATATAAGTATGCTCCTTACAAAGGGTAATAGTAGACACTCATAGGGTGGCTCCCATGCAATATTTAGGACCTACTTATACTAAAAAGATATTCATTGTTTACCTGACATTACAAGTTACCTGGATGTCCTATATTCTGGGGGGTACCCTTACCCATTCCAGCTCTTCTTTTGCATCACTGTGTTTTGCTGTTTAACATAGAAGCCCCAAATTCCCTTTCCCGCCAAGGTATCTTTAACTTGTGCCTTGTATGACCTCAACTTCACCTTCTCTTTTCCTGGGCTGCATTATTGTCTGTTTTGGAAAAACCTGGCATTAGAAGACCTATGCTGCATTACAATTTTAAAAGATGTGCAGGGTAAGGGATGTCATTTAGTGAAGATGGCTGACTGCAGCTGCTGTCACCATGGCATTCTAGTCTTATTTCCCCGTTTGTCCAAGTCCAGGTCTTGAGTCCATTTGGTGTCTATGCAACCATTCACAAAAGACCGAAAAATTGTTATAAAATAGAATGCAAATTTGTTAATTTGTATCAAGAACCCCCTGGCTTCTCAATCTCACTAGGAGGCACATTTTCTCGGGAATAAAGGAGCATGATAAAATGAAAGACGTGCCATTTCTTTGAGCTCTTAGTTCTAATCGGCAAAATGGATTTCATAAGTACCAACCTCATGGGGTGGCTAAGAGGACTTGAGAAATGCATAGGTAAGGTTACTGATGTACGCATTAGCATTAGTTAAAGGAAACAATAATACTTTAGCAGGTTGACTAGCGAACACAGAATCAGAGTGCCAAACATTGGATAAACCCATTTTGCTAAGATTGGTGGTAACTGAAACTCTTAAATAAGAGATTGTATTTGCTTGATAAATGTAATATCCTTGTTTCTGAGTTAGAGTTCCTTCTTACATACTGGATACTTGAAAAAGCCTTGCCAATGTGTGCCTTCTCTTAATCGCTCTTTTCTGTGCTTCTGTTACTTGTCAACATTTCTTTGACTAAAAAATAAACATTCCTTTAAAGTCATAAATACATTCAATCACCTATGGAGCTATTGATTATAGTAACACATTGAATGAAACTGAAAGAAATTCTCTTCAAGCTGGGGGCTTGCTGCATATTTTCATTGACTTATTGACTATTCCTGGATGACAACTCAGTTTTATACATCAATCTTTGAGTACAGATCGTCACCCCTGTATTCGACCTAGAGTTTCCTGTGTTGGATCTGCTGCTTATTTGTTGTTCCATCTTTGACAAAGCACTTCGCCTTCTCACTACTTTAGTTTCTTCATCTGTAAAATGGGAATAGTAAAAATTCATAAGTCTATTATAATAATCTGTTCTTTGGCAAAAATAATTTTAAACATAAAACAGTTCTATGAAACTATCACAAATTAGAACTACCTAAGGTATGCATTTATATTTGAGACTAAAATAATATTCCTTAGTTCTTTGAGTTATTGGTTCTTTATATTCTTTAGTCTCAGAAGTTATGTCAATGTCCTCACTGCCTGTATCAGATTCTTATGTCTGCTTAACAAGTTACCACAAACTTAGTCACTTAACACAAATTTATTATTTTGTAGTCCTGGAGGTCAGAAGTCCCAAATGGATCTCACTGGGCTAAAATTACGGTGTTTTGAGGCCATCCCCATTCCTTAGCTCATGACCCTTTCCTCTATCTTAAAAAGCAAAAACATTGCACAAAACAGGACATTGCATAGAATGGGACATTGCATATTCCGACAGTGTAATAATCACATCTCCCTCCAGCTCTCTCCTGCCTCACTTTTCCATACTTGAGGACCCTTGTGATTACATCGGACCTACCCAGATTGTTCAGGATACTTTCCTTATTTAAGTTTAGCTGATTAACAACCTTAAATCCATTTGCAACCTAAATCCCAATGCCATGTATTCTAAGATACTTACAGCATTAGGATGTGGGCATTAAGGCGGTGGGTGGGCAGTATTCTACTTGTCACACAGCCCTTGAAGTTAACTTTACAGAGTGGCACCTTATTATTTTCTGCATAGTGAGTGTGCCCCATATTGTATATCATTTAAAGTCCAAGGTATCAATTAATCTATCTGAAAATTAAGAGTTCTATCCAGTTCACTTATTGAAGAGCCACTGTTCATTCATGAGACAACTATGTTTCAAGCGTCTGTCCATTATCAAGTGTCTTCTACTGTTTTAGACATTGGGATTATAGAAACAAATGCATCAACATAAACCCCAGATTTTATGGCACTTAAATTTCCCTGGGGCAAAATAGAAAATAAATAGAATAATAAATAAAATAGATAATTTCAGATAATAGTAAGTGTTCTGAAGAAAGTAACATAAAGTCATGGAATAGAGAGTGATAGCCGGGGTTGCTACTTTAGCACACCCCCTGAAGGGAGAGAATTTCAGGTGAGACCAGAAAGGATGTAACTCTGCTGAGACAGAAGAAAAGCGTTCAGGAAAAGCGGGACAGTGAGAAGAGAAAAAGATGTTTTTGTAACAGAGGCACAAAGATGGCTACAGTATCCCAAGTCCAGAGAATAAGAGAAAGAGTGGTGAGAAAAGATATTGAAGAGGTAAGAAAGGGAGAAAGGTCACAAAGGGTTGGCTTTATAGATCATGATAGAGAATATGGGTTTTAATCTCATTGCAATAGATACTTCCTGAAGCATCAAAGCAAATTTGTGTTTCATAAGGGCATACTGTCTGCTGCATGGAGAAAGGATTATGAGGGCAAACAATGGAAGGCTCTTTTTAGGCCAGGTAGATGGCATGGTGGCCGTGGTTGGCAACACTGGGGATGTTGAGAGTGGTCAGATTTGATACATATTTTGGTGACCTCTAATGAATTGGATGTAGGGTGAGAACAGACTCTAAAGCAGGTGGGTGGATGCTGGTGTCATTATCCATACGAGGATGCAGGTGTGAGAAGGGTAAGTGAGGTGTGGGCAGAGTGTCACGTGGTAGATGCTAAGCCAGGCTTTGGAGCCTCAAGATACGGTCTAGGTCCTAAAGTGTTTAATAATCTTCCACAGTGGGGAATTCCAAGTCTGTCAAATATTGCAAGGGGCTAGTCCTTAAAAATTACCTGCTCCATCCATCTCTTTTGAGGAAATGAAGGGGAAGTTGGGACTCACAGCTGCATTTCTAATGAGTGGAAGAGTAAAATCAAGCTACCCTGGCTCCACCTTGGTGGCAATGTGCCCCCAAATTCCCTCTATAACAGACACGGGCAGCACCTGGACAGCAGCCCTCTGGCCTTGACTTCTAAATGCCAACATCTATTCTCCTGAGACGGTGTTTTCTGCACTGATACAGCCCTCCTCCACTCTGTGCGTTATTCAACCAGTGACTATAGGATGTAACTGTTACTGAACCAGACCTGGGTCTGCTTGCCCGTGCACAGTAAAGCCAGTCTCACGACACGGGGGCGCGGTGAAGGAAGGCGTTTATTGTAAAGCGCCAAAGAGCCCAGCACCGCTGTGCTCATGAAGCCTAAACTCCCTGACGGCTTTTAGGAAAGTATTTTTAAAGGCGCGGTGAGGGAGGTGGGTGGCAGGGTAGGTGATCAGCTCCTGCACAGTTCTCTGATTGGCTGGTGAAGAGGTAACAGGGCGGTGTCACAGGGGGTAGCATTATCAATTCTTAGGCTCCAGTAAGTCTGGGGGCTACGTGCTCATGGCTGTCAAGCAGCTAACATCTTCCACTTGGTGGGAATTTTCACATCTGTGAAACAGCTCAGGAAATGTGCAGCAGATACCGTTATCCATGCACCTCAGAGAGGACTGACAGCAGAGGATGTGGAGGAGGGGTCGGCCCCCGGGAAGGTCCCATGGGGTCCTGCTTGGTTCCGTAACTAACCCATGGGCCTCAACCCTCCCATAGGATAACGTGGAGGTATTGTTTTGCACCGTTTGTCAGAGCTCCCCTGTGGGGCTCAGCGCCAGTAGCCACTGAGGTAGCTGGTTTAATAACCCACCCCCTTGGTGGCTGCCTTCTTTTTTCTGTAACTCTGTTTTTCTCCCCCATCCACGTTCCTGGACCTTCCCAAATAAGATACCTGCCCTGGAATCCTCCCTCCAGGCACCGACTCCAGGAAAACCAAATTGAGACCCTCTCTTTGCCTGCGACTGCTTTTATAAGGCTTAGTAGCTCAGCCGACTGTTCTAAACTTGGCACCTGAACCACCGTGGGATCCTGAAAAATAAAGGATGCTATCACTATCTACTTTAATGGCTGCCCTTACAAAATACCATATTATGGCTTCTACTTATCCTGCTGGTGTCTTTCTTCTCCTCTTCCTCTCAAAAGACGTCAGGAAATAAAAAGGAAATGTCTTCTTATACTGTTAATAAGTAGAGTACTTTCAGAAGCCAGGGTCATGAATGAGCTAATCTAATGCATTGTAAGGCGCTACTTCCAGAAGGGAGAAGCAGTAATTTTCTCAGTAAATTCAGAAGCATCTCAGTTATGTAAAATGTCAGATCTGCCTGTGGACTTCCCCACATCATCTCTGTATTTTACATTCTCTTGAGCATAGATCTGATATTTTCTTAAATTGCTCTTGCTAGTTATCTTTTATAAAATATGAACTTTTACTGAGATGAACTCTTTCTTAAATTCTTTAAAATCTTTTTCTTTCCCTCGTGTCTCAAATTTAAATGGAATGAAACTATTATCTTTAGTTTGTGGGTGCCAATTCTTTATCTCTCATCACTGACACATGCCATAATTCAATCTCTGTGTCCTGTTGCCGTTCATAAACCAATAAGCTCTGGTGGTTTATGTCATCAGCAGAAAACCTGAACGTGAATTATAGCCTTGCATTCAATCTCTATGTTCTGTGCAGAAATAGCCAGTTTTTCAGAATGTGCAATTTAGAGACTTGGGAGCAAGAGACTTATAAAGTGTATTTCTTGTAGTCTGTGCCAAAATCAAAGCTATGAGCATTCAAAGAAAAAGACTGATATAAAATTGGTTCAAAATACACCTATAGCTTTATGGGCAGCAGAATGTTTTCATTAAGTTTGGAAAACTTGAGAGTGGGCTACCTTCCACTTATTTCTAAACTTCTAGAGAGTTTCTGAAAAAAAAAAAAAAACCCAATTCGAATTTCATCAACAATGAATTAGGATAATAACTTGGACATAGTGACTCACGGACAGTAGAGGGTCCTTGTACTTTATGTGTTAGCATTTATTTTTCTGTGTGAAAATGGTCAAGTAAACATCTACAAAAATGACTATACAAAGAACTAATTAGAACATACACAATGTCCTTTAGTCACGTATGTTGCAAAGAAGGAAAGTTTGTTGAAGTAATTATTTTAAATACACTATTTTTATTTGTATTAATCACACCTATAATATTGAATGCTTTTCAATGCACAAACCCATAACTCAACATACAAAGAGTAAGTCCTCCTTCTAAACAGGCTGGAAAGCAAAGTGGAATTGTGTTGGGGTCTGATCAAGAGCTCATTTGAGAGAAAATTCCTAGTTCAAAAAATAATTGTTGCATCAGACTTTAGATATTTGGAAACAGTGCTTGATAAGGAAAAGTGTAGCAGTTTTAGATAAATGGCTACATTGAAAGTAAAAATGTGTGTTAGTACTCATATTTTGAAAAACTGTACAGTGCCTTTCTTGACCAGCATTCAGTACTAAATATGACATTAATATATACCACACGTGATTCTAAGTGCTATCAATGCTGAACAGTGCCAGCAGTAAACAGACTAGATATCTCTGTCTTCAATAAGCTTCCATTATAATGGGGGAAGAGAGACAATAAATAAACAATTATTATTTACTATTTCAGGTTGGGTTCAGTCTTATGAAGAAAGAAAAAAAACGTGGTATTAGGGAATTAAAGAAAGAGTAAGAGGTGACATTTTACATAGGACTGTCAAGGAAAGGTCTCAGTCAGGCAAGGTGACTGACATGTGAAAATATGTAAGTAAATTGATGGAAGAAGCTACCAGAAAAATAGCGGGATAAAATGGCAGGGTAACAGAGGGCTTGTTGGCCGTGGGAAAAAGTTTGGCTTTGACTCTAGGTGAAGCCAAACATCAGCGAAGGTAGAGCAGAAGTGATCTGAAGATGGCTGGCAATCTGTTTTGTTGAGAAGAGACTGGACGGTAGACAAAGATGAAAGCGTGGAAGCTGGCTAGAAAGTTATTGGAGAATTTTCAGTCGAGATACCATGACCTATGCCAAGGCAGCGCAGGCGGAGGTGGTGACTAGTTTCCGGGTAGACTTTGGAAAGTAGCAGCAAAAGAAATTCTGATCACGTGGATGTCGGTTGTGAAGTAAAGGAATTAATGACGATTCCAAGGTAGAGAATTTACTTCTTCAAGCCTCATTTGTTGGGGAATAAATGAGGGAAAAATAGACACTGGTCTGACTGACAAAGACAATGATTTTGAGAACATGTCACACAGATTGAACACGTTGGAGGGGGCTGTCACATCATATATATATCTTTGTCAAGAGGGGAGGTTTAGGAAAATTACTGGCAATCTTAATTTATTAATAAAATTATGTGATCCTGTGCACTTACCCCATCAGCAAATAGCTCTAAAGGTTAAGGTGTTTTGGTGAACAGAATCCTACGTGGGTAGCCCTTGTTAGAGATGCAGGAACGATGCTATAGATGCAGGAATCATGTCTAATGTTTTAAAAAATAAGCCACAGACAAGGAGCCGTTTCATGGCCCTTATTTATAATACTCAGTGGTACCTGCGACTTCATTTCTCAGCCTCCCAGACCTGATGTGCTCTTTCCTTTTCCCAGCCATCGGGTTTTGAAGGAAGTCCTCCACAGCTTACGACAGTTCCACTTTCCATGCAGTGAGTCTTACCATCTATCACGTCAGAGGCACATCGTGGACACTCATTCAGTTTTGGCTAAATTACAATAGATGTCTTGCTCTTCTAAGAATTCTGACATCAGAAAAAATATATTAAAACTCAGTGGTAGAAGTTCCTTGAATAACCAGTTTTATGGACTTTTTCTTTATTTAATCTCTCTCTTTGGTCTGACATTCTTCACTACACACAGTTTCCTCATTGATTATTAACATAAAATTGTCTTCCAGTCCATTGTTATAATAATCTAGTTACAGGTTTTCCCAACTGAGGGAGTGATGCTTTTTGGGGAAAAATGCAGGCTGTTGGAAACCTTGTTCTGCTAGAGTAAGATCACAGGCAAGTAACTGAGCCTGAATCAGCCTAGCTTCCTCCACAAGTATCAAAGGGACACTGACTTATTTTAAAGGGTTTTGGTATTGGAATAAAGCCACAGAATTATCTAACACAATAGAGGGAAAAATAAATGAGAGTTGTCTTCTTAAGGTATAATTTATATATTAATGCTGTGGCTCTGTAGTCACACAATATATTATTAGTCTGAATATGATTAGTTTCAGAGCATCCTAGAGGGAGAAGTTGAAGGTCAAGGAAAAAAAGGCGGTTACCTCCTGCTCCCGTCACCATTTTCTGTGTTGTCTCCAAGTACGTGGTGCTGCATCTTAGGGCCTTTTCCAGAAGAAGTTATAGTATCGAATTATAGAACATTCCCTTGTATACAAGATGCCTAAAAATTGCTATTCAGTACATTTCTTTGGAGAGAGAAAGGGTGCAAGTTCAGCTGAGGTATTGATTTTGTTGAAAGGAGGGGAAACAGTCTGTTGTAAAGAAACCTTACCTGAGCATTTCTATATATAAAAGGCTTCCTCATTATAGACCTATTTTTAGTCATACGATTAGAAACAGGACATTTAAAAAGTAGGAAAACTAGAAAAAAAGTGATTTGATAGTGAGATAATGACAAGATGTGCAGACAAGCAACACGTGCCTTTAGCACGGGTATTTAAGGCATATGTCCTGGGGACCTTGCATATTCCAGTGCGGTCTGCTCAGATTAGCATCCGGGATACCATGGCACTATGACCCTGGCAGATACTGCTAAGAGCAGTTGTCACACTGAGCCAAGCAAGGACAGGGTTCAAAGATGGAGAGGCCCTTATTATTTGCCGAGAAGTGAGAGAAAAAAAATAGAAAACAACCCATGACCAATATGTAACTTCATTAAAATTTAATTTTATTTACTCAAGATTCCCTGACAAGTCTGAAAAACTAGAAGGGAAGCTCACATTGGAAAGAAGAGTCACTAGGTTAAAAAGTTAGAGTCCAAAACTGGGAATAGTGATGGGTGGAAAACCTGTAGCAAGCTTATCTAGGTTTAAGGCACACTTCGAGCATGTTAATTCTCACTAGTTTGTCTAGGTGTAAGTTTTGGGCGTGCAGAAGTGCACAGTTGAAACTCAGTGTCTTAGTCTGCTCAGGCTGCTTTAACAAAAGAAAAGAAAAGAACAAAGCATGAACTGGATGGCTTAAACAATAGGCATTCATTTTTTATAGTTCTGGAGCCTGAAATGTCTAAGATGAAGGTGTTGGCTGATTTGGCTCTGGTGAGAGCTCTCTTCCTGTGCTGTAGATGGTGGTTCCCTTCTTGCATCCTCATGTGATGGAGAGAAACAGAGAGCAAGCTCTCTGGTCTCTTCTTATAAGGGCACTAATCCCATCATGAGGAACCCACCCCCATGACCTCATTTAAAACTAATTACTTCCCAAAGGCCGCAGCTCCTAATAAGATCCTATGTAGGTGGCCGGTAAGGACTTCAACATATGAATTTGGGTGGATGCAAACATCTAGTTCATCACACTTGGTAATCACCACACACCTTAAATATTATTTGGGAATAACAGTTTATCATCTGGGCACTAGATTGAATTTTGGCACGCCACAAACACAAAAAGGAAACAGTGTATAACACTGCTCTTACAATTCCACTGCAGACTCAAATGATGACAACAACAAAATAAAAAGCAAATTACTCTTATTGACAACAATACATTATTTAAGTTTATATACAACTGGAAAAGTGTATAGGTGAATCTATACCATCACTCAATAAATAATAAATATAATTTAAAATAAAATGTATGTTACTCATTATTCCTTCTCTGAATTTCTCAACTACCTTAAGCAGCTGACATCTTCTTTCAAACTCTGCATCTATGAAGCTAGACGAGTTTGAATACAAGCCATGGTTAGGATTTTGCCCTTGGCGCAAACTCCTGTGAGACACCAGATCTACAGCATGCTTTCCAGAGGGTTGTGCACACAACAAAACAGGGAGGAATGCTCTAACTCACTCATGCCAGGGAAAGGCCAGGGCCAGTCATTTCCAAAGGACAATGGCATATTCCTGCCTGTAATAATCTTTCCACCTTTTATTTATGCCCTTATTTACATTAAAAAATTTTTTTCATCTAGTGGCCCTATGCTTTCTTCATAATTCAGTTCAAATATCAAGCCCTGTGAAATGTCCCCCTGATCTCTGAGGCAGAGGAAGTCAGAGACTGGCCAGTTCTTACCTGATATTCATTAGTGCACTTACCTTTGCATACTCAACATTTTCTCTTACTCCCCAGACCACAAGTCCTCGAAAAGCAGGAGGTGTATCTTACTCAGCTTTGTTCTTCTTGGGCTCAGTCTCCAGCCCTGTGCCGAGTGCAGAGTAGATCCCAAATGAATCACTGTTGAACAATGAAGAGGACGGATGAAAGTATAAATATAAAGTATTTTGATGCAAAGAACTCTTACCATTTTTGCTACCAATAACTTAGCTTTTAAAGTATAAAAAATAAATAAATCACAGGATGGTGATTTTCATTTTCATAAATAAGGGTACAGATTATTACAGATAAAAGTTTAAAAGCCATCTGTATAACGGCCAATGCTAATTCTTTTTGAGATAAATTTAACTTCAGGCATATGTTCACTTAACTGGAATATGAATTGTGAACTTTATCCTAGGGGATAAACTTGACCAGTTTTATGTTGATGTTGCTCAGTAGAACACTATTAACACAACCTTTGACCAATTCTATGTAAAAAAATAGAAGTATAAAAACAATAGTCCCTCCAAAAGTCAAAACACACGGAATAGAGTATTTGCCAAAGCAAAACAAAGAAACAGAAACTGTACGATGAAGAGTTCGGTGGTGAAGTCAGCACGAGCTTAAAGGATGGGAGGTAATGAACAGTTGATAAAGGTCTGATAAAGATTCAAAGCCTATGTTGATTTTGAGAATGAAGGCTTAGTGTTTCCATTATTGAACATTTTTTTCTGCAGCTTTCTTCAGCAGATATTAAGCTTGTAAAGAGCAAACGCTTTCAGGAATCAAGTCTTTAAGAGCAGCAATAATAGCATTTGGGAAATTTATTAAAATACAAAAGGATCAAAAGTCTTTAAAGAACTAATCTGTGTGGTGATCTTGCGTTCTCTTTGTACAACTAAATTGAGTCCAAAGCATTAAACTAAAACTGTGGAGCTGTAATTACACAACTAACTAGCTGCCTGCAGTTCAGACAGTGTCAAGTGAATTGGGTCAGATTGGAATGAAGTCAAATATTTTTATTTTATTTATTTAAAAAAAATTTTTTTATTGAGTTATAGTCATTTTACAATGTTGTGTCAAATTCCAGTGTTGAGCATAATTTTTCAGTTATACATGAACATACATATACTCATTGTCACATTCTTTTTTGCTGTGAGCTACCACAAGATCTTGTGTATATTTCCCCATGCTATACAGTACAATCTTGTTTATCTATTCAATGTATGCCTGTCAGTATCTACAAATTTTGAACTCCCAGTCTATCCCTTCCCACCCACTTCCCAAGTCAAATATTTTTAAATGACAAGCAGAACATTTACTCGGCCCTGTGACTGGGCTGTGAATGTGACTATGAACTAGCTGGCACTTTGAATGGCAAAATCTTCAGGGTTTCACACATTTGCTCTTGTGCTACCATTTAAATGTCTTTAAAAACATGCCTGATGAGAGTGCTTACTGTGATAGGAAAACACTGAAGATACAAAAGTCAGAAGGAGAATTCCTCTTTCTTTCTTTATCTATTGAATGCAACAACAGTTAATAAACTTTGCATTATAGTATAATGTCTAGAATACTTTCTCATATAATACTTCATTTGCTCTATCTAACAATAGCTGAGGAAATTCAGACTCTGACAACCTGATTTCACCAAGATCTTTTAGCTTGTTAATGGTGGAACCAGGACAAAATTCAAATTTTCTGAATTCAAATTCCTAGATTCTTAAAAGATATTGTGTGCCTATTATATTATGCATACATAAAGACAGCCAAAATCCACCAATATTTTCTAGAATTATGAGCCATTGGATATGGTATCAGGAGTTAAAGATAAGTGACCAGAAACATGTTTTCATAGTACAAGCTTAAAATGAAGCTCAGATATTTTCTTCTAGGTATGTGTATCTGAAAATATAGGTTGAAAAAAAATGTTTGTTTAATACGGGGAAATTTTTAAAGTAAGAGAGTAAAGACGACATTAACAAGTCACAGTTTAGCAGTCAACACTTCTGGAAATTGAGAATTCACTGTCTAAAACTTTACATATTTGACCGGTGGTCTTGTGTAGACATATTTCCAAGGATCCAGATTTACACTGACAGGCATAGCCAAAATGTATAGTTTGCTAGTTTTTCTATATATATAAATTGTACCTTTCCAATAGGTGTCAGTTGGGGGGCAGACAAAATGTAGTCCCCTGATCAAATCTAATAATGTAATTCAAATAAAGCGTTTTGCTGACAGCAGGAACTCTTTGAGCGCAGTAGCTTGTGACCGGAGCCGAGCACAGAGATTATGAGACTAGACTAACTGCCATATATTGTTCTAGGTACCAGGATTTAAAATAAAAAAGATTTTGTATCCTCTGTCATCAAAACATTTAAAAGCTAGTCAGGCAGTGGGAAAGATTAATACAAAACAAAAAGTAACTTTAAATAATGACATGGTGAACATTGTTTTAGACAATTTACTTCTGTATATGTGTCAAAATTGTATTACAATCCGGCGGCAGGGGAAAGAACTTCAATGGGCCAGTTTAAGACTAGATTTACTTTTCTTTAGGAAACACTATAGGAAAGGAGGATAATTAGATAACCCTTGTTGTACTACATAGAAACAAAAGAATCTAGTTAAGAATTAGTAAACAGTGCCTTTAAGACTGGTTAAAGGTTGTTAGGCCCCCTCCCAAGATTAAGAGACCACTGAAGGGGTGGACAGTTGAGTTCTCAGAAGTGGTCTTAATCTCATTAAAATTCATTTGAAAATTAATTAAGCTTTTTGTCAGGGATAATCATTTTTTCCAAAAAAAGATTTGGAAATTACAATGTGAACAAAGTTTCCATCCTCGTCCATACTTGGCTCAATTTTTCTCTTTTCACGTAAGTTTGTGACAAGTAGAATCGAAGTCTGAATAAGGAATTACTAATTGCCTATTAAAAAGGAAGATATGAGGGTCAATAAATCGCAGTCAAAAATTACTGCTGAGATAAAAGGATTTTTCAGCAGTGGAAAAGGAATATCTGCCATAACTTGAATCCTTGATAAACTGAAACAAATACATGGGCCAATGGCTTACTGCTCAAAGCAATTTGAAAGTTCTGGTTTGACTGAATTCTATGGAATAAGATGCTGAGAACTGAAAATAGGTCCTATCCTATAAACATGCACGTTTGATGCAGGGTACCATGAGGACTGAGCTCACTTAGACATAGATGAGCTCTTCCTCTTCAGCTTGGTTAAGGACAGCACAGAAAACCAGGGTCTCTCTGAGTGTACACAAAGGAAAAGTGTTAAAAATATACATTTTTTAAACTCTAAAGTGAGAGTGTGTGCATAAGAAATCTTTTTCTTCTTCCTTTCTTCCTTCCTTCCTTCCTTTCTTCCTTTTCTTTTTCTTTCTTTCTTCTTTTTGCCTTTCTTTCTTTGGAGCCATGGACCACTAAGATACAAGTCACTTCCTTAAAACTGAAAATACACAGTTGAGTCAAGTGATCATACAAGTGGTCCAGGGCTAGTAAGGAGATTTCTTAAAATATGGAGTTAAGTGCCCCTTAATGGAAGGATGGAAATTAGGAAATGAGAAGAGGGTTGGGGTGAGGAACTTTTGTGGAAAATTATTAGTGAATTCTATCTCCTGCTTAAAAAACTGTTGAAAGCAGACACTCGTATATGTTTCTGCTTACAATTATGAAGGCTAAAGACTTAAAGAATTTTATAAAATGTCTTAACCTTTGTAACGTCTTCATGTTTGTTATTATCTGTTTGATTTTCGGTATTGATTAGCAGTAAAAGCTTCTGCAGACAGCATTAACTAAAGAATAATATAAAAAGTTAAAATATTATCGAATAGTTGTCTTTGAGGCAGTATCTTATTTAATCCTGAAAGCTACATCATTAGGCACATACTATTTCTAGGAGAAATCCATGTGATTATGAAAAATTAAGTAACTTGCTCAAAGTCACAGACAGTGGTTGACCTTGATGCAAATAGAGGTTCTTTTTTGGTTAACTCCAAAGTCTAGGCTGTTAGTCCTATGGTTTCTCTATAAACCTTGGACCCTAAGCTTAAATCCTACCCTGGTCACTTTTTAATTTAATAATTAATTACATATATAAATTATTTAGCTTCTCTGAGCTACACTTTCTATTATGAGATGCACTCAATTTGAGGTATCATTTCTTCAAAGCACCTGAATATGTCCTGGGCATCAAGTGATACAGGTTTCTTTTTCTTGCTAAAAATTGTATCACTCAGAGGAGCAAAGAAGAGGCGAGCTAGGGAGACAGCACCCCCACTACTTGGAAGCCAGCTATAAGGGTAAAATCCCAACACAGTGCGTTGACTTATCAGGAGAAGACCGTCAGCTGGTAAAGCACTTGAGCTTGAAAAGCGGCTGTGAAACTAAACAGCAGAACAGCAGGTGGGGTCCTTCTAAACGCAGATGATCTCACCACCGCCCGCCCTCGGTCTTCTTTTCTTTGCGCTGTTTCCTGGCGTCAGCTACAGCACTTCCTACGCTTGCTGAGAGGACTGGTGTGAGGATTCACTCTAAACCAGGAGGAGGTAGTTATGGGTTTTATATTGTCCTTTGGTTTTCAGACTAAACACTCCCTGTACAAAGCAGAATTGTGACACCAGAAGTGTTTCCCTGGTAATTCGGATACATTATTCTGAGAGGATAAACAGGAAAGCCCAGTGTATCCTCAGGGAGGAAAACTGAAGAGATCTAGATCAAGCCACGGCAGTTAGCTTTCTCCTCTCTTTTCAGGAAATAACGTGGTAGATGCTCATTAAATTTTTGTTAAATTGAATTGAGAATCATGTTGTGACCACCATGGTCTTTTCAATGATCCATGTGAGATCATTGAACGGATGACAGAGATCAGGAGAGAGCTCGTTTGCATCTAACAAAGTGCTGCATAAGTGGGAGTGGCTATTAATCAATTATTTAAACCATCATTTTTTTTTTACTGCTAATCATATCTAAGTACTGAAGATACAAAGATTAATAAAGTCTTAATCCTAAAATGAATAAACCTTATGGGGGAGAAAGTGCCAGAAAAAAATTATCTTGGAAATGGGCAAACAGTTATCAACAAGAAATTGACTTAGAAATGGCAAATGAGGTCCTGGGTGTCCTTTCAGTGACATGGTAAATGTTGTTCCCTGGACCCTCTGAGGATTCTGTGATTCTATGAGGCTGTGCACTTTTGATTGTCTTATGTTAACTGGGCTTTTTACAACTGTATAGAGATGGAAGTTATGCTGTAGAAAACTGATAACAGTGTTAATGTTTCTTGTCCATAGGAATGCAAATGAATTTTGTCCAGTCGTGGAAAAAAAATCCCTACAACACATTTTCATTTGAACCAGTTTTAACATCTTTCATGCTTCCTCACTAATTAATGAGCCCTAAAGAAAATATTTGCTAAGGGCTTATTTTATGTTTGATGAGAACCATGATTTTACAATCTCGAAAATATTACTTTCACAGAAGGCACCTAATGTTTCTTAGGTGCCCGCTTTGAAGCTGGGCAATGTTACTGATGTGGACTCCTTGAATATTCAAAACAGCTCTACAAGGTAGGAGATTTCCTTACAGAGTCTTTGCATACTGATGTAAAGAAAAAATATATTCAATGACATTTGTTAAAGAATAGTAAGGCCGACTTTATTCAGAACCATCACAGTGAGTGTAGGGACCGTTCCAATGGGGTTTTGCAATGGGAAGAGAGATTAGTCTCAATTCCAAATACAATAAGGAAAAGCGAGAATTTATAACCAAGGAGTAAGGTGAGGAGCAGTGGATGGAAAATAACTAAAAAGAAACATCAGGGTAAGGGGAGATTCTGGCTAAATCGGCTGAAGTTAGGCGAGGTTAATCGGACATCACCTGGGGATGATGGAGGATGAGGACCCAATGACCAGGGATCAGGAGTAATCAGATATTGAGGATGGCTAAACTGACTTAGCAGGGTTCTTGCTAAAACTGGATAACACAGAAACGAACATGGAAGCCCGAAGTCAGGGCCTAGTCGAGGAATCCTTGTCCTTGATAAGAGGTCTTAAGTTTCAGGAGGAAAAGGTAAGTTAACAAATATTTGTGAAGCAATCTGATAGGCTTTCTACAAAGATTTATGGGCAACCCAAGTATCAAGTACCTGGCAGAGATGAACTGGAATTTCTGGCTTACAAAACTTGTGAAATGCTTGGATAGCTATATTTTCACATTAGTTTATAATGTGGCACTATAAACTACGTTATAAATATATTTTATGTTATATCTATGTTTGAAAAATAAATGCATCTTTTTATAACCTGGTACTATATCTTTCAGATAATTAATAGTGAAGATATTTTGTGACATGCTATTACATTGTATTTGCTCTGAACCTCTTCATTGTATGTTAATATACCTGAATTTTTTTTAACTGCCAACCTCTGTGAGGTAAAATAGTTATATTTTATAAAATACGCTTACTTTTTTTTTTTATTTACACAGCTAATTGATAGCAAAGACAAACAACAACAAAAATCACTTACTTATATGTATTCAAAAGCAGTCATACTAGTAAAACAAAATGAAGGATTAGAAATACCTAAAAATGGAGTATCTTAGAATTTTGACACCTTTGTGCAAACAAATAAAGAATCCCATTCTTTCCTCTCTAGGGGGCAATCACAAACCATTTTCTCATCCATTTTTGTATCTTTCCCTGACTCTTTTACCCCATTCTCAGGTTCTTTTCACATCATCGCCATAGCTGTAAGCAAACAGCTGTTCTCCCCATCATTTAAAAATGGACACTGCGTCATTAAAGGAAGGGCAGGTACAGTACAGGCAGCAAGTGCTATGAGCTTATATTCACGTCCCATCCTTGAGAGCTAACACTGGTAGAAGGGAGGGCAAACACGTCCAACCCTGTATAACCCCAGACGTGGTACTCCCTTATAATTCAGCAAAAATCAGTAATAGCCTAGTTTCTTCTACTCCAAGTGGCCCTTAGATTCTCCATTAATATGGAGACTAGAGGGGGTCTTGTAGGACAATAAATAAACTTTAAAGTCAGACGTACCTGGGATTGAATTCTGTCTGGTTCTCTCATTAGCTGTTTTAAGTTGGACAAGTTTTCAAACCTGCTAGAGCCTGTTTCCTTAGCTGCAAAATTAATATAATTTGTCCTCCATGAGGCTGTTGGGAAAGTTAGATTAGAAGAGGTCTATGTTACATTTCACAAACAGTTGGTTCTTAATAATGATAGTGTGGACACAATATGAAAGTCAGGTACAATTCCTGCCAGAGTTTCACTGAATTTTAGTGATCAAATACTCGGTGTTTGGTGGGTGTTTGGACCTCAGTAATTACAACATCCAGCAAGGGGGGGAAATTAACAATGGCGCTGAAATGTAGGGTTGGAAGTAGATGGGGAAGGGAATAGCCAAAGATGATGCTGAAGCCAACAGGCGCCAACATGAAGGTACAGTCAGAGAAAGTGGGGTTTTATCGAGACAATGTCCATGTGTCCTTTACAAATATCAATCTGGACACAAAGTGGGAAATGGAATCAGCAGCTGGCTTCATAAAATGACCACCTGTTCTAGGAGCTCCTTCTACAAGTGAGAAGGACAAGGGTAACCTGAGGGATCACCTAAGTTGGGGAAACAAATATCACTTGGGGAAGTCCTTACATCACACCCATTTACGGTGACCTCTTGAAGCATGAGGTCGTAACACACTGCCAGTTGCTGAGGGCTGTGCTGGTTCGGTCAAGTTAGGCCAGATCTTTACAGCATTTCCAAAGATGGAATTTTGAGTCATGGTATTAATCATTATACTTGCCCATCATTAGTCCTTAAGTAGCGGGTTCACATTGACATGTTTGCTGCAGCCCTAGGGTGCCCTCTGTCCCCAGGCTCACTCCACTGGGATCTTAGGTTGGTGCCTTCATTGACCGGAGATGGCAGACCAAGGAGAAATAGATCACTGAGGACACTCAGTTTCTCTCTCAGGAATCTAAAATGGAAATACGAGTGAATTTTTCACTTACCAGTAGACAAGTAGATCAAGAGACAGAAAGAAAGAAAAGAGACAGATAAGCTAAATGCAAATGTATTTTAGTGATCAGCAGAGCACTCACATTCAGGACCCATGTCCTGGTTCTATCACGTGTCATGTTCTCCCTAGAGCTCATCTGTGTGCCAGTGTTTGCTGAGACCAAGGAGGTGGCGTTCAAAGTTTTCTGTGTACATCTAAATAAAACGTCTGCTAAACAAGGCAGTTGGATAAGCTTCAGCGTGAGATCCACTCAAACCCAGGCTTATCTACCTTCAGGTCTTCTCCAGTTTCTCCTGTATCATCTTGCTTTCACGTGTAGACCGGATTCATGGTTCTCTATGATGTTCCCAGCTTTATTATTTGTTGGTTTGATTTTCAGAATAGTTGAACTTTTGAAAAAATCACACTGCAAATGGTTTATCTTCTTAGTTTTCTTGTTGGATAAAGACACGGAACAGTATGGTAACTAGGTAGATTGGATTACCCTACCCGAAGCTGACACGATCAGATTTAGTCATTATCATTTCTACATCCATGTGATGTTGTGCTTTGAGCTTTACTTCTACCCAAGGGCTTTTACAAAAGTCAGAGTTATTTTAAATTACTCACTACCCATAAAAATAAAACTTCTACATATGAAAAGCTAAAACAATTATGAAATTAAGAAGGTCAGTATAACCGTGTGTTCTGCCAGAGCTGGTATTATAGGTATTTATTCCATCACCTTAGCCTTTCAACATTTCTATTTTGTGAGAATACTTGAAGAACAGCGGTTTTGTCCTTAATGTAGCTATCCCTTAGCAGTCAGCTCCACAGGGCACAGACGCAAAAAGGAAATTCATCTGCAGTACAATTGGGACAAATTGTTTCATACAAAATTGGATGCTAAAAAGAACTAAAAAGAACACCACTCCTTGTACCAAGTAGTGTGGAGATAATGGGGCATATTCAAACTACTGAAGGAACTATTTTGCATTGACGAGTGTCACTGTAATTAATACTTTAATGGATGCACTTTTTAGAGTTGTAGCTTGCCTGCCTGCAGTAGAATTCCAGGACAGGAAGACGTATGCCAGAAAGAAAGAACTTAACACAGATTATTAATATGGTTTGTGGCCCCTTTGCATTAGGTAGATGAATACCAGCTCTCAAGTTTTTTTTTTTTTCTTTTTTTCCCCTCCTGTTCTGCTAAACAATGACCTCTATAACCTGAAAGAAAATGAGTAGTGTGCAGGAAAAACATTTTTTAATGATCTTGAAAAAAGGTTAATTACCTTAACAACTAGAAACTGTTCATTTCTTCCCAGAACCCCTTTTAAATTCCCTTTGCTGCTGTGCCTATTTGTCAGATATTTACACCTCAAATGATTCCTTTTTTCTCTAAAAGAACTGACCCTTTCTTGGCTCAGACTTTAATAGTGCTTTCATTTATTTCATTACACCAAAGAAGATCCATGATATTTGCAAAGTATGTTGATATTCTTTTTATATTTATCTTAAATATGAAGATACATTTAAAGCTGTCAATAAAGAGGTATCCTTTCTTAATATGTTTCACTTGATATTCAATTGATACAATTTATACAAAATATTGTATATTCAGTCGATACAATTCATTGTGTTTAAGGAGAAATCTTGTCATTTTATTTTCTATATCCTATGATTTGTTTATACCTAATGTACTTTGAAAAACATCTTAATTGTAATGGGATTTGTTATATTATAGTAGTCTCTACTAGAGTATTTTAAAGACAATGAAACTTTAAAACTACATCTGGGTACTGACAAAATGTACTCCAGGCAGTTTTACCAGTGAAGTACTTTAAGCATCGAGCCTCTGTTTTCCACAGCACATATCAAGCTCTCTATCTCTTGGCTGCCAAAAAGTGAACATGATTTTTGGCTTAGAATTCATTGTAACTCCATTTTTCCCTTTGTTTTAAATTTCCATTTCTTTTCTTCTCAAGGGCATTTTCTACACCTAATTCTTCTAACTGAATGTGCATATGTTTCACCAGGTCAAGTTTTTGGACGAAGACTCTTTCTACATCGTATCAAAACAACAACAACAACAAAAAGAATTAAAAACTGAAGCTCTGAAGGTTGTACAGTTCTGTATTCCACACAATGCCAATCTAAAATTATTTGGATTTGTAAACATCCTGGTGATTGGCATTGTGAGGGCAAAATCTCTGGAAAATTGACAGCATCTTTCAATTTTAACATCATTTCCACCATCAATCAGTAAATAAATCACTCAGCATCATTATCAATAATATTTCTTATGTATACCTTGAGCACAAATCTGGTTATGACTTACTAGGCATTAAGAGTATATGCTGGTATGAGAATGAATTTTTTTCTGGGAACTTATATTTGGGGACACTGGATATACTGATCAAAGTATAAAGAAATTTAAGGTCATATGTTAATTAGAACAGAAAATGCATCCTATGAGAATTCAAAGGTGGGAGAGTTTGGGGAGACAATGTCCCATGGGTCTGTTGCACTTTTGTGTAAGCAGAGGCACTGATTCTCTTTGTTGCAGATTATCTTTTTATGGATGTTTGTATAACAAACAGCCTTAGAAGACAGAAATAAGGTGTCCCTGAGAGCAAAGAGCAGGTTTGTGAGCTGCCCGCTATAATAATGATAATGCCCCCTACCAGGCGAAGATTAGGCAGATTTGTTTACAGTCCATTATAGAAGGTTGGAGTCTCCTAAATTCAGGTTCCTCAGCTGTGAAGCAAGCCTACTGCAAACAAAGCATCCACCTGGGCCACTCTTGTCATCCTGTAGGATTTGAGCAACAAAGGAACAGGTACAAACATTCCTGCTCACGGGTAACTTTTAATCACCGGGAATTCAGGATTCTATAAAACCCCATCCAACAATGGAGGGGGGAGGTGGTGGTAAAGTTGTAATTAGCTAATTTTTCCTGTGAGGTTGGACTTCACAGGACACACATCTGTAAAAGAAAGGGGGATTAGAAGCATTGGGTAACTTGAAAAAGCTATGCCTAATTTTCTATTTAGTTTGGGTTATGTAAGTATAAGCCTTGATGGAGAATGTCTTATTTCTTCATTCAGAATTTTGCATAGATGGTAATTTTTCATTGGCTATGTTATTGCAAATTAGATGATTTCTCCACACATTTATTCTCCCATTAGATTTTTGGCTAGCTGTGTTAGATATCATCTTGTTTTGGTACAGAAATGTGTACTAGCATAGCTTTGGAATTATGGCAACCAGTACTGAAGCAAGCTGCCTATTAAGAGATTTAATCATGGGAGTGCTTATGTTCAATAAAAGTTATCAAAAGGCATTATCATAATGAGGAACTTCAGTGCCCCTCAAGTACAGCACCTTATGAATTATGCGGAGCTATTTTTGAACGACAATGCAACACTAAATTAGGTTCTTTGGTTTAAAAAAAAAAAGCGAAAGCATAATCAGTTACTATTCTCTGCTCGTTTCTAATTTCTACAATGCTGCCATGATTTTGTAAACCTACAGAAACCATGTCTTTTCTATACTCTCTTTTCCTGTTTTAATGTCTCCTTATATCAGTTTCAATTTTTTCAGGCGCTTGCTTATGAAACCAACCGGCACTCACAGCGATCCTTCACAGCGCAGCCCCGCAGACGCTCTTGCCATTTCTCTTAAGCCAGACTAGTCTTGCAAACGTGCTGCGGCCACTTAGTGAAAATGAAAGGGGTAGAACAGAAAGAGGAGACGATGCGTATCTTAAAATAGCAAAGGCCATATGACAGTTTCAGGCTCCGTGTGTGGGGAATTTGCATAGATCCCATTAAGGCTGCCCGAGCCCCACTTTCAAATTTTGATGTTGCCAGTCAATTTGCCGAGGTCAACAATATCTTTTTCTAAATGCAAGTTTTCTTATAATTGTACCTCAATAACTGACAACTGGCCCTGACAAAAAGACAAGAAAGACAAGTGTTTGTTGCAGGAAAACATCAATATATGGCATTTCTTAGACAGGACTACTCTGGAAAGACTCTGCTATTTTTGGACCATTAGCATCAAGTCAAGGTTTCACATGATAAATTCAATTAGACTGGAGTTGACTAAGTGATCTAAAATAGTGTGCATTAAGGAGCCACGGACAAGCCTGGAGTTCATTAAATGGCAGTATCATTGTGATCACCTTTTAGTAACACAATCAATTTGCTGGTCTTTGAATCGTAGTGGCGGTCAGACTGAATTAAATTTGATGTACATTGACCAACTGATTTACAGTATCTAGATTTACAGTATCTCAGCTTGAAGAAGGATGACTTTCAAGTATTCCTGGAGCAGAGAGAGGAATGAGTCTAAAATGGGCCAAGTAAGGTGAGAACACTTGCCTTTTGTTTGCTTTCAAGTTTTGTAACAGTTCTTTTTCTGAAGTCTGCAAAAAATATTAGACCAATCAGAATCCCTGTGAACTCCACAGATTCTACCCACTCGAGCGCTGCATTGGCAAACGGGTGTTCCATTTACCTTCCCATCAAAGCCTTTATGATGTATATTGCTGGATTCCTCCTGCCAGGTGTTGTGGAAGCCTTGCTATTATGATATGCTGGAAATAGTCGTTGTGGCTTAATAAGGAAACCACAAAGATCCAAAGACAGGACAAGCAAAACAGTTGACATTTATTACAAGCATATTAGAATCCTTTAGTTTTCAACTCCTTCCTTAATGTACAATATACGAATAGAAGAATAATGATAAAGATCTTATCTAAGTGGTGGCCATGTGTGTCATATTCAGATATATTTTTCAATAATGTACTTCTTTTTCCTCCGGAGAGCTGTTCCCTATTAGCATCAGATTTGCCAATAACCATCACAGTCATGTCCTGTATTTCATACTTGCACTCCGAGTGTCTGGCTTTTTGATGATTCGGGAAGGGGGTGGTGTTAAGAGGACCAGCGGAAATCTGTTTGGTATGTTTATGCTGTATGTGATCTTTAGTATAGATCAGCCTCCTGGACTTCAGCAGCAGTTGGTACAATTCAGAATCAGAGCAGATTATATACCAGAAATTCTAAGAAAAAAAATAAAATAATTGCTATTAAAGAAAATACCTCCTTTAATTGAGAATACATGCAAAAAGCTCCTGGGTTTTTCGTACATTTTTTAAACTCCCTTTAAACATCAGTTCGTGCCAGAACTGACTGCTATTCTGCTAGGCTGGGCTAGGGGGTGCCATAGCCTTACAGCTGAGTGAAACCTGGACCCCCCAGAACTGAAAACAAGATGTTTTATCAGTCTCTTGGCAGAAATAAGATGTGTGTGTGTCTGGGTGTGCACACGGACGTAAGTTTCTGTCCACTTCGGTAAGGTTCCCCCAAAAGAAATTTTAGTAAAGATATTTGCAACTCTTGATTTTACAGTGGAACATGTTGATGCTTCAAATCATTGTAAATTTTAAATATGTAAATGTCACATCTTAGGAAAACAAGAGTTTTTTTTTTTTAATAAATGTATTTTTATTCAAATTTTAAGTTGAGGGTTCTAACAAATAACATGTTCTGGACAAATAAGTACACCAATTAAAATTACATATGTATTTAAGAGTCACATATATATTATTAAGCCAACTTTGTTTTAGAGCAACCTAAGAATATTATATTTTTTAGAGCATAGAAGCCAATCCCATCACTTAATTTTCTAATTTTCTCACATGTTAGGAAATTAAAGTATTTTTGGTAAAGATCATGGTTTCATTAAGTTGGAAAGCACTGTAATTAATATTGACATACTATCATTGTTGCTTTTACATCTCTAAAAGTATGGATACCATTTAGAAACTTTGATATTTTGATTGAAACACTTTAAATGGCACTTCCGCCAGTCTAGTCACTAATGAAAAATGAGATAGTCAAGAAAAGCCTATATAACAGAATCTCTTTATATAGATTGTGCTATTTTAAGACTCAGATTTGAGTTTATTGAGATGCTTGGTCGTGATGATTTCTTTCTAGGTATATTTAAAGTTTTTTTGGTAGGCTGTTTTTCAGGGAATTTTGAAGAAGGCAGTCATCCACTCTTGTCATCTTCTTCATCTTCCAACTTTTAAAGACACTCTTCTGAATCAAAACACTGGCAAGGAGGAAAAGGATTTTTGAATTTGGTTGAATTAATTTTAGAAAAATTCATTAAACTCCTCCAGTGCCCCAGCGCTGGGACAGACCCCTTGAACACGGAATGAATAACAGTCAAGTCCTTTTCATAGTATGCTTCATCTAATTTCTCCCTCCTACCAGCCATGGAATGTAGACCCAAAATAATTTAATTTCATAAACCTGGAGAAAAGCATCTCCCCAGTTACTTTATTTGCTTTATAAATAAGTTATCTAGTCCTATCCCAGTTTCTTACACAGGAAAGATGTGGCCTGGCTGTCATCTGAAAAGCATGTTTAGTCCTTTGAGAAGAACGCTGCTTTATCCATAATCAATTGTCTTCCCTATGGGAAGGGGTTTGCTCAGACCCAGGATTTGGGGGGTAGTTGTTTAATTAGTCAATTCAGCAAATAGTTAGAACTTAAAACACGCCAGTCACTGGATACCAGCTGTGGAGACAGGCTGGTCTCTGTTACCATGGAGCCCACATTTCAGCTGGTGAAATAAAGAATTATAGAGGAAATTTACAATATATTTTAGTACGTGAAACTGGCTAAGTAGGTGATCCTAAGGTACTTCAAAGAAATACTACCTAACTTATATTCCTTAACATGAAGGCACGATCATAAGAAAAAGAGATAAGAAACGTAGTTAAGCAGTATAGTTGGAACCACCTGAAGTGAACACTAAATTCTTGATTTCGTTCAGAAGCGCCACCAGGTTACGTATTCCTTGGGAACCCTCAGTGCTAAATAGACATGTTCTGGCTGACCAGCTATAGGGAGGGGCCTTTATCTAAACATTTTCTTGCTCCTCTCATGATTATCAAAATTGTTAGCATATACCCGGGCGTCAATAAATATTTTCAGCTGCTTACTTGCAACTGAAATAATGGTATGAAATGATGTTCTCCTGTGATATAATTAAAATAAGCTTTTAAAAAAAACAATCTCAAATATATAAAATCCTTTCACATCCAGGTCCTCTTAAATCTTGTTTTTCCTCATCACAATTGCCCTTTTTTAAAACGTATAGTTATTTGCGTATGGTGTTTGTGAATGGGTATGTGTATTTACTGAACTGTGTGCATGAAAGTGATTTAAGAGGTCAGACAGGGCACCCTATCTCCCGTTCACTTTTTAACAGCTATTCAGCCCTCGCCAGTCAGAATTTGATGGATGATTTCAGGAATTGAACTCTGACCCTCACTGGGAGAACATGTCCCTTGTCAGAAGCATCTCAAAGGATTCCCATTATCCTTTAATTTAAAAGACTCTTGGAAATTACTTATAATTTTTGCCTTAGGTAATGAAAACTTCCTTTTCAGTTTATAATAAGTTAATAGCAAAATGATGTGTATTCCAAATAGCCACTCATGGCATAAATTTACTATCTGATTTAGATAATATACCCAGAAAATTCTAATTTCCACATGATTATTATAAAAATAATTGACCCAATTTACCAAATGGATACAATTTATTTATAATACTGAACAAATTTTGGAGAAGACAAAACAAAAAGTGACAGAAAAATTGTTCTTGTTGTTTTTCATGCTAAATAGTTTTAAAGAACATACAGAAATGCTGTATGTATTACATAGACTCCTTGAAAAAATCTAACATACACAAACACAAACACAGTCAGCATTAGCGTGTAATTAACTGATTCCTTAAAATTAACTTTATTATTTGTCTCATGTCAGTGCTGCCGTTTGCTTCATTTTATTATATTGTAATGAAATCAGGCTGGAAAATGAAATCCAAACCCCCAAGTATACCTTAGAGCCCCCAAAGATTCATCTAAGTTTGTTGCCAGTACATCAGATACGCCTAATCCAACTAGACATGTTTAATCAATGGGAAAATCATTAAACTTCAGAGAAAACTATGTTAAAAATATTTCAAAACAATGCATATGCTGGATGTACCTCAGTTCATGTTATTCTTTTCCTAAGATGTGTGGATCAGCTAACATTAAAATTGACATCTTTATATAAGACCATTATGTGACATGATAAATTTTAAGAGCAAAATCAACATTGTTTCTTATTTCACAGACTTTATCAGATATGAGAACTCTTTTAGTGCTATGTCTGCGTGGCCTGATTATGAAAGATTTATTTTCCTTATAAATTGCTTTTAAAGATAAATATAAGCCATTTGGGAAGAGATTTATTCTTTTCAAAATCAAAAAATAATTTAGCTACAAGAAAAAGCTTGAAGTTGAAATAAAAGCTGTATTTAAACATTCAACATTCAACTAAAGGCAGGACTATGTTAAGTCTCTATATAATCAGAAAAAAATAGAATTCTACCAAAAAAATTTATTCACAAAGAATGAGAAGTTTAAGAGAGGAGAAATGCATAAATCTTACAAATTAAACCTCACGAACACAATTCAAGAAGAGTTTGAAGCAATATGGTACCTGCTTCCATTTATATTGCATTAAATGCATGTCATAACTTAAACATGTTTTCAGAAGGTTAATCCAATATTTTATTTCCAAACAGTGGCCAAAATGCAAGATACTATTTTATTGTCCTGATAATCTGTTGGGACTTCATAAATTTATCAAAATCACCTCTTTCACCCAACATTCTCTATTTCATCCCTTGCTTTTATCACATGGTCATAACTTCCACTAGTTTTATTTATTTATTTATCTTAAAAAATGCTAGTAAAGTGTTACACAGTTGTAACAGTATTGTATCAGTGATATTTGATACAGCCCTGCGAGGATCCAGGTGCGTTAGAAAGTCTGAGAATGGTGTTCCTTGGGGTCATGTGTGCAGAGTACTTGTGGACATAAGGGGCACCTCTGATGGATTTTATAGATGATAATGCTTAGCCCATAGCAGTGGCTAGATAAAGGCTGAGTTAATGTGTGACTTCTCAAGAAGAGTCCAGTTTTTCCCATCCTGAATGCCACCTCTATATTGTAACTTTTTTGTTGTAGTTGAAGTATAGTCAGTTTATAATGTTGTGTCAGTTTCTGGTGTACAACATAATGTTTCAGTCATATATATACATACAATATACATACCTATATTCGTTTTCATATTCTTTTTCATTATAGGTTACTGCAAGATACTGACTGTAGTTTCCTGTGCTGTACAGAAGGACCTTGTTGTTTATCTGGTTTTGTGAGGATTTTCTTGTGTGTCCGAAGTAAGAGACATTCTGCCAGTGTTCAGTAGGTGTTCTACAGGAATTGTTCCAAATTTAGATGTAATTTTTAGTGTATCCGTGGGAGAGGGTGAGTGAGCTATGTCCTTCTACTCCTCCACCTTGGCAATCTCCCCTGTGTCTTATAATAACATCTTCTTATCACTTTATGTATGGTTAAGTTTCATGTTATTAACAAAAGTATTACCTCCGTACATACTTATTGATCAGCTTCTATGTGCGAGTCCTTGTTCTGGGTGCTATTGTGGTTGGCAGACAGATAAGCCTCGCGTTCATTCTCTTCTGCTCAAGAGTTCACCCTCAGGATTACCTAGTTACATTCCTTCCAACTCTACTTGGGAAATGGTGAGATAGTTCAATGGGAGGCAGGGTAAACTGTCGGTGAGCTAGAAAAAGAGGTTTTCTGTCATTTCCTTTCATCTTGGCTCCCCACCCCCACCCCCTCAACATAGGAAGTATCCTCTAATGTGGGAGACCCTCTGCAATCACCATGTAATAGTGTTGTTCTTTTTATTAAAAAAATATAGTAGACAAACTGATTACTTTTTATTTGCTTTTAGGTGGAGACACAAAGATCTGTATCCCCCTTCCCCCAAAATAGGCTATATTTTAAATGAATAAAGTATAACATCAACATATTCTCTTATTCAAGTATTTTCCCTTTGAAGATTGTCTGGAAATCACAGGTTTTATTTCTTTTTTTTCTCTCAGAAAACATTTTCCTTCAGTGTCCTGAAAGAAGTAAGGAAGTTATAATTAGATGTCAAAATCAAATCTGTCTCAAATGAGAAAAGAAAGCTGTTTGTATGTAACCACCACCCACAATTTGTAGCCAAGGATGAATAATATAAATGGTCAAAACTTCCCCCGTGGAAGGGTTCACAGGAGACGCACTCAGATTTCGGCTGGGAGGAGGGCAGGTTTCATAGGTGTACCAGCAATGCAGTCACAGGACTCTGAGTTTGATTTAATGCCCTCCTTAAACATTTTGAAATTCTTAACAATGAACAAGGAGTCTTGTGTTTTCATTTTGTACTGGGCCCTGCGGAATATGTAGCCAGTTGTCCATGCGTTGAAACTTACTTGCCTCAGCTAGGGTTTTTAAACACTTGGGAACTAAGAAACATCCCAGCATCCACAAAGGACTAGGGTTAGAGTGTCCTCAATAAATGAATATGAATGATATTGTTTTAGAAAGAGGATAAAGATACAGGAAGAACCTCTGGCCATTCTCCTTCTCTTGCTTTCCTGAATTACATTCTCATTGAAATCGACATCATCGAATGGAAGCCTGGCTTTTTATTTCAGCTGATCCTAAAAACAACATTTCCCTTGCTGCTCAACTTTTCTGTTTGGGTGCTTTCTTCTGCTTTCTCTGAAAACAGGTGAATTTTCAGAAGGAAGAGACCCACCTCATTCCTTCTTCACCTTGCATCCATGGGTAAGTAATCTTTAGAAGGGTAGGCTCTGGAAACGGAATGCTTTGTTGAAATTTCCTTCAGGGTGCTTAAAACATTTTTAATAGTATGACTTTGGGCAAGTTTCCTTCATAGTCTGTCCCTGAGAGTTCTCATGAATATAAAAGTAAAAATAGTAATTTACAGTATATATCTGATTTTTTGGTTATGAGGATTGAATGAGACACTGCATGCCAAACATCTAACACTATTTTGAAACATAACAAGTTATCAATACATTTAACAATTTTCTTCCGCCATTAAGGTCAGCTTCACTGTGAGTTATTTATATATGCACATATTAGATTACCAGAAATAATCCTATACCAAAAAATCCTGAAGTGCCACATTGCTAATTATTTTATTAATCACCATTTTTATTTCTCTTATACTACCAGCATTATATATGTTACACTGTATTTCCTTTTTCTCCTCTATTTGAAGTCTTTTTTAAAAATTACGCTTTGTAATAATTATTTTATATGGGCAAATCTTTTCCTAGTAGTTTCCCTTTTTTCATGGCTCTACATTTTTCTTTCTCTTTTTGAAATAAAACATGTAAAGTGAAGCTAGAATATGAAAAAGTGTGCTTAATATTTTTGATATTCATAGCTTTAAACTAAATATAGTACTATCTTCCATATATTAAATCAATCTACCGGTTATTTCTATGACTCATAAAAATACCATTTCATGAATTTTACTTTAGATCACAAAGATCTGATAATATTTTCCTTGCAAAATGAGATTTACATCCACTTTTCCCAGCAAATGAATATGGAAAATAGTGCAGGAGAGTACAGCTGGCAGAGATTCATGGAAAGAAGCTGCACATTATTTCTCAGGGCCCCAAAAGGGGAAATGTTAACAAGGAGCTATAAGGTAGCAGAGAAATCCTAATGAAGTTCATTTCCCACCAGTCAAAGAGATGAACATTTTAGGAGGCACAGCAATCGATCAGCGGGCTTATTAAATATTAACACATCTTTCTTACTTTCTTCATTAGAGTTTTTGCAAAGTAACTAAGTGTGTGACAGTGCCAAAGACTCTTGTTCTTTCAGGGACCAAGACAGGCATCAGCAGTTGTGGTTGCTGTTTATTATAATATATGAGGCTTCATCTTAGAAATACCAGCAGCGTTGCTGGCATCATGCTCTAGAGAGAAATCCTATAACCTCCTGGGCTCCCCCACCCCAGGCTTCCTGAACTCTCTCTCTCTCTCTCTCTCTCACACACACACACACACACACACACACACACACACACTCCTTCATCAAAGCAGTAGTCATTATTAAAAATAAACATTCGTCACATCAGAAACATCTTATTAACTGGAGTCCCAAGGCAGTCTTTGCGATAATTGTTTCCAAGCATCTTCCTGGACACTTGGCAACCCCACCCTTCTGAGTGATGTTGCAAAGCTTATCCTGACTTACTTACTGGGCATTTTAAGCAGGAGCAACTCTCTGTCTGGACCACAGGTTTCTGATGCTTTGAAAACAGTATCCTGTTTGATTTTCAGAGGTTTTGAGAAGCCCCAACTGCTGCAATCATTTTACAGTCAGAGTATAAATTGTAACTAAACAAATTTCTTAAAATAAGGCAACTGATTATGAGAGGCTGGAATGCCTCCTTAAATACTTAGATAAAATATTCTACCCTCGTGTCCTTAATTCCCTTAGCTGAAAGATAAATCAGTACTAACAAATAATTCTGCATTACTGCATCATCAGATCATTGTGAGAAGTGTAACTGAAGATTGAGTTTCAATAAATATGGCTATAAAATATTATGGGCTATAAATATGTAATTATTAAGAAAAAATGTTTGCTGATGATAATTGAACTTTCCAAATGCCGCTTGGGCAATTATGTTCATGTTGAAATATGCCTTATCTCTTCTCATTTCTCAAAGATCAAGTCCAGACTTTGTTGGGGGAGGGTTTCCCGACCTGGTCCCTTTTTTCTCCTTTACTTTGGTCCTTCATGTCAATCCAAGCGGCACACTTAATAGACTGACTATATCTTGTCTGCCTTCACTTCTGTCATCTTGCTTCCCCCACTCTTCTTGCTTGGACTTCCCTTTCTGTTTTATGGAAGCTCCACCCAGCCTCCTGCAGCATTACTGGGCACCGACTGTCTCCAAGGCACCATGCTTGGTGATTTTTATGTGGATTCACCAAATGAATCTTTGAAACAAGGGTTTATTTTAAAGATTAAGAAACCAAAGTTTGGACATACTAAATTTATTTCCTAAGGCACTGAGCTATGAAATATCAGAGACTAGATTTAAAACCCAAGTTCAGATTTTTTTTTTAAATTTCACAGTTCCCTTCAAGCCAGCTTAAATTCCATCTCCTCTATAAACCCTTCTCTACTAAACCTCAAGTAATCTCCAAACTCCTAAACAAGATTGTCTGTGTAATTAACTGGCAGCTGTAATCATGTAACATTTCCTCAATGTATGACTGCCTTCTTGTCTCTTTGAATGCTTCTTGAATTGAAGGGTTCTGACTTCTTTTAACTCCCATAGTATTTTGCAAAGCCTAATTTTGAGGGTTTATCTAAATAAGGATAAACCAGTAAGTGGCATCATTTCAAGGAATAAAAATTTTGCCACTGCCTAAGCCCTCTTCGGTTAAAATACACAATACAGGAAGAATTTTGCTTTTATGTGAAGTTACGTGGGTACTCGTGAACACATGCCTCTATCTCAGGGACAGAAAGAGGGGCTTACTTGTTATTGAACCTCTGAATAAACGTAAGAATTAAGTTCAGCTGGCAGCATCAGTTTGGTTGCATAGCGTCACCAGCGTGTACACGGAACTGTTGACGTTGTCTAGCATGTGAAAGCGGGCTGGAGGAGTAGACGGTATTTGGGAGTATGAGATTGGATCCCTAAGACCTTTCTGGTCTGGGAAATACTAGGATATATATCAGGCAGAGGGCTAGTAGAGCCAGAGCCAAGAATTAATTGCTCCTCATCTGTTAAAATTATTTTTTTTTTCTCAGTTGAAAGCTAGTCCTTAGCTCAGTGTTCAGGGAGATGGAGAAGGTGAGAGACATCCCGATGTGTCTATTAGAGGCAGGAGTCTATTCAGACTCCAGCACTGGCTTTAGCTCAGTACCTTTCATCCTGCCCGTGTTAACTTCAGACAAAGATAACTATAAAAAAAACCAGATAAATGATATACAAAATTAAGCCAACCTCACAAATATAATTTCACCAGGGAATTATACCTTCTTAACATTTCCTCTTTATCTCTCTGAAAAGCAAGCATGCTGAAACGTTCACATTATAATATTTCCTGTGTTTTGGACAAGGATGGACCCTTAATGGAAACAAAGGAAATAGCCAATAATAAATTTCTTCAGGGTGACTTTGAAAACTGGGAAAACTTAGTACAATAAGTATTTTCAGAATGAATGAATGATTGAGTGTTAACTACCTTAGCTATTAGTAGAAATTCTATATTTAATCCCTTGGAGGTCATAGTAACTTTTAGAGATCTTTTACATTAAATTTAATTTAATTTAGAAATTGGTACCTTCTTGTTTGGAGCTATAGTAATGAGAGACTTTATAAATGGCCTGTTTTTGGCAGAAGAAACCTCTCATCAACTCTAGGGATAGTCAGATGATCTAAGTGAAAATTCTGTAGCTAATAAAAGGAATGGCTTCAAAAGTGACCATGGGAGGTGGGCAAATGTGATGAGAAAGCTCATAGTAATAGTCTAATAGCAGGACTTGAGGACTAATAACTTAAGGACATTTGCAGTGACATTTGTATAATGATGGCCTGGCATTACCTCTCAGGTCCAGAACTATATCGTGGTTAGGGTAAATGCCAAGTAAATGATCTCAACTTATTTTAGAGATACATTTCAAATATTTAAGCCTGAATTCCATCTGCAACCGGTATTATACACATTTAATGCTGTCTGAGATCCGTAAGTGAAAGCAAAGCATTGGTTAAAAAGAAGTAACTGGGAAAATGGTAGGTTTGGAGAAATGATGAAATTGTAACTGTGGCACCTATGATGTCGGGGAAAGTCAACCATACGTGAGGATGAGGACCTGGGACAGAGTTCCAGGTGCCACAGTTGCGCACCACGGGCCTTCAGAAAGTTTAACCTTTCTGAATTGGAGTTTACTTACTAAATTGGAATACAAATGGTAACATTTAACAGACTTGTTTTGATGTGAAATAATAATCAGATAATATCTTGATAGTTCTTTGTAGTGACTGAAGTGCACGAAAGTGTTAGTAACGTGTTCCACACTCTTTATCGTGAAGTCTGACTCCAATGGCGATTCGTAAGTATCTTCTTCCCTTGTACGTGGCCTGCTTCTTTTTATGAAATGACAAGAGGAAAATGATTCTATGGGATGGCAGGATTTAAAGAAGCAGTCTCTTCCAAAAATGCCAATAGTTTGTTAATTTATTATGTTTTATGTCAAACAAACACTTCCTTTTATTCCACCTGTGAAAGGCAGGGCTCGATGACAAATACCCCTCGTTGAAGTAACACATTCTATTAGTGGCATATGAAGCTAGATGTTAGTGACTGCAGATTAATTTCTAAGACCCGGCTTGGTAGTAGTGGGTAAAATAGTAAAACCAAACCAAACAAAACTTCAACACCTGAGGTGTAGGGTGCCTTGGAAGAGAAGCAGAAGGAAAAAAAAAAAGGGGATGAGTGAAAGCTCAGCTAAAATATGAACCAACTTTAAGAAGAGTTCACCCTGTGGTCAAACGTTACAAATTCTTTGATGGATCAAAGAGAAAGTCGGATTTCCTCAGCATAATGGAGTTTAGAGAGTTGAGGAAACAAAAATGGAACCTCAAAACACTTAGCCAAGGCAGGAAACAAGCGCACCAAATGACCGAGACACTCTTCCTGGGTTGCAAAGTTGAAAGAAGCCACTTTTGAGTCTAGGTGAGCGAAGGACAACACAGAAACTGCAGAGTAAACACGCCATGGTTAAGAGGGAAACTTTCACCACTGAGCGATGCTGGTGTCGAGAGGATGTTTAAGGTTACCTTAGAGATCAAGGGCAGAAATTCTGTCTGGGCTAGTGGAGTCAGGAGAAAACCTCAGTGTGTGAGGGAAGAGATCAAAGTTAAAACCTCAAAGCTTCCCAGAAAACCACAGACAAACTAGCAGTGGTGTGTTTCCAGTGCGCCCTGATGCTGCATTTCCAGAGGCGACACAAAAAGTGGAAGGAATCGTGTGAATATTCATCAGGAAATAACCACTCTCCCGAATGATTTTACTGTTTTCCCAAATAGGAGAAAACAAAGCCGTGGAATGATAAATGCATTATCTACTTAGGTAGCTTCAGCATATTACTATCCACAGTTATATTTTCTACACTCTGATTGAACTTGTACATAAAATATCTTGTGATAAAATTTAAGCAAACTGGATTTTAGAGTTAAGAGGCAAAGAATTATTTTGAACACATTTCTACTAAATATGTAGCAGTGGATATACATATGAATATAAAGATCATAGGTTCAAACACTCAATACTAAATGCAGAGAAATAAGGTTATTTTTCCACTGTGGAATTCATACTCTGACTTCTTTTTCTCACAAATGAGAACATTTCTAAGTAGTCTTATGGGAATTCTTTTTTTTTTTTTTTTTAAGTTTTAAATCTCACCTCTGCCACAAGGGCAAATGCTTTCATAGAGAAAAGCCATGTGCTAATGTTTGAGTCCTTCATCAAAATAGGGTTTCATGGAAGTGGTTAGTATCATGGCTAATATTTTATCCCTATTTTATTTATGTTACAGGGCTGCTAAATATTCCAATGCTAATGTTAAAAGTAACACTCGTAAATTATAATCTTTCCAAGAAACAGAAAAAATGGTGCATAAAGTTGAGGTAGATTATGTTGATTTATTACCTCATCACTGTGAGAACTCTGATAAAGACATCAAAAATGCTTATAAAAAAATTGGCACACTGCTTGGTATTGTAGATCTCACACACTTGTTTCATTCCTGAGATCGTGTTTAATACGGCTTGTAACATAGGTAGAACTATAGACTGGCTTCAGGTACAATGGTACATCTATAATGCACTTTTTACCTGTCTCCAGCTTTATTTTGGGGGTATTTTTCTCCCACACCACCTCTTGGGAGCCTTCAAATGACTTGATTTCTATCCTATATGCTTTATTGACCATCCTCTCCTTCTGGAAACTTCTCTCCTTTTTGGCATCTTGCCTAAAACTACGATTCTCTTCTCTCTTGAAGCATTTGTCTTACATGACTTACTCACAATTGTCTCCTCCTATTTGAAAAGTGTACGGTAATTATCTCTGCAGCCTTCACTGCTGAGCACTGAATGATTTCTCTAAAGCTACACAGTGTCTAAGCTGAGACGTGAAGCCCAGTCTTCTAGTCCTGTAGCCAGGCCCATTCCCATTAGAAGGGGCTGCCTCCCAAGTTCAGGAGCCCCGCTTCCTTTCTGACTGTACTCCTCCTTCTCCAGTAGTCCCTGCTCTCTGGCCCTCTTTGCTCCTTCAGCCAATCGAACGCAGCTTCTAATTCATCAGGCTTGTGTTCAGTGACTTCATTGCAACGGTGATATTTTGGAAAAGACAAGGTGTCACACTAACTTAAATCCTCCTTCTTACGCAGGCACCAAGATCTAACGCACACCTCGTACTGTGGTTACAAGGCAGGTGTATGGATATTTTACACATTTTCTTCATTCATATAATGAGCTATTGTCGAACCTCTTGCTGAGGCACAGACACTGCCGTGGCCATTCCCTTTCCCTACGTACGTGTTTTCATCTGTGCTGTGGGACAGCATGCTCTTGTTTAGTGGCTGATGAGTGCTGGCATTGTCAGCTGTTGGAGAAGGGGGGTTGAGGGACGAATGAAAAGAATAGAGATGAAGGAGAGAATGGTGTTGTGTTACGTTTTATCTGGCCTCTTTAACTGTTTTTGAGTCATTTTGGATAGAGGCTAGAATACGGTGTGCTTTTGTTTGCTTATTTTTAAGTGTGGACTTAATTATACCCATAAAATATGCTACAAATATAAAGATGTGGAAATATTTGGGTGAAATTTAACTGTATTATATTCTATTGTTACTAAGAATATTTCAGTTGGAATAGCTTTTAGCTATAGATGTCTTTATACATAGAAAGGCTATATATATTTATATTACATAAATCTATATTGTGTACTGTATGATATATAATTTAGTATAATATATGTAATCCTTTGAAATTTATAAATATGTATGCATATTTATAATTTTAATCAAATTAAAATTTAGAAATACTTAGAAATGCATACATTTTACATAGATAGGTATGTGTAGGTACACTAAATGGATTTTCATCTTTTTACTAACACTATGCATCTTTTTTCCCAGAAGATGGTCTTTGAACCAAATGTATGTGCGATGAAAGTGATTTCTTTAAATTCTCAGAGTTTCAATTTCTCCATCTCTAAAAGGAGAGAATGGGAACATTCTTTCTGGTTTTGAAAGTCTAGTCCTCTATGAGAAAAAATTTTGCCAAAAAAAAAAAAATTTTACCAATTATTAAGACAATGGGAGAAAAAAAAACAAAACATGGCTGCGTCCTTTAGAAATCTCTGTGACATTTGAGGAATCCAGAGAGACTGTGTGTCTTGCTCAACTTGTAATTACAAGAATTGCAAATGCTTTAAATTAGTTTGGGTCTGCCATAGAATACATTTCTTTTACCAACATTGAAGACCCACTGAAGTCTAGACTCTCAAATTCTTCAACATTTATAGTCACTGCCTGAGGAAAACTGCACGAGTAGAAAAGGGAATGAGAATACAGCATTTAATTATTAAATCACTACACGCGCCTGACTTGCAGAAGCTAGGTGCAGTTTAAATCTGGCTAAAGGAAGCCAATCATCCACTCTCTGAAACTCCGAAAGTGTGCAAACGTGCCTTTTGTATTTGAAGGCTTTTGAAGGTTACAACAGTTTACTGTATAACTAATTAACTAAAAAAGAAAACATTTCATTTGTGTTGGGCACACTATGTGACCTTTTTTCTTTGGAAGTTTTCAAACTGTACTGCAGTATGACAGACATTTTCTTTTTTTATGTAGTCACATAGTGGTCTTAGAGAACTTACACAGACTCATGCAGGACGGGAGGAAAACGTTCGTGGTGTTTCCTGCTCATCAATGTGCAAAGCTGCAACATTTGACTCTCCTTCGTGTCACCTTAAGAAGCCTATGGTTTGCTAGGAGCATTTTTAGCCACAAATAACAGTGATAATCAAAGAGATTATTTTACTGTGAACTTAAAATTATGCTGGGCATTACGCTTAGTATTATATATCCATTGTCTCATTTCATATTCAAAGCGACTCTAAGAAGTGTGTATTATTATGGTACCTCTTTTGCAGATGTGGACAAATTGTCAAAATAATTTTCTAAGGTTACATAGCCTATAAATAGTGTTGCTAGACAACAAAAACTTGGACATGAATGTTCATAGCACCACTATTCATAAAAGGTACAAGTTTTACTGACCTCAAAGCTCATTTGCACAATTACCAAGCACGGGGCCTCAGAGTGCCTACCACGCACACACCCGTACATCCATACTTTGCTCTCTTCTCATGTCTAGTTAAATGGAAACAGAACCTAATTTTCATTTGTAGCTGCAGAAGATGGAAGAAGTGTCCTTAATACCACATTAAAGTCAGTTCAAGAAAACTCCTTAGATGATTTTCCAGCACATCTTTTTTCTTTAAATGCCAGAATCACCTTTTCATGTGTCTAGCAGAATGTTCCTACTCTGTTTCCTTCCATGTGCATGGTTTCAAGAGTGAGAGTTATGTAAGAAGGTGGCATTTGTACTCAAAACTCATTCTATATGAGTGGTTCTTCTGTGAAAAGCTAAAGAAGAACAAATATAAAAAGAGAATGCATTTCTTTTTGACTTTGAGAATCCACTCTCTATTTGCTCCATATATTTGAAAAATCCAGTTGCCTTCTCAGGTAGGGTAGCAGCATTTTTGGGAATGTTCATACAGTTTCTGTCTCCCTTTGGTTTGAACGGGAACTGTTCTATGGACAAATTTTATTTCAAAGTACACATTGGGTCAGGAATGAAGAATAAATATATCATTAAGGGGACATCCTTCTCTTTAAGGCTTAATGCAAGGCAGACGATAAATTACACTTATATTCTGAGTGGCTTTCTCGGAGAATCCCCAGGAGCTTTACAAAAATTAAAAATTCTTAACAGCAACATCATACATCAGTTACTTTAGTTTAGATTTTAAAACAGAAATTGATTTAGCATTTTAGATCTCCAGTGGGGATTGCTTCCGCATTCAGGAAAGCTGCTGTTAGAGGTAGATATGCCAAACAACCAACAGCTGCTGATCTAGGCAAAGACTTGCATAGTTTCCAGGAAATCACAAAGATGCTTCCATAACAAGTGCAGGCATCGATCAGCCCAATCTGTGAGACGGGAAGATGGGAATTTAAAGACATGGCTATTAGTGAAGAGAGCAGTGTGGACAAGTGTCCTTATCCATCCTGCTTATCTTTATTGCTACAATTTCTATAGACCCACAAGTGCCCACCTTGAAGATGACAGATGATGTGAAAAACAATAAAAAAAATACCAATTGCAAATTCAGCTTTGTGTTTATAGTTTCAAGTGTCACACCTGTCCTAATCAGCACAAAGATAAATATGGAGCCGGGTACAATAAAATGTTGTAGAGGTCAGTTTCAATATTGCTAAACTCACAAAAATAACTGCATCTGACAATTTAAGTAGCTTTTGTGATCATTAAATTTTTTTTTTAGGAGGCCATGAAAAATAGAAAATGCTCTCTGTCCATTCATTAGTAAAATATAACTTAACAAGAAGTAGAAAAGAAAATACTTAAGAAACTAGAATAGAAAGAAAAGATAGAATAAAAGAGCTAATAAACACCAAGTAGCTTGTTATTCACATTTGAATAAAGCTGATCTTTCAAGTTATTAGGGAGAGAAAAGAAAATGGCATGAATGTGGAGGATTTTTGGTGTTGGAATTGAAGATATTGATATGGAATTAGTATGATACATATGTACACATATGTCAGTGTCTTCTATTTCTGTGTCTATTGTCTATAACAGTGGCTTCAACACAAACACACACACATGAGAGAGAGAAAGAGGAAGAAAGAGAAAAAGAGAGAAGACACTTACAATGTGCGATGTTGAAAGTGTTATTTTATTTGGGCTTGATCATTCATATAGGAACCAATTTGGTATAACTGCCCAAGGAGAGGAACCCTAATGAACCCTAGCATATAGCCCAATACAGAATAAATAAAGTAGGTGATTAGTTAACGCTTGTTGAATAAAATGGGGATAAAAATTGCTGCAAATCTAGTTCTTTTTACACCAAGATAAAAAATTATTGGGATAGAATACTGTTTCCAATAAATGGTGCTGGGACAACTATATCGCCACATGCAAAATAATTAAGTTATATACCTACCTCACACTATATACAAAAATGAATGCAAAATAGATTTTAAAAACCCTCAATGTAAGAGCTAAAATTATAAAATTCTTAGAAGAAAATGTAGGTATAATTCTTCATGACCTTGGATTAGGCAATGAACCCTTAGATATGACATTGAAAGCACAAGTAACACAAGAAAAACACAGATAAATTGGACATCATCAAAATTAAAATATTTTGTGGTGCCAAAGAAACCATCAACAAAGTGAAAAGACAATCCACAGAATGGGAGAAAATTTTTGAAAATAAAATATCTGACAAGGTATGTAAAATATAGAAAGAAGGACTGCAACTCAACAACAGACAAATATCACAATGTTTGAAAATGGAAAGCATCTGACTAGACATTTCTCCAAAGCAGGTATACAGATTGTCAATAAGAAAAAAATTAAAAGATGCCTGATATTATTAACCATCAGGGAAATGCAAATTAAAACCACAATAAAATGCCCCTTCAAACGCATTAAGATGGATAGAATAAAAGACAGATAACAACAAGTCTTGTTGAAGATATGGAAAAATTTTAGCTCTCATGCACTGCTGGCTGAAATGCAAAATGGTGCATCTGCTTTGCAAAACTATCTAGAAGTCTTTCCTAAGGTTAAATATGGAGTTACCATATAACCCAGCAATTCCACTCCTAGGTACATACACAAGAGAATGAAAACATTATGTCCACACAAAAATCTGGACATGAATGTTCATAACACCAACATTCACAATAACCAAAAAGTGGTAAAAACCCAAATATCTATCATGATAAATGGATATAAACAGTGTGCTATATCCACACAATGGAATATTATTTAGCAATGAAAAGAAATGAAGTATCAACACATGTTGTAACATGAATGAATCTTGAAAGTTGAATGTTAGGTGATAAAACCCATCACAAAAGACTACATACTGTATGATTCCTTTTAGAAGGAATGTCCAAAATAGGCAAGTCTATAGAAAAAAAGGTAAATTAACATTCACCTAGTGCTGGGGAGTAGTGAGGAATGACTGCTAAAGGGTACAAGATTTCTTTTTGGAGTGAGATTAAATTGTTCTAAATCAATTATGGTGCATGGTTGCACAACTCTGTGACTGTACTAAACACACTGAATTAAACACTTCAAATGTATGGTATACAAATTATATCTCAAGTAGGCTGTTAAAAATAAACATAAATACATGGTGCAGATATCTCATTGACAGTTTGAATAGTCTCTTTTGTATGAGGAAAGCAAAACCAGATGCAAAGGATGAAAAGATTATCAAAAGGTATTGTTCTAGAAATAGAAATGTCATTACAACGAATTTGTTCGGAGAAAAGTTTGCACATTTATCAAAAAGAAACATACTCTAAAATGTGAATGTATCACCTCTTATTAAAGTGGTTTATAATTAAAAACAAAACCAAAACAAGAAAAAATAATTTTGCACTGACATTAATCAACCTTAGCTAGTGTTTCAAAAAATATCTCATTAACCATCAATGGGGCTGGTCAAACTGTTCAGAAGACTAAAAAAAATCTCTTACCACTTTTAGAAAAACTTAAAATGTCATGGTTTTCTGACTGGATCATAGCAGTTATCTTAACATGCAATATACAGTATACTGAGAAACTTGATGGAATTCAGGGGTCAAAGAGCTAAAACCAGTTAGAAAATAAGATGATATAAATTAAAAGAAGCTGTAGGAAATACAAAAACGATAATTATAAAAGTTAGTTCTCTAGCACCACCCCTAGACACGCACGCGTGCGCGCACACACACACACACAAAGTCTAGATGCTGCTGGCGAGCTATAAAATACAACGGAGAGCTGTATTTTCCAACAGACTTCCATGCATGAAAGACAGTAACACCAGCCCATCTGCGGTGCATTATGTCAGATTGCGGTGTCGTAGTTATTCTGGATTTGGAAAGGGGTCCCTCAACAGATGTCTCCACAACCTGCCCCACAACGCAGTCTCCTGAGAGAGAAGAAGTACATGAGAACTCAAATAACATTCTCTTTCACATCCAGCAACAGAGTGAAAAAGAAACAGCACATTGGAAAAAAAGTACAAATGGACACAGTAGTAGGTAATAAAGGACCGCAAGAATCAGCAGGGAAGTTGATGTAAGCATAGAACATAATCTAAAGGAATGGGTTATAAAACACTGATAGTATCTGACAGCTGTGGACACTTTTACAGGTTTGAAAACATTGCCACCTCTCTCATTTGACGCACTCTCGACCTAGTGAGCAAAGCTGAGCATCTTACAAATGAAGCACGGAAGGCTGAGGCAGGTTAAATCATGGGAGCAGGAGAGCACACGCCTGAGGGGTGCCAGAGGGAATCCAGAACCATCGGAGGAGAACACAGAGATGCAGCGTTTTCCTAGAACTTTAATTTTGCATCAATACAAATAGGAGCACAAATAGAATCTTGCTCCAAAGTGTGTGTATGTGTGTGATATATATCTCATGATGTAGTAAAAACAAAGTATCTGCCCCTCCCAATTCCACCTACACGTTTCTCCAGTTCCATCAACGGCTCCCCAGCCCAAGGCACCAGCCATCACCTGTTATGATGGAAGCCTCCTACAAGTCTTTCCTTCACAGACACTGTCTCTCACTTCAGGCTCCTTCCCGTATAGCCTTCAGAATGCTTCCTTCAGCCTGCGAATCAACTTACAGTTGTGTTCAAAAATCACCCACTATTCTCCCATCTAACTCAGTGTCGAATCCAGTGTTATATGATCAGAGTCCTGACAATGCTGTGACCTCAGTTCCTCCCGCTGGCCAGCCATGGGCCTCCCCAGACACACTAACAAGCACTGGCCTCCCCGTGTCCCTCCACTACATCACAAATGCTCCAGCCCAGGACCTTCATAATCACCATTTGTTGTGCCAAGAACCCTCTCCTTCTTTATATCCACCTCGCTTTCCCCCTCACTTTATTCCAAATGCTTTCCTGAGTACCCTACGTGAAAACGAGACAGACAAACATCTCTCTCCTCTCTTTCCTGGCTGCATTTTGAATCATATTACTCATGACCATCTGTAATGATGTCGTTTGTCTTTCTAGTTTCAGTCTCCATCACTAGAGCACAAGCTCCGTGCAGGCAGAGCCTTGATCTGCTTCGTTCACCACCTTATCCCCAACAACTATTAAATTTTGAACAAAGCAGGCATTAAATGAATATTTTTATCAACATATAATTGGCCTATAACATGATATTATTTTCAGGTGTTCAGCATAATGCCGTATTGTGAAGTGATCACCACAATGAGTCTACACCACACAGAGTGGCATTTTTTTTCTTGTGATGAGAGCTTTTAAGATTTACTCTCTAAGCAACTTTCAAATATGCAATAGAGCATTAGTGCCTGTTGTCACCATGCAGTAACTTACATCCCTATGATTTATTTATTTTATAATTGGACGTTTGTAACTTTTGAGCACCTTCACCCATCTCCTGTCCCCTCACTCCCCATGTCTGGCTGCCACCTGTCTGTTCTCTGCATCTATGAACTTTTTTTTTTTTTCTGGAAAAAATAATACTGCTTCTTACATCTAACTTCTGCTCCTCACGCTAACACTTAATGATAGATGCATTTGGTCTCATTTTACAGGTAGACAAATGGAGGCTCAGGAAAGTTAAGCTGCATGCCCGATAACCTATAGTTAACAAATTATTGAGCTTCATTTTTATCCATATTTGATTCCCATATCCTTGCTGCCTGTTAAGGTTGTTCAAGCCATGAGGTTCCCTGGTGGTTCCCCATAGGACACCCTCATCATTAAGGGAAGGCCTGGCTGACGTCCCAGCTCCCATGGCCCCCATTTTAATCAACTGTCTGACGCATGTTTGTTTATATATTGGGGCTCCTGTAAGATTTCACTTGACACACTTTTTAAAGGTGCTGTTTCTAAGAACTACTAAAAAAGGTCATATTGTATGTTACATTATATAGTATGTCATATATAAACATATATGAATGAATGATTTAGTTGAGAATTACCATGTTTATTTAGCACCTATGATGAGGGAAAGAATCATTTTTTTGCTCTTTTTTTTTACTCCCCAGTGAACGTTAGTTTTGCAAAACACTGCTCTTGGTGCTACAGGATGTGCAAAATTGTACAAAACATGCTTCCTTTCTCAAGTGCTTCTAAATGAAATGCAAATGGGAAGTCAAGCATGAGGTATAGCATCTACATTCTGTGATACATCTCAGAGTAATTTAGTCTGAAATCAGGATGTGAAACTCCTAACCTCCTAGAACCAAAAGTAAAAGTCAGAAGAAGGTTTTCAGTATTTTCAAAGGTGAAAAAAATCTATGTATAATCAGTATATGAAGGCTAATTATATTTGGAGGCCTGTCTTCTGCCACTTAGAACCTCCTGATTCATACTTTACACACTTTGTAATAAGCTTGGCTTTCTTTTCTTCCTTCGTCTATTCCTTCCTTCCTTTCTCCCCCCTTCCCTACTTCTTCCTTCCTCTTTCTTTCTTTCTTTCTCTTTCTCTTTCTTTCTTTCTTTCTTTCTTTCTTTCTTTCTTTCTTTCTTTCTTTCTTTCTTTCTTTCCTTTCTTTCTTTCTTTCTTTCTTTCTTCTTCCCTTTTTCTTTCTTTCCTTCTCTCTTTCTCCTTCCTTCCTTCTTTTTTCATTGCTCTCAGTATATTAGAAGGATTAAATTGAAAGAAGGGAGAAGACAGATAAATGAAATGCCTGTGTACAAGTAACACATGAGAGCTGAAAACCTGATTGTGAGAAAACTGAAAAAAACCTTGACAAACTAACGTGAGTACCATAAAACACAGTTGTTTCAAATCGTATAGCGTGGCAAAGTACAAATGTTATCTCCCCTTACAGATAGGGGGTCAACACTTAAAATAGCATGTTTTACAAACTGTTGAAACTTAAATGGGGAATCTCAAGACTGAACTCTTTTTCTTACAAATGTGGATAGGATGTGACATAATCTTGTGGGCATGTGTGAGTGTATACATTTTACTAATAAATCTTTTAAAGAAAATATTTCAAGTGTATCAAATAGTTTATCTGATAAATTCGTTTATTATATAGAGATAAAATGTATAGCGCTACATTATAATTCTTTAATGTGTTATTTTGTTGCTTTTATTTTCATGTTTACCAGGTAACACTTTAAAATAATGGCCCAGCTAAGGTAATTAATGTTGAATTACAGAGGAAATCCAATTGAATTACTTGTGACATTCACATTAATACTAAATGAGTTCACTGTGATTAATGCTGTTAAATAGATACCAAAGGAATTAATATTGATTAGGCAATTATTTTAAAGTGTTACTGTTTATTGCAATTTATACTAACTTCTTTTTTTTTTTTTTTGAGTAAAGCTTTATTGACAGCTGTGTAATCACTCAGGGACCCAGAGGTGGAAGCACAAAGTTGTGTTTTGTTTTCTTACATTTAAAATGGCAAAATGTGAAACTTTCTCTTACTCTACCCTGCTTCCCAACATCCCATGGTTTTTAGCAGTTTCTGAACCATTGCTTATAACTTGTCCCGGACGCCATGTTCCCCTGAATCTTCTGTGTGGCTAAGTCTTACTTGTCCTTTAGGGTCTGGCTCAAGTCCCACCCTCTATATGACAACTTCATAAGTCCTCAGCTAAACTTGACATCAGAACAGTACTATATAAGGGCCAGAGCACTTGCATATCATTTGAGAAGTAGGATATAATACCTTAATAGCTGTTCACATTTTAATGTGTCCTTATATAAATATGTCACACATAAATATTTTCACCAATAGAAGTTTTTACATAGCATGATATGCTAAATTTACCAATTATAAAACAATCTGTAATCACACTACATTGGCACATTCAGATCAGTCCTCCTGGACAGTGGGAAATAATAGTAATTATTTCTGTTCTTATCAGAGAGCTGAGTGGGACTTTTCCACAAGAGGGTGGAGAGTGACAATTGATAAAATCTCCCCTGTCTGGATTTCTGAACAGAAAACTGGGAGGTCCAAGGGCGTATCTTTGAATCTCAATAGGTTTTGTGAAAATGTATAATAAATAAGGGTCTTAGGTGGTCACACAGCCATTTTTGGATGCTTTGTGAAAAACCTAATAAAAGAAATAAGTTACTGAGAATGCAACCGTGAAAGATGGGACATTTTCATTCAGAAACATCTGGTTGTCACATGTTAGCAGAAACTCCTCTTTAGAATGAAATCTGTGAGAGAATCTTCTTCACCAGATGATGAGAGGATGCTGTCAGGGAAATATTTTTTCAACAACAGTAGGAGAAATATTTAGGAAAGGGTTATCTTTTGTATTAGTCAAGCTTCTCTAGAGAGACAAACAAACAAACAAAATACGTGTGTGTGTGTGTGTGTGTATTGTTATATATGTGGAGAGAGAGAGAGAGAGATTATTTTATGGAACTAGCTCATGTGATCGTAGGAACTGACAAATCCAAAACTTGTGGCCCAGGCTGGCAGGCAGGAGTTCAGGCTGCAGTCTCCAAGCAGAAATTCTTTTTCTCCAGGAAACCTCAGTTTTTTTTCTTAATGCCTTCAACTGATTGAGTGAGGCCCATTTATGTTATTGAGGATAACCTCCTTTACTTAAAGTCAATTGATTGTAGATCCTAACTACATCCGGATTATCTTCACAGCAACCTCTGGAATAGTGTTTGATTGAATCATTAAATGCTATAGCCTAGCCAGGTTGACACATAAAAAACTAACCATCACATGTGTCATGGGAGTATATCTGTTTGGTGTAGAAGCCTTTTTCTTCCTTTTGCTTTTTTATTAATATAATTCATGCTTTTCAGATTTTTTTCTCTAGTTTTTTTTTTTAAGTAGATCTTGATTGTGACAACTTTGCTTTGGCCAACTGGGATACTTTTTACTAGCAATATGTCTACCTATCTATCTATCTATCTATCAATTTATCTGTCTATCTATCTTCTTAACACCCTCTCTTCTCCCTATGTTCAGAAATGCCTTAATATTTCTCCTGCAATAGTCATATCATTTATTACAACTCTTATAAAGAAAAGAGAAATCAGACTTTAACTTCTTTATGTCCTTAACATCATGAGAAGAACTGACGATAATGGATGATAGATATAATGATCAAATGATGAACAATTTGTATCAAAAACAAAAGACATTCTGATATTATGAATATAAAAATAGTTTTTGATGCCTGAGATGATTAATACCAACAATTAATTGTTTCCTTTTAAAATCATATTTTGGGCTTCAGATATTTTCTTACAAAAGCTAGAGAGCAGAGCATTTTGCTTATCAAAATATTGTCTCAGGTCATGATTCATCTATTGATTAATTTGCATTTTTTATTGATTCTCTTTTTCTCTAGGCTTTAAAAGATTTACTGAAATTAAGTATGTTTCCCAACTCTGGGTAGTTGGTCTGGCAAATTTTTATATACTCTTCTCATTCTCAAAGGAAGAAATCCAATCACTCACACAAATGCTCTCTGTATCTATGTAAAAGTTCCTCAATTTAACTTCAAAAAATGCTTAATGTATTTCCATAGGTACCATAGTTTATTGCATTTTTCTAGACAGGAGTACATTTAAACTGAAAGTAGTTTGTCTTGATGCCACAACAGAAGACTGTTGTTTCCCTCATTTTTTCATGACCGTGATGCAGTCAAGGAAAAGATTAGAAAAAAAGGAAACTGTACGTGGCAACCCCCTCAAGGGAATGCCTCCTGGCCTTACCCAATAACAGAAACACCCGCAGAAAGAGGCCATTCAGAGACCACGCTCAATTTCTAGCTAATCAAAATAACCAGCAATGGAGAGTGGAGACATTTGCAATACATCTCTAAGATCTGGAGTATATCATAAGTAGTGGTTATAAAATTTATACAATCAGTATCAGTCTAGTCCACAAGAGAAAAATATTTACAACTTTTTAAAAAAAGAATAATCCGAAGAACACTGCAGCCAGACTGCTCCCTTTGAAAGCAGGATTCTTATCTCCAAAGCATAACTGCTTTTGCTACAAATTTTATAATATCTTCCACAGCACATGTGCAATAACTGATCGTAAAAGATACATAGCATTATGCGGTCGAGGATCTCTGGGAAAAATCCAGCTCTTAAAGTTAAAATGCAGTTTGAGGCTTATCAGTTGATATTTATGGCACATCTTGTTAGGGGGAAATTATCACTGCTTCCATTAGTGATTAGTGCACCAGAAGCTAAACCCTTTATGCCTTAAGGAGTTCATTCGATTACCATTAGCTCATTATTATATCATCCTTTTCTTTTAGTATTATCACTATACTGACTGCTTTCATTTCATCAAATTAATGCCTGACCTGCTATTGCTAAGTTGTCCCCCATTATTGCTTAGATTAGGATTTCTCCTACAAACAGCTTGGTAAGAATGTCAAAAGAAAATTTCCATTCCTTTTCCTACTGTTCTTTTCTTCAAAGTATAGGTGAATGAGAATTGATACCTTTTGTTTATTCATTGGCTAAGTAGGCAAAGCCATACTTTGCCAAAATATCACTTAAATTATGCAACATATATAATATTGCTAATCCCACCATTATCACCACTGCCAAATTCATTTTGGAGGGAAGGGGCAGTCACTTTTGATGATTATAACACTTTCTCATAAAAGGCAGTCTCTGCCATTATGTACTTCAAGAGTTCTCTCATGTATATGGTAAGATTGTATTCCTTAGACAAAATTGACTCTCAGTCTTGGAAATAACTTTGTTCTGGGGTATTTGATTTTATTACTAATGGTTGTTAGCTTTTCAAAATGTTATTATTAGAGCAAAATAGCAGCTCTGCATCCAAGGTGATAAGAAATACCCTCAAACCAACTATTACATGAAATGTGTGACATTGTTAAGTCAGCTTGTGTGACGATATCACTGCTGGTGTTTCTAGTCCATTCTTTCTTTGAATACTTGTGGAAAACAGATTTTGTATACTTGGTTGTGCTTCATATATAGTTTGTATGGAGATATTTTAAAAATATAGTTCATTTTCCAAAAATGTACCATCATTGTATTATGCACATTGTTATTTTTCAAGTACCGTCCATTCCTGTGAACACAGCATAAGAAGCCTGTCATTAACTGGTCCCTGCCTCTACCTTTGGCCTTATCTTCACTCCCTGCCCCTCCCTCTGCTCCTCCTGGTCCAGCCACATGGAATCCCTTGAGTTACAGAAGTTTCAGGTTCTCCCTGCTTTCTGGTATCTGCGTATATCACTCCTTCTGCTGCTAAATTAATTAAACAAGGAGGCCATTCAATTGAGGTGGTTCTAATGCTTCACAGCCTTTGAAAATAACCTAAATTCTACCTGTAAATGTTTCAAGGGTGGGAAATCAAAACCTGGGACAACCAATCACAAACAGCCAACTAGACTTTCCCAAACAAGACAGCTGCTGAAGCCATGTCCAATCAAGTAATTTCTTTGCCTTGCTCCTGGATCTCCTCCAGAAAAGCCTCTCCCCTAACTCCCATTCGAAGTGCTCCTAACTACTTCCAGCTTGGTACCCCCCGATTCAAGTCAACTTCTGCTCAAACTCTTAAAATGTTGACTATGCCTCAGTTTATCTTTGAATACTGACAATGACATTCTTTTCCCTCTTTCTTTGACTAGTCAATTTCTTATATTCTGACGTGTAAGTATAGAAGTCACTTCCTCAGAAGAACATGTTTTGTCCTCCCAAGGCTGAGCTAATTGTATCACCCTGGTCATCCTGGACCACGTGGTCCTCATCCTCATCTGCGTTGTGGCCGTTACCACTTGGGACTGACACTCCCCGTCGTTGTCCTTATTGTTCACAAGTCTATACTTCACACCTGGCAAAGGACCACAGGCACTGGAGACAAGAAAACACTGTTGATTAAGTGAATGAATGAATGAATGGTCTTTGCTTTGTAGTGCAGTACAGGCTGCGCGCAAGAGCAGATAATGGCCCTTTTGCTCTGTCTATGTAACAAAAATAATGTCCTTCCAGTTTCCATCCTGCCCTCTTACTGTGATGTGTTTCCTGAAAGTGTTTTGAAGCCATGACAATGGGAGGTCTCAGCCTCGGCTATGCTGATCACTGATTAAAGAATGCACTTAACGAAATGTGTTCGGAAACACATAGTAATATTTTTGGAAAGGTTTTTCTCCTCCGCTTTTATCCAATTAATGAAGAATTTGTATCCATGGGTACCCCTGCTGTTAAGCGGTTCACTTTCTCCTTTAGCTTTAATTAAGTGTCTTCAGTTAAAGATTTTTTTAATTTGTTTTTAATCACAAACAAATGAAAAATATCCAGATTCCCTTGAGGTATTTCCCCAAGTTTCCCAAATATATTTAAACAAAAGGGGTAGTCGAAGCCTCAGACCCCCTTCTCAACTCACAGATCTGACCTCCTGGAATCCTTGCTGGGGTCCTTGGTCACGATCGATCGGGAAGCACCTGACTGTACGGGCAGAAGGTTTCACATCAAAACATTTACTACATAAAATGAAACTGCTACACTCATTGATTTAACTAAAGTACTGTAAGCAGAAGTGACTCTTCAGAAGAGGAACTTCTAATTAGAGACTGAAAGCAATCTACAAAAGATTTCATGAACTATTTTTGAAAGTCTCTTTGTATTGCTCAGTTTCATGTTCTTTGTTCTCTATAAACATGGAGAGTCTATAGTTCTTTCTTCAAAATAAAATCAAAACACAGTGGCATTGCCCTATTACCTGTAAACTTCGTGATCTTTCTGTGGAAGTGAAACTGCTCTTGATTAATGAATAGTGTCAAGTATTAAAATGAACAATATAATCTATTTACTCTGTGTCTTAACACTACTCAGGTAGAATAAAAATTTATTATATTTTTAAGATCACTAACAATTGTATATGGTATTGAAATAATGTATTAGCCTCTGGGGTTATTTTTTAAGAAATATGGTTTAAATGAAACCCTAATCAAGTTTTAATTATACATGTCCCTTGGATGTACCCAATACATATTCAACTCATATAAAATTATACAACAAAATGTTTAAGATGAATTTGCCTATAACTATAGATGAAAATAAATGAAAACTACCCAGATGTGGCTCCTAAATAGTCCATGTGTTCCCTGTTCTGGCAGTGCCAGTATCATTTAGGAATTTATAATAGCATATTCCTTAAATGAAATACTGCACATTGTAAATCACTAATCTACAATTCATTATTCTACACTCAGATGCATTTTTGGACCATTTATAACTGAGCTCTTCTGAGAGGCTGTTGTACATGCGGATGATCTGTACACCTCAGTTAGCATTTCTGTAATGCTCTCTTCCTTTCTTGGCTAATTGTCTTGAAATATTGGTATAATGCTTGCTATCTCAATTTCCCTATGCCTGTCTTCTCATTACTGGGTCCAATTTGGGGTTTTTTGTTTTTCATCATCTTTAACCTTTCGCAGCATTTGACCCCGCGGTTCACCCTTCTCCGTGAACTTCTGCTTTGATTCAATATTGCGACTCTCTCACGATTTCTTACCCTGCTTCGCTGGCGCGTCTGTTCATCCTCCTGAACACTTGGGGTTCCCGGAGGTTTTGCTCTACTCTCTTCTGCACATTTCCTCTCTTTTCATGGCTTCAGTTTCTTACTACAACTGATTTGTCTTTCATTGGTAACACTTTCTTAGTTTTTTTCTTATGAGTTTTACAGATGAATTGCAAATGCCTGCCTGTAATCTCCAAGTAAGACCAGCATGTTCTTATTACGCCTCTCTTCCCTTTTTATCTCAAAAGACTCCTATTGCCTTCCCCAAGATGATTATAGCATGATCTTCCTCGCCACCCAGCTTGGAAACTTCAGAGTTGTTTCTTTCCAACCTCAGGCTCCAAATCAGCCATGAGTTTTGTTAAGATCATCTTTTAATATAGTTATCCCCCTTTTCATTCCCATTTACTCTTAGGTATTTTCATCTTTTCTCTACTAGCAGAAACCCCCTAAATATTCTATCTGCTACACGTCCTTCTACTCTGAAGATCATCCTCCATTCTGTCACCAGCTATCTTTCCAAAATATTGATTTAATCAGATACCCAACTGTCCCCCTCAAAAGCATTCCCTACTGCTATGTTGTCCCCTCACCAATTTGCGAATTTCATAGCAAAGGCTAAGAAACTTGACTTCAAACTTCTGTTTTATAGTTATCTCCCTACTATATTAGCCTTATCCAACTTCGCTGGTTCCCTGTGCTTACTATCCTTTTGTTCACTGCATCCCATCAATCTGGAATTCAGTTACCTTCCTCTTTGACTATAAACATCTTCTTGTCCTAATCTCTTATATTAACGCCTATGTTTCCTTTTCAAGATTTCCACAAACCCTATTGTCTCCTCTCTAGTCAGTTTCTAAAGTCAGAATTCCTTTAGACTGGGCTCACACAGTCTAAGGGAACTTCTTTTTTGGCATTTGATTCATCCTGACTCACACTACTGTCAACTGCGTGTCTGTCATCAAAACCAGATTATAAACATCTCAACATTGTTCATGCGTAAACTTTACAAAACCTATTTAATGAATACATGAGTCAATAATCATAAAATATTTAGAAGAGAGCTAACTGTTATTTTTTCTTCGCTGTTTACCCCCTTCTTCATATCATCAAGTTTCAATGCTCACTGTTATTTTATCAAGAAATTCCAATGGACTTTGATTGTTACAAAATACACTTGGAAATAGTTCAGCCATCTCTGACTATAATAAAACCATTTGGTTATTCTAAAAGAGGCCTTTAGAGAGCTGAGATTTTCAAGAGTCTTCAATGGGACTGAGAGCCATGTGATTTCAAAGTTATTTGAATGAAAGGGTTGTGGATTCTGCTGACTTAATCTGTTTGGATTAGCCCACCACCTAGTCAAGCCAATGTAAGAAATCATGTGAGCTCAGAGAAAGAGGACCTGAAAAGCATGAGATAGGTTGTCTAGGCACCAACCACATTCTCCTAATCAGAATAGAACTGAAGTCTCAGAGGAGAATTAGGATATTTATTATGAACTGATCCAGAGACTGGACCCCAAAGTTCTGGCTGAGCAATGAGCTTTAGAGGGAAGCTGAGGACACCTGCCACATTTGACACCAAGCTGAGAGCAATATCGCTAATCTCGAAGCCCTTGCTAATACTTGTGAGTGGTGAGAGGCTCAGCCCTTTAAATACACTCCTATAACTCTTTAAAGTTGCTTCAGTGATCTGTTACCATGTGATAAGCTGGTAACAGGTCCTCAAAAATCAATTAATTGTCACTAAAAAAATTAGTGACAAAACCAAGCAACCATTTTTTATCTCTCATGATTATGTGGTTGGCATGAACCAGCTGGATGGTTATTCTGCTCCACGTGGTATTAGCTTGGACCATAGCCGTCAGGAGGCTTGACTGGCCTGAAGGATCCAATAGGACTTGCTTTTGTGATTGGTGGTTGGCACGCTGTTTGGGGCTCAGCTGTGTCTGTCAACAAGAGTGCCTCAGTTCCCCTCGACATGGCCTTTGCAGGGAGTGAGGCTTTCTCACAGCAGGACAGCTGGCTTCCAACATGAAATGTTTTAGGAGAGCCAGAATCTGCAGATCTAAGACTCAGCTTCAAAGATACATGATTGTCATTTCTGCTTCATTCTTTTGAGCAAGGTTAGTCCAGGTTCAAAGGGAATGAAAACAGGCTTTACCTCTTAATGGAAAAAATGACAAAACATGTACACCCATCACTAATCCACTGTATGTATATAGTGAACAACTCTATACCGTAAGTACAATTTGACCGAAAAAAAAAGAAAGTTTAGAGCCATTATCTAAAACTTGCATACCTATATTTTAAGTGTGCATTAAAATTATGTCACACAAATATTTTGTGGGAATGACATGACACTGCTGAATCATGGAACAGATTGTCAACTAAAATTGTCTTGCTCTTTTTTTATATACATCTGTTGTCATAAGCACACTTTACTTATTTTTATTTTTGGATGTATGTTGAATCAATAACTTGTGCTTCTTTCTAAAAATCACTTGATATGACTTTTTGTCATGACTATTTAGCATTAAGTTGATGTGATATCTAGTAAGTGACATGAATATATTCTCACTAACTGTGTAATATTTCATATACATTGAATTTATTAGCAATACTTATAGAATGCATTTTCTTTTCTAATAGCTATGAATCTCAGGACATTGAAATATGAGTAAGTTTTTTAAAGCTACCTAAGGGGATAATCCAAAACAAAAATAACATTTACATTAAAAATTTTCTAGATATTACCTTTTTCTTTTTGTCTTATTATTACTTAAAAAAATCTTATGTCTAACCTAATGATTTGCTCAAACAGCCATTTCAGAGGTTAAAGGGTTGAAATTATTTGTAAAACATGTTACTATGGAAAGTAGAAAAATTCTTAAAAGATAATAAAGAACTTCACGTTTCAACTGATCATTTCACCATTGGAAATTACTTTGAAACACAAATTTTGACATAAATTTAAATTCTATTTCTCATTTATGGATCTTTGAATTAATGAGGAAACTGAAATCATGAAGACAGTTGTCAAGCTGTGAAAAGACTTCTTTAAATTATTTCCCTGCAGGACATGTCTAAGGAGACTAATTCTTACTATGAGGTTGTCTGACAAGGAGGAGCAGCTTTCTCCCCTTTCCTTTCCGAATGCTTTCATCGCAAGCCATACATAATGGCTCTTGTAACTCTAGATTCAAATGAAGATCGGAGCTGTGTTAATTTCTGCAACACCACTGGTAACTCAACTGAGAGAGATGTCAATTTCTAAGTGGCTCACATTCTTCATTGCTATTTTAATCTTATATATTGTTAATGTAATAGAGCATTTGAACTGATGATAAAGATCAACCTTTTGAAATAAATAAAAATAAAATGTGGGCTTTGAAGAAAATACTCTTGGAAAATGTCAGTACATACACATTATTTCTTGGGTAAAAATTAACCTTAGTAAACTTAAGTGAATGAATGAGTGAAAGAAACCTTATAAAATAATGTGGAATTGATTGCAGTTTTTTTTTTTTTTACTAATTCCTTATTTAAAGCCAACTAAATGACAAGAAATAATGACAGCCCCAAAATAAACTATGCTCGTACATGCCTTTAAAATTAAAAAATTCAATTCAGTTTCTTTCTGTATGTGTATAAATGTGTGTCTATAGATATAAAGGCTACTAAATACACAGGTAGATTGTCCATGATAGATGATGAATAAGTATTTTCCCCCTTTAAACTGTCTTTGTCCTTTTGTTTCCCCAACAGTCTTTAGTAACCTAGCTGAGCACTTGATAGCACTTCAGTCCATGTGATTTATTATAGATCATTTGTGTGGCATCCCAAACGTTAAACCATCAGGGCTATTTGGCACACAAGATTGGCATTATCCAAAATAGGGAAGTTAGATTTCATAGCTATTGTGACTAGCTTTGAGCAGTAAAAAGATAAACTTGATTAGTGTTACAAAAATACAATCCCTGTGGGTTACCTTGGCTTGTCTGCACAGTAAAATGCCTCAGGTAATTAACTTGAGTTTGGCAGATACAGGGCTGTGCACAATGGTATGTGAGAGAAGCCTCCGCCCCGTTCACAATAACCTGGGAAATGCTGCTTCAATTCTAAGTACAAAATGGTTATTAAATACACTCAAAGGAAACCTAATATAATTTAAATTCTGTAAATACCACCACGCTTTTACAAAAAGGATTCTGCTTGCCATATACTCTGCTTTTCCCGAATCAACAGAATCCCTGCCATACCCACCTTCTTATCTTCTGCTTTCATGGAACGAATCTGTACCTACGTTGTTTTCCATTCACAGAACCTGAATTGTCAAAGGGTATTGTTTGGAATCTAGATATTTCATTTGCCAATTCTCAACTCTAGTTATTGGCCAGTCCATCCCATTTTAATAAATGCTTGGAGATACCAGAAGGTTATGTGATTAGTGCTAGTATGTGTTAGATGGTTAGATGAACCAAAACAATCAGTTAATTTTAGCCTAATACCTAGTCAAATAAATGGAAAGAAAATATTCAGACTAGTAATTTTAATAAAATAGTTTTTTTTTAATTCCTAGTGAAAATCCCTGCTATGCAAACTTGTGATGACTAATCAAATCATTATGTCTAGAGAAGATAGAATTGACTGACTTATTCTATTTATTCTCCAATATTGAAGCATTTTCAGCTACACATATGCACACGCTCACAATACAACTTTCAAGGTTTTATCTTTTGTCTGATAGATAGATAGGGGCTTGTGAAAAAGTAAACAATACATAAAAATACAACTACCTCCAGGTACTCTAAATTGATCATCTTGTAGAAGAATTTTTCTTTAATATTTGTAGTTCTAATTTTCTTTCAGATATGTAATTTTGGTCAATATATCCAGAGTTTGCTCTATTCATCCCTAGCCACTAGAAGTACAGTTTAACTGCAAGAAATATGTTCCTTGCTCTTTGGTTCCCCAACGTCTTAATGACTTCATTGGCCAAACAGACAGAAAACAAGAAAAAAATCATCTCTATCTGTTTCCATTGAAAGAATTTTGCAGCTACTTCTAGGTTTATATGCAATTAAATAGACCCCATAGTAAGACATTAAAGGCATATGAGATAATTTTTGACTTAATTTTTTAAACCTACCCAATGGTCATTTTTTACTATCTTTATTAAGTAGTCCTAACTAGCATTTTGTATTTGTATAGGAGACAGGGAACAGACTGCTTTGTGCACTGGATTACATTACCTAATTAGAAACTTTAAAACATTGAACTTCGGTGTTAAAATGTTACATATCTTTTAATCATTATGCCATTACAAAGACTTCTTTTTCCCAAACCTAATTCTGAGCTGATCTGTGAACTCTAGATAATCTCGTTAAATTTGAATTGAATCAAGCCAAGCTTGTTTGGGCAGTTGTCTTAGGATAGTCCATGAGTGACAGTTGAATGGACACAAAATGGAAAGTTCAGCAGGATAGTGTGTGCTTAGCAGGCAGTAGTCTGAGGATCGGAGTTCAAAATTCATGAAGATTCACCAAAGAAAAGAAGCCATGTTATATTTTGAATGTCACATGTTCTGTGGTCACAAGTGTATGGCACACTGTGATCTAATTCTGAGGAAGTACACTGAGGCCCGAATTAGGAAACACAAACAGAACAGAAGAACATGGAGGAAAGAATCTAAGTGAATTGGCTATTTCAGGGAAGAAACATTCTCTTCTACTTTCTTAGTGTCTCTGGCTGGGTCTAAGAATTGAAATGATTTAAGAGAGGTATACAGAGTAAAGGATACACATTTATTAAATTATTACATGAGAGTCTTCTCAAGAGAATGAAAACCCAAAGAAGTGACCAGAGCACAAAGCTTTTATACCTTTTAGACAAAGATACAAGACAAAGACCTTTGATCTGGGGCAGTCAGTTGTAGAGAAATGGCTAGGAAGTAAGGGTTGACTTAATAAGAGTTGCTTGTACAAATTTCTTAGCCTCAATTTCCCATCTCTGGTAGTAAGAATGCCTTCCTTCTTCCCGGTGCAGAGAGGACAACTTTCACATGGAGTTTTACCTCCTGCTTTTAGGAAGAAAAAGGAAGTTCAGAGTTCCTTTCTGGCACCTGCTGTTTCTCAAATGTCTTTAACTCAAAATAATCAATATGCCAAAGCGGCATATTTTGGAGTTGAACGTTTTCATTTTTCAATTTAATTTCCATTTTCAGGGTCCTCAGACCAACTGAATGTCATAAGCAAGAAATGTCTAGCTTGCAAGTGTTGAGTACTTAAGTAAAGTTAACAAGGGAAGATAAAATGTGAGGGAGCCAGCGAAGGTGCAAACTGTTGGATCCCAGCCCAATCAGATACCCTTGGAAAATGTACCCCCAGCTTCTGCATGTGCTTCATCTAGGGGCTGAAGTTTGCAATCATATTCAAAAGACTCTCCTTTTAGTCCTGGAGCCACTCATCTCAGGGAGGAAATTGCCTGGGAGTCTCAGTTCCCACAGGACATACAATAGCCAAAGAGGTTTAAATGCACAGCACTGTTACCTCCTGGTGTGATAAACTACAATGTATGTAGCTCTCTGAATGTGTGATTTCACCTTGCTAAGTTTCTTCGCCTGAAGCTATCCTGAGTTCTCCAGTCTTGTTCTGGCTTCTCCTGAGAACACTTGTGCACAGATTCTCCTCTCAGTGTTCTCATCTGGAGAAACCAAACTAAACCACCTGCTAAACAATCAGGACTCTACCAGAAACTCAATTATAGTTATAACCATAATCCAAGGACAAATGTTGACTGCTCACTATACAGGTGATGCTCTCTGTGTGATTACAGCTTCCGCTAAGTGTGAGTAGATGTTTCTCAAAATATAGTCTGAGCCTCATCTGCAAAAGAATCATTTTGGGTGACAATTAACATACACATTTTTAGGCCCCACCACGTAGTTCTTGAATCAGTCACTGAGACTGGGACAAGTAAGCTGGCATCTTTAAGGAAAGCCTCAAGGTGATGCTTATGCATATAGAAGTTTAAGAAGCTCTGATCTAAGCCATGTATGAGAAGCAGGTTTATTTCCTAGTTCCCAGATGGTCGGAGCTGCTATTTGTGGCATCGTCTAGGCTGGCTATAGAAGAGAAACCAGACAGATCTGACATTATCTGAAAGTATACACGCTGTCTGCCAGGAATGAGTCAACTTCTTAGAGATAATAAACTTATATAAGACTCTTTTTAAGGATGAGGAATCCAAGATCTAGAGAGGTTAAGTGATTTGCCAAATAGCATGCAAAGGCTATCTTTAGTGGAACAAAATCTCAGGTATCCTAATTCCCAAACCATCGTGCTCCTCTTACCCAAGCTACAACCTGTGACAGTTCATATTACCACCCTTAAATTAAAGTAATATCATTATAATAAAAATAACAACAATTGTAATGTTTGCAACCACCAGCAAAGTTTTGCCTGTGAGTACTTGCGTGCATGTAGGTGCACACACACAAACACACACACAGACATACACACACATACACACACACACACAGAGGCATATCTGCCTCAGTGAGAAAGATGATTAATTTCATGCATATTTCTAGACTTTTCCCTTCCATTATGCCTTATCTATCATATAAGGCTGGTTCTGATGGCTGCTGAAGCTAGACACAGAGGAGTGGCATATGGGAATATTTTTATATAAATAAGGCTTTGTCTAGAATGTATTAAAATGTCTAGTGGCTTAAATTAATTAAGCCATAGAATTAACATATGCAAACACAATATCAAACTCTCAGCATCATGTAAACAAAACAAGCATTGGCTACCAAAATTGTTCATTGTTTAACCAGTTGAATTGTTATCATGTGGACAGAGCCTGCGCATTTATATGATTGTATATATGATCATATTCTAATGAAAAACACAAATGTTTTGGGGATTAGCTCTTATTCTCGAATACCGATGCTTTGATCCCTCATTAACATGCATAATCAAGTGCTGAGTGTCTATTTGCACATTTATTCATTTCAATTTTTCAATCTAGGAAAGAAATGGAAAAATCAAAACAAAACAAAATTGGATTTTCTCATACTGGTTTTGCAAAACGTTCACTAGACTTACTTGGGAAAAGTGAATTGGCTGGTAGTTTGGTTTATTGTTACAATAGAGTTATAATTGTATTTAATACAAAGTTAGCATTTACAATGTTTAATCATTACAGCTTTAGATGAGTTTTACCCAGTTAAGGCTACATTCTCTTTTCACAGGGAGAAATATGATTTGTGTGTGTGTGCACGTGTTACTCTTTCAAGGTTGTGCTGTAGATAGGCACTGAGCTTCTTCTATTGAAATGGCCACATTTAAAACTAATCATTCATGAGCTTTTGTTCTCGGTATTTCTTAAAGCACCTCATTGGATAAGGGATTGTTAGTGTGCTCATGGTGTTTTTCCCTCTTTTTTAATGGCAACAGCAGCAAACCACATACTAACTGCAAAACACAGCTATTAGATTTTATATTTTGATGCCCAAGACGTAAACCAGCAGCTTTTGAGGACGTCAAGAAATTGTGTATCTATCTCTGAAAAAGGCACGCCTTGGTCTGACGAAAACTGGTTACAGATCCTCTCTCCCTTCTATAAGTGCTTGTTTCTCCACCTCGTCTTATACCATGAGTCCAGGGGAGAGGAATTTATCTCTGTTTACACTCTGCCATTTGTTCATCGTCTGGCATCAATTTCACTTTAGGCCTTACGGCTTTTGTGGTCCAACTATGAAGAAGGGAGTCAAGAATAGCAATCAGCTTTGTTTGCCTGTTTGTTTTTCTTGTAGAGCTTTAATTTCAGGGCTATATCCAGAAAGTTATCTAATTATTATTTTGGGTATAAAATGATGGGTCCGGTGGAAAAAGCCAACGTTGATGACATGTGGTCTGACTGGGATTGAAGCTCTGTGATTAACGTCTGTGGACCATGGGAAACCACACTGCCATCGTCCCTCAGTTTCTTCACCCATCAAACAAGGATTATTCTAAATATACTCCTTATGGCAGCCTGGATAGCAGCTTCCAGATTGCCCATCCCCGAATCCCTGGAACCTGGAGATATATTGCTTTACATGGCAAAAGGGATCTCATTGAAAGAATTAAGACTTTGGTGCTTAAAATAGGGAGATTATCCTGGATTAGGTGGGTAATGGCCTGGGTTCCCAAGACTGAAGAGGAAGGCAGAATGGCCAAAGATCTGAGGACAGATGAGGCAGTCAGTCAGATGACAGTTAAAGCCTGGTAGAAACTCAGGACATTGTTACTGGCTTTGGGGACAGAGGAAGGGAACTGGGTGTTGAGGAACACAGACAACCCCTAATCCTAGAGGCTGGGAATAGCACTTGGCTAACAGCCAGCAAGGGAGCAGGGACCTCAGTCCCCGGACAAAAAGAAACTGACTTCTCTCAACAACGGAACTAAGCAAGAGTCTCCAGAAAGGAACACCTCCTGCCCATAGCCTACAGAACTATATGTAATACATTTGCGTTGCTTTAAGCCACTGAATTGCTCTTATTTGTTACAACAGCAATAGAGTTAATGCTGTGTTGGAACAAATATTACCTGTATGTGAAGACATTTTTCAAAGTCTGAACTTCAATAAATACTTGTTAAGAACTACTGGAAACTCTGACATGTGCTGAGGAGACAAAGAAAAGCAAGACACATTTCCGGGTCTCCAAGCTAATATGTTGGCAGTAGAGACAAACATATAAAAAATAAATCAAGGCCACACTGTGTCAAATGTGTCATGTTGGATGTGTAGTGAAAGAAAGAGTGAGAACATAAGAGAGAAGCTTGGTTTCTATAGTTATGTGTTATTTTGCATTTTTAGTTCTCATTGGAAAGAATAGATTCTTCAACAAAGCAGGAAACTGCTTCTTATTTTTTTCTCTAAAACTGTATAAAAATATATTTGTATATGAAATTCCCTTATGAAACACCTGTATGAGTTCTTGATAATGGTCCCTATTTAACTGGTTATGAAATGGTTTCTCTACTTTAGATTTCCAAACTGTAGACAGTTTTTGAACTCTTGAGGTCAAGTGATGGAAGAAAGTATGCTCCATCTAGTTGGGTCCTAAAAGGTGAAGTTTTATTTGTCATTGTGATTTGTTGGAAGTAAATTTATTACCCAAATTATATGAAATTATTTGCTCTTGTGATAGTTAATTTTATGTGTTAAGTTGGCTAGGCTATCATGCCCAGATATTTGGTCAAACACCACTCTAAATAGTGATGTGAAGGTATTTTTAAAATCTGATTAACATTTAAAACAGTAGACTTTGAATAAAGCAGATTTACCTCCATGATGTGGGTGGACCTCGCCTGATCAGTTGAAAGCCTTAAGAGAGAAAAATTGAAGGTCTCCTGAGGAAGAAAAAAATTCTACCTCTGGACTGCCTTTGGACTCAAACATCAGCTCTTCCCTAGGTCCCCAGCCTGCCAGCCTTTTGTGCAGATTTTGGACTCACCAACTCCCCAAAATATATCTCAATTACTGTATGTCCACATGTATCCTATTTGTTCTGTTTCTCTGCAGAACTGTGAGTAATACAGCTCTCATAATTGATTTCAAATTGTTCTCTGAAACAGTCATTCTCTGCTATCTTCATAAAGTGACACAGTCTTTTGGACTTGGTATATTAATATGTCTCTCTATATATCAATGATATACTATATACATTGTTATAGATTATATATATACATTTGTATAGCAGTCTGTATAAGTAAAATAGCAAAAGGACTCTTCAAATCAATAATAAATATAAGTCAATATCAAAACTATCAGTAATAATAGATTATAATTAAAATAATTTAGAAGATTACATATGAATGCTTTCTTTTATCATCGCATATATGAGATAATAATTATTTAAATGTAGGTAGGGAATTAGAATCCTCTAAAAGATACATAAGATGGATGACATGTAATTTAAAAAAATAAAATAAAATCTTCTGATTCTTATTAAACATATATTCAACTTCTGAATATTCCTAACTGTTACTATCCAGTTAGTCCCATGAAAATAAAGCCATTTATTTAGCACTCATTATTATTAGTGATATGCCTGCAGCCCTGCCTATTACAAGCAGACCTCATTGAATTGTAGTTTATTGTGCTTTGCAGATAATTGCATTTTTTACAAACTGAAGGTTTGTAACAACCCTGCATCATGCAAATCTATCAGCACCATTTTTCCAAAGGCATTCACACACTTCCTGTCTATGTGTCACATTTTATAGCAGTATTTCAAACCCTTCACCAGGGAAAGGATTATGACTCACTGAAGGCTCAGATAATGGTTAGCATTTTTTAGCAATGAAGTATTTTTTAATTAAGGTATTATTTAATTAAGGTATTTTTAGACATAAGGTCATTGCACACTTAATAGACTATAGTATAGTAGTATAAACATAACTTAAAAAAAGTATTGATTCTTTTCTTTTTTTTGGAGGGGGAGGTAATTTTATTTATTTATTTATTTCTTAATGAAGATACTGGGGCTTGAACCCAAGACCTCATGCATGCTAAACAGGCACAACATAACTTTTAAATGCACTGGGAAACCAAAAAATTGTATGACCAGCTTTATTGTGATACTCACCTTATTGTGGTGGTCTGGAACTGGCCCTGCAATATCTCTGAGGTCTGCTTATATTTTATTTTATTTGATGTATAACATCTAATTATAAGCTTTTTAAAATCTATTTCTGAATTAGAAAGCTAATTCATAGAGAAAGTACATGGTCATATAGATAGCCAAGAAGGAGAGCCTAAACAATTATCTGTTCTTAACATAGAAACCATCATCATGCTCTGTTCTTAACCAAGGATTCCTTCAGGATAATTTACACTTCAGAGGTTAGAGAACGCGCTCATCTAGGTTATCTGGCCAGCTTGGCATATAGTTACACTCAGTTAACTGTCATTGATTGATCGTCATGTGCTCAATGGACAGATGCATCACAATTCTCTGGTGGAAAAATGCCATAAAGTTTAATGATAGATTCTGATATACCAAAAGAGGTCATCCTGAGCTAATATTCTTTCTTAGTTTGTAACCAGTTGTTTCATTCAAACAAAATTGACAGTATTGAGCTTTTCACTTTGAGTTTTTTATCATTCAGGATAGGCCAGATCACACTGCAGTAACAACCTTCACATCCCAGTGGGTTGAAAGATGGAAGTTTGGTTTCTGCTTCTGTCTTATGTCCATCACCAGTCCTGGGGAAAGCTCTGCTCATCGCAATCACTCAGGGACTCAGGCCAGCATAGCATTCATCATCTCTAGTGCTGCCAGTCAACATGGCAGAAGGTGAAAATAAATCGTTACGTGGTCTCAGACTGACAATTTAATTCTTCAAGTTGAAATTAAAAACTCTCACTGCCACTCCTCAGTCATCCTGCAGAACTTTCCACTTGACCACACACCACCACAAGGGGGCCAGAGAGTACAATCCTACCACGTTTCTGGAAAGTCAAGAGCAAGGAATATTTTGTAAACACCTCTAATGTGTAGCACAGGCTTTATTTACAGTTGTAGACAGATGCTTTCCAGAAGAAAACGTCATCATAAGAAGAAATAATTTAAACTGCTGTTTGCCAAACTGTGTGTTCTTAGGAATATTCACATCCCTAAGATGTTTAAAGTTGTTCTTTAAAAAAAAAAAAAAAAGATGCCTGTGAATTCAATTTAAAGGGGGGAAATTATACATGCTAGGTGTAATAAGAATTTTGAGTTTTTTTGGTATAACATTTCTTATTTTTTTAATCTCAATATATCTCATACTTGTATGAAAATATAACTGCTTCCTTTTTGTGAACCATATGTTAGCATTTTGAGAAACATTAATGTTTCTCGGGACAGTTTTATAACTCCTAGTTAAGACTAAGAGAACAGTGAATGATGTACTGCGAGTTTCCTATTGATACTTTTTATACGGTCACTGTCCAATCACAGTCAGTTTTCTTCATGGGACCCCATTCTCTGGGAATGGAGTATAGGAATTTAGTAGGACTAGGTCTTTCTGAGTTTCTTAATCTTCTCTCGTCTTTTGTTGGGGGAGGCTCTGATTTTATACTAGATTTTCAACTGTTGCTATGATTTTTAATGAAGCCATGGGCAATATGGGAAAATTTAGTAGCATCTTCATGAATAGTATATATAAATGTTCATGAATGGTATACACCCTTTTATTTGGAATGATTACTTGAATAAGGTTGTTAAACTTTTATGACATTATTATTAAAGAAATTTTAGAAATACTTTGTCAATTGATTTAATTTATCTATCCTAAGTATTAAAGTGGCTAAGAAATATTCAACATTCTAATGAATATGTGCAATGAAGATAAAGGCCACCTTGCTTAAAAAAGACAGAAGATTTGGGAGTTTGAGATTTGCAAATATTAACTACTATATGTACAATAAGTAAACAGCAAGTTTATACTGTATAGCACAGGGCACTATATTCAATATCTTGTAGTCACCTACAATGAAAAAGAATATAAAAATGAATATATGTATGTGCGTGTATGACTGAAACACCAGAAACTGACACAACACTGTAAACTGACTATACTTCAATTAAAAAGGATGCAAATTAAAAAAAAATCAGAAGATCCTGAAAGTAAATATTTTTTTGCATAAAATGAATAAAGGTCCCACATTTAATTTTTTTTCCCCATAAATGCTTTATTTTCACTTATCAGCACTATCAAGAATATGGCTTTAGCCAGCTCTCCACTGAAGTTACTTTTCTTTTTCTATTCCTCCTGCTTGCTTGGTAGAACTTCAGCTTTTAACTGAAGTCACTTCTTGAGAGATAACTTTATCCTCAGTCTAAACTAGGTTGTGTTCTGTGCATATATTGTATTCATCTATCCTTTATAATACCTACCGCATTTTAAAATTACTGTTTACTTGTAGTGTGATTTTTACAGCCGGATGTTGCCCCCGGCCCAGCAACCTCTCAAGACTGTAAAAATCCACAAAAGCAGGGCCACAGCAGTTTTGCACACTGTTGTATCTCTCACACCTGCCATGCAGACAGGATCGCAGAAAGCCGTCAATAAATATTTGATGAACGAAAGAATGAAACCTTGTTATGTGGTAGTTATGTGCTTATAAATGTACTTTAGACTTTAAGCTCCTAGATGCAGTTTCTATGATGCAGACTCTGTTTTTTTTTTTTTTCCTTCATAATGAAAGAATTTAGCACATAGACATGAATAAAGGTTTTGAAGAGAAACTTTGAAAAGGAAAGGGAAAAATGAATGAATGGATGGATGAATGACTACTTGTATCCATTTACCCCACTTGGATTCAACATGAGCAGAGTTCATTCTGCAAACACTGTTTTTGTTTGTTTTACATTAACAAGAGTTAATTGCAATTTACAAAGAGATGTGAGCTTTATGAGAGGAAAGAGTTCTGTATTTTTCCTGAATTTATCGAGGGTATAATGCTCATGATTTAAAGATAACTGGGCAAACACCAAATATAATAATGGAAGTTAAAACATTTGAAGGATTTGTGCGTTCGTTTGCTTTTAGGTCTATTCACCAAGGATTACCAAAATGAATATGAATGAATGAGTCTAATAGTTTGTTTTTCATTGTTTGGAAAATAATGGGATAAAAATGACTGTTTTCAGGTCAACTACCAACAGTTAAAGAAATACTGTTATTGGTTAGGTCATAGAAAATTAGACCAAATCAACATATATTTACTGCTAATTCTAAAACTGTCGAGTTGAGTTTCTCGGGAATAGTGGGACTTGAAAATAGAGATTATAAAGGGAAAATAAAACGGGCTTGAGAAATAGGACTTTAGTGCACACCATTGACAATGCTGAGGGGGAAGGTTGGTATATTGTGCTTAGTACATGACAAATGTTTCAGGAGAAGCATAACAATTTTTGCAGAATAAAAATGATTTTGAAAAATAGCCACTCATTGATAATGATTGTGTCAATTGGTTCTAAATTGCAATAAAGCCCTATATTAGTCAGGTTTATTGTTTAGCTGAGCCATTTTTCATTGAAATGGGTCATTTAGCGATGAATCTGTTTTTCCTTTGTATAGTTTGAGATGTTTATTTTCAAATTTAATATAGCAACAATAAATCCAAAGAAAAGTATAACTTTAAGAGACTCATCTTTTAATCTAGATTTACGGAAGAATATATATGATGCGTGGTATCCTTTAATATTGTAGCTTAAAATATTTGTAGGAACACTGTCCAAAAGACATTAGCTTGATTTTGAAATCCTTAATTGCCAAGCATTTTGGTAATTCTATTGTGCATAACCTCTTATAGTTCAGGTCATTTTTGTAGATGCCAAATTCAAGAAAATTGAATATCTAAAGTGAGCAATAGAAGAATATAACTGTATTTTTTTCCTTAGCTAAGAAATTATTAACAATGAAATGTCTTTTCTTATAAAATCTCTCATTAATTTCATAAAGTGAATGTTTTGGTTTATGATACTAAACTTGATTTTCTTTTTTATTAAAAAAAATCCGTATATTCAAGTTACAAATTTTAGAATTCTAAATTAGATTAAGTTTGCTGAATAAAAATACAATTAAAGCTTATATGATGGTCTTTTCTGTAATGTCAAGAACATTGTGTCTTCAGCCTGAAGAGTGAGCACAGAGAGCTTCTCAAAGCTTCCTAGTTAAGCAATGTTGAAGAATGACGTCATTTTTTCTGTAATGAGCTATATGTAACGTAATCCCACAGTGCAATTCCATATTCATGATAAGGAAGTGAAAACAATGAATATTTTAGCTACACCTTAGTGTATCTAAGTAGCTTTCCTTAACTTGGACCTTGCCGTTCCCTGAGGCATATTTCATCAGGGATACATCCTAGCCATTAAGGTACAAAGGATTCACCCCAAGACCTCCAAAGAGGATTAATTCTGAAATGGGCCAAGGAATCATACAATGCTTAGGAACTTACATTTTAGACATTGTATTAGTAGATGGAATTTAAAGAGAAATTTTTAAAAAATTGCAAATGGACACAAGTGGAGGCAAACACCACCTTTATGGCCTCTCTCCTGTTGCTTTCATGTGGTTGCTTAGGTCCGTGCTTCACTCACTTCCTCAAAATGTGTATGGAATCTGTACCTGAAAAAGAATTTCGACGTGGGAGGTGGCTTTTGTCCTTGGGAAGTTAAATGATGCTCACCTTGTGAGTCAGAGGAAAGGAGGAAGACAAAGTAAACAAATTGTTTATGCCTGCCTTCAGTTTACCAGGTGAGTTAAGGGGTGATGTTAATAAGACAAAATGTATTAAAATGCGGTGTTCACAACTTTCTGGTAATTCTGCTAACAGAATGGCATTTGGAGTTCACCCAATCAGCTGCTTCTCCCCAACCTCCAAACCCTGCTTCCCACCTTTCCCAGAAGCACATGAGAAATATACACGAATCTCAGATGTGAATTCTGGCCAAACTTGCTTTTGTAAATGTAGTTTTACTCTGTGTCATCTCAGGGCATATGCATTTCAGAGGCCAGATTCAGCCCAGTCCATGAGGTTTGGAGATTATGTGGAATTTGGGGTCAAAGTCACAGATAGAAATAAAGAGAGAATTTGTTTGAAATTGTATCTGGCCTTTGTATACTACCCAGGAATTTAGTATAATCTATCAATGATTTAGGAATTTCAGGCTCTAATTATTTTTATTTATATTGAAGTATGATTAGTCTACCTCATAAGTTTCTTTATGATTTTTTTTCTTAAAAACAAAATTAAACTATATACACACCTACACACACATATTAAAACTCTAAGCTGGGAGAGAGGTGTATTTTCATTTTAAGCTCTGCACAGGCTAAAACTCTCTTTGGATTGATTGTGATATTAGGATAAGTCAAACAAAGATTATTACATTTATTCCAATTTAAGCTTTTTATTCATTTTCCAATAATTGCACTTCAGAAGCCTCAAAGATGTGCTCTCAAATTTTAAGAACCTTGGGGAAATTAGCCAGTTTTGTACTAATAAATTAATGATAATGTTGAAATAACCTTTTTCCAAGGTAACATAAAAGGCTGTAGCAATGTTCTACTTTTTAGGCATAATATAAGTTTTTAGTTGACCTGGAATAAAATACGTACATTTTCCTTTCAGAAAAAGCAATGCCATTTTAAATCTGTGAATGGCATTCTATTTGGTACCCATAATAGCAAAGGTCTTGGAGTGTCTTTCACATTTGTTTTTTTAAACAGTTAAAATGACCAGTTGTTGACTGATTATTACTTGTCACATATCATTCATTAGTTTAACTAATATTTATTAATGAGAGTGTACTGAGCATATATTAGTCAAAAAAGATAAGTCCCTGCCTTCAAAATCTAGTGGAATTATTTCCTTTTAGTTGTTTTTCTTCCAATTTCATTGAGATATACTTGACATTATGTAAGTTTAAGGTAGGCAGTATAATGATATGACTTAAGTATATCACGAAATGATTACCACAATAAGTTAAGTAAACATCCATCATCTCATGAAGATACAGGGCAGAGGAAAAAAATATTTTCTAGTGGAGTTATTTTTAATCCTAATAGCATTTCAAGCTACATATTTTCATTGCCATTTTTATAGGTGTGTGAGTTTGTATAATAAATAAAATCTCTAAATGCTTTACACGTGAACTTGTCTCCCCGTCTTGAATTTTATCATAGGTGCAGGGATTACTTTATAAATTTTTTTTAACTTCTGTAACAATCTCAAATTTACAGACTAGTAGCAAGAATTACTTCTCACATTCCCTAGTGAATCTACCCAGTTGATCAAGACGTTGTTAAATTCCCCCTTTGGCTATTGGCATACGTTAAGGGTCTGGAGGGAGGGGTGATGCTGCATGTGGTATCATTAAATACAATGATTTAAACTCTGCTGAAGAAAACTATGGTATCAAATTCTATCCCCTATAACATAAAAGCTTTCGTTTAAGGTTACAACTTAATTTTCTTTCTTACTTCTCTATTATTTCATGTGTGTTTTATTGCAACACATTGTAATTTATAACATCTTCAAGGGATGCTCAAGAAATAGCCAAGGAGTCTACCTTCAAGGAGTTTCTATTTTATTTCTATTTCATTTGCTGATAGAACATAAATAATATAACTTAACAATAAATAAGTAAAAGGACACAATAATTTGGAAGAAATTATCATTTTAATTCAAAAAAATTATAACAAATGTGAAAATAATTAGAAACTCTAAGGTGTAGTTTCATTATATTCATTTTTATATCCATTGCATTGTTTAGCACATAATTAGAAATCAGTACATATTGATGAAATGAGCAAATGAAGCTGGACAGCACGAAAAAACCTGATCTAAGCTTGGAGGGAGAATTATTCCATCCTTGAACTTTTCTTATAGGAGTATGTGAAATATCAGGGGGGATAAAATATGCTCATAAAGAAGTAAAATATGGCACTAATTTTCAGGAAGCTTACAATGTAGTTAAGGTAATGAACCTTGCCAGTCACTGTTTGGTCTCTGGTCTCCTTTTTTCCATAGGCTAGAATCATATTTTCAAATTCTATAGCAGATGAAGATGGGTTGTGAATGTAACCTAAAACAAAGAAAGAACAGAACTTGGTGTTTTTTCCTGTTTTCATTAATTGATAATTTATTCAATATCTAGTGGACCCAGTCCTACATTTGGCATCACACAGGAGGTCAGTTAAACACAATGACTTCATATGATATTGAATAATGAAAGTTTAGAAATAAGCTACACATATTACAAATATTTTTTTTTTTTACAAATATTTTGATCTCTTTGGATTGACAATGACATCTTCAAACTTTTGGATTTGAGTATGACTTCATCTGGCTATATGGTAAAAATAGACCGTGGGGGTGTTGTGAGTTAAATCGTGTTCCTCCAGCCCAATATATTCAAGTCCTAACCTCCAGTACCTGTGAATATGACACTGTTTAGAAATAAGGTTTTTGTAGATATTTTTAAGATGAAGTCATACTGGATTAGGGCGGTGTGTTCCAATTCCAATGGCTGATGTTCTAAAAAGAAGGTGGAAATGTGGGTGCAGAGACTTGCATGGAGGGAAGTGGGTCATATAAAGATGGAGGCAGAGGCAGAAGCCATGCTGCCACGAGGCGTCAACACCAAGAATTGCCAGCAACCATTGGAAAGTAGGATGAGGCAAAAAAAAGCTCCTCCCCTAGAGTCTTCAGAGAGAGCATGGTCCTATCTGCCTATCTGTACCTCGATTTCAGCTTTATAGCCCTTAGAATGGTAAGAGAATACATTTCTGTTGTTTTAAGACACCCAGTTCATAATATTTTGTTACAGCAGCCTTAATAATTTAATACAAAGATTTAAGACAAGAAGAAAGAAAGACACACAAGAAGGAACGAACATATACAGAAGGTTAGATAATTTGAAGCATGCAAAATATTTAAGCAAAATGTTCATGATAGAGAAATGGATTTGTAAATAAATTAACCTGTGATAACATAAGACTGTGAGAAGGAACATACCATCTAAGACTTAGCAAGGCTCAGGGAACTTTCCAATTTCTGACCATCTTCTTAGCTCCATCTTCTCCTCTCAGTTGTCAATTTAACTCACACCAGTGAAAGGTCACAGACGAGTTTCTTCTAATGGAGACTTAAATTAATTTTCTGATTTATATCCCACCTCTGCCATTTACTAACCGGATGAACTTGGGAAAAGCACTTACTAATTTGCTACAACAGCCCTAACGAAGTACCACAGACTGATGGTTTAAATAACAGAAATTATTTCCTGACACTTGTAGAGGCTAGATGTCTAGGTCAAGTTGTGGCAGGGTTAATTTCTGCTAAGGCTTTTCCTCTTGGCTTGTAAGTGCCTGTCTTCTTCCCGTGTTCTCATATAATCTTCCTTGTGTGAGTATCTGTGTCCTAATCTCCCCTTCTTACAAGGATACCAGTTGTATTGGACAAAGGTCCACCCATCTGACATCATTTAACTTTCATTATTTCTTTAAAGGTGATTTCTTATTTCCAAATACAAGCACATTCTGAGATACTGGAGGGTAGAACTTCAACATATGAACTTGGAGAGGAGACACAATTCAACCCATTATAGTTACTTTATACCTCAGTTTTCTCATCCATACAAAAGTGGGTTTTAAGAATATTAATCTCCTAGACTTCACGATGATTAAAGGAAATACACAAATGAACATGTAGAACAATGCCTGGCAAATTTTAAGCACTAGATACATGCTAGATATTGTTACTATTATTAATGTAAATTAATATATTTCAATCAAGATTTACATTCAATTAAAGCCATTTCCTGCTCCACAGTTCAAATTCCCTCTGCATCTTAGATAAAAATGAATTTAGAATAAGACATATACAAATTAAAATGGAAGAGAGTGACTTAAAGAAGAATCACTGTATTTGGTTTCTAGCTTTGTGTGTCAAACATTGTGGGATTTCAGCCATAATAATTAGAAAAAGAAGAAGAGGGAATTAGAATCTTTTGAGAACTGAGGGACAATAGTTTCTGGGGTCAAAAATTATTCTGACTTAGAGGAGTCAAATATGTAGCTCTTGAACATATGTGCAGAGCATGTGCATTTTTCTAAGAGGCAGTGCTATCCAAGAGGAGGCAGATTTATTGATGGAAAACAGTCATTTTTAGAGAAAGCTACCAATGTAATGTACTGGTTGAATATTTTCTAGGATATTAAGATAATTAAATAGCTGCTAATTGATTACATGTGATCTATTGCAGGATAGCTAATCTATTTCCGAGTAGTGAAGGTGTACTGCTGTCCTTGGCATGTTTTTGGAGGTAGGGGTTGGGCAGAAGTAGAGAAGGGGTGTTTGCCTCATCAATAACGTCATAGCAGGCACTGTAGGTTTTGTTAATATGCTATAAGAAAGATGCCACTAAGGCAACTGTGGCTGGTACTATTATCTGATAAAATTGTCAATAACCCAAAGTCATTCTTCAGACCCTCACTGGCTCTTCATCTGCCTTACTGGCTACAGGCTCACAGAGTGTCATGATGCCTTACTCAAGTTCAAATTCAATTAAATGAAAAAAATGGTACATTTAACCAAAAACAAAAAAACTTAACTGGCTCATACACTGGTAAAATGAGAAGTAAAACTGGAATGTGGAAATAATTCCCAGCCTCCACTTGTCAAGTCTTTGTAGCACTAATTTCTGAAATCCTTCGAGGATGTTGCATGGTTTAGCGATTTAGATGGGGGAGAGAATAGCTCCAAGGGCTTCATTTAGCCTTTCAGACAGTTGTGGTTCTTACTTCATGGGCCAAAGCACCACTGCTGAAATTCAGCTATTAAGACTCTACATTCTGAGACTGAAGACATAAGCGTGGTATGACGGTATGATGTGTGGTACCACTAACTGTACTTCAGGTAACCTGAGGATAATGCTTTGTCTATCACCTGACTTCAAGGCCTGCTCACACTGACTGGAGGACCATGGCGGTGTTTTACATTTCTGGAAATCAGGGTCTCATCACTATATTCTTCACCAAACCATTTGTTCTTCCGATGCCCTGCCTTCTATATGCACGTCATACCGTATCAGTACCAGAGAAATTTGAGTAATTTTGATGCTACCGAATGCCATAAATTACTGATACTATGTTTTCATCCCAGAATCACATTTTGAAGTACTATTTCCTCTGATCATTTCTAGCTCCAATAATTGTATCAATCAAGATCTCAGCAGAAAAGAGATGGCACATTTAAATAGGATATTTGAAGAAAGTCTAGTGAGAGACAATATATAACATTTGGATGGGTTAAAGGCAATCAACAGAGGCTGATAGAGCTCCCCAAGAAAAGCAAGAATGAGGAGTCATCATTATTTCTGGGCCTGAGATAAGGGAGTGACTTTAGGAACCCATTTAAACCTGTAGTCACAGGAGATGACTATCAGACAGGAGCTATGGAATTTTGTAGAAAATACAGTTATCAACTTGAGAATCAGCAGGGGGACTAAACAGCCCACCTTCTCTCTCTCCTTCCATTTACCTCTCCCTTCCAGTGCTTTTTATAAGCCAAATCCAAATAGAAACTAGAGGGCAAAGAAGCCCAGTTGAAACTGTGGATAAAGGCCAGCCTTCCAGGCCACAGAGTAGGTCAGAAAAAGGAAGAAAGCAGATAGCAAAGATCCCAGAGAAAACAAAACAGCCATTTACCCTTATTTCTACCTCCTTGCCTATGTTAAGGAGATTGTTGAATCAGTTGGTTAAGAAGTTGAGCCAATCTATTGAATTTTTCTTCCATTAGAATTTTATAAACTGCTTGTTTACATTATGGCCATCTTTTCTATTTTTTTTTCTTTAAAAATCTGCAAAGTAGAATGAGAAGAGGAATTTTCAAAGATCCTCAGGATCAAATTCTATGATTATGTATTATAAAGTAAAAAGTATTTTGAGTTCATTGCTGGGCATGGAAAACATGCCTTGCACAGCGTAGGTGATCAACATACATGTTTTGATGGTGAGAGCTGATCTGAAGCTAGAAATATGCAAAATAATTTGTAACTTAAACATGCATATACACACATATATGAAACTTCATCAAGAACTCACAAGTAGTTGCCTAAGAAAGGAAATAGTGAGTTAGTATAAATAGTAAAAGTGAGTGCATATGCTAAAATTAATCTAGAAAGGCCATTATGTATTTTTGAATCAAGTGATTCTTTATACAGCTTAAATAATAATTCAAGGAAAATAATAGATATTACATAATGTAGTATTAATCTTATAGGGTCATTTGGTATGCATACATTTATAATATTAAACAAAATGAAGTTTTAAGAAGTATTTCATTGTTAGCTAATTCCATTTATCTCACATTTTTCTTCCATGAAAATTCGTGTTTTGTTTGTGAATTTTTTAGACCTTGTGAGGTTGAATTAAAATCAGAATACTTATTCTGTCACCTCAACGTTTCACCACACAAACAGAAAAACTACAAAATCATGTCCTACTGTGCAACTTCCATGAAAAATCATCTTAGACAGGTACTATAATTATATGAGAAACATGAACAAAAGAGGAGAATGTTAAAGAAAATTGAGGTACTCAAAACAAGTATTGTTCTCACTAATCAAATTTCAAAACAACAGACTTTACAAGAGTGCTTTAAAAAGACAATCTCTTTTAGTTTGGGGTTTATGGAGGCTAAAAATTTAAACAAAAGCTTGTTGACATGATTTTTATAATCTGCCAACTGTTCATATTAGTTGAAGACAAAAGATTTTTGAGAATTGCTCATGCTACGAATCCTAGATAAAAAAAGAATCTTTTAAAGAGGATAATAATAGAATAACATTTTTTTTCTGAATTAAAACATTTGGCTTTGCCCAAAATGTAAGAGCTATTCTCACATGCACCATCTGAAAATGAGAGTGTATTTAGTTCTGCGATGAGTGCTTTAGTGACCTCAGAGGAAATTAGGCACTGAAAGTGGTGAGAAATAGTTGTTCTCCAATATACTTTCAAACTTAAATTTATCTGGTATCATTTTTAAATAAAATAGGATTAATATATAATTTTAAACGTAATGTATTATTTATTTGTGAATCATAGGTGGTCATTAAACAGGAGAGATATTGGGGTTCAGTCTCAGTTTTAGCCCAATAGTGACTTTAACACTCAGTCTTTTAACATTCAGACAAATTATATAATCAAGACACTTCCGCTCTTTGGACACATTGTAAGTGTGCATGTGTATGTGTGTGTGTGCGCGCGCGCCTGTGTGTGCTGAACAAACTGCCAAAAAAATATCAAAATTTCTTCTCCATGATTTCATTCTATCAGCATACAGACATGTTTTTATATCACTGGGAACGGGGAGGTGGACTGGGTAGAACATTTGTTTGTGTTCAAATACTGATATCTTTTTTCAATTTATCTCAAAAAAACCTCTTTACAATCGCTAACTTGTCTATGATTTATCATCAATCTTCCCACCTTCATTTCTCTTCCTTGCTCCCTTCATTAAGGTCTGTTCCTCTCAGCTTACCAAAATAACACTTGTCAAGTCATCAAAGATGTCTGTGTTACCAGATACAGTGGTCAGTTTTCTGTCTTCCATTCCCTGAATTGTCAGCACCATATGGCAAGTCCAGGATGCCGGGTCTCGTGAATTCTTTTGTTTAAACTTCCTTGCAGTCCTTGCTCTTGCCTCCCTTTCTTTCAACTCTTTGGATGTTTTTACAATCTTTTTATGTTAGCTTTATTTAATTCTCTGGCTATGCTTCTAAAATTTTGTGCATCAGAGCTCTGTTCTGAAAAGACTCCTCTGTTTATTCTTTCTGGTTGATCTCATCCAGTCCCAAGAAGTTAAATACTAGTTAGGCATTAATAACTGACCATCCTCATCTCTCCTCCTCCCCAACACCAGCAAACTCAAAAATCTGTCTATACAGCTTCACAGTTCAGATGCCTAACAGTCTGATCACAAATATCATTTCCCAAATAGAATATTAATTCATTCTCCAGAACTTATAGCCTCCAAATCTCTCACTTCAGTACCTGGTGTCACCATCAACACAGCTCTAGCCAAAGATTTAGGAGTGTTTCTTGTATCTTTTTTTCTACCACATACATAGATACTGTATCCACCATTTCTGTCACCCCTACCCTCAAAGTGTGTTTTCAATAAATCCACTTTCCTCCATCTCCACTTCTTAATTTAAGCCACTGTCATCTTTCACCTGAACCACTGAAACAGTCCATTATTGGTTTCCTTGCTTTCATTCTTTTCTGCACACAACAGCCAAAGTGATCCTTCCAGTAAGTAAATCAAAGTTGCTTTAGTTTGGTTCCTACCAGAAGTAGACACTAGACAGAGACTCATGCCTGAGAATCTTGGTGGAGGGGAGGTAATTAGGTTTGTTTGTTTATTTAATGGAGGTACTAGGGATTGAACCCAGGACCTCGTGCATGCTGGGCACACTCTACCACTGAGCTACACCCTCCCCCTACTTCAAGGGGAGGTGATTAGGGTTAACTTATTCTTTTCATGGAGGTACTGGGGATCGAACCCAGGACCTCATGTATGTTAGGCAAGCACTCTTCCACTGAGCTATACCCTCCCTGCCTGAGAATCTTGTTTTGGAAGGAAAACAATATTTGGGATGGGAGTGGAGAAGTGAAAAGAGGAAGCAACACAGCCAATAAAGAATGTCACTAAGCCAGCTACCTCCTCGGCTTCCGAAAGCTTAATTTTCCTGAGAAATTCTGGACGATGACTTTTTAGAGTTATTCTGCCAGGAAGGTGGAAGAGCCAGGGTAGTTGTATATACAGCAGTCATTGCCTTAGGGTGAATTTGCAACACTTTTTCTTTCTTGTGCGACAGCAGATCAACCTTCCAGAGGTTCAGAGCAAGCCCCAGGCAAAGAGGTAGAGATAGCGGCCATTGGAAATCAGCTGAAGAAGATCTAAATGGTCAGGCCCAGCAGATATGGGCAGAGAAAATAAGCCAAATTTTCTCTTCCTACAACCCTGGAAAAGCTTCTTACTTCATTTAGGAAAAAGTCCCAGCTGTCATGGTCTAATGACAACTTGCTGACCCACTGCAGGGCTTTCCTGAAGCAGTTTTCCTGCGCTGGTTCTCCGCCTAAACCTTCACCTGGAGTCCTTCTGTTTTATTTTTTCTTAGTCTTTATCTCAATATATATTTATTTTATTTAAAATTGACCCTTTCCCTGATGAAAATGTAACAAAAAAATAGTTCCATGAGGAAAAGGAACTATGTCTAGTTCAGCACTATATATCCCTAATTTTGTGAACAATGCCTGGGACATAGCAGGTGCTATGAAAATTTATAGAATGATTATTTTGGTTATTTTCCTCAAAGTATGACAATTCATTTTTCAAGTTTTCTTTTTTAAAATATTATTTCCTTAGGACACATTATGTATTTTGGATTTGGGAACACAACATCTGGGTTCAAATAACAGCTCCAGTTTATATGAACTGTGGACCTTGGACAAGTTACCTGGTCTGTTTTTTGCAGTACTTACCTCAATGTGTTGTTATATTACATTATGTAGAATATATATCATTAAAATTATTAGAATAGTACCTGGCAGTTAGTAAGAACTATAGTATTACTAATTATTAGCTATTACTTTTTAATAAACATTTTAGAGTCTTAGCTAAATATACATTTTGGATTAATAATTGAATAAAAATCTTGTTTTATATTTTGAAGTGGAAAGAGTACATTATCAGCTTTTGGAACCAAAATGAAGGTTGTTCAACTTTGCAGCTTTATGACTAAATTATTTCCCTTCTTGGACTGTCTTTCTTCATCTCTAATGGGGATAATAATGCCTGTCATTTCGAGTTGTCATGAAAATTAAATAAGACGCATGTCAAATGCTTGGCATATAGAAGTTGCGTCCTTCATTGTTAAATGCTTTGTCCCTTTCTCACAGCCACTAATTATTTGTGTGATTTTAGGAAAATCACTTACTCACCTCAGGATCACGTGAAATGATCAGTGTTTGCCAACTACATCATGGGAAATGGGTTCTTCAAAACTTAATGTGTCTGTCTCATAAACAAAATGGGGACCCGAAGGACTAACAAGGGTGGAAAATGTTTCTTGTGACCCGTATTTCAAAAGCCCTGATACTCATTTGTGTATTTTAATCTCTTACAAACCTTGCAGGAAAGAACACTAATTAATTTTGTTAAGAATAAATTTGCCAAACATTATTTCACAGTGGGCATCTTTTTAGTCATAGAAGACCTATCAAGATCTTCAGAGGCACTGGAATTTTCTGTGACATAACATCTAAAACCCTTCCTGTTTTAGTTTCTGAAATTTTATGACTTTCTTTTTTTACTGTTAGTGCTATGATTTTTATATCATGTTCAATGGCTTCATCCCAACACGTTGTACATTTTGGACATGATTCGTTTTAACCGTGCTCTTAACTGCCACCACCGGCCTTTCTTCTTTATTGCATTCTACCTTTATACCACCTTCTCTAATCTATTATGCTGGAGTCATCTGTGTCTCTGCTTTCAAACAATATCAGCACCTCATTTTTGATTGTTTTACAGGTCAAAATGTGCAGGGAATATGGGCAGTTCTTTATCTGCTATCCAAAGGCTGGGGGAGGGAAAGGAAACCACGTCTTAATCATTCCATAGTGGCATAAAAGACTTATAAAGAAAATTAAAAAGATTCAAAATTTCAGAAATAAAAATGTCAAATGAGCTAGAACTTTTTTTTCAGTTTTTCTCATAAATTATTTTCTCCTTGTTACCAGTATTCCAGGGGCATGCAAGTCCTCCTACAACATGTTATATTAAGATCTACTCAATCTGGTAATCAAATTATGCCAAACTTTGCAGTGGTCCATTTTACATTAAAATGTCACAATTAAATACCTCTCTCGGTATACAATGAAGAATTTGTCTCATGAGTACATTGCAGAAAATTAGAAAGTTTTTTATAGTGAGGGTTATATGCATATAATTTAGAAAGAAAAATCATCAAATAGGGTTTTAATACACAAAATAAGTCTTAAAATCAAGCATAAATGTAACCTTACAAAATCTGAGAAAGTCTCATCTGCTATTTAAATATCTTCATGGATTCAATCTTTGGTGTTTTTTTTATAGTGTTTGGTTTCCTTACTGGTAAAAATTTTCTTAGCAATTACAGAGAGGGCAAGATTCACTGAAATAAAGAATGATCAGGTGCTACTGGTGGTCACTCTAATTCCTCGTGACCTGTCTGGAAGGAGAGTTCATGTTAAATTGACGGAACTAACTCCTTCTGATCTTCTTGAATCTTTCTCCATCAGTCATTCTCTGTCTTTTATTTACAATCTTCTCTTTCTAATGAAATCTTCTTTTATTCTCGACCTAAATCACCCTCATGACCCCGGATTTTATACTGAATTTCTTCCTCTTGACTGTAGAAGAATCTAATAATAATAATAAGATATATTTGTAGGCATCATGTAAGAATTTTACTTCCAGTTTTTAGCTTAATTCTTAGAAGTAGATACAATTAGCTGCATTTTGCGGTAACAGGTCTGGGGCTCAGGATGGATGAGAATGGGTGCAAGCTCGGTTGGCTTCATGGACATCCAACCTGGGCCTGTGCTCAGAAGGGCTTTGTGCCTAGTTTATTGCTCTGTTGTCACTGCCCTGGAATTCTTAATAATTTTATCTTTGAACTTGTGTTTTGTGAATGAAGTCTAATGGATAAAGGAATGAGCATTTGAGCAGGGACGCTACACATGCTGTGCCTGAACACTGCTGGCAATGTTGTCCTAATTTCATATGTGATTCCAATATTCCATCAGCATCTCAGAGTTCTGGTGGATCCAGGATGCATGGGGGTTTAGCAAGGCTCAAAACGAGTACGAATTAAGTGCATTAGGTTCCTGATGGGATAAACAGGGAAATAACACTCCTGAGAAGTCACACTTTGCATCTGAACGAGAGGTTGCTTCAAATGCAGAATGAAAACAATGGCACTTTGAGAAATACGCATGTGCAATGAACTCTATCATATTCTTTCTTACTCATGTTACTTCTCTATATTAACCAACCGCTTATGTTGATATTGATGACAGACAAGGAAAGACAAGGAGCAATACTTCCTTTCCCTTTTAGCCCTTCCTTTTTCAGTAGTAAGTCACTGGTAGAGGATCTGATGGAATATGCATTGCGCACACATCAAGAAGTAAAATAAAAATAGTTCAGTTAGTTTTGTGCAGCGTTTTCACTATTGTGTTGACAATGAACTACATACACATGCTTGTCTAAGCAGCAAAATACAAAATATATATTTTCGGTGATTCAACATATTAGTTAAGTACTTTTATATGTGCATTTAAAATTGACATTGCATGTATAATGGTGAATGTGAAAATTCATCTTAAAAATTAAAAGTTGTTTTCCTTTTCTAATAACAATATTAAATAATAAGCAAATAGCATGCTCTAATGATTAAATCAATTATATACACTTATCCTTATTTGTATTCATTAATAGGAATATATATTCAATTTATATTTAATTATTTAAAATTATATAAAATTTCCAATATAATAATACCAATATTATTACTAACAACAGGATTGATTTTAATTTTTTTTTAGTTATATTGCTGTATTGCTAGGGATCTATGTATAATCAAATTATTATAGCTATAAGTAATTGAAATAATTCATCTCTGTTTATGCCACCAATTCAATACATAGTAAAGTTAATAGAGATATTTTATTTTATTGATTTAAACCTATAAGAATTAATTTTAATTTCTTTTACATGAAATATAGTTATAAATTGAAATCTGTAAAACAAGATATATTCAAAGAAGCCTAGGACATATACATATATATATATGAAGGAGGTGTATATATGTACATATAGACGTACATTTAAATGATGTGTAAATGGTAACACAATAGTGTACTATAAAATTTTCATCTTCACCTTTTTTAACTTAATAATAATTTCATGATAGTATTTAAATTTATTTCTCATTATTTTTGTAGTTTCACAGTACTCCATTCTGTAGGTGGCATTTGTTCAGCCAGATGGATGTTTGAATTATTTCCAAAATCTGTTACACAAATAATCTGTAAAAAACAGATTGTGGTCCATTTTTATAGTTTTACCAGTTTATCTTCAGGATAGACTTCTAGAAATGGGATTGCTCAGTTAAAGGGTAGAAATACGTGTGATTTTGCTACACATTGTCAGCTCTCCTTCCCCCCATTGAGGCTGGGCCATTTTGCACTCCAGCCATCAATGTATGACATTGCTTGCTAATGGAATATGCCACTAAGCTAATAATTGATGCCTTTGCTGAAGAAAATTGGGCAAAAGACATGAAAAGACAATTTACAGAGTAGGAACGCTAAATGGAGAAATAAATATTTAAAGAGTTAAACAATAATATACAGAGAAATGTAGGTTATTCCTACAAACCAGTACTTTTATAAATTTATCACATCAGCAAAAATATAAAATTCTCACCATAACAAGCATTGCAAAGTTTTGGAGCTACAGAACCTTGTTAATATATATGCAGACATGTCTGGTTTACCTGGAGAACTGTTGGCCTTATGGAGTCAAGGGACGATGCCTGCAGCTTTGGACCCAGAGATTTCATTTCTGCACATATGTTCTAAAGAAACTTTCTTATATGTATACAAGAAGACACGTATAAGAACATTTAATGCATCATTGTTTGTAATAGCAAGAATTGGTTAATAATTAAAATGTTTATCTATCGGAAAATAAATAATTGTAGAGTCACATGACTAAATATCACAGAGCAACATAATCAATGAGCTAGAATTTTAAAAATCAAATGGATATTATAAAACCTTAATTTTGTGCAAACATAGAAAAGCAAATTATAGATCACTTATAATTCACATGAAGTTTGATAACAATGAAAATAACCCTAAATATACATAATTCCATATATTCTATATATAAAGCACACAGGGTACATGTGAGTACAAGTATATATGTATATAAGAATAATTAGAAAGTGTATAATACATATTTCCAAAATCATATAGGGAGCATATAAAATACAAAATACATACATTAAATGCTTAAAGTAGAAAAGCACATATAGTAAATATATCAAAACCTAGAATGATTAACAGTTAACTTAAGGTAGACCTCTTTAGGGAAGAAAGGTGATATTTTCTTTAAAAATTCTAACTGTGGCAAAATGTAAAATCTTATGCTAAGAGATGGATATGTTAGGTAGTTAGGTGAGTGGAGCACTAGGCAAGAGAGGGAGGATGGTCCGGAAGATGGCAGTGTGCCCGCCTTCAGCATAAAAGAGGTTTTATTTCCTCTATGAGTGCAAGTGAGAAACCGGTTAGAATCCGACAGCCGCAACTGTGTGGTTTGACAAGGACCTAACCGAGCGTGACCCAGTGCTCACTGTAATATAATTAGCACTGGGCTTTAGGCCCCCCCATGGGTTTCTCTGTGTGCATCATGGGTAAGGGCGTGCGCAAAAGGGGATGAGCGTGACTAAGCACTCCAGGGGCAAGAGCTGTCAATCAATCAAGAGACCATCTCTAAGCGAGGGCGTAAGAGGAGGGCGCAGATAAAGACCATTGCTGTCTGCCCTTGGATTAGCCCACCTCCCATTCTTGGAGGTGCACTTTCCCTTTGCTAATAAAACCTTTAAAATCTTTCACTACACAACACTTTCATCCCCTGTCTGAATCCTTACCTTTTGGGTAAGACAAGAACTGAGGACTTTTCCTTTCCCCCATTAGGGTAACAGCTATATTAGTGTTTTTATACATTTCTCTATATTTTTCTATGTATGAAAGATTCCATAGTTGCAAAAATAAATCAATATGCATGCACACATATATAACTATGTAACTCGTAGGAAGATATCAGATGTTCAATATCAGATGTTCAAGGCTTTTAATTACCCTGAGAAATTGAGAAGAATTATTAAAATTCAAGTGAGAAGTAACTTATTTTTTTTTAACATAGTAAGGCCTTGAATCAATAGAATTCAATTAAACTGAATCCTCAACTAGTCAAAATTATTTGGTTTATCTTGAGCTTTAGAAGGATATCATAGAATACAGGAAACAGAGTGTGTGTGTGTGTGTGTGTTTGTGGTGTGTTTCGTGAAAATTTTAGCTTTCTGGTTCAATCCTGGAGTCAGTCAGTCAAATTTTATTAATCTTTACATCTCTCTCTCTAAGACAGTATACTCCTACAATGAGAATTTAGTTTTGAAATGAGACCCCTCCAGGCACTTCCAGATTCTCAATTATCACAGAGATTCAATTATCTTCACCTATGTTTTACTTATTAAAGTAGTAAATGAACTAATGCATTTGAGAAAGAAAAGAATTTTGACAACATTTTAAAGGAGTAGAATTCACTTGTAAAATGTAATTATTAGAAATGCAATTAACCAGAACAAATTCTAGTTAATCAGGGTGTTACTATAATAGCGTTAAATTCCACTATGCCTAAATTCATTACAATAAAATGTCCCTTATAAAATGTAGACCATGAGTTCTCAGCTAAAATTTCCTAGAGTGAAATAAAAATGAATAATAACTGTCAGCATAAATTCAAGATGCTTAATTGTATAATGCAGCAAGACATTCAGAGAAATGGATAGATGTGTGAGCACTAGAAGAACTCTGCGAAAGTGTGTAAGGGAATCTTAGAGCCTCTGGATTAGAAGGGCCCTTAAAATTCTACTGTTCAATTACTTATTGGGGGAGAGGTTATCAGGTTTATTTATTTAATTATTTACTATTTTAATGGCGGTACTGGGGATTGAACCCAGGACCCCGTGAATGCTAGGCATGCGCTCTACCACTGAGCCATACCCTCCCCACCAGGGCCCTTAAAATTCTAGACAATTCGTTTTGAAATCTTGCTGTTCATAAAAACTATCTTAGGTTGGCTTTTGTTAGTGTATATGAAATGTATATTGCTAGTGTCTTCACTCCTCTGAAGATTCTGGTTCTGTTTCATTAGGTAGAATCCTATCATCCTTTAGTCCAGTGTCCATCTTCTCTGGAGTTCTCACTGTCGACCCCTGACGTTAACACAAGCTCCCTGGACACGCCAGATTCCAGAAGCTCAGACCCTCATTAACCATCTTCAGACTTAGGCCTACTTTATCCTCCTCGCTTTTACAATAATGACAAAGTTTAAAATATTAGCATCCCAAGATTTTAGATATGGTGTTATATTCATTACTGCTGACTCATTTTTATGTGGCAGATATGTCTTGAAAACCTACTATATGGTAAGTACCATTCAGGCTATATTCACCAAGTGCTATGAATATGTAAAGATAAATCAGATAAATGGCTTAAAGATAAACCAGAAAAAGACAAAGCAGAAAAGTCTAGTATGTGAATTACTTATAGCTACACACATTTCTTAAGGAAAATTACATTTTTTCAGTGCATTTTTCTTCTGCTGTGATCTTTTTATTTTTAAACAAGTTAAAAAGTCTTTCATATAAAAATAAAGAATTAGAATCTTTGAAATTAAATCATTCCCTTACAAGCTCTGATAGACATTGTCCCTCATCACTACTTCCGGTTTCCCTAGACTGCTGAGCCTACGGGAGAATGACCCTTCCCACCCACTTGAAATTAGGTATCACCGTATAACTGGGGCTGGCCAAGACGTGATATGTGCCACTGCCCAATATAAGCATTAACAGGCGATGAGTGAGTCTCCATCTTCTCTTCCCTTGCCCCCTTGAAAGGCAGTCGCCTGGCCTTAATTCCTGAATGAGGTGGTCCAAAGACTCTGATGACCTCTGCCGAGGAAACCTCTAAGACAATTTCTTACTCTAGCACAAGCCAGCCAATATTTACATATGAACCATTTATATTTAGTTTTAAACTGTAACTTTATTTCAATTAAGAAAAATTCTTTGTAAACTTACCTTTTACGACTTGCGTCCATTAGTAAATACCTGCGAAGTGAAGCGTCCCCAGTAACATGAAAACCGGAAACATATTTTCAAAAGCTGTTTCTTAACCACTGGAAATAAAAAAATAAAATTTACTTCATGGCACCATGGAAGTAGGTTCTCGAATAAAGAATGTGATATTTGATTTCCATTAAATGTTCACAATTTTTCCATAACATGAAAACCATAGAATATAAAGAGAATAAGGAAAAAAATCTCAGCTCATTAGAACCAGAAGGGAAAGAAATTCACCCATTTATTCATTATCAATTTATTTGTCAACTATTTGCCAGGAACTACAGATGTTCTGCTGTTTTCTTAACACTGAGGAAGATAACTTAGGCTAAAAATTAGAATGCTTTCAGAGCAAATTGCAAATGTTTAACTGAAGATACAAATTATTTATTGATAAAACTAAGTCCTGGGTAATGGAAAAGAGCTGCATTTTATTAAGCACATAGTCTGGACTTGTATTGTTAGAAGGAATTAAAACTGATTTGCTTGAGTCAAACCAAATTCTACTGAAGTTATAAGAATAATGTAATTCAGTGCATCTTATAATCAAAAACCAATTTAGGACATTGCCATCTAGCTTAAATTATAGATTTGTTGAAGATTCCTCGGCATAATGTATGCTTATTGGAAAGGTGGAAATTTAGATTTTCAAGCTTGTTTTATCTCAGTCTAGGGCAGAAGTTGCTGCCTTGAAACACCCTAAAATTTAACAAAGTAACTAATGGGTACCAAATAATATTTGGATATTTTAAAGTATAACTAAAATCATTGTGTGAAATTTCAAAAATACAATTTGTAATGAAGCACCTACAACAATATAAGACGGTCCCAGGTGGAACAAGCTTCTATGAGGAATGGGGCATGTAGGTCAGCCGTGTTGTTCAGCGGCCTCCCTGTTAATCTGAATCTGTAAATCCATGACCCCAACAATTTTTCACTCTCTTCCTGTTCAGGAACTCTCATCTGCCTTTGAAGTCCACTTGAGGGCAAACTTGTTCCTTGGCTTACCTTCGCATGCTAAAAAAAAACTTTATAGATATGAGTTAGCTCATATTGAAAGAGACGCATCATCTTTTTATATGGATTAATTTCTCAATAAAAAGACCAGTCACTTTCAGAACCAGATATAATTCAGTCAGACACATTATTCACTTCGTAGTATCTATTACCTGTTAATTAAGACTGAATTTATATCCCAGACTTGGATCAAATACATCATCTTTTAAATATATCAATATTGAATTAAACAAAATGTTTATTAAATTAATGTTTCAATAAATGAAAGTTTTTGTTGTAAAAGATTAGCATTTAATTGTTAATTTTAGTTCTCTTAGGGAAAGTATGTTGGTTCACAAGTAGTCAAGTTGGGTTTTATTTATTTGTTTGTTTATTAATGATGGCAAATAATATATATTTTTATGAACAATTGCAGGAGCTGTGATTTGAGATTGCTATTCGCCTGACAAACAGCAAATCAAAATAAATGGGTTTGATAAACAACACAACTTTTAAAAAATTTTCCTAATTAATTTTATATATAGGACACTGGGAAAATTAACTGCTATTTTTGGTGTCATGAACACATTAGAATGACATTTTCACGTTTGTTGTGTTTGTAAGAACTTCATGGTACTGTCTTTTAAGTAGAACCTTGCATCCTAACTTCCCATAATAAATGCTCAACAAGTTATATCCTAAATACAAAATGTCACACTAATTAATGAAACTCTTTGCCAAAATTTTCAGGTTATATGAGCCAAAGTTTGAAAGGCTAAATGTCCTTTATCCAAATGTAAACTAACTTACTGAGAGTATGACAAACTCTCAGGATTTAGATCATTGTTTTTCTTTTCTTTTTTTAATATTCAGTAATTTTTCCTGCAAAAATTCCTGGGTCCACACTCTTTCTGAGAATTTTTTAATCACTGCAAATTTTAGGGGCCTCAAAGAGCCACACCCAAATATTCCACTCCAAGTAAAACTGAACTCAAATGCACCTATGTCTGGAGAATCCCTAAGGGACCTTTCTCACAGAGGTAGAAGAAAGAGAAAACCATTTATTTTTATAAAAGTCACAAATCCTGTTAAATTGCACTCTGGGAAGCAAACTTCAGATCTGCATTTCTAAAGGTGCATGTCTTTTCACAGGCTGACAGCTCTAAGAGATGTCTCCAATAGCCTATTTTGCCACTACTTGAAATCATTTTCAAACTGTATTTTATTTTTTTGCTCCAGGTTTACTGGGAGAATACTTGCCGTTTCGCGTGGATTTCTGAAGTGTTCTATTTCCTTCTTGTATATTTACAGGCTTCTCCAACCAGTAGAAATGGGCTCTGCTGAGTCTTTTCCACTCGTCTCCAAATTTGCATGTCTGTCAGGATTCTCTCAAACTGACTCCTCAAAAGGGCTTTCCTAAACCTTAATTTGCTTCAGAATTACCTCAAATCACATTTTTCTTTCTCTCTCTCAGTGTCTTTCTCTGTATTTCCATCTACTATTTTTAAAAACAGTTTCTGATGGTGTGTTCCTACCTTGCTTGACTTCCGTGTTCTTTATCTGTAAACTGTATACTTCTGAGGAAACATTTACTTTTTCCATTCATCTTCTTGGCTTACTCAACAGAGCAATTTCACATTTATGTTTTTATCAACACATTCATCCACAGTTTTTCTTTAATTTTTTCGCAGATACAGATTATTCTTTTTATGGTCATATAAACGTGAGTTAACTAGATTATCCCCAAAGGCAGTTCAACTTTCTTGAATTAAAAAAGTGCTGAATCATAGATTATACAAGATGTGGTTAATATTAAAGAGCTAATATTTATAGGTGGTTGGTGGAACCGGCCTCATTACATTATGATCCTATTAAGCATGTAAACAGGCATGGTGCTGTAAACTAATCAATAAATATTTAGAGTTCTCCATATATAGAGATTTTTAAGCAATAATCACTGGTTTACTTAAACCATTGGGACTTTATGGCTCATATAAAATTGCAAATGAAATCTTAGAATTTATTAGTTTTATATGTCCAGTACTATATATAACATATATTAGATACGCATGTCTTAATATTCGTCTCAAAATGTCTCACTCATGTCAATTTATAACTCTAGAAAAACTTCTACAATTCTGCCTTCAGTTTTAAAATTCACCATCACTACCCTGGGTACATACTCCAGAGGCTGCTTACCTTCTATTAACTCAGTTATCTCAGAATTTCCTTCTTAACATCAATATCCACAAGCACTATTGGCCCCTATCCATTTTGTTCTATGTGAAAAAAAATCTATAATGAACAAATTACTCTGTACTCTCTAATTTTCTGTATTATTCCTTGCAAGACTTAGCTTTTCAGGAAGAGAAAAAGAAATGGACTATTACAGAAGGATCAGCCAGGTCAAATACACTAGAAATAAATATGAAAATGGGAGCTAAGGAAACACCTCCGAATTTGGAAATTAGGAGACACAGCGGTAACTTACATAGTAAGGTCTATAAATTGGTGGGGTGTCGGTCCCATCGAAAATGCTTAACCAGGGTGGGTGGTGAGGGAATGGAAGAACAAGGACAGCAGGTGAGAAACAAGGCAAACAGTCAGCTGGGGCAAAGAAAAAGAAAAATAATTACAGGAGAAAGTAATGCCAATCATCTGGTCACTATAACAGAAAGGATTATCGCTCAAGCACAACTGAAGTATGTTCCTCAGAAAGAGGACTAGAAGCAATGGAAGAAATAAATGAACAATCAAATCCTGTTAGAGAAATACACTCCTTCATTCACTCACTTGCTTATTCATCCATCCAGCAAGCATGTATTCGTATATTACTTATGCCTGAAATTGCTCTGCGCTGGAAATGACAAGTAAGTAGTGTTGGCCTTCAGGCTGACCTGCTTATGATGAGAGACAAACATGGAAGTCATAAAGTAGTAAAATGTGCTAAATGTTTGGACAAAGTCATAAGTAAAGTACATTGATGATGAAAACTACCATGTATAGTGAGGAGATGGAAAGATCAGGCACCACTTTGCCGAATAAATATAACTTGCATTAGGGTCTGCAGAGTGAATGGCCATTTAGCAGGTAGTAAACATGGGAAAGGACATTCCAGGCCGAGGGAACAGTATGAGAAAAAGGCATGGCAGAAGTAAAGCAGCTTTATCCATTTTGGAACCACTTAATGAACCTTACCTAAATCACCTTGGAGGCCAGAGTAGTAGACAGAGTATTTCCGCTTATAAACTTAAACAGCGTGATTTAATTTTTTTCTGCCTGATCACTCTTCATTTTTCCTATTGTAAACAGCCAAAGCAGCAACAATGATTGTACTTGTTAGTATCAATTGGTAACTGTTATGACTGTGCTTAACTTTTAGTATAGTAATTCATTTGATCTTTGAAACAAACCTTTGAAACAATTGTGTAGGCATGATTTCCCTCAATTTATAAATGAGAGGTCTTTGACTTGAGCTTAGTAACTTCCCTGAAATGTTAAGCTAGTGAACAACAGAGTGGGATGGGGATCCAAAACTGTCTAGCTATCACAAAATCTTGCCTCATTAGTACAAAATCTCTTGTTCCTATTCATCTCAATGGAAAGAGAGTTTGATATTAGAAAACTGACTCACTCTTCTTTCAAGGACACTATCTTTAAAACAAGTAAAATAAATCTAAATGTTGTATGCTATAAGGAAGTAATTTTTCCTTTATTATGATTTCTGAGTATAAAAGTTATACATACGAGGACATTTTCAAATAATGCACTCCACATGTAACATATATACATTTTTTGTAAATACATGTGTGTATGTGTATAAACGTATATCAGGCTCTGTTAATGAATAATCGGCTAGTAAACAAGGGCTTAAAAATACATGAATTGTCCCAACGTTTCAATCTTAAATTCATGTGCATATGCAGATTGTATAATAATTAAGAGCTTCAATTAGAAGAATATGTTCTTCACAATCTTTAGGAGGATTAAAACAAAAGCAAGGTTGTAGCCACACCAGAACAGCCTAGGAAACATTGGAACTTGGTTGAACCTGAGAAAGATGATCTACTTACATACCTGCAGCTGGGAGTATCTGCTTAGCATATTAAAAATGCAAACCACGTCAGGGAAGCTGCAAAATGACTTATAACAATGGATCTCAGAACTCTGGGTTGACTAGAGCAATGTTAAGTCCCAGAAACTTCTTCGGTTTCTCTCCTGTGCAACACCATTAAATTTAATTACAAAGAGAAACTTATTTTTGTTATACAAATAATATCCCCACGCAGCCTAATTTAAACTAATTGCCTACACAGTTTTCATTCCAAGGGGAAAACGAAACGAAAATAAGTGCTGACTTTGGGAAAGTGTCTTTAATTATTTTATCACGTTGAATTCTGTTTTGACCCTTCTTCGAAAGTTTCTTTTATAATCAGAAACGTGTGGTAGACTAGCAATTTGTAAAGCTTCACTCCTGCCTGACCTGTTTTAGCAGCCATTTTTCCTTCTAACATAGAAAACATCGTTTTCAGCAAAAGCTCTAAGTGTCTACAATGGGACATGAATACCTGCGTTATTTTTCTTCATCTTTGTTTTTTTGTCATCTTATTATTTGTTAGGAGAAAAACCTACCTGTGAATCTGAAAGTGAAAGTGACCGATGGTGGGCCTTGGGGACCAAGGGACTTCTGCATACAAGCCCGCCTCAGGACTAGACAGTGTCAAATGCACCCTCTGTAGAACCCTGTGGTGTAACACCAGCAGAACAAAGGGCTAGGCTCATGGTTTCTCTCACAGCATGGAAGAAATAAGATTTTTAATTGGATTCAATGATGGCCTCACCGGAGCCATGTCACTAGCCATTATAGGGAGGTAACTTTTAAATGACATCAGTCAAGCTGGCTGGAAGGCATTGCAACCCATCATTAACCCCAATCTTGAAGACTGGATGAAGGAAGGGCTCTTGAGATGCCAGTGGCATGGAAAAAGCAAAGCTGTCCACAGTCAGTTAAAATATCAGACATTCCAGAAGCTTCCTTCTCAATTCCCTTTTAACTCTGGGTAGGGACTCCTGTTTCCTCACTCCTGGTCCTGATGCAAAAAAAAAGCACAGCTTCCTTAAAAACGTTATTATTTAAAGAATTGCTTAGTAATCTAGCATCCTTTAGAGTCTTCAGAATTTTTGTTTCTCCAGTTCTGTGAGACACATACACAGGAAAGTGAACATTTTAGGAGACTTTAAGAAGGACTCTGATGATGCTTTGTGAGCTCTCACAAGCCTGCTTTTAAAACATCAGGTGGCCTTTTTTTTAAAAACTTTGCTTCATTGAGTCACCACAAAGTTCAGAATTGTCTAAGACTGTATTGTCATGAGCTTCATTTTGCAATTTGCTTTCTGAAAGATCAAAGTTTTGTGTGTAATAGAGATGGAGAAATTTCAAATTTAAGTCATAACAAGGTTCCTCAACCTCAATCTTGATGTTTTGAGTAGGAGAATTCTTTGTTGTTAGAGGGTTGTTCTGCACCCGGTAGAATTTTTAACAGCGTTTCTGGCCCCGCCCACTAGATGGTAGTTCTATCACCCCCCAGTTGTAACAACCAAAAACCAGGTCTCCAGACTTTGTCAAATGGCCCATGAGGGATAACGATGCCCCCAGTTGAGAACCACGGAGATAACTATAGATCTATAAAATCAGTTGTTTTTCCTCCATCTTCAAACCAAGTTATAACATGTAGAAAGGCCAAGTCAATTAGCTCTTCATCACAAACATCCCTCACCAGCACTGCCACCATATACGCTCTGTATGGGGAAAAGAGTAATTAAGTTAAGCAGAGTGAAGACTTTCTCCTTGGTGGATTGTACATAAGGAAACCACTTATGGAAAATGTTCATGAGAAAGCAATAAAGTATCCGTTGAATACCTTGTCTTCTCCCTGGATTTCATAAGCCATTCACAAAGTTCTCCAGGGATGATACACATTGATCTGACACTAAACAGGAGCCAGAAGACTTCAGTCACTCATGACTATTTTGGAGTACGACAGAGCCCAGTTCACATGGATGATGGTCTCTAGAAGAATGGGCACACATGAAGAGTTGGTTCCTTTCCATATTCAAAAATGTCACCTAAAGTGCTACCGAGTCCAAACTCATTTTGCTCAAGGCACGGCAGGCCAACAAATCAGGAGAAGAGGTGTTATTCAGAAAGCCAGCAGCCTGAGAAGATGAGGGACTAATGTCCTAGAGAACCATCTTCCCCAAGTCAGAATTCAGGCTTCTTTTAAACGAAAAAGGAAAGGGGGTGTGGTTGGCTGTTGTCAACTTCTTGGTGTTGGAATCCTTTGTAGTTGCAGCTGTCCATGTAGGTCGGGTCATGATGTTCCTGTAAACCTCCAAAAAGACAAATGCTATTCTCTGTGTTGCAACTTTTTATCTCTATATAAATGGAAAAGCGTTAAACCCTTAAAGGTCAGGGCCTTGAGAATGGACTATTGTGTATATTTCATGCTATAGGCGACATCCTTTTACAAAAGGCAGAACCAGCATGACTAAGCACTGGAAACGGAGCACAGGGTTAGAGTGAAAGGAACAGATCTATGAAGTCAGATTTGTTCTCCTCTGTTACAAAAGCACTGTGGGAAAAGTACTGGAAACACACAAAAAAGCACTTAACTGGCAAAAATTAAACAGCAAAATACAAATTATATATATTTTTCAATATATGCTAGTATTATCTCATTATTTTTAAGTTTGAAGAGGCAAATGTGAAAGATAAACACAGTCCCAACACAAAAATATCTCAACTACTAAGAAACTAAAAATAAAACAAAAGAAGCCATTACTTTAAGAAACAGTATTGGTGTCAGAACGAGGCTAATATACCGTCTACTCTATTAAGAACTTGTTTGAACCTTCATAGTCATTTAAAAGAGGTTTCAGGTTTTTTTTTTTTTATTGAAAAATACCCAATGTACTGGATCACTTGAAATTCCTTCTAGATTTAAATTATTATATTATGTTGTTTGTTCTTTAATGTCAGTTTCTTTTTTGCTATTATGTTTATGTATTAAATTCCCCAATTCATTATAATAATATTTATCAGTAATTTCATAGTTCTTGTCATTGTTGTCCAAAGATGAAAAGGCCAATAGGTTCTTCTGCAAGCCAGCTTTTACATTTCCCCTCTTTCTCAGCCTTTGTCAGCAAAATTTGAAAATGCTTTGCAGAAAAATAAACATAAGAAGTAAAAGCAAACACTCATTTTGTATTAAAAAAGTTTATAATTTGCTTTGAAAATTAGACAAAGATAAATTTGTCATTCTGCCAGACTTCATTTTGTAAACAGAGTTGTTATTTCATTGTTGTTATCTTATTTTTGTTTGTTTTGGCCATCAGAGCCAAGATTTTAATTTAATGATTTGAATTTTGATAAGAAAACTCGTGACCACGTTTGAATGCATGAGATCCTGATCAAGTCCTAATCCTTATGTATTCCTTAGCCTGAGACACAGATGACAAGTTATTTTTGACTCACAGCAATCTCATTATGAATTCTGTCTAATAAAAAATGACCACAGGTATGACATCAATTCACTGGTTTATTATACTTTAAAATTTTAATTCTGTAGAATATTTGGCAGGAGACTACGTTCACGTGGTGTTAAACACTGGTCAATTTTGCTAATGGCTGTCAACTTGGCTTTTTGGCTGTGTGACACTAGAATTTCCATTACAGAGAGTAAGCTTTACTGAAAATGCGGGGAGAGGTCATGTTCGCAAATTTGCTGATGGCTCCGCAGAATTACATGATATTCAGTGTTACTCCACGGAGCCAAAGCAGCACAGAAAGTAGTGGAACCGTGTTCCTGTAAGTGGGCTCGTGTTACGACCCAGACTCCTCTTCAGTAAATTTTAGTTAAAAATGTGTGTTTTAAAGATTTTAATAATTCACAATACTAAATCTGTTTGGTGAGCGCTTGGCATATAGTTACCACTCAATAAATGACATTAGGCTTTATGACAGAACAATTACAAAGAACTCGTCTTTAAGTTAACTTTCCTCTCCTATCCTCATTTCGAGCTGCAGTAGAAAAAGCATGTGTCTCATACTGTAACTTTCATGATAGAAGCCAGAGATGTCTGTTGCACCTCGTGAAGGTTTTTGCAGTATCCTCTGAACTATGTCCCCGCTTCCACCCCTGGTTCCTTTACAGTTTGTTCTAAACCCAGCAGCCAAAAAGACCCTTTTAAACACAAATCAGACTATGTGTCTCCTCTGCTCAAAGCCTCTAAATGTTTCCTTGTTTCACGTGGAAGAAACGCTGAAGACTTTACAGTAGCCTGAAAAGCGGTCGCTATTCCTCCTGGCCCTTATTACTTCTCCGACTTCACATCGTTACTGTTCCCCCTCCCTCACTCTTTGTATTGGTCATAGTTCTCCGGAAAAACAGAACAATGGGATTGATACCGGATTATTATGAGAAACTGGCTAATACCATTGTGGAGACTGAGAAGTCCCATGATGTGCTGTGCAGGAAAGCTGGTGCTGTTGTTCAGTCTGAGTCTGAAGACCAGAGAACCAGGGGTGCTGATGATGTAAATCCCAGTCCAAAGGCAGAAGAAGATGAGATGACACGTCTCGTTTCCAGCGATGAGGCAGGGAAAAAAAAGAGACACATTCCTCCTTCCTCTCCCTTTTGTTTTACTCAGCCCTCAGATTGGATGGTGCTGAGGAAAGCCATCCATGCAACAAGTCCACCAATTCAACTGCATCTGAAAACACCCTCACAGACACTCAGAAACAATGTTTAATCTGGCACCCTGGGGCCCGCTCACACTGACACATCCCTCAACCGTCACACTCTGCTCCATCCCAATGGTATGCTTGTGGTTCTCTAATTTGCCAGACACTTTCACCTTAGAGTCTTGGCACTTACTAGCTTTACTCCAAATATTCTGTTTGCTTACTATCTCTTCACCTATGAACTTTGCTCAAATGCCACTTTCTTAATGACACCTGCAACCACTATCTTATTTGCAATGATAACAGAAGCAGCAGAACCTCTAACTCACTGGCCTTCCTGATCCCCAAACACAGTCTTTGATTTCCTTCCCACAGAACATGTCATCCTAACCCATATCACCTCTATTATACCACACTGTTTTATTTAATATGTTCTGGGTTGTTTAATTGACTACTTTCTCCACCGGGCTGAGGTCAAAACCAGCAACTCTAAGATCATAGTGGATTAGGATAAAGATCAAAGGTAACAGCTGATCTTTCTCAAGTAATGACATATTTTCTGAACACAACTGTCGTGCTCTTATGAAAGAGATCCCACAGACCCCACCAGCCTCTTCTGCCGTGGGAGGACACAGTGAAAAGATGGTCATCTGTGAGGAAGCAGACCCTCACCTGACACCAGATCTGCCAGTGCCTTGATCCTGGACTTCTAGTCACCAGAACTGTGAGAAATGAATTTCTGTTGTTGACAACCTACCTCGTCTATGGCATTCTTGTTGTAACAGCCCAAGTGGACTAAGAACTTCATTTGTTTTAAGGAGAAAGTTTAGAATCACTCTCCAGCGTAGTGAGCTGTCACGCTCTTAGAGAAAGGTGCTTATAGCATCCCTGACTCTATGCTCCTTAAAGGCTGTTGCTATGCCTCATTCATTTCCTATTTTCACAGAATCCAGCCCATTTCCTTGCACATAATAGTCCTATTATATTAATATAAAAAATTGACAAATAAATGTTCAATAAATCCTTAAAGGCTAGAGAGTCACCTCTTACCATATTTCTACCCTTGAAGTCTATGTTCTATTGGAGCACTCAGAATATTAATGGATACACACCCACAAACTCACACCCACACACACACAAAGACTTAATGGTTTTTGTGTTGCTATAAAGAAGTTTTTTTTTTTTTTTAATTCATATAGCTAAATGTGAGCTCATATGAAATTGAAGCAACCCTTCCAGGTCCAAGAATAGTGCGCCTCGCATAATAACCAGCTCTGACACTCTTGCAATGGGATTAAATCATTGTCAGAGAAAGATAATGGACACAGCATGGTTCTACAAAATCTCTGCCAAATAAACTGGATGCAAGCCAACTAACTGATCAAATAACAGTGCCAAAGAAATGAGTGAAACCTTCTGGCAAGCACAAATCAGACCATTGGTTAATTACAGCCACTTAAGGGATCAAGACCCTGACTCTGAATACAGTGTCCTAAAATCGGAAAATTGTGTTAATCATTAATATCAAGGGTTTTTTTTGACTTTAATCATTAGTTTAGTACATTCAAGGATTATCAGAAGCCAGATTATCTCTATTTATATATTAATATGGATTCTTTCTCTGCAAAAAACAGCTGACAGTAGAAAATCAGTTTTCAGATTCTGCTAAAATTTCTATATCTCATTAAACTAGGTCTTAGCAGACCTATATGTTTACCTGTCGTAAAATGTCCAATATCAAATAATAGCCACAAGTATATGACTCAATAGAATGGTCACTAAATGAGGAAGCGAGGGGTTGCCTTTTGTTTACTTCAAAGATTATACTCAGGGAAAGACTGAGGTAGAGATGATTAACTTTCTGGAGCCCAGAAGCCCTAATACCAATTACATGGGTCATGTGTGACTTTGAGCAAATATTGGAGTTACAGTCTGTGTCATGATGATGAAAAACACTGGTTCCGAACACAGCCCACGTGGAATTTGTGTTGTCCTAATGGCCAATTGGCTTTGTCGTGTAGAATCCAATTACCTGTATTATTTGAAATGAACAGAAATTCAGAAAGCCAGAGATTGCCTGCTTGTTAGGCAAACCTGACCCTCACAACATAGTGAAAAGCAGCTGCCTTGTAAACTGTATAATCCGGGAAATGTCTGAAAATCTTTGACCACTTTAGAATGTTGTAAAATATGCATAATGGCAAAATAACCTTCAGACAGAACTGTCGGGCCGCACCAGCAGGCCTGCAAGCCTGGTCATTGCCCAGCGTCGAGACTGAAGAAAGAGCAGGGACATAGCGCCAGGACATCAGTGGCTTATTGGACAGGGGCTTTTAGCCTGGGGCAACACCCCACCATTTAGGGCAGAGGGCAGGCAGGACATTGCAGCGATCTTCGCTACTAGGGGAGAAGGAGGCTACCATTTATACGGGGAATTGACATCAGTTTGGCTCATCAGTTACCAGGGAAGCCAGAAGCTGGGCACGTCCCTCACAGCCCCTAAGATTAATGACCATCACAAGGTCAGCAGTTTCCCTTTAATAAACCAGCAGGTGAAGCCCTTCTGGCCTAAGGATGAGAACAATCACTAGCTGGGGCAGGGGGCAAACACGTTCCTGTGAGTAGGGTGCAGGTGAAGCAGGGACTGGTGGAGCAGGAGATGCCCAAAGAGCAAGAGAACAGCCATCTCGAGTGGCCTGACCATAAAGCAACTTTTCCGTTTTATTTTCCCCTCTAGTGATGAACTTTGACCTTGTCTCAAGCTCCTCACCCTTGGAAAAGATCCTCTTTCCTTTCCCAATTCACAGCCCACTGCAATCAAGCTTTCACCTGCAGCTTTCCACCGAGGCTGCCCAGCCAAGGTCACCTACAGCTTCCTAATTGTCAAATCTAATGGTCTCTTTTCAGCTCTTCTATTATTTGACCTTTCTAGAGTATTTAAGGCCATTGGCCATTTACTTCGGTTTGAATGATAAATTCTCTTGAGTTCCATGGCACCATGTTTTTCCTCTTTAATTTAGGGCTATTCCTTCTTTGTATCCTTCTCTGGCTCCTCTTTACCTATCACCCATCCTATTCTGGTGTTCCCAGTTTCTCTTATGATCCTTCTTTCCCTCTCTGTGCAATCTCCATCACTCCTATGACTTCAACACTTATGACACACACTGATAATTTTCTAGTATATATCACTAATCACTCTTTCCAGTTCAAGGTTTTCATCAGTTTGTTCACTGACATTACACATATAATTAAATTCAAATGTTCAAAAATAGTTACCCCCACTGCAGTTTGCTTCCCAACTTTACACTGTAATATGCTCAAAAAGTACTACTTACCCAGGTACATAAGCCAGAAACTTTTTTTTTTTTGCTTTTAATTTCTGTGCTTATTTGCTTTTTGTGTTTTATTTTATTCCTATGATTCTTCCCCAGTTTTACTCCTATACATATATTCAATCAGGATTCAAGTTCTGCAGATTTTGCCTTCTTTAGATCTTCCTATCCAGTTGCAGTCGTCATTCCTTATTTCATGTACGTATTATCACCTCTTTTTACTATTGTATGTTTTTCCAAAATAATCTGTATGCTTTTGTCTTGGTTCTTTTCAACTCACTCTCCACAATCTCTAAAATAACCTTTCTAGAGAAAAACCTGATTTTGTGACACTCCTGAGCAAAACATTTCAGTTGTTCTCTGTGGCATTAAAATTATGTACACACTCTTTATTATGAAAATTCAGGCTCCCAGGATATGGCTTCTTAGCTTTTTCTCTACGTATCCTCATAAGATTTCTACCTTATTAAACGTCCCAATATTTTCGTAATTCAGTGGATATAATTTATTCATTGGTTCATCAGATTTTTAAAAATCGTTTACTTTGTGCTAAGCCATGTGATCAATAGAAGATACACAAAAGTGATTAAAACCTGAATTGTCCATGTCCTTAGTTATTGACTATTTTACAAATATTTCTTGTACCCTATTGCATGATGAGATCCTGTGCTAAGCTTTGGGGTACAATGGCTAGAAAAAAAAAGAGAGGCACAGATCATGCCCTCACAATGCTTTAGATGTTGTAGGGGAGAAATAAAAACATCAAACAGTTTCATAAATATAAACCCCAACATGAATAAGAAGGAGTAGGTGGCATAATGAGATACAGAAACATTTGACTTAACAAAGTCAGGAATGGCTCTCTGAGCGGGGAAAGAAGTACATTAAGTAGAGATCTGAATGATAATCAAGAATAAATTACATAGAGGATGAATTTAAGACTACTACTCAACCAGCGGGAAACCACATTTCAAAAGCCTTTTCTGGAGGGATCGTGGCTGATATAAGGCCTTGAAAGAAGGCTGACTTTTGAATGTGTGGGGAGTGGAGAGACTGATGCAAAATGGTGCTGGGATGGTGGTATTTAGATCACTTACAAACCTGAGGACCCTATGATGTTGGGTTGTGTGTATTTTTGTCCTTTTTCCATTTGTCTTTAAATACTGTGAGTACTGAAGGGTTGTAACCATTTAAGGAATGGTGGTAGTAATAGATCTGATTTGTGTTTGAGAAGATCAGGCCAGCTTCCACATAGAGAAGTGATTACAAAGTCCTAGAGGGATGCAAACATATATTAGATAGAAGGTTATTGCTGTAGAACTTGAGAAATAATAGAAGCAGAGACTGAGGTGGTTGTGGTAGAAATGGAGACCTAGACTCATTCAAAAGACATTTAAGAGGTAAAATCAATGGAATTTATGAATGAATTTATATTGGGAAATTTAAAAAAAAGGAATCAAGAATAACTCTAAGCTTTTTGCTTATACAACTAGATGGATAGGTGACATTTATGAGACAGCAAACTCTTATAAATCAGATTTAGGAAGATAAAGTGGAGAGACTCAATCATTTAATCTGGGACACATTTTATCTGGTAGATTAAAAAAATTCAATTGGAACAATTAATTAGGTAAGAAGTACAAAGTGTCTGAATTATAGAAAAAATGTCACACAAAAATCTGCTTAGAGGTGATTAGATCAATCAATCGATTGATCTACCTATCTATCTATCTGGAGAGATTAGAAATAAAAAGAATAAGTTGGTAGGTGAAAAACTATTAAAGTCATAGGATACAGTGTTTAAAAATGTCAACAGTTCTCTATGTTTCTATGAGATCCAAGTGTAACATTGAAAGCAATCCTTTCAACTTTATATAATGGGGTTGTTTTGAATTTCTTGGAAAGTGGTGATGATAAAAAAAACTTGACGGGCATGTCATCAAGAAACATAAAGTCTAATAAGGCAGGGAGGAAAAAGAACTCTACCTATAAACTGAGAAAGAAATGAGTGAAATACTGCTATAAAAGATAAAAGTGGGCAATGTTTCTAGATTTGGTCATTAGGATAGGACTCCTAAAGGAAGTAACATTTAGACTGACCTTGACAGAAAGTAAGGCATCAGCAAGGAAGAACATGACAAGGAGAATGCCAAGGAGGTGCAAAATCTCTAGGGGAAAGGAACTTGATACATTTAAGAACTGAAAATAGACCAATGAGGCTACACCATTAGTAGCAAAGAAGAGAATGCTTGCCAATAATATTTTCAAAGGTAAACAGGACTAAGGCCATGCAAAGCTCTAGACAGCACGTGATGAGCTTGAATTTTACTCTAACAATGGAAGCTACTGGAAGTTTATCTTTAAAAAGAGTTTAAACAAAGTGGCACAACTTGATCTGCATTTTAAAAAGTAATCAGGTCCATCTGAGGGTTGAGGTGGGAGCCAGATTGTAACAGGGTTAAAAAAATAAAAAACTTACCTTTGTGGCAAAATAGCAGACTAGATTTAGAAACTCCTTTCAGCTTCTTCAGGTGGAGAGAGGGAAGACCATGAGGACATCTCCAATCCCTGAAAGTACAAACCTTGGGGTTTTAATGGTCCTTGCATGTACATCACAGAAAACAAGTTATGCAATTCAGCTAGGTGGAAGATTGGGTCAGAGAACACACATAAAACTAGAATCTATGGTAGGTGAAACCATCAGTGATGAGCTAGAATAAAAATACACTCTTGAAAGAGAACTTGCTTTTCTCTGTCATGTTTCTGGATAGAGCAAAGGTGGGAACATGTCTCCCCAGAGAATATTTTAGTGCAAGTGCTCACAGGACAAGGAGAAGATTCTCAGAACTTGTCTCCAATGATGATGATTTAGTCTAAAGCCTAGGGTTTCATTAGAGATCTTGTGGCTGATGAAAGCAAACTCAGATCATTGCTGGAAAAATAGCCTTTTAAACACAAGCCTCAAATCATCTCCAGTAAGGAGTTCACAATGAAAGATTGAAAAAAAACATGAGAACCATCAGAAACAACAAACTACAGTATCAGATGCGCTAGGATACACTCACAGTATGAACAGGTACAAACATAATATAAAAACGTTTAAAAGCTTAAAAAGAGAAGTTTGAAAAATTGTGAAAAAGAGATAATTACTAACATGAAACACATGAAAAAGAATCAAATAGATCTATCAGAAATTTAAAAAATACTTAAATTAAAAATTTGATAAATAGATATGAACATATTAAATAAACTAAAGAGAGCATCAAGCAATTAGAATATGGATCTATAGTAAATTATTAACAATGGGACACAAAGTCCAAAAGAAGAATAGAAAATTAGGAAAGGAAGATTTTAAGGAACAAGGGGGATGGACTATAAACATCCCTTATACATATAATCAGAGTACCTGAGGGAGAAAAATACAGAGAATGGTGCAGAGCAGTGTTCAACAAGATAATAAATTTTCCATAGCTAATTAAAAAAAAACTCTCAGTTTTCAGAATCCTAGGAAGAAAACATTTTAAACAAATCTATATCTTTAAAAATATATATAGCAAAATTGTAGCACACCAAGCACAAAAATATATTTAAAGCATCTCAAGAGAAAAATGAATTTTCTTCAAAGAAAAAAATAGGCTGACATCTGATTACTCAGTAGAGAAAGAAAGTCAGAAGCAATAGCTTAATATTTTTAATATGCTGAAAGAAAACAACTGAAAAATTTGTTATCTACATAAAATGATTTTCTAAAGCAAACACACACACACACAAGTAAGATATTCCAAGAAAAACAAAACCAATATAGGAAAGGATCAAAAAATAGAGTAGACTGAAAAAATTGCATAGCAAATGATGTTAAAAATTAAATATTAGTAAGCATGATCAATGTAAATTTATTGTCTAATAAAGTAAAAAAAAAATATTTTAGGCCAGATTTTTAAATTACAGCTATTTGTAAAAAACAAACCTAAAACAAGGATACACTTTTTTTTTAATGATGTTAAACACGTAGCAGGCGATGTTAACCAAAATAGACCTGCTATTGTATATCAAGGAATCAAGGACACAATAAACCAGAAAAGTAAAAAAAAAAAACCAAAAGCTCAGTAGTAACAATAATAATTTTTAATTTAGCTTAAGCGTCTACATGTGAGCTGGGGGGGTCAGCTGCTCAGCTCCCTTGATCTCTGCTAGGCTACGTTTTACAACTGGGGTTGACTGATCTTGACTAGACAGAGTTTTTGCAACTTGGTTCCACCTTAGAATTGTCTCATTTCCCTCCTGGTCCCGTCCTTTCAAGCTCAGTTGTGCAAATCCTTGTCACACTTCCACTTGCACTGTATCTGCTAAGACCCCATTGGCTAAAGCATATCCCACGGACTAGGGAATGTACCGTGACCACGCTGGGGGGAAATGGTGTGGATATTTGATCCAATTACTGGGGAAAGAGTGAAGAATTGAAATGATAATCCAACCTACCACAACACATATATTAATATCTAACAAAACAGGCTTTATGGAAAAAGATTTAATAGACATCATACTACTGATTCACAGCATGTTAAGTTCACAGGAAAGGTAGAATGATTCTAAAATAATTTTCCCAAATAATGTACATGTTTATAATATTAAAAAGTAAATGCAATTAATATAGATGAAATAGTAAATCCATGGGTTTTATTTTAATTCTTCTGTCTCAGTAAATAAGATTAATTGAGGGAACTATAGAAAGGGCTACATCAGCACTGTCTGAAAGAAATAAAATGAGAACTAAGCATGTTATTTTAAAGTGTCTAGTAGTCACATGAAAGTTTCCAGTAGCTACATTAAAGAAAATAAAAATAAACGGATAAAATTAATTTTAATAATATATTTTATTTAACTCAAGATATCTAATACATTATTATTTCAACAAGCATCAATATTAAGTATGTCATTTTGCTTTTCCTCTATTGCTTACATTGTATTTATTGTCTTGGCAGAGGAGGAATAACTAGTTGGTTAAGGGGAAGTAAAGAATTAAGAGGCCAGCGTGTTATTTAGAACTTTTCAATAAAGATAACAGGGGTTGGGCAATGCAGTTGAGCCAGATGGTGAGGTTTTCATTTTATAGGTGAAGTTCACTAGGCATTGATAGAGAACAAATAGAAGAACAGAGGAGTGACATGATCTGAGCCTCGAAGGAGCAGGGGTTTTGTTGTTATATTTCAACAAGATGAAAAGTTCTGAAAAATACTGAAGGCAGTGATAAGACGCAAAAAGGACACTGGCTTGTCCTCCTAATTCTGTTCTACAATATATCATGTTGTGTTCAAAATACATGTTGAAGTGCGTGAGAATAAATTCCACTCAAGAGGGTAACCAAGTCACAGCCAGGGTCGAAGATGGAGAAAACTTTTTGGTAGAGATTGAGAATATTATGAAAATTGTCAATCACTAAATAACAGTTGAAAAAGGCTAAATGGAAAAGAGAGAGACAGAGTAACAGAAAGAGAGATGACCTGGGGAATTTGTTCAGCTGAAGGGATGAAACAGAAGAAGAGCATTCAGGAGAAAAAAAAGGTGGCAAGGAAGGCTTGACCTACGTGCTTTTGTCCATGTTTCTCCTTGTTTCTTGTGCTCTCTGCCTTCCCTGGTAAGAATCTTCGTTATAATCTGAAGACATCCTCTTTATTCAGACGGCAAAGTCATTGCTGTTATCTCCATTCACATTTCTCTCTTGATTCCTAACAGACGGTGAGCTCACTGAAAGCAGGGACTGGGTACGATTAGCTTTGATTTTCCTGGCACCTACGGAGTGTCTGAGACTTAAAACGTTTAATAATTGATTTAGGAATGAAATACCCCTTGACTACGTCCATTTGTGTACAGAATTGGATCCACAGTTCCAAGGGGTGCAAGTAAAAGCTGAGAGCGTTGTTTCCATTTCCTCCTCTCTCAAGTGCAAGGGTTTATCCAGTAACCTCTATGGTGCCCCGGAGATTTTATGACTTCTAAATGACTAATTCTTTCCTTTGTCCAAATGTTTCACCAGTGGCTTCAATTCCACTTTCTCTGCTAAGACATCTAAGTCAGTGACCCTGACCTCTATTTGGGGATCCTTTCATGTCAAGTATCTTAACACTTACTTCTCTTTTAAGCTTTCTGAAGTACAGAGTTAAATTTTACACCAACTACCTTGAAGAAAAAAAATGATTATGAGCCATCTAGCTCTAAATATCAAGTGGATGCTGTGTTTCTTAAAACCCGATCCCTTATTTAATATTAGATTTTAAGTTACTTGAGTCAGTCCTGAAATGGCTTTGCACTGTTGTCTTTTATAAGCAATAAGGCACTCTGGAATCCTAAAATAAATAGTATCTATGATGAAGTGTGAGTCTGGGAAATGAATTCAATAAACTTCCTTCATAAATATTCACAAAAAACTTTGGAAAATCAGTTGAATAGTTTACTTATGGTTCTTATATGTAACAATTACATATATTATATACACGGATTACGTTAAGCACATTCTCCGGAAGATAAAATTTAGAAAGTTGATACAATTTTTTTTTCTTTTGGCTTAATTTTTCTTGGCTCCTTCTTGAATCATGTTTCTCTTGATCCCTGAAAGTTTGAACTCCAGTCACCAGGAAGAACATTTAGTTATATTTGAAATTTTTGCCTCATACATGGGATATGAAGTTTGGATTCTATAAACACTACTTACAAAGTTGTTAGCACAGATGGATGTCTGAGTACTCTATCAGCAAAATTGGAACTATTAATTAATGGATATTAGAATAAAAGTAGTTTTAAGAACATGGAATAGTGAGCCAAAGGAAGTAATAAATTCAACTTGTGTTCATATGTTCTAATTAATTGACTATTGTTTAGAAAGAATCAAATACCCTCAATACAAGGGTCAATAAGACTGAGGTCTTTTTTTTTTTTAGTATCATCCAGGGCAGCCTTCCTTAGGTTAAATGAGTTTTTTTAACAGCTGAACTTCCCACCTTCATTTTTTAATTTGCTCTGTGATACACCATTTGAAATTACAGCCTTGATCATACAGAATAGTTGCACAGAGCAGAACAAGGATTCTTACAGTATTATCTGGGATCCTTGGGTTATGTACATGGTCCTTGAGTCCAGAAAGTTGAGACCTCCAGGAATTAACTATTTTCTATGTTGTAAGTCTCTTAATCTCACACGTTAATTTGTCCTTTCAGTGGCGAAGTGGAAGGAGTGCATAAATAATGCCATTACAGATAATTTTCTTTTGTATCTCAAGTCTCAGAATTCTGCCATGCTCTGATTCATAACTTGGCTCCACCAATAGTCATTTTGCATGATTCTTCTTCACTTTGCATTTGTAATTTCTAGATATGACTCAGGAAATAAGGGAGGGGATGTAAAGGCATAAACAGAAACATTTATACTTGCCATTTAGTCAATGAGCACTGCTCCCAAACATGATTCTCTAGGCACCGCAGAAGGAACAGGTTTGGAAATATCAAAGGGTTGAATTATGCAGACATTTTTAAAAGAACAAAACTGATTTAAAACTGCTTTGATTACAAGGAAAATTAATATAGTATCATCAGAGTAAATACATATGAAAGCAAAATAGAATGAATGGACTATTTTTGTACATGTAGAAAAAGGGATCTTTTTAAATTTTTTTTAAAAATTATATTTAATTTCTTATTTTTTATTGAAGTGCAGTCAATTTACAATGTTAGTTTCAGGTGATTTAGTACAGCAAAGTGATTTAATTATACATGCATACCTATAGATATTTTCAGATTATTTTGCAGTACTGCTTCCTTGAGGAATCTGGAAGGATGAGACACAGTGTGACACAACTCTGACCCCTGTCCACGGGCAAGTTTGCAGTCCCCCAGGGGCAGCTGCAATAAGCAAACGTCATGAGATAGACTATAGAAAGGGTAAAAGCTAAAAGCTGTAGATTCAGTTGCTTTCTTATTGAATCCTACAGTAAGTGGGCTTTGCTATCCTATGCCAAAATTTCAGTCATCATGTAAATGAGCTATCTTCACTAAATATTTATTTATGAGTGTATTAGTGTCCCAGGATAGCTGTAATACCACAACTTTGGTGACTTAAAACAACAGAAATTCATTTTCTCACAGTTTTGGAGGCTAGAAATCTGAAGACCAGATGTCACCAAGGCCACACTGCCTCCAAAGGGCTTACGGACAAATTTGCTCCTTATCAGTTTCAGCTCCTGGTGGCTCCAGGCTTTCTTTGGCTTATGGCCACATCACTCAGTCTCTGCCACCATGGACACAGTCCAGCTCCTCTTCTGTCTCTCTCTCACAAGAATACAAGGGATTGCACGTAGGACCCGTCTGGATAACCCAGGCGCTTTTTCTCAAGAGTTTAACTTAATTGTACCTTTTGCCATATAAGGTAATATTCACACTTCCTGAGATTAGAATTTTGACATATCCTTTCTGGTTTGGCCATGATTTGGCCCACGACACTAAGGCATAAAAATTCTGTTTTTAGCACAACCCAACTTAAGGATACTGTGTCTTTTATGAGAAGAGGGATAATGAGCTCAGACGAGTAAATAATTTACTATGCACTGTATCTCTCTAAGTGAATACTTAAAGTGGTGGTAGGTTTACTGTTTCCAGGGGTATCAGTCTCTGGTTTGGTTACTCTAGCTTCTGGTCCTGCATTCAGAATTTTAAAAACAAAAATAGCTTATGATCTATTTTTCAGGAAAGTCAGGACTGATCCGAGAAATTGCTTTATCCTTGAACTTATAAAATTCGCTTCTGTCAAAAAAAAAAAAAAAATGGAAGGACGAATAGGCAGCTCATATGAAAATGATGACTTCATGTCACGTCTCCGTTTTCTTTTGGAGAGGATTCACAAGCCACCATTTTGCCCTGGGGAGAAATGTTGCCATTTTCACAGCAAAGTGTTTTGTTTTTTTTTTTTCGTACAGCGAAATGACAGTTTTCTTCAACAGTAAAACTGAATTAACTTCTGAGGGAAAAAATGCAGTAAAAATGTCAAACTCATAAAATATATCATGTTTTGAACATCTGCACATGTTTTTGACTGACCCGATCAAGAAAGAAAATGTCTTCAAGGTACCAGTGAATCAGGGACTTGGTGGCTGAAGGACGGGGGGGGGGGGGGGGGGGGGGGATGGGAGAGCTGGGAAGAAGAAGGGGGAGGGAGCGGAAGTCTATGAGAGAAAATTGCATCTGGTTTACATACAAGGAGCTTGAAGTAGGGAGCTATTTGTGGATGATAGTAATGAGCAAACTTATTTGAGCAAAATAGTCTAAAACTCTACACAAATCTGAGTCAAGGTAACATAGGTCTACACTAGAAAGGCTTATGTGTCTCAAAGGAAAGAGCTCCTTCCTTCCTTTCTTTCTTTCCTCTTTTCTTCCTCTAATGCTTCTTTGCTGGTATATTCTTGTGAACATGAATAGTATTTTTCAGAACAACTGTTTTCAGTTAGTTTGGACATTACACTTAGCTACCTTGTTCTGTCTTGCTCATCTATTTATTAGTTAAGGCTAACCAAAATGTTCTCTCAGAGAAATGATTTGGCTTAGTGAAAAGAGCATTTAGTTATTGCCATTAAGCATATGGCGGTGCAAAGTACCATCCACAAGAACCAGACGTGGTGACTCTATATTCTGCTAAAGGAGATTTCAAACCACAGATGAGGTCCCCTCTTAATTTTACAAGAAAGAGGAGCTAGCTATTAATCATTTTTCCTTCTTATCAATGGAGCAAATCTCTAGAAATTGACACCCTGTCCCACAGGCAGGACACAGGATAAGAGGAGAATGAGACGCTATTCATAGCCATGAGTTCCATAACTGTGCCCAGCTCTCTATCATCTATAGAACTGTTTAATATTCTCTGTTTAATTTTGTCATCAAAATAGACATGGAAGTGGATAGGAGAGAGTCATTCATTCAGTATTTTATAAATAAAGACATGGGTCCAGAATGTTCACGAGACGTTATGTTCTGGTACATTTTGTTGGGCTCACCGAAGACTAGGTAGATACCTGTGTAAATGGTTGAGGTTTTGCATAAGTCAGGAAGCATGTCAGGGAGCCCAGGTTTTGGCTCAGTTATGTTACCTGCTGTTTGACTCTATTCCTGGACCTCAATTTTTCTTTCTTTGGATAATAAAAAGGCAGTAATCTGTGGTTCCCCAGATTCCTTTCAGCTCAGACAAGTTCAAATTCTGGCCACCCATTTCAGCAAGAGCATTGCCTGCCCTCTTTGCATGGGAAAACCTTACCTTGTCCCCTTAACATGCTCTTACTCTGATTAAGGAGCGCAAACTTTGTTACCGATTCCAAGCTTTGCCTCAGTGTGGTTTAAGCCAATAGGATTACTTGGAATAAGAGGACGATTGCAGGACTCTGAATTGTCTTCATTACTTAATTCACTTGTTCATAAGGCAGCCTCCTACCCTTGTATGTTCCTCCTTCTTGCTAGCCATCTTCCAACAAAAGCACCATCCTATTCTACCTGTTGCAGTGGTAATATCCTATTATAGGTAGCCAACTTATTAGATAAAAAAATTTAGATTTCAGCCATGACTAATGTGGGGGATATGACTGAAATAGAACTTACATGTAACTGGAATTTAATATAATTGCAGCTCACGGCAAATTGGAGTTCCTGTGTTCTCCCCCTATCCTTGAGAAAACTGAGGTGTTTCCTAGTTTATGAAGAGAGGAGAAAGGGGACCCTTGCACATATAGTATCAACTTCTACCCAGATCTCTGCTAAGGTACTTGTCCTGGTCTGTATTCATATATATGTATCGAAGATATAGATTCCATATCATCACCTGCCAGGATACCTTTGTGACTATGTGAAAGAGAAGACATTTATTTAAAGAGAGTCTGCTATACAGCAGATATGATCTCAGAAGAGATGTAGAGTCAAAGGTAAAGAAAAGTGAAAATTATTGAATTAAATAAATTCACTGGTGCTGATATTCATTAAGAATTTATTTTTTAAATTATTTAACAAAAAGTAAAGTTGGAGGTTATTAGGAAAGAGGGTAAAACTTTTCTTTAAGCAATGTGTTTGCTGTACTTGGCCAGCCATCAATCCATACATTCAACTTTTTCCTCCTTTTCAGCTTTCATTTCTCCAGTTCTCCCAAATGAAAAAAAAAAAAAAACTGACAATATTTGGAAAAATTCCAATAAAGTTAGAAGATTTTTATTTAAAAAGATAAATGGAGGAAGGAGGCAGTAAGATCAATTTACATAGTCTTTAGTCTCTCCCTCTGTCTATAAAAGCTTTGGTGGCCACCAACCCATCTTTTCTTTTTATTTTACCTTTGCTTCCTGTCCAACTTTTGACTTGTCTTGGTGGGTAATAATAAAGGATTTGGATTCAACTCCAGTTATTTTACAAAGCCTTTTGAGTTAAGTGACGAAATCTAAACTATTGCCCATCTATTATTCACAGCTTTTCATTCCATTTGACCCTTTATTTAGGGCAAGATAACTTAATTCTAGCATGCATCCAGGCTTACCAAAACTGACTAATTTGTAAACCTCAGTGAGCCTCATTATTCTCAAATAATATGAGACTGAATGTCAGTTAAGTGACTTGTTTTCTAAGGTGAGCTGCTTACCTCTGGTTTGAAACACCCCTCAAGATCTGCTGTCCTCTCTTCTCTTTCCTGCTCTGTGCTCTAATTATTTTATAAATACTTCATAAAGCATATTGCCTATGCCCCCTGCTGTCCCTTCAGGTGGGATCAGCCAATAAATGGCACAGAAAGAGAGAACATTCTGGATATTTGCGGTCCTCTCTGCCGCCATGCCTTGTCAGGGTGCTCGCTCTGATGCGTTCCTGGAGGCACCACTCCTACTGTGCAAGTTCTTCTCTCCTGTCTCTAATCTTTACTGAGCACAAAACCACCTCTGCCTCGCCCTCTCACCCAGACACGCCCTGCAACGCTAACAGCTTGCTGGTTCTTAGGTCAGTTTCCTGGGAAGTGGACCTTGAAAGGATGTCTCTGTGGAGGAATTTTATTAGGATCTGCACTCTAGAGAAACATCTGCTGAGATGGAAGGACACAGGACTGGAAAGAGATAAAGCTGTCCTCTGATGCAGTGGTAACTATGGCTTTAGCTCTAAAGCTGAGATGGCCCTTAAGAGAAGTTTGACTCTGGTGACACTGAGGACCTGCCAGTGACTGTGGGCTGCTCAGGGGAGAGGCATCACCTTGGATGAGGCAGGCTTCTTTGGCAGAGAACAATTCTTGTGAGCCTTCAGCCCAGCGATCCCCACTGATAATCACCGAGGAGAGAGCCGCGCGGAACCCCGCAGCGTCGACTTCACTCGTCTGCTTTGCTTTTCCAGCTTTCACTGGGTCCTTTAACTTCGCCCAGACCTCCATAAATCATCCCTTCATCACGCTCACTTTGGTTAAACCTTCTGAGGAAGCATCTCTTTTAGCCCAGATTCCTGACTGGTAGATAAAAGTATTGCAAGAGAGATAACATAACTAACATGTATTATTTAACTACAGTGTGTATTATTTATAAGAAGTTAAATTTCTTTAAAAGCTTCTATGAGGCAGTTTTTGATATTCCCATTTCAAATTCTGGTTCGGTTGCTAACCTCCCTCTTACCTCGGGATGTCGGTTGGTTACTTAAAATATCCCTTCTTTGGCGTCTACCTGAGTAAACTACAGACAATGAGAGCACCTGTCCCATCGGATCACAACGGAGATTATACACAATAATCAATGATTAAAAATGGACTTGGTACATGGACTAAAGCATCCAATAAAGATATCTTTCACTATCACCTACAGTTTTTATTCAGTCTTCAAAGAACTATTTTCATTAGATACTTTAATAGGTATTTTCCTGAATTTAGTATTATACATAATTGCTATTGAGTTAAAATTGTTGAAATCCTTCAAAAATCCATTTCGCTGCACTCTTTCAGTGCAGTTCATTTATAGCTTTGAGTCTTTAATTTAAATAAATGTCTGGTTTCCCACATACTTAAAGTTTATTAACTGGTAAAAATTTTTCAGATATATAGTTATTTATAGGTAATTTTACATATTTTATTTCTATACTCTTGATTTTCTCTAGGGGCTGCGGAACATTAAAAACACACAGCAGGACCTAAACTCATGGGGTTGTTCTAATTGTCTTCGTGTTGGTGGGTTTTTATTGTTATTTTTCACCTGATTGATTTGGATCTTGCCTTAAGGTGTTGTTGTCTTTCTTGTTTTTGATTAATTTAAGCCATTTATTTAATAGTTTTTTCCCCAAACAGAAGTGAATAGGGCGGCTCACTGACGCCAATATCTCTTCAAGACTCATATTTAGCAGATCTGGTTTGGCTTTTCCCCGGTGTGCATGTGAAGCGAACTTCGCAAAAGTAAAGTCACATGTCTTTCCCCATGTTTTTTATCCTTTGGCAAGAAAACTAACCTAACATTTTCCTTCTGATTTTAGCAAAGGTGAAAATTATGCTTATATAAATGTAGGAATTGGAAGCAGAAAGGGGACATAATTTTTGATGAAAGAAAATAGAAATGAATCTATTCTTGCCTGTCACTTATTTTTAAGTAGGTTTGAACCGCTCAAAGGTGGAAAATTCTTTGAAGATTATATTTATGCTTTCATTGTTGAAGGCACCCTGATTATTCCATCTTTACTTCTCTTTTTAAAAATATAAATCGGGGGTGATATTTTACTACATTAGTTTGACTATACAGAGGGAAAAAAATCTCAATTATGATTTTTCTCTGGCTAACAACTTTTCTACAGAGAAGAAATATTTTTCATGAATGTGCCGAACAGCTCTCATTAAGCTTAATGGTGACAGAGAGCATTATGCTTAGACACTGGAAAGATAATACAGAGACATTAGTATGAAAATGGATTTTAGGCCCGTAACAAACAACTCAGCGCAGAGGAGTTATAGACAACCTATAAAACCAACGTGAAGACTTCAGAGTAGGTTATAAAGCATTCACAAATGCTGTCAAATGCATGTGCAGATTGAAGGTCATAAATGATCAGATCAACAAAACAGCAGAGAAAACTTTGGGCAAGAAGATGAACCTCTCACTTTATGTGTGGCTTTTTGTAACTACAGAGATACAGATTTTGTTTTCATCATATATATGCCTTATGAATTATTTATTATTCTAATAAAATAACACAATTTTACAATTAAAAAATCAGAGACAATTTCATAGGATTAAGATGTTGCTCTTTAGATTGCATTTGGTTTTCATGAGCATTTTGATTTTGATTTGAATATTAGCTAGCCAACTGGGGCCTGACAAATACTGAAATATATTTAGTTCATCATTTAATGTGGAGTTTATTCAAATTTTGGCCTCTGTGTAAGTATACCTATGAATTAGAACTTTGAACTGAAAGACTGGAAAGCATGGTAAAGTGAAACTTTTTTTTTAACGTGCTGTTGATTTACACCTGTCGGGGACACACATACACACACATAGAAGTTTTTAATCTGAGTGAAGAAGCAACAAGGAATCTTCATGACATTCTGTTGTTTCAGATAATGTAAGACTCAGATAGCCTGCTAAAGAGTGTCCCATAGTGTGTCCAGAATGATACTGCAGTCTCACTGCTGGTGACCCAAGTTTGTATAAAATCATGCCTTCCTTTTCTAATAATACTCAATATGTTGCCATCTTTTGGACAATGTAATTCTTTTCCATCAATTTCTCTATTCTTCTTTAATATATAACTCCTTCTTGTTGTCTGTTTCTTTAGACTTGGCATATAAAATGACAATTTAAAATTTGAGCTATTTTTATTAGTGATTCAGTGGCATTTGTTCAAATGGGGTTAACCAGGGTAGATTAATATTGTGTATGTATCTGCAAACAGGAAGTCATAAAAACATGAATGTATTTTGTATGCTTTCAATATTATGAAATATTTTAATGTTGATGAAGGAATAATAGATCCATCAAGGGCTTTCTCCTGGATCTCAGCCTGTCTGAGAGTCCTGACCTCACACCATTGATCTAGGCTCGTCAGTAAAACAATTAGTAGGAGCCTAAGAATTAAGAGCATTTCATTTAATTATTGTTTACTATGTGTCGACAGGATATCTGGCATAAAAGCAGGTATTATCTGCACTGTAAATGTCTTTCTTCATAAAAAAAAAACTAAGTTATATGTGCTTTAGGTAAAGAGGCTGGATTTACTGTCTGTTACAAGGCATTTCTTACGAAATCTTATAAAATCTCAAGGGATGTTTATAACAGCATTGCTGATAAATTCACCATCAAAACATAGCCAGATTAGCGGATGGGGGTGTAGCTCAGTGATAGACCATATGCTTAGCGTGAGCAAGGTCCTGGGTTCAATTCCCAGTATCCCCATAAAAAATTAAAACATAAAATAAAAATTTAGAAACAACATAGCTTGATCTTTAGAATCCAGGATTAATCTGTCTGCTCTAGAATCATTTGCCTCAATTTGTCTGATTCTACAGCTTACACCAAGGTCTCCTCTATTTCTCAATACCCACCGAATGAAAGGCCGTTGAACTCATGGAAATGTTTACTTGTGGGGCTGTCAGTGTAGAGCAGGAGCTGGAAAACTACAGCTGCATATGCTAAATCTTCTCCATGACCTGTTTCTGTGAATCAGATTTTATCAGAACACAGTGACATCCATCAATTTTCCTTTTGTCTCTGCTTTCACATTACCACGGTAGTGGTGAGTAGATACAACAGAGAACATATAACCCTCAGAACCAAAAGTATTTTGGCGTGGCTTTTTATGGGAAAAGTTTGCTGATCCCTCTTGTGGAGGATTACCTCTTTCAGTTTGAGGAAGCAAACTTTAACCAGTCAACGCTAAAAGACACACACACACACACACACACACACACACAGGCACACAGACACACACACTTTAATGTCTGATCCAACCTTGCTGTATCTGGAAGAGCCACAGTATTTCTGGAAAGCCTGAAAGATTGGTGCAGCATGGAAAATCTCAAGGACAGATTTGTTTTAGAAAGATGAGAAGTCTGACCAACCTAATTCTACTCACAAAGAGAATGTGGTTTTAAAGCTCCTCTAATTCAAATGTCCTGTGTAAATATGGAAACTTTGAACTACTTTTCTTTGTTCTCACCCTGCTTTTTGTTAATCTATTATATCCGTTTTCGTTATCCATTTTCATTTCCATATCTATTGATAGTGGCATGTATCTTTACTTGCTGATTTTTTTAATTCAAAAACTTTCTCCTTCTTGCTTTATATATTTATAAAATAATGAGAGTCTGTAGCATGCCTCGTTTAATAAAATAGATACAGTTTCTGGCTGTAAATCTCCTTGTCATCTCAAAGAACAGGACAGCAGGCACCTGAGGGCAAACAGAGCCCAGAAGTGGTACAAGGTGTTGTGTGTGATGTGACAGAGGATGGCTACGCCCAAACCCTCTTAAACATCTGCTACAGCGAGAATGACCATTAATCTTTCATGTCCTCTCTCCCCTACTCATTCTCTACCCTTTAGGGCAGTGATCATCTTTGGGGACTCACATTTCTGAGTTTTCACAGAGAAGCAAATTACTTTGCACAGATCTTATAGGCAGGCAGTCCATCAATATTGATTGAGTATATGCTGTGCACAGAATAAAATTCTAGAAGCTTGGGAGTACTTAACAAATCCTGAATTTGCTGCTCCTACCCTGGAGGAGATTACAATCTAAATGATGCTTTAGGGGGAGGAAATCTCATTTGGGAAAAAAAAAAATTGATAGCTTTGTTTTCGTAAGCTGCTTAATTGGTTTGCAGGCACTCAGGCTCTATTACATCAGAATTCAAAAATTCTAAATTGACAGACTCAGTTTAGAAAAAGAAAACCTTATCAAGGAAGAGCCTATGTTCTTTAGAAGACCTGTTTCCTGTTGTTGTTAACCTGGAATCCCATACATTGATAATGGCAAGGATAGTAGGTTTAAGCTCTTTTGGCGACTACTGTTAAACTTTCAGAGCGCTTGATGAAAGAAATGGCACATTCATGCCTCGTATTTCTGGTCCAGAAGAGTTTGAAGTGTTAACGGATGCTAGTGTGCTATACTAAGTGTAATTGAAGCATAGAAGGCAGAGACGTTTGAAAGAGTCTCTTAAAATAATCTATAGTTCCTCCCAGGCTTTTCTAAATTGAAAACAATATGGTTACCACTACATATTTGCCACTGAGTGTTGAGGGCTTATCTCTCAGAAAATGAGATAGCAGTTTGATGCTCATAAATCAAGAGGCATCTACTGAAAAAAATATGATATCATTGTGAGGAAGCTTAAAAATACAGAGTATTCCATCTGGAATTGTTGTGACTCACACATTATCTTGGCATTCCAATTATGCATTTTAATGGGACTAATTTGATCCCTCAGGGCATTTGTTGGGTCCCTTGAAGGTGACCTCTGCTTGGCTGTTTCCCCTGTGGTCCACTCCGCACACTCACTCTCACTCTTGCTGTCCCTTCCCTTTTGTAGGCAGTTATTTGGGCCAGAACTTACTTCTGCTTGCATGACCCTCACTGGTCACATATGGCTTATAGAAAACAGTGACCATTAAAATATTCCAGCATGAGCGGGAGTTTTAGTTTTTTTCCCAACATAGCTCTTTATTGTTTCTCTTGCCTTACTCTTGATGATTTTCTCCCTTTCAGGCATGAATCAGGCACCAGGGAAAGAACCGTCAAATGCAGGGAGCACATACACTGTTCGTCATGTGGTTCATCTGAGGCTCCTTCACCTTCTTCACAGCTTGGATAAACACAGCTCCCACACCCCTTGGTGGTGGGGAAATGAAGGAGTTCAGAGAATACTCTTCATAAATAAATAACCAAACAAACAATAAGCAACATTTATTGTAGTTCTGTGCCTTCTTCAAAAATTTAATTCCCTTAGCATTCGGTTTCACATGTATATATGGATTGTTTAGTGTAACCAGAGAATGTAGTTATTCAAGTTAAACTGAAGGCTTGGTTTCGTGGGCATGTGACCTGTGCAACCAAATGATGCCTCATGCTCAGATGGGTTCCAGCCTTAGCTCAATGCTCTGCTATTTCCTTCTTGAAATTCTTAGTAACTTTATCTTGAACTTGTGTTCTGTAAGTGAAGCCCAAAGGGGCAAGAGACGTGAAATTTGCACATCCACAGTTCCCAGCTTTCCCATTACTTACAGCGTTCAAGCTTCCCCAAACCCTCAGAACAATGATGAACCAAAGGTGCATGGGAGTACAGAGAGACCCAAAACCCGTGTAAGGAAAGGCTGTTACATATGTGACTAAGAAGGCAGGGACACTGAAAGCCTGGAGAAGCCACTTGAACTAGAACGTGCTTTGAACACAGAAGGAAGGCAGTGATGGTCTAAGCAGCACAAATGACCGAGAAACCCAATCATATCATTTCTGTCTCATGCTACTTTGTCTATTCGTCAACCACTTGCACTGAACTAGGTGGCTTGTAAACAATATAAATTTATTTCTCACAGTTCTGGAGGTTGGGAAGTTCAAGATCAAGGAGCTTTACAGATTTGGTGTCTGGTGAAGACTGGCTTCTTAGCTTATAGACGGCCACCCTTTCTCTGTGTCCTCACATGGTGAGAAAGGCAAGGGAGCTTTCCTGGGTCTCTTTTTTACTGATCCCATTCACGACAGATCACTCTGATGACCTAATCACCTCCCAAAGCCCCACCTCCAAACACCATCAAATTGGTGATTAAGTTTCAACATATGAACTTAGAGGGGAAACAAGCATTCAGTCCATCTTCACAAAAATATTCATTAAAATGCCTTTTTTCTTTGCTAACCTCCTTGCCAATATTGGGTGTTATCCATTTTTAATTGCCAAGATGATAGGAAGAACATTTCCTTAACTTTATCTTAATTTGCATTCATTTAATTACCAGTGAAGATGAACATGTTTTATATGTACATCTATTTATATTTTCTCCTTGTTGAATTGCCTTTTCATAACCTTTGCCCATTTTTAAATATTAAGACATTTATATTTTTCTAATGGCTTTCCAAGAGCTCTTGGAGCTCTAAGTCTTTGTCAGTTTTAAAAGATATAAATGCAAATTTCTAACTTGTCTTTTGGTATTAAATGCTTATGTTATATTTTTTAAAACTTTTAAAAAATTTATATTAAATTTTAAAATATTGATTTAAATTTTCTGTATTAGTTTTACAGTTTAAAAACTATTGGCTAGGCCCCAAGATATTACAAATCACAAATATTTTTTTCTCATCCTCTTTACTTTTAGGTGTTTAATTCATTTAGATTTCTACCTGATGTTTGACATCCTTTTTTTCTGTAATATAGCTCGGTATCTTCATTTTAGCTAAAGATAGTGCTTGTTATGAAACAAGCATTGTATAAGAGATTTTGATAGATTATTTCACTTAATCTTTATAATAACCCTCTCATATATTATATCTCTCTATATAGTATATATAAAATATTAGCATTTTACAAATGAATATAATGAAATGTACATAAGTGTCAAAGTATATTCCCGGATTGCTTCATTACTATTATCTGGGAAATGCAGATTTTTGACCCAAAGCTAAGACCTCCTGAATCAGAAACTTTGGGGGTGGGAAGCAGCAATCGGTATTTTAACTCACCCCCTCGATGACTCAGATGCACACTCACTCAGTCTTTGAGGACCCCTGGCCTATGTTTTTGGCCAAAGGATGCTGCTAATAAGTGGAGCTTCGATTTGGGTTCTTGCGGTCTAGCTGACAGAGCATGTGCATTTCACACCACCGACCCCTTATTCAAGCACCACTCTGTATTTAATGCAGCATCCTGTGTACTTCGACTCTGTAGTCAGGGTGGATTTGAAACACCAACCCCCACATTGTTCTCTCTCATGCTTAAGTCCTGTCATCTCAGGTCACAAGTTCAAGGACAACTCTTTCTTATTAACAGAGAATTCTGCTTTCACCCGGAGTGAGTCATTGATCCATGCATAAGTGACATGACATTATATTTATTTTTCTCTGTCTGACTTACTTCACTTAGTATGATAATCTCTAGGTCTGTCTGTGTTGCTGCAAATGACATTATTTCACTCTTTTTCATGGCTGAGTAGTATTTCATTGCATATATATACCACAATTTCTTTATTCTATCATCTGTGGATGGACATTTAGGTTGCTTCCATGTCTTGGCTATTGTAGTAAACAGTGCCACTATGCACATTGGGGTGCATGTATCTTTTTGAATTGGTGTTTTCTCTGGATGTATGTCTAATAAGTTCATCTTAACATGATTATATCAGCAAAGATTCTATTTCTTAATAAGGCCACATTTACAGGTACTGGAGGAAACAATTCAACCCATAATAAGTTATAAACCAAGGCAAGTAAAATTCACTTCCTTTAAATATTCTACAAATTGAATTACCCACTTAAGTTTTGTCCTACACTATACTATTTCTTATTCTGAACAAGCTGACATTTATTTTAGGATAAGACTTTATCCCTTGCAGTGGAGGAAAAGGAGACAAGGAGAGAGAAATATTGCATTACTGGTAGCTGTATTTTCTGCCACTATTGTGCTGGGAACAGATTCAACCATAGTATGAATTCTAACTCTTAAAAAATAAAAGAACTAATTTGTATTTCACTGAAGAAACTGGGAGGTAACCACGGAGAACTATATGTCAATATACAAATATTTTAGCATAAGTAAAAATCATAAATCGTAGTAGGAACTCCTATAGCTCGAACAATTTCTTGAACATTTCCTTAAATGACAAAAATAAATATATTTATAAACAAAACCAAAAGGCATACTTATTTTATAACATTTAGATATATATTAACTGAAAAAAATTCTGAATTTTTTATTACCATTAATTCAATTTAATTTTGTCCCAGGATTTTAAATTAACTGGGAATCTGAAAAAAAACGTTTAAACCGGTATAGTAGAGACTATAATCACTGTTGATATTTTAAAAAGCTATCTAAAATTATAATTTAATGTATTTTAACAATATACATGTTCTACAATCTTAAAATATTAAAGGGGGACTACTATTACTTTATATAATCTGTATAACAATATAAGAAATTTAGAAGTTTGATATTATGCAATATTTTATGAGAAACAAGTCCGGGATACATGCATGCTTCTATTACGATTCAAATACATAAAATCAGAGAAAAAGACAAATGGTTTTTTGAACCAAAGTTATAAAACAGGTCTGAATTTACTAAAGATATACCTTGTAAACCTGAATTCTTATATAAAATAGTTCTGAAGTAGCCAATGTTGAGAGAAGTTTGTTTTCTTCTTTGTTTAAGACTAGCACATTTAAATTATGAGTACTCATTTTCATCCTTCCCCGTCCCTGGAAATCTTATGCAAATTTTTGTTGATTGTTGCCTTATTCATATCGATAAAAAAGAAACAGAGCTCTTTTAATTTTAGAGAAATTATATTTTGTGTATACTTATTTGGTAGAGAAATATTTTAAACTCTTACACAAGGGGTGCAAACTTTCCTCAATTACAGATACTGAGACACAGAGAACTTGCAGCTTCCAGTCAGCAACTTAACCAGAGTCACATCTAAAAAGAACATGAAAGCTCACTGATCCAGATCACAAAGATGTTTCTCCTTTCCAGTGAGTGTGAAATATTGCAATTGATTAAAACTCAGTGTGGACAAATAGCAAAACAAGGAAAAAGAAGACTAACAAAAAACATTATTTCATTCTAACCCTAGAAAGATCCCATCATCCCAACAGAGACAACGAAATGGTCAGACTATAAATCTGATGCTCTGCCACCACTGTTCTCTATGGGGAATGATTTCTTAGGATTAACCAATCAGTATGAGAACAAGAACCAACTTTGCCAAGAACCAGAAGCAAAAATGAAACCAGAGAGAGAGAGAGGGAAATTCAATAAATGTAAAGTTCTATTGCAACTTGGGAATTAATCCAAAGCCCAAAGGGGGATAAAAGTGTACCCGAGATCTTTCATCTTTCACATCATAAGGTCTATTTCTTTAGCGATTAAGCTTAATTGCCTCCAGCAAGAGAATCTACTTGAACATTTTGTTGGAAACTTGAAAACTGTCAAGGTATAACTTTCAATGTCAAAATCATGCCTCTCATACAAATACACAGTGAGCACATATCAAAGATGTATTTGACTCATTAATGAGGGAGCCAGTAGGATGGTAAGGTTGATTCAGAGCATTTAAGACACACAACTTTTTATAGTTAGCTGGCAAAGACATGCTGAAATAAATTTGCTAGTTAGAAACAAAATTGCTTAATGTTCTATATTTCCAATAAAATTGTACATTCCGTGGTTATTTTTTCTATCAGAGAGAAATCATTTGCTTTTCTATTAGATAACAATATACAGGTGAACAGTAACCTTAGCAAATTCTGAGCATAAATCGGTAGTAAGTAATAAGTCAATAAAGGTGTATTTTCCTGGAGAATTAAACAGTCCTGGGTGAGCCTGTCATACGATGCTCAGATATGACATTAAAGACACAGCCATTTTCTGCCTTATTTCCTTATTTGGATTATTTTTCTTAACAGATCTTTGAGAGTTACTGTAGGAACAGATTTGGCAGCTTTTCTTTAATTGAAATGAGATAAATAAATCAAATTTAGGCTTTTTCTGTAAGAACAAATACATCTTAGAGCCTTGGATATTGATAAAAGGATTATATTACAGTGTAACTGTTTATTACTCAGGATTTATAGGATTTTACACTTTTGTTTGAGCACTTCATTTTTCTTTCACGGTTTTACATATTGCCTCGCGATTTATTGTGAATTTAGGTGTTACTCCATGGTAATGAAAATAATATTTAAAATGACAGGAATATTAAGAAAGTCAATATATATCTTTAGCTTCTGAAAATAAATATGACAACACGGAGGGTATATTTTCAAATTCTAAACTGATTTTTGTAGCAGTATTCACATGAGTTTTGTTTTTTGAGCCTTAATTGTGAATATATAACTTTTTAAAGAATAATTTAGATCAGTGCAATGCAAACAGCAATAATAAAAACTTTTAATTTATGCTTTCTGTGAACAGAATAGGTGCTGGAATTCTTACAGGGTTTAGGTACAGGAATTCCTCACCTTTTTGCAACCATATTTAGAAGCAGGTTTACAGGAGAATTGATCTTGGAGGAGGAGCCGAAAGCAAACCAGAGCCTGTGCTCTTAATATGCCCAGTTCCTGAGTCTCTCTGAGATATTTTCCATTTCATCTGCAGGTGGTTTTCAGGCAAATGTCCAAATTTTAAGTGTTCTGAGTCATTAACTCCTAGAGGGAATAAATGTCATATCTTTTATTTATATCTAGTGGCTATCCCATCATGTGTTTCTAGTACTGCTCATAGAACTTTCCATTTGGAGAATTAATCCATGCCAAACCATCAGATTTAATCTTCTTTTTTTTAAACCGAAAATATTTGACCATGATCCAATCATCAAATAATCTAAGCTCTGAAATAAGCAATTTATTATTCCCATTTTATTGGTAAGAAAATCAAAGCTTATAGTGATTAAATAAATTGCCCAATATCACTAAGCTTGTGCGTTGGATAAAGATCTGCTCAGGATCTTTCCCCTTCCTTACAATTTGCAGTGCTATTTCACTGACCTAACCTACTAACATCTGGACCACTGCAGATCCTCTGGGAGGTTTTGTTTCTACTATTCCTCCTGTAGCCTACCCTACAATAATAGCCAGAGTGTTTTGTTTTTTTTTTAATTCTAACAGTATCTAGTTGTATTTGAAATATATTTCAAACTCTCTACCATGGCCTACAAGGCAATCCCTGATGTGGTTTTTGCCCACCTAATGGTTCCATCTCTTTTCTCTCTTCCCTCAAAACTCATCCCTCCTCAGCTTTCCCTTTATAGGCCTTTCCTTACTTCACACCTGCCCTTTGACATCCAAATTTGGTGTTCCTTTTGAAATCGCCTCCCCCCAAGATCTTTCCATGGTGGGCTTTTTCCAATTTCTCATCATCTGCTCAAATGGCTCCCTTGACCAAACTATCTAACATAGCCCTCAACCTTCATCCATCTCCATCCAATTAATTTACTTTAGTTTCTTCAAATGGGGCATTGCTTATTAACTCAATGATATTTTTTCATTACTGTAGTGACTAGGATTTTTCTAGACATTGAAGATACGGCAGTAAATAAAATAGACAAAAATTCCTGTCTGCATAAAATATACATTCCAGTTGAGGGAGGTAGGGAATAAACAAATAGATAAGTAAAATCAATGATATGTCAGTGGTGATAAGTGTTATACAGAAAAAAATAAAGCAAAAAAAAAAAAAAACAGAAAAACAAAAACAAAGAAGGTCATTGGACAATAGGAAAAATGTTGCAATTTTAATAGATGTTTAATAACAGCCCCTCTGAGAAGAGGGGATTTGAGCCAAGACCTGAATAAGCTGAGAAAGTGAGCTATGCTTCTATCTGCAGGAAGAAAATTCCAGGTGCAGGCATTTGACATTGATGTGCCTGAAATGTACATACTATTTAGTCTTTCCCCTACATTAGAATCCAGTTCCATGAAGTAGGGGACCTTTCTGGTGCTGTTTCCTTAGGGCCTAGAGTAGTGCCTGCCACATTACATACACTTTAATATTAAACCATCTTCTTCTGTTTGCTCCCAGTCTGCTTTTCAGTGATGAAATAATTTTGGATTATATTTTTGATACATAGCATATAGGATTACTGTCATCAGGGGAATGGCGCCTGAATTCTTTTGCTGCTCTGACGTCTTACACATGCATTCTTATTACACTTCAGGACTCATGTATCTTACACTCGAATGCTTTCAAATTTCTCTGCCACTTTTCTAACCACTTGTATAGGCTCATAAAATCTTCCTAGTTTATAGTCATTAACTTGATACTTCACTACCTGCCCAGAAGTTTAGTGTTATTTTCAAAATTATGAATCTTATTATACTATGTATTTCCTTTTGGTGCCATTTATACAGCTGTTAGATGTGACTGGTCACAACAAAATATCTTCAGCCTGAGGCACATATATTCCTCACATATTCTTACCCTTTATCTTTAGTTTCCATACTTCATCCACGGAAAAGTGGAACTTCTAGACCTCTTAATTTTTTCTAACATTACTCTTTGTATGGAACTTTGGCAAAAGTACAATTTAGTCAGTTTATTTCATTCCCTTTCACTCTCCAGCCCCTAATTTGATGATGCCAGTCACAATATTTCCTCACAGTCTCTCCTCTTTTTCTGTTTTCATTTTGATTATTCTTACACAAGTATTAGGAACCCAACTGGACTGGAATTCCAATTAGATCAAAATAAAGATTTTTCAGTCCATAGATATTTCTGCATTTGTGTGGTTAAACCTTAATCCTCCACTGATTGTAGAGAAATCCAAACATCATGAAGAGTGCAAAGAACTCTAGATAATTCTGTTGGATTTCTCTTCCTCTCCTTTTTTAAAATCTTTATAAGGGCGTTTCCTACACACCAATAGTTTTCTTTTTTGCTTTCTCTGTAAAGGTAGTGATACCTTAAATTAGGAAGCTATTTGCATTTGCTGGATCTCAATATACCTCGGTTACAAAAAAGTCAGACAACTCAATTCTGAGTATTTACATAAAGCTGGCAAGAAGACAGATTCCCCATGTTTGCACTGGGGGAGGGACTCTGCCTTGCTTGCAGAGATGTGGTGGAGCTACCGCAAGGAGCTGGCAGAGCATGTGTTCTGCAGGGTGTCTTTAAGTTACCTGTGGTGCAGGCAGCCTGGCTCACCCTCCCAGCCTCGTGTGCACATCTTACAGATGCTGCTTCACATGTTTCCTGGAGTCCTCGGGAGCGTTTGAAATTCAGAGGCTTGGCAAGGCATGCTCATCTGATGCTTTCTTATTTAATCTTGCCGAAAGGGGTGATTCTCTGAAAGTATGAAAATACCTTACCAAGCTACATCAACAGATGTATAGTAACTGAAACTCATTTAAAATACCTAAGGGGATTCATTCTCCTGACGTACATTTAACTCCCATTATGATTAATGGAAGCATTACTTGATTTACTACATGTTCCTGACTTTAGATGGCTGATGTCTGTAGAAGGAAGAACCATCCACAAAATTATGAGCTTTATTCGTCTTTCTTCTATTGCAGAAAATAATGCCTTAGCTTAAGTTTAACTCCATGGCTTGATTATAAATATCAGTATATCCACTCATATTGACAGAATCTCAGGTTTTGCAACAAAAATTAAAAAAAAACAACAAAAAACCTAACCTAATTGGAAAATTTCAATGCAAAATTATTCACTGTCAAGCACTAATGACTGCAATAAAGGTAGAAATTTTTAGCTAAAACAAACAAATGATTAGACTCAGCCATGCAATTAATGACTTGACTAATTTGTCTTCCCTCCCTTCTGCATGAACTTCCGTATGAACTTTAGCAGGAGCTAATTCCTTATGTGAATAACATACATCATCATCATCTAGCATCTATTGTCAAATAACATGTATAAATTGTCCAGGCACCACGAGCTGGCTTGGTAAATATTAATGATCACAATGACGGTATCATGAGACCATAGACTGATGTTTTACAAAATTTACATAGTTTTAAGTAGCAAACTAGAGTTCTATACTTTATCAGTTCTATTCCCTCTGTTAGTTGGACTACCCTGGTCTATTTATAAGGACAAATTTAATTAAAGGCTCAAAGTGAAGTTTAGGCCTTATTTAATTTTCAAGGTTTTAATTAAATTATTATTTTCCATTCTGTGGTCCAGATAAAATACTCTACAAATCCCCTTTTTTTTTTTTCACATGAGGGTTTTTTTTTTTTTTTTTCCTACAATCTTACCAGAAAGCCTCTATTTGAGAGATGGGTTAAAGAGTGTAGAACTGGAGTTCTCCCTGTATCATCCTGATTTAGTATTCACATTTAGTCTTGTGACTAGATGTGAATCAATAATGATTGTTTCAAAATATTGTACTGTAATAATGAATTGCTTTTTTTGCCCAGTTCTTGATAATGGTGATTGAGTAAATCTGGAATGAAGTCACAATTCTGTTTTTCATTTTTTTTATTGACAATACAGGCAATTCCTTTGCCATCAGTTTCACTTATTTACTCATCCAGTAAATATTTTTTGAGCATCTACTCTATCCTAGGCACCAACCTTGGTGCTGTAGATAGTGAATTAAATGACAAAAAATCCTGGCCTTTTGGAGCTTACATTCTAGAGACATTAATTCAAAACATCGAATTGTTTTGATGGATCTGGCATGATCATCAAGAATGGTTGTGCAGATTTTATGCTGCACAGCTAAAGGGAGGAAATAAATATTGTGTCATGGTCTACATGATGAGTAGTTTCTGGAGTTGTGCGTACATGGTTATATTCAGTGAAACTGACTTGGTTTTAATCCTACATTATATAAATAGCAGACAGAAAGCTCAAAGGCCTCATGACCTTCTGCTGCAAGATAGCGATACCATAATGAATCCAAAATTGAAAATATATTTTCTATAGGTATATATATAAGGAATTTATGGTAATTTATCCTTGGTTACCCTTCGGATGTCTCAGAAGTACTCAAAGGACTTGTTTTACCCAGTCTCCTTTCCTAATAGCTTCATGGTCAAAATGAAACAGAAGAAGGCATACAGAATAGAAATGGGAACACTCTATAATCTGTGCTAAATACTTAAATGTAGGTGCTACTGTCATTTTCTTAAATTGACATCAGCTGACAATCACAAAGTCTTTCTGGTAGGTATTGATTCACACACATTCAAAATTTGATTGGTAGTCTATAGAGAATTTACAAGGATAAATGCTTGACTAAGCTCACATTTTTAAAAACTGCAGCTGGGCACTAGTCAAGGATATAAGAATTGAGTCAATTTACCATGTAATTCAGAAAGTGTATTCACTTGGAAAAGACATTTTTCAATATGTATTTTTCTCTGTCTCTTGGAAAGACTCATAGACTTCTGTTTGAATGTTTCTTCTTTTTTCTTAGCCTGTTAACGTTAATAATTTCTGTCTTTACTGGAGTTGTCTTAACGACACATCATTTGGAAGGAAGAGAAACCTGTGCAAGCTTGCTCCAATTGAAAAGTATATTTTTTAAGACAGAAATGCTACAGAAATTAAAACTGAGCTCATTCAGAGGTGGGAACTTATCAGGTAGCTACTGTGAGTCTGGAGTCTAATGGATTCTACCTCATTTTCCCTGGACATTGCTGTTCCAATCTCCTCTAGCTGAGAGGATGCTTTTGCTTGAGACAGCTTGTTCAGACCTCATCGCACCACGTCTCTGGCTCCTGACCATATTTTACAAGATCTTACTGGTGCAGCATCTAAATGTCTGGCGCTCTGTGCTCTAGACGCAAATTTTCTGGAAAGAGAACATGATCAATTCTTTTGAGACAACGATTACATTCCAGCCCTAACTGATTAACTGTGGTCGTGAGAACCAAAATATGTGTTACAACCACAGTCATCTAAGTCCATCATTTTTGTCAGCATTAAGAGTTTGAAGCTATTCCAAAGAAATGGGTCTGATATTGGCAAGAACACTTGGGTTGGAAATTTTCATGTGTACTAGGAGGCTGGCTGCATCAATGCTCTTGTCCTCTGGCTCTGGTTTTCCACTGGGTTCAAGTAATACATTGATTCACCAGGCAACTGAGGACAAGGGAAGAGTGAGATTTGATTTTTTATTCTGTTTGATTTTTCCTTGTGAAGTCAACTTGGGTTGAAGGTTTTGAGACAAAAGCAAATTTCTTCTGTATAGCACAGGGAACTATATTCAATATCTTGTAATAACCTTTAATGGAAAAGAATATGAAAACCAATATTTGTATATATGTGCATGACTGGGACATTATGTTGTATACCAGAAATTGACATATTGTAACTTACTATACTTCAATTAAATAAAAGAAAGAAACTTAATTTCAAACAATAACAGCATAAGAAAATATAAGTAACAATTCGTGACTATTTTGAAATTTGGATGGGAAAGGAAGAATGGAGAGAGGTAGCTTGAGTGAGTCTTAGGGTTGAGGTTGATTCTTTTCCCCTCTTTGCTTAAAAAATGAACAGTATGGCTAGATGTATATTTATTTGGAAGAGGGGGATCTGATAGAGAAGAAATAGGACATAATTCATAAAGCGAAATCACTGAGAAAGGAATTGACAATGCATTTTGCACCTGGCTGAAGGAATCAGACTTGGATCGAAAAAGAAATGCTTCTCAAGTGACTACAGAGAGGCAGTCAAACTAGGATGATATTAATTTAACTCTGAATTGAATTGAAATATTTATTGTATTGAGTGAGGCTTTCCAGTTTTTAAAGAATTTTAGTGAATTTGAAAGTGTTTATTTTTATGAGTAAATTTTTATGAGTAAAATTTTTTTTACAAGTGACTGCTACTCAGATAGACTCTAGTTTAGGAAGAGTTAGCAGAAATGTGAACCTGTTTCATTTGACCTATCATCCTAAATTGTCCACTGTTGAGTTAGAGGTAATTCTGAGCACATGTGAAGAAGCAAAGGGACAGACCAAACAAAATTCTACTTTGTGGAAATCTGAAGATTCACATGGGGGGTAATTTATTTTAAGAGAATGAGCTAAACAAAATGAATTTGATCTAATAAAAAAGCCTAGGGTATGAGTTCTTAATAAAACATGATGACTTTCACTTGTCTTTGTCTACAGTTTTCTGGGTCCATGCCTGCATCTCAAAGAGGAAAAGGGCTGGGGGTGCCCTTTCAGTGGGTGCTGTGACACCTCGACACCCAAGCGGCACCGTGGCGTGCTCCTTAATATCACATGACCATAGTCAGAAATATATGTTCCTTTTGATTTTTCTGAAAATCAGTTGGAAATTTCACAGCTTTGAGTCATCAGGAGAGAATTTCTGAAACCTACTGAACCTGGAAACTTCAACAAAGGAGGTGGAGCATTGTGGAAATCTGCATTCCCTGATAGGGAAACAGTGGAGCACCAGGTGTGCAGGGGGCGCTAGATAATGCCTTCAGCGACCTCCGATGCCCTGCAAAACAAAGGGAGAATCTACGGCAACACAGAATAAGAGCAGCGCCTGGCAGAGCAGCACAAACACCGAGCTCATTGAGCATGTATGGGACATCCCCTCCAGAGAGCTCAGACATAATTCACAGGAGACCTTGTAGGGGGCTGAAGGAGCAGCACGTAAAAGTAATGAGTCAGAGAACAACAACAACAGAAATAGGATATTTTAGTAATTTCAGTATTTAGAAATTTTAGTAATTTCAGGACTCTAGCATATCATTCATTCATATTAAAGTACTTCATGTTTGGAATGCCATAATATATTTCAGTAAGTGGTGTATTTAATGCACAAGAGTGAATCAAGCACTGAGGTGGTCTTCTAATTATGAACCACCAAAAACTCTCAAAGGTGTCAAGTATAAGTAGATAAGCTTATGATTTTCATTATATACACGTGGACGTTATCATTTTCAAGTATATCTCTGAATTAACAAAGCCATCACCAGCAAGGTTAAATGGTGCTTTTTCTTTACCATTCCTTGAAATGCACATTTTGCATGCATACACATAAGTACATGTGTGCATTGTTGCATTCCACATAAATTATTTTACATCCAGTAACACAGATAATACATAATTAGTATTGGAAAGGCTTTAAATCAATATGAGAAGTTAGAATTTTAAGAAGGTTAAAAAAAAACCCTATTAATTCTAAATTTCCTTCTGTAGGTTTGTTGGGAAAGAATCTTAATATCCATAATCAATGTAGCTTATTAAAACTCTACCAAATCTATCACTATCTCTACCTCTATGCTTTTTGCTATTTTAAAAAAAAATTCTACTACCCACTTGTTCAAGAACTGAGTCAGCTTTGTCCTAATATGGTCCTACTCAGTGCAGAGACAGAATGAGAGAGGGTACAAGCTGGTGCAGGTCTCATGGGACTCTCTAAAGCTAATAATAATGGCTTTAATGAGCCATTCCTGTGCTGCGTGCACCGCAGTCCCAGACTCTGCAGTGTGGTGAAAGGAGCTGGTGAGAATATGGACTCCCAGAGGAAAAGCTAAGATTAGGTAGTTAGTGGAGAGCAAAGGAAAATTCTCTCTAGTGGAGCACGAGATTAAGTTGTTGAGACAGGTACTGCAGCATCTGTCCACGTACGTGCTTGTGATGGCGGACTGTCCCAAAGACCAGAAGTTCAGGCGGGATCAGAACCCCAAAGTGCCCAAGCTCCTTGACCTCCTCCACCTCCTTAATGGTATGACGTTGCCAAGCTGTGGCATTCCCTAATACTTCAGTGAGTCCTGCAAACCCCTGTTCTTCAAGCAATAGTCTTTTAAGAGCCACAGGAATATTCTAATATTCTCCACCCTTAGCTCACGTGGGAAAAGTCTGCCAAAAATAAGGAGCTGAAAACATAATGAAAGTGAGGACAAGAAAAGATAATTATCTGAATTTAAAATTTTTAGAATTTTAGTATGATCAAAAAGTTTTTGAATAAGTTACATATTTTGAGTTACTTGTGAGTCTGTGTATATATTTGCATTTTTAAACTAATTGTGGGACTGAAGAGGTCTTGGTTCATTTACTCATTTTCCTTTATTTTATCAACTAGGAAGATTTTTTTATGAATTAAAAAAAAATTTTGCTTTAATAAAGTATTTGCATGGATGGTGGAATCACTCCTTAAATACTGTGAACTTCAGTCTGGTTCAGTCACATCATTCTCACTGTCACCAAGATTCTGGATCTGTTTCTCTGTGATTTACTATGCTTTGCTTAATATCAGTTTCATTCATAACTGGATTTCTCATGATCACAAAAATAATTGCAGCATTTCCAAATCAACACACCTGAAAGGAAGAACACTTCTCTTTGTCCAAGAAAACCAAGCTAAAGTTCTGACGTAGAACCTCACTTTCAGTTATGGGGTCATCTCTGATTCCCCATCATGGCTCCTCAAGGTAGAAGGTGGATGCTGAGGAGGAAATCAGAAATGGAGGAAACCAGAAATGCCCCGTTTGTTTGATTGGCTCTTCCTATAAACCATACCTCGTTCTTAAAAAGTATTTACCTTGTGAACTTTACCTTCAATATGAAACATCTACATTAACTGGCCAAACCAGGGGATAATTCCATTACTCTGGGCTCTTTTTCTCCATGCAGTAAGCAACTGTGCTAACCTTCCAGCAATATATTTGATAAATATTTTGCTCTTGAAAAAAATTTATCTAAAATATTCAGCCTTTGCAAAGTGACATCGCTATCCAGCTCTCAAATCTGAAATCATAATACATGCCTATCAGAATCATTACCTTCACTTATTTGACATTCCTGTTGCCTTGTAATCTTACATCAATCTGTCATGGTGTTTCTTAAGAAAGTCCTGATAATTAAAATGCATACTAGAATTAAAAATTTAAAAATAAACAACTAAGAGAGGCAGGAACTTACTCTGTTTAAACTTTTTTTTCCTGATTCTCAGTAATCTTACTGGATGTTTTCTTTAACCTCTAAAACGAAGGTTATTTTTAAATTTCTCTCCATGTTTTAATTTGAGAACACATTATTGCAGGATTTTATTTATTTCCACAAAATGTCCACTTTTGTGCCCTGCACTTTCTCCTAGCATTAATTCTGCTGTTGTGAAGATACTGACCGAATTTTATCAATGACCCAAAACCGGGCAGGTTAAAATTTAAGTAGTGATGATGTGGTGTTAATGGACCTTGTGAATATTTATTATTGAAAGATCCAAGGTGGCTTGGCCGCATGAAATATATTGTTCCTTTGTTACTCTGCACCATCTGGAGGGTTCACATTTGCATTTTAACCTAATCAAATATCAAATATTAATACAATCAGGAGGGATCTAAATATTTTGAGAGTACTGTGACTTTTTAAATTATAAATATGAATAACAGACTTGGCTAAGTCACAAAACTTAAATATAATCATAGCTTTGGGCTTTTTCTGGTTTCTATAAAAACCCTTCCCTTGTGCCTGTCCTGAGTGTAATTAATACATGTTTCTAATCACAAATGTGCATAAAACAGTGAAGAAAAATAGTCCCAGGTTACCTGATTTTATTAAAATCATTGTCCTCTTTTTACTGAAAAGTGGAATCACTGAATTTGATTCAAAATGTTCTTCTTAATTAGTATTTTTGAATTAAATATCTAATGGGGTATAAACAACTAAGGCCATGGCCAGCTATTCTTGATTTGTATTGGATGCATTAATGTGGTTGGTATGGATGTAATCTTATTGTTTATCATTTAAAATATTGATATCAGCTTATATGAGAGAACTATCCTACAGGAATATTTCCTTCTGACATTGGAGGTGCTGTATATAGCATGGTACCTTATATTCAATCATAACATTACAATTTTTGACAGAATATATATTAAAGAAATTGGCAAACTGCATGTGCTGTCTAGGAGTCCTGAAGTCTATTGCAGTGAACTATTCCTTGAAGACTGGTTTGGATCACCACCTGATCCAATGTAAAGTCCACCTACTCACTGAGGACACATCCAGGAAGCAATGACACATAATACAAAGATTAGGGCCACACTGCTACGGTAAAGGAATAAAGTAAATGTGGAAGCGTATTTTAGTATAGGATAAAGAAATTATATTGATTTTTTTCTTTTAATTTCATGGTTTTGCCTTTGGTAACCAGGGTAAATATATCAAGGAAAAATATCTCAGCGTATTGACCAGATACAGTTTGAATGGGACATGACATGTTGATTAACCTCAGGAAACATCTCAATTTTATATTTGACATCATAAAATGAACCCATTCAGAAAACCAAAAATTCACTCTGAATATAATAATAAAACCCTGCTATATACACAGTTATTTTACTCTGAATTGGAGACTCTTTTAGGGGCAATTAATTTTCTGCATAGTAAACAGAGTTAGAATAGTATAATCCAATATAAACATATAATTTCCACTTTGGCCAGTGCAGTAAAAGAGCAATTGGTCTCTGGGATTTAGAGAAAGAAAGTCAAATAATGTTAATGGGAAAAAAGGCGATAAATATCTAGAAGCAGATTCACATGAGCTTAGTAAATATGAGCATAGATTTTGGACCAGATGGATTTTATGACTAAATTCATTTGCCAATTGAATGACCATGGGAATTTTACTTAACCTCATTAGACTTCAATTTCTCCATTCGTAAAGTGGACATTATAATACCAACTTCATGGGGCTGTGCTTGACATACAGAAGGCACTCAGTAAGTATTAGCTAGTATTTTTGATCATGAGGGGAAGGAAGGGAGTTTCAGTTTTTGGTTGTCTGTGTTCATGAAATAACTATTACACTAGAATTCAATTTTCTATCTTTTTTTTTCCTCAAATATTTAGAACTTGAAGAAAGCATAGGTTTTTGTGCATTTATTTTATCTGCCAAATCTCATTATTTTAGTGGTAAAATTCTTTGATCAATCCTAAAAATAGGTAGTTGCATTTGAAGTAATATAATTAAACAATAACCTAATTTTGCTGTATCAGAGGTGGCAACTGACCTAAGCTATTTATCAGTTCATGTCTCAAACATTACTAAAGGTGTATTATGAACGTTTGAAACCAAATTACAAAGGAACCAGTTATTTTGTGTAAAATCTTCTTTCTCTCATAAGCTATCCTCAACTCCTCTGCTGTTATGAAATGATCTCAATAATTTTGGTCTAACTGCTTGATAGATACAAGGAATGCTACATTTGAAATGCTAAGTAATTACACTTCAGGACACTCCATTAGGTCTAAGGGATGTGACGATGGTAGCCTCTTTTATTATTTCAAGATTACCATAGATATATGATGGCAGCAATATGTAGGAAATCTGTTGAGGGTTTGGAATCGATGCTCAAAATAAATTTGATAATGTATGAATTTCAGTTTAAGTTAAAAAAATTTTAACATTCCAATTAATTCCTACTTTTCCTAAGGGTTTCTTACAACAGCTTCCAAATTTAAAATTCTCCAAAACAAAACTGTTTTCAAAACTTCCATCCCTTATATCCTTCTGTGCTGGTTTTAAAGTCAGTCTCCATGAAGTTTGTTTGAAGGGTTCAAAGAATGTTGAGAAAGAACATATAATTACACTCAAATTAAATCATATGTATATATTACTTTAATTCATGTATCTATCCTAAAAGGAAAGGCAAGAAAATTTGGCCTAATAAATATAAATGAAAGTTCTTACTGAAAACCTCTTTTGGAAATCTAATCATTGCTTATTTTCAAAATCAGAGACTAAGTATCTTTTATATTCAGTGTGTCAAGAGGAAGAACAGTTATTTCCTAATGTATGTTATGCTTTGCATATTTTTAATTAGCACACTAGACAAAGCATCACTTTTTAATATGGAATTATTTATAGATAAAATCCAAGTCACTAATTTATTCAAAATTGTAGATTAAAAAAATCATGTACAAAAATTTTTATTATTGTATTGTATTATTATATTATAAGGTAATAAATTTTCTCTTCCAAATTTTTCTGATTCAGGAAGTGTTTTTAATTTATATGTAATTTTATTATAAATTCATTTTAAGCCAGGGGAAAAAAAAACAATAGTACTTTGTTCTTTTAGCAGATAATGGAGCTTTAATCTTGAGAGGCTAGAGATGTTTTATCAGGGACCAGCAAAATATTATAGTTTGATAAAAACAGAATAGAACTGAAAGAGGGTGGATCTCTTTATTTACTCAGGAAACCATGATCTAACTGAAAGGTACCCTTTTTTTTTATTATTATTCTGGGAAATATGGGTAATCTCTCTGGCCTATTTCACAGAGTTGTTATGAATGTGAAGTAAACCAAATATTTGCAAAGTTGTTTGAAATCATAGCTAAGATATTAAAATGCATTTGGCTATGATCAAACACAGTCAGTCTGCATAGCAGCACAAAATATAAAACATCCAATTTTATTTCTGATTCTTGTGACCATTATCATTGGCATCATGAATCTAACTTGCTGAATTTAGAGTTGGCCTAGTGTGGTTACCACTTCCAAAAGTCTATTATTTGCCCTCTCTACCACTTACGGAACAATCGGCCTGAATCCATTTCAGTTCATCTTAGGAGTTTGTCCTCAATTGCTTTCAGATGCAAGGCAGCTGAAACTTACTGAAAAGAAAACCTAAGGGCAGTTTAGTGCCGCTGCGTTCTTGGCCAGTTGTAGGCATATCTAATTCCAAATTTTAGGCATGTATAGGAAAAAAGGGGTGTCAGAGGGAGATTCTCAGTACAGTGCTTCGTTTATCAAAGAGAAGAGACTATGATCATAGCATTCTGATGCTTCGTTTACTAAACAAGTTGCTTCTCACTGATGTATTTGGGAAGTCACCTCAGCTCTGTTCTCTGAATTTTAAAGCATAAATACAAGTTCAAAATGTGTAACATACTGTCCAATAAAGTTAAAATCACAGTGGACTTAGCCCAGAACATCTGTTCTCCCTGCCAATACCCCTATAGACACACACTTTGGTCTTTTGTTTTTAGATAGCAGCAGACCATGGTGATAATGAAATTTCTAAAATAAACAAAACCACTCTCTGGAAACTTGGCTCCATCAATTCTCTTTAAACCATTCATTTAAATCAATTAAATCAAAAGTATTTATCAAAGGTATACCACGAGTTTTGGAGTTCTTTTCTTAAGCATATCCAAAGTATCTTTAGGTCTTCATTATAAAGACAATGGCTTGATGGCATCTCACCAGTTCAGAACTCCGGTTTAAGCAGGGCAAGCTTCACACACTTGGCAAGAAATAGTATTTTTGTATTTCTAAATTTGCATGGTTATAAAAAATTTCTAACAAAGTCCTAACTTAACAGGATGTGATTCTTTTGGTCATGTTAATTAAATACTGTTTGAAGTTCTAATTTTAATATTTTAAAAAGAGATTAATAAAGGGAAAAGTTCAAGCTACAAAGATTCATTAATAACCAAATGAACAATATTCCTACAGCATTTATTTAGGCAAAGCAAGCTGATTTACATTACTCATGTGGATGTTTGGCTATGTGGAGGCATAACCTGCATTTTTTACTATGCCTTGATCACAGTTTACCATAACATTTCTAGGAAAAATAATCACATTTGTTATTTGTTAAATAATATTGAACCTAGTCTAACAGAGACTTAATTGTCCAGTGAGGGAAGAGATTCTCTAGCACGTTAGGCAAATTAGCACCTTAGGCAAATTCAATTTACTCATTAAATTTATGTGGAAAATATAGTGGAAAATGGATTCATTTACTTGGATAATTGAGGCTTCAAGCTCAAGTATTTCATTAACTATTCAGATAATTGAGGCAAGATTTTTTTTTCTTTCCTATCCTTAAATTATCTTAATAATTGCTTCTTCTTCACTTGATTTTATATGGGAAGAAATAGAATAGAAAAACCCCTCAAAGTGTTCCAAGTATTTTTTTCCTATCACCATATTGCTCAAAAAGTCTTTTTGTGCATTATATCTGAGAGATTTAATAAATGACATTTAGTTACTGGATTCCTTCCAAAGCATGATGCTGTAGGAATATACACAAGAATATATGTCTTGTGTGCATATGTATATGTGTAGTATTACATACGTAGTATTAGCAGTCCATGCATATATGTATTTGCATATCTACATATATGTGTATACATATATATTTCTGCCAGTTAGAAGTGTTTTCTCTCTATTGGATTTGATAAGCTGATGGTGTCCCTATTCAGCACATTATTTCCTAATCATGTAATCATTACTACGTGCCTTATGCTGTGCATTTTGTCAAATCACTTGGTTGGCAGGGGCAATGGTAATGTTATTTATACAGGTTGGTGAGAAGCTGATGACACAGCAGTGAGTTGCTTTAGTGGGTGGTGCTCACTTGAGGGTAAACTATTGACACAGCAGGGGACCAAGTATCAAGAGACTAGAAAGTCTCCTAATGAGCCTCTCCAAGGAGGATATCGGTGGACTTGGCTGTATTAGTGAAACGGAAATCATGTATTAATGAGTTTGGGAACATGACTCCTCATTTTCCCAGCCATTTGAAGTCACTTCCTTCCAGTTTTTTGTTTTTTTTTTTTAAAAGACCATGCTTTCTCTTAGGCTTCCACGAGTCTGTAAACATGAAAGACTCGATCGATATCATACCTTCTCGTTTTTCTGTCATCCTCATTGGCATAGAATTTTCTTTTCCTCTGCTTTTACCATCCATTCCAAAGATGGCTGTCTGGACCCGAACTGCACAATAGCGCTCTCTGCATTGATGGAGTCGTTCTGTCTCTGCACGGTCCAGTACAATAATCATTACCTCCTTGTAGTTATTGTGTACTTGAACTGTGGCTAGTGCCACTGGAGGACTGTATTTGTAATTTTGTTTAACTTTAATTAATAAACACATCTAAACTGAGATAGCCACAGTGACTAATGGCTATCCTATTGAAGAGTGCGGCTGTGGAATTTGGCATTACTATAAATGCACAAGATACAAAGTCATAATGCAAAACATCCTACCCTTGATCATCATATCCAGCTACCATAATCTAATACTTTGCTTAAATATTTGTTCACACTAAGTACCCTTTACCTTCATCTGCTTCATAGAATTACTTCCTTCTTTTTCCAGTTGCATTTTATCATGTAGTGTTACAACCACTCTCTCATGCCATCTCTCTTCTGTTGTACTCCACTGATAAAACTACGACACCTAACCCAGTTTGTTGCAAATTTCACAGGAAAAGAGGACTCATTAAATGGCCTGGAAGGAAAACAAAAACACACAGATGTGCTGATGTTTCTCACTTTAAATTTAAGGTCAGGTATTGCTCTACACTGTGCTTTTCTGATTATTCATGCTCCTGCTCTTCCAAATGACCAGTTCATACCATAGTTCTCTTCAAATACCAACATTCCCTCATCTACCCTCAGTGACACTGGATTATATTAACTGATATCTCACTGAAGAAATGAGTCATCAGACAAGACGACTTCATCATCTCACTGAAGAATTCCTACCTGCATCTTGTTGAATGTTCCCACTTCTTGGTGAATGTCCTGTCTTCTCCTCAAATGCACCAAATGAGCTCCAAACTTAAAGATTTTGCACTTACTATTCTCTATCTCTGTCTCCTACAAATTGTCCTAGTTTTGGCTACTTCTTGTCATTCTTGGTTTAAATTCAAAGAGCATCTCCTTAGTGAGGTCTTCCTTGACTAGATTACATACCACCTTCCTCCACCAAACCCACCAATATCCGTCCCATTATCTTGTTTGAGTGTCCTTATAATACGATGAATCTATAAAATTATCTTGTCTGTTGGTTTATTTGTATAACGTCTTTCTCCTCTATGAGGTTAATTAAGCTTCTTATGAGCATGGGCACTGTGTATTAGTCACTTTGTCTTCAGCAACGTGAACGGTGCCTGGAATACTGTAATGCTCTGAAATATTTATTGAATGGACAAATAAATGAAGGGATGAAATAAAAGAATTGTCCTTTTGTGCTTAGCCAAGGTATCATTTCCTCTTGAATTCTTCTGTCTTCTCTAGCCATACCAACAGTTCTAGAAAATAGTGTCGCTCCTCTGGGTTCTTATAGAAAATGTTGGCAGCTGTAGATGCTAAATATATCTCACTTGCTCTTTCCTAATCTAGGAACTTGTGGGGAATGTTTGAATATTATTAATCTTTTGCCTGCTGTCCAACACAATAGCAACTCATAGTAAGTGACTTACTGGGGCATTTGCCACAAGTGTTCTTCAATTTGGAGATTCTTCAAATGCTATCCTGGGCTATTTTTCGTCTTGCTTTCTTGCCCTTATCCCATTGATTTCATCCATATCAATGACTTCAATTACCATTGTTACAAAAAAAATAATTTTGATTTTCTATCTGAGGCATAGATGTCTCCTTTGACATTCATCTCTACTGACATTCATCTCTACCTGATATCCCCTCAGCAAACACAGTCTTCCTTCAGAATTCCCCATTACAGTAAACAAAGAGTCAGACATTTAGCATCTCAGCAATGAGATGTCATCACTAACTCTCTCCTCTTTCTTCCCATATTAAAGTCCTCACGAAATCTAGACATTTTTGTTTCTAAAACACACTGCAAAACTTTTCACTTCCATCTGTCTCCAATGCCATGCCTCTTGTTCCATTATCGTTTCCAGCACAGACTTTTGAAATAACCAAATAACTAGTCCCTCTGGTTGACAATTGTCCCTCTCCAACCTACTCTCCACATTGTTGTTGAATCATCCTTTAAAAATGGACATCTTGGTAACCACCAGGGGAGGGTTGGGAGGAAGGGGATGGGAAGGGATAAACTGGGGGTTCGAGATTTGCAGATAATAACTAATACTTATAAAATAGATAAAGAAGTTTATACTGTATAGCACAGGGAACTATATTCACTATCTTGTAGTAACTTACGGTGAAAAAGAATATGAAAACAAATATATGTACGTTCATGTATGACTGAAGCATTATACTGTACACCAGAAACTGACACAACATTGTAAACTGATTATACTGCAATAAAAAATATATATGCAATAAAAAATGGACATCTTATGATATCACTCTATTGCTCTAAATAACCCTTCAATTATTTCTTATTAATCCTGAAAGACCTATATTTAACAGCTAACATGAACTGAAATCTACCTCCCTGTACAGAAGAGAGTCACACCAATCTCCCATAGCTTTTCTCTATCCAGCTTCAGTAGCTCCCCTGCCTTTGCCATCCTTTCCACCTGTTTGAACATCTACTTGGAGGCTATCGACTTGTCACCTCTTATTCATCTTTCAGATCTGAAGATCAAATCTTACATCATGGGGAACAATTTTCCTGATCCCAACTCACCTCTGTCCTTACACCCCTATACACTCTTTTAACTCCCCAACTTTATCTGGATAAATCAGAATGATTATGATAAATTGAAAGCAATGGACTACAATGATACATTTTTCTGTGCACCAGATTTTGATTTATATATCCTTATAATTCTACAAAGATGTGTAAACCTTCTTTTATTGTAGCTTCAGAATTACTACATGAATCAGGCAGGCTAAACATCATGATCCCCAATGCACAGGTAAGGAAACTGTAATTCAAACTGTCAAGCACTAAGTACAGAAGTGGTACTTGAAGCTAGGTGTTCTGACAGCAATCTCATGGTATTTTTTAGGCCAGGATGACCATGTGTGTTAGTATAATCATAATTGTTATTCTTATATATCTGTATCTGTCTGTCTGTCTATCTATCTATCTATCTAGTCAGCCATCAAAGTATCAGATAAGAGTAACATCACTGGAATTTAAAGTACTATTTTGTTTACAGAATTTTTTGTTGTAGTTAAATGGCCTAATTTGCATTTAACTTGACCCTATATAATGTTCTTGATGATTGTTCACACTTTTTCAGTAAAGAGAGGACGGAAATACTTCTTTTTAGGATTCTGGCTTCAAGCTGTTCCAAGAACAAATAATTCTATGCTTACAATTCATAGTATGATGATAAACACTGTTAAAAGAAAAAACATACATCTTATATTCAACGAGGTATTGTTTTCTTAGAAAGTTATGAGCAACAAGGATTTGAAAACCATTTTGCCACATACGACTCATGAATAAATTCCCTCTTCATTGTAGAAGGCACCATCTTTGCCCCATTATTAGATGAAATAAACCCAAGGACAAAGGAAATCAAGAGGTAATCCTTTTGGCAATCTTGTCATGCAGTTTCTGCAAAACATTCCCTGCAGTGTAGGATTGTTCAAAGCTTCACATGCTGAGCCTTGCTTGCTGTGAGAAAAAACAAGCTGCCTCTTGCTGAGAGAGATTTTTCTGAAAAGAAAAAGGAACTGAGTGATGTGTAATATCCCTATGGCCCAAGGTCTTGACAGGCCACGGGCCATGTCTCAGTGATCCATTGTTTTTGTTTCACGTCATGCGCCCTGATTGGTGGAAAGCACTTAGCCTTGAGAGAGAAACATCTCATTTAATGTCGCCCTCTTTTTTCCAAAGAGCATCTTCTGCTACATCAACCTCTTATTTTCACACTTTTTTTTACCTTTTATCTATCTCTTTTTCCTTAATCTTATTAGTTCTTAATGTCAAAAGACAGGAGACATTATAAAACAACAAAAATGCATAATTCATGTAACATTTATAATACAGACAAAAATGCAAATACTGATGGTTATGCAAGAAAGTTCCATCTTACAAGATTTCCCATCTCACTGACAGTGTATCCAAACTTTACGTGATTTAGGGAGCAATATTTGGGACTGAAGAATGAACCTTTGCCACTGTTGTTCATTTTGAGAACTGAATGTGTGGATTGACATAGACAGTGCTTTAGAAGAGGATGTTGCCAGAAAGACGGCAGAAGTTTTGCTGTGTATGAGGCTGAGTGTCTAGTGTTTTCTGGCTTACCTCTTAGTTGTCATGCATCCATCCATACATGTGCAACTGTATTAATGTATCAATAAGCTGATCGGGCATATTAATGTAAATAGTGCAAGGAAATATGCAAAGATCATAGTTGCTATGCTTGAATTAGTATATGACTGTGATTTTAATAATATATTATCTGACCAAAAACATTTCACCAAAATAAGAAAGTTTAAAAAGTTTTAAAATTGTTGTTAAACTATTCTTTACAAAACATTTCTCTCCTCATGATAGTACCAAGAATTATAAAATTTAGAATTCTAAAAGGTCTTTTAAAGATCATCTCTTTCTTTGTTTTCCAGATGATGAAACAGGGCTCAAAGTGGTCAAAATTCCCAAATTCAGTCAGTGTGGAGGGGATCATATCTCATTTCAGGCTAGTGCCCTCCACTGGATGGCATGTAACATTTTGCTTTGTTTATTTGGTTTCCATATTTAGTATGTAAAAATTCCGAGATAACATACAACATGAAAGGTAAACCAATAAAGAAAATGAGAACATGTTTCAGATTTAACTTTCAGTAACAGAACCTCAACTTCTGTGGTTAAAATTACTCATCATATTGATAAGTCCTATGAAATATTTCTTTTGAAAAATCCATGAAGTAAAGAGTTTCTTGACTAATAAACAGTTATCCTCTTGACCTTTTTATTTCTTCAGATTAAGCTCCAAATATAATTTAAGCTTTGAACTTAAGCTCTATAAAATATTTATGCTTATTGTAAATTAAAATACATGTTGAGAAAAATTATATTAAATATATGGTAAGTGGAGCTATACTCAGCAAACTTTTAAGAATAGCAGATGCTTGATATATATTTGTAAAATAAATTTTGTGAAATTTCAGATACATTGTAGCTGCTAGAAACTTTCTCCTAATATTAACATTTTACATAACCATGGTACATTTATCAAAACAAATAAATAAGCATTGGTGAATTACTATTAACTGAAGATTTCACTAATTTCTCCATGAACATCTTTTTTGTGTTCTAGTTTCTAATCTGGGATACTACATTGCATTTAGTCATTAGATCTCTTTAGTCTCCTCTGATCTGTGACAATTCCTATGTCTTTATTTCAAATAACCTTATCACTTTTGAAAGAAGTAGTCAAGTGCAACATAGAGTATCCCTAAGCGTTGATTTGTCTGATGGGTTTGTCATGTGTAGACTGGGATCAGAGGTTTTATTTAGGGAAGAATTCCACCGGCGGGGGTGGGGGGGAGTGGCCTCAGAACAGCATGTCAGAGGCCACCTGACATCAACGACACATCCCTGCTTCTGTTAAGTTGATGATGTTAATGTTGGCCAGATGTCACCACTGTAAAGTAGTTTTCTCTTTTCATGCTTAGTTTTTTCAAAGTAAGTTACTCTTTTAGCCCACACTTAAGTAAAAGAGAATCAAGCTCTCCTTTCTAGAGAGAAGAATATCTACATAGATTATTTGGAATTCTGTAAGGAAGGCGTATCTCCATTTTATTTTATTTTTTAATTTAAGATGTAGCAATTTCACTGTTGTATACAATTTACATTATATTTCATGATTCTACTTTTCTAGTTTTAAACCTAACTGGCTTGCTTACACATTTGTTTTTTGTTTTTTGTTTTTTTGTTTTTTGTTTTTTGTTTTTTGAGAGCCTGAGTGAATGAGAATAAAGAAGAGATCATATTGTTTTTTAAATGTGTTTTCCTCACTGGTCTATTAGAATCCAAACGGCAGAACAAACCATGTGGCTATTCAAGAGGCAGTCATGGCAGGAGGAAGTTTGATGTCCCAGGATGGACCTAGAAAATGATCAGTTTTACACCTAATAGATTGGATAAAGTGTATCAGTACACTTCATTAAAGATACTCATGTTCCAAGACAGGGAGATACGACAGCCAAAAAATAATTATCTTGAGCATTTTGAGATGTAACCAAACACAGCCGTTTCTTTTTTGCATGCAGACAGTTGGACTCTAACGAATTGAAATTGCAGCTACATTCCACAAACAGGGAACATGTTTTCTAAAAGCCTCAGCTTCAAGGGATTTGAGTTTATGCTTTGGAAGGATGAAATAGCCTGCTCATTGTGACCTCAATGGGCAACAGGGGACTTATAGAGACAATAGATCCAGCACACATATTGGTCTATGGCCATTAAGTGCCTTATAAGTGAGTAACGAAACTTTAAAATCAATACAGATTTTTATGGGAAGCTAAAGAAGAGATTTTCAAATAAAGGGTAATATGTTCAAACAGATGAATTCCTGTAAGGATGTGGCTGGCTACATTCATGTTTTAGAATATGTTTTAGAAAGAGCATGGCTCTACTAACCCAAATGTAGAAAGTCTGAGTGATCTCAGCTTTATAAAATATATTGCTAGTATCACATAGAAGATATTTATAGCATAAGAAAATTTCTCATGATGAGATAATGGATCAGGCAATTTTTTTTAATAAATCCTCATGAATATTAGTGATATTATTAGAGTTATTACATAGTAATTCTCAATTTACTGCTTAGAAAAGTCCGTTTAATGACAACTTGTACGTGTTGACACTGAGAGCGCTGAACTATGATTTCATCTGTAAGTGAAATATTTGGTTTTGAGCTACTTCACTTTTTTTTTTCTCCCTTTCATAAGTTCTGCCTAGATGAGACTAACGTTTTCCAACAATGATATCATTCTTGCATCAGCTGACTTTTACCTACTCCATGTGGAGTTAGGCAGGGACATGACAGTTCACTTGGTGGTTTATGTTTGTCTTTGCTATCAAAAGTGACATACTGACAGCAGCGCAAGAAGTTCTTGCACTGAAAGTTCCTCTTAACCCATCAAAGTGTGCATAATCTCAAACAGAAATAGAAAGGGAAAAGTGACCCAAAAGTGACATGAGGTGATTGCCCGGGAATTTTGTTGATTCTTTGCATGAGTTTCTCTAAATGTCTCCTGCTCGCCATCCTCACGAACACGCTGGTGTAGACACCTTCAGCTCTCCCTGCATCCCTGGGTCCACCCACCTCCTACTAGGTCCCTATCTCTGCTGTGGGGCAGTCTGCAAATCCCTACTCAGAACTTCTTCCAGATTGAGCTTTCTAAAATCTAATCTGGTCATGCCACTCTTTGTCTTTAGTATTAGAAATCCTCTAATAGTTTCCTGTATCTCTCATGATGAAATTGAAATTCATCAGCATGACCTATGAAGTCCCTTAGAATCAGGGCTTTGCTCGCCTCTCCGCACTCCCTGACCTGGCCTCTCTGTGCACCTGTCACAATGAGCTACTTCCACTTTCCTGTTTTCAGACTACATTTCCCTAACCCTCTGCCTTCCTGTTTTTTTGTGCACATTGCTCCTCCAACCTGAAAGATTCTCACCCAGTTTTGGGGGGAGATTCTCCTGTGTCTTCAAGTGATTTGCGTTCCCTTTAGGTGTTCCCATAGCCACTTCACATGCATCTCATTATTGCACATTTGTACTCTTTTCTGTCTGTCTTCTTGTCTGTCTTCTCCACCAGATAGAAACTGCTTGCTTAGGAGCTATGCTCTCAATTACTACATTCTCAGTAAACAGCAGACATGTATTAAATATTTGCTAAATACACGTCGAAGTTATGTTTGCAAGTATGTCATCATTTAATGACGTATTTGAAAGAACACACTCCCAACTATTTTCCTGGTGCATACATTTCTCCAAGTTAATAATGCATTAACATTTATAAAATAATTAATTGGAAAAATTACAGACAAGATTTCATTAAAAATGTATCAGCTTCTCTTTCGCAGTTTCTTTACAAGATTTCACAACTTTTTTCAAAATTATATTTTAGATTGATAATTTCATAATCTCAGTCTGAGAATCTAGGAATTTTGATGAAATTTCTATCAACGATGATTGAGAGATGTTACAGATACACAAAAGTAGTTGCAATTAACTTTTCTAGTGAAAACATTCAAGTAGGGTTTTCTTACATACAGAGAAACTGTAAAGAAGTGTAAGAAAATGATTACCTCCAAATTTGGTAGTTATCTGTGGAGGAAGGAAAGAGATGTGAGTGTGGAGAGAAATCTTTTGGGTAAGTATATGAATAATTCCTATATTACCATATTAAATTTTATACACATTATGTATCAATCTTTTGTGCCTAAGCTATTTTTAATAATAAAAATAAAATAAGTAAAACATAAAATTTCAAGGCAGAATTAATAGAGCCTTTGGTAAATTGGTGTCATATAAATATCAGAGTGCCACACCTTTTTCCAAAGCAATCTTAGTAGAGATAAAAACAATGTCAAGGGTTAGAATTATAAATATACCATTGAGATTTTCAAAGAAAGAAAGTAAAAGAAAGAGAGAGGGAAGGTATTGGAAGGAAGGAAGGAGGAAGAAAAGGATGGAGGAAGGAAAAAAGGAGAAAATTGTCAGGGAGGAGAAAGAGACAAAAAAGTAGGAAAAGAGAAAAAATAGTTCTATCACTTTTAAAATTTCAAAGAAGAGAGGACTCTTCTCAACATCTGGAACTGCGTTTATGAGACTGCGAAATGCAGATCATGATTCTTGTTCTGAGAAGGTGCAAAAAACTCTGTTCTTATTCTGAGAAGTGCAAAAGTTGAATATTTTAATCACAATTAAAAATAAAGAAAACGAAGAAAAATATAAGTGTTACTGAATGGATTATGACACTTGTATAATAACCTTCCTATTTAGCTGTTATTCAGTTTAACCATTCTACAAATGTGTTCTGGTGGACAACTACACAGTTCCATGCACTTTGGCAGAGGATGTCTTAATCTCCTCTAACACTCCCTCTATTACAGTTGTTGGAGTTACAGTTGTTTCCTGTTTTAGGAAAACAACCCATTGCACTGACTCTGGTTTGACTTGGTTCTCTGTGGCACTTTAAATGTCAACTTGCAGAGCCCTTTGATTGAATGTGTTTAACCAGATCTGTGAAGAGTTTTTCTTGGACAATCACAGATTATTCAGCTATTCTAGACCTGATAGTTTTAGCTAAAATACAAATGGATAAAATAAAAGGGCAGCCAATTAACACTCTTTTAACATTTTTAAGATTTTTTTCTTCTAATGGTCTTCACAGAAAAATATACTATCCCCTGTTAATAAAAGAGGTTCTAACAAGAAGGATGCCAATCAAGAATATTTCCCTCTAACCCTAATCTATTATGAACATTTGGATTATAAATTAATTTTCCTTAGCTTGTGTAGATATTTGTAGTCTTTTTCCAGTGCTGTATCTGTTAGAATTCTCAGTCTTAAGTTTGATTTAATGGGTTCATTGCATTTTTAAATTTCATATGGCTTTTATTGATGAATATTTACAAAACTCCTTTATAAAAGCTCAATTCTCCACAGTTTACTTATAGTGGTGGGAGTAATACTTTGGTATTGTCTCTATTTAAAATGGTAAAAACACATTTTATCCCAATGGTATGTGATCTTTTGACCTTGTCACTCCATCAAAATGCTGAAAAACCACTACATTAGTCACTCTTAACAGGACTTCTCAAACTAATATAGGAAGTTATGGGGTGCAGCATCGTTACATGAGGTTTCTTTATAACTTCTGAGTACCTGACCATCCAGGTCACTGTGGAATATATATCCATTATGGAAAAGAAGAAGAGAAAAAGGAGGAAGAGAAGAAATAGAAGGAGAAGGAGGTGGAGGAGGTGGCAAAAGTCTCATAAACTATAGCACTTTGGTAATAGTTCCATCGAGGTGATGGAATTGAGGTTTATTCTAGGGACCCTTATTGCGAGTCCAGGCTCCAGAGTGTTGTAAGTTTTATAACGTGTGATGTAATTGATGGTCTGCACTGCAAATGTTAAAAATTCCTGCAAACTGTGGGCATTTTATGTAGTGATTTTTGTTTCTGAAATGTGTGAAGTCATATTCTAACTATTTTCAGATGCACATCCACCTTAAACATAAGGTGGCATTTTTCAGAACGATGTATTACCATCAGATGTGAGCAGAAGGCACAGGGGATCTCAGATCAGGCAAATGAAAAGGAGATGCTGAGAAGGGGAACAGAAAAGCAAAATAGTTAGAAAGGCAAATCTATGGAAGAGGAAAAGTTAGTCCATGCTGAATCAAAATAAGACTACAAAGAGTGAATTAAATAAAAAGTGACCGTCAGAAGCTTCCATATAGGTGTGTCTTCATAACTCCTTCAATTATTTTGGCTTGTTTACACTGACAACTAAATCTCTGAATACCCAGAGGAAACCTAATACCAAAAGAATGTTTACTGGCCACCTTTTCTAAGACTTTTTTTTCTTGAGCCCAGAAGTACACCTACTCATAACTCACACATCAATTCTGCCATGTCACTACGTTTCCTAAACACTCCCACCCAGTTCACTTCTTTCAATAATTATTTGACCACATTCCTGTCCCTGGCAGCAGTCGTCAAACCAACAGTGACAGCACCACCTCCACTCAACTGTAGACCCTCTCAAATACTGCTTTCTGCCTTTGTCACTTTGTTTGTTTTTTAATCTGCATATGAATGTTTGGGGTCCCATTCTCAGATCTGTGTTCTTGAAGAATAATGTCAATGAAATGATAATTTTTTTTAAATAGTGACATTTTATCAATGGTCAAAAATAAATAAACCTTCTTAATACCTCATAATAAATGTAATAAAAATAAAATTATATTATTAAAATGTTAAAAATTTGAAATTTGGTCAGGTCTAGTGACATGGTTGTTGGCAATATAGTTAGGAAATTATAAAACATGCTAAATAATAAAAATATTATTAATACTATTTTAGTTATATTTTATTAATTTTATTTTAATTCTATTCTAAAATGGAAAATGTAAAAATGAATAAAGGTAAACCTTTTTTCAAAATGGAGTTGGGAAGCCCTGAAGGGGGAGCTCTTATGCAGGTACCACTCAAGGACGTTTACTTCAAGTACGCATCAGGAAGAAAACATAGTTTATACATCTCAGCAGGCAGAAGGAAGATTTTCTCCTTGTCCAGCAACAATCCAGGCAATGGGAAACGGGCACCGCTCAACTAATGAGAAGCCACCACAACTCCAATCTCTCTCTCTCCTGGAACTTTCATTCAATATAGCCCCTTCCAACTTTCCCCTTTCCCCTATAAAATAATGCTTCTATCCTTTGTTCTCAGGGCTTGCCTGAGGCTCACCATTATTTGGATGTCCCAATCTACCATTTTTCTCCTATTCCTGAATAAACTCCGTTTTTGCTGGCTAAACCACTTATCTTTTGTTTTAAAGGTTAACAAGGGCCATGCCTAAGGTTTCACCTACAAGTGAAATAAAATACGTCTTACATATAGCACTATGAAATTTCAATGTTGACACATCCCTAGCCTGGCAACTTTGATATTTCAGGCTACCCATGTTATCATACAAATTTCAGGACAACCTCACCTTCTTTGTCATTAGGTTATTTATGCTGTATTTTTTATCTAGATCCTTCACCCAAGAATATTAAGAGTTCTTACTTAGAATAAATCAGTTTAGTAGACTTGAAATGTTCAAAATGTCACATTATAGTTTTATTTTGTTTTGTTTTGTTTTTCTAAATAAAAACCTACTGACCAAAGGTGTTGAGCAGCAACTTTTCTGTTTTATGGGTACGGGGTTGCATAAGGAAACAGGAGGTCATTCAACATATTAATAAATAACCCTTACAGATAAGGGAGGTCCAGATAGAGAGGACATTTTAAATAGGACAGTGGTTAGCTGGTTTTCACAGACACTGTGCAAGAAGAAATATTTTTCTCATGGTCAGTCCTCACCATCTCCTCTCACTGTCTCCCTTTTTTCTTCTTGTCTTTCAACATTAATGTAGTTTTAATTTCAGTTAATAAATAGTCAAAAGACACAAAATATAAATCACTTGAGTAACAGTGAGGACAAACTGCCTAATTCACAAATTTATATAAAATTTACTCTATTGGTTTACTATCATCAATTACAAATATTACTATAGAAATTTTATAATCTTGCTCTGGCGAGGAGAAAATTACTGCCAGGGAAAAATTGCTCATATAATAAAAATTAGAGGTGGTAAAGAAACATATATCAAAAAAAAAAAACACCACAACTCTTGGCAGATACAAACTACTATGTACAGAATAGATAAACAAGGTCCTACTGTATAAAAGAGGGAACCTCATTCAATGGCATGTAGTAACCTGTAATGAAAAAAATCTGAAAAGTATATATATATATATAACTGAATCACTATTCTGTACATCAGAAACTAATATAACATTGTAAATCAACTATACTTCAATGAAAAAATTAAAACAAAACAGAACAAAACAAACAAAACCCTCTTTACTCTATTTGGGAGTCATGAATGCCAGAAGGTGAATTGGCTCAAGAAAATAATAAAATGGATAACAAATGTCAGAGAATCTATAGTTTAAAAGAGGAAAAAGGTGCCAAGCACACGAGCAGCCTGGAGGCTGGCATGGACCCTGTGCGCTTTTCCGTGCTTGGGGGAGAGCAGGGATCTTTTGCCAAGTCTGCCTCACTGTCAGTGTCGTGGAGATTCTTCCTATGTTTATGGAGATTGTCCAGGTCTGGCTCAGATGCTGAAAGGGATGTACTGGCACCATTACAAATACGAAAGCCAGAAAGGAACCAGCTGGCAATGCTGAAATGTTGGTGTGAGAATTTAGCCAGCTTAGGGGAGAGGAGTGGGAAATTATGCCAACAAGGGCAACAAAATATTGCAACATAGCAGTGCAGTGATTTGTGGATCATTTGGAAAAAGACCTTTTAGTAAAATGTCTACCTGGTCATGAAGGGCCATGGAGGTAAGTCCTACCTCCTTTATCAAACCAATTGTGAAGGCAATTGGGAAGGAATTTGTTCCTTTTTTAAAGATTTTATTATTTTAATTTTTCTCCCAAACATATGAAACCTGGTTAAGCTGGTTCAGCTTCACAAAATAATCCACTGGGTTTTATATGCCACAGACACGGAAGCAAGCAAATCATTTCTAGTTAAATAAACATACATGTTAATGTTACTTAATAAGGAACTACCCCAAAATTTGCAGCTGTGCTGGAACCCCTGCTTCTTTTATATCAAGGAGAGAGGCCAGTGAGAAGTATTATGTATACCTTGGAAATTCATCTTCTTCTTCTATTTTACTTCTAGTTCTAGTAACAGAGCTTCTGGTAACAAATTAAAAAATTAAAATGCAGTGTAGTGTAGTTTTCAAGAGTATGAGCTTTTGAGTAAAATAGAGCTAAGTTCAATTTCTACCTTTGCTGCTTACGAGTCATAGGATTATTGGCAAGTTATTGAACTGTCCAAGCCCAAAACGTGCCATTAGTGTAACAGAAATAAAAGCAAACTTTTTAGTTTTAAAAGGATGAAATGAGAGAATGTATATTTAAAAAAATAACAAAGTAACTGGCATACAGTGAGTATCCCAAAAGGTTATTTTATCCATCTTAGCATTCAGAAATATTTATTGAACACATGACGGTCCAGACAGTGATTCAAGGGAATAACAGTCCTTGCTCTCAGGAAATCTAGTGAGAGAAGACAGGCAATAAAAAACATGGAAAAATAAAGAATATGTCAGATGTTGTGTACTCTAAGATGGGCAGATGACGGACATATCTATGGATAGAAATTATTGGGCTGAAGGAATAAGCTTTTGTTTTTAGAAGACGTAGTCAAGAAAGAGCTCTATGCAAAGAGGATATCTGACCGTGTTCATAAAATATCTGGGGGAAAGAAAATTCTGTTGCAGGGAACAGCAAGTATAATTGTCCCAAAACAGGAGCATTGCATTATGTCTTTTTTTTTTTTTTAATACATACCCTTTCCTGATGGGCAGACTTAAGTAGCTGTATATATGCTCTTAAACACATGCTATTTCTTTGGCCCAGAAAAGACTCCCTGGCTTCATGGCCATTTTGCCTACTTATCTTCTATTAATTTTTAAGATCTCAATTCAAATCCTCCCTCCTACCTCCTAGCCCCACAGGCTAGGTCAGGTCTCCCTGGACATAGTCTCACATCACTACATACCTTTCTTTTAAGTACTGCTCACATTTATCACACTTGTAATTTTGCATTTGTTTTTGTGTTTATCGGAATAAATCTGATTTTGGGCAGTGAATGCTAAGTTCCAGAAAGAAAGGATGTGTGTTAGTTATTGACTATCACCCTAATTCTGTGTTCAAAATATTGCCTGGAACAAAATACATTTTAATCAGTATTAATTGAATATATGGGTAACAAAGGAGTGAGTGCATAAATAAAGGTGAACATTTGTAAACTGAGACAATTCTATATGGTACCTAAAGCTTTAACTCATTTGGAAAAAATTAAATTAAAAAGACAACCTAATACTTATTTTCTCTATAGAACAGTAAACTTCACTGAATGGTACACCTAACTTTAATTAGCTATGTCTCTGGCATGGTCCAAAGTTCAAAAGGAAGTGAGAAAGTTCTAGAGGTCTCAGAGGAACCTAACAGCTTCCCCAGAAAATAGTACAAAGCAGATGCTCTTTAGCTGGTGGCTTAAAAAAACCCAGCTCAGATGCTTCCAAGGACATATTCATTAGCCTAGAATCATGACTCTGTATGAAAAGGAGGAATTAATGTTAAGTACTTATAATGTGCTTATTTCTTCATTTTAACCATGGCTGCTTCTGTATCAGAGATTCAACTATGCTCAAAGGAAGTAAACCTTCACATTTTAATAAAACTCACTTGGTCTTTTGTGTCATAGTAGATGCATAAAACACTCATGTCTTAGAGGAATTTAATTAACACTTAAAAAGAGATTAATTAATTAATTAAGCCATTGGTAGATAAACCAGGCAGAATCAGGCCCACTGCATTTCAACATGTTTCTTTAGCAAAACACATTACGTTGATGCATAAGTAATTTCCTATTAAAAGTGTAGACATTTCATGGATCACTGGAAACTTTTTAAATGAAATAATTTAATTCTCTTACATGCTATTTCTGAAGTAGAGCTATTGAAATTGCATTTTCTGAACATTGAAAATATGTAGTTAAGAAATTTAATAGGTGGCCTACTACATGGGGAAAAAAAAATCCATCCTGGATTTTAAAAGTTTAAGCCTCGCTTGCTCATTTTCTATCAGTGTAACTTTGGCCACATTAATTAATCTTTGTTAAAATTAGCTTCTTCTACTTAAAATTTATATATTATCTGACATATATCTATCTTAGATATGTTTGTAAAAATCAAATGTAGATTTAATACATTGTATACCATATGTTTATATATATGTGTGTATCTATACATGTGCACACTCATTTTATATGTAACAGGTATTCTTATGCGAGACAATAAGTGTTTGTGATGTTACATGTCTATTAACACACAGTCTTTATTTTTTTATTGAAGTATAGTTGATTTACAATATTGTGTTAGTTTCTGGTGTACCACAAAATGATTCAATTATATATATGTGTGTATGTGTGTGTATACAGATATAGATATCTGCATTCTTTTTCATATTCTTTCCCTTTGTGTTTTATTACAAGATATTGATTATATGTCCCTGTGCTATACAGTAGGACCTTGTTGTTCATCTATTTTATATTTAGTAGTTTGTATCTGCTAATCCCAAACTCCTAATTTATCCTTCCTCCCGCCTTTCCTCTTTGACAACCATAAATTTCTTTTCTATGCCTGTGAGTCTGTTTCTGTTTTGTAAATAAGTTCATTTGTGTCATATTTTTGATTACACATATAAGTGATATCATACAGTATTTGTCTTTCTCTGTCTGACTTACATCACTTAGTATGACAATCTCTAGGTACAACCATGTTGCTGCAAATGGCATTATTTTATTCTTTTTAATGGCTGAATAGTATTCCATTGTGTAAATATATCACAACTTCTTTATCCAGTCATCTGTCAGTAGACATTTAAGTTGCTTTCATGTCTTGGCTATTGTAAATAGTGCTGCTATTAACATTGGGGTGCATGTATCTTTTCAAATTAGAGTTTTTGCCTTTTTTGGATATTTGCCCAGGAGTGGGATTACTGGATCATATAGCAACTCTGTTTTTAGTTTTTTGAAGAACCTCCATACTGTTTTCCATAGTGGCTGCACCAATTACATTCCTAACAGTGTAGGAGGGTTCCCTTTTCTCCACACTCTCTCCAGCATTTTTTAATTGTAAACTTTTTAATGATGGCCATTCTGACCAGCTAACATCCAGTCTTGTAAAAACTAATGAACAGGGGTTGTGATATTAATTATAGTGTAGAAAATGATTATATAATGTCTAGTTTTATGCTCCCAGATTTACTGATGGAAAGCTAGTGATATCCATTTCCCCATCTATCAATCCGTTGACAAAGTTATAAAAATACAAAATAAGAGAACTCAGAGTTTCTACTACTAGAAACATGAATAAAATCTTGAGGAAAATATGAGGGCCATTCAGAACTATCTCATGTATAATACTTCATCCCCATCTGCCACAGTTGAAGTACAACCTATATCTCTTCCTTTACGCTATGGAAAAATTCTTGTTATAAAATGCCATGACTAAATAGCTTTTAGCTAATTCTTCCCAGATTCCTTTCAAGATTTCACTTCCCAGAATCTTTTCCTGGGAATAGTTTGATCCTTTATTTTCTGGTTTCCAAAACACCAGTTGGGAAAAAGAAAAAAAAATATATATATATAATATATATATGTATATATCTAGATAGACAGATAGACAGATAGATCAATCTTGGAAAAGCAATGAGAGTGGTAAATTTGCAGTCATTGGAGACAGAGAATTATAGTTAACTGCTTCAGGTAATTTAGGATTCTTTTTCCCCATGGTAAAACTAATCCATTATTCTTCCAGAGACAAGCCATATAAGTAAATGTGCCACATAAAAATTTAGGCAACCATGTGAATGACAGATGTGTTAACTTGATTATGGTAAATACTTCCCAAGGTATACATATATCAAATCATTGTATTGTGTACTTTAAGTATTTGCAATTTTATTTGTTAATTTTACTTCAGTAAAACTGAGAAAAAAGAACACAAATAGAATTCAGAAAATGCAACATGAGCAAAGATACAGAGGAAATACTGAAGATAAAGTCAATAATCCTAACTTTTCCATGTTGGGAAACATTAGTAAATACAGCTATAAATGTATATAAGAATAAAAGATATGAGTATCAGATCAGGTGCTTAAAATATATTCATTAAATATAGAAAACAAAGAACAGTGATAGAGAATATTTCAACAAATGTGTTACTTACTATATTCCCAGAGCTTGAAACTACCATTACCTTCATTTTCCTTGTGTTTCTACTGAATTAATGCTTGAAAGGCTTAGCCACAATTTGAAAGCAATAGACAAAGAAAATAGAGCAATGAGATAATGAAATGAAATGAGAAATGAAAACAAGGGAAGAAGTAGGCAAGTAAAAAATTTAAAAGTTTTATTTGTAAATTTGTGAAACTGAGTACACATCTAGAGGAGCATGAAGTAGAGCATATGACTTGGAATGTAAAGTATATTATACTCCAAATATATGCCCAGGAATGGGATTGCTGGATCATATGATAAGCCAATTTTAATGTTTTAGGGAACCTTCATACTGTTCTCCATAGTGGCTATACCAGTTTACATTCTCACCAATAGTGTAGGAGGGTTTCCTCTTCTCCACACCCTCTCCAGCATTTATTATTCAGACTTTTTAAAGATGGCCATTCTGACTGGTGTGAGGTGATACCTCACTGTTGTCTTGGTATTTGAAAAGACACATGCACACTGACGTTCATAGAAGAACTATTTATAACAGCCAAGACATGAAAACAACCTAAGTGTCCATTGACAGATGACTGATTGGCTAAAGAAGATGTGGTAAATATATATATATATATGTGGTGTATATATATACACAATAGAATACAACTCAGCCATGAAAAAAGATGAAATAATGCCATTTGTAGCAACATGGATGGACCTAGAGATTATCATATTAAGTGAAGTAAGTCAGACAGAGAAAGACAAATATCATATGATGTCACTTATATGTAGAATCTAACAAAATATATAAATTTTATTTACAAACCAGAAATAGACTCACAGACATAGAAAACAAACTGTGGTTACCAGGGGGGAAGCGGGGGGAGGGATAGATTAGGAGTTTGGGATTAGTAGATGCACATTACTATATATAAAATAGATAAACAACAAGCAGCCACTGTATAGCACAGGGAATTATATTCAATGTCTGGTAATGAGCTGTAACGGAAAAGAATCTGAAAAAAATGTATGTATATGTATAACTGAATTGTTTTGCTGTACACATGAAACTAACATTGTAAATTGACTAGACTTCAGTAAAAAATAAGAATAAAAAATAAATTATACTATACTTGAGATTCATAGTAAATAATATAGTTGAGAATCATTGAATAAATATCATTAAAGCCCATAATTTCATTTCCTAAGCAAAATTTTGCTTTGCTAGTCCTAGCCACTGAGGGTAGAGAGAAGTCCATTTTTGAAAAATTGAGTGTCTTTAAATATCTACCAAAATATAAATAAAAATAAACTCTAAATTCCTCAAGAGCCTGGCCAATGTCTAACTCATTTTTTCAATACTCGATACCTGGGGCAAAGCCTGGCCAAAACAAGTAAACAAAAGGAGCATATATTAAATAAACATAAATTATAATCAAATCTCTGAAATATACATAGAACTAATTTATATAGATTTTTTTTCAGATGACACTATTGTAAGGTTACTATAATTTGAATTACCACCAGAACTACTGTGATCTTTTATCAGCTCTTCTGAAACCCTCTTTTTTAAATTTATTTTTTTAATTGAAGTATAGTTAATTTACAATGTTGTGTTAGTTTCTGGTGTAAACAAAAGTGACTCATTTTATATACATATATATATGTATATATATGTGTGTGTATATATATATATATATATATATATATATATATATATATATATTTTTTAGTATTCTTTTCCATTCTGGTTTATTACAGGATATTGAATACAGTTCCTTGGGCCATACAGTAGGACCTTGCTGTTTATTTTATATATAGTAGTTTGTATCTGCTAATCCCCAAATCCTAATTTATCCTTCCCCTACCCTCTTCACCACTGGTAACCTTATATTTGTTTACTATGTCTGTGAGTCTGTTCCTGTTTTGTAAATAAGTTTGTAAATAATCATATTGTAGATTTCACATGTAAGCGATATCATACGGTATTTATCTCTTTCTAACTTACTTCATCTAGTATGATAATCTCTAGGTCCATCCCTGTTGCTGAAACCCTCTTCCAGCTCACTTTCTGTTCCGCATTTTGCTATAATCTTATTCTTTAGTCGACTCACTGTTCTTTCATAAAGTGTGCTAATGTATTTCCTAACTCAGTAATTGTTAATTCTCTCCAAGTTACTGACTTATTTATGTAGTCCAAAGTTGCAGCTCTATTCCCACAAATTTAAAAGGTTAAAATTCTCAATTTAAAACCATACCTTAAAAGCAAACCAGGTTTGGCCAATCGCTAGTAGTTTATTTTATTTTTCTGAGAACCACCTAAGAACAATTTAAGAGCACTTTGGAAAAAGATGGTGATATGATCTGAAACAGATCACTCCTCTCCACCTCTGGAGTTCCTAATTAAAGTGCCAAGAGAATATGCAAGATTAAAAACCACCACAATAAAAACAGTAACAATAATAACCTGAAATTTTTCTATAACTTGATGGAATAAAATTGTAGTAAGCCCTTGAGGCCTGCAACCACAGTTTTCTTCCTGTGAAAAATCAATGTTTAGTTATAAGTAGATAAAGTTTCTTGTACGTTCAGTTATATAGTCAATTCAAAAGAGGTGAGGATTCGAAGTTAGAGTTGGTAGGAGATTGGTCAGGAGATACACCTTTTCGTCACCTTGCTGCTGAAGTGTTGAAGTTCACCAAAAACAGTGGTAAAGACACACCCTGGGTGTTTGTGTGTACATATGCCCATACACACCTGTGTTGAAGGTTTGTCAGTGTGCTGTGGGACAGAATAAGCACATGACCTAAATCTGGACATGGGGGTAGGGATGTTTCCCTTACCAACAGGACAGAATTGAACCTACTTCTGGTTCCAGATCCTACCATCACTATAACATGCCACCAGGTGGCCAAGCCTTGGATGGGTAACCTATGACAGAGCATTGCAACTGACCTTTTAAATGAAAAAATACATGTATTTTAAATTCATAGAAACCTACTGACATCCAGGTATATACACATATACACAGACACACAAATATATACATACCCACATAGACATATACGTAAGTACAGAGAATAATATACCTAGCATTAATGAATGAAAACAATTTAATATTTGCCTCAGATATTCATGTTTTAATTTTAATATGGATATGGTAAATACTCCTTGCATTCTCACCCTTGCATTCTCAGCCTTGTCAGAGGCAACCAAACTCCTACTATGAATTTGGCATGTCTGTCTCTTGCTCATGTTTGAGCAGTAATCATTAGTGATTTTGTTTTAGAGTTTCACTTAGAATCTAGAACATAGAATGCGTCATTTTTCAATTGCTTCAAATGTTTTGCAATGTGAATATTTAGCTATATATCTAGGTCAATATTTAATCACCTCTGAGAGTAGAGCCTCTGAATGTTACATGTTTTATTTATCCTTTTCACTACAAATGGGTAATCTGGGAATTTTTTTAATATTAAAAGGCCCTACAAGGTCTGACCTACTGGTACTACTTCAATCACATTGGCTACAATTCTCCCTCTTGTTTATTTTGCTCCAGTGTCATTGGCCTCCCTGAAGTTTCTCAAAAATATGAGAGATTGTTGTTTTAAGCCATTAAATTTTAGGGTGGTTCATTTTTTGGTAATAAATAACCAAAGAATAAGCTCTTTAAAAATCTTCACCATCCTTGTTTACATCAGAACCTTAGATTTGGTTGCTATTGTGAATGGCTCACCATTGATCTGTTATTGCATGTATAAAAATTACTTGTTTTGTGTGTGTTAGTCCTATATCAGGTAATCTTGCTAAATTCCCTTTTTATTTCAAATAGATTGTGTTTCCTCTTGGATTATCTATGTAAATAAGCATATATGTGTCTACAAATAGTAGGGGATTTGACCCTTTCTATTCTTTGTGTATCATATTTTTCTTTTCTTATTGCACTCATTTGGACATAAGTAAAATGTTGAATACCGACGGTGATAACAAGCAACCTTGCCATATTCTTGCTTGTAATGGAAAAAAATTCTTTTTTTTAAATTATTTACTTTTTATTGAAGTACAGTTGATTTGCAATATTATATTAGTTTCAGGTGTACAGCATAATGATTCAATATTTTTTATAGATTATACTCCATTTAAAGTTATTAAAAGATAACAACTATATTTCCCCATTCCTTATCTATTTTATACACAGTAGTTTGTATCTCTTAATCCCACACCAGTATTTTTCCCTTCCTCCCTTCCCTCTCCTTCCTGATATTCACTAGTTTGTTCTCAATATTTGTGAGTCTGTTTCTGCTTTGTTATATACATTCATTTGTTTTAGTTTTAGATTCCACATCTAAGTGATAATATACAATATTTGCCTTTTCTGACTTATTTCTCTAAGCTTAATACTATTCAGATCCATCTACACTGTTACAAATGGCAGAATTTCATTCTTTTTTTTATGGCTGAGTAATAGTCCATTGTGTACATATACCACACTTTCTTTATCCATTCATCTGTTGGTGGACACTTAGGTTGCTTCCATATCTTAAACCCTTTTAATATTTAACGTTAAGTATCTAGTAATTTTTTTTAGAAATTTCCTTTATCAGATTGTGGTGGACTATCCCTGCCTACTGCACCAAAACCTCAAGTTAATCTTGTGAGGAGAGCTGATGATTCTCAGCCATAGACTAAAAGGGGATCAATACAGAACCCATTTTCTGAGCTTTTTGAATAAACCAGACAAAGGCCATCTTACATCAAGTGTGTCTATGTAACAATTAAGAGGCATGAGGCTATTTGGGATGCACTCATGTATGTCATGTATCTTTAATTTCAATTCTATCTTTTACATTGCTGGTTGGTTAACGTGAGAATAAAATAAAATGAAAATAACCATAAATGAGATCAAGTTCTCATTCTCTCCAGTACTAAATCTGAATAAGCATCAAGATATGGCGTAGCTCACAGGTGAAGGATGGTACCTTCTATTCCTGGTTTTCCAAGTGTTTACCTAGAATGGTTATTGACTTTTGTCCAATTTTTTATTTATATCTTTCCTGATTATTTTGTTGTGTTGTTGTTGTTGTTATTGTTATTATTATTATTATTAATTTTAACCTGATAATATGGGACATTATGTAATGTGGAAAATTATGTTAATAGAATTTTTAATATTGAATTATTTTTACATTACTGAGATAAGTCATTCTTGGTCATCATATATTACTATTTTTATACAGTATAGAATTTGATTTAGTAATTCTTTAATTTAAGAATATTATATCTAATTTTATAAATGAAATTAAACTATACTTTTAATTTCATTTTATTATCTGTTTTCACTTAGTTTAATTTGCATGTTTTTTCAATCATTGCCAAATAATTATTAAATAATTTCATTTTTTCCCACTTAATGTCATATTACCTCCCAAAAATGAAATGAGTAACTTTCTCTGTCTTCTTAATCTATGAAAAAAAGTTGAATAAAATAAGGCTGACTCATTTCATAATATTTGATAAACTCTTTTTAGGTTATTTTTAAGTTGCTCTATAATCTAGCTTTTTGGTTATAAACCTTTTATTTGTTCTCTTCATTGACTCATCAAATGCTTGCCTTTTTTTTTTTTTTTTTTTTTTTTTTTTGGTGGGTTATAAATTTGCTAGTGAGCTCATCTTACTTGAGGATTTGCATGTGACCTAGGTCTCCTTTTAATTGTATTTCATTTTTACTTCAGCCATGTACTGAGAAAATTTTCACATCACAGTCTGGGCTAGAGGTTCTATTCCTGTAAAGATAATGAGATCTTGCATTTCCCCTTCCTAACTAGGGACTTTAGCCCCAGGACTGTCTGAATGGTTTCATGTGGAGCCATGAACAGCAGAGCAGGTTGTTTCTAACGCAGATCTCATAGACAGACAAAAGTTTTTATGGCTCCTGATTTTATGTAGAGAACTAGTTCCATCTCTGCCTTTAATCGTAAATGACTTCAGTACCTCCTAACTGGTCTCCCTGTTTCTGCTGGCGCCCTTAACTCTTCTCTGTAGGGCAGAGAATTTAGCTTCTAAAACAATAAATCAGGTAATGCCACACCTTTATTAAATCCTCTAATGGATTTTTATCTCACTTAAAATAAAATTCGAACTTCTTAACAGGAGCCACAGCGCGTCCTACATTCTCTGATGCCCTCAGACCACTCTAAGGTCACCATTGTCTGCTGTGCTCCAGGCTCTTAAATTTTCTTTGTCTGAAAAAATAAAGCTACTGATAGCTAGGGGCATTTGACCTTGCCCTTCTCTCTCTTTGGAATGTTTCAACCTAGACTTTTTCTATGGGGGCTACTTTGCTACGTTTTCGTCTCAGATCTCTATCAAGCCATTTTGCTTAGTTTCTTTCATTCCATTCATGGACATTGTCTTGTTTATTTACTATCTCTCTCATACAATATAAATTTATTTAGGGAAAGACTTATTTTGTATACTTCTATATTCAAAACAACTAGAATAGTGCCTTGAATATTCAAACCAGTAGACACCATATATTCATTAAACAAGTTCTATTAAAATTGGAAGTAACCTCACTATTGAGTAAATAGCAAAATTATTTAAAAGAGACAAATGAAATATTTTCACCAGTTTAAATGTTTTAATAATGTGAAAAAGTGTACTATGATTTTTATTGGACATTATAGAATACCAAATTAAACATTATGAAATGTGGTGCAATCATACCTATAAAAATCATGTATGTTTGTAAAAAAGAAGTGCATGAAAATAAAAGTGATTTATTATGTGAGAAAATTCAAATTATAGATAGTTTTACTTACTGTCTTTTTGAATTTTGTTTTTCAAAATTTCAATAAAATATTCATTTGGTAATAAAATTAAACAATAAATCTGTTGGGAAAAAAGTTAATTTTTAAAAATCCTCATTGATTTCTCCTCTGCCATTGATTCTGTTAGGTAGTTTAGGTAGAAATGAGCACTGGGCAGGGGGAGAGGAAGGGGAAAGGAACAACCCAGAACATAAGGAACCTGAGCTGTCAATCAATTAGGTCACAAAACCGGGATATAAAAACAGGGAAAACAAAGGAACAGAGCCATTTGTCCTCTCTTGGGTTGGCCCGCTCCCAATTCTCAGGAGTGTACCATCTTTCACTATTTTTTTTTTTACTTCACCAATAAAAATCTTGCTTATATCATGCTTTCTGTCTCTTGTGAAAAATTCTTTTTTCAGGTGACTAAGAACCGAAGGAATTATTTATTATTTCCCTTTTCCCAGTCACATTAATTTTGGTGTCATGACTCAGATTGCGTGCTTAAACCTAATCTTTCCTCCTTCATTTCCCTCTCCCTCCCCGAGGCCAGCCAGCGGAGCACAAGCTCTGGGGCCAGTTGTGGCAGCTGGACTGAGAATACAAGGCGTGGCAGGGTGACCAGCCACTGGCTAAACTAAAGGCGATCACTCCAATCAGACCATGGAGACACCCCTCACACGGTAAGGCTGTGGCCGTTTCCCGCTTTCTGGAGGGATACTGAGACGTCTGCTTCCATCCCTGAATCAGGACCCTAGGACGCTAGGCACTGCTGATTCACGGCTACCCTCTAGGATGCATTTGGCTGGGGACGGGCTGAGACGTCAGCCTAGTCCACGGGCCTTTCAGCTTAGGACACTAAGCTCTGAAACCCCCCCTGAATCCTCCCCTTGTCTTTCGGGTGGGAAACCAAGAGTCTATCCCTGCTGGGATTCATTTGGGCTGCATATTGGCCAACTGGGACCATTTTAATCTACAAACCCTCAAAAGAAAAACACTTACCTTCCTTAGCATTGCTGCCTGGCCACAGTATCGACTTCCCTGCGAGGAAGCATGGCCTATAAACAGGGGCATAAACTCAACCATCTTGTTCCAGCTGGATCTCATCTGAAAGAGACAAGGCAAATGGTCTGAAATACCATACGTTCTTATCCTTTACTTACTGAGGGACAGCAATGATCTCCCAGAATGATGTAAGTTAACCATTCAGGCGACAGTTACATCTAATAAACTACTGTCCCCGACACCCCCTAGAGAGGGAGACTCTCCTAAACCTATGCCCTGCCCTGCTCTTCCTTCCATATACCCTTCATTTCCCTCAAACTCAGGAAAGACACTGCCTTTGGCTCCTCCATTACCTCTGATAGCTAAGACCTGCCCCCTGGTAAAAACAGGTGGAGAATTTGTTCCTCAATTCATACATAAGCCATTCTCTCTGGTAGAACTGAGACAAGTAAGACTGATCTGGGAAACTATTCAGATAACCCTGATAAATACAGAGGCATTCCATCACCTCACTCTGGCATATGATCTCACCTGGAAAGATGTTAATATTATCCTTGGCCAAACCCCATCTGACACAGAAAAGGAAGGGGTTCTCAGAGAAGCCAGAAAATATGCAGCCAGTCCACATCTGTCTAATGGTAAGTACCCCACAGGTGAAACAGCTGTCCCCCCCAGGGGCCCCGGATGGGATTTCAATGACCTGAACCAAAAGTGGGAAAAGGACCATTTTTTTAATCTGTGTTAAGGCAGGACTCCGGGCAGCCCGACAGAAGGTGATCAGTTATTCTAAGGTGTCAGCTGTTAGTCAGGAGCCCAGAGAAAACCCCACTGCTTTTTTAGAGCGGCTCCGGAAGGCACTTACTAAGTATACTAACTTAGACCTCAGCTCATATGAGGGACAAATCATCTCAAAGGATAAGTTTCTCACTCAGTCTGCCCCCGATATTAGATGAAAACTCCAAAAGGGGATCCAGGAGCCTGGAGTAACTTGATGAAATGCTAACCACTGCTGCCACAGGTTTTATCATCGAGAGCAGGTGTGAGAGGCCAAGGCTCAGGAGAAGGAAAGAAGGGAGGAGGCCAGGCCTGCCCAGGTGACTGTGGCCCCTCAAGGGCAGCCACCGTCCTGATGTCCCCGGCCCCCAACAGCCCAAGTAGGTCCACCAAGAAGCGCAGCATCTGCCACCGATCTACCTGGTCACTGGGCCAAAAAATGTCCTTACAGGGACAGACCTCCAAGATCTGCCTGCTTTTGGTGTAACAAGCAAGATCATTGGTTGGCCCTCTGTCCCCTGAGCCAAACGGCCTGTAGAGGAGAACCGGCCCAAGACCCACAGATGGTTGTCTGGGACTAAAGAAGCCCCCTCCAGTCAGCCCCAACACAAGGGTCCCCATCACTGGGCTGGAGCCGTGGGGACAAATGGATGTGGCAGGCAGGACAGTAACTTTCCTTTTAGATACTGGGGCCACCTACTCTGTCCTGACTTCCTTCTCTGGACACTTCTCTAGATCCTACAGCACACCTGTCCTTCTGGTTATTAAGAAGGATGGGGCCTAGAGATTAGTCCAAAATTTAACAGTCATAAACGAGGCTGTAGTGCCTCTTCATCCCGTGGGTCCACACCGCTGTGTGTCACCGAAAGCATACCTCCAGGAGCCCAGCGGTCCATGACCTTAGACCTAAAGCTGCTTTCTCCCATGTACCCCTTAGTCCCCAGTCCCAATACTTGCTTGCCTTTCAGTGGGACTCACCCAGTGGGTATCAACGCCAGCTACCCTGGACAGAACGACTGCAGGGGTTTGGAGACAGTCCTCACCTCTTTGGGCAAGCTTTGGCCCAAGATTTATAGGGCTTACAGCTTGAAAAAGGGACTGTTCTCCAGTATGTAGATGACTTACTTATCTGCTCCCTTACTGGAGAGCAGGCCATCCAGCACACAGTCCAAACTCTTAACTTCTTGGCTGAGCAGGGATATAAAGTTTCCAGGTCCAAGACCAAAATGGTCAAAGAGGTAACTAATCTAGGAGTTGTCCTGACTCCTGGAAACTGTAGCCTTTCCCCTGAATGGATTGAGGGGATCTTACAGCTCCCTAATCCCACTACTTGGAAACAGCTCAGAGCATTTCTCATACTAACAGGTTACTGTAGGCTTTGGATCCCTCACTATGGGTCTATAGCCCAAACTCAGTGTGACACTTTAAGGGGTAAGGATGACTCAGCACCTCTCCAGTGGGATCCTTCCCAACAGGAAGCAATGGAAGAATTTAAAAGTCTCCTAGTAAGATCCCCGGCTTTGGGGCTTCCAGAACTGACAAGGCCCTTCCCGTTACATGTTCATGAGAGAGGAGGAATCGCCTTGGGGGTCCTCACCCAATGCTGGGTCCTACCCAACAGCCTATGGGGTACCTCTCCAAGTGGCTAGATCCCACTACTTGAGGCTGGCCTTCCTGCCTAAGAGTGTTGGGACCCCTCTCCACTCTCCTGGAGGAGGCTTTTAAGCTAATTTTGGGGGCCCCTATACAAGCATACACTAACCACCAAGTTTCTGATCTTTTAAAAGGCAAGGGATATTTCTGGGTCTCAGATACTCAGTTTCTTAAATATCAGGCATTATTATTGGAAAACCCAGATGCCACTGTCTCCATTTGCGGGACACTCAATCCTGCTACACTATTACCATCACCAGACGAGTCTCTTCCCTTTCTCCTGTTTCATTAGACCCTATCCATTTCTTTAAGAGCTAGAACAGACCTCACTGAACAACCCCTGGAAAACCTTGATTAGATCTGGTTCACTGATGGGAGCCACATATTCTTGTGAACCTCTTAGTGATCTGCAAATGCTTTTCAAGCAACGCTCCAAGTCAAACTTCAAACGGCTATACAACAAGGTAATCAGCCAATCAACCAAGACAGCTTTTCTGCAATTGCCTCAATGGACATCGACTCTTTGCTCCCCACCTGCCCAGTGACAGCCAGCTAGTCTGGGACTCCAACAAGCTCCATCATCATCCCAGATCAGCAGGAAGTAGCTAGAGCAGTCGTCGCCCTCTATGCCCCAAAGATTTGGGGTCCTATGACAAGAGGGGGGAATGTGAGGTAGTTTAGATAGAAATGGGCACTGGGCAGGGGGAGAGGAAGGGGAAAGGAACAACCCAGAACACAAGGAACCTGAGCTGTCAATTAATCAGAGTGCAGGGAACCTGAGTTGTCAATCAATCAATCACAAAACCAGGATATAAAAACAGTAAAAACAAAGGAACAGCACCATTTTCCCTCGCTTGGGTTGGCCTGCTCCCAGTTCTTGGGAGTGTACCATCTTTCACTATCTTTTTTTTTTTAATTCACTAATAAAAATCTTGCTTATATCGTGCTTTCTGTCTCTCATCAAAAATTCTTTTTTTTTGGGGGGGGTAACTAAGAACGGAGAGAATTCTTATTTACCTTTTTCCAGTAACAATTCCATATGCAGGAAAACAGCAGAAAACTATCACAATTGTTTACAAGAGTTGCTCAAACGACTGCTGATCAAAACTTCTTGAATCAAATAAAACTAAACATTTGTTATTTACAAAAATGTGTTGTATAGCTTTTATACATCAGACAGAATGTAAATACAGAACTGAGAGCTTTGATCAAAACAGATATGGTCCAAACTTCTATAGAAATTACAGTATGAGCAGGAGACAAATATTAAAGAAGTAAGTGTTATTGTTACCCCCAAAAGCAGAAGGTTTCAGGTCTTGGCTCGCCTGAAAGAGAAGAATTCAGATGGGAGATGAAAGCTTTGTGCAGGAAAAAATTTTAAAGGTTTTTTTTACAAAGCAAAAGTACACCTCCAAGGGCAGGAGGCGGGCTGATCCAAGAGAGTATAGCAGCCCAAGTTTTTCTTGGTCCCCTGTTTTATACCCTTGCTTAGGGGTGGTCTCTTGGTCGAGTGACAGCTCTTGACCCTGGAGTGCTGAGTCATGCCTGTCCACTTTAAAGCACATCCTTACCATGATGCACACAGAAAAACCTATGGGGGCATGGGGGGAGCCTAAACGCCAACGTTAATTATATTACAATGAGCACTGGGTCATGTCCAGTTAGGTCTTTGTTGATACAGTGCAGTCAAGGCTGTCTGGTCCTGACCGGTTTCTTGACGGCACTCATTTAGAGGAAGTAAAGCCCCTTATGCTGGAAGCAGGCACATCACTATCTTCTGGAACTTCCTCCCTCTCCTCCACTTTATCTGCTCAGTGGCCCCACTTATCTAACTGCCTAACATTAAGGTAAAGTAAATGAACTAAAAGTAAGAGAATAAACATAGTCAAAGAATTAGACTATAGCTAATTAAATGTTAGCCAAATTAGAAATGAATTTAGCATAGATATTCCATGAATTGGATAAAAATTGTCCAGTGATAGCCAATAGAAGGGAATGCATATGTTTCTATGTCTATTATCACATTTTTAACAGCTAACCATAGGCTTGAGCCATCTTAATTTTTGAAAAACATAGGAGAATACATGGGTTGAGATAATTTAAAGATAATATAATCTAATTTTTATTTGCTATATGATTTCCTTTTATAATGACTCCAAATTTCAGTTGTTTAGCCCCAGTTGGAAGTTACTCAGGTAGAGTTTGCTGTCATTTAAGTAAGCATATTTCATTTTTTAGGCACCTATAATGATTAAATTCTTTCTCCTATTGAGGTGAAGTATTTGCCTACATTCAATTTAACTCAATCTCCTGAAGTTACAATAGGATAAACCTAATCTCTCAACTATATGCTAGTTTATCAAGTATCAGAGACAGCTATCAAAAATAGCTATCAAACACTCTTAAATTGTGTCTTTTCCAGTCTAAACACATTATTTTTAAATATATCACTGTTTCCAGGCATAACTATGCTAGTCACTCCCCTATACTCTCTAAAATTGTGATGCCAGCATCAAATTCAGTAATGTATGCATATTTGACCAGTAAAAAATAGCATAGGATATTATCAGTCTTTTCCTTTAATAATGTAATAATGTATCTTAAGTTACATTATCTATTTTGGTCATCACATAACTATCAATTCTTATATAACCTAAAATTTATTAATTGCTTTTTCCAAGGTGACCAATAATTTTTATATTACTAAACCCAATGAAATGAATTAGACCTTTTCTTTGTTAACGTCTGTTATGGATTGACTTGTGTCACCCAAAAAATGTATGTTAAGTCCTAACCCTAGTAACTGTGAATGTCACCTTCTATGGAAATAGAGTCACTGCAGATGTAATCAAGTGAAGATAAGGACATTCTGATTTAGGGTGGGCCATAATCCAATATGACAGGTGTCCTTATCAGAAGAAGAGAAGAGACACAGATATGTCAGAGAGAGACCATCACTGGATGATGGAGCTGAGACAGGACTGAGGCATCCCCAAGTTGAAGCACACCAAGTGTGAGAACACCACCAGAAGCTGAGAGATTGGAGTGTAACAGATCCTCCTCTTGAGCCGTAGAGGGAGCATAGCCCTGTCTGCACCTTGGTTTTGGGCTTGTAGTCTCTAAAGCCTCTAGAAATTAAAACATTTCTATTGTTTTAAGCCTCCCAGCTTGCGTTCATTTGTTATGGCAGCCATCGAAGACTAATTGAGATTTTGAAACCAGGAAGTGGGGCACTGCCATGATAAATATCTCCAAATGCAGAAGTAGCTTTGGAATAGGGTGATGGGCAGAGGCCAGAAGAATTTTCACGTGCATGATAGAAAAAAACCAAATTGCTGTGAAGAGACTGTTGGTAGAACTATGGATGCTCAAGCTTCTTCTGCTGAGGATCTCAGATGAAATGAGGAACATGATTTTGGAAATATCTATGTAAAAGTGATCCTCATTATAAATTGGCAGAAAACTTGGATGAATTCTGTTTTACTGCTGAGATAAAGAAAGCAGAATTGGTAGGTGATGAATGTATGTTTTTAGCTTAGAGGATTTCCAAGTAAAGTGTAGAAGGCAAAGCGTAGTTACTCCTTGCTGCATATAGTAAAATATGAAAGGAAAGAAATAAATTAAGTAAGAAACCGTAAAGCCAATAGAGACTAAAACTTGAGGGTTTAAAACATTCTCAGTCTGTTTATATTATGAAAAATGATAAAGCATGCTCTGGAGAGAACAGAGCATTAGACATGTGACTCGTGGACCCAGTCAACCACATCAGTAGAAATGCTGCCCTTTTGAACTGAAAGGAACAGAGATGGGAAGATACAACAGAAGGTTGTTGGATTTCTGGGATTCTATAAGCACTAAATGACTGACAGGGTTATTTAGCTACAAACACATATCAGCCTTCAAGATAAAAGAAGAATGATTCTGAAAGTAACTCAAGACACCAGAAGGGCTGTGGAGGGTGGGCCTATTCTTTGATTTTGGACTTCTAGCCTTCAGAACTGTGATTTTAACATTTTTTCTTGTTTTAAGTCATCCAGTTTGCAATGATTGGTTACAGCATTCCTAGGAAACAAATGCAACTTTTCAGCAGCTTTTGACAGTGCCTAACGCCATCTTCAAAATTTCCTTCACCATAATTTCTATTACACCAAGGCTTTTTCAGTTCATCTCACTACACCTTTTATTACCTACTCCCAAGGCATTTTCCATCTTGCAGCCAGACTGCTCCTCTAATTAGTCGTTCATTAGTCCAGTGCTAGTGACTCCCATCACATGGAATTCCTGGGTGGCTACCTTTAAAGTGGTAATTCAAATAAACTCATGGAGAAATGCATGGACAGGGAATAAAGAGTGAGAAAGAGGGATCATGTATTGGAGATTTTTATGGCTGACCTAGAAGTGGTTGGTGCACGTGTGTCCCCTCACATCCCATTGATTAGAATCCAGTCACATCACCACACATAGCTACAATAAAGCCTGGAAAATAAAGTCTCATTTCATGGACTGGAAGAAGAAGATAAGGATCTTGTGACACTCAGATGCCACAGTCCACTTTATTTTTCATTAAATATGCATGTTACTCATTCTCACACATTTAAAATATTTATTGCTTCCCCAAGGGAGATAATATAAAGTAATTCCAGTCACAATATCCGACTCAAAGTTCAGGTGGTCAATCACCCAGATGATGAACTATCCTCTCTATCAGAATCAGTAATGGATTCTCCAGGTCCAGGAGCTTGTGCACAAAAAGGACAAGTTTTTCCCACCCCCAACATATCCCCCCATTACTATACACTGAAGCCGGGACACAGGAACACCAAAATAACTTCTGTACAAAGTGGGAAGAACCGAAGATATTCTGATGGTCAGACGTTATGAAGACCTCTTGTCCTAAGTGTAGAGAAATACTTTAATTAGATAATTATTCTTGTATCCAAGAAGAAACTTTTCCATCGTTTTGGGGAGCACTAGATCTATTTTCTGGAAGGTTCTTTCTTGTCCATTACTCTTCATAGCTATATCACTAGTGCATGTTGAGAAAATACCCTTCCTGGGTCTAAAGAGATTTTGCATATTATCTCCAATGGTAAAAATTTAAGGTTTCAAATGATAGTTTAAGGCTTGAAGAAAATTTCTAAGTACAGGCTTATTATTTCTTTGGCAATATAATGCTCTTAAAAACTAATTTGTCCTCTAATCTATTTAATTCTTCTTGGATCTACATACCAGGAACTATGTTCCAGATTTTCCTAAACATAATTCCCAAGCTTAATTCACTTGTTTCTATCATTACTTGACATCTTCTCTTGAATTAATGCTGGCTACCTTGAAAATGCCTGAGACAATTGATTCTGTTGTGAAGATAAAAGCCTCACGATGATATTTGCTATGCGATTTGGCCAACTTGTCTAATGAGAAGTCTTGCTGAGCCACTGTCCCTGAAGGCTTTTCCAGCCTTTTCCTTCATTGCCTGAGTTTTGAACCAATGAGCTTTTCCAACACTTTCAGGCCCCATCATTTCTGAATTTTCTCCATTCTCTTTAATCTATGTCTGAAACCAGTCCATTCTTGACTGAATTCATCTCCTCTTTGCAACATTTTTGTCAGTGTGGCAAGTAGTATTCAGAACACACTATAATGCTAACTCCTTCAAACCACCTTCTGTAGAGCTACAGATGTAGTAAGCATGTGATTCTGCCATCCCAATTAGCGGAGGTGACTCACCACTTGTTTTTCCACAGAATAGCAGAATTCTCCACCCCTTCAGCCTGCTATAATTAATTTCTGATTGTCTTACCCTGTGTGATTAAGCCAATGCTACGTGTATTCAATTTTATTTTATTTTTATAGCTTGCACTCTCCCCCACCATTTCTTATAGCAAATACTATATCAATCATAATTCAGTCAGGAAAATAAAAACAGATTAAATTTAAGGATGTATGTAATTAAACAGTTCTCTGTGAAATTAAAGTCAGGGAAGGCTGTACATAAACTGAAGATCTAGTAGATTTTAGGGAATCAGGAAGTTACAGGAAGCACAGGAAAGTGCCAGCAATAATCATAGTTATTCCTACCGTCAAAATGAGTGGGTGAGAGAGAAATCCACAAGGCCATTGTGAAATCTTACCTCTAACAAAAATCCACATTTGCCAGGAGGAAAAATAATAATGGCTTCTGTTTCTCTTCCATCTTTCAAAATGTATACCACTGCTACTCAATGATGGATCTGATCCAGACCCTGCTGTAGGGACCCTAAGAGAGATAATGCTCAGATCTCCAGCTCCTGAAATAAAGGAAAAGAATGGTAGAGGAAATGGTGCTAAGTTGCCAACGTTTCAGCTGCCAACGCGTTCTGAAATCTTCAGCCTGTGCTCAGGATTCTCTGAGATCTGGTTCTGCCAGCTTCTCACTCCTGTCCTTCACCTGCGCAGCTTCAGCCATTTTGGATTCCTTACCTGAAACACACCATGCTCTCCCTCAAACATAGATTTTGCACATATTATTGTCTTCCTGAAACGTTCTCTCTTATTCTTTTATTTCCCAGCTAACTTCTACTTATTTTTCAAATCTCACATAAAATATTACTTCCTCAGTCTTTTTTTAAAAAATCCTCAATATAGCTTAAATAATATCATGATATGTTTCTACTGCACCATCTATTTTGTGTTTTGTATTTTGGTAGATGTTTCCCAGCAAAGGAATAGACAACTGAGTTAGATTAAATAGAATTTATTGAATGTGTACGCCATAAGATATCTCTACTTATTGTAGAAAAGGCAAAGCAAGCTAAAAACAAAAAATTAGTTCATGCGTGCATGGAAGTAGAGTCCAAATTAAGAAAATACACAAATAACTATGATATTGAATGATTTCAGATACTGTTATTTCATCCAGATAGTATCTAGCATTGATTTTGTAAGAGATTTACTTTGTCTAATGCATTATACTGGGATTTACATGTTTTGTATGAACCGTCTTTTTTTGTAGACAATACAGTATTTTTTTGGGTGGGAACCGTAAGTCAGCTAGTCAAAGAGCAGGGTACCACCTTTAGTTAACAAAACAAATATTAGGAATTCAGGACCTCTAAACTGACAGCAGTGCAATTCTTGCCAAATTTCTTTGGGACATCTGATATTTGAAAGAGGCTGTCTTTTGGACAGGTTAATTATCTCTTCCTCCAGGTTTGCTAGGCTCTATCTGTTTTAATTTAATTTTTTAGGACACAGAAAATGCGGACTTCATTATCTCAGTTCCCCACAGAAAGGTCTTCAGTGAGTTATATCTAATGTTAAACCTGCAGCTTTTATAGTGGAACAATGTCCATGTTTTTCATAAAAACATGTGAAGACATCACCCATTACATTCTTCAATGTCCCTAAACATAAAAAAATCACATGTTAAAGTCTCCCTTCAATTTTGAGCCAAGAAAATGTTTGTGTCTGAAGACAACCTTGGGACAACCACATTTTTCCTTTTTCCTTGGCTGCCAAGATGAACAGACAGACATAAATTCAGTGTTTATCTGCAGTGATTGACTCATCACAGGTGCCTGATAATAACAATTCTTCTGTTCCTTTTAAAGTGCTTTTTCTCTTGGCAGGCTCTGGAAGGAATGTTTAACAGAATTGCTTTATACTGTATTGAAGCTGATTCAAATTCCTTAAAACAAAACAAAAAAAAGGCACTAAGTATACATACTGAATAATCAAATAAGCATGTTAATTAAATAATCATGCTATCCAATGCATAATGCATTAATTATGAGCAAAAGCTTACGTTACTTTTAACAATACAAAGGCAGTTACTTTGTTTTATATGTTCCTTTCATGATGACAAGAAAAACATACTCCTGTGAAATAGTGTTCTGAACAACCTTCTCTTTTTTTCCTTTAGGAAAAACACTGATTGATTCATTCAAATGTCTTTAACATACCCATTCATCAATTTTGAAGAGTTATGCACTAGTTAGTACATTAGATACTACTTATAATATGAATTTTGGCATTAATGTCAGAGATAAAATATGAGAAATGTTTATTCAAATAGGAATTATTATACTTACTCATATTCACTGAAGAGACAATATTTTTTCAGAAAATTATGAATTAAATGGTAATTGAAATATTATTATAACAATAGCTAGGGAGTAAACATATAAAATTTGAAAAATTGACACGTAAGACTACATTCTTATAAAACAGTAACTTTACTGTGTTGGCCATGGACCAATCGGCAGAGCTGTGTGGGACTCTGACCACCCATAATAAACCCATAATGATTTATTTAGACCCACGTAAGAATTTTCATTTTACATTTAGAAAAACATTAGAATCTTGATCATTTTAAAATAATTTTAAGTAATATGAGAATCTATGGAATTTATTATTTGAAATTACCTGAAAAACAATAAATCTAAAAACAATAAAAATAATTGTTAGAAGTTATTGTATGATGTAAAATATCAGACCATATTATTTTAATTGCTGGTTATAATTTTGAAAAAAAGTTGCTTAAGTATAGACTATAAAGTGACATTTATGATGGTTTCTATTTGGTGTTTTGCCTGCTTGTTTCAGAATAACAGCACAGAGTGTGACGAACCAGCCTAATAAATCATTTCCTGGTCTTCCTTGGAGTCATAGAAGAATAAACAAGAGAGAAGTTTTCTAAATATGTTCTGTTCATTTGAATGTCTATGAAGTTTGAGCCATCTTGCTAATTTACATAGATGTTTTCCTTATCTGAAGAAAAGGAAAAGATTCATCGAGTTTAGCCTTGGTCATTTGAAAAAATGAGAATCTCCCTTTTGCTAATTCCAAATACCTAACATTCCTCTCACTTCTGAGTTAAACTTTATTAATGTAAATCTCTTCATATACAATTTAACACTGGAGAGCTAGGAATTACCAAATGAAATGTAGAATAATGAAGCAAACAGTGATCATTCGAAAATTTTATACAGCTTAGTTCCCATTATGTGCCCATTAAATACATATATATTTACCAGTCAGGGAAACAGCATGGGTACAAAGATATATAATACAAACATAAATTTTAAAAAAATAATACTAGATAAAGTGAACTACATTGCAAATAAAATTGAAAGAAACAGAAAGATATTATATAATGATAAAAGGGTCAATATACCAAGAAAACATAGCACTCCTAAATGTTTATGTACCAAACAACAGAAACATGTAAAATATTTAAAACTGTAAAATATGTGAAACAAAAACTGATAAAATTAAAGAGAAATAGACAAATCCACAAATAGTGTTGAGTACACCAATATCCGTTTCTTAAAGGATCTCAATAACAACTCCAGCTGACAGGCCCTAACTGACATTTATAGAACATTTCATCCAGCAACAGAGAAAATACACATTCTTTTCAAATGTCCATGAAATAAGATAGACATATCCATGGTCATAAAGCAAACTTTGAAAAATTGAAATTAAAATCATACAGAAAGTTCTCTGATTAAAATGAAAGCAAGCAAGAAGCTAGTGCTCAAAAGATAACAGGAAAATTCCCAAACATTTGAAACCTAACAACAAACTTCTAAATAACCAATGTGTAAAACAGATATTCTCAAGGGAAATTTTTAACTATCTGAACTAAATAAAAATGAAAAAAACAATGCATCAAAATTTGTGCATGCTAAAACAGTACAGCACTAGACGCATATGGAGAAAAGAGAAAAGTTTCAAATCAACAATTTGAATTCCCTACCTCGAGAACCTAGAAAAAGAAGAGTAAACCAAACCCAGCAAGCAGAAGAAAGGAAATAATAAAGACAAGAGCAGAACATCAATGAAATTGAAAAAAGAAGACAATAGAGAAATTCAATTAAGCAAAGAGCTGGCTTTTTAGAAAGATCAATAAAGTCAACAGATCTCTATACAGATTGGCAAAGAGAAAAAGAAGACATTCATTATAAATATTAGAAACAGGATATTTCTACAGATTCAATAGACATCAAAAAGGATAAAAAGAAAAGCTATGAGTAACTCTAAATACAAAATTTTAACAACTTAGATTAAATGGATCAATTTAGATTAAATGGATCTTCTTTGAAGCATACAACTACCACAACTCACCAAAAATGAAATAGATAATTTGAATAGTTCTCTAATTATTAAGAAAACTAAAACTGCAATTAAAAACCTCTCTCCAAACCAAGATAGTTTCACTGGAGAATTCTACTAAAATTTTAAAGAAAAAAATATCACCAATCCTACACAATTTCTTCTAAAAAATAAAAGAGGGCACAATTCCCAATTAATTTTATGACTCTATTATTACTTTAATGTCGAAACTAGACAAGGAGTCTGTAAGAAAATTACAGAGCAATGCCTGCCATGAATATAGACACAATTCTTAAAAATATTTTTTCAGAGACAATTCAGAATCTATAAAAATAATTTTACTCCATGACCAGGTAAGATTTATTTCAGAAATGTAAGGATGGTTTAAGATTCCCTATTAGGTCAATTTAATCCATCATATTAATGGATTAAAAAAAATCACATGATCATATTAATTAATACATAAAACACATTTGATAAAAACTTCTGGAACAATAGGATTTAAGGAGAATTTCTTCAAGATCATCCACAAAAAACAGAAAGCTGACATTTTACTTAATTGTGAGGGACCAAATACTTTCTTCTTATGATTAGCAACAAGACAAAGCCATACTCTGTCACAAGTCTTACTCAACAGACCAGAGTTCTGGAGGTTGTAGCCAATGCAATAGGCAAGAAAAGAAAGTAAAAGCAGACAGATTGGCGAGGGAGAAATGAAAAATATCCCTATTTGCAGAGGAAATGTTGTCAACATGGCAAAACACAAGGAATCTACAAAAACCCTCTTAGAACTAACAAATTCAGCAAGATTACAGTATTGAATGTGCAGACATCAAAATTAAAATTCTTTAAAACTATTTTAGAAAGGAAATAAATACTTAGGTGTAAATGTGATAAATCTTTAAGAGGAGATTAGACATTACAGAAAATTATACTAATGAACTGAAAGATAGGACAATAGATATCCAAAATGAAGTAGAAAGAGCAAAAGTAATTGAAAATAAAGCAAGGAGCATTGGGATATTATGCATAGTACAGTGTTAAAAAGTATACTGTATGTCTAACTGGAATTCCAGAAGGAAAGAGGGAGAAAGAATAGGAAAGAGGAAGAAATTGAAGATAAAATTGCTAAGAATATTTCACACCAATAGTAGACATCTACTCGTAGTTCCAAGAAGCTCAGAAAACCTGTAAGTACATAATTTACAACACATAAAATACAAAGAAAGCAACGTTTATTAGGCACATGATGGTCGAACTCTGAAAAGAGAAAATCTTAAAAACAGCTCCTTTAAAGGAACAGTAATACTTAGCGCTGACTTACCAGAAAACACGGAAGCCAGAAGGAAATGGAACGTCATATTTAGAGTCGTGAAATTTTGACGTCTACGTCTATTGTAAATATCTTCCAAAGGTGCAAGGAAAGAAATGTCACTTTTAGATAAGGCAAATCTGAGATAACTGGCCATTAGCAAACCTGAAAAAATAAAATTCTAAATGGGAAATGTATAAATAATTATATATTGATGGTACAAACTGTTAGAATGTAATTGATAATCACTATAAATTTTGAACGTAAAACATACCTAACTCTGCAAGTTACAGCATCAGTGTTAATGGCTGTTGAATGTGATTTAGGGTTCTTATTGGTTTATATGGCAAAATTAAGTGAAGAATGTAAACTTCCTTTATTCAAAACATAAATATAAAATTAAGACCACTCATAAAGTCATATAAATTATGCATAATGAGAAGCAAGAAGTTTATTTACTGAAATCTGCTGTTCTTTTATCTCGCATAGCGTTCTGCCTTTTTATCCATAAAACTCCACTACCAAACTATAAATGGTTCGGAGTTTTAAAGATATGCCTAGCACAAAGTAAGCAGCACAATATTTTCTGAAGGTATTCTTTAGAGATGTAAATTTGATAATTCCATCAGTGCAGTTCTAATTAATGCCGTATTATCATTTCATCAAAATGAAAATAAATGAAAATGCACAAATATCAAAAGGCATGTAGAGGTGTCTGAAGGCTTGACTTGGAAAACAAATTGAAAATCAACCAGGGTTCAGTCTAATGGCATTTCACATTCCGATCACCCATAAGCTATATGTACTATAATTATTATCAGCATTTACCCTGGAAACAGTTAATCCATTACTTAATATGTATTTGGAATTGAGTCGAGGAAAATATCAGATAGAAGTTCTTTGGTGATTTGCAGTCTTTGTAAGTAGCTCATGCTTGTAAACCCAGCTGTATGATTGCCTTCATTTAATCCGTCTTTTTTTTTTTTTTACGTTTAAAAAGGGACCAGTTATCTTGGGGAAAAAAAATAAGCCTCTTTTTCAAAGATGGAAAATTGTATCTTAGTGTAGAGGTACATAATGCACTGATGCTGATAACAAGATGGAATAAAGAAAAATTAAAGACATTTAGGCGCCTGGCACTTACAAGAGGCATTCACGCTCCTTTAACTGACGTTATATAAATGAACACAAAAGAAAGAACACCCACCAAAAGGCAAGGAAAGAATACAGCAGAAGGGCCGAGTGTGGAAGAAACGTGAGAGAGGATGAGTAGTGCTGGACCAAAGACAGGAATGCCATTAGCTGGCAAGAGAGATCAGAACAAAGTGAGCAAATACGGAAAGAGCAGTGTGGCTCTGGCATAGCACGTGGTCTCAGATGCTGCATTTGGTCCTTAGGGTATGTTCAGTTAGCTGTTTGTGAATTTCCAAAATGAAGAGAACATGCAAAGCTCCTACCAGGATGAATATGGGAGAGGTGAGAAACAGATTTTCAGGCTTCTAGCCCACATTTTCCTTTAAATTACACACAAATAACCAAAAAAAAAAAAAAAAAAGAGTCTGAAATATATTATAGGGTACAAAAGTAACACGTGGCACCGTCATGCTTGCCAGTGCCTCAGAACTGTGTTCTTCTACAAATTCTTCCTTCAGCGACACAATGAGATTCAGATAGGCATTGTTCTCCAAGATGTGGTCTTATGGAAGAATCAAGTCTTGTTTCTCACACTATGATATATTGAGAACCAGGATCTTTTTTGGAAGTTGTGTTAAGTGTACATTTTCCCTCAAAGGTCATTATGTTTCTTTACTTGCTTTTACACAAATGTACTGAAAAGAAATAAGACATTTCTAAGAGGCAAGAAATAAATACTAGAGCAGGGGATCCGATTTGGTGCTAGGCAGGGAGTAATGCCTTACAAAGAGGATCCTGGCATTTTCCTGCTAAAAACCAGAGGTACATACATAATAATATAATCAAGACAACTCAGTTTTATTTAGTGCTTGTTACATGACTATATGCCAGGAACTCCTCTAGTATTGTACGTATTAACTCATTTAATTCTCAAACCATACTTTGAGAAAGACATCATTATTATTCCTCCTTTAGGGAAGCGTAACTTGATACAAACAGTTACTAGGTAATTTATCCAGATTTACATTCCTAGTAAAGGGCAGAGCTAGAATTCAATCCCAGGCTCTCTGCAACTCCTAAGTTTGGCTGCCTTCCCTCACCTCTGAGGCTTGGACATGAAACGGCCCTTCTAGGTTCTCCTGTAGCATGTTCTAGGCTGGTTCCCATTACGTAAGTTAATTGCACCTTATTATTTTTCCTGGTGTTAGTGTTTCCACTAGAATGTAACTCTTTCTAATTCTTGCCATGTATCTTGCTTATCACTGTATTCCAAGCATGAAAATAATGCTTGGTCTTTGTTTAGAGCTTAAATATTGTTTGTCAAATGAATGAAGGGGACATACTGATTGTCTACTTCATGCTGCATGTACTGTTAGATGGTCCCTAATTGTCTCGATGAGAGGATGCTGAAGAAATTAATAAATGAGTGAGACTCAATTGAGTGGTCAGGTCAATTACAAATATGGTGTGACTGGAAATAAGCTAAAGCCACAGATCCCTGCTGCTTTTGATGATGCTTCAAATTTCTGCCATTAGATTAGTTTCTTTATGTTAGAGAGCGTTTCTAAGGATAACTCATTCGGGGTACTGGATCAACCTTTTAACATTCATTATTTCATCATTTGAGTTCTCTCTCTCTCTCTCTCTCTCTCATCCCTCCTGGCCCAGCAGCCATTATTCACAACCACCTTGCCTCTGGGGCCGGAGTTGGAGATACCCTTCCGCTTTAAGGCAAAATGTATCACCTGAGCATGCAATCTTGCAGCCCTGTTTACTGCTTTTACAGATTACATAAAGATAAGGGATGAATTAAATGCTTCCTGATGGCTCACCCACCAGGAAGTGAGCAGATTTTTGAAATAAAATTTCAGACCATAAAGTATTCTCAACACCGGTAAATCCAGGGTGATGCATGTCTGGAAACACTGAATCAACAAGGAAAGATGATGCCATGTAAAACACTGAAATGAAAAAGAATACCTGTACTGGAGCGGGGACAAACACCCTCATTGGCTACAAAAAGGTCCCAATTAAAACTCCTTGCAACGTGTTATAAATTCAGATTTGGGAGAAATTCCTCATTAAATCAGAGTTTCCATTTTTCTCCCCACAATCACTTTGTGATGGCTTCAACTGCAGTTCATGAGAACTGGGTGAACACTGCCTACAGATACTGATGATTATATATTAATTCAGGGCTATCATAAGTCCACGGGAGTAAAAAAGAGACTTATCCAAAAGTGCAAAGCATGGTGTGGGAGCAGAGGCAGTGTAGGGACAGCAAATGTGAAGTGCAAGTGGAAAATCACCCTGAAGCGCACAGACCTTGTGGCGGTGGGCTGCCCAGAAAGGTGAGGAAGCGCCACCTCACCACGCTGCTCCACAGACGGCGCTGGTCAGTAGGCTCGTGACAGTCATGTGATTTGTCAAACTGCATCTAATTGAGGGGATCGAGATATCAAACGTCACTCTAACGGGAAGAGCTTTACTCCCAGTTCCTGTCAGAATTTTCTGAGGACTCCATCTATGATCTGCTTCTCTGCCTGGGGACCCTGAGAACTGCATTGACTGGTGACAACAGCCATGTCTCTATCCTTCCGGCCAAGGACTAACCAACGCCTCTGCTTCTTTGTCCAGCTTGATCTAGAGCCTGCTTACTGATTCGGTCTCTCTAGTCATACCTATCGACATGTCATGCTCTTTAATCTCTCTGTATCCTCTGGAAACTTCGCCCTCTCCTTGAAGTGCCCCTTCTCCTCTGGTCAGTTTGCTCAATATTTGCTCACTTATCAAGTGTTAGCTTTGAAGTTATTTTCTCTTTGAAGTCCATTTAGACCACTTCCCTGAAGTAGGCATGTCTACTCCTTCTTTTAAGCCCCATCAAAATTGAATATCTTGTTCCTGTATTTAAGCGTATATAATACCTCAGTGTGCTTTTGTGTTGACATGTCAAGGTCCCCTTCCTACTGTACATTATAAATACCTTGAGGAGTTTACCAAGTTAGCAAATAAGAGGAGATTAAAGAGATATTTGTCTTATTAATGTGTTAATTAATTTATCACACAAAAATAATAATTTCTGGCTTTACAATTTTCCCTGAGGGCAGCTTATAATCAGCTCATCTGGTGCACAAAGGACTCCTGATATTCCCTAATGTGTGAAATAGTCTTTTACTAAGAAATAAGGGAGAAACCTTGGATATATTGCCTTTTCGGTGATCACTCCAGGACCAATTATTTCTCTGACCTGGGACAAAATATTTAATTTTGAAAACATCGAAAACCTCATCAATGAAATGAGTACAACTAACATCTTATCTCTTAATGGAAATAATGAGAATTAAGGAATGTTTATTCCTTATTGCTTACTCTGTGAATTTCTTTTTCCAGTATGACAAGTTTTCTTTGTGTGTTTTTCTTATAATTGGGATTAACTCTGGCTAAGACTTGGAGGGCAAAAAGTAAACTCCATAGATTCAGAATGTAAAAACATGATAGAAAAAAAATGCATTTCCAAGAGAAAAGACAAGACCGTAGTTTATTAACATGGCAAAATTTCAGGCCCTCTTTTATACTTGTGTTAACCCAAGATCCCTTCTGAGATTTGCCTCGTTATCAAAGAAGGAAGAGCAGTCTCAGGACAGGGAGGCAGGAAGATCAGATCTGAAGCTTCTCAGGGGGGAGGAAAGAGGAGCTTGTATTCTTGAGTTATTTCAAGGGTTCTGATAACATATATCTGAAACAGGACATAACACTCATCTAGAAAAATAATTTAGATCAATAAAAAGGTTACAAGATTTGTGCAGGATGATACATCCTTAAGGTCTACAAAGAGATCACAGTATTTGACAGGGGTGGGAGGTGTGCATGGTGTTGGGGGGTTGTTTTAAAACATCAGTTGCTCCTTGTGTTAGTTGAGATGTTTAACTTTTATGACATTTGGCATAAAAGTCCTCTTGATTGTGTGTGCATAGGTTGACATCATTACCATTGAATATAACAACCACCACCACCACAACAACAAAAATAATAGTGCCTTAGTCAAGACAAAATGCTTATTTCTCTCTCTTGTAAAAAAAGTCTAGATTGAGGACCCAATGATCCTCACAGAATGCTCAGATTAGACTGGAGCAAAGTCCCATCCTAGGGAGACTCCACAAATAAACTCTTAAAGACTATTCTTGTTCATAGAAATTGATTTCCAGAAAGTCCTATTTATTCTCTTTTGTGAATTTTCTACACATAGTAACTGTTAAGTTCTTTAATGTCAGTTTCAGAGTGAACTTATTTTCATGAACTTTACAATAAAAAACGCCAAAATATGGTGGATTCTATTTGGGAGAAAATATTTTCCAATTTTAATTCTTATTTTATTTGATTTATTTTTTTGGACATACAGAGTGTTTTCATAATGTAGAAAAACACTGCTATTTTTGTCATTTTAATAATGTTTAAAATTTTATTTTTAGCTTCTAATCCAAGGATTATGGTAAATTTACCTGTGCTGCTTCTGATTTTTTTCCTTTTTTCCCCTCATAGATTAACTTTTCTTTTTAGAGCTTAGTTTTCCTAACCAATCATCCTCATGCAACTTAAAAATAATTATTTCTTTGCTTACTTAAAAAAATAGATAGAAAAATAAAGAGGAATGAATAAATCACAATTTCCTTTCAGCATAATAATGATGTACATAAAGTAGATGTCTTGTCTTGCATGGCCACCACATGATTATAAGGATTAACTATCCACCAGCCTTTGAGAAGATGGGCGTGTGGGAGGAAACCACGCTTACCCCGTCTGGATAGTGCTTCCCCAGCTTTCGTCATACCAGATAGACAATGAAACCAAAAGGGTTTTCGATTAGTTTTTCACTGGGTGTAGACAATCATTTCACGTTGAGAAATCGTGCACATTGGTGTGGAGGAGGCTGCGACACCTGTGTCCCGGCCTAGTTAACCCTTTCCCCTGTTCACACAGGAGTGGCTCCCCGCTCCCTGGAACTTTCGAGATCCTCCTTGTGATGATCCCTGTGCTGCCCAGGAATCTCAGATACTCTGTCTCCCGTCTAGAACAGTCTCTTCCACTTCCCACAGCCCCGGGCCCCTTTAATCCTGTTCTCCCCTCTTCTCCTGGGGTTTTACAGTCTTCCTTATAAAAATAACCCAAAATAACCCCAGTTCCTCTGGGGCTGAAATGACTATTCCATGTTTTCTCTTTCCTGGCGACTATGCAGAGGGCACAAATGAGTCCGGATTCCAAACGTGTGGCTCCGTTGGTGGAAAGGGAAAAGAGGGGTCTTCTACACCTTGGGACTGAGTGGAGGGACAGTGAGGGAGTTCTTCCCGTGTTAGTCTGCTGGGGCTGCTATTACAACATACCGAACACTGGGTGGCTTCAGCCACAGGAATGCGTTCCTCACAGTTCTGGAGGGCGGTAGTCCGAGATCAAGGTGTTGGCCGATCTGGTTCCTTCTAAAGTCTCTCTCCTTGCCTTGCAGACAGCTGCTTTCTCAAGGTGTCACATGGCCTTTTCTCTGCAAGTGTGCAGTCCTGGTGTCTCTTACTCTTCTTATAAGGACATCAGTCCTATTTTATTAAAGCCTCACCCTCACAACTTCATTTCCTCTTTCAAGGCCTTATCTCCAATACAGTCACACTGGAGTTAGAACTTCAGCCAATGGGATTTGGGGAGGACACAGTTCAGTCCATAACACTTTCCTTTTGACACTTGGATTGCTCTTAAAACATTTCTAATTGCAAGCACCTTACACCTCTAGAATGAAAACTTCAGGGAGCCCTGGACTCTTGTCACGTAAGACTCATATTCCTCCTATTAAAATGACTTTCTGAATTTGTATATCTGCTCTTTTACACTTCATTTCAATTATTCAGAAATATTTTTTAGTTTTCTCCTTCCGTGTGGTGCAATACATATCCAGGGCATATTAATTGCAAAGGATTACCAAATTGTCCAGAGAATGCATTGTATTTTCTCATCAGGCCATTTCTAAGTCAATGTAGTAACCTTTTCCTCCATCACTTAGTAGAGTACTGAGAAAGCCTGCAGACCTCTGAAAGTTTGGTGTGAGTATTTACATACGTAGAAAATCTTACCTCGTTGAGTGTTGAAACAGTTGGTTACTGTTGTTTACTAAAATATATTCTGAAAAGCTTAATGCATTTTAAATAGATAAGAGACAGATATTCAGACATGGTTTTCTTCTTGAAACTATAGGATGGATGCCTCAAGCTGGTAGCTCAGAATCCAGTCTTCATACACCAACCCCTTTGGTTTTTGTTTGTTTCTAATTGATGTAGGATGCTCTGGGGCTAAGATAAACTCTGCAGTTCACCACAGTGACCGCTGCTTTCTACTAACTCTATCACACCACCTTCCCAGCCTACAGAAACATGAGCGGTTTGCAGTCTCTGATTTAACAGGCAGTCTGTGGTATGGGACTGTTTATAGAGCATCAGTCCCAAAAACATCAGGATGGATAATTTGGATGAGCAGCTAGAGATTAGAAAATTAATTTTTAGATGTCTATCATTTTTTTCTTTTGTGGATAAATATAAATTATTGATTGCACCTTTTAAGTACTTGTATCTAAAATCAAGGCCTGCTAAGAATTGGCCTATGTGACACATTTTATAAAATAATAAGTAATATGCATTGCCAATAGTTCAATTTTGAAAGATTTCATAGTGAAATTATGATCTTTTTTTAAAGAGCAGAAAAATTAGTAAAAGCATTGTCTGCATTCCTACAACTCGTGCAGCAGAGTATAGGTGTGCTCTGTCCTTACCACTTTCTATAGCTTTATCACCCTCTCAGTTTCTCACCTCTTATTTTTATATTGTTCCTGATCATCACAGCATTTAGTTTGTTACTACTACTTTATGTTTCTACTTAAGACAAATGAAAAAGCTCAAACAAATGTAAGCAAAACAAATGGAGTTTATTGGCTCACACAGCTGAAGAGTTCAGGGAAGAAGCTATCTTAAGGAGTTCCAGGATGCAGTCTCCATCCATTTTGTTATGACTCTTTTGTCCCCTTCTCTTCATTAGACTCTGCTTTCCTCTTCGGCTTCATTCTCAGTTTAAACAATATGTAACTTAAATTGTCTGCACAGCTAGAAATTTCAGAGGCAAGAGAGCATCTTGTAAATATCTTCAACAAATCTCAGAAATAACTTTCATTGGTTTAGGGGAAGTCACGGTTTGTCTTCTGAATAAACCTTATAGCTAGCGTTTGGAGTTCTCCAGTTAGCCTCTGACCATGTGCCCAGCCCTAGCTTTCACATGTCACTGGATCAGCGTGTACTGATTGAGGACTGTGCGCGTAGAGGTTTGGGTAAAACAGAACAAATAGTTGGGTAAAACAGAACAAATAGTTACTGCCTAACATTTACATCTTTTGCTCAATATAGACAAGTTTAAAGCATCTTTTCCTACCATATTACAACTGCACCACAGACTGATGCAGATATGCATTAAATTCTCCTTCGTATAAGACTGCCTAATATCTCATACAATGACTGCATACAGCTTCTGGTCCAAGACATCTGGTTAATAAGCCTTCTTTTTGCCTGGGGTCAGAAGTGACTTCTTATGGCCTGGAATCCACCCCCACCCTACTTAATGTACCATGGCACTGAGTAAGTAGGATATCGTCAATCAAAACTTCATTTGGAGAAGACAGATGGAGAAATAATACTCAGTATTCATCTTTCCATACCAGGCATGAAGACTTTAGGGTACACACGGCAAGGACTCCCTGTCCTGCAGGGGACAGAGTTCCCTGGTCAACCAGACTTCCTGTTCCTGATTCTGTCCTTACAGAACCTTTCACATTTCCATTTTCTTATGACATCATATTTGAGGAAGAGACTTGGAAAAATACCTTTCTGATGATTGCTACAGTTTAGCATTCCCTTCCCATTGGTACAGATTTAGATCACAGTGCCTGGGGATTGCTTTACAAGTTAAGCAAACATAGGACTTTGTTTCCCAAACTAGGGAATTTACCATGCCATACAAGTAATTCCATTTAAATCTTCCTTGGCTTCCTGACAATTTGTATTCAATCCACTTCATGGGATAATTACCAAAGGTCAGAGTCTAGAGCTTGTAATCTGTACCCCAGCATAGTTGTCTGTCTTTTAGCAACAGCCCTTCAAAATGTTTTGCTCGTATCTCTTGCCTTTAGCCTAATGGCTTCTTTTTGAGTGTCTACCCCAAAATTAACCTATCCCTGCCTCAGAGTGAATCCCAGTAAGCTTCTCTTTTTATTTATTTATTTTTTTAAGTGCGGATTTAATTTTTACAATTTATATACAGTTTGTGTAAATCAGAAGATGTTTGAGGATGTCAACGGTCAAGACTTAGCTCCCTCTTAGAATTTATTTTCTCTTGTTTCCAGCTTTCTTCCTTTAGTGGGGAGCTTGGGACGTGGATTTTTCAGTACTAAAATGTACATGATTCTCTCATTATCAGGTATCTTGGAAGGCTGAACAGTGGAAAAAATATCCTGTACATCCAGCTGTTTTTTTCTTCCTTCAGATCATCTCTCATTTGTAGAAATTTACTTGAGGTCATACAAACTAGCTAACTGATTTAACTAGCCTCATTTTTTATATCAAATCTCTTAAAATTCCAACCTGAATGGACACCTGACCTGAGTTACAGTATCCAAAACTTTACCATCTGAGAAAGGTTGCCCCCTTATAACCTGAGGTATGCCACCTACAGCCTCAGTGTCTGTAACTTCACATTTTAGGGTATTTCATTTTCAAAATTCTACATCTTCAATTCTTCTATTACCATATATCATTGCTTCTATTTAACCAATTGTTTCAATTTTAACAAATTTGAGACTGAGATTCATTGTGCACTCAATGTTTAATTGACAACATTTTCTTTTCTTTCCTAGTTGGCACATAAAATACTGTCATGTTGTTCCTTACAAGTTATGACGTTTAAACATTGATAGTATTTTAGTAACTAAAATTATTTTGTTAATGACAAAAACCAGCTAATCTCAGCTTGATAAGGGAATGCATTGCCCACATACTACAAAGCTCAAGGAAAGCATTTGTTTCCAAAGACTTGAAATAATCACTAGGAATCTTTCAAGTTTCAGTTCTCAGCTCTGCATTCTTCCAGGTGAGTTTTATTGCCAATCAAGATTTCTTGTGGTAAGGTTGGGTTACTTATGGCCATCATTATAACCAAATCTGTAAGAGATGAATCTCCTTGGACTGCCTTAGGTCATGGAACCCTCCACTGTGTACAATTAAATGAAATATACTAGTTGGCCAGGTCTGAATATGGTGCTGGGTGATGTGATAAATCTCATTCAAATCCTTGGTTTGAAAACAGGGGGGGTCGACCAAAAGCAGATAGGAAGGGCAGAAAATTTTCTACCCTTAACTACAATACTCTTTTTTTCTCCAAACTAAAAAGAAAATACATTACAGCACAAATTGTCAAGATAAAATTAACAAACTCTCTTTAGCTTACAAATAGATTACATTATGTCTTGTAATTATTGAAAAATAAAATGAAATTACCTGATTCAACTGATAAATCATGTTTCATTAAGAAAAAAATGGCTACATAAATGCAAGTTAAATTAAGACGGTGGCAACTAAGTTAACAGTTCCAATTTTCTTTCATAAAAGTATTTCTTCATGGATTAAAGTCAATCACACTATTTAAGCATTAATACACAATTCCTTCTTCAACATCACTCACTCAAATCTGAGGAAATTCTGTTACAAGACTTTTAGTGTTAGTTTCACAGTATCAGCCTTTTAATTTATTTATTTATCTATTTTTGATATTATTGACTATGTACCATAACCATCTCAGACTGACCAGTTTTATTAAAAATAAATGTATAGCACAGGGAACTATATTCAATATCCTGTAATAGTCTATAATGAAAAAATATAAAAAGGAATATATATATATATATATATATATATATATATATATATATATAATATGGAATCACTATGTTGTACACCAGAAACTAACACAGCATTGTAAACCAACTACACTTTAATAAAAAAATTAGCAATCACGTATGTCAGGAGGAGAGAGCTTAAAGATAAATATATGCTAAAGCATAAAACAGTTAATTCTGCAGGATGGGAAAATGTTTGACAAAGCACAGTATACCATTTAAGTATTTCCCATAATGTAAAAATACAAATTAGGAAATTGTTTTTGAAGTGTCTTGTAACAGTTGAGTTAGTTCAGGAAAAGCATCTGCTATTAGCTTTAGTGGTTTTTGATCTCAATAGTCTGTTCTTTTAATAAAGGACCACGTAGGTCAATGTTACAAACGAATTTAAAGCTTTGGGTTTCACAAATATATAAACTTACGCCGTGGTTTTCAGCCCTGCTGTGTATTTGACTCTCGTGGGCTTAAGCCCAACACAGGGAGATCTCGCTCAATCAATCAGGTATATTTAAAACTCCTCTGGTAATTCTAATATGCAGACAGGATTAAGCACGCTGGTTTTGGTGAACAAGCCTAGGAAATCCATGTTTGCTAGTGTCAGTGATTTCTTTAGACTAGGGAGAGTAGAACCTCCGAGTCAATAACTGATGTGCTTACTAGGTATGTGTAACCTTACCTTGTATTTCTTCCATTAAAACACACAAGAAGGTTTTCTGTTGATACATTGCTATATCATTGTATCATTATTTTTCAGAATCAGATTATTTTTGGTTGGAATTAGAACTTTTTTTTTTTTTTTTTTGCCAAAGGAGAGGGTACCTGAATTCAGAAAGTATGTAGTTTTCAGCATATCAGTTCCTTCTTTAAAATAATATTTGCTGAGCATCGGGTAGGTAGGGTGGTAGAAACTAATCTAAAACAGGGGTATCGCTGTGAGCATCTCTAATAAAAACCCTACTATCCAGAATCATAATTAATAGTATATATAGCTTTCTTCTCCAAAAAAAACACAACTTTTCTTCATGCTTTTCTTAGAGCAAAAAACAAATGTTTGCTGTGTTTAAATCTAAAATGTTTTGCTTTGTTCTGAGTGTCACTGAGCAAAAGTTCCAATACATTCAGTACTTTGAAAAGACTAAAAGAGAAGCAGTGGACAAGATTAATAAAATAAACAAAGAAAAACACATTATCTATCATTAGTGGACTTTTTAATGGTGGCCATTCTGACTGGTGTGAGGTGGTACCTCATTGTAGTATTTTTTTTTCTTTTTTTTTTTAAATGTATTTATTTATTTGGGGGAAGTAATAAGGTTATTGGTTGATTGATTGATTAAATGGAGGGACTGGGGATTGAACTCAGGACCTTGTGCATGCTAAGCAGGTCGTCTACTACTGAGCTATACCCTCCCCCACACATTGTAGTTTAGATTTGCATTTCTCTGATAATTAGTGATATTGAGTATATTTTTTTTATGTGCCTATTAGCCATTTGTATGTCTTCATTGGAGAATTGCTTGTTTAGGTCTTCTGCTCATTTTTGGATTGGTTTGTTTGTCATTTTTGTTGTTGATGTTGTTATTAAGTTGTATGAGCTATTTGTATATTCTGGAAATTAACCTTTGTCAGTCACATCATTTGCAAATATTTTCTCCCACTCTGCAGTTTGTCTTTTGTTTTGCTTACAGTTTCCTTTGTTGTGAAAAAGCTTATAAGTTTAATTAGGTCCCATTTGTTTACTTTTGCTTTTATTTCTATTGCCTGAGTAGACTGCCCTAGAAGAACATTGTTAAGATTTAAGTCAGAAAATGTTTGCCTGTGTTTTCTTGAAGGAGGTTTATAGTGACTTGTCTTATGTCTAAATCTTTAAGCCATTTTGAGTTTATTTTTTTGTATGATGTGAAGGAGTGTTCTAACTTCATTGATTTATATGTGGCTATCCAACATTCTCAACACCACACACACACGAGAGTCCAGTAAGGTGGTAGATAAGATAAATATTCAAAACGACCAACTTTTCTAAATACAAACTCTGTATAATCAGTCAGGGGGAAAATGAATTTTTCATAGTAGTAATAAAAATTATAAATATAAAATATAATACAGCTAGAAATTAAAGTCCTTGTAAATTAAGACCTCTCTGAAGAAAATTACAAAATCTTGCTGTCAGTGTTTTTAAAAATCTCAGCAAGTAGAGAAATGCCATACTTCTGAGTAAGAAACCAATATTATAAAGATAATAATTCTTCCAACTTAATTGGACATTTAAATTAAAACACATAAGGGTTTCTTTTATGAATTTGAAAATTTTATATTAAGAATTACCTGAAAAAATACAATGATTTTTTCAATAAAAATGAAAGTGTCCTATCATATGTCAAAACTTACTGCGAATTTAAAAAGAAAAGTAACATCAAAGTCAGAACACCATTTTCCACACTGATCAGGTTAGCAAAATAGCTAAAACTGGATGATGCTCAGTGGTAGCAAGCACACAGAGTGGTATTTACATATATTCTAAGTGGGAGTATAAACCAGCGAAAACTTTTTTGGAGGTCCAGTTACATCATATATCGAAACTTTAAATGCACATAACCTTTGAGCCTGTAATTGTGCTGGGACTTAACCATTAATATACTTGAGAAGCACATCAGGATGCCTGTGTAAAGGTGTTCATCACATCTTCTCTTTGTAATAAAAAAAAAGAAATGGAAATAATCTTAATATCCATCTGTAGGGACTTGTTAAAAAAAAAGAAATACAAACATTATTTGGAATGAAAAAGGAGATGTGACTGTATAGATGCAAAATAAATTAGATAATAATAGAAGAAAATTGTTAGCAATGGTTCTGATAAATTTGACAACATAATAAATTGGAAGAATTCTTAGTAAAATGTTAATCACCAGACATTAAAAATAAATTATAAATGTGAATATCCTGAAAACCACTGAAGGAATTAAAAGGAAATATCCCCCAAACAAACTTCCAAAACCAATCAAACAAAAGCAAAAATACACCACTCCCAGTTCATTTTAAAAGTAAATCAAGAAAAGTATTCATGAGAATGGAAAATGTACAGGACAATCTCACTTAGGAACATGAATGCAAAAATTTAAAATACTAGGACATGTAATCCACCAATGTATAAAAATTGCTATACACAATGATGAAGGTAGATCTACACCAGGAATGTTAGTATAACTTAAGATTTGATAATTTATATAGGTTATTCTTTATATTAACAGACTAAAAGTGAATACAATTATAATAAATGCCAAAAAGTTAGTAAGACCTAATATACCTCTATGCTAAAAAAAAAAAACTCTTATGACACTGTAAATATAGGTGAATATCCAAAAACTAAAAATTAACTTTAACAAAAATGTATGTGGAAAAAATATAACTATTACCATTTCTCTTCAATATTTGTATTGGAGGTTCTAGTCAAAACAGTAAGACAAATGACAGAAACAAAACCTATCAAGATTAAAATAAAGTAAAAACTTGCATGTGATATAATTGTCTACATTAAGCTCTCAAAAATAATTTACATAAATTACTAAAGTTATTTGAGTATTTTGAGTAAAATGCCAAAACTTAAGGACAACTGCACTTATATATATCCACAAAAAATTTAATTCAAGAAAAGATGGTCATTAAAGGATAAAGACAACACAAAGAACCCAGTTTTAGATCTAATACAAATGTGCTTGACACTTACGGAGAAAATGATAAAACTCTACAGTAAGACATTAAGAAAGACATTAATAAAAACTATATACCACACTTAAGGGTAATATATCATTATCATATATATGTCAGTTCTTCCCAACATCATCTATATGCTCCATGCCTTACTTACTGAAATCCTGTGTGTGTGTGTGTGTGTGTGTGTGTGTGTACACGTGTATGCAGTCATAAGTCATCAAATGGCTCCTAAAGGAAAGATGATGGAATAATATGAGTCACAGTATTATGACTTATTATAAAGTTTAAGGCAGCAGGAGATTGTAGTAGAGATTGAAGTATCAAGCAATGGAAAATAGAGTCTTTAAAGACCTCAGGCATATATAGAAATTTGGTACCTAAGAGAGGTGGCATTAAACATTACTGGGAATTGATGAACTATTGAATAAAGTTTTCCGGAACCACTGGTTATCTTTATGGAAGAAAAATGGATCCTTACCTGACAGTCTTATACAAAAAAATCAATTTCAGGGAGTTGAAAAATTAAAAAAAATAAAAACTTGAATATCTCAGAAGAAAAAGCTGTAGAATAGTTTCATGTCCTCAGTGTAGAGTTTCCTAAATAAGACAAAGGTTGTGGAAACCATAAAGGAAGTGGATAAAAATTTCAACTCTATTGAAATTAAGAATACCAATGAATTAAAAGACACTGTAAGGTGGGCTAATAGACAAGTTATAAACTGATATGATACTGGTCTCACATTTAACAAAGAAATAATTGGTATTGAGACACATTACAGTTCCAACCAAAGAAGAAGAAATAGCAATGAATTCTTAAAATCATCTACCAAAAAATGGACAATGACTCCAATTTAAAATGGAAAAAATAAGATACTCAAAAAATAAGAAAAAAATAAGATACATATTCTAAATTCTTGAATATATTGAGTATTCTATAATGAGAAAAACAAAGCTTAATTATTATTAACCTTAATTCAAGCTTCTAAACCTTACTTTCATTGACCTGCATAGATGCTTTTTTTGAGTGGTATTTCTTGAAGCAATTTCTAGAAAAGAGGTTTCTTTCTGATCTTATAAACCTTTAAAGGGCCTGAGTTTCTCAGTCTTTAGGTCTGTGTTTCTTTATGGAATGATCACAAGTTCTTACTGCCAGTTAGAAAGAACATTTCTCTGTGATCTGCCTCAAAACTACCTGTCCAACAAAATACAGGTATCCCTCACTCTTTGAAAGTTTGCTTTTGCCACTTCAGTTTTACCAAAGACCTCCATTAGCACCATTTTCACTAACCTGAAGAAATCTGAAGAGGATGGATGGACCTAGAGTGTATTATGCTTAGCAAAACACATCGGACAGAGAAGGACAAATACCATATGGTCTCTAAAATTCATGTGGAATCTTAAAAACAAAGCAAATGAACAAATAAGAAACAGAATACGTAACAAATAACAAATAACACAACAGAAACAGAGTCATAGATACAGAGAACAAACAGGTCATTGCCAGAGGGGTGGTGGAGTCGGAGCGATGAGTGAATTACCTGGGGGGAATAAGCTACAAACTTTCCAGTTACAAAATAAATGTCATGGGGATGAAATGTACAGTGAGAGGAAGAGAGTTAATAATAGTACAATATCTTTGGATGGTGATGAAGGTAATCAAAGGTACAAGCTTCTAGTTTTAAGAGGGATAAGCACTAGGGGTGTAATGCACAACATGATTGATGCAACTAACACTGCTGTATGTCATATATGAAAGTTGTTAAGAGAGTAAACCCTAAAAGTTCTCATCACACGGAAAAATTTTTTTCCTGTCATTTTATTTTTTATCGATATGGGATGTTATCTGTTCAGCAAACTTATTGTGGTAATCATTCCATGATGTATGCTAGTTAAGTTAAAATGTGGTACACTTTAAACTCCTGCACGGCTGTATGCCAATTACATCTCAATAAAATGGGAAAAGAAAAAAAAAATTAAACTAAACCATAATAATATTCATAAAACCAATTACACACCAGTATATTTTTCTCTACTGCTATAAAAAGGCATTGAAATAAAATTGGCTTGTTAGTTTTTGCCCGATATATAACCTGATACCATATTTTATGCCTTTTTGTTATTGTAAGCTTTTTTCATAAAGCATGTCAAATATTTTGATGAAACGGTTTGAATAGGGCAGAATTTGCTTTTTTTAAATCCTTTTATGTTTTCAAACTTGTATTCATGGAAAATTAATCTCTGAAATTTCCCATTTACTCTACTAAACATTTAATGTTCTGAATTACAAGGATTTGGTTTTCATATATGGTCACTTGATGTGTCTTTCTCGTACAAGCACTGAGAAAACACTAGTTTGAAGGTGTAAGGTCTTCCTTTAGACTTTGTTCAGTAGAGGCTGTTTCCTACAGTACCCAAGATCATTTCTTTTTCTTTTTTTTTTAAATGAGCTTCTAGGCATTATAAGTGAGAAAACTATTTGCAAAATGAACCGATGAACTACTGCAATTCAGAGGGTATCATAAATCTGTGACAATGACACTGGGAGGGGTACAAAGTTCCCACATTAATCTCAATGGACTAATTATGGTCACTTAAGTGTCAGTGTTAACTTTTTTTTTTGCTGCAATGAAAGAGCTAACTACTGTGCTTTTCTAGGCCAGCTGAACACCCACCATAGCAGGAGGTGGCATTCATTTGAAATAATGTGCTATGCGGAGAGCCTGTACGAACTAGTGTGTAGAAACCTGAATATTATTTTGATTAATTGGTTAATTGAAGTGCTGCTACTACTGTCCTTAAAATTAGAATGAAAGTAATGGTTATAGTGTTGTCAGCTAAACAGTGGCTGGACTCCAGCCGTGAAGTTTATAGGATTTTGTGTTTTTCTATAAAACATCATCCACCGGCAGGGAAGACAGTTAGCCTTAATAAGGTAATAAATATTTTTGAAAAAACATCCCTGAATCTTATAATGCTACCTCATATTAAAACCCCAAAGAGGGCCCAAATAAAGTATCAAGCAAATGATAAATCCTCACTTTCTTTCAAAGGATATTTGCAAATCTCTTGTTTTCAATAGTGTCCATCACCGTCTTCTCTGTTGGCTGATGCTAGGCTGTGGAGCACACAGACTGAAGTGTCACCAATACTTAGGACAAAAATGCATTCTGAAACTAGCGAAAAACACTCTACTGCCCTTGTTCTGTTGAACATTTACTTCTCCGTGCAAATGCAGTAAGAACCGTTATCTGTTGTGTTATATGTTGTAGTTAAAACGTGTTTTGTTTATAAAGCGCACGTGCTGTTTAGGTTATATATGCATGAGCATCTATGTTATATATTATTACTACGCATATGTTATGTATTGTAATTAAAAGATAACATAGAGACTACTGACAAAATTAATTTGATGACACGATGTAACATTTTTAGATTTAAAAAGAGAGGAAAGAAGGCTTCATCTCACAAAACAAATTTCATTTTGATTTCAAGTTTACATGCTTCACTTACCAACACCCTGAAATCAAACTACATATTTACATTAATATATAACAAAGAAGGATACTGTATAAATCGTATTTGGAGGTGTGCATCCTGGGTGCAATCTTATTTTTATAACTTTGTGCAAAATAAAATTATTTGTTTCAAAAGCATACACAATAAAGTGTTTATGCTTTAATATTCTGTTAAACAAAATACCTTATTCCCAATGATTATTTTTAAAAACAATTTTAATTAAATAAAGGAGGAATCTGGGACCACAAAACAATCCTTGCTTTGTTACTCTAAATTACTGCCTGAGTTTTCGAATTTAAAAATAGATGAGAAAAATCTGAATTCAATAGACTGCCTTTTGAATCATTCATCATTCATGAGTATAATGGAACAAATGTCTGTAATTATAATCAGTTAGGCCATTAATACTAAATTCTGATATCAAAAGGACAACACTTTAAGGAGAGTTTTTAATTTATACAAAAAATGAAAGTGTCTTTTTGACTACTTATTCCAGACATGATGAGGCCAATGGGTTAGTTTCTTCCTTCAAATTTCAATACAGAGAGTAGAAAGGAGGTTGATGGTTTTTAGAGCTACACTCAGAAACTAACACAACTACTGTCAAATCTATCAATCAATCATAAATCTGTGAATGAAATCTAATAAATGTACTCAAAATAATGTAGTCAACCTAAAATTTGTATGGAGGCATATGCATATACAATATTGTTTAGAGATACAGACATATAGAATAATATTCTAAAGTTAAGCAATAGAATGATAAACACAAAATCCAGGATAGGGGAGAAACAGTTATCAGAAAGGAGTGAGTATGGAGTCTCACTGGCTTTAGCAATGACATTTCTTAAGTAGGGTGGTGAGCTCACTGATAGTACCATCTTGTTATATTTTAGAACACATACATTTTGTCTTGAATATTCTACATTTTAACAGATAATTATAAAATAATGAGTGAGCTTAACAACAGGATGGATACAGCCTCTATTTTTGTCAATTATTCTACTTTAAGGAAGTCTTAAAATTTCAAAGGCTAAAAATAATTATTTTTAGCACGTGTCTGCTTATTTGAGACTTTTTCTCAAGGGAGTTGGTAGAATCACAGAGTAACAAGTCAAAACAAGCAAACACAATTCAACTTTTTGCTTATTCATATCTGTTTACATTCCTATGGCTAAAGAAAGTCTCTATGCTAAGCTGAAATTTACTATGTTGTATACTTTGTCTGTTTTAGGTTTTAGCACTGTAAAGTCACTTGACATAGGACATATATGTACAATTCTATTATAGAAAAAGAGTGAAGAATTGGGAACAATAATCAATCTACAGTACTATGAACAAAAAAAAAAAAACTCTAGCAAGCTAGAAGAAAAAGTACATTAATAAATAAATTCAGCAATGTTTCAGTATACAAAATCAATACCCCCAAATCAGTTGTGTCTCTACACACTAACAAAGAACAAACTAAAAAGGAAATTAAGGAAAGTCCCAGAAGTTATCGGGAAAAAACAAAAAGGATGACAGTATCAAGAGAAGAATTCTGAAACCATTTTTCAGATGGTTCCAGTAAAAATAATAACAGGGACAGTTGTTAAAATAATAAGCATAGAATCTATAACTATTTCCTTCCTTAGATTCAGAGTTTTCAACCATTATTTCTCCAAATAAGCTGTTTGCCCTTTTCTTTCTGTCTTTTCCTTCTGGGACTCCCATCATGTGTATTTTAGTCCCCTGGAATTTCTGCCATAAGTCCTTAGGCTTTCTTCGCTTTCTTTTTTTTTTTTTTTTTTTTTTCCTTTTTATTACTCTTAACTTGAAAATTTCAAATTACCTATCTTCAAGTTTGTGGATTCTTCTATTTTATGAAGTCTGAGATTGAACCCCTCTAGTGAATTATTAAATTCAGTTATTGTATTCTTCAGCTCCAGAATTTGTTTTTGTATGTTTTACAGTTTCTGTTTTTTATTGATATCCACATTTTGTTTATACATTGTTTTCCAGACTGTGTTTAGTTGTCTGTGTTTTCTTTAGCTCATTTAGCTTTTTTAAGATAATTACTTTGAAATTTTTGTTAGATAATTCATGGGTGTCTTTTTCGTTAGGGTCAGTTTCTGGAGATTTATTTTGTCCCTTTGATTGGGCCGTGTTTTCCTGTTTCTTCATATGCCTTGTTGTTTGCTGACGAGATTTGGGCATTTGAGAAACAGCCACTTCTCTTAACTTTAGATACTAGCTTTATATAGGGAAGGAACTACACAAATCAGCCTGGCTAGAGATTCGTGTGGCCTTTCCGGATTTTCTGGGATGTGTCTTTGCTGGGTTTGTGCATGTAAATTTCCAGTCAGAGAGACAGTCAGTTGTTTTTGTTTGTTTGTTTTTAATCAGGAGTTTATAATCCCTTGCTCCTCTTGGAATTTATCTGTGGTACTGTATGTTCCCTGGTGCCAAAACAAGCTGCTTAACTTTTTTTGTTCTTAATGGTCCTCAGGAATCCAAAGTTTGCAATTCTCTGTCAGCACTCTCAGTCAGGTGAGACAGAAACCCGTCTCTTGGGCAATCGCCAACTAAAAGCCGGAATATTGGATGTATGTTCCACTCCTTCCTCCCAAGTTGGAAGTTATGAGTAGAGTGTTTTCTCTTGGCTGCACTGAGTTGGGAAAGCTTAGGAGAAAAAGGCTGTCACACATTAAATGCAATGGTTTTTCCTACTCCTTTGATGCAGCTGTTCCTGGCTTTGCACTTGCCTGGGGTATTGTGACTTCCTAACTGGCTTCTGAAGGTCTCATAAAGGCTTTTTGGACCATATGTTGTTATTAAGTCAGTGTCTCTGTGGGGGAATGAAGTCTGGGGCTTCCTATTCTATAATCCTGCTGACATCACTCCAGAATAGTCATTGTTTTAAGTAATATGCATATTACCAATAGAAAACTCAGTGTGCATCATCATAAAAGAAAGTTTTTTTATAGATTTCAAAAAATCAACCAATGGACTGAGTTCTCAGATATTAATACAAATATATGCATATATACTAAATAAATATATATACACAATATATAATATAATTATATTTGTAATATTATAAAATAATACAATTAAAGTAAATAAAGCAGAATGATAGAGTGAAAAATTAGCTTACACTAGCTCAGTTTTCAGGGGATTAAAAAAAATACTCCCAAATAACCTTTTGTTTTCACAGAAAAGTTTTAGGGAAATTTTAAAATACTCAGAGCTGTATGAAAATGAACTTGCTTGTCAAAATTTGTGGGACCATCTAAGGTAGTCATTAGGAAACAGTGTAGAAAAAATCAAGAATGTATAAATGTATGACTGATATGGGTCAACTCAAGTTGTTATTAAATAATCACCTGATTAAGACCAAATATAAACCTAGAAAAGAACAAGCAAAGGGCAGAACTTGATGAAATATAAAATAATTTTAAAATATGGGATCATACAATAATAAATCAATCAATATAATAGGGTACACTAGAAATTAAAACAACATTGTAACCCAACTACACTTCAATAAAAAATAATAGAAAGGGAGACTCAAAATTATTATAAAAATACAAACAATTAGCTATATTACAACACAAGCACGTTTGAAACTCTTACCACTGTCACCAGAGCACTTGGTGGGAATAATGTGGTGAAGCTGGGGTAGGTTTCAGGCATTCTCACTCCACAGCCTGCATTTGGAATACATTTGGAATAATGTAGATTTTGATTTTACTTTTGCCACTTACTAGCTTGTTAGCTACACAAGTTACTTAATTTCTCTGTCTTCATTTCTTCATCTATAAAATGCTGTCTGTGTGTATGTTTATGTGTGTATGTAGTGTGTGTGTGTGTGTTTGTAAGAGAGAGACACAGAGAGACAGAGAGAGAGAGTAAGAATTAGGTTTGATTTAATACTCCAAAGCATTTATAACTAACCATCATACACAAGTATACAATAAGTGTTGGGTCTTAGTTAGTTACTTTTGAAAGAAATGTTATTCCTATAGTCAGATGAATGTGTTTGGACCTCAGATTAGCTACCTATAAATTGTTCAATTTAGGCAAGTCTGGGAGAATTCTTTTCAAAATCCTTAAAATGGCAACATTACTTCCTACATCATAAAGTTGAGAAAGTGGATGAAGAATTCCTTAATAAGAAATTTCAATTTCACAATCAAATTGAATGACTTTTAATCCTCCTTAAAGAAACATTCCTGGCACTCATTGTATGTAAATACAATAAAATAGTTTTTCTAATGACTCTGCTTTTTAGAAGGTGTGTGAACATTAACATTATAAAAACTAATGCTCGATAAGAGAAATAACTTAAACAGGAAGAGAAATTATGTAACATTATTAGTTTCTTTATAATTTAAGATGTCATTTCCTTCTACTTAGAAAAAATACCCCAAAATAAAAATACAGTATTATAACTAAAGCTGAATTACTAAAAAGAATAAAACAAGACTAAAGCAGTGTGGTTTGTGATGTGATTTTCTAAAACCTTAACTATAATACTATCAGTTGTGGTCCATGATCCAGTTATGCTGGCAATAATCTGTATCTTTGGAAATTGAGTTTTGCCTGTAAATAAAAGAAGAGTTAGGGAATAAAAATTTGATGATGTTGTACAGATTAGATTGAACTTTTCTTAAAAACTATAAAAAGATTAGAAAAACAATTTGTTTACATGGCACAACTTCAGAGTACAAGACATACAATGCTCTGGAGATTAGAGATAGCATTGATTCAATATTAAAAATGTCACTAAAGAAAGCCTAACCAAGAGATTTCAGGTTTTTAAGAACTGAAACACTGAAAGACAAATGCTTAAGTTTGTTGTATAGGAACATATTTTAGTTTCACCTGGGAACTGAATATATAAGTTGCAAAGAGATGAATTTTTTAGGGAGGTAGAACTTTACTCCAGTAAGTCTTGGCTTCTCTGCGGGGAGCCCCACTTACCTGAATCGAACTGACTCAAAACATTCAACTGCGCATGCCTTTAATCACCTGAAGTGCTCTGGGTATATTAAGTGGAAACCAAAGTAAAGACTATTTTTCTTTTGTTGCACTGTGTGTTTTAATGATTCAAAGGTGTGACTGGAGTTTCCACTTGTATTGCTAGATAAGAGAAAGTCAGTAAACAATTTACCTTACGCCAGTTAACTATTTAACTTTCCAACTTCTGCACATTAACCACATGGACTCAGTTTGAATGATGAAATCTCTGGTAGAATGCACACTGCTTGTTTATATCTAGGTGAAAGTTTAGCACCTTGTAACCTGAAATTTATTTTAACCCAGAAAGTAATAGCAAAAATGTCTTGATCAATTCATCTTACTCCTGATGACTGATGGCTATGTTCTTCCTGAATCATAGAAGCCAGTCAACTGATTGTTCAAAAGTCCAAAAACACTTTTTTTTAGAGATGCTTTAGTGCATAGTACTATTAGAAATCTATTAATTATGGTAATTTTTATAATCTCTTAAATTTTATTTCAAAAGATTTTAAAAATATCCGTATTTCTGAAAAAACATTGAAGCATAAATTTGCCAGAAGTCAGGGTTTCAGCTTCTAGGTCAGTGATTTTTCTACCTCATTATGATTTTGTTTGGGTCAAGCAATTTAGGTCTCCTTTAAAAGTCATCCTTCTCATTCTTAAAAAAAATATATATAATAATAATAATAATCAACAACCACCAACTGAACTAAAACCTCTGCTAATCTTATTTGATCAAAGTATATACCCCTCATTTACACAGTTTCTGGTAGTTGTTGCATTTGTGAATATGCCATTTTTAAACCCCTACTCATAAATAAAGCAGCAGATTTTCAGTTCATCCATTTTAAACACTCTTCTGTTTTTGACATCATCCCATGGTCATGGCCATGTTTTCTGCTTAGGCAATTGGTTTTCCTTAAGAAAAACTATGACCTGGGGGAGTCATCTGTGAAGTCATCATTAGTTATTAATCCTTTTATAGGCATTAACTTTTCAGATTACCCAGCCAGGCAGCACTAAATCCCGAGCCAGGTGGAATTGACCTCATAGCCCATAAATGGTGAACACCAGCTCTGTGGCTTTGGCTGGTCATGTGACCAAGGAATCTTAACCTCAGCATCTATAATAAGGGAGAAAATTGTTCCTATTTTCCAAGATACTTTTAAGAATTGATAAAATATGTAAACCAATACATTTGATGCTCAACAAATAGTACCTCTAGTTATATATTCACTTAGACTTTTCTCTATTTGCTAGAATTCAAGACAGACCCTGGACTCATAAGGATTTGGACAAAAGTAATAAGATGGGTCTGGGTGGAAGAAAGGAGGTGACTCCTAAAAGTCCTCTTTCCAAGGAAGAGAAGACTGACTGAGACAGATAGGACACATAAAAAACAAAAACAAAGACAGAAACTGTGTAGATTTAAGTTTTATCGTAGTCAGTCTTGGCACAAAGATGCCTTTGTCAATTGTGCTAAACGTCTATAGCATATGCCTATCTGGGTTCCTGCTGAAATTCACAAAATCAAACGTTTTGCTAATCTCAGCTCTCGATCCCAAAGTCTGCCTGACCACAAAGCAAAAAACAAACAAGCAAACTGCCAGAAACAATCTCAAGTTGATGGAAATGCGTGAAAATGTTTTTAGCAAGAGACCTTGTTGCTGCATGAATTATACTGCAGAACATTGAGTTTCAAGAAGATTTACACAAAGTGTCTCTTCTTTGGAATGTTTATTCCAGTAGGCACATGTTTTCACATTGCAGAACATTAACATTCAATTTCATTAGTATATTACAAACCTGCTCATATAAACTTATATAAAACTGCATAGTTTAGCAAAGTAATAAAGTGTGACTGCTCATTCAAATAAGAACACTTCATAGGCAGCCTATTTAAGACCTTTAATTATTTGGGAATCTGTAACCAAACTTTTTTTCCACTAAGTAGAGCCATTAAGGGAAATTATATACCTCATCTCATCCTAAAAGTGCAGAAAATAGATTACTAGACTGTTCATAATATAGCTCAATAATTTTGTTTAAAATATGTTTTTCTACTATAATTTAATGTGGTCAATTTACTGATAATTTTTAGATGTATCATAGTTAATGTGCACATAGCTGTAATGGAATTCTTTATTTTCTTAAGAAATGTGATTTTAAAAAACAAGTTACCTCTCTCTCCATTTATATATGTGTATATATATATATATACATACGAACATATGTATATACATTCAACATACATTTAAAATTAATAACCCAAGAATTCTCGATCATCTAGATATTATTTGGAACAAAGTATTATGCTCCAGATGATGATATCATCTTCCTTTTTGTTCTCTCAACATTTATTAGGCATTAACTGCATACTAAGCAATGTATTAAGCAATACATTATCATTTAACCTTCAAATGCCTATGATCTATGACACAGATGTTATTATAACTTTTACTTTAGAGGTGTAGAAAGTGAAGCTGAGTGGGATCAGAGGACACACCTATGATCTTATAGCTAGTCATCGTTGGTCCCCTTGTAGCCTTCTTCTAGAGCCCACAGTCCTAAATATTACCTTGTGTCCCCTTACTGGCACTACTTCCTCAGTAGCCATCAGACACACCTAGAGGGTAGGGGGATGATGTGTGGTCCACCTGATATCCACAGTGGCATTGAGAACACATTTTCTCATGGAAATTACTATTGTCATAGACAAGTAAGGTGCTGGGAGGACCACACAAACCTGGAGGTCTATATAGCAGCAGAATTTTGAGCAGCCATAAGTCAATAACAAGAGATTTTCTTGATTTTTGGGGGGTACAGAACATTTAATGATATATACTGACAGGACAGCCATATGCACTCATAAAATACCTACTGTGATAATATGTATGGGATAGGAAAAATAAACACAGATTAACTGCTGCCAAGAAATAGTCCAAATGTGACTTTCAACTTTTACATTTCTGTAACAATGGAAAACAATACTTTAAATAAATTAAACCAGTTACTTTTATTAAGAAAAACAAAATGTCAACGTATAACCCAACAAAAACAGATGATCATCAAATAATCAATGTACTTTTAAGTGATGATTATTGGGTAAAATATAAATGTGAATTTATACCCAGATTTTGAATCTCATACAGTCAGGAAGGAAGAATTACACATTATGCCGTATCTGGATTTCATGGTTATGACAGTTTTTTTCATAATCAACTGTATTTTTCTTACCTATATTTTTTAAAAATTATAGACTATGGAACACTAACTTCTTATTAACACCTATTAAAATTTCTAGAAACACTTGACTATCTGGCCATAAAGACTGGAAAATAACCAATTAAGAGAGATCAACAGAAAGGAAATATAACTTACTAACTTAAGAGCTACATGCTGTTTTGAGCTATCTAAGACTTAGCCAACACTTACAGACCATTTTTAACTCTAAAGAAATAAACTCTACATTCAATTCAACCTCATTATCTGCAAAATGAGTTACTTTGTAACATGTATTTTTGCAGGTTTTTAGTATTACAGGAAGTCAAATACAACATTTAGCATAGTTTCAAGTAATTAATTTCTCTAGAAATACTTATTTTTATTATTTATCTATAAAAGCCTACTTGTAAGTTGGAAATACCTTATTATCTGTGCATTGGTCATAAACCATAGTGATTTTCAGCTAAAATACATGCATGTATGTAAAATTGCATGCTAATTAAATATAATTCTTACCTCAGTAAAAAAGAAATAGAAGCATTTCCTTTTGAAGCCCCTTTATATTTTAAATTACTTATTTATAACAACTATGCAAGATATTGCAGGGGTAGATGTAAGGAGTTGTGTAGAAGTATTGTGAGTTAATGTTTATAGATCAAGGGTTGATATTTCTTGAATATATGAGAATATAATTTACATTGATCTATATGTCTGTAATCGACAGAAGGATTTTAGAGCAATTTCTGTTTTGTGAGCACATACAAGAAGATCTCAAATGATTTCAGAATAACACCACTGATACAGATATAAACACTATTGCAACCATATTTCTGTGTTCAGAAGTCCAGGAAAGACATACTTCAAGTATTTCATGCTGCCTCAGATTTTTATTATTTATGAGATTTTTTCCCATCAGCACACAAACTTCCTAATTTTGACCATTTTAAATAAACAGGATCCCATCAGGAACCCCCCTATTGACCTCCTAACCCCCCTCAACTATCTCCTTATTTCTATTTTCCCACTAAGCTAAACTCCATGATAATCACATCTGTTATATTTGAATCACGTCGAAAATAACATGCAGTTGGTGTAAGTATCGCTAAGAAAGGAAAAATGCTAATTAAGCTATGATCAAAGCTTTCATGTTACTTTGAATTTTTATTTTATGTATATTGAAAGAGCTTTTCAGTTTTATTTTTGTATAGCAGTGATGAAAGTTTAAACAACTGTGACAAAATTCATGAATAAGCAGGCAGACAACTGCATCAGAATTGCTGCTTACGTAGTAACTAGCACAAAATGCTGTTAATTTTAATACACAGCCCGATTTCAGAGATTTAAAATATGAAATAGTACGTCTTCAAACTGATGAAATATAGTGGGTGTCTATACGCTCCTCTCTAGATGCTGCCTTTCTAGTCTCTCCTGAACCTTTTCTAGCTAGGCTGTCATCTGTGCAACTCCATTTGAAAACCCTTTTATCAATTTCACCAGTGATCACGTAGTAAAAAAAGCGAGTAATTTTTGGTTCTCATGTCACTTGTTCCATCAGCAGTATTTGACACATGAGATTACTCCCTTCTTGAAATGCCTTCTCTTGGCTTCTAGAATGCAGATTCCCTCAGTTTCTCCGATGTCTCTTTTTGTCTTTAGTTTTTTTTTTTTTGGTAGTCCCTTTCCCTTCATCTCTAAATATTGCGGTACCAAATCTCAGTTCCTGGACCTCTTCTCTTATCTGCACTCACATTTTTGGTGGTCTGAAAGTGTTCTGGCTTTAAAAAAACCCCACTAAATCTAACCAGCAATTTCCACATTTTTATTTTTCATTCAAGTCTCTTCTCCAGATTCCAGAATATCCAAGAACGTGCTTGACACATCTATTTACATGTCTCAATAACATCTCAAAGTTAAAATAACAGCCATTCCTCTAAACCCAGATTCTCCATATTTATTCCCATGTCAGGAAAGCTCTATTTCTTCCTTCCAGTAGCAAAGACCAACAAAGCCTTCATTTCCCACTTGGCTTCTTTCTTTCCTCACTCTCTGTCTAATGTGTAAGAAATTCTTATTCAATCTACTTAAAAATGTAATCAACGTCGGATGACTTCTCGACACCTTTACCACTGCCACATTAGCTCAAGCTGTTATCATTGTCACCTTGGTTTGTCACACTAGCCACTAGCTGGTGTCTTTGTTCCCTCTCTTGTTTCTTTACAATCTTCTAATAGTTATCAGAAGCCAGAGTGATTTTTTGGACAGGAAGTCATACAATGCTGTTCTTCTGAAAGCCCTCAAATGGCTTTCTTTCCCATTCTGAGCAAAACACTGAAGTGGTCTCCAAGGCCCTTACCATTGCACCAGCACCACCACCACCACCACAACACAGCCCTGCGCACTTCACCCCATTATGCTTATCTTTATATGCTTGTGTAGACCTCCTTGATTCTGATCAGGCACACCTCTGGCTTCTGCTCCTTTGAAACTGAGGGTCTTTTTTGCCTGCAACTTTCCTGCCCCAGGTATCCATATGGCTGCACTTTTTCACCTTCTTTAAGTCTTTATTCAAGGCTCACTTTCTCAGTGAAGAGCTTGCTGAACACACTATTTTAAGATGCAAACTGCCACCAAGATGGACTTTTTGAATTTCCCTAACCTGCATTATTTTTCTCCATCAAACAAGGTTTGCTATTTATTACATGTGAATTTTTTCCCATTGGATTTGGCAGATCCTTTGATCAAATTAATTTACTTGGGTCTCTATTACAGTATTCTAGCCCCAAGAATAATGATTGACATTTGGTAGAAGCTCAATAAATATTCTTAATATATGAATGAAACATATTAGTACAAGCTTAGAAATCTTACCATTTAAAAATCATAAAGTTCAGTGATCCCAGTAAAGAGAATATATAGTAAGTAAAAACTGTTTTATTATTCTGGAAGCATACATTTAACCAGAACTTCATTTCCAGACTAATTAGAATTGGCATTTGGAATCACAGCCACAACTTTTGAGGTTCAACAGTCAAAAGTGATGTTGTCCCATTTTCTTTGAGTGCACCAAGATGATAGGAATGATTAGCAAGCTGGTAGGTTATGATAAAAATATTTTCCCTAGTTAGCTATTGTTACCTTATTACCTGACACTACGAAGTGCTAAATCACCCCAACAAATCAACACCTAGTCTCCTTGCTTCTGGTAATCTATAATTCTGATTATATGGAAAATGTATTTATTTACTATTTATTAAAGCACAGTTTTAATACACTCGTTCTAGGTACGAAATGAAGTTAATTTTTAAGGAACAACCCATTTAAAGTACACATTCAGAAGATAAAAACAGTTGGGATATCTCTGTTTCATAGGTTAAAACCAAAGTGGTGTGAGAAAAAGGGAAAATAAGTCTCATTTTATTTACCAGCATCAAGACAGAGTATACTTTGGTAGAAAATATTAACATTGTTCATATTAATGAAATGCATCTTATACGCATCATGATTTAGTAAGTCAGAGTACAATTTCCTTAAGTCAATTCTAGAGTTGGAAATTCTCTAGGAATTGAGCTCTGGAGTTAAATTACTCCACCTTTAGCTTTCTGAGTGAAACTGTCTCCACTTTCGCTCTCATTCCAAACTTTTGGTATTTCTATAATTATATTTTAGATACATTTTAACCTATTTTGTCAAAGGTAAATCAATGAAAAGACAAATGTCTTAAAAATATATTTAATTTCATGTTACGCACAATTTTAATCACACTCAGAAATGCTAGCTAACACAGGAGTAATACATCATTTTTCTAGTTTTAAATATAAAATGTTTGATTTTGGAACTCCTTTGGTGAATAGGACTCAACTATGAGCACTATTTTTTCTTAAAGAACATAGAAATGCATTCAGAGATACCAGAAAATAATTATTGACTGTAATTATTTTCCCTAAATGACTCATCATTACATCTTAATCTCTTAATAGGAATAAAAATAAAACTAGAGAAATAGCTAAGTGTCAAACATCAACTATGCATTGAATGCTGTATGGACATTTTCTCCAACAAATAGTAGCTAAATAGCCTTCAAGGAGCTATATATTAATTATATTATATTATATTATATTATATTATATTATATTATATTATATTATTATATTATATTACATTATATTATATTATAATAATATTATATATACAACAAATAACCTTTAAGGATCTACTATTGTCCTCTTCTTATAGGTGGAGAAACTGAATTTCAGACCAAATAGTAGATTGCATTGTATCTAATACTTTAGTCCTTCTTGCATCTTGTGGCAGTTTTTGTAAACAAAGGGGTGGAGTGCATTTCTTTATTCTTTGACTGTGAATGGCTTGCTCTGAAAAATAGAATGTGCAAATTATGAGTCTAGTTTTACAAATTCTGGAGAGTTCCCACTTATTTTTTTGCACCATTGCCATTGCAGAATAAAGTACACACCCTAACTTGCCTGCTAGTCCAAAAATAATAAGAAAAAATTGGAGCAGAACTGCCCTAACTGATACACAGAGCTGCAGTGAGAAGGAGAGTTACTCAGCTATTACAGGCAGAAAGGGATTTCCAGCTAGACCCAGTCTAAATCAGGTGAACTCTAGCTAAATACCAGCTGGCCTGAAGATGCATATGTAACAATAAATGATTATACTTTTAAGACACTAAGTTTCGTGCAAGTCTGTTAGGCAAGAAGAGCAAACCACTCCAAGGAGGTTAACAGTTTGCTCAAAATTTCACAGCTAGGATGTGGTGAAATTAGGTTCCAAAGCTTGAATGATCTTACTATAGAGTTTCAACTTTAAGCATAACAATTCATCTCTTATTCTCAAAATTTTAAACCATCAAGAGTTGATAATGACAAACATGAATCCACTTCAGGACCATAATCCAAACTCAATGGTTAGCAGTGATTATACATTCATGTCTACCTGATACAGATCCAGCTTTATTCTGTTTTCCTAGAATAATATTAATAGTGCCTCCTTTTACTCTGAAAAGTTCCAGTTATTATATGGTTGCCTTAGTGAACATTAATAAATCTAGTGACAAATCGCTGTTTTATTTTTTTTGTCTTCATCTTGACAAAGAACCAAAAATTAAGGAGCTAGCTGGAACACAAAAATATGATTTAATGTCAGTGATGAACAAAAGGGAGATTAGGGCAATGTGCCCCTCCAGGATGTCTTTCCAATAACTGTGATGGAAAATCGAATTGAGGGGAGATGATAACTTTTCCACCTGTTAATTTTAAGGTAACCAAGGAGGTTGGGTCATTCACATAAAAATGTTTTAATTTTGAATATATATTTAACTTTCCAAAAATATTAATCTCCAATTGGTTTTAGTAGGAAGAGAACTCATTTGAGAATCTGGATATTGAAGTGGGATTGAATCTCAGCCTTGGATTAATAAAATATATCATTTTGGACACTTTCCCCAGTCTATGTAAGTCTCCATTAGTCTTCCATAAAACCAGGAAGTCATTATTGTAAGAATGACTTTTTCTTTCTTTTGCATTATTTGTACAATCAATTTCTTGGAGTGAAAGAACAGAAGGGATGACAACATAATATCAATTAAGTCTGATCAAAGATATGCAAACATTAATTAGTTTTGCCTATAAATGTACTTCTTAAAATATTTGGCTTCTTCACAAACCATTACATTTTTACTACTTGCTAAAAATAATATAACAATTCTGGTAGACTTGAAAGACAATTAAAAGAACTATAATTCTTAAAATGATCATTTTTAGTTTTAACCATGACAGCATATGTGGTGGAGAATAGTAACTCAAATATTTTAAAAAGATACACCAAACATCATGTTACTGTCCAGGCTGGAGAGCATCTAAATTCAACATTTGTGTGAAGACTGTCCAGCTGCTAAGAAAAAAAAAAAAAGATTTATTACTGCTCAGCCCAAAGGGAAAACTTAAATGATATTAGTAAGCACAGTGGTTGGCAGGCTGGGACTAGCCAGGGAAATGAAGTTGTTCAGCAGTAGTCACAGTTTATGGTTTATTCTCTACCATGACATGGACATTATGGCCATCTATTGTTTCACATCTAGCTCACTTTCTAGAAATAAACATGACTTAGAAGTATAATATGAAGTTCTTTTAAGTGTATGCTTCTCTTGTTTGTAACATCTGCAAAAACAAGACCTAAAAAATATTTAGACACTAAGAAAGTATCTTACTAATGGATATACCACCTTTGTTACCTTTATTTCTATAGAATGTTATATTTTATTAAAAACATGAGATTGATTAAAAAAAGCACCCTACTAATTTTCTTTCTTTAGTCTTCATCATCTTTTTCCTCCTTACCACACCTCTTTTGAGACAATTTCTAATTTCAGCTACAACCCAGTTTTCCAAAATTAGAGCAAAATTCCACACAGACCTATTTATATTCTCTTATTAAATTTAGAATGACCTTCATGTTGGCAAAGCCAATGGCCAATTCCCAATCCTCCTCTTACTTGATCAATTGGTACTATATAACTTATTAGATCATTTCCTCCTTTTCAAGCACTTTTTTTTCCACCTGGGTTCCAGAACATTCAATTCTTCTGATAGTTAATATATATATAATCTATATATATATATATCTCATGGATCGTCTTTTGATCTGGTAACTCCTCCTTCTACATCTGACTAAATTTCGAATGCTGAAGAGTTCTGGACTAAATCATCTGACCTGCTTTCTTTTCTACCTATACTCAGTCTCTTGGTTATCCCATCTAGCCTTGGGGCTTAGAAACTTCTCTGTCTCAGTCATGACAACCCCAGTTTTGTATCCTTACTTCCTCTTTTACTTTTTCCTTAGATACCATATTTAAGCCATCAATCAACCCACTGTACTCCACCTTCAATGCATATTTTACATATATACTGACCACATCTTGTATTTCCACTGCCACCAAACTTGTACAAGTCAATAATATGAGACATCTGGATTACAATACTTTTTATAATCCTTTGCTCTTTTTCCACAATTTAGTTCTATTCAAAACATAATAGATGGAGTCATCGAATGTGTCTGACATCTCTGCTCAATTCTCTCTATAGGCTTTCCATCTGAGTATGTGCAAAAGCCAGAATCTTTACATTGGTTTATAAGCTGATCTTTCATTATCTTTCTTGACTCTGTCTAATTTCTCTAGTTTACTTGCTGTACACTCTGCCTCATTTTTTTTTTCTTCCAGGTATCCATGTGACTAACTTGCTCACCATCTGAAGGTTCTCTATCAAATTTCACATTCAGAGTGAGTCCTCCGCATTGACTAACCTATCTAAAAATAAACCTGTAGGCAACACCCCAACATCTACTTCCTCTGCCTCTTCCTTGTTTTATTTTTATCCATTACATTTTTATTACATCAACATACTTTGTGCTTTTTCTTTTGCTATCTTTATTGGCTGTTTTCCTTTCTAGAATGTGAGTTTAATAAGGAAAGGCATTTTTTGGTACATTTTGTCCTTTGTGGTTAAACGATGCCTAACACACTGTTAAAATTTAGTAAGTACATGTTTACAGAATAAAAACAGGGTAATATGATATAATTTATGCATCTTCATAGAAAAAATACATGTGCATGTGTATAAAGAAACATTAAAAGTAAAACAAATGTCTAAATACAATCTGTTACAATTTCAATATACTTAAAATTAAATCTATTGATCTAAGAAAAATATGTTTTAATAGTTTAATAGTTATAAATTACATAATAATTATATATGAGAATAGATTAATTTGAAAACTTCTGAGAGATTTTGAAGATATGAAGAAATTATTATTATCTAAAGTTGTAATAGGGTTATGGAATTTTAAAGTTTTAAAAGGGCTATACATTAAATATTATTAGAATATTTTTGATATTTTAAGGTTGCTTTTAAATATCCATCAGCATATTCTTCATGTTCTACATTCCTCTAGAGGTAAGTCAAAGTTTTTTCACCTATTATAAAAGTTTGAAGTAATCATCATAAATTTAACTAATAATAGGAATGCCATTTTAATGGATATTGCAATATAGCATAAAACATCCCCAAAACACACTTTTCTTATTATGTATTGAAAGCTCTTCTGTGTGAAACATAATTTTTTGGTTTACTTTTCAAATAGAGAGCACTAAAATTTTTAATTTAAAATGATCAATAAGTAATAGGGCTATTACCCTGGGCTTTCTCTTCTTAAACTGACACTCAGAATTTTTTACAATTTGTAATAAGTATGAGGACAAAAAAGAGGATTAAACATCGATTCCCAATAAATTGAAAGGATTAGTGTTTTCTTTGGCATAGAAACTTGCTGAGAAACTCAAGATAGACTGGTACTTTTTAAAATGGTAATTGATGTCTTAAAAACACCATGTTATATAGGTTTAAAAATGAAGGCTTGTAGATGAAAAAAAATGACAAAATAGCTCCACTCTAATACCATCTTTCAAATAGCTGAATAAGTAATGCACACTTTTAAATGAAAATTGCTGATGTAGTGACAATAGTTTCTACTAAAATGAACTATTTACTTACTCTATTTAAGATAGAATTTGATTCATTGCAAATCATTTGAGGCTTCTTCAGAAGGAAAGACTGTGGCAGCTGTAAGATTTTTATCCATATACAAATGCATAACTTAGAAGGAAATCACCTACCTGCACAAGTGCTTACTTTCAGTTTTTGGTATTGTTAAGTCATGGCAAATATGATCTTGACTGAGAATTATATGGACAATCAAATCATAGTTAATTCTACAAGTGACTTAATAAATTAATGGATTCTTACAGTGAGGTCTGCTTAATAGTTGGGTATTATAGCATGGCTTTATTAACTTCTCCTAGGCGAAAGGATAAGAAGCTATTATAGAGTTTCTGCTTATCAAGGATGAAAGTTTTGGGACAAAAAAAGAACTGTGACCTGAAAGATTTTCAGAAGGCTAAAGAGAGACACATACTATATAGACAAGTAATGTCTTGATTTGAATCCCAACTTCACCAGTCCACGTGTGTGTGATCTTGGACAAATCATTTGCCATGCCCTAGTGTCAGGTTTCTCATCTGAATACTAGGATAATAATGCCTAATTTAAAGAATCTTGAGAAAATGCATGAGAAAAAATGTAAAAAGCAAGCTGTTTATAGTAATATGCAGTATTATAATAAAGAAAGGTATTTAAAATATGTAAGACCACTGAGTGAGTTATTCATGAAGTAAAGATATGAGTAAGTTCAGAGTAATGGTTCATATGCCCTTGGTTTGCATGGTGATGGATATCATTGAGAATTTAGAGGATATTTTCAGAGATTAGGAGAGGTACAATTGGTTTTTTTGGGTTTAGAGTCCTGAGGTTATGTCTAGACTATGTCAAGCAATCAGATTAAAAAATATATATATATATTTATATATTTATATATATAAATATATATAATATATTTCCTTTTTAGTTTGGGGCATTTTAAGGATTCCACAAATTTCAGTTGCTTCTTCAACTAGTGCCAGTCAACCGTTTCAAGTGATTTTTCATTCAGACTAGTTGATTTTCTGGCCCATTAAGACAGCTGATTCAATTCAACTGAGTTTATATAGCTTAATCCCCCATGCATGTTGATTGTCCTACCAAGTGGCAGCAGGCCACAGTTACAGGCAATCTTTCATGTAAGTCTTATCTCCATTTGATATTTCTTTGGCTTTTAATATGGGGTTGATGGTGAGATTGCTTTTGGGCCTGAAGTTTTGGAATTGCATCATTGATTCAGATGCTGAAAAGGATAGCTAGAAAGCCAGCAAACTGAATTCTTTCCTCTTCGTGAAGGCACAGCTCTGTTAATGGAGAGCTGGCTTGGGTTCCACTGTTAGTCTCTGTTTCAAGAAAGTGAAGATATAGGGCAGCATTGCTTACCTTTAAAGTGCGTTGGATATTGAAGAAGTTATCTTTTTTAAAACTTTATTGAATTTAAGAGAATAAGGGACTTTAGGTCAATTGACTCAGATGGAATGGATAAATATATTTAGTGACTTACTGATTCCAGCAAGTATATCCAGAAAAATCTGACAAGGGCAAAACCATCTACAGGATTATTAATTATCTTGTATGGTTTTCAGAGCATAATAACAAGTTTGGATTTTGGTGCTTAGTACAATAGGAAATGATAAGCAAGAGGATGACATGCTCTTAGTTACCTTTTTAGATGATTACTCTGGCTACTTTGTACAGGATGGGCTGTAAAGAGACATGAATGGAAATATAGATTAATAGGCTATGGCACTAATATAAATGCAAGATTAGGGTCGCTTTGACTGAGGTTGCGAGCAAAGGACAAGGTGAAAATGCATATATTCTATACATACTTTGGTAGTGGAGCTAAAATGTGATATGAATAGATTGGTTGTAGATGGTAAAGAGCAAAGAATTATGGTTGAGTTGTAGATTTTTTGAGATGAAGAGAGTAAGAGATGGAAAAGACTACAATCAAAGTAGCTTTGGGGCTAGAGAAATAAAATCTTCTCTTTAGAACAAGCCAATTTTAGAACAAGTTATATTTGTGACCACCAAGTAGAGATGTTAGGTGGCTGGTTAAATATATGAGTTTGGATTTTGAGGAAGAGTCTAGGTTTCAGATAGTAATTTGAAAGCAGGTATTTTAAGCCATAAAGTTGACAAAATTACAGAGTGCATGAGAGAGAAGATGAGAGAGCGAACAAATACACAAGGGAAAAAAGCCAAGAATCTGGCCCAGAAATTGTCCGACATTTAAGGTTTGGGCAGAGGAGGAGTTAACAGAGTTGCTTAAGAAAGAACTAGAGAGATAGTAAAGTTTGTTGTCACTAAGATCAAGAAAAGAAAATGCTAAGGTAAAGGGAGAAAGGGAGGGGTCCAGCAGCTCAAATGTTGTTAAGAAGTTCTCCTGATAGATGGGAAGAGAAATGATTTTGGACTTGTCAGTATAAGTTCATTGTGAATTCACCAACATCACTGGAAAGATAATAGTGAAAGTTTTATTGGAATATGATGAAGATAGAATATGAGGTAGAAAAGAAAAAACCATTCTTAAGAATTCTGATGGACTTCCTGTCAAAAATAGGAACAAAAAGAAATAAGAAAAAGATGAAAAGTCTTTAAAATATTATGAAATAAAATATTATTATTAAGATGATATTTAATGGAATGTTTTTTATGTGGGGAATTATAATTTGCTTATAGTTATTTACACCAGTCCCAGAAATTGGTAGGCACTTTGCTATGCATGCAGTTGTTAGAGACTGAACTCTGCAAGGGAGAAGGGATAAAAAGGAAAGTCTCTGGGTAGGAACACATGTGGGACGAGAAACATGTCAAAGGGGGTCAGTGAAGTTTGAAACTATGAGGTGTATAGTGTCAGCCATTGTCTCACAACAATTAGTTAAACTGACTTTTCTTAATGACATGGTAAAAACTGAATTTCCTTTTGGTGACATGACAGCTTTTGGACTTACTTACTTTCAGACTTATTTTTGCCTTTTTTTTTTCCTCTGCCTAGTATCAGAGCTGATTTTTGCAGGCTGCCTTTCATAGTCTCCTATTTTAATTAGCTTTAACATCTTCTTAGTGTCTAATGTTTAGCTCTTGACTTTTTTTGATTTTGTACAAAGAGTTCAAAATATCTGGAAAACAATTGGAGAAAGTAATGGAGAATGAAGCAAACTGAATAAAGAAAGTCATTATAATAGAAAAAAGATATCAGGGCATAAAAATAAATAATTTGTTAACAACCGTATCATTTGTTTGATAATCAGTAAGTGGTTGTTCTAAGCATTTTACTTTAGAATATTATGATGTATTTACATATATAGGTATCATATGATGGATTACTTTCATATTTAAGAACAAAACTGTAGATTTGTGATTGACATGAGCATTAGAGTAATAGTTTAAAAAGGGAAACTGACTTCCTTCCTGCTAACATATTTTCACAGAACATTTGATTTTCTTCTATTTTTATTTTTTTTATTATTTTTTTTTTTTACATTTGATTTTCAAGAATGGATTACCAAAGTAAGTGGTGTAGTTTTTGAGTTTAATGTCAGTCTCTACTGGTCTTCTAGAAGAGAGTATGTGGCCATGTGAAAACAGTACTCTGGTAAATAGTAAAGGAGTTATTTGCAAAGATGTTCACTGAGAGAAGTTCCTTGACACCTGCTATAAATCCTGGTCTCCCACCCTGGATGTGCTGACTCCTAAAGTCAGTCTGTGGTACAGCATTCCCCAGATGAATATTATTTAAGTTTGGAAATCTTAGTAATTATCTCCAAACTAACTCCCAGGCTAACCCTAGACTAAGGGCCAAAGAAATATACATTCTCAACCAAGGTGTTTAAAAAAAAAAAATTTTTTTTGTAGGGTAGAACAACAAACTTTTAAAACAGGGGCATTAACATTGTTTTAATTAACATGGTTGATTTTTAATGGTTTCATATGACTCCCGTCTTTCCAAATTAGTGGTTTTATAAGAAAATAACCATAATGTTTAAAGTCTTACATTGTATGAACACATCTACTGTTGTCTGAAGTTTTCCAACACCTGCCACACCTGGTTTCTGTGTTTTTTTCTCAGACTACTTTCCCTGACCTGAATACCTTTCTGTCTCTCTCTTGACAAAAAACTCTCTTTCAACTTTCATCTGACACATTTTTTCTTTGAAATCTTCTAATGCCCTCTTTGAAGGTAAGTTTGACTAGTTCACTTGTTAAGTTCAAGCTCTGTAAATATTTTTACATTGTACCTATAATATAAGCAAGCACCTATTTTAATGTCCTGCTTATATTCCGCTTAATGGTTTGTAGGGTCTGGGGTCCTGTTTATTCTGTGTATTTAGTGACTTCTGTGCTTCTTGGAACAAAGTAAATGCTTAATACACATTTATTAAATGAGTTAACCATAACTATAATATTAATACAATTTTAACATTCATATATACATAGTTATTTTAAAATTATTTTTCTCTGATCCCTATAACTAATTGAGGAATACCTGCATCAACAATATTATGCCTTATAATATAAATCACTATGCAGAGTTATTTTTTGAAATATAAAAAAGTCATATAGAATGACACTAAAATAATTTTCTTTAAAATAAAGAACAATGACCAGTTGTTACTCTGTTTTTCCTGTCATTTATGAAGTACATTATCAAACTAAGGAAAGCAAATCTTCCCTGAGCCTCTTAGATGATTTCTGTGCACCCTGGAGCAAAAGGATTGATATATGCTGTGGCATCTGAATCAGGTGTAGCCAGGGTAGCTGCAAATGTTATTCATAGTCATGTAAATATCTAATCCCTGTGAATCTTGCTGAGCTATTTGCCTCAACGATTGACTTTACTAGTGAATTACAGATTGATTTTGAGTCATACTAAAGGTATTCTGTTAAAATGTAAATTTTAGTTCCTCCAATGTCATCTTATCCTCATATTTTAGTACTCATTGCAAAGGAGTGTTCAAAGAAGATCTCTGCTGAACCACTCATTAGTTTTGAGCCCATTATATGTGTCTTGCTGCAGTTGTATTCCTAAACAAATATGTAATCTATCTGTCCACTTTTAATTTAACAGGTGAACACATTGCCAATTATCCCTCAGTGTTTTCTGATAAAGTACCTAAAACAAGCATAGCCCAGTGTGAGAATCCCATTGATTTATGTAGTTTCATGTTAATACTTTTCATATTATTCCACACACTCAAATTAATACCTGCAAGTCTTCTATTGGCTTCTTTAAATGCTCTTGTACACTGAGCAGCTTTCTCACTGAACTACCCATAATGACTTCTAAACGCTTTCCCTAAGAGGTTCAGGCTAATTCAGAAACCATCAGTGCGCATGGAGAGTTTAAATTATGTTTCCTGATATGCATTACCTTGCACTTATCTGCACTAAATTTAATCTGTCATCACGTTGCCCAATCACCCAGTCTAATTAGATCCTTCTGGATTTCCTCATAATCCTGCATGTTCTTTCACTAAGCTAAATAATTTTTTGGTGATCAGCAGAAATGTAACACCTTCCTACCTACTACACCCTCCAGATCACTCGTAGGGTTTCACAGCCTTCCTCCTGCTGTCAGAATCTTGAGTACCCTGCTAGCAAGTTGCTTCCTCTGGAGACATACGCATTCTTGATTTCAAACAGCTTAATCCATACTTAGCCATGAAAAAGCAAACACTTCTAATTTTACTAGTTTTATCTAAGCTGTCAATACAATTTTAGGAAATTTCAAATTTAAAACATTTTCACATGCATATATTGAAATTTCTACCATTTTGGAATATTGTCTAAGTGCTGCATTGGGAGAAGATACAGAATTAATAGAAGAGTGAATGAGTTTGAGGATTTCATCCAGCTGTAGGAGTATCATGTGTTTATAATGCTGTGGGGAATGGAGGAGGAGATGAAAACTTACTGAGTTCCTAGTAGTAGGGGCTGCCATATATACAGTCGGTATTGCCCTGTGAGGACAAACTCAAACACCAACAACTTTATCACCTGATGTCCAATAGAGAAACAGAAGTTC